>NC_142108.1:13394166-14870000 GCF_056152115.1 Neolamprologus brichardi
GTAGAAAAGGAAACAAAAGTGTCAAAGAAGCAGTTGCGAGAGCTGAAGCAGAGGGGAGTACAAAACTTTCATCCTTCTTTTTGTCTGTCTTCCAAGTAGTGCAATAATTTTAGGCAATGCCATATGATTTAAATCAGCAGAACTGTACTATAAAGGGTCTCTCTGTTTCCCCTGCCAGCCTGACTCCTGCCAGCCTGCCCGAGAGCGGCCAGCTACAACATGGGTAAAGTTAACCCTTTACAGGAACACACACACACACATGCACACACATAATAACTTATTCACATTTTAACGGAAAAAGAGCAAAAGAAAGTCACTTTTCCTCCACTGCCTTTAAGGTGCTCAATGAGTGCAACTTTTCTCACCTTTAACCGTCTCTCAGGATTAACACTGTGGCCCATCCAAAAAGTTAAATTAGGGCAGCCCTCATATCATCTTACTCTATGACTCCCATCCCCTTTACTGATTTCATGAGTGGGTGGAGCTTAAGTCTTTGTGGTTGGGCTGTGGTAAATACAGCTCGGCCAAAGAATGTCTTGTTGTTTTGGGCCTGCTTCAGCATGGGAATCCAACACCCGGGGTGGGTGAGAGGCACAGTGAGAGAATTATAAATTTACAAATGTCCTACACTGAACTACAACTGTATGACTAACGCTCTGATTCAGCAGATACGCATACTTAGTTCTAAGTAACAACAAAAAACAAAGAGGAGGTATCAGTGCTTCGTCTTCAAAAGCAAGTCATGTCTTTATCAATCTATCTGTCTGTATGTCTACAGAGAGAAAGGTGTGATCAAAAGGTTGTTCAGCTAGTGCGCTGTCATCACTAACGATGTTACTTCATGTTAAATTTGGATCAGTTTGAAAGAACGAAAATTGCAGAGTTGCGCGGTCTAAGTGGTCAAGGGGACTTCTCGGGAGCAAGCTAAAAATAGCAGCTGCCATGGAAGCTGTGCGGCACACATCTTTTGGATGTATGCTTTAATCGTTCACAGTACAAAATCCAAGGAACTCTTAAAGGTGTGGAAAGTCATATATGATCAAACTGGTCAAACCAAGTAACTGAGCTAGAAGGCTTCTCTGCCAGAGGTGGCCAGAAAACTAACGGCCTCTGCAGAGAAGCTGCTGGAAGGACGACCCTTTCAATTGTGCTCCATCAATCATGTCTTTATGGCAGAGAGAAGCCAGCTTGGTATTTGCTAAACAGCATTTATGAGAAAAAAAGAAAAGAAAGCGTGATGAGTGAACACTGACCTCTCTAAACACTATCTGTGTGGTCCTCACCTGGCTCATAGGTGTCAAACATATGGCCAGTGGACCAAAACTAGGTCTAATGATGCCCATTTGAAAGTTTGCAAGGTGTTTTTTTAGACTTTTATGCCGTCATACATACATGCATATATATATATATATATACACACACATATATATATATATATATACATATATATATATATATATATATATATATATATATATACACACACACACACACATATATATATATATATATATATATATATATATATATATATATATATATATATATATATATGTATATATATATATATACACATTAAGAAGAATGCAACACCTATAGGCCCAGGAGCCATGATGACACAATTCTTTGGTGTTATAATAGAAGTATTTTTTAGTAATGACAGTAGTTGGACAGAAGATGGGAAAGGGGAGCGATTCTTTCCTGCTCAGGTCATCTACAGATCAAAGTGGACTGTGCGTGGTCCACCGGTGACCCCTGCCTTTTACAGGGAAGCATGGTGGTTGTAGCATCATGCTATGAGAGGGTTATTTTCAGCAGCAGGGACATACAGAAAGACACTTGAAGAAAACCCGGTTCCAGAGTGAGACTAGGAAACAGCTCACCTTTCAGTTTAATTTCGACCCAAAGTACACAACCTCAACAACCCTGGAGTCACTTAGAGGTTGGCTGATAGTGTTTGAGTGTCCTTTAGCAGCAGCCTGGCCAAAGCTCAGACAGAAAACTTGGATAGTGGCTCACTGATGCTTCCCAACCAATCTGATGGTGCCTCAGAGGATCTGGCAGGAGGAACGGAACAAACTGCCCAAATTTAGGTGCGCATAACTTGCAGAAACCAAAAACACTCAAAAGTTGCATCCGCTGCCAAAGGGGCCTCTACAAAGTACTGAATAAAGAGGTACTAAATACTTTTGTAAAAGAAACGTGAAAGGTATTAAAAATATGGTTTAACTTTGTTATTACTGATTATAGATTCACAGGAAGTGGCGGTGCTGAACGATTTATCTGACAACTTCAAAAAGGGAAACACAGCGTAGTGCTACTGATTTTAATTCGTGTTACCACTAAAGTGCTTCTCACTGTCACTGACAGTAATAGGGTGGACCAACTATTCAACTAATCTACAGTGTGCGATTACTAGAGGAAAAAGTCTTTTACGTCCACTTTCTCCCACAAACACACACATACAGAAGACGTTACACGTACACACAAAGCCACAAAGTCAGCGCAGTGAGTGTTGTTTTAAAAGTCATATTTCCCGTATTGACATATTTTCTGTAACTGCTTGGCTCTGCTGTGGTTTTTTCTTCACTGTGAGGGCCAGTCAGGGAGAGTCCCTGCAACTGTTTTTCACAAAGACGTTTCGTGTTTGATGATTAAAGAATGTCAAACACAGGTCGGACAAAGTGTGCAGGATTACACGCGCGGTGTGGAATGGCCACGTTTTGTAAAACTTATGCATACACATGTCTCTCTGAAAGCAGGACACGGCGAGAAAGTCAAGAACGGACACGCAGGCTGCCGCGGCGAGCGCGCACAGATGTTCTTTGACTTTAATCATGTTCACGGGCAAGTAATCAGTGGAAAACACACAACGTTCACACATGCCGAAGCGCCATTGAAAGCGGCAATTGACCTTGAAGAATGAAGTAGTAAATATAGGACAGAGAATCCTATCGCAGATGCAGCAACTTCGAGTCGACTTTTTAACCAATCAGTTTCAAAGGGTGAAATCAGTACTATGAAAGCCAGATGTATAAAAGGATTGGGATGAAGAAGAAAAAATCAAGTGTCGAAAGCCGAGGAAAAAGATGGAAAAAAGAGGGAAACAAAGGAAAAGAGGGAAAGGGGGGGGGGGGGGGGGGGGGACATATGAGGGAGTTTCAAGCATCTGGCAGGCCATGTGTAAAAAGTGAGCAGAGTCCTGTTAATTAGAGCCATACTGCAAATGGCATTAATAACAGAATGAGCAGACTGTGGTACGGCAGTATGGGAGGGGAAAGGGGGGGGGGAGAGAAAGTGGGCAGAGCGGTTGCAGAAAACATACATAAAAATAAAGAAACTACTTTATTTCCACTAATAAACTATGAAATAATGAGTGCCCAAGCCAAGGACTGGTTTCTTTCTCTCTAATGAGCGACACCCCCGCCCCCTCATTCTGCCTCCGGGGGGAATACACCTTCGGTAGACCAACAAAAGTGGCGCTGTGTCTCCGGGCCTCCTGGCCTAAACGCTGCTTTTATGAGACCTGGCTGGGTCAGGTCAAACTGGGTCATCTGGTCCTGGTCGTGCTGACACACACACACACTCACACATGTACGCACGCACACACACACATAAAACTGATGCTCTTTTTTTTCTCCCAGATTTTTGCGGATGAAAAAACAGACTTGCTGCAAAGAAAAAAAGGATGGGGGTTTCCAGCAGTGTTATTAGCTTGTTTTCTCTTAACTTCCATCACACCACACGTACTGGAGCCACATCATTGTCTTTGATGCAGTGTTGCAACACTTTTGTTCAGCTGTAAACAGACGAAAGTCAAAAAAACAACTTTCTGAATAGCATGTTTTAAGCTCTTATTAGGAGCATTATCTGGATTCAGTTAGCCTGGGTGGAAGTGTTACTGAACTTTATGGGTTTTTCCAACCCAATTCGGCTTGAGGTTCTAGTTATGAAACCACACACACACACAAACGCATGCACACACACACAGACTAGCATTTCAGGAGTCGGCCTCACCAAATCTAACATGTAAGCATCATGCTATTAATGTCTCCCTTTCCCAGGATTAACTAACCAGATGCAACACTTATGCAAGCCCCTTACGCAAGTAGGCATGGTACTACAAATGGTAGGAGGACTTTGCCAACAAAACTTCCAGTCATCTGTGAAAGGGGACCCTGTCAATACTTGTGCTCTTTTCAGTTGGCAGCATTTGAAAATTTTTATATTGAACAAGAGTTTACAAACCACCCCCAGGTTGTTTTATGGAGATCTGTGTTCCTGCAAAAATGCCTGAACAAAAGGGCAAGTGCAAAATTTTCTTTGGTTTGGAAACCACAAAACCCCATATAACAGCCACCATTTAATTAAAAGGCAAGTGGGTTCAAACTGCACCCACACTGTGTTTTAAACTACTTTTTCTATTATCCTACGCTTCTAACCAGCCTAGCCTCCTGAAGAAAAAAAAGAAACAAAATCAAAGTAAACAAAGCTTAATAGCAGCACTAGTGAATGGCTGTATTCAAATCTAAAAACTGAATAACTGCAGTTTTGTGGCTCAGGAGGTAGAGCAGGTCATCCACTAATTGGAAGATTGGTGGTTCAGGTCCTGGATCCTTGAGCAAGATACTGAACCTCGAGTTGCTCATTCACACTCGTGCATGTTAGATAGAAAGCATGTATGAATGTGTGTGTGTAAATGGGTCAATGATACATGTTGCATAAAGTGAGCAGAAAGGTGCTATATAAGAACATAGAGATACAGCAGAAAGCTGTCCACACACTGACTAAACAGTCCCATTTGTCCACAAAAAAAACACAAGGGTCATTATTTTAAGAGTTCATTTAGGCAGACAGTTTTGATAAGTTGTTTTGACAGGTGACAAATGGCCAATATACAGAATCATGCTGTCAAAGGGGCATGTTTTTACAATTATCCACCTTAGCACGGAAATAAGCTCGGCTTCCACCATTGCTTTAAAAGAAAATGATTTCTTTGCCAAATTACCAAATAATTTCTTTTTCTCTGTGGCAAGGCGTTTTGTAAAACTGTAAAAACACATTATGCAGGGTGGAGTCGGGCTAACACTGCAGTAGCAGCCTCAGGAAATAGCCTTGGTCTGGTGACAGATCATCAGTCTTTGGCGTATTGACAATTTGGTCACAGCTTCAATAAAATCTCTGTTAGAGCGGAGATAATGTGCCTTAACGTTTTCAGTCAGACAGATAAATTAAGACTTTTGTGTCTGAGAAAAGAGTGGTAGCAGAAAATGTTTCTAGCCTAACTCCTCTCTGAATCCTCGCTCAACATTTACTACATCCTCTCCTCTGGCCACAATAGGGACTGGAGGTCTGGTCCCAGCAGAAAGCCACAGCGCCACAGAAATGAAAAAGCATTCACACTAAGAAAGAAAACTAGCATCACTCAGAATCCAAAACTTATGCTGTGTGCTATTGTGAAACAATACATCAGCATCACACCAGAAAAATAAGCTCCACACAAACCTATGTGCGAAAGCTCGGTGTATCATGCACACATGTAACATTTCTAACATGATTTTAAAGTAGGCCAATTACATAAAAGAAAAGAAACGGAAAAAACATCGTTGCCCACATTTATGCCTGTGTGTGCGTTAGTTCCTGTGGTCCTGTTCATATGTGGCGACGGAAAACAATAAAATGCTGGGACTTTTTTCCCTCCAGGTTCCCGGCTCTTTTTTGTGGCGAACATATTTGTCCCTCAGGTTTTTCCACTTCGTACATTCCCTCACATCCATTTCAGTAGTTTCAGCTATCTCCCTCCAGGAATCTGCTGACATTTGTGAGCCCTTATATTTAGACTGTGATTATTATTTTTTATACTGAGATGATGATTTTTATTCTCTCTGATGATGAATGATGTCGTATCTCTATAATGAATTCAAAAATGGAGTTCCCAAAAACCTCATATATCAATATGATAGACCAGGCGTTAAGGAGCTAAGGTCGGATCATCAGCCACTCTGAATCCAAGCACAGCTTAGAGTTTGATCCTTTGATTCTTAAATCTCAAAGCCTTACTGCTCTTAGAATATCACCGCATTTAGGGTGAGCTGGGTTTCTCCTTGTAAGGATGATCTGGAATATGGTTAGGCAGTTTTTTGTGTGCCAGTGATGCAGTGTGGAAAGAGTGACCACAGAGAGGTTGTTTCCAGTCTCTGTGTACTGTTTTGTTGAATGTTGCTCGTCATGCTTTTAAATACATGAGGTAAACACTGCATTTGTATCTGTGGCAAAACCATCACAGAGCTCTTGTGCCGGCGGGGGGGGGGGGGGGGGGGGGGGGGGGGGGGTATTGTCTGAGGTTTGAAAAATTCAGGGAACTTTGCATACATGGAAGTTTACTGAATTAAGGAATATATGACCAGTTTTACAAGGTAAATGTTAAGATTTTGTACTAACAGGCTCGGTCATGTAAACGCGTGTTGTTGTCTGGGTGGAGCACAGAGGTGACACAGGGCTCATGCTTGGAGGAGATCCAGCTACTACAAACTGGAGCCGCGCACAATGAATGCTCTGCTCCACATCACCGATGCCCCTATTGTATTTGATGAAGTGGTGAATAAGCGCTCAGTGTTGGCACATTTGATGCATTACACAACAGTGTTTTCTGTTTATTGATTATGCAAAGTGTGACAATGTTTCAAGCGTTTACAAAACATAGTTTATCTGATATTAAACACATAAACGTTGGAAGTTGGAGTCCCTGGCTGGAATTTTTAACTGAAACGCCCCTTCAAGTCAGAATTCCAACGCAAAAAGTCGAAGCGGCCCCATCGACCTCGGCTAAACAATCCAAGATGGCTGCAGCACACGTGAACAGCATCGTGGTGCATTGCTAGTGACGCATGGATGGCTATACTTTGCTAAGCAGCAAAGCAAATCCTGTTTTCCTCGCTTTTACGACTACTAGAACGTGCTCCGCTCCGACATCGAGGCCAACGAAACACTCTGGTCTGTCGGGCTGAGAAAAAGGTCACTCGAACTCAAAACGGCCGTTTCTTCACTTCAATTTTTTTTTTTTTTTGGTTTTATTAAGTTCAAAAGATGTTCTCACTCTACCCAACCATTTAGTCAATCTTTTTTTCAAAGCATCGAGTGTAGTTCAATCCAGGGCGATGTGCGTCAGCTGGAAAATAGACAGGTATTCAAGGGTAAAGTGCTACAGGCTTATTCTTGTGTAGTTCTTTTGTGGCTCTGAGCTTTGCTTATCTGCATCTGTCCCCCTCTCTCTTTCTGTAATCTACTCGCCATTGTCACTGTAAGATCAAGCAAACAGTATTCTATGTATTCAGCTTCTTTTGGCGTGCAGACTAAAAATGTGCTTACAGGCTAGAGAGGAATTTCTAATGGAAACAAATGCAGAGAAAAAAAATAATCAGGTTTTGTTGAAAGTGAACCATAGATACAGATGTATCTATGGAGACAGTAAGGAAATAAAGAGCCCAAACTCTGCTGAGTGTGAGTGGACACAAAGGTTAAAAAGTCCCCCGAAAAACAGCCAAATGCAAGGAAAAACATGACTTCAGCGGGGACAATTAGCTGTAAACCATAAACCACAAACTAATCTGGCTTAGTGAGTGCAGTCAGTCAGACATGAGCTATGCTGGACGGGGCGAGTAGGAAATGCATACACTGACACACAAACACCATTACAGAGGAGAAAAAACACAGGCACCATCACCCATAAACAGCGTAATTAGATTTTCCAACAAATGACCATACTATATTTTATGTCAAACTGACATATAAAAATGTCTTTTGAGGAGTACAAATACTGCTTTGCCATAAACCATCAGTGTCTAACAGCCATTTTATAATCTGGCTGTGGGGAACACATATTTTCAATTTATGCACGCAATTATGTTGTTCGCTTCGTCGACACTGTACACTTGAATGTAAATATTAGGTATCAAGATACTATTTGATAGCTATTTTTCAAGTATTGTTACTGATAAATATCCTTCCGAATCTTTGCAACACATCCATCTTATTACAGCAGGGGTGTCAAAAATAAGGCCCAAGGGCAAGAATCTGCTCGCCAAAGACTCAAATTCGGTTGGCTGCACACTCGCATTGCATAGGACTAACAACCAAGTTGTAGTGAAATTTAGAAAAGACGTTTGGCTTCAAAGTAAAAGTTGTGCTTTACTGCTGAAATCAACAAGTTCTGGAGCGCAAGATTTTCTAAATGGGGAACCATAGTGTGCGATTGTAATCCTCAGATAGCGCTCATAGGTGTGGCTAGTTTTATGGGTGATTTACAAAAGTTGCGCTGTTTCCTAAACACAGGCGCAATTAGCAACAAATTGCAGGTTGCAAATGTTACTAAATCTGATTGCAATCTCAATTTAATCATTCACCTCCCTATATTTATGCCTTGAGAAAGGAACTCCCAGAAATACATATGCAACAGGTCAAACGGTCACGGTTTCTCATTTCCATCACACTCTTTACAGGTTCATAGTGATGACTATGGCAAACTGTTAGCAAACAAAAGAGGAGGAATAGTAAGGTGGTTTTAAGTGCAACAACTTATGCCTCTCTGCAACTAATTTCACCAATGAGTTGCAGGTTGTTTTTCCCTAGCCACCAGTGGTTGCCAGGTGGTTGCCAACCGATCTCTAGGCCCATGTGAATCAAACTGAATCAAAATAAATCTCAGCAGACAAAACATTGATCCTGTGATGCTACTATGCGAACTTGCCAGAAAATGAGAATTGACTGTAATTCTTAGCTTCACTTTGGTGAACACATTTAAAAGACGAGACGTGGCATGACTTGGAATAACAAGGAGGCAATTCTGTGTTAGCGGTGCTAATTGGGATGATGCTAGTGATAGTAATGTTTCGTAAATGCCACAATGTTGTCATTATGTGAAGGTACCCTGTGGGCTACTGAGGCTCTCCATGTTGGCGCTGGGGTCAGCTCCTGTTGCTTGAGGCTCAGCAGCTCAGTCGTGGGTCAGACCTTACTGAGGCGTTCAGTAGGCAGCTTTTCACTTAGTATTAAAGTCAAATGTGACACACACATACACATCCTCAGTCTGTTTCTCGTTGTTCCACCACAGAGAGGATTAGAAGAGCGTTTAAAGCCATAGCCTGTGCTGAAGAGCAGCCCTGGGCCATGATTAAAAACACTGAGATGCTCTTTAGGCACAGTGAGACACATTGAGCCTTGTTTGGGGGGAAAAGAGCAGCGAAAGCAACAATGAATGTTACAAGTTACGTCCAAATCTCTGAAGCCAATTGGGAACGTTACAGCGAACCACAGCCAGTGCACTCTCACCAAAATCTCTCTAAATAACTCTGTGGACAATATGTAATTCTGAGGAACAAGAAAACATTTGTGTCCTCCACTCTCAAAAGCAAGTAGCAAGCACTCGCTTCTTTGTTCTGGAAGTTCCAAGTTTCCATTTATATGTAGTAACCAAGAGAGCAACCCATATAAAATGAAACTCAGCTGACATGGACAAGAAAAAAAAAGATGGAAGCTGTGCAAGGGAGACGAAATAAAGGAGAAAGAAGTCAGTGAGACAGAGGGAATAAAAGAGAGAAAGAGAGAGGAGCCAGACATCCTTCTCAGCCTGAGGGGCTGTCAGTCTTGTACAGAACAATGATGAGATTGCAATGCAGTTAAACACGTTTTATCTAACACACCCAAACACATGCACATGCAAGCAAACAAATATCGTCTCTAGCAGCTTTTAAAACAATTAAACAAACAAGGCCTAACCAACTGCAGATGGATCGTAAATATTAAACCTCAAATGCTGAAGAGAGCCAACCTGGAGTTAGCGCGCTCAATAGCCGGCACTCTACAGAGATCTGCCAAGAGAGAAAATGAACAACTGATGAAAAGAAAGGTGAAGAGAAGAGAAGCCATATTAAGTGAGTCTCTCAACCGTTCTCCACCTTGTGATCGCTCTAATATAATATGCATCATTTTACACCCAGTTGTTTATGTCCTATTTGTAGACTCCTGCACTTTTCCTCCGGACATGCTGATGAACATTCCTCCCGACATTAAGGAAAATGAATCTGGAATAGATTTGTCGAGAGTTTGCTAGAGGAGCTCATGGTGAGGCCTCGCATTGCACGGTGCGAGCACTCCCCTCAGTGTAGTGTTAGGAGACAGATGCAGGAAAGCTCAGCTCAGCTGGGAAGAGGCACTCAGCATGCAAATAACATCTTAATCACGATCATCAATCAAGCAATGCATCTGTATTTATATAGCACATGTCGCACAAAGGATGCTATTTGGGATGATTCAGAGTGCACAAAAAGAGCGTGTGTTTCAATATGTGGCCATCACTAAGCTTATTCACACATACATGCACACTTCCTCTCTCTCACACACACACAGATAATGCAAAGCAGGAGTGGTGATCAGACACACACCAGACTGTCTTGTGATATCCGGAGTAACTGATTTCAATGTTTCCATCCAACTTATATAATTGTGTGGATGGGAACCTGTTTATATAACCTTCAGCAGGGGATGGGTGGCTGTGTGTGTACACACTCAGGTAGTCTAGACCTCCTCAGCCATTTGTGATGTTGATGGAATGATCCGTCAACTCTGACAGTCAGGCTGTCGGCTGTAGGGGCCTGCAGGGTGTAGAAGCCACTTCTTCTGTTGCTGGAAGTCTGATAGTTAGGAAGCTTGTGTAATACCCCCATATCTGATGTATGCAGCATGTAATGCGCTGTATGGGAACTGTGCCATCCTTGAAAATTCTGGGGGAATTTCAACATCCATTTCAGTTGATTTCCTTTCCAAGATCGGGATTTCAACAACCGTGAATCAGAGTTTGGGAAGTCGGGAATTAACCGCAGAGCTGTACACTCATCCGAGGGCAAAACAAATGAGGACGCACACGGACACAAAGATTTACAGAAGTATTCATCATCTGAAACGGAGAGCACACGCAAGTCTGTTTCTGTTGTTCTTTCTCCTTCTCTCAAAAGCTCTGTTCTCAATTAAAGCTGTCCTCGGGAAACTCAATCTCCCCACTCATGCTGCCCCAGAAACACACACACACTGAGAAAGAGAGCGAGAGAGACAAGAGAAACACGAACACATCTCACTCATGCTCTGACATGTCCTCTGTCTGTCTTCTTTCTCTTGCAAACCGCCAACTTGAATTAACTTATAAGGAAAGTAAGACTGAAAAGCAAACTTACCAGACCGGGGAGAGGGGGGTCAAAGCAGGAAACACCACACAGAAGAGTGGTTTGTAAGTCAGTGGAGAAATGAGCCGAGGAGGTGTAGTTGTTGAGTTTGTCAGTCAGAAGTCGCTCTCGCAGCAACGTTTGAGCTCAGCCTGTTGCATTCCTCCTACCTCTCCTTTTCCCGTCTCTCTCTCTCTCTCTTTCTCTTTCACCAACATACACCCTCTCTCTCGCTCTCTCTCTCTCCTCCTGAAATCATTGTGTACTTTGATTCACAAACCCTGCCTCTGTCACGTGATCCAACACTTCAAATATACAGCACATTTTTTACCAGCCACAGAATGCCCGAAGGCAGGGAAAACAGGGTCTAAAAATCTTAGGTTTCAACTTGCTGAACCCCCGCCACCCCCACCAACACCACCGCCACCTCTTACCCCCACCCCTCTCTTTCTTTGTCTCAAAGTCTGTCTCTCTCTCTTTACCTTCACTCCATCTACCGCATACTGTCAGTCAACACTCTTTTTGTTAGACTTCAACTGTGTGGCCGTTTGTTTTGAATTTCTAAATTTGTTCATCCTTTCCTCGCCATCCAAAGATAGACCTAAACCAACACACGTACGTGCGAGAGAGCGGCGCGTATGTGTACGTACAGTCGCCCTTGTGAAACAGTGACTAACTCACAGACATACACAAACACACACACACGCCGCAGAGGGCTGCACACCTTTGGGGATATCGGTGTCAGTTTTTGGCATTTGCTCCATGTTTGCAATGCCTTGACTTTGGGACTCCGGCCGGCCAATGTGGGAGTCCGGGGGCCTCGAGCCAATCAAAGGCTACTCTGTGGGTTATTGTGACTAAATGTTCCTGATGGGATAGAAATAAACCCTAGCATCCCTGTGACTCAGGGTGATGGGAACAATAGTTTAAAACCGTCAAATGCGATACTAGTAGTGCCAATTCTCAGATTTCCATTCAACATGTCCATTTAAAGTAAAAAGAATGTAACTAATTGCAACTGAGTAATAATACAGATAAACTGTGTACAAATATGGAAATCAAACCTCAACGCACTAATGAAAATTGCAATTGTGCATTTAAAGTGGTGCAAATATGCAAAATTTGCAATATTTACCAAGTGTCACGGGAACCCTGGCATACATGTCAGTTTTCATTAAATCTAAAAAATGCAAATGCTGTGAGCTGTTTTCCATCTTGCCTAGCTTGAGAAATACAAAGAGCCATTCTCTTAGCAGTTACCACACCTTTAACTCAGTTGAAGTGGAGTCTTTTCCTCCTACAGGATTTTCCTAAGCAAATAAGCCCTGTCGTTTTCGGGTAAGGAAACGTTTAACAGAGATACATTTGATCCATGATGAGATCAAACCTGCCAGACGGGCCTTGAGGGACAGAGCTAACTGCCTCTCCGTGTCAGAGATAAAACTGTCTGCTACCGTCTGCCTGACTGGCCTCAGCGGTGAGCCGGCTCATTACAAGCCCGTCCACAACAGCAACAGCGAGCAGCGCGGCGCAGGTCGACTTCCAGCACAGGAGCTTTACCCTCAGGTTGACTGACCAATTTTAATCAGCCAAGTATTTAAGCAGATTGATTAAACACGAGTAATTCAGTGCCATGCTAAATATCTCTGAATAAGTGTACCTAAGTTTTTACACTTATTATCTATAATATCAGACTAACATAACTATTTTTTCATTAAAAAAAAACTATAAAATTAAATAGTTCCTCCACACTCTGTGTCTGTAGGTGATTATATTTTACAGTATAAAGGCCAACATGAGAATGACATACAGTAAAGAACAGTACACTGAAAAGAAATCTAATCACAGTCAATTTCACTTTAATTAAGCTAATAACCTAAATTTATTTGTAGTCAGACTCTCACTTTTGGTTTATGAAATATTAACATGAATGTAAAACGTGAAAGGAAAAAAGTTGACTTTTTGTTTGAGTACAGAGCAGGTTCAGTTTGGTCAATTACCTGATACCTGTGTGTGTGTCTGCCATTAAATAGGTGTGGTTAGATGGAGATAGAGGGTGTCGGTTTTAATTTGTGTGTTTAATCTTTCATCTGTGTTTCCTCCTGGAAGAGTTTGGAAGTCTGGAAAAGACTTTGATGCTAAACAAGTTATATTTCAGTTCAGAATGAAGTGCTTCTATCGCCATGCAGAACTTTATGAACAGTGCGTGTGTCGATGACTCCCCACCTAACCGGGGACGGCTAAAGAAATATGTTTTGGATTAGTCAGTACATCACGAGCTCTTTTCATACATGATATGAAAACAACAGACCTAAGCCACGGTGAAAAATGAATAACGGAATATGCAAAGAGATCTGTAAAGATATGTTTTGTGTGTTTAAACAGTAGAATGAATGAAATACCTGGAATGGATTTTCTGGGATTTAATGTACAAATAGAGGACGTTTTTTTCGCATGTTGTTGCCCACTCGGTCACACCAACGCTTTTATTTTGAACTTAATGTAAAAAACGATAGAAGAGTGTCACACAGATATTTATGGAACTATTGTTATTTAGTTTTTTGGGCATTCATTGAACAAGAGGGGGGAGGCAGCAAGGGAAACGGTCCAGGGTGGAATCAATGCATACAAGGCTGCCTTCTCCACTAAGTGAGCTGCAGCACCGTATTTATTGAATTTGTGACTATAACGCCAAAAGGTAACAAAATTTAAAAATAGTCATTTACTGTATTAACTATTATACTTTGTGCCTTTTTAAAAAAAAATTACTTGAGAAAGAAACAACCTGGAACGGTTATAATCCAAACTCCAGGTTCACTCCTTTAACTATCAAGTTTCCGAAACACTTCCCAGCAACGGTGTCAGTGAGGAGAGGTGAAAGGTTAGTGCTGTTTGTGTTTCTGTGTCAGTGAAATGCACAAAGACGAGGTGAGTGTATAACATCTGAGTGTGAAAGGCACATTTGTGTATTTATGAATTTCAAGCACTTGCACAGAGCATCCTTTCTTGCACATGTATCCACGTGCTGATGCGTACTCACACCAGTGGAGACGGCTAAAGACACATTTTCATTTTCACTCCCACTTTTGTTCCAGTGCGAGTGGCACTGTTAAAGCAGACTGACTGAGTAAGGGGATTAGAAATGTGAGAAGGGTTTCCTCTGAGGCCTGCAGGTAAAAGTTTTGGGGAAGTTCAGCCTGTGATAAAGAAGGCCTAAAGATGTAAAGCAGAGAAGAGAGAACAAAAAAATGGCCAAAACTGAAGAGGAAAAATGAGGGGAGCTTATAACTTTTTGCAGAGCTTGAAATGGGGCCCTTTTTGGCAGCAGGCAGTGGAGAAACCACAGAATGGTGTGACTCTGGAGTTGAGGGGTGGAAGAAGCAGGAGGGGGGAGGCAAAGGACAAGGAAGCAGAGGAGAGCGGCGAAGGAGGGGGAAAGAAGAAAAGAAAGGGATAAGGAGGGAAAGGGGAGGGGGGGTTTTAGACGACAGGTTTTAATCAGCAACAGGCTGTTGGTAATGAGATCACTATCCCACTGTGCTCAGATTGATGTCATGTGAAGCACTGTGGCGCACGGCGAAGCATGCAGAGGATGACAGGCACGCATGACAAGCTCACTCGCTTTCCCCGGGCACACAAACACACACGCACGTATGGAGAATGTCAGAAGACGGCGCAACGCTCGCACCAGCGCTGGCAAGTGCCCACAAACTAATAAACAAGGGCGCAACGGCTCACGCAGAAAATATGCACGCACAACACACAAAGAACCTTTAATACGCCACAACACCCTGCTGTTAATTTTCTTCAAGCGAGTAAAAGAGCTGACACAAATATAATCACACCCACACATACACTATAAACACATTTCGGATCCCAAGGCTCCTTTATGTCTTTTCTGTCTCTCAAACTGCTAAACATGCCTACACACAAAGAACATACTGTACCAGCGGTGAGGGTTGGCTAGACTAGCAGGCAAAAAAGAAAAAAGAAGGAAAAAAAGGAAAGGAAAAAAAAGAGGGAGCATAGGAGGAGAGAAAGCAAGGGCTGCTGGGGGAGAAAAGGTGAAAGGAGTGACATTCTGGGTAGCAGCTGTCAATTCGGCGGACAGGAAGTTCAACAAACAACGCGAGAAACGAAGGCGCTCTCTCTCGTTCGAACGGAGTCGAGACAGAAATATTCAAATAATATGGGCAAAATTTCATTTTGAATGAGCAAACGTGCATTTTTGATCTTGTTTGCAACAATTTGTGTTAGCGGATAAGCTAAAAGGGAAAAAAAGACGAGGGGAAACAAAGCGGGGTGTACATGTGCATTCAATAGTTTTTCCTATATAAATGTTCCCCGAAAATTCAACCATGATGTCATCATGAACCTGTTGTGAACCCAACTCTGTCAACTACCATTACCGTCTCATTCCCTCTCCGTTCCCACTTTCCAGCACGGCCTCTCCATCTCCTTCCACTCTGTCCCCATCTTGTTCTTGGACTTCTTTATCTTTCACCATGCAATGTTGTCTGGCTGCATTTTTTCTTTTCTACTCATGCTGCATATGCTGCTACACCCGACAACCCCCCCCCCCCCCAATCCACTTTTACTCCCTCTCTGAACCCAACCCCCAAATACACCAACACACACACATACTGCTCACAGACATTTGGAGAGTCTCTGGTATAACAAGGACAGTTTTAATCAGAACAAGCTGGCATATTTTGGCCAAGACCTGCACTTATGGTAATTCAATCAGAAAGAAAGGAGAAAGAGGGAGAGAGAAAAAGTGAACAGGGGCACACAGAGGGTAGTGGAGTGTGAGACAGGGAAATAAGAAAAACAGAGGGAGGAAAAAGGAGACAGTGGGCGGATGGGAGGGTGAGGTAGGGATTAAGTGGTTTGAAGAAGTTTGAGCCACATGTGGAAGTGATTGTCTAATTACAGCAGATATGTATAAGTGTTACTGCCTGCAGGACAGATGTTGATTGGAGGGCGCAGCACCGTGAAAATGAGATGATTGGACGAGGAAGAAATTAAGATGGATAATTGGTGGAGGAAGGGGCAAGAGGAAGAGAACCACACTGGGAGAAGTGCTAGGGTGGCTCCTGCAATATTCTCTGTCCGAGTCTGAATAGAAATCAAATTTTTTTCTTCCAGTTCAGGTGATGTCATCATTGCAGCTCCCTCAGGAGTGCTGAAGGGAAAAAGCTTCAGCCTGTAGATGGTACTAAAATGAGACAAAAACTGAACATACACCTATGCACACCATCAGGCGTGACAATAAAACCACTGACAGGCAGGTGATGTAAATAACACTAATCACTTGGTTACAATGTAACATTCTGCTGGGAAATCTTTGGTTATGGTATTTATGTATGTGGGACATGTAACCCCATTTTAATCACAGTCAGTATAGACCATGGAAGTATGTTCTCAGATCACAGGAGCCTACCACAACTGGTCCACACACCCCGCTACAGAGCTCTGGAATGGCTTGAGGTACATGACAGAGGCCGTGGTGCTAACCCAGCCTCCATACTCCACAGGTCCCAATTCAATCAACGTCTGTGGGATCTACTGAAACCAGCCAAATCCATGGAGACTCCACGCAGGACCCCAGAGGACTCTGCCAATATCTGAGACACCACAGGAGACCCCCAGAGGTCCTTGTGCCCTAAAGAGTAGGTATTTTGAAGACACCAGGAGGACCTACACAATATAAAACATGGTTTTAATGTGGCCGATTAATGCACAACAGTGCAAGACAATTTGTTTCAGGTGGAAAAGGCTTTATGGATTGCTTAGCTACAGCAAGACATTATACCGGAGGTAACTGGATTATGTTTTCCCCTGGTTTCAAGTGTTTTGCTAAGATTTTTTACCACAAAGACAGTAGTACTATGAATATACTCTGTAAGAAAGCAAAATTAAATTAAAATTAAATTGCGACAAGTTCAACGATACCTACAATCATGTGAAAAAGAAAGTGTTCACAGGACTCTATGTGCTTCTGTCAAAAAATTACGTATACCCTTACTACTTCCATATGGATAACAAAGGTAAATAGCAACTAAGTGCTGATAATCAGATGGCTTGATTGATTAATTGATCCAGATCCACAGGAGGTTTGACCAAAATATATCTATAAAAAATCTGGAAATCAGGTCTTTGTTAACACAATGCCACAATCTTCCTAGGAGCAGACGTCCCAGCAAATTTACCCCAAGCTCTGATTGTACAGAGAATCATCAGAATTCCAAGGAGCCACATCTATGGCGTGTTTAGAAGAACTACCAGGACCAGGACGTCTGCATCTAAACAAACTACAAGACTTCTAAAAGAACGGTCCTCATCTACTCATATGTGTGAGGAAACATTTTTACCCTGCACAAAATCATATCAGTTTGCACACAAAACTCACCATCAGATTACGAAACATGCGCTCCGGCCTATTTTGTAATAACCACCCAGCATATGTTAGTGAACCACAGTCATTCTGAACCTAGAGGCTTGTGCGGCCTGTATGCAACCTGCTACGCCCCTATTTCTTTATATAAGTAAACATGCCTATCTTATAAGAGACAAGAGAAAGTCCAACTGAAGAAACCTAAACGATTCTGTCCAAAGAGGAACCCAAAACATACACACAGCTTCCTTAAATGTTTCCACTGGAGTGAAGAAAGTTTAGTAAACAAACAAACAAACAATAACCCCCAAAAAACAACAAGCAAGACTCCAGCTGGAATAATGAAGGTTCGGAATATTGATTTCCCCTGAGATACTCGCTGTGGCTATGGTAAAAAACCCCATAAATAAATAAAAAAATGTTTGAATATCAAAGATTATATGAAAAACGACTACAAGAGAATGTAGGAAACAAGTGGAGGGCAAGGATCATGTGATCTGTCAGATGAGAAAACAAATAACACAAAATGCACACGGACCACCCCCCAAACATCCGGATTCTTCAGCATCCATGAGGTTAGGACTAAGAAATTAAGCCGGTATGTGATGACATCCAGCAATGATAAAAGTCATTTGTAATGAAATATAACATATTTTGAAATAAGGTAGCTAAAGAATACTGAAATTCAACTATTCAGTAGTTAGTCTGCTTTGCATGCAATTTATTTATTTATTTTTTCATATAATTGTAATTCTTATCATTTTGTGGTTCACTGCATTCTGGAAAACTATAACTAATGATAAAAGAGCAATGATAACAACAACAACAATAATAATAACACTTGTTTTTATTATTATTATTATTATTATTAGTAGTAGTAGTAGTAGTAGTAGTAGTGGTAGTAGTAGTAGTAGTAGTAGTAGTAGTGGTAGTAGACAGCCAGGCCTTCATTATTTCAGGTAAACAAATTCAGGTATGAAAATATTGACAAACAACTGATTGGTGTGTGAAACGTTTGTACGCACCACTTTTTGAACAGCAACAAACTTACAACACAATGGTTGAAAAACAGAATCAAGGTGTTGCAATGGCTCAAAGTCCAGACCTCAACCCAACTGAAATACTGTGTCGGGAGCTTAGGAGAGCTGTGCATAAACGAATGAACCCAGGCAACGCTGTAAAGAGGAGAGGGTCTCCTGATAAAGCCGTACAGATAACGATTACTTCAAGTTATTGCTGCTGACTGTGGTTCTACGAGCTACTGAATCATGGGGTGTACTCGGTTTTTCACAGGACTACACAGAGTCATGTGAAAAACTTTCTTTTTCACATGACTGCAAGTTTCTTGCACAGCCTGTGACAGTTCACTTCAACACATGATGAACAAATGGGAGCTCCAGTACCAGGGTTGAAAGGTACATATTCTTCTGTTAAATATTCCTCAGACCTTCTGTGATAACACTGCCTGCTTACCATTTACACCTTGTCGCTGTCTGAATCATACTGGAGCATGCAATGATCAGTGGCTGACTGTTGTAAACATATATGGATATATGGATCTGACACAGCAACGTAGGATTTCCATTCACTGGAAACTGGATGCTGTAAAAATCTACAGCCGCGGGTCTCATGCTCACATTTTTTTCATAGAGTTTGTGATAAAAGTAGAAGTAAATGCTCCACTAGTCTGCAAAGTAATTAACCAATATTACACTAAAGGCTAAACGAGTTCAGAAGATTTCTTTAGTTTCTTTTTTGGTCTTTTTTTTTGCCCCTATCATCAGCAGCAGCAATCAGCTTTCTTCGCTGTGTACTGAAACAAAGGTAAATGCATTAAACTGCTTGGATACAGTGGCATTGGATGTCCCCCTCAGGATAATTTGGCACCTCTTCACAAGAAGCCGCTTGTCAACAGATCTCTGCAGATCTTGGCTGCCTACTGCCGTGCCTGTCTGCCTGTCACAAAATGTATCCCCTCTGGAGGGTAAACAGGGGCAAGTATCACACATAGACTGTTACTGCTGTCATAATATTAAACTTTGTTTTCCAGGTACTGTTTATTAGTTACCCTGGATGCTGCTTAGAGTGTCCTAAGGACCTATATGGGCCCAAATGAAGCTAACGATCATTCTTCCAGTGTACCGCTGCTCTTTATCGGCATGTTTACTCTCTTTTATTAGCTGTTCCCGAAATTCCCCTCAAATTTTCCACCAGTTGTAGCTAAATATATTTCAGTTTAAATTAAACCACTTCACTGCACAGCACAACCTGATATACAAAACGAGTTTTGATTTAAACTGCCAGACCCTTCTTCTTCTGCTGTGCACGTCGGCTACATGAACTGCACTGCCTTCAAACTCTGTCCTTCTTCTGTCCTCAATTTGATATTGACACTTCAGATTAGTAAATTCTGAACCTGAGAAAACCACTTATTACATCACACAAAAAAAATATTTTATTTACAATCCATCACACTGTTAATGTTAGCACTGTTGTTTGAAGGTAAAGTTGTTATATACTGCAGTTATTACTTCACTTTCTTCTTAATGGCTTTGTTTACGTTACAAAAAGTATTTCAAAACTTTTTAATTTACCTTTAAACTCACCTCTCATTCCCTGCAGGGGAAACAAATCTCCATCACTGATGGCTCTCTTCACTGTGATAGCCATCAAAAAGGAAACTGCTGCAGGGCCTTAACATGAAAGTCACTGCCACTCACTGCACTTCATCTACAAAGGGAAAGAAAGAGACACAGTGTAAATTTGGATGCATATACTTTGCCTTTAGTTTGTTAGGCTTTATTTGTTCTATCTGTATTGTGCCCGAGGGGTGGGTGGAGGATGATTTTGTTACATAAATAGAGGCATTGATGTCATTTGAAAGGTTTTTCACAGTCCTGTGAAATAATAAGTACACATTTACTGCTTCCATAGGAATAAAGACGTTAAGTAGCAGCTAGATGCTGCTAATCAAATTGCCTTGATTACCTGATCATCATCAGCAAGCATGGGCACGTCTATGAAAGCTGACATTTTGGCAGCTTGTTGGTCTGGAACAGCTGCGTGTTAACATAATGCCACAGTTTTACAGAGAGTGGACGTCCTGGCAAATTTACCCCAAAGTCAGACCCTGTAATGCTCAGAGAAACTGCAAAAACAAACCCAAGAGCTAAATCTCAGACTCTACAGGCCTCAATTATCATCACAAATGTTAAAGTTCACCACAGTACAATTAGAAAAAGACTGGACAAGTTGTTTGAAAGGGATGCAAAGAGAGAGCCTCTTATTAAGTTGAAGAAATCACAAGACTTGTGGAACATTGTCCTCTGGACCGATGAGCGCAAAGGGAAGATGTCTGGCTGTACAGCACAGCACCATGATTGGATTACATCATACACCACACATCGGCACAAACACCTCATAGCAACAGTCAAGCACGGTGGTGGGGGGTTGATGATTTGAGCCTTTACTGCAGACACAGGCAACTTGCAGTCACTGAGTTGCCATGAACTGTATGTCAAAAGTATTACAGAGTCAACTGTGAGGTCATCTGTAAAAAAGCTGAAGCTTGGCCAGACCTGGGCCATTGCAAAAGGAAAATGATCCCAAGCACAGCAGCAAATCTACAACAGAATGGCTGAAAAAGAAAAGACTCAAACCGTTGCCAGACCTCAGGATGATGAATTCTGTGGCGGTACCTTAAGAGAGCTGTGCAGAAACAAATTTTAGCAAACCTCAATGAAATGAAGCAATGCTGTAAAGACTCTGGGCCAAAATTTCTCCACAATGATGTGAGAGACTGAAAATGATCACTTCAAATTATCGCTGCTAAAGATGGTTCTGCAAGCTACTGATCACAGGGTGTACTTTGATTTTCACAAGGCTGCAGAGTCCTATGAAGACTTTCTTTTTCCTGACTGTACTCACAGCTCCTTGACTTACTACTCAAATCCACACAAAATACATGCAAGAAAGGGGCAACGCTGTAGCATCTCCACAGTGTCGACACAGTTGTGTAAACTGGGTAAATTCAGTGGGAAAATAATTCCTGCATTTTCATTCAAGCTTGAAACGTACCTGAATATGACACTATAAGAAAGGGCTGATATAACTGAATGAACTGTCACAGAGGAAGCAATGGGTGATGGATGACAGCCCCAGGCACAGCTGTATTCATTCCCCCGGGAGTCACCTGCAGCAGTAAAAACATACCACTCAAACTGTAAATGCAGTACTGTCTGTTTCGACAACCCTCTAACACACGGGGCCTCTCCATATTGCATGCAGACAATACAAAGAGATTTACACAGCTTGAATGCTTTTTTTATTATTTATTACCCTCTCTATAACTCTAATTAGAGCCCTAATGCTAATGTACTGCATCCCAAATTTAGTTCTTCTTGCATTTCTGCTATATACAAATACCTCCAGTACCTCAAGTATGTTCAGTGCGAGGGCAGCTTAGGCTGATAGATAGTATTTCATCAATTTAAAACTTAGAGGGAGTTAGAAAGGTAGATAAAATGGCCAGGATTAACTGCTGAAAATACTTTAGTGGACTTACTCACGTAAGCTAGCACTGCCACCTTGAGGGAAACAAATTATATTAAAACATATTTTAAAACCACGGGTCTGACGGGGGAGTTGAGGGGAGTTGATGGTTGTTTTTCTTTTTTTGGTCTGGCATTATTATACTCTGTATAGCTGATTGACAATTGGGTGACCCAAAAACCCCAAAAGATGAACTAGTTTTCTTTCTAAAGTGCAAGTTTTAAAAATAGATTCCCTAATAATATACAAACAGCTTTCCCATCTCTGACACATTTTCACTTTTATCTTATGCTACATAGCGGTGACCTGATTCTTTGTGGGGACAAAGGCAAGACCCACATCGGTCCACTTCGTCAGAAGGACCTGCCAGGATTTTAACCACACGGTGGCGCTGTTTAATTGCGTATTGCACTACTACTGCAGGTTTTAAGCTCCCTCTCAATAGAAGCAACCCAAGAAATTAGATGCTTATTGTTGTACTATTATTATTGTTGTTGCTTATTGCAGATGTAATGAAGTAGGGGACACACACACACACATATATATATATATATATATATATATATATATATATATATATATACATACATACATACATACATATATATATGTATATGTATAGACAAATTGAACTCCTTCAAAATTATATTATTATATATGTTGCAGGCAACGCTTTTAAACATGATGAGGACTTTTCAATATAGTCCAAAGGTAGATGTAAGGACGGTATTTTATCTGGTTTTTTTTTGTTTGTTTGTTTGTTTTTTGTTATACAAGAAAATATCTATAGATGTTAAACAAACTGATAAATTAGAGTTACTTCGGACAATGCCTTTCTCACCTTACTGACTCACTTCCGTTTGAGCATTTAGTTGACGCATAACAGCAGACAGAGACAAAGCTCGTGTGTGGATAAAGACGCAAATGGAGCCATGATGGGGGCTGAATAACAAGTTAATATCATAACTGAAACCGACACAAGCTGATATCCAAACGGCAGGTGATGAGTTTTATATCCCTGTGACCCCATAGCCTAATTCCCCACAAGTACACCGTAGAGTTTTACGATTCAGCTCACCTTTCTGTAATGAGAAAAGGGTTCTGAATAAGCACATCACACCCAGCCCCAACCCCGAGCCCAAGCTACGTGACCTAAATTTAATTCGCCGTTTGCCTATCAGCAGCGGCCACACGGCGTCTATTGAGCGCTAGGACACGTCGGTTTTAGTCACATTTGAGCTATTTTGCGTGGCTCGTGTTTGCACAAGCAGCTCCTGACCTACATTCGCTGTGTCCCAGCCAATCTCCGGCGATACTTTGGCTTCTGGCAAACACAATCTCCACAAAGAAAGGAAACGTGACGGGGAGGAGGGGGCAGCAGGGGGAGCGGGAAGGGGGGCGGCGGGAGTCACGGTGAGCGCCGCCCTTCAAGCACGTGCCGGCGCTTCTCCAGCGAAGATCGTCTATCGCGCGAAGACCACCACCGCTCGACTGAGAACACGCGGCGCTGTTCTATGGGTAGAAAACGTGCTCTCAGCTCGAGCAGCTTTGACTACACTTAAAAGCACGTGGACTAAAGCTGAATATTGGTTTGGGGTTTTTTCTATTATTATTATTTTATTTCTCACCTAATATTTATATTTTAATCTGTTGCAACATGCGGCTGCATTTATAAGCAATTAATACAGCTACATATATAAAAACGTTATTTAGCAGAGCTATTTCTTATATTTTGTAAATTTTGTAATATATTGTATTATTTACTTATTTCAGTCTCTTACTGTTATTGTCTTGGAGCAACTGTAACCCACAGAATTTTCTTAGGGATTATAAATGTATTCTGATTCTGAAACTAACACGGGCATTAAAGCCACTCAAACGTGTACAAGGTGATAACAGTGATTTAGTTAATTCTGAGTGGCCATGTTCTGTAATAATGAGTTGCTGTGTTTGTTGCAGAATTATATTTGATTTTTTTTTCTCAGTTGCTTAGATTGTGTTTATTTTAACTTAGCTGCTCGACGAGTGAGGTGGGCTGCTAAAGCAGATAATTACAGGCTCTTGGTGATCTAAGAAGATGCTCTCGATATGGATTTCATGCAAATCAAAAATAATGACAGGTTCATTAATTATCTTAAATGTTACTGACCAAAACAACAACAAATGAGGATCCCTTTAAAGTAATGTAAAAACTAAGTAATAGTGTTAGATAAATACAAGCATTAACAAATGCACATTTGCTTCTCCTTTCCATTAAAACTTAAAGTTGTTACCCCAATATTCTATTCTATTTACATTGCATACAGGTGCTGCTGATCCACTTCTACACTGCAGTCATTGAATCTGTCTTGTGCATCTCAATCAGGGTCTTATTCAGTGCAGCCACAAAACAGTGTAGAAATATACAAAGAAAAAATTACAACTACAGCTAACAGGAAGGAAGTGTGAGCTGCTCCCTTCTCTTCATCCTTTAGGACTTGTACTCAAAAAACCAGGAAGTGGGCAGTGAGCATCATCACATATCCTTCACTTCACACCCTGGAAACAAGCTTTTAAAACTCCTCCACTCCAGCTGGCACTACGGATCTCCCATACCACGGCAACCAAACACAGAAACAGCCTGTTTCCCACTACCACCATCCTTATCAACAGCTTACATTTATTCTTCGTTATTCCAAGACGGTTATTGCATTCTGCTTCAAATCCACAATTACTGGATTTTACCCATGCTCAACATCACAGCCAACTCCATGCACATTATGCTGTTTCACTAGCTTATTACACTGCACTTCATATAAATTGGTTGTTATATCTGATCTGTGTGAGGTTTGTGTTAACCCTGCTGTACACTGTAATAAGTTTGTTTGTATACATTATGTAATACAATATCCAGTCTGTAATAGATCGTCTTATATGTATATAATCTACCTGCCAGTATTTTCTTTGTGCACATTGATAGCACCGTATAATATGGCCCATGTGTAAGGGTGTAATTTCACTACAATTATATAATTTCAGTGTATTTCACCTGAAATTGCAATGTAACTATATTAACCCAAAAATTCTTAAGTAAAAATACTTACAGTATATTTTGTCTAGTTTTTATGTAAAATACTTGAAGTTACACCCTACTTAAAATTGCTTGCAGTATGAATTTGAATTGCTATTCCCCTTGTCTACCTGTAAGTAAAATTAGGCATGCACTTCTTAACATTACTTACAATATAATTACTTATTCTTTCCTGTAAAATACCTAAAAGTTACACCCTACTTCAAATAGCTTGCAGTATAATTACTTTGTCTTTCTTTCCTTTAAAAGTTACTTGGATACTTAATGAACTGTCAGCCCTTGTTCTAATGTATAGACCTGTAAAGTAAAATTACTTGTGCACTACTTAAACTTGCATTATATATACGCCTGGTTTCTTGTAAAATACCTGAAAATTCCATACTACGTAACACTGCGTACAGTATACATACTTCTTTCCTGTAAAATACGTGAAGTTACACCCTTGTTTTAGTGGATCTTCTTGTAAGTATTAGTGGCTAAATATAACTGTATCGTAATTTCAAGACTGAGAATCCGTTTAATTCTCAAAGAATTACACAGTGACATCTTAATTTTCTACACTGCACCACCAAATCCCGGAACCAAATCCTTGTATGTGCGGCAACCTCGGCGAAAACAAATTTGAGTCTCATCCTGAGGTCTGAAGACGATGCCCGAGTGAGACCTCTTTTCCTCTTTCGCAGTCTCTTCCTCGCTTCACCCTCTTATCGCCGAGCCCAGGCAGCTCATTAGCATAAAATGTGTGTCAGTAGGGCAGCGCGAGCTCACATGCAACGCGCACATGCTGCAGAGCTTTAACCAGCATTCCAGTGTCGAACGAGCCCGATGTGCCGTCTCCACGCGGGGCTCTCGGCCAATGAGAAAGTGAGAAAGAGTAAAGAAGAGTGGGGGGTGTGGAGGGAGGAGTGGGGGTGAAATGTTGTCAGAGAGCGTGACACAGAGAGGGAGGAAGAGAAGAGAGAGAGAGAGAGAGAGACATCCCTGATGCACACCAACAAACAGGAGGGACACACAAAAGGAGAGCAGGGAGGGAAGAAAAAAAATGGTCACATTTCTCAAGCACCTGAAAACGTGCTGGTTATTTTCGGACGCGTGTTGCTTATTGATGAGTGTGGGAGTGTTTAAACTACTTCCACTGTGATCATGTTTTCACGGTGACTGTACATGGCAAGCAGCTGAACGCGTTGGGACCACTGTAATTCAGAGAACACCCTTTTACACAGAGATCCATCTGACATCACTGTGTACAGACAGACAGTCGTGCTTCCCCGTGCGTCTGTTCACCTCGGGAGAACATCGGGATCAATAAGAGACCTGATCTGAATTGCTTTTAAATAGTTTCTTTATTACTTTTATTATTATTTCCTCTTCTTTTTGGGGGCTGGCCGGGTTTTCTCAGGAACCCCAATGCCCTGTGCACGCTGCTTTTGGTCTGAGCTTTGGGATACACTCTACATGCCCTGGCAGTTCATGACTCTTTCACCTGTATCAACAAAACTCCTCGGTGACAAGAAGCGGCAGTCAGTTCAGCAGTAAACGCCTACTGTAATACGGAACAAACGAACAACACCGATCGACTGGGAAACATGGAAAACAGTCCTGGTGGTAAGTAAGCTTTAAATTGTGTGGTCGGTGCTGAAAGCTGCTGGCAAGCAGCGCTGTCAGGTTTACTTTGAGGGTAATGGTGCAGGTGAGCACAGATGCCAGTGAGCTGCATTAGATCAAATATTGCTAATATTTAAGTAATATATAAAGTTTTACTGCCATTTAATTATTATAATTTTTATTTTTTTTAATTGTCTGTTTGAGTCATGTCAGATCACTGCAGTTATTGGACATGTCTGATGCTTTGGGATTTGTATCCAGTTTAATTGCATCTTATGCTCCTTCTATATGAATGTGTGATATCCAGAAAACTATTTAAGCTATAGGCAGTTGGAGTTTCTGTGCACTGTACTCTCGCCTATGACTGTAATTCAGCTGTGCAATCTCTGGCGTGTTGCCAGGTGCTTCTGGGCTGCGCAAGTCTGAGGATTTTGAGTGAGTGAGCTGAGCTCGGAGAGGGAAGTCCTCTCCTCCAGTCTTTGCGGCGGACTTCCGATTCTCTGCATGTAAACAAACTCACGTGAAGCGCGACCCTGAACGCCCCTTGACCGGGCACGTTGTCATCCCACAGCCTTGCCCACGTTTGGTCGCCCCACCATTAGAGGCAGACAGATAAGGAACAATAACGTGCTGACCCACCCGCGTTGCGTCCGCGTTTTTTTGGATCTTAAAGTTCTTGCTCCCAAAACCACTTCTGGGTGTTTTCACCCAATGGAAGGTTGTCAACTAACAAACATGTGATTCATTAGAAGTTTGCTGGTCACAATCGTGGCACTTTCCCCCAAACACAAGTGAGGAGGCGATGTCAGCGAGGAGTCACGCCCACTGCTCCACAAACATGAAATCTGTGCCAAATTCTCCTTCCACACAGCCTCCAAGAGCCGCGCTTGGAGTAAACATGTAGTTCTGCCAGCCCCTGAATCTCGATCTAAATGTAGCGAGAGCTGATGATGAATGAACAGATCATATCTGACTCATGAAATCGATAAGAGTTAAACCGCCTCCTATTTAGTCCGTGGCTCACTGGCTGAGAGCGCCATTGTTATAGGCGAACAGATAGATAAAAAGCAATAAAGCAGTGACGCTCTATTGATATAACGCTTTAAACCATTACAGCAACTTCACGCTGCACCCAGATCTCACAATATAATTTAAATCTAAACATCACGGGTATAGGTCCTTGGTCGACTGTGGCCATGGCCGTGCACCCTGGGTAAAAAACAACACACAAAAAAACCCGTTCGTGATGTTGCGAATCATGCACCTGATTTTTAATACGCAGCCACCCCGCCTCGAGCTGACAGCACGTGTACACAGCCTCAGTATCCACGTGCCGCGCATGATTCCAAGTACACTGCTCCTCTCACGGTTGTTCCTCTCTGTCGCGCGCACTGTGCGCGCGCTCAGCTCACACGGGGATTCCTCTTTATTCGTTGGTAGATTGGTCAGTGGGTCAGAGGGGTTTAACCAGCCTTCTGTCTCATATTAGTTACTATAGCTGATTTGAAATGTTCATAAGTAATTAAAAGGAGCGTCCTTTTTTGGGGGGTAGCCTATCACAGGACGTGGGATGTGAAAGAACATATTAACCTACATTTGCCAGCATCAACTAGTTTTTTGGGTGACAAGGCCAAGCCGTTTCAATTACACTCTGGTATTTCTATTTGGGCGGTGTAATGTAACAAAATAAGACGATAAATACCAGACTGAAGTAATTATCATAGGGGCACTGAGCAGTTGTCACATGAACTAAGGCTAACTTTTACAATGTTGTCAATGAAATGATAAAAAGGTCACTTCAACATGGACTGTTGATTGTTTTTCTTTTCATTCAGAATAAGTAAAGTTGTTTAGATTGGTGCTTTGATGGGATGTTGTTGGTAATAACAGCACATAAACCCTTTCTGCAATAGAAAGGCCAAAGCATGTGAAAGGTTATTTATTTCTAAGGGTTACAGTTAAATCAGATGACACAACAAAACCTGTTCTGACTTCCTTTCACATTGTTTCAATATTATATGGATATTTATTTTAAAGCTGTCTATCAATAGTACCTAGTCAACCTTTCTGGATGATTTTCAGTCCATCCATCCATTTTCTTCCGCTTATCCAATTCAGGGTCATGGTTGGGTTGGAGCCTATCCCACCTGTCACACGGAGGGAGGTGAGAGGTGGGGTGCAGCCTGCACAGGTTGCCATTCTATAGTAATTCTAACACTCAGAGACAGATAACCATTCATGCTCACAAAATCAGTAAACCTAGACTCTCCAGTTAACCTCACGTACATGTCTTTGCATGGTGGGAGGGAGCTGCAGCACATGTGAGAACCCAAGCAGGCAAGAGGTGAAAATGCAAACTCCAAACAGAAAGGCCACAGCTGGCCGGTGGATTCAGACCCAGGGCCTTCTTGCTGTGAGGCAACCATGGCACCACCATGCTGCCCATATTCAGTTTCACAGCAGTCAAATGGAAGATGAGTACTTTAATAAGTGTTCATCGTGTAATTGGGATATAATGTCATGGTATCAACCCGCTTCAGGGTGCCGTGACGTGTTCAACCTCACTCCTTTCAACTGAAAAAGTACCAGAAAGATTGTGGGTGCAGTAGTTGAATGACTAAGCTAATCAGTAGCAGTAATAATCTGCAATAGGAATGGTTAAAGGTATGACTCTGTGATGAGAATGAATGCAGAGAAACACTGCAGCTGTTCATGACCAGCTCTCATGAACCCTGTAGTCTTCATGGAGTTTTGCTCTCCTTGATCTCAAAGCGTGATTATTGACCAACTTACAAAAAAATGCAACATGTTTAAGCAGATGAATGCATATGTTGGGCACTAGCAGGAAAATGAAACCAGATTCATTGTGTTAGATTAAAAAAAAAAAAAAACAACCCCACAAAGATTTCACATTTCACATTAAAAGCCTCTGAGAATAAATGCTTTTTTCTAGGCTACATTTGCATTGCTCAGCCCCGAGGATCTACATGTAATCCTTTGAACTTGAGAACTTCTTAAACAAAGTTCAAATTGGGTCAGCCTCTTCCATTATGTTAAAAAAAATCTTCTCAAGTGTTTCTAATGTGAAAAAAAACCTGCCCGCTGTTCCTTCTAAGAACTATCCTCCATGACAAACGTTTCATAAATGAGCATATGACACGAAGCCAGTAGTTGCACGTGGAGGGAGGCTTACTGCCCATGCACAGAGGTAAACGTTCACATGACAGAGGACAGTCAAGTTGCAGATGGAGCATGATTTCCACATTTCCTACGGGCGTCCGTGCATGCCCAGGGGGAGGGAACACACGAGATGGGAAGTCAGAGAGGACTGGCAAAAAAAAAAGAAAGAAAAAAAAAAAGAGGAGGCGGTTGTATTGTTTATTCCGTAGTTCTTGTGGCTCTATGTGTATCCGCAAGTCACATGTTGTAACCTGTGCCTGAGCACAGCGGGGGTGACATTCCCAGAGCTCATTCCATAGCCCAGTCAAGCCATATTCCAGGAAATCGTTACAAGCATTCAGAATATGGAATGTTTTTCTACTCGACGAGCCGGGCGGGGTTGTGACTTCTGAGCGTAGAAAGTGGGTGTGGAAGAGCCAGTGTGTCTGCAGCGTGTCACCCTGCCCTCCGCAGGTGAGCCACATGCCCAGAAAACTACCTCTCTCACACATCATGCAGAAAAACTTAACAAGCAACATTTGTGTGCGCAGGGAAGTAACCGCCTGCCCAGAGCTGCCACCCCACACACACATATACACATACCCTGTTGGAGCAGTCAGTGTTGACACGTGTAAGCGGTGGAATTAAGGAGGCACTTAGAGCTAAACAGCAATCCAGCACGTGTTTTCTCAAGAAGAGAAAGCAAAAGAGACAGGGCACACTTTTCTCAAATGATTCCAGGTCCTTGAGAGGAAATGTGCACAGAATTACAGAGCAGGCGTTCTAATTATATTTACACCGCTTTGGATAACGCTGCCACACACAGAGCAGGCATTTTTGACTTTGACTACATTAACCTGTTGGGTGGTATATTCACAGACCCGATACATTACAAGTAGCTTGATACTGACCCACAAGGTATGATCGCAATCATAATGTGAGAATATCTGATGCAGTTTCTGGGTGAAGAATTGTGCGTGCAGGAAATGTTACAGTTGGCAGCTCTTCTCGGATACTTGACACAGTGATCTGATAAAAAATGAACAAGTGGTTCAAGGGGGGGTGTACCAAAGTAAGCGTAAATCCAGAAATTCTTTAAATTATTTGAAGAGATAATCACTCACTTATATTACCATAAATTAAAACAATTACGGTAGCTTTAAAGGTAGGGAAGATTGCTTGGTGGGTTTTTCCTCCCTCTAGCCTGATTCATCTGAACACACGCACACAAAAAGCACAATGTCAGCCTTTGAAATTGTGTTAAAGTGTGACCGGCAACAACGTGACTGTTGCCCTCTGCGCAGTTTCTAGTGACTCAGTGGAATTCATTAACTTGTTCCGTTCCGTATCTCTAGCCACAGCATTAAAAGCCTTCTCCACTCCAAACGTGATCTGCCCTAGCGCTTGTTATGGCACTGCTGCTGTTGTTGTCTACACGGGACTGCGCAAAGAGCCTTGTGAGCCAGGCGGGAACTGTGTCAAGAGTCCATGTGAGCTCCTGGTCAGGTGGCTGGCGGATAGATGGGTCTGCAGGCCCGGAGCCGGAAAGGGGAGGGAGGAAGGGAGGAGGATAAGAGAAAAAGGGAGGGGGGAAAGGCGGAGGGAGCGTAGAAAGGACTCAGTTCTGAAAGCAAGCATGCAGGGAGCTGGCTGGCTCAGCCTGCACGTGAGGGGCAGTCTTTCATCTTGCGGGGAGGAACACTGTCTGCAAAAGAAAGGGCGGGGGTGGCGGTGGTGACGGAGGGGTTTGGGTGTTGTGTTTAGAGGTAATAGGGCATTTCCAACTTAATCTGATATCCCTAAACAAAGGCCTGTTTGTGAACTCTCTGTGGCTCTCATTGTGAAAATACAGTGACTTACTGTCATAATATGATATGATATGATGTATTAAATGGTGTTCCCTATTCCAGAAGGTTTGGTGTGTGTGATGTGATATATCATAGGCTATTTTATTCATAGTTTATGACAGTTTATGACAGTTGAGAGATGAAGATCTTTAACTAGATTGCATGCTGTGTCTATTTCAGTTACTACCTCTCCTAGTTTTCCATTACTCATCAGAAGGTATGATTTGGCATGACTTGGGCATTTTTTCCCTTATCTCATTCTTATCAGATTAAAAACTGAAAAGACTGCACAAAAATATCCAGGTCAGAGTTGTTGTTCCTCAAGCTGTCACTTTTCTTTCTTTCTTTCTTTCTTTTTTCTTCTCTTTTCTAAATTGTTCATCGGATCAAATTTCTGTTGTCCCAACAAGGTCAGGGTTTTGTGTCTGTGTTTGCAAAAGTCTGCCAAGTAAGCTCAGATGAAAGCAGATGATTGCTCAACACTTCAACTCTCTACTAGTTTGTGCCTGTGCACTGAGTTTTGGACCCCCTGTGCTCTTTCAGGTGGTGTTATCTTGTACGCTGGCTCGTCTGGAAGTGCCAGTCCGAGTCCTGGCAGCCCGTCAAGTGGATACCAGACCCAGTCGCCCTCCTCCCACTCACAGCCTTCATCCCCGGAGGGTGTCTCCTTTCAGGAGATCGGAGCCCTGAAGCAAAGAGGGGAGCCAGGGGGAGGAACACCTTCCCCGAAAATGGTCTTTCAGTTTCCCGAAGTTAACAGTGCTCCAGCTGCGCAAATTACGACGGTGTCATCACCGACCTACAACCATCCCACCGTTGCCAAAAGGCCTTGTGGCTTCACTGGCACGTTCACCAGTAAGTACCCGCTCGCCACCCTCCTCCCTGTTCTCCTCTTTCCTTGGCCATCAGCAGTTTTTCATTGTGTTTCTTCACCTGACAACCGTTGTGACTTCCTCTTTCACAGAAACCGGAGGTATGGTGCTTCTGTGTAAGGTGTGTGGGGACATCGCATCTGGGTTCCATTATGGCGTGCATGCCTGCGAGGGCTGCAAGGTGAGACCAAAGAAAGGTTATATTATGTCACGTCTTTCCTTTTCATTGTGTACAAAAAAACACAATGACACAAAAGACACCCTTCACAGCCTCTATTCTTCCTACCCTCCTTCTGCAGGGTTTCTTCAGGCGCAGCATTCAGCAGAATATCCACTACAAGATGTGTGTGAAGAATGAAAACTGTCTCATCATGCGCATGAACCGTAACCGGTGCCAGCACTGTCGCTTCAAGAAGTGTCTCTCCGTGGGCATGTCCAGAGATGGTGAGAGATCATGTCATTGCATGAAGATATTTAGACATAAGTAAATTCTGATGGATTTATTCCCATCAGTATTTTACACTGGCTTAAACAGTGAATCATTTTAATCCGCTTTGTACAAGATGTGAAAACAAAGTCCAAATTCATTTCTGTCACAGCTTACAACAAAGGCATAATCCCACTGTCAAAGCCACTTGCCTTACTCCTCATCCAAAAAGTTGAAAATTCTACTTATCTCCTTTCCACTATTTCCTCCTCTTGTCTTTGTCCTCCTCTGCCTCCCTTTCTCCTTGCGCTGCTCTCTGATTAATGGCAAGAGGAGCTGGAGAGTCCCAGTAGTCATCAGTCATGTAGAAACTGTGAAAAATACTAGTTTATTTTAGGAAACTGGGGCACAAAGTTGTTGATTACCCTTCCCGTTCGCAGTCACGTACACTCTTTCCCGACACGGGCATTTCAAATCATTTGAGATTTAATGTTATTCTGTCCAGTTAATCACAAAAACATACACTGCTTAAATTTGAATATTAAACATGATTGCAGGTAATCAGCTTGTGTGTGTTATTTTCACCTTCAGGAGTTAAATCTCCAGGGGAAGATGGCTAAACTAGGTGATAATAAATCACGTTTTTTTTTTCTTTCTGGTGCAAACATTTTTAGCTGACCCCCCCCCCCGAAAAAAGCCAGAAGCGAGAAATCAACTGCTAATTCATCAGATTTGAGACATTTATATTATGTGTTCATGGGAAAAGTAGTTCCACCCACTTTCTGGTTTTCGGCTGATGTCTGCGACTTGCCAGCATGAAATTGATTTTTGATCAGCCGCCTTCGACCCTTTGTCTTTTCGGCTCTCTCACCTGCCTTTCCGTACCTCTGACCTTTCCACTCATCACCCACTGTGTCACTCTGCTAATGACACCACATTTGGTGGTATTGACCCAGTGACCTACTTCTAGAGGAAAAAAAGAGAGAGCCTGCGCTTCACTGAAAGGCAGAAAGAGAACGACTCGTGGGGGAGGAGGAGGTGGTGTAGCATACAGTGTACTATAAATAGGACTGTCAGTGGAGGTAGGGCATCGAGGTGGGGGGAAGGGAGGAATGTAAAGGCTGAAGAGGAGGTTGAAAAGATGGAGGCTTCTGGGTCTGTAGTATGGTGTAACAGCTGTGATGGAGAAAGAATAGTCAGAGACAGATGAGAGATCTTGGGATTAGTAATACATCTAGATTAGAGTTTGAGAGTCACATGTAGGATATTTGTTTGAATGTGAACATTTTACGCATAGTGTGCTATGTCAGTGTCAGTGCTGTAAGATGCTAACAGAGATGCTCATTTCTGTCTGCTTTTGTCCTCAGCTGTGCGTTTTGGGCGTATTCCCAAGCGGGAGAAGCAGAGGCTTTTGGATGAGATGCAGAGCTACATGAACAGTCTCAATGAATCGGCTTCCATGGAAATGGAGGTGTCACCTCCTCCCGACGCGCCGTGCAGTCCACAGAACCAGACGAGTGAAGGAGCCGGCTCCATAATGCAGTCTTACCACGGTAATGAGAAACCACTCAAGATGGCTGCTGGCAACAGCAACCTTGGCGCTTCCTCTTTCCAGAACAGCGCGGCGCAGGAGCCTGCCCTGTTGCACGCGACTGCCCAGACGCAGCACGCAGTTCAGGTGGAGCAGGCGAACCTGACAGCTAACTACCACGTCCCCCCAAACTTCCCCGTCCCACCTACCGGCAGCGAAGGCATTACCAACGCAAACGTCGACAACGCCAAGTACACGTTCTCCTCCAATCAGAACCAGTGTCCTGTCAGCGGTAACATGTTGTCTCAGGGCTACGCAGCCAATCAAAACAGTTTCCCAGCCAGAGAGTCCTCAAACCAAAACCAGTGTCCCTGGAAGCTGAACGGAGGAGCCAAGGTTCTGGTGAGTCTCCCTCTCCTTTTGACTCTATGAGAGCCTTTTTAAATCCCAGTCAATAAAAAGCCCATAATGCTTCTCTTTCTCTGTCTTCTGCAGGCATGCCCACTCAATTCATGTCCTGTGGCTCCGGCCAGTCGCTCCAGTCAGGAGGTGTGGGAGTCTTTCTCCCAGTGCTTCACCCCTGCTGTTAAAGAAGTGGTGGAGTTTGCAAAGAGCATCCCAGGCTTCCAGACTCTCAGCCAGCATGATCAGGTCATGCTGCTCAAATCTGGTACTTTCCAGGTATGCCTCTTTGAATACGATTTGTGTCTTTGGGGCTTTTCTTTTTACGTTTCTTTTTCCCTCGATGCTGAACTGCTCTTGTTTTGCTGACAGGTTCTTATGGTGAGGTTCTGCTCACTGTTTGACCCCAAAGAGAGGACGGTGACCTTCCTCAATGGACAGACATACTCACTGGCATCCTTGAGAGCCCTTGGTATGGGCTCATTATTGGATTCCATGTTTGATTTCAGTGAGAAGCTAGGATCTTTGGGTCTGGAACCAGATGAGATGGCACTTTTTATGGCTGTCGTGCTCGTATCTGCTGGTAAGAGTCACGCAGCTATGTGCATACAAGCTCATACTTCTCACACAAACACATGTCTAATTCTACTTTGTTTGCTCCTTTTTTCTTTTTTTAGATCGCTCTGGTATAGTGGAGGTTGGCGCAGTAGAGCAATTGCAGGAGAATCTAATAAAAGCTCTGCGTTCACTCATCACCAGTCGCCGCCCGGACGACAGCACGCTCTTCCCAAAGTTGCTGCTTCGTCTGCCGGACCTGCGCACCCTGAATAACCAACACTCTGACAAGCTTTTAGCTTTCCGCATAGACCCTTGAGTTCAGACAGCTTAATGGGGTAACTGCCTTTGGGAACCGCCTTACTCCATATGCAGGCCTGGGTGGCTACTTTCCCTACACTGGCCGCTGCATGATGGACGGCAATTTTGACAGATCTCCCAGGTCTGATGTTCCAAGAGAGCCGGGGAAATATGAGCAAAGAACGCAGGCAGAGCAGAAGGTGGTGGAAGCTGATGAACATAAACCGATCTGTGCTCCAGTTGCTTCCAATTGGACTGCTAGAAAACTGTTAAAACTGTAGAGTTCTTCCTTGAGTTTTTCAAGACAAAATCAAACCACCGTCGCTTCTCCCTCTTGGAGTTTGTTTTTGATGTAAAGACCAAAAAAAGAAGGGCGAGCCCGTTGATCCTCACCAGACCTTTGTTTTGTTATCTCACAAAGCTAACGGAAAGGAAGCACATACTTTTTTGCCCAGAAGAAAAAAAAAAGGACAGACATTCACCAATAATGATCTCTTACTGTAAATTCCTGCCACAAATGTAAAGGCACTTTTCATACATTGAGAAACCTCTGAAATCAATAAATATATATATATATATGTATGTATATATATATATATATATATATATATATATATATATATATATATATATATATATATATATATAGCAATAGAAATGTTTAACACAGTTTGTGTTTGCCCTGTTGAAATGACATAAGCTATTTTCACATCATGTTATCATGTGAGGAATCTTTATAGAAAAAAAATCACCCATTTGTGATTGAGAGATGTATACCATTTTTACGAAAATGAGACTGAGGTGCAATGTATTTGTACACGGTGATCAGGGAGAAATTATTGGTCATTTTAGACCATGTCTGATGGCTTATATGATAAGATGTTCTGTTGTAAATTTTGTACAGGGGCGTTATTCTCGGTTTGTACCGGTGTTTGTTTGCAGATTCTTGGATATGTAAATGAAATTAGTATGGAGATTATTGTATGATGTCACACATGATTGATTTCTCTACAGGACGCAGCATCTGAACGATGTGCTCCGAGTATAAACTTTTTATTTGAATATATAGCGTTGAAATAAATGTATTGTCAACGGACAGCATCGGCCTGTGAATATTTTGTAAATGTTTTATGGTTACACCATAGATTACCATTATTAAATAATGTTATATAGCATCTTCTCCTTGTTCTCATCTCTTTTCATTTTCTTCCTTAATGCGATGCAGAGACATACCATACAGCCGTAGCCTAGCAACAGATGCAATGAGCCAATCGTGCTTCAGGTCTGAGAGCCACTGGGGGCTTTTATAATAACAAGAAACACCACTTGATTTTTGAGTGTGTGTGATAACAAGTGAATGTAATTCCAAAGACTTATGGGAATACTAGGTGTTGTTCTTCGCTGAGAGAACACAGCGACCTTTTGTAGAGACGAGATGATAAGCAAACTGAAAGAGATTAAGTGGATTCTGGTGAAGGATGAATGCAAATGTAGGACTAACAAGGCAGTTGGATCAAAACGTTCTTCATGAGTAAAGTCTTGTTACCAGACACGAGGCAAAGCCCTGGAGAAATCATTGATATAAACATTTAGGAGCAAGTTGCATAAACTGCAGCTCTGCCTTTAATAAGGCTCCATAATGTGCTCAGTCACTGGCATTGCTTGTTTTAAAAGGAAATGATTTAGACAAGTGCGTCACACCCAGAATCATGCATCACAATAGCACAGCTTCAATTATACTTCTAGGTCTGACAGGCTTTTGACTGACTCGTGTATTTTCGAAACAAACATACTAAAGAAGCTGTGACTGCTCATAAGAATATAGCAGTCACAGATCCAACAGTATTAGGTGAAAAAAATTAGCAATAGTACACATTTTCCTTGGTGCCAAAAAATGAAAAATTAGTACGAACCAGAAGGTGACATCTATTTATCTACGAACGCACCTGCACTTTTACTGTCATTGATCCATCTGAAAGAAATACTGGAAGTCTGCAACGGGGAGAGCCTATAGTCCCTAGGGGTGCTTTGTTCCAGTCATGCCCATAAATCATGTTGGTCTACGCCTGCCGCCTACTGGACAGCACGGTAACGGCAGGAGCACGTTTTAGCCTCCCACTAGATGTGTTACAAGTTGTAACACATCTGTCATATGATAATCGTACAAAAATACTGAATGGGCTACAAGACCATCACCAAAAAGCTTGGTGAGAAGGTGACAACTGTTGGTGTGGTTATTTGGAAATGGAAGAAATATAAATTCCCCCTTCAATCCCCCTCATTCTGAAGCTCCATTAAAGATCTTGCCTCATGGGGTGAGGATGATCAAGAGAAAAGTGGTGCATCAGCCCAAAGGAGGAACGAGGACCTTGCTAAAAATCGGAAAGCAGTTGGGACTACAGTCACCAAGAATACCATTTGTAACACTACATTTTAATGCATTCATATCCTGCAGCGTCCGCCAGGTCCCCTCAAGAAGTACGGATCCGTCTTCAGAAAATATAGTGGTCAGATGAAACCAAAATCAAGCTCAACACCATCCCCACAGTCAAGCATGAAGGTGGAAACATTATGCTTTGGGACTGTTTTTCTGCTAAGGGTACAGGATGACTTCACTGCATTATGGAGTCAATAGACTTTAAAATCTTGGACAAGAACTTCCCTCCTTCAGCCAGAACATTGAACATGGGTCATGATGAGTCTTTACAGTTACAGCCAAGGCAACAAAGTCTCAAAAGAAGAAGACGAAGGATAAGAAGTGGCCTAGCTGATCTCCAGACCTCTGGAGGTCAGTCTGTTATAACGCTGGACACTGGGGATAGCTCAGGATGATTCTCATTAGGCTAATGTAACTGCTTTATATAAGAATAACCAGCGTGTTCACAGCCATAGCTAGCAGCATAGCCACAATAAGTCATAGCTACCAGATTACCCATAGGCAAAGCAAAATGACTGTCCTAGAAACAACAGTTTAGGGGGGGAAACAGTTAAGGGAAAAAAGTTTTACCTTTGGTAAATCATCTGCAAGGTTTTGCTCACATAATCTTCTCCCCAAGGCTGAAAGTGCTCCTCCATCATACTTTCATTTTTACCAAGCAGATTAATCAAATTGAAAGTGGGCTGTTGTTTTCCTTTCCTTTTTCACTTTGTTATTATGTAACAGAATTAAAGGGCCCCCAGAAACCCTTCCACCTACAACTTCAAAAAATTATGACTTTAGTCTGCTGATAAAATCGGTGCTTCCTAATCATACTTAGTAAACCCTGCGGAAAAAACGTATTTTCGTTTTACTTCCTTACTGTCAATTTCAATTTACAAACATCTCTGCAAGCAGTAATCACAGCCGAGATTTTCTTGTAAATGTTCCCAGTTGTTTCAGTAATAGCAAATCATGCAAGGCCAACAACATTAGAAGTCTGGAGGTTTGAGCCTAGACTAGACTACATAACGTCCTCTCACATCACGACTTGAAACAAACGGAACATACTGTCTTACCCCTCTCTCTTTCTGGTTGACTTTTCTCTGGGGAATGAAAACAGAAAGCTTGTAAAAGTCTGGTATTTACTTTGTCAGTGATGCAGGTCTGGCCGCCACATGGGATATATTTCTCTTGGCTTCTTTCGCCATCTAGTGGTCACAGGAAACTTTGACGTTAGAATTAGTATGGAGTGAATCTGGGATTGTTGCCCCCAAGCGGCCGACAGACTGTCCTCTGTGTCTTTGTAAACGACCATCTCTCTGTCTCTCTCTTTTCTTTTAGCATTGTGTTATTGTGCTCTGGTTTAGGGAATAGCAAAATCAGAACAGTTTCATTATCATGATTTTTTTCCTGAACATTTATGACATTACAATGCAAAAAAATATGAAACAAATTCATCACCATCAATCATCCTTGGCTGCAGTCAAACAAGCTCCATCACTCTTAATATATATAGTATATAGTGCACCTCCAACCTTTCTATTATTATATGTTTTCAAATGCTCCAGCTACCCATCTCACAGGCCCACCTTCGGACTGATGGCACTCCCTTTCACTTACAAACTGCCTAGAAGAATCTGCCTTGCTCTCATAATACTAGACTGAATCCAACTTCTTTTCTTTTCATTTTTTTCTTTGTTTTATTTTTGTTCCTGCCTGCTAATGTAGCAATCAGAATTATTGTCTGACAAACAGATTTACTTTCTCAAGTGGACCACTTGCTATAATGAATGCATGGATGGTCTCCTTCATAGTCATTTTTTATCAGAACTTTATTAGGATTTTATGAGTTATTACAATCACAACGGGCAAGACTGAGTGATTGAAAGGAAAAATAGTATAGAAAGAGAAGTTGGGGAGAAAGTTCACAGAAGGACAGGGAGAGAAAAATAGTAAAGAGGAGGGAGAGAGAGAGAGAACATCTGCTTCAACACCTGCTGAAGGAAGAAGCAGAAACAAAACAACAAAAACACAGCAGGGAAACCATGTTAACAAGCAACATATGTTTAAGTAACAGCAAACAATAAATGTTACCGAACAGCACACAGTACTACTAACAGAAGATGTGTTCATAGGCAGCAGTTGACCAAGATAGTGTGTGTCTGAGTACCTGTTTGTACACCTTTGTGCACACCTGTGAGTGTCAATGCGCTTGTGTTCAAGGTTTCTTCATTTAAGTGTCTGATTGTGTGTGGGGGGAACCAGGGCCACAGACATTCAGAGGCAAGAGCCCCAGGAGGACCACCACAGTGACAATTGTGGACCCCAACCAGAGAAGACGAGAGGAGAGCCCCTGGAGAGGGGTCACCCAGCAGCCACAGTGTAGAAGCCCAAGGGGGCCGTGGTGACTGGCCCGCAGGCTTACCACACAGCTGGCTGCGCCAGAGCAGACCGAGCTCCGGGCCCAGGGACCCAAGACCTGTGGCAACCTCCCAGCATGTGACCGACAGAGTCAGGAGGGCCAGGCTCCACCGAGCAGCTGCCGGAGTGAGCCAGTACACACCTGAGAACTCAGCCCCAGACACTGAGTACCACCAATGCACTGGCGGGTGGGGGTGGGGGTCTGAGATGTTCTGAGAGAGGCGGAGGTAGAGACCTGACCTGACACATAGACACAGATACAAACATGCATTCTCACCCTCACGCTCACACTTTCCGAACATGAAGACACACTCACGCTCCCCATACACACACTATACTCCCTGGTGCCGGCACCTACACCCCCAGAGGGGCAATCAACCTCCAGACTCCAGACAAGATGGTCCGCTTTCCTCTAGGATGGAGACAACAGACAGCCTTTGTCCACGCAACAGCAGAGCAGCCCACCAGCCTGCATGGGTTTGCCATCACCTGTCCAGTTTGACTTGTCTCCCAAAATCAGAATTCCCTCACCTTATCACATGACCATAAACATGAATTCAATTTCTTTGTTTAAACTTGCGTCTCCAACAGTTTGGAGTAGGCCTTGGCGCAAGTCTCAAGAGTCTGGAGGGAGTCCAATAAAACAGATGCGTAATCTGAAACTGAATAACACATGTCCTGACAAAACACGTTTTACCTTAATGTGACATGACACACTGCTTTGCATAGGTCTTCATTTACCCCTAACTACTTTTGCTAAGAAAATGGGAAGGTGATGCTGTCATATATTGAAACAAATGCAGAAACGCATGGACATTTAGTATATAAGACAAAAACAGAGTTAGCAAAGTACTAATGAGCTTGAAAGTCAATATTTTAGGTCCGTTTTTATTCACAATTTATTCACACAGCCTGAATTCTCTTAGACTAGCTTTCTAAAATAGGTCTTCAGGAATAATCACGTGGGCTTCTTGGAGAACATTTAAAGCTCTTCTTTAGATGTTTTCTGCTTTCTGTTCTCTGTCAAGACGAACAGAACAGAAGTGGCCTGGTCAAAGTCCCGACTCAAACCTGATAGAAATGCTTTGGTAAGACCTTGAACACTTCGTTCATGCTTGAAAAAGATTTAATGTTGCTGAAATAAAACAGTTCTGCAAAAAAGAGTTCTTACTGCCATGTCTTAATAACAAGCAGGTATTAAGTTTAGGGAGAAATTACTTTTTCCACACAGGGTCAGGCTGGTTTGGATAATTTTAAAAAATGAAATCACCATTGAAAAAGTGCATGTTATATTTACTAGGGTTAATTTTGTCTGGCTCCTTATTGATCTTTAAAGAGAGGTCAGAGGTCAAATGTGATATGATATCTTAAATCAGGGGTGTCAAACTCAAATACACAGTGGGCCAAAATTCAAAACTGGAACAAAGGCTAACATTAATATTTATTGAAAAAAAATCTTCCTCCAGATATAAGAATGAATCTTTTCTTATGGACTCAAACAAGTTTTGCTGAAAAACTGAATATGGAACAAGCAAAGCTTAATACTAAACAATATATATATTAGCTGTATAATACCAGTAGGCCAGCTCTAATAGTAATTTGGTATGGCTTCGCGGGCCAAATGTAATTAGGCTGCGGGCCAAATTTGGCCCGCGGGCCAGAGTTTGACACCTATGTCTTAAATCTTTAAATAGCACTTTCTATATGTTGACAACACACTTCTAAGAATGATACTTTCTAAGCTATGATGCTTTTTGTCAATTTTCAACTAATAAATCATTAAGTTGACTTTGGCAACGTTGGTGTAAGACAGATTTTAATGGATTGTCAAAATGACCCCCTCTACACCCGACAAAGTGTTCTCAGAATTCATTCAAAACTTTCTGAGCTATTGTGTTTACTGGCAGAATGACACATACACAAAGCAGACACCTACTCCAGAGCAGAGCATGAGAGAAAACCAGTTCTTGGAAGCACGTTATAAAATCTATCCAGAGATTAGACAAGAGCATTTCAAAGTATTGTAGAGAGGCTTTGAGGTAACAGTTTTTTAAATTTTAATATTTATCTATTATTTTTTTTTATAAAGATCTGTATTTATTTAAAGTGTACACATTTAGGGACTTGTTGCAACATTTTCTAGATCCTGCATGATTTCCTCCTTATGGGAGACAAAGTAATCTCATCCTACTGACTGATGATGTTTAGTTTGTGGCTGGAAACAAACTTCCAGTTGTGCATTTGAGAAAATATTGAATATTGATATAAACATTTTAATAAAGTATAAATGATTACCCACACAACTGTGCTTATTAAAGAGGGGAACAGTACAATACATCTGAGTAAAAGCAGATTAGAGGTGATCACTTGCCGGTAAATCTCAGTGTATTCTCCATAATGTTCTTAACTCCATGCTAATTAGTGATTTGTGTCTGTTACTAAAGCAGCGTCTTACATAAAAACATGATGTCATTTGTTTACCCAACCTGTTTGCTAAAAATAAGAAAACAAAGAAAAGCTAATTCCAACTGTACCCTACTGTACTTTTACACGCCCGCAGACAAAGATGTCACCAGACTGATGGACCCACATTAATGCAATTGATTGGTAGTTTTTTGATGGGTATAATATTTCTGAATTTTCCAATAAATCTGTAAATATGTGTTTTTTAAAAATACATTTTTCTGTCATATCAACATTGCCGCACTGTTCTCTTTGTATTTTTTATACCTCAAAATGGATTAAAAATAATAATGTAATATCATCTGTAGCTCAGACATGTAAATCCCTCTGCTTGCTTTGCACTATTATGAGTAATTGACCCTGAATACTGTTCAGAACAATTGTCCACCCCCGTTAAGCAACAGCAGTGGCACACTCTGGTGGGATCTGAGTGTTTTGGGCCTACCTGGACGTTGCTAGAACGACCTCTTTAGGGCTGGGACAGGGGTGGTGTGGGATCAGGGTTAGAGGGAGATTAACTACATGGCAGCCTATAAAGCTCCAGTGTAATCCGCACACTGCAGACAAAATCAGAGCAACAACTACTGCGCAAACAACCTTTTTTTTCCCCACTCACAACAGCTTTTGGAGCCACAGAAGCGACATCGAACGAAAGAAGAAGCCTGGGAACTGTACATATTTGGGATTTAACAGCTTCATATCATTAAACAAACAAACCCATTTCACCAAGGATTTCAGAAGAGTGTTCCTTCATCAGAACCATAAAGGCGAAAAAAGGGAAAAAACATGAAAAAGGGGAAGGTATGTTTTCATCTTTCCTGACTTAAAATAAGGCTGTGACAAAATGCCTTCATTAAAGTGACAGATTTGTTTACATATGAGACGTGTTATAGTGAAAGATTGTTAGAATTATTCATTCTTTTTAGAGGTATGCTCTAAAAAAGCTTACAAACTCGATCAAAATCCAACATAATCAGAGAAACAGTTTAAAGGTTTTATGTCTATGAACATACATACATACATACAGTTTATGTATATAATCCTTTTTGTTAATCAAACATGGGGCTTTTATAGTCAGATCTGCAATGAAAAGTATCTCCTGTACTATTTAGTTTTTTATTTAAATGTGCATATAAAGCAAAAAGGGTGTAGAATAGCTGGCACATGTGTCTAACACTGTACTGTGGCTGTAAACGCAGTTATTGTTCCTTCATATACTAATTATGATTGCGTACCAGCAGGTGAGCAATGACAATGAGCCTCCCAGCTATCAAGAGGCAACAGCAGGTGAGTAAAGTATCCTGCTGGTTACAGATATGTGAGAACTGGCTGTTCTCTAGTTTAGACCTGTAGTAGTCAAACCTGCGTGGTAACAGGTGAAACAATGTGAATGAAAAATAATGTTAGTTTTTTGTTTAGCTTCATTTTAAATGCAAATAATAATCTTTTCATGACATTGCACTTAGTTATTAAAAATGATGTAGGTAATCAGAGCAATGCTACAATGTGATGTCATAAAGTTCAGCTTTGAAACGCCTCCACCCTGCCTCTTTTTTTCAGGCTATGCTGAGATGGAGGCCCAGTTCGCCTGGGATGATAAGACCATCCGGCGGACTTTCATCAGGAAGGTACTGGAAGCAAAATAAACCCCAAACAAAACCCCATGAAAACATAAATGAATAAAAGGAAATGCCACATCGCTCTGACACAGCGTTTGTCCACCTGCAGGTCTACGCCATTCTTATGGTTCAGCTGTTTGTGACCGTGGGCGTTGTTGGTCTCTTCACATTTTGGTAAGTATGTCTGTATTTATTCTGCTCAACTTTACTGTCATTTTCTAAAAAAATCTTTTTCTACTTTATTCTATGAAGCACCAGTTTACTTTCTTTTTGGTTGCTGCTTTGATTTCAGTGAACCGGTGAGGTTTTTTATTCAGACTCATCCTGGCTTGTACTCGGCATCCTAGTAAGTAAAAAGACAAAACAAAAACAAAAACAACACAGATGAAAACTCATATTACACTCACATAAATTTCATGTACATTTTGAAATTGTCTCTGATCTTTTTTTCTTTCAGTCTCATGTTTTTTTCCACCTACATTGCACTGTCCTGCTGTGGAGACCTGAGGTAAATGGTCTTTGTAGAAATAAACAGCACAAAATGTCATTGTTACGCTGATGACCTGCAGCTTTATGTTCCTTTAACCATTGGAAATTGTGCTGAAGTCTCTAAACTAGAATGTTGTTTATCTGCAATTAAGGGCTGGTTATCGGATAATTTCTTGCTCCTAAATACGGATAAGACTGAGTTGATGGTCATTGGGCCACACAGATTTCAGCACTTGTCCCAAAATTTCATCTTGAAAATTGATGACAGTGCCATAAATTGCAGGAACAAGGTAAAAAATTTGGGTGTGTGGTTCGACATGGTGCTCTCCTTTGAATCTCGTATAAAAGAGATAACAAAGACCGCCTTTTATTATTTGAGGAACATTGCCAGAATCAGACAAGTTTTGTCAAGCGACACTGCAGAGGTTCTTGTCCATGCATTTGTGTCTTCCCGTATTGATTATTGCAATGCAATATGCTCTTCTTTCTGGCCTACCAAAGAAAAGTTTCAGAGGTCTACAGATGGTGCAAAATGCAGCTGCTCGCATTTTAACAAGAACTGGGAAATTTGAGCACATTACCCCTGTTCTGAGATCTCTTCATTGGCTACCTTGTCAGGTTCGAGCAGATTTTAAGGTCCTGCTGCTCACCTACAAGGCTTTAAACGGATTGGCACCTACATACCTCTCCGACCTTTTACATCTTTATGTTCCATCTCGTGCTCTACGATCTCAGGACTCTGGCCTTCTAAAGGTTCCTAGAGCCAGAAAAAAGACAATTGGAGAGCGTGCTTTTTCTTTTCATGCCCCGTTTCTGTGGAACAAGCTCCCTCAAGATATTCGGCAGGCATGCTCTGTGGAGGTTTTTAAAACTAAGTTGAAGACACATTTGTTCCCCTTATCCTACATGTCTTAATTCTATGGCTTTTAGTTTTTACATTTTTATTGTTTTTAACTTGTATTGTGTCTCTTACCTGTATTGCTATGTATCACTTTTATTTTATTTATCCCTTTAGTTGTACAGCACTTTGTTTGAAAGCGCTTTATAAATAAAGTTATTATTATTATTATTAAAAATTCAAGAAACAACTGAAAAGATGCTCTTTTGCAAAAAACTCTGTAAAATGTGTCTCTGTGTGCATAAATAACAAATCTACTGTCTTTTCTGTCGAAACAGGAGGCAGTTTCCTTGGAATATAATTCTTTTAGTTCTCTTTGTGAGTAACATGCAGTGTAAAATACAAACCTTATACAATAATAAAGCTTGCCGTCACCCAGCCTCTATCCTAATAAGCTATTTTTATCAACTTTTCCCTACAGACTCTGAGCATGGCCTTCATGATGGGATTTCTGTCAAGGTAAATACACCTGTGGATGTAAGAACCATCCGTGTCTTTTCAAGCTGAAAGAGAAAATGTATATGTTTGTGCTTCCTCCAGCTTTTACAACACCAAGTCGGTGGTGCTGTGCCTGGGAATCACAGCTCTGGTGTGTCTTTCTGTCACCATCTTCAGCTTCCAGAGCAAGGTGCGAACTGCTTCAAACTAGAACTTCAAACTGCTTTGAACAAAACAAAACACAATAAAAGACACATCTTCTTCCTCTCTTGCAGATTGATGTCACCTCTTGTCAGGGAGTCCTGTTTTCTTTGTGTATGGTCATGCTCATCTGTGCCATCGCCATCTCCGTTGTCGTCCCTTTTGGATACGTGAGTTTAAACACGTACATCCTTCCAGAAGGAAACCAAATGAGCTGCAATTAATGAGTTAAACAAAAGTAGTTGGGTTAATGCGTCAGGTACTGCATTAATGGAAGAAGGATTAGCCTCAGATAATCTTGCACTGTGCTGTCTTGCTTAAATTAGCATCCCTGCTAGCCTTCTTAAAAGTGTTTTGTAATGCATTTTACCTCACAGGTACCTTGGTTACATGCCACCTATGCTGTAATAGGAGCCATCCTCTTTACTCTGGTGAGAATCACACAGCCTACCCCCCGTCTTAGTTTCCAGCTAAGTTTTCAAATGATTACCTCGTGCTCACCTGCTCTGCTTGTTTTCTCCATTTGTGCCTTTCTCTGCCACAGTTCTTGGCGTTCGACACTCAGATGCTCTTAGGAAACAAGCGCTACGCCATCAGTCCAGAGGAATACATCTTTGCCACGCTCAGCCTCTACCTGGACATTATCTACCTCTTCAGCTTCCTGTTACAGCTCACGGGAGAAGGCCGGGAGTGAAGCCTGTTTTACACGTTTCTCCTGCATACTAAAGATGTTTCTCAGCTGAACTATTTGAACACTTGACTTGGATTTACCTCTTGACAGAACGACATGACTTCAAAGCTCATTGCAGCAACCTGTTTGCTCTTTCTTTAAGCGATGTGTTATCGATCTAACCTTTGTTTAACCTTTAAGTCTCTTCAGTTCATAATCTTCTTATCAAGAGAGACCCTGAAATCCCATAGACTACACCGTCCAACTACTGCTAGGTGTTACCTTGGGAATCTATAAGTGTGTGTGTGTTCTGAATGCCATTTTGGACTCTTAAGTGGATAAAAGCAGGTACAAACAGAGTTTGATGCATCACTCTGTTTATTCAGTCTTGAGCCAATAATGGGGTTGAGTTTGTTTTAATCATTTGTTTCACATCCAATATGTAGATGCACTTTTATACTTGTTTTTATTTTTATTCATTTCATTATATATGACAGGTTTAGTGTATTATCAGTATGTACTGTATGTGTGTAAGCTCAGACTGGGCATTGGTATTTTGGAGGCAGCAGCTACTGTATGAGTCAACAGACTTTAAGATGTAAAGAAAGCAAACAGCAACCACAAAGGGAAAATGTATTTAGAGTAAGTCAGAGTAAGAGAGTACATTTGGCTGTTAGAGATCTGTTTACACTGGTGTTGAGAATTTACCGTGGCCTTTCAGCTGTTATAGAAAATAGTTTTAGATTAATAAGTTAATAATGGAAAAGCTGGAAACTGTGTGTAATGAATAAAAAACATTAGACATTTCTTTGCAAAGAACACGGGCTATGGACTTGTAAGTGGCAATGTAATTAAAGTAACACATGAAACCTATCAAAAGTATTAATTTTAATGTTACAGAATTAAACAATAACAACATTTCTTTGTATTGTATGTTTCTACAGAGCAGACTACACAATCCTTGTGGGGTTTGGAGTTGTGTGTACACTGACCAGTATTAGATACACCAAGCTAATGGCACAGATTCAACAAGGTGGAGGAAACATTCCTCTATGAACTATTTTAGTTCATACTGGCATCAATGGTCTCTGATCAGTGGTTGTTCATCACTGGTCATAACATGCATATTAATGATCAAGAAACTGACCTTACAGCCCATTTTTCGTCAGTGGTGCTAGTTTCAGTCATTGTGTAAAGGTTGGGGAAACCTGCAGTCAGCTGAGCCTGAAGAAGTCACTTGGACTGAGTGATGTGGTGACTATTGAGGCCATCTGAGTACAGTGAACTTTTTGTCATTTGAGATGATCTGTGCTTCGTGGCATACTGCACTAACCCTCTTGGATCAGCCATCAAGATTGGCACACTGCTCATAAAGAGATGGAAATGGAAATTGCTATCCAATTAAATCAACTTTCTTTTTCATGTGTCAGAACATCAGCAGGTTGACTTGACCATATCTACGTTCCTAAATGCACTGAGTTGTTGCCATGTTATTGGTTAAGTACTTATTTAAGCAGGTGGACTTTAGCTTCCTGCAAAACCTAATTCAATTTAAAGATTAAGAAAATAAGACTAATGATACTGCAAGATCAGCTGTCCATAATATGTAATATACACCCCTAATTTAGCAATAATTAAACAGCCAATAATAAATCTCTCACAAAAACATTGAAACAAGACTTTTATTAAAAAAGAAAACTGACATATTCAAATTCAAAGAGAAAACCAAGAAAGAAGTAAAATCTCAATCAATTAAAAAACAAACAACAACAACAAAAGAAAAACAAAAACACAAGTTACAGACAATTTAGCAACTCTGGCACAGGAAGACAAAAGTAGCCAAATGGCATTTGCAAAATAACCAAATATCAAAACCTCTTTCCTCTAACAAAACTGTACAAAATGAGTTCTTGTATAAATAAGAAAACTATTCACAAACAGATAGTGAAATGCGCCAATCTGAATTTTCAAAAAGCTTGTGATCCACACAATACAGTTTATACAGTGTTGAGCTGTGTTTGTGGATCAAAAATGTTACTTTAAGACAGCATTTCTTGCTAAAATGATTTAATATTTATCTAGTTAAACTGCTCACTACTGCAACATATAGGAAACTGTAGTATTACACAACAGTATGACTCAGTTGTTTAAAAAGAAAAAAATTGCGACACTGGTATTAACCAAACTGAAATAAAATGAAACATTTTGAAAATCCAGATGTGACGTTATTAAACCAGCTGTTTGGAAATCCTGTTTTAGCAGCAAAATGTTTTGAAACTATGAAATAAGCTGTCAAATTGACATTAGGATGGATACAAATAGCATTTACAAATCTATGCGGACTAAAAATGCAAGTGCAATGAGTATTTTTTTTTTATTTCAAATATTGTGTACTTTCCATGTAGTCTTAGTATTCCTATATTTGTTATGTCATGTAAAAGGCCAGTTCCTTTAGTTTCCTGTCCTATCATCTCTGCTTTAAAAAAAATAAATAAACACTGCATTGTAACAAGTGGTCATTTCATAGTTTCAAAATCTTGTTTTGTATTAAAAGTGATGGCTAATATATGGAATAGCATTTCTCAGAACATTTTCCTTCATGGTGCGCTGAATCTGAAAACTTGCAAGTCACTGTGTTTTCTGGACAGGTTATAATTCATAATAAAAAAAATTAAAAATCACAAAAACACACATGAAGAAAGGGAAAAAATGGTGAAAGAAGTGCAAGGAAAGACAGGCTATTTACAAAATCTGCTTGTGTCTGAAAATGTTCGTGTTTGCACCAATCGTAAAATCTGTGCTCCGTTTTTCTTAATGTCCGTTGAGTCAAGAGCCCGACCGATATAGGATTCTAAGACCCATACTAGTACCGATAGCTGGTGATTCAAATATCGGCGGATACTTTTTTTTTCTTTCAACATAAATTTTTTGGTTTGTAGATTTGTTTTTGTGTCCTTACTAAGACAATATGACAATGCTATCTAAAAATAATGTTTTCTTATCACGAGTTGTGGATTACTTGTTTATGCTGCTCGGATCAGACGGTTGTTGTTTTGCAGAATTCCAAACATGTGCCCTCTGGTGGACAAACCATGCAGTGTCAACACATAACATGGTGGAAAGGTGTTTCTCCCATCTCATCCTCGCTTAGCGGGCATTATAAATGTTGACACCGACATATCAGCAATCAGCTAATAATATCGGCAGGCAATATATCGGTCGGGCTGTAGCTGAGTTCAGTAAAGTCTGCTCGCATGCTGTCCTGCACACATTATGTAAGCTGAGGGGAACTAGGGTTAACCAGCTGGATTTGTTCTTTTCAAAAACACTTTCTAAGACAGAGCTGAAAAAGTCCTCAAACTGTAGTCATAATTTGGAATATTGAGTGTGCGTTAACACTCTTATTGCCATCTCTCTCTTTCTTAGAGTCAATAAAAGGCATTTTATACCATTACACAAAACATACGAGCATCTTGGGAGGAGGACAGGAGATTGGAGACAACGGTGGGTGGCTAAAACATCTTTGGTTGCAGAAATGTACAACAGAAAAATTGCAAAAAAACAATGTAAGCCTTGGGGAAGATGTTATCTCGTTCGTCTTTTCACTGGATTCAAACATGAATGGTTAAAGAACAGGAAGAAAAGCTCCTGGTAACCCTACGTCTAACTCAACTGACTCAAAGTTCAAACAACCCTGTTGCCATTTCCACAGTATATACAAACTCATGTCAAATCTATGTGAAACTGGGCAGTTCGTCCAGATGAAAAACATTAAGGCTTAGCTAGAAAGAGTTTTTGCAGACTTTTTTTTTTTATCACTCACAAAGTCATTCAGACTTGCTGTCTCACTAAAGGCTGTAAGAATCATCTTTAATGGCACTTCCATGGTCTAGTGAGCAGTCCTTTGTAAAACCATTATTTCTATTATCTACATATGTACAGTTTTTGATATCCGTATAAATTAAAGTTCAACATGTTTGGATGTACGTGGTGACAGCTTAACTCGGTGTGCTGACTTAAAAAGCTGAAAACAGCCCAGGTTTGTGTGTTTATGAGCTTGTCCGAGCCCGATGCAGCAGCATCAGTAGAAGTGATTTGGATCAGCACTAAGTAAAGTCACTGTTTGGTTCAGCTCTCCATTCTGGAAGGCTTTCTGCTAAAGAGGCCAGACGCAATGTCGGGACAGACGACGCGAGGTTTGGAACGGAAATTCATGTGAAAAGAAAACAACGCGCACAAGAAAACAGCGTCAACAAAACAAACAAAAAAAACACGACTCCATAAAAAGCTAAAAATCTACAGCTAAAATCGAATCTACTTGTAAGATTAACTCATCAAAAAATAAGGCAAATTAGCTCAAAGACTTTCAAGTGAAAGACAAGAGAGAGAGAGAGAAAAAAAAACAGAAGACACTTAACTTTCTACAAACTAAAAAACAAAAATCACTGACAAAGAATCAAACTCAGGTGACAGCAGCATTGAAAAAAAAGACTTACAGCTCCCTTTCCTCTCAAACAAATTATTCTCAGGGATTTTGTTAGTCTTCCATTCGATATCCCTCATTGCTTTCACTAAGCTATGTCTTAATTTAGTCACTGCATTTGCTCTTTGTTTTCACATAATCTCTCCTTTGTAATGCGTGCACACGTCACCACTTCAGGCAGAGGATGAATTCAATGATACCTGATGGTTCGCCACCACAAAACCGCTTAAAACCACTTCTCATGGACGAGGATGTAGTAAAGTATTAACTATTAACAGTAGGTGCAGGGTTTTTTCGTAAGCATATGTGGACTGAGAGTGATCCAATCATAAAAAAATAATTAAAAATTAAATTCATGAGCTCAGCTGGGGGGGGGGGGGGGGGGGGGGGGGGGGGAAGGCTCTTTCATGTTTTCATTGACTACAGTATTAAATAACTCTTTTGTATAAACGTATGCCTCGCTGATCTAAAACCTCTAAAAAATAGAACTATAATTCAAATATAAATATAAATAATTGATTGTCTTTTGTTCTCTTATGAAAGAATGATTTAAAGTTAAACGAAAAAAACAAGAAAGAGAAGAATTAATTTGACTAAACTATAAACAGTCGATGTTTGTCATCATCTGTGCGTGATGAGAAATCTCTGCAGCAGTTACAGGAAGAAGTAGCTTTAAACGGTTTGCCTCCCACAGTCAGAGCGACTCGACACACCAGACCAGCGGAAGTGTTTGTAAGGTTTTTTTTTTTGCTTTTTTTTAAAATCTGTACAAATTGCCCCCCCTCCCCGCCCCCCGAACCCCGCACACCCCAACCCGTCCCGCTGCTGCAAATAGAATGTCAAACAACAACAGACATCAGGAAATAAAAATAAACCTTTGCATATTTTACAAAAAAACAAAAAAACAAAAAATCAAAAAGACACATTGTGTTTCAACTCTTCCTTGAATCACTCTGAAACATCCAGAATGCTCAGTTAAAAATAAGAATTTGCTATATTACGTACACAAAAATAATGCTCTGTCTTTTCCTCCTCTTTTAATTTTTTTTTTTTCAAAGAGTTTTTAAACTTCTTTTTTTGTTACGTTCCTTTTTTTTTCAGTTATCAAAATAGATCAAAGCTTCTCTTGAAGAAGATTCCCACCTTTGGTTGATCAGCTCTTGAGGATGTGAGCTGAAAAGTCTGATGATGTTAAGTGTTGTCCTTTTTCTTTAAACCCCCCCCCCCCCCCCAAAAAAAAGACCAAAGCAAAAAACACAGAAATAGACAAACAACAGACAAACACACAGGCACGCACACAAACAAACACACTCACAGGCATACACGTGTTCCTTTTGTCATCCATGTTCAAGTCGGGTTGCTTGGTGATGGTATGGAGCACAGATCTCTTCCAGCTGAATCCTGTTCGGTTGGATTCATTTCGCAGCCTCGGCCCCACCCTGCCGGGAGCTGCAAAACACACGACTCAGCGTTGACACTCTAAACCCACTCAGGCACTTGCACTGATCATAGTTTAGAAAACATCGCATGAGATGCTTTTAGACCATAGCAGACATGATTAGCTAAAGTCTGCCTCTTAAAATCATATTATGCAATATCAAATGATTCCTTCCTACTCCTTATTTTGTTTGAGTTTTTTCAGCCGATGGATACACACGGCGTGACCGTCTACCTCTACGATCACTGAAAGCACGAACCACACCTGGTTTGGCTGCTATTGAGTTTAAAGTTGCGTCACTGTGCATACCTGGACCGCTTCCAGCACTGCAGGGACCTTTAGATGCCTGACTGGAAGTCTGTTCTTAGCAACCGCTGACCTCAAACTTACCTCCGAGCAAACATAAACTTGGTGTCAGATAAAGCCAATGGTGATGACAGTTGGCTCCCGCTGAGGCAGTTTTCAAACCTTGGAGTGATTTATCACCTCGGGAAAATGATCCGTCATCTGTTTTCTCCTTTTCTTTCTTTTCACAATCACCGGTTGATGCACCAATGAAGTACCCCAGAGTGAGACGACCACTCGGTGCAAACAGCCTCAGCCGTGCTGCGGCCTGGCGTGAAAATGTTTTTTAGTCACAGCAGCACAATCTTCACTCACCGCATGCCCTGTGTTTTCAACCTCTTTACCATGAGGGTTGCAATTTTGACGCAGCAGAGAAGATCTGGTAACCACTGCGGATAGTTTAAAGTGGGAAGAATGGGGACTTCCAGGGTGGGATCTAAACATGGCAGCAGCAGCCCTGGATGTGGTGCACATGTCCAGGCAAGAATATGACAAACAGCATACAGGCTTATAGCTCATGAAAGTTAGAAATCTAGTATCTAATATCAGATTATAATCTTTCATAAGAGCAACTAAAAAAAAAGGATTTACAATAAAATAATGTCCAGCTTCGGAAAAGCATGTTCATTTATACACTCGGTGCTTAGTTCAGGCTCCTTCCCCTTGGCTTACTGCATCAACGCGATGTGGCATAGAGGCGATCAGCTTGTAGCACTGCTACAAACAATTACATTTAAAATATTTGATATTTTGCTCTTCAACGGCTCAATAACTGAGAAATGTTTAACCACATATGTAGGTGGAGTGTACAGAGAATTTCTCAGTTTTTAAGTCCCTATACAAAGAACAACACTCATAAACATGCCCCCATCCAGACAGCCACAATGACCATCATGTCTTTATTGTCACCGTGGTTCAGAGGGTTGGGAAGTTCATCTTGCAACTGGAAAGTTGCCGGTTCGATCCCTAGCTCTGTCTGTCTCGGTCGTTGTGTCCTTGGGCAAGACACTTAACCTACCCTACCGCCTACTGGTGATGGCCAGAGGGGCCAAACACGCAATATGGCAGCCTCTGTCTGTAGCTTGCCTCCACCAGTGTGTGAATGAATGAATAGTGGAATTGTAAAGCACTTTGAGGGTCTCAAAAAGCGCTATATAAATACAATCCATTATTATTATGATTATTTTTCTAGAGTTTTTGATTTGTGGAAACCTCCTTAAAAAAAAGTTATTTTAACTTAGTAATATTTTCACCATAGTAATCATCTGTGTCACTTTTAACCACGACTTATGTTTTCATTCATGTTCATTACAATTTTGCTAATTAAGCAATTTACAAACGTCTACATATTTGTAATTTGCAGGAAGGAGCGACCTTACCTGCCTTAGCTTTACTTGGTGTGTTGGTATGAGTAGTTTGTGTGTTCTGTAGGAGTCTCCATTGCAACCTGCTGCTGCTGGCCACCGTTTTCCTGGGGTAAAAGAAAAGAAAAGAAAAGTCAGGTTTAGCAACTTAATAATTCATGACAACCACACAGATGTTAGCATAAAGGAGACAGACGATATTTTAAAACTCCCTTCCTAATCACATTAAATGCATCTTATCCTTTTGTGTGCATGCACAAAGAGCAAATGTTGGATTTAAACGCACAGCCTCCCCCTTTCATGTGCTTTCTGTTGTACTTCATTCATAAATCATCCATTTTCTCATTCACAAGGTCACCTAAGAGGCCACCACCGTTATCACTGAGCTCCATTCAGCAAATGGCTTAAAAACACCCCACAGGTTCAGAGGCCTTACTGCAGAGCACTCTGCCTGGATCTGCCACAATACAGCCCTGGAACACACAGACTGCGCAGTGATTGACAAAGTAAATAAAGAAAGACATAAAGAAATTGCAAAGGCTTGCCCGGTTAGGTAATAGTCTTAAATCTGAGGTTCGCATATGGCTGCATTCAGGTTGTCAAAGGTTACACATGGACTCAGCCCAATGTTGGGCGGAAACAGAAGCAGACACTCCATTTATACAGGTTCTCCCAGCTGAAAATATTCTCTTTGGTTCAAGCAGCAAACACATGTGCTGACCTGGAATAATCAGTCATTCAACAATCAACACGATGAAAGAACTTTTGCTGCTTCTTAAAAGCACTTTTAAGTGGTGCTGTTTTCCTAATAAAGCAATAAAATGACAGATGCTTTACAATATTTCATTATTTGACAATTTTTAATGAATCAAATATCTGGCAGATTTATGAATGAATAAGGAAAATGAGCAGTTGCAACCTAAACTAGGCACGTTTGTTTCACAGATGAAAAAGAAGGCAGGACAGCACTGCTAAGTCATTTTGATCTCAAAAACGTCAACAAAATGACTTCACAGACACAGGGACGTACGCCGCAGTTAAAGGTTAAAAAGGCTCTCGGGATATCGAGTGAATTCAATTAGCCAGCTGGCACCTTTGAACAACCACCTTCATTACTTTAGCCACGTTCAATTATTAGTTACACAGTATGTCCCACAAAGGAGTTTTCATTTTGAGCCAGCCACTACATGGAAAAAACAAAACATCATTAAGACATTAGGAAACGTTTCATACCTCTACTGGGACGCTGGAAGGAGGCACTGGGGTGTACTGGGGGATGTAGGTCCCCTGCATAGTTGTATTGGCCGGAATATACTGTAGGGAAGACAGGGAGGAAAATGAAATCTGTGACTGTGTGTTTAGTATTTCACGCAAATAATTACACTTGTAAATGTCGTTAGTGACGGGGACAGTTGTTTGTGTTTGTGTGTCCGTTGGTACTGACTGTGCCTGTGCTGCCCAGAGACAGGTGGCTTAGTTGCTGGGTGAGAGGTCCCATCATGGATGTGGGCTGGATGGACATGGCGTGTTCCATTGTTGGGGTAATAACTGTACCCTGCGAACGCACAGAGACACACACCTAAATGCAGTCCCAGAGTGTGACATGCATCACCTAGAAACTACATTTTGTTAAAATGTAGAGGTTAACATTCATCGTATTTTATTAATAACACTGGTACACATTTAATATTAAAAAACTGTAGATATCTACTGATGAAATAAAAGCCCTTTCAGGTGTGCATTCCTCTTTAAGCTTTCCACATGGCTTCGGCACGCACCCTGATCCCGTTTCCATAAAAGCTGACCCAGCAGAAGATATTTTTCCTTTCATTTGGTTAATGCAAATCATAGCTGCCACTGGTCAAGTTCAGATAGTGGCAGCAATGCAGCTGATGCTGGGCAGCTACAGATACATTGTCCAGTTTAACATGCAGCGTAATTACAACCACAAAAAGTATTGAGACTAATTCATGAATGGCGTTCCCTAAAGCAGGTCAATGCTTAAAGGGTACGTGTAAAGATCACAACTATCAGGGATCCAATAAATATTACAGCTTCCTGTGTGACCACTGAGGCCGCTTGTTCCTGTTGATTTCCATGTAACAGAAAGAACTATGTTCTTTTTCATTGCCGTGACACTTTGATTTGTATATCCTGCTTCAAGCGCTTTTTGTATTTACACTTTTGTTTATGCTTTTTTGGCCTGTGGGCCAAGTGAAAAGACCAGAAGGCACTGAAGGAGGGATACTCACAGCTGGCTGCATGAGGTATGACTGATGGTGCATCCAGGACGGGTTGTGTACCTGTAGAGGCGGGAGTACATCGCAAAATTACTTTTCGATACTTTTCATCTGGTCCTGTCACAGTCCCCTCAGAGCCCTTAATGTGTAAGCTGGCACAAAAAGGTCACAAGAACAGAGACAGAACCTGGATGAAAGCAGCCGTCCTGCATGTTAACTTACATAACGTGACCTTAATGAGGGATTCGGTACAGAAAAGCAACAGAAAAATACATGATTCACTTTCATGCAGATTTTAAAAGCCAGCAGGGCTAAAAATGAACAAACAAAACTACTAATAATTTGAATATAAACAGAGTGAAAAGTCCCACCTGGTAGGATGAGACAGGAGAATGCATGTAGGGAGAGAGGGAAGTCTGAGCAATCATTCGATTTGGAGCCAGACTGTAAGGTGAGGAGTAGAAGCTGCCAAACACACAGAGCAACAAGAAGACAACATGAAGGAAACTGCAACATGTCCACAATTTCCAGCTAATTTAGCAACATATCTGAGTTCCTGCAATGTCCAGCAGAGGGCAGCCTTTTACCAGTCTCTGATTGCTATGTTTATTTTCCTGGAGGGCTGGGACTGTTTTTAGTCAGTCCGTGCATACCACTCACCCATTTTGTAAGGCTGTGGGGTCATACGCAAGCGTCATTCCTCCCTGGGAAAACAAAAAAGGGATTCAGAACCAGTGAGGTCATGCAAACACCGGTGCAGTACGTACTAAAACAGTCTGCTAGCACAGAGTGTGGCCGATTAAATTCAAAACTTTCCAGTATGTACTTGATGTGATTTTTCTCCATAATTTTAGAGGAGAAAAAAAAAGACATTACCGTATCTCCGTCTCTAGCCCAAGGTCTTCCATTTTGGAGATATTTGCTCTGGTTCTGCCTCTTCTTCTGACCTCCGTCTGCAAACTTACATAATAAGGGCTCTGTGGGCACTGAGAAAGCAACAGGTCAAACAAGAGAGTGAATTCACTGATCACAGTGGGGAAGAAAACACACTCAGCTGCAGCACTTACAACAGTATCAGGTTTCTATAATACAAAAAAAAAACCATTCCACACACCGGGTATTCCTGGTGGAGTCTTGATGAATTTGCCATTGAAATGCTGAATTATGGCCTCGCACTTCTCCGTGGATTCCATCCTGAAAAACCAGACAGAGTTCAAATTAATCCCTCTCGAGAAGCGCTGTTTGCATTCGGTTGGTCCGTGCCAGAGCTGCACAAATTACATGTAATTGATAACAGAAAATGTGCTCAAGACACGATGGGCCACCATGCGACGCCACAGTCTGACCTGGCAAATCCGACGCCGCGGCTGGTCCCATTAGCATCTCGGAGGATGCGGGTAGAAATGACCTGACCAAAAGACTTGAGCATGCTCTCCAGCTCTTGCTCATCCATAGACACGGGCAGGTTGGAGATGTAGAGGTTGGTGGGGTCCTGCTCCTGTTGCTATACAAAAAGTGAGAAATGAAAATCCATTCGCTCGTGCATCTTCTTAAGCTTTGAATGAGGAAACGCGGCGCCGACTTTTTATTATTTATCTCAAAGCGACCGTGTCGGCGCAGACGCCGCTGCTTTAATCAAGTATTTACAGTTGCTTAAAGCGTGAAGTTCTCCCGGCTTCAATTTAAAAATATATATATTATAGCACACTTTCCTGGCACTCTTGCAAATAGAAAAATGTTGTCACTTTCAAAAATCTTTTTTTCCCCACACGGCACAAATTTCTGTGTAGGCAGCAGCGCGACCCGTCTTTCCATCAACACCTGCCACTGCACTTGGCAAATTGATTAAATTACATTTGCGTGTCAAGCATAATTTAGTAACAGAACCTGCTGAAATGTTTTTAAGCAATTAGTGACAGACCAATAAAGGGAAACCCTGAATAATCTCTCACCACTTTCTATGTGTCACTGCCACAGCTGAGGAGGATTTGAAAAACCTTGCGTGCACGCCAAAAAAAAAAAAAACAAACACTCTGACATTTGCAAAGTATTAATTTGTGCACAGGGGTAGCGAGTCGCGCCTTTTTGGTATAATTTTGACTAATGAAGAGATCTTGATGGCTGTGAGTAAATTAAGAGGAGAGATCATTTGGTGGCACTAGCTTGAAAGCGAAACCTTGTGTGACTATGCAGAGGCAGACAGGAAGCCAGGCATGAAGTTAAAGAGTTCACAGAGCAACAGGAGCCTGGCAACCATGAAAAAAAGAGGCTGGGCTAAAAAACAGGGGAAGGAAAAAAAAACGGAGAGCGAAGAAAGAGGGAGGAAATTAATAACTCAAAAGGCTGATATTTTGTTACGGAAGGAGGAAACTTACAGGGTAGGACCTACCCAGGCCTCTGCAGTCATTTGGGCAATTAGAAAGGAGAATGACAGAAAAAGAGTGAAACTAGAAAAGAAGACAGATGGGTGTCTTCTGACTAGCAGGCTGCTCTCTATACCATTTTATCTCCTCTTTTCAGTGCCTGCTGCATGCAATCAAACAGCTCTGCACACCACAAATAACAAAAGCTTTTTAAATTTGGATGGAGAAGAAGCTGTCAGAAGCTGTCAGCGAGAGAGGCACATCGAGTTACAACTGTTTAGACTGGACTGATCCAAGCAACAACCAGGAGAGGACAGCCAGTACCTCAGATACTTGCCAAGCTGTTCGGGCACATTTGACAGAGGTGGCGATCTGACAATGAAGAATTCCTGAGAACATTTATGGCATTAAAGTATGTCAACAGCTATCTTAAATGTTTTATAGCCTACGTGAGTATCTCCTACTCTCAGCCATCTGGTGGAGAGATAACCTATTTTCTGTGATTGCCGTCATTCCTGCTAACACAGCTATTATGCAACAGAGGAGCAAACCGCAGAGGTCATAGGCCAGCTGAGAGTAATGGAATTCAAAGCCATATGACAAAACAAACACAAACAAAAAACTCCACCCCTTTTCCCTTTTTTTGTTTTCCTTTTAGCTCGGCCAGCGCACACAGCAGACGGTTTGATATTCTAACAATTTTCCTCCTACTGTATTAAAATGTTGCCGCGCGCAGCTCAGGCGCATGAATGGGATTTGCTGAGGTGTCACCGTGTATTGTCTGTGCCAGGCCTTCACCGAGCCGTGTCTGTTAAGGTGTGTCTCTGCGTTAGCTCGCTTGGGTGTTTGTGTGTCGAGCAGCGTGTGGGTCATGACGTCTGAGTTCAAACAGGGAGGTGCTGAGAAGTAAAAAAGAAAAAGAAAAAACAGAGGGGGTGGGGTGGGGTGGGGAGGGGGCTCTATTTTTAACTTTGCCATTGTTTCGCTGCCCCTACACAGGCAGCTCCTCTGGGCTTGCAGCCTGGAGGCTGGGGTGGCCCGTTCAGGGACTTAGCACACACTCTAAGGACATCTAGTTCAAGGTGTGGTTCATTGTGTTTGTGAATAACACTGCAGCAGCCATGGTGAAGCTGCTGGCAGGTGAACCTGCCCTTGATATTGATATTACCATTGACTATAGCTCTTTTTTTTTTGCTAACCTGAAATACCCACTGACTCTGAGACGGCGGTGTATATTTAAGTTTATATAGTGGTTATCAACACCTCTCACTGAGCACATGCTGTCTGGGTGAGTCAGGTTATGGTGTCCAGTTGCACTTGTCAAGTACAAAGATACGCAGGATTGTATGGCACTCTTACAGAAGCGGCTCAGTGAACTTAGACTCAGGTTTTAGTTGCACTGGACTGTTTCAGGTCAGCTGGCAGTGTGTATCCGTTACAGTTCTCCAGCACTGCTCTGAGGGAGACCCTGGTGTTACATTGCTGCGGGTCTGTTTGGGTGCAAGATAGAGGGAGGAGGTAGGGACGCCGGGGTGGAGTGTATTAAGTGCTGGTGTCTGCCCCAGGCCCAGGCCCAGGCGATGGACAATGCCAGTCCATTGTGCCTGTCCCATTGACAGCGGGTGTAGTGGCACCCTCCCCCCCGGGTTCCTTCAATGGGGAGCCTCAGAGCCAGAGGGATCAGCTTAATGGGCCGACAAGAGTAGCTTTGACTTCAGACACTTGGACAAAGAGTTCAGAACAAGTGCTACAACAGGAGCAGGTTTGTAACATACACAGCGCAGAAATGAAGTACGTGAGGGGGAAGGAGACAGGAGGTAGTGCGGAGGACAGTGAAGAAAGAGGCAAAATGAGGATTTGAGAGGAGACCGAACAGAGCGGAGGAACAAGCAATAAAAAATATGAGCAAACTGTTTCTGCAGGTCTAGTCTGGGCTGTGCATCACTGGGACATCTCAGTACACACACAAACCTCCCAATAGACAAGAGTTTACTTTGAACCCTTTCCAACAGCACAGTCGCTGCCAATTAGGCCACTGCATGTAATAGTTTTTAACCTTTTACATGATAGTGTGTGTACGTGCGCAGAAATGGGGGCATGACTCTTGAGCTGATGGCTCTCTGAAGATCAATAAGGGTACAAGACGGGGTGATGGGCTAAACAAGGCATGTTTAAATCTAATGGTGGCTGGTAAACTTGGAAGCAACAAGTGGTAGATGGATACAAGATAGTTGGCTAATTCTTACCTTAGCCATCTGAGCCTGGACCCCAGTGGATTTCAGAGCTGTAACAGCTTTCTGTGCTGCTGCTGGACTGTCGAAATCCACAAAGCCATAGCCTGTAAAACAGACAAACTGATGGTAGAAATGCTGTAACATCAGGAAGTACGTGAAAAGATGCCATGCGTTTGCTGAATACAGCACTCTACAAAAGTGTTGAGCCACATTTCTTTACATTTTGCTGGAAAAATGGCAAATGAGTGCAGTGATTCATTGAAATGTGCAAGCAATTCTAACAAGCTTGAAAGTCAGTATTTGGTATGACCACCTTTATTCTTACAAGCTGAATCTGATACGGAAGCTTAAGTAGTAATAGTTCTGTAATAGTTCTTCAGGCTTCTTGAAGGACATCTTCTTTGGATGTCAGCTGGCTTTTGCTTCATTCCCTGTCAAGATCATCCCACAGTGGTTTAATAACGCTGAGGTGTGGGCTCTGAGGAGGCCAATCCATGACTGATAGTGTTCCACTGAGTGTTTTCTATCTAGGCGCGCTTCTACTGCTTTGACAGCGTGTTTGTCATTGTCATTAAAACTGAAGCCGTTGCCAATCAGTTGCTTTTCAGATGGTATTGCATGGTGGATCATAATATGTCCTGCATTCCTGCGTTCACAATTCCATCAATATTGACAAGGTCCCCAAGACTACTGGCCTAAAAGCAGCGGCAAACCACGACAGAGCCTCCACCGTGTTTTACAGTGGGCTCCAAAAACTCACTGTTGTACCTCTTTCCTGACCTTGTCTGTACATTATGATGACAATTTGAACCAAACATTTCAAATTTGGATTTATCGTTCCATGAAACTGGTTTCCACTGATTTTCAGTCCAGTTCTAGTGTAATGTGGCATACCTCAGCCTTTCCTCGATGTTTCCCTTCCTTAAGAATGGAAGCTTTTCGATAGCCATCCTTCCATTGAGAACATTCGTCTTCAAACTAAAAGGTGCACTTTTTGAAACATGTTGGTAGCAGTGTTTTTTATTTGGAAGGTGAACATTCTCCATTTGTGCTTTGCATTGAACTTTTTCAAGTTTCGCTACATCACCAAGAGCAAAGGTTTTGCAGCCAAGTACATGCCTTCTGTGCAAACTATTGGTGACTGTGGCAGTCTGCTACTGACCAAAGCAATCCGGTGAGGTTTTAGGTGGAGCATCCTCTTCGCAACAGATTTTGCTTGTCAGCAGTCAGCAAACTCCAGCAAGCACATGCCAACTGATCTGGAGTCTTTAGAGCTATGTGACTGAGGCTTTATGAGCTACATGGATGTTCCCATCTAATTCTGGGCCATACAGGAAAACAGTGTTTTCCTAACCCTTTGACAAATGGCATGCTTCGCCACAGCCAAAGAATGACTGAAAATGACATTCAAAAAGATATGTATATATGATAATAAAAAAAAAAGCATGACAACCCAGTCTTTGAAAAGATTATTAGAGTTTACCTTTACATTTGTTGGTAGTTTTGTCCAAGATGGCCTTGGTCGACACAATTTTGCCATACCTTCAGGGAAGAGACAAGAACACAGAATACAGGATCAATGAGTGGACAAGGTTACAACGAGGCAACAAGAGGAATCTGCTCCTACCACATGCATGCCAATATCTATAAATTTCCCCTGGCTGCCAGACTACAGGTGTAAACACGAATACAAAATCCTTTGTGCAACCATTTGTGTGCATTTAATGATCTTAAGAGGCATCGAAAACTTCGTCTGACTCCTCCCTCGCGTCTTTGTTCAGGCTGCCGTACAGTAACTCTGTTCCCCGACGTTGTTTTCGAGGACAGGGGACGGCACCCCAGGGCCAAAAACAATTTGTTCCCGGCCCGTCTTTACCAGACACACACACAGACTAACACACTAACACCTCTCTTCTAAATACAGCTCTGCTCTAGGGTATTTTTGACTTAAATACAGCTTAAACGTCTCGCACTTGCAACATCAGACTCTCAAACGGAGATATTAATTTTCAGGAAAATGCATTCTCATCCACCCATCTACAAACAAAAGAAGGAATATAGCGCGCGAAACACAAGTTCATGTCTTAACCTGTCATTTCGGTTCACAGCTGTCAACATAGACGTACAACAAAGGTCAGTCAGTAAAAGATGAAAATCAGTTTTTTCATACATCCAGCCACATAAATATTGATAGTATGAAAATCACCTCAAAGGCAGCAAATGAGAAGTGTTATGCAACATGCTGAGACTAATGGAATGCAGTGTTGTAAGACGGTGCATCAGCACTACAGTATAATAGACCTGCCCTTGTCTGGTGAATTTACCCAGTGAGAGAGGCTGGTGCTTCTCTGTTTGGGCAACATGGCGTCTGGGCGGAATGTACACTGTAACCTGATGCTTCACCCCTCCAGTTCGCCTTCCTTCCTTCCCACCACGTCCCGCTCTCTCTCTCTGTTTTTCCACCCTCACATGGTAGCACACTGCTGGGTCCTATACTCCGGCCTTGTTTCAGTGCACGTTTAACCACATGACTCAGACCAAGCTTGATGGTCACAACAGAGACGTGGGTAATGACTGGCAATTCAATTTAAAGACATCGCTACTCCTCCACTTTTGCCCTAAATGCAAAGACCAGAAGTTATATAGGAGCAACGTTTATGGCTCCACTTCAGTTACCGCGGTGGGGCATGACTGAATGTTTGCATTGACCTTATTAGCTTATGTCTGTGTGTTAAGTTTGATATTTAAATAAACGTATATATGCATTTCGATTATGATGAATTAAAATAATCTAGAAGTTCCGCTGCACAGTTTATAGTGGTAGAAAAGCTCCTTATTGCAGGCATTAATTCATCAGCCATTACCAAATAAACACATGCTATGTTTATACTGTCCCAGTGTCATCTAACAGCTGCAAAGTGGTTGTTAGGCATGAATGTACACACACCCCTGATATAATGTAACCCATTCAAGCCCAAATGAAGTTTTACAGTTGGAACTCTGGCTTTCACATATGGACACAGTTGATTTTATGGTGGATTTTTGTTAGTATACAAAGCTGAACTGGTGCTGTGCTGCTTACAGCCATTCGAGAAACTGCAGAACGTGTCCAGTGACATTTTCATGTAATTATACTTCAAGTATTTCTATGTTGTGCTGTGTTTTACCTCTACATCACTTTATTCTGGATGCAAATGCCGTACTCTGTACTACAGGACGCTTTGGTTACTTTGAGGCCCCTGTGCAGTTCAACATTTCATTCCTGAACAAATATTCTGATTGTATTTTTTCTACTACTATGATGTTAATGAGGGTGGATAATCATGTTAAGGTAAAGCACTGTTCTGCTATGAAAGCAGCATCCCACCCACCTGCATTTCAACCCTTGTGTTTATGAGAGGCAGCCAGTCAAATGAAGTTGACCTAATAGGAGGGTGGCCAGCCCAAATCAGCTGATGGCTCAACTTCTGCAAAACACTTTGCAACCCACCTCTGCCTAATCTCCTCCTTTTCATGTTATTCATGCTCTTGCTGACTTAATCAATGTCACATGCGTTGTCAATGAAGCCTGCTATGTTACATGAAGCATTTGTGGTGCTGCTGATGCTTTCCCTGCATTACACAGAACAGTGCCACACCGCCAAATAAAAGGAAAATGGCTGCAGAAGTCGTAATAATCCTATTTTGACAAACACGGACCTAACAGAACTGCAAGTTTCAGACAGCGGACAACCTCAGGGACTGCACTAAGGATTTCTTTGAACTTTGAATTATGCCAGCCTAATCTAGCAAGGTCCATGAATAGAAACAAGGAGCTGGAAATTTGAAATAACCAGTCGCCTTTAACTAAAACAGACTTGAAAGCCACTGGTTTCTTTTTATAGCGGTGTCTTTTCACTGATATAAAGCCTCGGAAGTAAAGATGCCGTACACACATGCACGCACATCCTTCTGAGACAAATTTCATTAAGTTTATCCACTACTCTTTTTACAGAAAGCACTTTGTCACCTGTCACCTGATTATGTCAGAACAGTAAGCATCTGATTATTAAGGAAAAAGCAAAAATGTTTGGCATTTACAAGCAAAGAGCAAAATTTAGATGAGAGATATGAGTGAAGTCTAGGTGAGAATCAAGTCTAAATATTTTTGTTATCAATGTGGATTATATGTCAGTACTTGAGGTATGAATATTGTCTGACTGAAACAACTTTAAGGTGAAATAAATGTGAGTTTGACCTTGAATTGTACTTAACTATCATTTCTCTAGAAACCAAAGGTCTTTAGTGGTATTGCTGTGAGTTCATTAGGCACAATGAAACTACGTTTGTTCTATAGACAATAGAAATGTGCTTCAAAAAACTGGTTAACCTGATGTTAGGTATCTCTATTTTTTCTGGTTTCGATCTGATGCCTTTAAACTAAAGAAATCTAAAAAACTCACTTAAGACTTACTGATCACTGAGTTATAATTAGAACCAAAGATAAAAATAAAAGCTGTCATTTATGACTTCCCCAACAACAATGCTATGAGTTTAAAGGTCAACAGGCACTGACTGTGTGACCCTGCGCTTACCTCGGCTCCTCTGCAGGAGAACACCAACCAAGCACACTATGGAGCCCACAGGGGCCTAAAAGACAGCCCTAACCCATATATGGTCATCTGACATTCTTTCCCAGCAGGCCATGCTACTTTCTTCCCCGCTCATTTAAGTTTCTCCTTCAACAGTAGCCCTCCCACCCTCCTCTAAAGTCTCCGTCCTCTTTCCACTTCTCTGCCAATCCACAATGGCTTCTCTGTAAATCTCTTTAACACTCAAACTTCCTGTGTTTCACATCTGCACATTTCTGACAATTCACGAGTGTGTGTATGTGTGTGTGTGTGTGGTCACAAGCCAAGTAAATTCTCCCTGTGGATTTTAATACTTCTGATACTTTTCTCTGTATGGTCAGGATGATTAAAATCAAAGTTTTAAAGATGGTCTGTGATGTTGGAAATATTACCGGGCATTTTTAAATTAGAAGTTGCGTAAGCTTCTTCACAGAGATGTGCTTTTACTGTGAAAGAGCCCTGATGGATGTGGGACTGAAGTTCACTTCTGTGACATACAGCACTCACTTGCAGCAGCCAAAAACCAGTTTGGGTGTTTAACTGCATGCTTGTCTGCAAAGCTAACTACACTGGCTAGGCTGTTTGTTTCCAGGTGTACAAGTCTGGCTTCACTGAGTTTAAACTAATTCTCAAGAAAATGCAAAGTTAAATGAGGAAATATTGTAAGTTTCTTTTCTTTATCTCAGCACCTATCCCATCAAGATAAATTCAACTGACTTTAGTTGTGATAAGACTCACCCTTATCACAACTAACCTTTTTTCTTTCCCTCCTGCCTAAAGAGCCACCCCCCCCGAAAAATGTAGTTTTGCCTCGGTCGGAGGCATGAATTTAATTTGATGCCTCCCACTGATGGAGTGCACAGCTTCGGACAGCACAGGTCTTATGACTCTTTCTCCAACTTATTCATTAACCATAAACCTACAAAAAGCCTTCAAATAAACATGGAAAGTACAATCACCTTTGAACATTCAGAGAAATAGTAATGTTTTTGCCCTAACAACATCACACGTATAAGGAAACAACAGTGAAACAACGACTCTCAGAAACATCACCAGCTCCATGCAGCCTTTGAACATCATTTAGGCATTTATTATGGAAATACCACTGCATGCCTGTATGTTTTATTACCCTTTAGAGTTTGACTTACTTGTAAAATCATATTTACCTTAAACAAACACAAAACAGCTTTTACAAAAAGTTGTGAATAAGACAGGCATTTTTAAGTGCTTCATAGACCCAAACTAAGGTTACACCTTGGTATATATGAGCGCACCACCATAACTCCAACAGTCAGAATATATTGGTTTAGGTTAGGATAAACTTAGCTTAGCAGCTAACCTGATTCTGTTTAAAGGCCAGAAGTAGCAGCACCTCAAAGGCCCCAATCAGCATTCAATACACATGTGTGTCCACTAGCACCGACAGATAAGTCTCGATTTCTTCACTGTTATGAGAGGAACATGTGCAATGAAGAAAATTCAACCTGAAAGGCGTGCACCACGCATTCACTCTCAGCACGCACACACGTGGCCCATGGGACAGACTGCTACATACATGAGATTAAGTCTGGGGCTTCATCTACCACTGCAAACACAGCATGTCAGCTAAAGGAATCAGAGAAACGTTGCAGGATGTTCTCTAACGTGTTTGCAGCTTCTTATCTCACACAAAGCAGCAAAAGTCCTTTATCACTGCACCCGTTCAAACACAGCAACTACACCTAATGTAAGCCCCACACCAACCTAAGGAAAACCCTCAACTGAACTGTATAGACGTTGTATTGCAAGTCATACTGTCATCTAATCATCACACAGTAGAACAGTGTTATTGCATATCACAGATTGTAGTAGGTCTTCTGTCTACATACAGAAACAAACAAGAATTTGCATAGTGCATCTAGTTTACGATGGCTACAGTGAAAATTAGACTCTGGAAAAAATGTGAAGTTGTTTGCCAAAAAGTCTCCATTGTGTATCCATTTTTAGTTCTCTGTGTGTGTAAAATCAAAGGCTGTATTTAAAAGATGGAGGTAGCCTCCACATCTGGAAAAGGAAGCCAGTGAAGAAGTGCTTTCTTTCTAAGGTCCAGCAGGTGGCTGCAAAAAGAAGTCTGGTTGTTTAACACCCCGTGGCTGTCAAATAGCACTTTCCTGACGGGCTTATGGTTTCCGTCAGTAGTTTCCATTTATACTGAAAACAGCACAATGTTCCTTTTGTCTTTTTTTTTTTTGGTCAACAGTAGGATTGTGAAGGTGGTTTTAGTGCCTCAGCTTCACAGTCAGATCTATCTAGCACTCGTGACTGGTTACAAAAAGCTAGAACGGCACACTCGGCTCGAAACTTGAAACAGGACTTAGCTTATCAATCAGTGATGTCACTGTGGTCACGTCTAATCCTTTATATACAGTGTTTTTGGTAGGCGAGGATTTCATAGATGGAATAAAGGCAAGCTAGATTGTTCTTTCATCCAGTGTTCATGTTTTCCAAAGCTAACCCCAGCCGACCTATAGTTTTATGTTCCACTTGACGATAGATAGATGGTAACAGATCTCAAACTTAAAAAATGAGAGAGAGGATGATTTTACAACTTTATAAAAATTCGACTTGCTGTGCTATGTACAAAATAACCAAAAGTTTAAAAAATGACTTACGGTTGGCAGAGCTTGACCAGATCTTGGTCCGTGGTCCCCGGATGGAGGCCGCGAATATACAGATTGGTTTTGCTCAGCTGTTCCCCTCCACCGCCACTGCTGTTGCTACTACTGTTGGTGTTGGGACTGGGGGGTGCCATCTGGTGGCCGGAGGACACATAGGTCTGCTGCAGCAAGAAAGAAACATACCGATTATTTTACTGTGCACAAACATTTATAGGAAAAAACATCGCTGATATTCTCAAACGCCAGCAGAAACTACACAAGTACGCTGAAGTTTTTATTAAAAGTGTGAAAATTCAAAGGCGCGTTTAGAGATGTGGAGAAATGGAAAGTAATCCTGCATGAAACAGATGATTATGTGGGAGCTGCGAAAAGTGATATCACACAGCCCTCATGTCAACACTCACCAATAGCGCTTTCTGAGGGGAATGTGGGGCCTCTTGGCCGACTGCTCCACACATAGGGAAAAGGGGCCTCTTATGCTTTCTCGATGTTGGGTAACCTTTTTTTTTTTAAACTTCTGGAACCACACAAAAAAATCCTGTGGTGCAAAAACCAAAGACCTAAAGATCTCAGACCAACATTTAGTTAGTCTCATGATGCAGAAATAAATAATAGCCTTGATGTTAACAATGTCTACTTTGTAGTGCAACTCGCTGCCTCGTGTTACCTCAAATGAAAAAAAAGCAGATACGTCAAAAACGAGACACTGACAACGCCGCATTTATTTTCGCTCCCGAAACTCGCTGAAGTCTTCACTTTAACAGTGTAATCTTTTCCCCTCTCAAACAGTCATTAAGGTTAAAGGGTTAACAAGATCCCGAGCGGCTAGATGCAAAAACAGGGATCAGCTTAATCCACGATAATTATGAGTCTGAGAACCCCATCGGCTGATGTCTGATGACAGATATGTGGTTACAGAAATGACTCGAATCTAAACAGAAACAAGGAGAATTTAAAAAGATTAATAAACTTGGAGTTTATCACTTTATTAAAAAAATCTGAACAAACAGGCTCATGAGCCAAACATTTGACATTTACTTCAACTATTATCTTATTTTGGTTTGTTTTCTACAAGGATGCAGTGGCAGTGAATTCTGCTTGTAAACTAATGGATGACTCACAGCTAGGACCATGAAACGGATGTTGCGCAACAAAAAGTGCATCATCTAATCTCTCTGTGGGACCGTGGCTCTCCTTGGAGATATCAAACAAAAAGATTGTGTAACAGTGCAGATGCTTTCATTTTAATGGAATAAATATGATGTTATTATCGCTTTGCCAGTGAAGAAAGAAAAAAAAAACCTTCTCCTTCCAGGAATAGATCTGGTAGCTTTTTTCCAAACATGACTGGGGAAATAAACACAGAGCGCACCAGCTTCACCAGAACAGGCAAAACTGGCTGTCTGCAGTGAGAAAATGACTTCAATCGCATTTATTTAACAGTCCAATTTCTTTAACTTGCTGTTGTATAGGAACGAATTAGATCAAGCATGCTTTCTAAATAAGCTCAGCAGGGTGCTTCTGTGAAGCTGGGCAGGAGGACAATGGGTTTATTTCATGACAGAGGAATAAAAAGGGCTCGCCGATCAATCTGGTCGGGTTTAAAAAAGGCCCAGCAGGACGACACGGTCGCACCGGGACCACCGACAGCATCGCTCAATTCCGCTAATTAGACAGTATCCATAAGGGCGTGAGGTCCCTTTAAGACAGGCCTTCTGACCTCTACTTTGCCCACAGCTTTCACAACAGCAATAACCCCCCTACTCCACCACCAACTTAAGCTTGAATGTAGACTTTTTACATGACAGGTAGATGAGATGGAAGCACAGCCTCCCTTTTGTCCATTTTCGTTGTATGCCTACAGGAGTAGTCCTATATCGTCACAGTGAAATTCTTGATGAATATGTTTTGCAGGCAGCTAATTTGTGAATGAAAGAAGAGGACAGCAGAGGCCTATAATCTCATTCAAACTCTCTTTACCAAAAAGGCAAGTCTCATTCAGTGAGCGTATCACTGCAACAACACCCCTTAAATCACCGGTCTGCAGTCACACGGCTAACTACGCACACATACCGCTGAAGCGTTGTTAAGGCTAAAAATGTGCACAGAGAGCTGCATAAAAGTTCATATTAACAATCAGACAGAGATGACTGACGCTCAGAAGCAAATCTCTGTCAGGCTTTCAGAAATTTCTCTTTATTGCAAAAAGCTTTAAATTCACGGTGCTGTAACTATGCAGTTGATGCTCGGTCACGTTATAGTGGTGACGTGTAATCTTTCTCTCGGGTCCTACATTAAAGTGTGCGGGTAAATTGTTATAGAAGCAAAAAAATATTAAACTGAAAAATAAAAAAGTTTAAAAAAAAGTCTCCACCCCCAACGGTTGGTAATTAGCTTTCACGTTATTGCAGTAATCATATTTTGTAGTCCTGATGCTGCATTTCTCCTTCTCTGTGAGACTGGAAATATAAATAGATTATTTTAAGGACCAAAGATAAAAATCAAGAACATTTCTATAAATAAAACCATTTCCTCTATTTTTATGCAAACCTGTATGAAGACTCTGACGCTGGAAGGAAGTGTCTATTTTAAATATAGTGTACTGCTAGCATTTAACCCTGCCTTTAATCTTTCACAATATCAAAGACGTACCGCCGCATTTTATGTGTTGTATTAAACTCTCAGAGGCGATTCACGCACAGGAACAGCTCGCTGGCTTAAGTGACACGTCTTACCTAATTGAATCGCATGTCTAACGGTTTAATTGTATCAGAAATATCCTCCACCAACACCCTAAAGACATTTGACACGAGGTGTCACATGAGTGCACCTTGTTCAACCGTTCTTTAAGTCTCACGCTACCTCTGCTTTAATTTTATTTTTTAAAATCTCAGCCTCTCAAGCTGACTCACAGAAGTCCATGGACTTCCTGGTTGAGGGGGGGTTTGCCCACCTCCCCATGTCCTGCTGGCAAGAAAGAGCCATGACTGCCTGTGTATGGCAGCCGACTTCTATGCTAATGCACAGATTTAAAGTCCAACTAAATGAGGACACAGCTTCCAGCGTGTATAGAATTACACTGCTGAGCTACTACATCCGCCTCTCTTTAGGACCGACCAGAGCAATGAGTCATGGGAATTCAAAACCTAAGATCCTTCTGAAGCATTAACAAACCTTCCGGATGGGTTATCCGATGTGTGTAACCACATCTTTTCTTCTATGCCATGTTGATAAAAACCATACAACCAAAAATGTAACAGTTAATCTACACCCAACGGAACGCTCTGTCCCAGAAAACTAAAGTGCTAATAATCATAAAAACATAAAGCGGGTATCTTTAAAAAGGTTAAACAGTCTGTACATGTTAGCGGAGGATAAGAACAGGACTGTACGTCTCTTAAAGTGGTGAGTGACAGTATGGCAGTAGGCAGGAAATCCTTTGTGTCTGCTCCTGATCTTATCACACAGCCTTCTAAATGAGGAGCTCTGCATTCCAACCAGGTGACAGGGACACCAAACTCACGTCCAGACTCGTTCCTGAATCCTCCTTCCTTTCAGTCTGCAACGCTCCCCTTCCTTTCGTCTCTTTATAGGCACCTATTAATCTTGGAATTGTCTGTCTCTTATTGTCACTGATCACACCTATGTGCGCACGCACAGGCCAAATGCACATGCTTGCGTGGCTTTCAAGCCGGGTCAGGTGGCAAAGGATGGAGAGCTTGCAAACGGATACTCTCAAACACTGGGCCAGAGCTCAGCTAGAGATCTAACAAAATGTGAGACAGAGAGAGAGCGTCTGGCATCGGCGCAGGCCTCGGCATTGGATTTCTGACAGCTGTGCTTTCTCCAAGGACTCTGTCTCCCTCTCTACCTGTTCACCTTGGTCGGTTCATGCGGCTGGCACTCCGGCTAGGGACTGATCCAAAACATCTGACACATTAAACAAAGAGACAGATAAACATATACCTGGCATGCGACCAGGAGGACAAAGGTGGCTGTACAGAAGAGTTCAAAGAAAAAAAACAAAACTCACTGCAGCAAAACAGCTGGGTTTTTTTTTTTTTTTTTTTTTTACACACAACCGTGTGGAGTAGTTTCTGATACCTTTTTCAGTAGTGTCTGATATAAAGGATTGGCTGATTTCAATACAATATAAATAATCCTGATCCATATTCCTCGATCTGCGTCAGAACACGCGTGCATTCTTGTTTAAATAAAAAAGTTTCCAGTTGAAACGCATTCATTTAATTGATTATTGGTACCCGCTAAAATCGTGGTATCGTGACATCCCTAATCCCTGCCAATATTTACTTTAATCTTTGTCTTTATCCTTCATTTAGGGATGGGCAACTCATATACTGTGGGTTTTTAAGAGATTATTTGCCTGAAAACAGCTGCCTACTGCTTGCTGAAAATAGGATTAATGAAAGCAACAAGACTCCACAACAAAGTAAATGTGTGGGCTGTAAAAAGTACCCAAATAATAATAAGTATAATTTTAAAAAACCAGCCACCCAATATGTTTTTTCCCCCTCATTCAGACTTCAAAAAGCAATTGATCAATGGAAACTAAAGCCTTTGGGTGTAGCTATTTTCTAGCATTAGCATGTCAGTGTTTGAGCAGCAACGATGTTAACGTTAATATGCATTAAAGTGTTTGTGTCGGGGCACACAGTGTAGAACTTTGTTGTGTCAGTGAGAGGATTACACAGATGACTGGCAGCCAAACACACCGCAGGTTTCAGGCCCTCATTTAATGTGATTGCATGGAACGTATTTATGAAGCAGCGAGACATGTACCCAAAAGATTTAAATACAAATTGAGCCATGTTTGTGTGCGATGAAACTGTGAATTAAGCTTGAGACAGCCACCTGCTTTCTACCTCCTAGACATCAGCTGGTTTCAGTTCCTGTCACAGTGACAGAAAAATATGACATGAACGAGGACATGAATCATGTTTGACACGGCGCACAGTTGTAATGTATCAAAATGAATCCTAATGAACATTTAGTTCGCTCTAGCTTCTTTCTAGTAAAAAAGAAAAGAACACCCCAACACAGCTGTGTGGCAAAACTATTTCTTTGCACTGTGATTTCACGCACTCCATCCAGGTGTGCACAGTTGTGGCAAGCAAAATCTTCACAGTGGTTCTGCTCACTGCTGAGATCACCCATGTTTATTATCATAACAGCTAATCCACCTTAAAGAGAAAAAAAAGCTTGTATCACCTCTTTTTCATACTACATGCTATAAATAGTCAGGTCAGTCCTTAAGCTGCAAATTAAAACAAATGAGGTGTGTAAGGCATTTATTATTCTAAATTTTTTTTTAAAATTACCTTGCCTTCAGTATGGGGGGGGCAAAGACTGCTCATTTACAACAAATAAACACTGCACAGTGTATATGGGTGCTGTGAAGTGCTTGACTCAATAAGCTAAACACAAGCTCGCTATGCTGCACCAATTAACTTACTGTTTAAAGATGTTCTAATTATCATATGAAAGCATGATTACTTTGTCACTTTGTTATCCCGACTAACCCCAATTACTGTTTCCTTTATTTCTCCCAGAGTTACTGAGGCTTTCCATTTATTCTTTAACTCTAAGGCATTATTTTTATTTACTTTTTTACAATTACACTGTACAACAGGCATCAAACAAAGAGCTCGCTTAATGGAAAGGACTTTTTATTCACTATAATACACAAATACAGTTTAACAATTTAGTTTGGCTTAGATTTTTAAAACATTTCAATAAAAAATGTAAAACTAGATATTTTATTTAATTTATTACGCAAATAATAAGCTGAAGTCATGTTGTTATAGCCACATTTGAGCTAGCGTACTGGATTCTTTATGAATTAATGAAGTGTAACATTCAACCACTAGAACTAATTCTTCTGTTTAGGAATGTAAGTAAATAAATGTAATACGTCATCCTAATATAACAATAATAATGATCTTTACATTTTTTTCTGCTCTTTGCTTGTAAAACAGTACATAGATCCATGGATAACAGCAATAATTAGATTTTAGCATTGAAAAGAATAATTTTATTTCAAAGAACTTGGAGATATTGGTGGATTAAACATTACAGCAACGTAAAAATGGCAGCTGTGGCATAAGCCTTCCATTAGATGCTGGTCTGCATATGTTTTATTTCTTTAGTGCATTTAGTGCAATCATTTGGGGAATTTTGAGCAGGTCAACTATTTTCCGCGTGCGACTAAAACCTCCACAGTCACGTTAAGGAGAGAACACACTGTACCAAACAAAATCAAACTTCTTAAATGACCCAGTTTACTCTGAGCACGATGTTACAGTGAGAGAGGTTTTCTTTAAACATCAGTGCTACAAAGTAAAATCAGTTGCCAGTACAGGCATTTAATAAACATCTGGCTGGAAGCCTTAGCATAACTTACTGACATCAACTCTTATCAAGGAGTAACGTGACAAAACTAAACATGCGCACTTAAATGTTGCTGGTTTACATAATGCTTGAATTCAGGAATGAATACTTGTGAAAGCGTTTGGAGTTCATGTGTAAAAGGATCAAACTACCGAGTCAGAAATGCATTCGAGACTTCACATCTGCTTATTTTCCATCAATGGCCTTTTTAGAGCAAACCTTCCTATCTGTGTGTGAATTTAATGCTCCAGTCAATGTGCTTTATTGATTTCTTTGATTTCTTTTCATATACATAGCTGTGCTTTGACTTAGCAGAGTCAATGTTGAGGCATCCACAGCTTTAAATCACAGCACTAAGCTGACATCTGTTGAAAAGGTCTCCAGCCAAGAGGGAAACAAAAATGTGAATGACAAGTACAAAAAAAAAAAAAAAAAAAAAACCCCACGCCATTCGATGCCACCCTGACTGAGACTCACGATACCTTAAGAAGCGACACGCCGCCTCCTGTTATGTTTCCATGCAGGAAGCTTTACACGGAAACCGACCAAATTTGATTTGAGAACATTAATTCTATTTATTTGAAGGAGGAAATGAGGTGCTGAGTCAGGGGAGGAGCAGCAGCCTTTAAGCACAACAGTAACCGAATGGCATTTAGCAGTCGGTAAATCAGTCTCAGTAATCACCGTGCTCACACAAAGAGCGCTTCTCTCACCACTGTGAATGGGTTTATTTCTCATTCTGTTTTTTATTCGATGCACTTGTATAGCTCAGGTACGGCAAAATGTGAGCAAGGGACCAAAAGAATGAAAGGAGGTGCGCGGAAACAAAACACAGGAACTTGACCTCTCTGTGAACTTTGGCTCCCCAACATAGAGGAGCTTGATACTACTAAAGCAACTGAAGGGTAAATGTTTTGCCTACGCCTTCGAGGATCATACGCCTTTTACATGTTGCTTTATGCCTTTTCACCTTAATTATTCCTTTTGAGAAGTCTGAAACTAATCATTATGCACTGAAAACACAGATAAGCAAATTCAAATCAACTGAGTATCACACGTTTAATTCAGATGCAAATATATTAACTAAAAGAAGTGCTGATACTTCTATTTGAAAAGAAATTTGACTAATATTTAATGCTGAGGTGTATTTTATGTGTATTTCATGAAAATCTAAGTAGAGATGAGAGCAACACTCGTGAAGCGTGCTATGACTGTACATGTCGCATGAGTTGACCACAGGAGAACACTTCCCTGTTGTCAGCACACGTTTCATCTGAGTCAGGCACAACTAGTAAATAAATAACTACACATAACAAAATTTTATACAATTATTCAATGGTGTTTTTAATATCATCAGTTATCGGTGTCCGTCTTAAAAAGCCAACATGGGTTGGACTTCTCGAGAGTATTCCAGCTCTTTATCAAATCATCTTTGCACCCTTTTTTGAAAACAACACTTAATGCAAAAGATAAACAAAGGCACCCGGCAAAGGCAGATGTCATCTTTAGCTTTCATTATACTCGGAAACGGTCAGCAAGTAGAGACCCAACAATCAAACAGACAAGCCTGTGTGTCACAAAAAATTGGTGGACATGCAGGCATCCACATGGACTTTCGCACCCACTGTCCGATGATGAAATTTAAGTCACTTTGAGCCAAGCGGACCGTAGCGGACTCGCAGAAGCAAAAGATATAATCAAGGCCTTTTATTTGGAGTCTGCAAGGGAAAATCAGCTGACATTTATGATCAGGTGAAAGCTTGTGTTAAACTTCTCGAACGCAACAATTTCCTGATTACCAGCATTGTAAGTGATGTACACTAATAATAAAATTAAGAAAATCAGATTAAAAAACACCAATCATATAGTTTTTGAAACATCAACACACATGAGAAAATTTAGTCTTAATTTCCCAGTGCACATTTTGAAACATCTGAATAGTGTTGGAAATTCCTACAAGAATTTAGCACATCACCAATATATCTGCTTATGCATGCAATGAATTAAATACTGCCACATGATCTGTTGTGTACATGTATGTCACTAGAAGACTAAATGAAATAAATGAAACTGAAAGTGCTGACATGCACACACTCCACTGCTCACACTTGTGTACTTCCTTAAAAAACTTTTGATAGTATCTCTTAGTCCCCAGCGGTGTTAAAAAAAATGTAAAAAATAAAGTGGGCGTTGATAATTTAGAGAATGAACCATTTGTCAGAAACAAGATAAAGCCCAACCTAGTAACAGCAGTGAATTTAAAAGTCTATTCAGTAACAACCCAGTACCACTGCATCAAAAACAAATCGCTAATTGCGTTTGAGCCTGCACAACCCAAACATTTTAAGCTATTTGCCCCAGACAAGCGCAAGTGTTGACATCAGATCTGGTAGGATGAGCAGTCCGCGATCACAGAGAGACAATATGTCAATACACATTTTCAAAATGCCATTCGGGGTTCAGGAGCTCACAGCAACACGCTCAGTGAAGATCAGCAGGAGATGAAAAACCACTGTTACTCTACTAGATGTAGAAAAAAAAAAATCACAACACGATGCCTTTATGTTCAAAGGAAAAGCTTTTACCGTCACTTAGAAGTCATTAGGGTCCACAGGGAGAGGTCTGCGTGACTAAACAAAAACACCACTCTGGAATATGGATTATAGGAAGCGAAAAGTTCTCGAAAAGTAGCTTTGCTACTTCACTGTATCGAGACACTTTTGCTCATTTTTAAATGGCTTCTGTTACGGTGTATAGTGTAGTACTCGAAGCAGAGTAGTCAGGCTACATTTGCCCTCACGTAGTGGTTACAAAAAGTGACAATGTCAACAGTGAACGCAACAGAGAGAGCGCGATTCATAATTCTGGGAATGTAGTCATCGGGGTCTGGTGGGATTTTTCAAGGGGTGGGGCATATTCCGCTTTCTGATGGGAAACGAGGGAAAGAGGAAAAAAAACTTTGCTAACTTACGCGGCGGCGGAGACAATGAAGACCTGATTTAACACCAGATACTTGTGTCCGGAGCTCTCTCACGGAGGAAGAGGCAGAATTCATTTTGTAACATGTTCCCTCTCAGCCTGCGTTTCTCCCTACCCCCACTTCCACAAACACCATCCAGGCACTGACGCGCTATCCCAGCACCGTACAGTAAACCACAAAAGTTGCTCCCCACCATTGACTTTTCTCAAATGAGTGAGCAGAGCCATAATCGACATCCCCCGCTTGTAGTACCCGCACACAAATACTACTAAATAAAACAGCCAGGCGTCCAGCGTGACAGGGACCGAGCGGTAGAAGGAAATTTCCCACCTTGACACACACCACGGAGCGGGCCTGCTCTTTAAGCTGAATATTTGACTCCACGAAGTCTGAAGTTAAATTCAGCTCGTTTAGCTTCTCAAGGACACTGCAGCTCACTGTCACAAACCCCCCCCTCTCTCTATCTCTCTCTCTCTCTCTCTCTTTTTTTTTTTTTTTTTGGTCGCGACAGACGCAGGCGTGTTGCCCTGCAGAGCGAACAAGCCGAAAATTGGGGAAAATCCCGAAAGCGTTTACCTTTTTGCTGTTTCTGCTGTTATAGCCGTTGTATGGGTTGATTCCTGCCCTTGGCGGTACGGAGAGCAGCATTTTTCTCGGCGCTATGTCCGGAGCGGCGAGCACAGCCCAGGCTGCCAGCTGACGTCAGCAGCTGGGGAAGTGAGAGCCTGGAGTCCCGCTGCTCGACGGCGAGTGGTGCTGCTGCTGCGGCAGGACAGCCCCCCCTCACCTCCCCCGACCTCCCCCACCTGCCCCTCACTGCTGGCCCCTGAGATCCTTCGGGGGTCCTTCACGCGCCTTTAGGGGTCCGCACAGAAGAAGGGCTTTACCTCAGATTCATTCACTCAGCAGGGGGATTTTGAGTAGAAATCACCAGACAAGAAGAGTCTCAAAAAATTAGCTTTGTCGGAGCAGAGCACTTAAAACCCCCCATCAAAGTTACAGTGTGCGGTGCTTTTGTCTGAAGGTCCTCGATTCACTCTTGACTTTACAGGCATTCACCTTCTTCAGAATTCTCATTCACTTTTAAAAGCATTGATATATAATAAGGGTTCTCGATCTTTTGATGACTGGGTGGTAATTAAGGAAGCCAGCAAATGACTGAGGGCATGATAGGAAATGCACTAGCACTGCATCTTTCATCTGTGAATTATTGACAAAGTTAAAAACATCCTGTCTCAGAGTGATCCTGACAAACTAGTCCATGCATGTGTTAGCCATCACTTGATCCAAAACCCTAAGTGGGACTATGAGAGAGCACATTTCTGCTACATTAGTTTCTTCTCACGGAGTCCTTGTTAAATCCAGGACTGAATTTAAAATGAATCCTGAATGATAATATCCCAATGATAGCTTTAAGACCTTGCAAAACCATGTCATCCCAACAGAGCACTTCTCGCTCAGTCTGCAGCCTTACCTAGACTTTCTGAAAGTAGAATGGGAGGCAGAGTCTTCAGCTATCGGGGCCCTCTCCCGTGCAACAGCTCCCAGTTTGGTATCAGGAGACAGACACCCTCTCTGCTTTTAAATGCTGGCTTCAAGTTTTCCTCTTTTGATGATGCTTATAGTTAGGACTGGATCAGGTGAAGCTTAACCAGGCTGCAGAGGGGCACACATGGTGCACTGAGCATTTCTTGTTCTCATCTCACCTCTTTTCCCTCTGTGTTTTTATATTATTATCTTTTGTCTACCCTCTCCTTTAGTTTGTAGTTTTTCTGTTACACACATCTTCCAGAAATATCTACTTTCACCTATTTTTAGCCTATATATAATTTATACTACATTATTCTCCTTATTTTAACAATGGAGACAAAAATCGAAACTTTAAGTTTTGCGAGAGGTGCCATACAGAAGCCAATAAAAGCGTAGTAGAAAAGCAGATGCCATCCTTTATTTATCTTAGATGTAAGAAATTCATAACACCTCCACATCCTTTTAACCCACCTGAAGGGTTGGCTCTTTCCCGTGGGTGTTGTTTGTGCTGTCTCTCTGTGCTCTCTTTTCCCTCACCCCCCCTTAACCAGTTGTGAAAGATGGCTGCCCCTGATTCTGGTTCTGCTGGAGGTTTCTTCCTGTTTAAAGGGAGTTTTTTCTTCTCACTGTCAAGTGCCAAGTGCTTGGTCATATGGGGACATCTAATTTTTGAGGTTTTCTCTTTAATATTGTAGGGTTCATTTTCCTTGTTTAAAAATATGTTTAAAAATAGAGTATTAGAAAAATATGTATATCAAGAATGAAAAGAGCAAAAAAAAAAAAAAAACAAAAACAAAAAGACAGAAAACCTCTTGATTCTTTTGCTTTGATGTAGTTACTTACTAAGGTGGTGGTGTTTTTTCTTGTTTGTTTGTTTGTTTGTTTTGTTTTTGCTTTGTTTGCCTTCTCTCACCCCAACCGGTCGCAGCAGATGGCCGCCCCTCCCTGAGCCGGGTTCTGCCGGAGGTTTCTTCCTGTTAAAAGGGAGTTTTTCCTTCCCACTGTCGCCAAAGTGCTTGCTCATAGGGGGTCATATGATTGTTGGGCTTTTCTCTCTGTATCTATGAAGCGCCTTGAGGCGACATTTGTTGTGATTTGGCGCTATATAAATGAAATTGAATTGAATTGAATTTTATTATTTGCTTCGAGCCCTGTGTACAGGAGCTGCATGCTAAAAGATCTTTTGTTAAAAGGGTTGGCGTAATAAGCAAATGCTTCAGCCAATACCTTTTGATTAGCCTTGTCTCATGCTTTCTTGCTTTGTGGTAAATCTTTGTTCTGTCTTCACTGAGATATTTGAATGCTAATCAATCAATAAACATAAACATAAACATAATATTGTAGGGTCTTCTTCTTTCAATATAAAGCACCTTGTGGTGTGATTTGGCACTATAAACATGAAACTAAATTGAACTGAACTGAAGCATATTTAATTTTGCTGCTCCTCCTTCCTTTGTATGTGTGGCTTTTTCTCTCGATTTGTTTTTTTGTTTGTTTGCTTTTACTGATAACAAATGCATTTTAAACTTTCTTAAGTACATTTGCAATACAGCAACTCCTATGAACTGAGAATGGTTAATATTTCCTCATTAAATACTGAATGCAAACAATCAGCCAGTTCACATAAGTCAGTCTTTTCTGGATATCATTATAAAGATGACAAGACATACTGTTTTACAGTTACAGCTCTCTGCTTTCCATTAACATGTTCTCATCACTCCAATCAGTTTTATCCGTGCCGTTCTCCTGCTCAATGCCTTCAGATGCCATTTATTATTATCTTACTTTGCCCAAGAAGGAAAGAACCATTTGTGATAACTCCAGACTGCTGATGCTTATATCACAGATCCCCCAGAGTAGCTGGAGCTTCGAGGATCATTGCATGATTTAACATGCCCCCATTTAGAGCATCTTGTTTGAAAATGTCTAAACGTGTAAAATCTGCTCGTAAAAAACATTTTTAAAAAAGTGTATCTGTCTTTTTTTCCCTATGATTAATGTCAAAGCAACATGTCTTTTAAAGACATACAGAGCCTTAAAACCTTCAGTCTGGCACAAGAGAAAAATAAATGAATACATTTTATAAACCCAGACTTATAATGTCATTACTAAGGTTCTCCTTCGCTAGTGCAACCTCCATTGTCATTAGTTCATCAGAAGCAAGATGGAAATAATTTCATGGGCCAGGGAAGCAAAAAATAATCAAGCTAAGTATGTTGTGTACAACTTGAGACCTTCCTGTTTTGGTCATCTGGAGGGAAAGAGACATATTTAGACATATAGTCAGCTTTTTGCTTGTGCCGTCACTGACCCAATGACTTGTGACCAAACAGAAACAAAGCTATTGTTTGTATTGTTTGTGTAACTCAATTAAGTATCTAGGACTCACCACTAGTAGAAATTATTGTGCAACACTTAAATTGTGCTGATTCGAACTTTTAGTTCTAGTGTTTTAAATGGTCGGAAATAAACTTTTGTGCGAGGCAATGGTGTGGTTTTGTCACAGTGAAATGGGTCAAATGCAACACTGTGTTGTTTGTTCTGAAGGTCACAGACAAATACTATCAAAGAGCAGACACACATGAGGTGCTAACCTTAGAAATTTGACATCAGAGTGTGAATGAGCATTGTCCTAAAGTTACCTTTAACATGTTATCCATGGCTGCCTAGTCACTGACTCTGGTTTCTTATCTACTACTGCTATATTTGAATGGCTTTTCACTTTCTCTTGTTGCCAGCAATTGGCTGGAAGACATATTCCAACACAGATGGCAATTGAAACCTGATTCCTAAATTGCAGTGGCATTCAGTGTAATCAGCACTGACACAAAAAACCCAGCCCCGCTGCTACTTTTAATCTCACACTGCAGCCATCAATTATGAAATTAGCAATCTATTCGTTTCATTTCAGTGTTTTGGACAGTACATCAATATCGAGTCATGAATGATTTATGAGTCAATGTATTTTTTCAAGCACAGGGACTCTTTGCAAAATCTCTCACCAGAAGAAAAGTGATTTGTGTTTTTTCCAGCATGTACACACCAAAGCACAATTTCTGCTGCTGATACAAACACCAGAGATGACTTTTAAGAGCAATGCATGTGTTCGACGGATAAAACAGGCTACAACTGGTAGGCAGAACTGACTTTCCCTTAGGATTGTGTGCCTTCTGTTCAATAAAGCTGTAGCTGTTAGTCTCCAAATTCTCTGTGCATTTTGCTTATAATTAGCTTTGTTTGAGGTAAAGTTAAAAACCACAAAAAAGTTTCCTCTGCTATCATTTGCCTTTTGTAGATTTTACAAAATAGCTCTACAGATTGCAGACTTTGTAGAAATGGCACATCCCTGTATAGTCTAGTGAGCAAAAGGCTTTCCTTCCTCCACAGACGGCCCACTCTGCCAGCTGTGAGCACTGCATGTCCTCTGTGTGGACAATAAAATGACAAGTGCAGCGGTATGGTCAATATTTCTAAGAAATGAACCATAAGCACTTTGTGTTAGTCTGTGTATCTCTGGCTTCAGCAGCTTGTGTGTGTCTGTTCATTCATTTCCCTTTAGGAACACACCAGCGAGACTGCTGCACCAGCAGCAGAACCTCAGTCTGTTACAACCAGCCGCTTTGACGACATGAACATTGTTTGGACATCAACAGGCTAGTTGCTAAGTAACCCAGCCCCCTCCACCCCAAGTGTTATAGCCTGTGAATCCATACTTATTACCTCAAGAGTAGCTAAGCGGTTTACATGTGCACACGGGCATGTGTTTATGCTTATGTGTGCATGCAGGCGTATGTGTGGGATAACCGTAATGCTTTATATTAGAGACAAAAAAAAAAAAAACAGAAAGAGGTGGTGCATTGCCTGTTTCTTTTCCTTTAAAAAAGTTTAATTTATTGTGGCCTCAAAGTGGGAGTGAAACTATGTTTTGAAGCATGGGTCAGAGTTCTTTTCATAAAATGAAAGCTGCATCTGGTACAGACTTGCATTAAAAATGTTCTCATTTTTTTAAATTTGTCTTCTAAAATGAATCAGCCTTAGCAGATACTTTTTATTTGCAAGTTTATTATAAAATGCAGCCATATAGCCACAGCTATTTTGCAGTGTGGAAGCCATTCAGGACAAAGGCAACTGTTTAGGAAATTCCACCCTGTGGTTTGCTATAGAGAGCATGAATGCAGTGGGGGTGAACCCCTGTCATCAAAGTGGGTTGTTGTTTGGGAGGAAGGGAGCCTGTGTGTGGTGGAAAGTGGATATGAATGCTGTGAAAGGGTTCAGGTAGTTCATGTGTGAGGAAGGGTCTGGGTCACTGAGATTGTCAATGTGGGGTTCAAGGTCAAAATGGCTGAGAGTGATAGAAAGGCAGAAAGTCACTGCAGAACTTGTAGAAGTGGGCAAAAAGAAGAAAAAGACAAAGGTGTCATTCAAAAATGACCACTGAGCACTATGTGGTTAAGGGTGAAAATGAGAAGCAGCCAGTCTTTCTTTCTTTAAAATCTTCACCTCTGACAGAGCAAACCCTTCACCCAACACCTGCTCCACATAAAGAAACAGCTTACTGCATATTGAAGCAATCTCTGCAGATATGTGCAGCTCGAGTTTCATAAGCTATGGCTTTTATTATTTATGTTAATTAGTGTGTTTTTTTTTCATGTAACATAAACCATTCACAAAGCAGCAGCAGCAGCAGCAGCAGGAGAAATACACTGGTAGTCACGAAATAAACTCTTTTTAATTACAGTAAACAATAAAAAGTGCAATATCTCACAAAATAACTTTTTGCCATTTTAATTAAAACCTTAATGAATTTAATTACACATGTGCGTGTTGGTTGTTCTCAGTGCGGGTTAAGCAGCGAATGAATGGCTACAGCTCTGTTGTAGTGAATAAAAGCCATAAAAAAGATGCATTATCAGAGGCACAGACAAACAAATGGATGCATTCGCTTGCTTCACGTGAGAGTAGCTACTTAACACGTCTGCCGAACAGACCACACACACACACCCCTAACACCCATCAAACAATCAGTCAGGCATTCCCTGTGGCTGGAATGTGTTTTTGAGGGAGAGTGTGAAAAAGGAAGTTTTGAGGGGCGAGGCGGCTTGAGGGGAATGGATGATGACTTTTAGGTTTCGGCGTAAGATATTGTTTGTGTGCACAAGTCCATTCATTATCTTTTTATAATGATAATTAATCTATTAGCACGGTGAGTAAAATTGTGCAAGCATCCCGGACATCCTGATTCTTCTGAGGCACTATTTCAGATTGTATTTGGGACAAATGGGAGAAGTTTACAGCTCCTATATCATTAATTCAAATAGGAAATGAGAAAAGTATTAAGACAACTGACCTCAACAATCCTCATCCAACTCTATCACTGACCTAATATTAGCATAAAACCTACCTGTTTAGTCTTTAAATTCAACACAATTTTAAAACAACTTTAGGACTGTTACTAATTGTTATTAACTTTTTAAATGTCATAGTAATGAATAGAAGCTATTATAAAATAAAGCACTAAAGCAGCTGTTTTTAATGGGCATAGTATTTGATCTATTCATTGACAGCAGTGGTGGTTGATGTGTGCTGCCTCTAAATACAAATAAATCAATTAGAAAAGAGAAGAAGTGAGTTTTCCTTTTATAATAAACTGAGATTAAAAGCTCGACAGTGTGTTACAATTTCTTTGTTCTGATTATTTATTTTTTATTTTTTTGTTCAGTTCATATTTTCTATTTATAAACTCCCGACAGAGCCACTGAAGTAAGGCCAGTGTCTGAGACATCTATATTTTTTTAAATTCTGGATTCCTTTTCCTCTCGAGTTCATGATTACTTATTTTGTTTTGCTGATTGTTGTTGTGAAAGACTTTCTGAGCCTTATCTAAAAAGGTGCTATATAAAAAATGTACTTACTTGCTTACTTACTTAATACAAATAAAAAGTATAGATTTTTTTAATAATTAGCCATATTGCTTGATTGGTACACATCAGTTTAACAAAATTTCAAAACTCACCATCTGAGGATGTAATTAACAGATTATCACTGAGAAACTATTTGGCGTTAACATGCATAAACATCGGGCTCATTGTCATGACACCACAATCTAAATGTTGCACGATTTATTTTTGTTTCTTTTGATATGATTTTTTTTTTTAACCCCAAGTCCCAGCTGCAAGTAATGTGAACAGATTCTGAGTGTAAAGAGGCAGAAAGAAAGCCTGATGATGGAGTGGGAGGAAAGGAGAGAAGGGGATGAGGGAAGGGGGAAGGGGAGAGATTGAGCTAAGCGGATGGGGGAAGGGCTGTTTGTGCATGCCTCAAATTCCTTAGGTGTTATCAGCGTTGCCCGCTCCATAATTGTTTCTTTCGAGGAGGGGGAAAAAATACACAGACTGTACAACATTGTAGAACTTCCTCTTGTAGGTTAGAGGACATAAAACAAGGGGTCGTTTTTGACTTAGCTACACTTGTATCACTGTAGACTAACATTAAAAGGGCGGGTCTGACTTTTAATGCATAGCACGGAATAGAAAGGGGAAATGGGCTAGATTCTTCTAATCAAGTTAATTGCATTTTGATTGTGTATTGCAAAAATATTCACAGTTTTGAAGTATTTAAAACTTAAAAATACATTCAAATAATACTGGGTAATCTTGTCTTCTCTGGTTGCTTACAGAAATCAGGCCATATTTCACTGCTCAGCTTTGGAATTCTACGTACACTTGTCAAATTAAAAGCCCTTGTCCCACCTACAAACAAGAGCACTCACATTATTTTGATTGTGTCATTTTGTCAGCTCAAACAGGCTTTCATGCATGAAGAAAATGAGCTGCTTCCTGTGTATAAGTAGAGAAGTGAATGAGACAGAAAATTTCTTTAAATGTCTTTTTTTTCTCTCTCTTCCTTAAAATGAAGACACTGTAGTGTTGGGACACATGCGCATGCATGCGCACACACAAACATGCACAGACGCACACATGCGCAAGATGTGATTCTAGGAACTTTGATTGATGAGGTAATCCATCTGGCTCCAAAGCAAGGGAGGGGAGGGAGAGAGCATCGGTGAAGGGAGGAGGGACGGGTGAGTAGAAGATGAGTGATGATCTACTTCAGAGACTGATGCATCCCCGTATCCATTTGCGTGTGCGCGTATGAAGGAAAGTTGAAAATGCTCCAAGTTTTAAAAAACACAAAACAGATATTGACATGAAATCCTAAAATCAATCCATACTTTATTGATCAGTTTTGGAAAAAAATAATAATCCAACATCTTAACATTAACATGCTGGAGGGGAGCAAGTACAGACTGCCTCCTCCGCTCTGCGCTTCACCCTGGCTTTCACCACAGCTGCAGTAAACTGGGCGTAGGTGCACCAAGAGCCTTAGTTTGAGGATGAAAGAATGACGCACAAAATCCTTGCTCCTTGCTCATGACACAGAGCAGATGAATGGCGTTTTCACTTACTTCATCAATAAAAAGTGCAACGGAAAGAGACATACCAGAAGCCCAGCACAGCTCTCAGAGAGTTCTCCACAGGTTAGGGTTTCCATTAATACGGCAATTCAGTGTCACTCACATCAGATACATTTTGTAAGGAGAAGAGATGTTTTCCCACTGCACATGTGATACTTCACATGCGCAGTTGCAGTTGCTTCATCCATCCAACTATCCTTTGGAGGGTGGCTGGGGAATTAAAGCATGTGAAAAACATCAACCAAGAAAAGCTACAGGCTATGATGGCTTTACTGGCAACTAGACCAAGAGAAACAAGTGCTTTCAATCCTGATATAGCCTATCATGTGCAGGACTCAGAAGCATGGTGTTTTACAATATGATGGTAGTAATGGTAAATGGCCTGTATAGCACTTTTACTAGTCCCCCCTAGTATAGGCACTTTACACATCCTGTCATCCACACACACATTCACACACTGGTGGAGGCAAGCTACAGTTGTAGCCACAGCTGCCCTGGGGCAGACTGACAGAAGCGAGGCTGCCATATCGCGCCATCGGCCCTTCTGGCCAACACCAGTAGGCAGTAGGTGAAGTGTCTTGCCCAAGGACACAACTCGAACCGGGGCTCGAACCGGCAACCTTCCGATTACAAGGCGAACTCCCAAATCTTGAGCCACGATCACACGATCGGTGCAGAGATACAGAATATACTGGAGCTACAGGTAAAAAGGGAAGTGCTGAGCAAAATGTCATTATGGTGAAAGATGCGTGGGTGTATATATGCACAGCATCGGAGTCACTAGGATTGCTGCAGGGATAAATATTACTGTTAGCTGTTAGAGCAGCTCTCTAATGTGTTTCTCCATTTGTTTCGCTGTCACACATATAATGCATTAAAACTGATTAGAGGAGAAAAAGTGAAGATTCCCAGAGATGGATCTAAATCTGACAAGTAACACATGAGACTTCTACAAGGTCAAGAGAAGGGTTAGAGGGAATTATGGAAAGAAATCATGAGCGATGTGTTAATAGCAGCATATTCTTGTTTACTTTTTCCTATTTTACTGTTGTTTTAAGATTTCATTCATTAATTCCTGCTCAAAAATAGTTAAACCAAAAACAGTAATTTAGTCTTGTCGTTGTTTTTACCACACACAGGGCTGAGGGTGATGTCTGTGAGTGCTGTGGACTCCACAGGCAAGCGTGTCACCTGTGTTATGCTTCCATCTGCTGGTATAAATTGAAATACCTCAACATTTCCCCCATAAAGAGCCTTTTTGAGAGCAAAGGCAGCAGTGTTACGGGTCAACGCGCTTGCTATAATTTTGCAATGTGTGGGTTATATGTTTACATGCACAAACAATGCTGCAAGTAGGTGATGTGACAGCTCACTCCAAGACTGATTTTCCCTTGTTTCGTTAGTTTCACTTGAGTATGTTTTCCAGAGCTGATTAACAAGAAAGAGCAAAAAACGAAGAGAAAAGGGAAACACAAAAGTGAATTAAAACATGATCACCTTTTAGAGAACTTTAGAAAACTGAAAAAATCATTACACAGCAACTAATATCTCAAGAGTTTAAGTACAGTCTAATTAAAAATGAGGACAAAATCATCTTTCTGCTGCGCCCTTTCCCTCTCACCCCATCCCTACCATCCTCCTCTGTCACACTAACTCTGCACGTCGTCCTTCACTATATCCAGGAATCTCTGTGGTTTTTCTCTTTTCCTTCTGCTTGGCAGCTCCATATATATCTACTCCAAAATATCCACTATCCCTACTCTCTACATCTCCAAAGCATCCCAACCTCACCTTGACGCACTCATTCCTTTCTTTCTTTCTTTCTTTCTTTCACCCGGGGAGCCCAGTGGCTGTGAAAATACATTCACAAAAAAAAATAAAAAATTCAAAAAGGGTTCAGACAAACATTTGCACTGTTACTAAGCTCCATAAACTGGGAAAAATGTGCCATTGTGGGACAAGGTGGTCACAGAATGATGTAAAATGGCTGTATTTATCACACGTGCATGTCTGAGGTTTGTGTGTGTGAATTTTCTAAAGACTACATGTTTCTTTTGTAAATATATCTCAAGTCTTTTTCCCTCTCTGTCCTTCCATGCTTTTTCAGTGAATGTCTGGTTTTAGTTACGTAAGCACTGCACAAAAGGATTTGGTATGAGGACATTTTTGGACTCAAACACAGCATTAGATAAGGTAAGAACTGGTAGTGTGGCACTGTTATACTGTTAGCTATGCTGCATGCACTAAATAAAGCTTTTAAACAGCTTTAAGAGGACGATCTGGGTGAAAAATGTGGAATTCCTGATTGAAATAACACCAAATAATAGCTTGTTTAACACTAACTGTAAATGAAAATTTCAGTTTTATTTAAAAAACAAACCTCGTTCCTCATAACTCTTCCTGAGAGGTTTGGCTTCAGCAAATATAATGACCCTGAAATCAAGAAAAGACTGAGGTTAAAAGGACAAGTGGTATTAACATTCTCTCTTTCAGAAACATCTCAGTCTAGTGTTTTGCTGGATATTCTTTGTGCTCACGCTTGCAACTCATTTATTTTCTTATCCTTGTAAGAGTCTTGGGGGGGACTGCTGACACAGAACAGAATATTTAAAGCTATGCGTCACTTTGGTAGTATTTTAAATACAGTCTTCTTCTCTCTTTTTTTCCCCACTGACACAAAAGACCTTTTGTTCTTTGGCTTTAGATAATCTGGCACTGCAGACCCTCTAGGTGTCAGTGCTGCACAGCATTTCACAGATAGATTCTAGAGGTCACTTGATATTGTTGCTCTAAAGTGGTGCAACACACACTGGGGATGCAAAAGTAAAAGCCAGATTCATTTGTGCCGTCAGGAGCATGCACAACCTATAAAAACATATTTATTATTAAGGCTCAGTCTAAAGACTCCACAACTGGTCTTGTGTTTCTTCCAGTTCTGCATGATTGTGCCACTTTTTTTTTGTGAATGAATTTTACACTGTAGTTGGGATTAAATTAAATATGTAAAAAGTCACAGAATTTAAAAACAAAATACAGTCACAACAAACATAATCAGAGTTAACGAGAATAAAACTTTGACTCATCAGATATCAGCGTCAGTAGGACTGTGACCACGAATGACTTGTTTTAATAAAGAGGAAGTAAACCATTAACATATAGCCAGAGTCTTACAAGCTGTTTGCATGATTTTTTTTTTTAAAACAATGAAGTTAGAAGGGTTCTTAATAGAGGCTGCAGGCCTTACTTTACATATTTTAAAGAGCAGTTCAACATATGTCAGACAATAATCCCAGCAATCTGTTTGTAAATGAAGAACTTTTGTGTTAAGACAAAATATGCTCTCTGCTGAGCCACAAATGTTGAAATGATTCACTGCTTAAGTCTATTAAATTCATCTAAGCCATCTATAATTCACCTTATACAGTCACAGTGCCATTTATTGTATGTAGTCTTTCTGTGTATTCATCTGATGTTATCATCGACGATTATATAAACCAGGTAATCTAATCCCAAACCTTTATCTTAGGCTTTTTCTCTGGCATTATATTCCCAGCTCCCCGGAGTGCTCTTCAGTAAAATGAAATATGTTTCAGGGTGTTGTTTTTGTTAAATGATCCAAGTAAACCTATTGCCAAGTAAGCAGTTTGTACTTGATGAATGTAAAGCGATGGTAATGATCCAAAATACCATCAGTTCTCCTAACATTTCTCGATGTGCTGGAGTATCAGTGGAGAAAGCAGCAGCCTCAAAATAGACAGGATGAGCTTCTCCATATCTTGAAAACCTTAAATTAAGACAAAGCCAAGGAAACCCTCGTGTCCGCCGCCTGGCTGTCGTTTTGGATAGAGGTTCTTGTAGGCTGGTTTAGCATCCCAACAACATCAGCTGTCATCATTCAGGTTAAAAAAAAAATAAAAAATAGATAGATCCCCACACATTTTTTGATATAGAGATGGGTGTTTCCCTCCATACTAGGCAGTTCACAGCTTACAAAACCATTAGTGTGTCAGCTTTGTCTAAGATTGGTTACTTTTTGGTTACCTTTTTTAAATAGTAAAATGGTTGCTGTGGTAATTATGCCTCTGCACACTATTTTCTAACACATTACGTGACTTTCTCCTCATTATCACAGTAAGAAGCTTTTTCATGGGTACTGTTGAACCCTGTTGAAGGCAGAAAGCAAGCATCAGATACCAGTCACGGCCACACACATCACTAAAAAGTATGGCTCTGATTCTTGAGTAAAGCATTCTTCTACTAAAACGTCATTCCATTTCAAGGATGATGTCCTTCAAAGTCGTGATTTCAAGACTATGTGCATCATAATAGGTTTATAGGGCCATGTGGGGTCTTCTTCAAATGTTGTTAAACTTAGTTGCGTGTGAAGGCTGCATCCAGAAGGTAGCTGGCTTGGGGGTCTGAAAATCTGCAAGTCATTGGGTCCTATCAAGATGCAAATTGTTTGCTGTGCTTAGCAAATTTATTAGACCACCAGTCATAAAAATAAGAAAGCACAAATATTAGAAATCTGTCAGAAACTTGTTTAAAACTAAAGATTAGGTTGGTTTTTATTGGGCAAATAGCAAACTGACTTAATGTTGTTAATCAACCAAAACATTCAAATGCCAAAACTACATATCCTGTTCAGTGATGAATTTGGCATCTTAAATGAAATAATACTATTCTGCTTTTCATCCTTTTTGTAAAACATTACATTTGAATTTTCGTGGATAACGACAATAATTAAAGTTTAGCATTAAAAATGTAATTTTGAATTAAGGAGCCTATACATGCTGGTGGATTAAGCATTACAGAAACATAAAAATGATTTAGGTAATTAGCAGTACAGACAAATTTAGGGCAGCCGTGGCATAAAGCTTCAACTGGGTGGCTTGTTCAATACATTTGTTAAGGATTGACAAACAACTTCCAATATTATTGCGGAAATTCATATCAAATCAACGTCAAATCCCGATGAAGTTGCAAAGTACTTGAAAATAACGACAATACTGGAACGATCGGGTGTTTTTATGTCACAATCTAAATGTCAAATCCGTTTAATAAGGTGGACTGAGAATCCCCACCGTGGTAGCAACTGCAGCCTGCGAGTTTACATGAGTGAGCCTAATTTGAAGGAGGTGAATGGTGGTGGTGGTGGTGTGTGTGTGTGTGTGTGTGTGTGTGGGGGGGGGGGGGGGGGGTGTCGGGTGGTGCTGGAGGGAGAGGGGAGGGCCAGCTGAGCCCCCTGATGTTGCGACGTCACTCAGACCGCTGACTGACTGGGCTCCGGGCTTCAGGCTCAATCTGTGGCCAGCAGCAGCAGAGGTGGCGGGGAGGAGAGGAACATTTGATCCACTTCTTATTCCCCCCCTGTGACTTCTTCTCCATCGGGGCAGGGAGAACAAAAGGCGGACAGCTGCATGATTACAGGCGCCAGCGAGCTCCTTCATCTCGCCTACAAGCCGGGCTAGCTTGATGCTCAATTCAGCCTGCTAGCCTTTGTGGCAGGGCTCTCCATGCATCCGAGGACCCCTTAAGCAACCCCGGGCTGGGAGAAAGCCTCGGCTTTTTGCCTGGACAAGTCTGGAAGACTTACTCTCCGAGTGTGGGCAGACAGCAAGCAGCAGCCCTGTCAGCACTCACTGCGCACCCAGACAGCGGATTTCCAGCAAGGAGCATCCCCGCCGGGGCACACGGTTACACGTCGTCGCCTGTCTGCTCTGCAACCTCCAGCTTTTGACAGGAGCAAGAAGCGATTGATGAGTAATATTCTTCCAAGATAAGCTACAATGTTGCGCATCGCGGCCAACATGCTGGCAACAGGATTGCTTTTCTTGGGATTCATACACAATTTGGAAGTAATCGCTCCAGCCAGGGCCATTGATGGTAAGCAGAGCTGATTGAATGTTACCCAGAGTGTTGTGCCAATTGCTCAAAAGATCTATAGCCGTTAGGTGATGTGTGCACAGTGATTAGTGCGGGATTTATTTTGCTCTGTGTCTGCGTTGCAATGAGAGTACACTGCACCCGGTGGAAGGGGGAATGACTGCCCCCACTGAGCGGAGCAACGTGGAGGGGATGAAACCTAGGCGAGACAATTAAAGCGGTCTTTTGTTACTGTGTCCCGGTGAAGCGTGTGAATGTTGCAATGTCACAGCACCCCACCTCCAAACCCTCCATCAGCACCCCGCCACCCTTCACTTGATTCAGGCGCTCGCATCCCAGCATAGGCCCCGATAACAGCTCAAAGCTCATGTTTACGTGTCGATACCTTCATTAGAAAAATGTGTCGACCTGCAGTCTGAGGCGGGTTTTTTTTTAAAGCTATGATAGTACCACGTCTTATTAAAAAAGAAGACAGCTGTGAGCACCTCTGCCGAGCTGTAATCGAGCCTATCTGATGTGTCTCGACTTCAGTCAGTTCACGTTCAACAGTTTTCCCCGAGAGTGCTGATGCGATGACAGCAGCCGAGCTACCCCTCAGTCAAACCGCACTGCCACACTTTTGTCCCATCCGTGGCTGGATCGTGCTTTATTAAGAGCAGAGGACCCGTTCGTGTCCATCACTGCACACTTGGTTTTTTTTCTGCATCTTTAAGCTCCGAGGATGTGCTGCCATCAACAGGCATGCGTAACGCTGTGCACTGTTGCTGTGTGTCGGTGCCATTATTCAGTTTGTTGCGTATCTGTGCCCCCGAAATACCGTCAGTCATATTGTGATCTGCAGGCAGACAGTGAGTAGCTCTAAACGCCTCTGCTGCACCCCCCCCCCCCGGGACTTTATGAACACGCACACACACTGGAACAACTTCTGGAAACTATTAAGCTTCACAGTCCCACTCAGGGTTCCTGTTTTTGTGTAAGACAGGAAACAGGTATTCATTCAAAGACAAAGATTTGCTGACAGACTTCTTAAAATCTTTGCAGGTGGAAAGAAAATCTATAAGCTTGTTCTTCAAGCACAGCTTTTTCAATTTTAATTTAATGTAATTTTTGGGGGGGATGTCACCAGCGTCAGCAGGGCTAATCGGAGGTCCTCAATTCACCATGTCATTAAATTCAGCAGGACTTGGATTCAAATCCCAAGGCGCATTTTGAGATTATTCATCGAGCCACAAATGGCTCCCTGTGTCTTTTTGAAGTCATCTCATCTCACTTGGCAGCCCAGTGCGGTGAAGTTCTTAAGGAGCGCAATCCCCCACATAAAAACACCACCTTGGAGATCGATAGCCTGCAATCACCTGCAAGTTGAGAGAGACTTGAGAGCCTGCATTTAAGCGTTTAAAACAAACAGCTTCTGCCTCAATTCACAGTGATTGTTTTAGCAAAATCTTCTTCCCTCTGAGTCTTTTTTTTCTTCCCTCCATTTGATGAGTCAGACCAGTGCAGTGGAACAGAGGAGATCACCAAACCTGAGTTTTTCCTAAAAATCCACTGAGCCTGCTGTGCTCGACGGTGTCTGTGAGCAAAGATACTAATTTGTTTACAGATGAGGTGTTTCATTACAATTTATTGTTTAGACTGACTGTGAGATTTACCAAATAGTCTCTAATTGTAACTCATGCATTTGGAAGATTTCTTCACTACATTGCCTTCTTTCTAACGTAGTTAAATGGCTTTTATTTTTTAGGGCCCCTTCAGTTACACATGCTACTAGTAAACCCTTCCCCCCCCTCCCCGACTTGACTTCAAAGTCTTCTTCCTTTTTTTCCATAAAGGTTTTTCTTTCTTTCTTTTTTTCTCATACACTGTAGTTAGTGTAAAAGGCTCTGGGTACCAACAAACCCTAAGTTTAATTGGGTCTAAATTGCTCTTTGTTTCCCAGAAGAGACCTCCATGAACAGTCTCAGCTTGTTCAGAGAGCTCTGCTAATTGGAGGCCCAGTGGAAAGGGCCCTAATGAAAGAATTCCCATCACTTTGGTCTATGAAAGTAATTTCACTCTAGAAAGAGATCACTGGCCCCTTACAAATAGACAGTGTGCCCCCAACCCCCACCCCAGGCTTTCAGCGATAGATATTTTGCTCAGAAAATGACAAAGCAGAAGCCTTGAGATCAGTCTCTTCAACTTTTGATAATTTCTTTTACTGCCTTTCTTCCTTGATGATGAAAGTGGCATGGGTTCCTTCCTTCTTAATGAACTCACGATGCAGCAATTTTCCTGGCAGTTCCCCTCTGTGCTGCAACATTTGGTGGAGGCCTAAGAACTGCCCCGGCATTTGGCTGATAGCGGGGTGCTACTCCCATGACAATGACAGCATAGGGCCAAAAGGCTTTTTGTTTACAACTGTATAGAATACAGAGTAGGTTTGTGAGAGCTTCACAGCTGTTGACCTTATCTTACCCTAAAACATTTAAGCGCAGCAGCTAACGTAAACAGCAGATGAAACATATATAGAAGTCTTATATAAATTTCTAGGTCAGATCAGTTAATTTGTTTCTGAAAATACTTTCAAACCTGCTCCAGCTGCATGAATGAGGAGCTTAACCAGGGGGAAAACAATCAGGTGGTTACATAAAGCTCATTCACATCATTGCATCACTTAAAAAAAAATGGCAAGATTTTGTATCTTTAACTCTTATAGATGCGAGTAGACCATGACCAGAACAATGGTAGCTGGTCACATTTAGGGGTGGGGGGATTTAGCCTTAGGACATTTGTAATAACAATATTTTTAAAGATATATAGAAAAAAATACTGAACAACATTTTATTGGTGATTGTAGCTCGCAGGCAGCAGCATTTCTTAGTGCAAACAAAAGGAAGGTCATTCGCCGTCCTTCGTTTCAAATAAGCTGCTGTAGTTGATGATAGGCGACCCGATCCAGAGTATAAATGCAATGCCATGAGGTGCCAGCAGCAGTATTAAATGTGAGCACAGAAGTAGCCTAGGTAATGTGTTCCCTAGAATTTTTAAGTAGTGTAACAATAAAGCAATATCAATGCTAAGTAGCATACTGATAAAATAGTGCAATAACTCTATAACCAAGCACAAAATAGTCGGACAGATTGTGAGTCATGTTAGTTTTTAAGATAATTCAGTTTATCTAACGATGCTCTAAAAGGCACAGGTAGCACAAACAGTTGAGAGGTCCATCGTAGTGGTTTCAATATAATGGAGGTGAGGTATAGCAGACACCTATGGCTAGGGATGGGTATTGATAAGATTTTCACGATTCCGATTCCATTTTCGATTCTGTTTAACAATTCGATTCTTTATCGATTCTCTTATCGATTCTTTTTAAAAAAGGAGAACACTAAGGTCGATTAGCTTAGAACTTTGTTTTATATCTTCTCTTTGAACAAGATAGAAATTTAGGAGTAACATGGCCTTACAAACCCAACAGTGAGATCTTAAGAGATCCACAGCCTACGGCTCTTCAATGGGGTGTCACAGGGTCCCCAGGAAAAAAATTGTAAATGTAAAATAATAAAATAAATATTCTTCTGTAGCAATAACAAAGTATAACATCAATTATTCTGTAGCAATTACACAAGAATATCCAGTAATGTCCCTGCCTACAATTAAACACGTTCACTTACCGAAAATCGGAGGCATCTACTGTGGTAAATGGGTGCAAGCCTTTGACCGCAAACTTAGTCACTGCTCGGTGACATTCGTCTATCCTGGCCTGAAAGGAGACGCTACCGGTAGACTGCAGCGACAACTGCCAGCATCTGAGCCAGCCAGACTCTGTCTGTCTCTCTCATCATGGTCACCTAAATGCACAGTAATGGCAGGTTTTGTAATAAGGCAGATCGCACTAACATAATATGCACTGTTAGTTGATTATTTACCTGCCTCATTAACGGGAGAGGACGTGCAAACGTTACCGCTGCTGCTGGGTTGAGATTCACGAGTCCGGAGCGGAATTTAAAACACGACATTCATTTAAGGTTATCGCGTGTTTTGTGAGCAAATGCTTTTGCATATTCGTAGTGTTTCCTCCCTTAAATGAAATATCTACTTTGCAAGTATTGCAAGTTGCCCTGTTGTCATCCGTATAACCAAACTTTTGAGCCTTTGAGCCGCTTAGGCGACATGTTTCCTGCCAGGTAAATGACGCTCCGCAACGTGGCGACGTCATTCGGGGCAACTGGAATCGGTAAGGGAATCGTTTGCAAAAATGGCAAACAATTCCAAGGAATTGAAACAGTGGGAACCGGTTCTCAAAAAGAACCGGTTTTCGATACCCATCCCTACCTATGGCTGCAGATGCCTGTGTGCAAACATGCCATTCAGAGCGATGATGCCCATTGTGCATTAGAGTCTATTTGACTGACTTGTTTTGGAGCCACCCTCAAGTGGCTGTTAGAGGAACTGCAGTTTTTGGCACTTTGACAGGTTCTTTTTCCAACTGCAGAGGTTTTGCCAACACTAGTTTTTATTTAAAGTTAATGTAGCAGTCTCTTGAAGCTCATTTATACTCAATAGGTAAATATAGACTGCAATGCTACCAGCTGGTTGTGTACAAAATCTTCATAATTAGGCAGTACACTGTCAAAATCTTTGAAATTGCAACGTCTTTCGAGCCACTCGGCTCTGGGTACACGTACACTTTTTAGAGCAGTCCTGTGACCCACTTTAGGCTTGTGACCCACTGATTGAGATATGCTATCTATATGGAGCTATTTAAGGACTGAAGATGCTGCACAGAGGCGACTGCTGGAAGAACATGAGCGGAAAGTTGCTCTTGGGATGTAATGATCGTGACATTTCTTTACATTCGCAAACACATTAGCCAGCAAATTACTGAACAATCGTCACCGGTACTGTATGTGAAGGTGATGATATTTTAAAAAACTGCGTATGAATTGAAGCTTAGTTAAAATACCAGTCCATCTCATGTCAGGATCCTTTGATTTGTACCTCAGATGAAATATAATCCCTGGAAAATCTTAGTCTTATTCACAGGTCACCTCTCTTTAGAAACAATAGCAGAAATACTCCTGCATTAAGACCAAAAGCGAGTACAAAGTAATACTACAAAACCTTCTAATGACAGTTAGAAGAGAAAGATGAGCAGATGAGCGCGCTTCAACGTGTTTCAGGAGAGAACAGGATTTTGGGGCAGTGTCCAATTGAAATTTGGCTCCGGTGTTTGCAACCACCTGCAAATATTCCTAATCGTATTTGATGTGAAGGCTAGGCTCAGGCTATGCGGCCTGTTATTTTTTATAAATTCACATATCTGCTTATTTACTGCACTTGTTTTGTTTTTTTAGGTGCAAAGTGGTGAAACACAGATGTTTATTCTGCTTTTATGTTTTTTTGCTATCCGGTCTTAAGATTTACACCCGTGTGCAAGCCTGTTTGGCTATTCACCAACTCCTAAGGGAACAATTTGTCTGTTTCTGCAGATAAAGTTGGCAGTTTTCTGAGGTTTGTTTTTTGTAATCTGCAGTTTTTTGCCAAGCAGGTAGGGTGATTTGTAGAGCTTTAGTAAACAGCACAGTGAGAGTGACCCAAATCAGTAAAGTCTCAGTCTGCAACATCAAAAACAAAGAAAATCTGATTTTCAATTTTTCAATCTGAGTCAAAGTGAGGAGGACTCTTTTTTTCTGGGGCAAAGAAGACCACTCTGATGTTGGATCTGTTTTGAGTAGTAGCTTTAAATCCAAAGATGGCCTGTAGATAAAAGTATAGCTATGACAAAGACAGTCATTTCACTCTTGTGTTATACTTCTAGTCTTATGTGTAAAACTCATCAGTACACCTTCCCCCGATATGTACCAGGGCACAGACAATTAACTTTACGTCTACTGCCGCAGCTACTTTGTCAAATTATTGATTTTTCCATACCAGACTTGAAAGAGTTTTAGTTTTCATTTCCTGCAGTATTGATATGCTGATTTGAACTGCACTTCCTTGCTCTCTTCTCTCCCCACCGTCGAGTTCGCACGCACACAGACACACATTGCAGTGCCCACACAGCCCAGCCGCCTCTCACTGACTTACTGCCTTGCTGTCTTCTTCTTCATTTTTCTCATCCTCTCAGGTTAAACAGCATTTTTTTTAAATAATATTAGAAAGTGCACTTTAAATCAAACGCACCTTTTGGCCGTATTATAGCCTTAATATGTTTCTCTTTTAATAAAACTCTAAACCTGCAGCGCTCTTAATGTTGTGGCACTGATTCCCCCTGGTACTTGTTTGCAATACTATTATTGCATCGAAGTATGTAACTCCTTTATTATTGCAACACTTAGTGGAAAGCCGTGTTATCTGCTGCTAGATGCGAGCACATGTAGGAGTGGGCTACGTAAGTAATCAAGCTGCCTTGAAAATTCAGCAAAATAAAATATTAGTCTAAGTGTGTGTGTGAGAGAGAAACAGTTTTCATAAGAAGTGGATGACTAACCTTTCATAACAACCCAATTGTCATGATAAAACAACAACAACAAAAAAACCCGATGGTGACACAAAGGTGCTTAAATAGTGTGTAATGAGTCCAGTTTGAAGGGTTTTGCCAGATATGCAAAGAAGCTGTCGTGCTTTATAGGTGTGTAATGTGCATTATTCATCAACGTCAACAACAACCACGTCATGCTGATGCGAGGCAGTGCCATGGTCAGGCTGTAGGATTTGCTGGGACCCTTTTATCACCGATAGCAAACATGAGGTAAACTCACTCCTCAGGCGTCAGTCTGAAAGGATGTCTGTTATATTAATGACTCAAACTGTGACCTTCTCTCGTTTTCTTTTCTCTTTACCAAGTTTCAGATTACGTAAAGCACGAGGGAGGCAATGTGATAGATTGTCCCAGCATAAGGCAGAATTTCTGAATTTATTTCTTTTATCAGTTTGCTAGATAAATTGCTTTATTTTCCTGTTGTAAACATTGTTGAATTTCAGCTCCAGCCCCAGGGGAAATGTCTTTTTTATTTGTTCGAAATGTTCCCAGTCTTGGTTGCACCAGCAGATATAACCAATATGTAGTCTTTTTTTTTTTTTTTTAGCACTAGGCCTCTAACAAATATATTTATTAACATCCATTAAGGCCTTTCCTAGAAACATTTTTTTTTCACTGACATCAATTTATTCCGGGATAGAGTGGACACGCATCCAGAGGTCTACACAAACAGACCTCATCCTTTTCTCCAGCCTTTGCTGATACATCACAGTTTGTATCTAGGCTCCACAATGTAATAAGAGTCCTCCGGCTTCATGCCAGTAAACTCTTCCTAACTCGGATTCAAACAATGAGCACTGAGCCACAGGCCCAGACGCACCAGCACCGAGGTTATTATTCATAGCACTGTGATTTAGATTCATTTACAAACTTCTAATGCAAAATGTAAATAACAATAACCTCAACATAGGCCTAATTGCAAAATCAATCCTAAGAGCAGACAGTAGCCTTGACTCTGAGGTAAAAAAAATTAAAAAAAAAAAAAAAAATCTCCTCACCTGGTCTGTAGTGGAGAAACAAGCCTGAGGAAATATAGTGATTGAAGTGCAGAGTTTAAGCTATTCTTGAAGTGAGGTGAAGCCGCAAAACTGACGAGCTTTTTCCATGAAAAGCAGATTAAAGATCTGGAGTTGATCCCAAGTGTTGAAAACTGCATTTCATAGCTTCTTACTGGAACTTTCAATATGATGTCCAGTAAGAGAACCAAAGTGAAACTGTCATAGAGACAGCAAAAACTTTAGGAGTGGGCGAATCAACAGTGGCCAGCTCAGCAGCACCAAAAAGCCTGAAAGACAACAGAAGACAAGTGCATGAAGAATTAACTCCATGGTTTAAAAACAAAAACCAACTTCAAATCTAATTAAATTAACACTCTCAACTGTGCATTGTCAAAGTCTGCATTCAAGATATTTCTTCGTGAATGAAGGTTTTATAACAAGGTGTAAACCGCTGGTTATTCTCAAGAATAAGAAGGCAGGCTTAGACTTTGACAGAAAATATCCAAAAGAGCTTGCACAGATCTCATAAAAAATAATCTTTGTACAGATGAAACCAGAATGAACTTGGAAGAAAGGATGGGAAGAAAAAAATACGAAGAATGAGAGAAAAGGTTCATGATCTAAAGCATGCCCTAACATCAGACACGGGGGAGGCAATCAGAAAAGGAAGATAAAAAATAGAAGCGCTCTGTGGTATCTAAAGAAATACATGGTAAACAGGTGCTCCTCAGTGGGATTAAAAAAAAAAAAGTCATAAAAGAAAACTTGCAGAGACACTCTGTTAGTAAGAATTAAAAAAAATATATTTGATAAAATTTGTAAAAGCACAGCAAGAAACAAACTTGACCTACATGTATCGACTAAAGAGTTTTAGCAGGGTCTGATGAGGACCTTGATGAAAGAGGCAATGTTAGAGCATGAGCATGCATGGCTGCCAATGGAAGCGGGTCACTAGTGTTCATTAATGATGTGAGTGCTGATAGAAGTAGAAGGATGAACTGTTAAGTGAACAGGGCTTAAGTCTCTGCTTAGATTTAGGCAAACCCTAAAAGACTGATCACATGTTGTTTCCCAATACAAAGCAAGAAAAGCACGAGAGAACAGGCCTTAGTGACTGTGTCTAAAAAAATAGCTGTAATTCCCTAACAGCTAATTACTAAACCCCTTGAATTAAAGCTGAAAATCTGCACTTCAATCACGCCTTGATTGTTGGATTTAGGATCCATTGTTGTGGTGTGCAAAGGCAAAAATACGAATGTATCACTATCCAAAAACCTGTGGACCTAACTTTTTGAGCCACACTGCAAATGCTGCACGCAGTTTTTAAGCAACTGGCTTCTTGCATAAGATTTCCCACATTCAAATGTATGTGTGTAGGCAATGTGGTCTCTCTGATTATGTGCATTGTGTGCTTCTGGGAAAAGAATGGGTGGCTGTTTGGTCTGCTGTTATTAGCCTACACACACTAAACTAGTTGGAATATATTTGGTAAATATCCCTGAAGAAATTTCATTATTTATATGAGGTATTTTGGAGTGTGTGCAATTGCATTTTTAAATATATGAATGGGCTGAAGGAGTGATTTGGCTTTCAGATTAAGATTAGCATTATATCACTCACTCACAGTCTTTCCTCAATGTGCCAAAGGCCAAGAAACCCACTTTACAGCACTCTGAAAATGTTCTTATTAACAGAGATTTTTGAGCGACTGTGTTGCCACATGACAGAGTCAGGCTATTGGTTTTCCTTCTGTGTCCATTTTTAGGCATAATTAGGTTAACAGCTGCTGTCTGCTTAAATACCACAGACATGTATTTACAGCGATATCAATTTCTTACATTTTCATGCAGGCTTGTTTGAATTTCCAAATTTCCCCAAAAAGGAAATTTCAGCAACCTTTAGATTTAAATCTATGTTACTTTTTATGCAAGAGGATTTCTTCCGACTTTTCTTTTTTATTGTCAGTGTCTCGTTGGAGTCTCAGCCAAGGTTGCTTTAGCACATGGAGGTGAAAAAACATTCTGGAGAATCAGGTCTTGTTGCATAGAGCTCATGCGTCACACTGAGACTTGAAATTTGTACTGGTCTTACGAAAAGGCACTCAAGAATTTCATATAATCTTCTTTAATATGTTCCCCTCGGCGGCATGCTAAGCAGGCTTAATTGTCATTTCCCCCCCTCTGCCGCTGCATACGGCGTGTGCTTCGGTGCTAGTGCAGCAAAGGGATTTGTCTAAACTGACTAAGTTGATAATGATGCATCACACCTTGTGGTTTTCTGCTTCGTCCCTTTTTCTTCTTCTTTAGTAAAAAAAGATTAACCCTTATGATGAAGCGAAGGAGTTCATGACCTCCTCCCCCCCTGAGTTCTAACAGTGAGCGTAGTAGCACAAACAGCAGTCATGGTTGATTACCACACCGGGGCTGAGACATGGTGAAATCTCAGCTAGACATCCAAATAGCTTTTCATTTGATTACTCTGCTTCAACTAATAGGTTCTTGTTCACAATACCACAAAGGCTTGCTAGAATTTGTGGAGTTTTTTTTCCTCAGATTTGACCTGTAAAAATCAGACAGTCACATTCAGGAGTGTGTTGCCCTGTAAATGAAGCCTCATTTGACTTTGCAGCTAGCACCAGACTTGAACATATTCCTCGTGATAGCTCTCCTGAGCCTAATGCATGCACGACACACACTTTCATGCATACGAACGTACACGTGGCACAAAATTTACATCCATCCAGAAGGTGGTTGAGTAAGTCTGCACGCACAAGCCAAACATTGACTTGGATTGTATATTTTTTTAAAGGCCTCATTACCTTAATGTAGGTGACAAGTACAGTGGGGGAGATAATTATTTGATCCCCTGCTGAATTTGTAAGTTTGCTCACTTACAAAGAAATGAACACTGTGATTTTTATGGTAGTTTAATTTTACTGGAAAGAGAGAATGTCAATTAAAAATCCAGAGAAAACACATTACGAAAAAGTTATTTGCATGTCATTGAGTGAAATAAGCATTTGAGGCCCTAGCAAAACATGACTTTGTACTTAGTGGAGAAATCCATGTTGGCAAGCACAGAGGTTAATTTAGTTAGTCTGTAGTTTTGCCCACATCTCAGGAGGGATTTTCACCCACTCCTCTTTACCGAAACTCTTTAGGTTTCTTGGCTGCTGCTTCATCAGTTGAAGCTTCACCTCTATCCACAGGTTTTCTATAGGATTTAAGTCTGGAGACCTTCTTTTTTTCATCATGCCTTTGTTGTCTTGGTGTTATGTTTTTGGTTGATGGTGGAATGCACTGGAAGACCCATCTACAACCCATTTTGTTTAAGAGGCACAGCTGGAGCCTCTTTATCTCTTGTTTTGTAACACAGGAACTTTTTCCCTCCCTCTTTCTTCTCCTCCTCTTCCATTACAAAATTCTGAAGTGTTTATGGCTCAGCTGTGGAGGTGGATGAAGAGTTGGCAGACTGCAGCCAAAGAGGCTGATATGCTCATCCCTCATTTTTGGCACTTAGCAGAACCCCCTCAGTTCAGCCCATAGGCCAAGTAAATAAACCCATATCCCATTTCTTTTTCTCTCAACCTCAGTGTTTTCTATATCTATACAAGTTTGTCAGATGCCATTTCTTGAGAGTGAGAAGCGTGTTGTCATGAATCCACTGTGAAATTTTCTATTTATTTTTTGTTGAATTCTGTCAAGATATTTAGCTCCAAGTCGATAACAAACCGGCTGGGTTGGGTTCTTTCCTCAGTGGGTGACTCAGTAAAGATAAAATCCAACTCAAGGTTTTCCAGAGTCTGTGTCAGGGTCAGGACTTGCAGCACGCAACTCAAGATGTTAAACTTCCTTGGTTAAATATTAGAAAACATAATGATGACACATATTTTGAGAAGCAAAAATGTTTAAAATAGTGACAGCATCTTAACCTTTGAGAAACTATTGAAGTGTTTCATTTGTGCGAGTGCATGCTATCTTCTGTAGACTAAACTTGGCGTTTGTTTCCCATTAGACATTTCAAAACTCATAAAGACAGTCAGATTCCAGTCTTGTGAGATGAAGCTTGTGTAGCAGGTCTAACAGCCAAATAATAATTATTTTATTATATACTTTAAAACAGTTTGCTGTTAGTTATTTTATGGCTCTCCTGGTGGTATGGCCACAGGCATTGCAATATGTTTATAGCTTTAGAGGTTTGCTATAAAAAAAAAAAAGAAAAGGTGAATTTCTGATTTACCATTTTTCCCAACTTATGCAAGCAGGATAACATGTATCAACAGCTCAGTCCAAAGAAATCTGGTATAAAAAATGTGCTCAGTGTCATTTTTTCCCCTCAAACACAGTATCACCATCCCATCAGCTTCAGCTGTACTAACACACTAAGCCAGTGGTTTCCAAACTTATTTTGCTAGGCCCCCCTTTGTTTTACAAGAAAAATGTCCCCCCCCCGCGCGTGCACACACGGACAAACACATCCTCCAACCACACACACCCATATTTTGCTCTATTGCGGTTTATTTCACACCTCAAACATTTAGTAAACAATTAAGCAAATACAAGTAAACTGCAATAAATTACAGGTAGTAATAAAATAAACTACTAACTCTTTTATGCTACGTCTGCACCTACATGGGTATTTTTGTTTTTTCCCCCTTTTCATACCCCCGCAATGGCTCTGCACCCCCCCCCCCCCCCCCCCCCCCCCCCAGGGGGCGGGCCCCACACTTTGGGAAGGTCTGCACTAAGCTAAGATGATGTGCATAGTAAATATTTTACCTATTTAACATCAGCATGTAAGGCTGACCAAGGAAGCTGATTCTTAGTGAGCTCAGAGTTTGGCCTCAGAAGGTTCTATAACCTATATTAATACTAATAATAATACTAATCTGTATTCTATCTACTGTTGGTCTTATCACAGTGGTGGGTTTACTACACTGAAATTCTCATTTTTTGATTTCTAACTCCACTCTTTGATACATTGTCACTATCCATTTTAAGGAAAGTACTCCTGTGATGTGATTAGCAGTTTCAGGACTGAACCTGAGGACTAGCTGGTGGTTAGTAACTACTGAGGAGGTGCCCCAGGAACTAAATACCTTCACATCTCTTTCTTCCCCCGTTTAATTTGAAGCTATCTAAGATCTACTAATTGGAATGCTGAAATGATGCAATAGCTTCCCAATGGTCAGGATGTATGTCATATCTTGTGGACCTTTATTTTCTGTGAATTTGTCAGTAAGATTAGAAAAGTACTATACATTCACCAGCTTTTTCTTTGCTTCCTCAATTACTTGTTAACTTAAATCAGTACTCAACCAATAATATGGCAGAAGATCTATACATTGAGGCAAGTAGATTTATTCAAGGCGACCATCTCTGATATTTGAACTGAGCATCAGAATGAGGAAACCCAAGGGACTTAAGTCACCTTTGTTGATGGCAGATGTGACTCATCTCACAGTTTTAGAAACTGCTGATCTATTGGGATTTTCCTGCACAACCACAGTATGTAGAAGAGCATGTCTGAAAACACGAGACATTAAATTTTGAAGCAGAGAGGCTAAAGCAGCAAAAGACAGCAAAAGAGGAAAAATGTTGCCTGATCTGACAAATCCTGATTTCATTTGGACAATAAAGTCAGAATTGGTCAAAAACAACATGAAAGCACTGATTCATCATGAATTGGTAGCAATAGTTCACTTTGGTGATGGTGCAATAGTGTGGGGGACATCATATTGGCACACTCTGCGCCCCAACTGATCATTGCTTAAACACCAGAGCCAACATGAGTGTCGTCCATGCCTTCGTGACCATAGAGCACCTTTGGGATGTGATGGAATGGGACATTAGCTTAATGGATGTGTAACCACCAAAGTGCAGGAGCTGCGTGATGCTATTATGTCAATATGGACCAACATCTCTAAGAAATGTTTCCAGGACCTTGTTGAATCTAGACCATGACGAATTAAGGCAGTTTTAAAAGCAAAATGGGTCTAAACCAATGCTAGCAAGGTATAACTAATGAAGTGGCCAGTGATTGTACAAATATTAGTCCATAATGTCTATACCAGTGTTTACACTGGTTTTCAATGTGTTTGCAAAAATGAGGTACATTTATAGACTAGTCACAGTATAACTACGTCACTTGGGGTTCTTCATAGGCTGATGAAGTATCTAAATAGTTAAAAAAGAACCACAATGGTCTCTAGTTTCTACAGTGTAGACAGAACAAAAGTAGGCGCCAAATGCAACAGTTAGAGCCCTTAAACAGTTCCTGTATTCTTAAGGACCCTTTAAACAACTAACTTTGAAACTTCCTGCTGTTCAGAGTCCTTTCAGCCCCACTGTTGACAGTACTTTAAGTCTGCCTTCATCTCAACCGCTGCTGAGCAGTGTGTGATGAGGCCATAGTCTCAGTGTCTGCTGGAGCTTTGTCCTGGTTGATCTCAGAGGGCAGACTTCCAACTTATTTATAGCTCTGCTGTGGGTGTCTGAGGAAATGCTGCAGTGACTGGGGGCAAGGCTTGTGTTTGCCTTAGTATAGGTCTCTTCCTCCCAAGCAGACAGAGCTCATCTTAGAGGGCTCGCGGGCAGCGGCGGGGTGCAGAGGGCAGTGGGTTGTAAACCGTCCCAAATGGCGACAATTCAAAACATTTTCCCGCAGCCTCCGCTTTAGTAAGCACACAGGCAGCTCATTGATAGCAAGTGTTACATTCCTCCATCCCATCTCAATATCCCTGCCCAGCTCAGTGTGCTCTCTGATCTTCAGGCCTGTCCTGAAAGCTGAGATCACTTCCCCCAAGGAGTTGTAGCTCACTGCCCACTCTCCATTTCCTCTCGCATTGATGCCGTACATCTAATTTGTTCTCTTATATCATCTTATATCATCGGCCTATCCATCTGTTGACCTCATTTATTTGCTTTTCAGTTAAAGCTGTCCTTGGATCCCTTTAAACCCCGACTTTTAACCATATTAATTCAGATCGTGCCAGCAGCAGACTGCTTTCACAGCTAACAGTAAAGTGGTTGTCACTGTCAGCTGTCTTCTATCTTCTATGACTGAACAGTTTTGCCTCAGTTCACATGCAAGTAAACCTGCGTATTCAAAATGTGATTGATTCTTTTTCTTGATCTCGCCAAAATTAAGTATTTTGTCATTATTTGTCATTGCCTGCTGTTTAGATTGGGTAGCCCAGGACTTTAATGGTTTCCCTTTGCCCATCCCAGAATGAGCTTCACTTTTCCTTAGCTAACCTCTTGACCTACTTCTTATTTTCCCTGATTTGATTCTGTCAGCAGCCGCTTGCAGCTGAGCCTGAGGTGCTTGTTAACTCCCCCCACAGCCATTTTGAAAGCGGAGTTCACAGCAGAGCGTGTCAGCATCTACATAAACAATAGACAATAGATAGATACACCACAACTGCTGCCTGCTCTGGCTGGCGCTGATATCCCTAAACAAACAAACAAAAAAACATGATCGCACACACCGAAGAAGAGGGAAGAGAAGCAAAGAGGAAACCCTTTAACACAAGCTTGGTTGCATTTCATGAATAATTCAAAACCTTGTGACTTCTGAGAGAGAGAGAAAAAAAAGGCGACCCTTTACACACTCATACACACACACACACACACACACACACACACACACACACACACTGTGATCACAGCGGTACAGAGTGAAGGATAAGTGGGGAGCGTGTGAATATGCGCAGCAATATGTCAGGTTGAATTCATGGTTTTTAGGTTGAGCCCCATTTGAAGATTCCTTTCACTGCTGGAGTTGAAGAGTAGCTTTACATGTAGATGCAGTCATCCTGTTTATCCTTCTTCATCCCATAAGCCACTCCTATGCTATCCTACACTCCCCCACGTCCTGTTCGTCATGCTCTCTATCTGACTAAGTTGTAGCTCTGGTAAAAATGCCCATTTCTGGCCTTGCATTCTGACCCAAAGAGGCTGACTCGTCTGCACAATGGCGTTACATAATCGTCTATACAACACACTTTTTAAGATAACACTGAAAATGTAAATCATCAGTCGTGCCGCGGGACTGAGGTGGGTGGATCGCTTCAGTGAGGCGAAGCTGTCAAAGATGTTGGAAGAATCACCCTCAGACCACTATATTCGAAATAATGACAGGAAGAAATAAAGATGGAGTCTATTAAAAAAACAAACTTTGAACTCAAATGATAGAAAAACACCAGCCTCGTGATGGATATTTAAACACTGAATATCCACAAAAACGGTCAAATTTTAAAGTGTCGGTTTGTTCCCTTTGAATGCCATGAAAGACTTTTGCAAAACAGTAAAAACAACACTTCTCGATCATGTATTAAGCTAAATCTTTAGTACAGCCATAGTATATTATTATTATTTATATTATTACCGTATGGTCCCATCTTACTACAATGCATGAAATTGCCATCTGTGTGTTTGTTTCTTTGTTCACAAACTCCTCCTAGACCATCAGGAGCTGAGCAACCAAACCTGGCATGCAGGTTTATCTTTGGTCCTTGAAGGTTGTTATCTATATCAGATCTTACAGTGCCATCAATTTGCCTAGCAACCACCTAGCAACGGTTTGAAAATGGCCTGTTTTTAGAGTTTATGCACCCGTAACATCTTATAAAATCATCATCTGATGTAAGATCTAATATATACCTAGAAAAGCTGAGTTATGCATGAATATTGTTGATGCCATTACTTTGTCTGGCAAACACCTAACAATGTGCTAAAATGACCTGTTTTTACCCTTTAGACACCTACAGCACCTGGTGAAAGCATCCTATCATTTTAATTTCACAACAGTAACATCTCATTTATATCCTCAAAAGCTGAATGATACATGCTTAGCAACCACCTAGCAACGGGCTAAAATGACCCATTTGTAGCATATAAACAACATCTACCGTCTCTATTTTTGTACTTTTCTCAGTGTGATAAAGTGCCAACAGCACAAACAAGCCAAACAATACTCTAACATGGGCATTACTAGTTAGTTAACAAAAATGTCTTTAATTCTACCTTTTTTATTTCCATGTTAAGCAGTTTATTATATCTTTAAATATAACTAGAAAATTATATTTCGTCAGTAACATAATAAAAAACTGTTTTAGTTAAATGTACTATTAAAATGAATTAATATTTTTTTTGGAATCAAGTAATTATATTAGTTACCAGTATGCCAGTAACTGTAATATAATTAGAGGAATATGTTGTTTGGTTCAAAGTCATCTTAGTCTCTCCGTCTTCAGCGTGGTCTGGTATGTGTTAGCTTAGCACTGTGGCTCGGGTTGTGCAGCTGCAAGCATAGACTGTATATAAAAGTCTAGTTTATGTATACAGTCTTTGTTCAGAAAAGGAGACTTCAGCCTTCTGGTATCAACAAAGTAATCTTAGCTAAGCTAGCCGGTTGCCTGCTAACAGCTTGCGTTCACATATCTTCTGGGATTTTTGAACCTTGTGAAGCGAGTACTTATGAGATGTTGCTGCATGTGGTCATAATGGCAAATGTTAAGCTAGCTGCTGACAGACTGTAAATACCATAGACTCTGATAAACATCCACAGATCGTAGGCTGCTGTCTGTGAAACCACAAAAAAGCATCACTTCTGTATGATTCCCTTACAGTTAGGTAGAGCAACTGAAACGTACACATGTTAAGTAATGTAGGAATTACTCTTTCTGATGACGAATGATTTAAAAAGAAACAATTTAGCAATTTATTTTGCAGTGATTACCTTATGGGAACTTATCAAACACTGGCAATAATAAATAACATCTGCTCTGTATAAAACACAGCTTTACAAGAGGACGTGAACAAAGAGTGCTCGGGACAATGTGAAGAGCAGTCCATGTCAGAGTATTCATTAATCCCTGCCTTTATTTACACTTCAGTGACAGCTGAATACACGTTGAATGAAATATGGTTAAAAAGCTTAGGTCAGTGTTTACGTTTTCCTACTAAGTTTGTAAAATCTTGGAGACCGAGATTATTTCTTCCATTTGTTTTAATGTATTTTCAAAGCCAAAGACTTTGTACTCCATCGTCTGTTTTTTGGTCACCGCTCAACAGTACGTCCTGCTCGTCCAAAAACAAAGCTGAATGACTCAGCTTTGTTGCTTCTCTGTGTGTATATGTGCTGTTAAAGTGTTCATGTGCTGCTCAGAGAGGACTTGAATTAATGTGGCTTTGAATATGCGCTGCCATTTGGCTGTGGCTAGAGTGGGCAGTTTTTCCTCGCCCTGGAAGTTTGGACTGAAGGGGGGTAATAGAGGGGGGGTAATTCAGTGAACAGGATGTTCTTTGATATCCTTCAGACGAGCTGTTTCTCTGCCACCGGCTTGCAAATACTGACCTGGATATTTAGGTGCAGCAAGTTTATGCAAAGCTGCTTCCAGGCCTGCTTCAGTGCTCATTTTGCTTTCCTTGTGTGTGTATCCATTCTCTATTGCCCTCCGTCATGTAACAACGTTCCAAAACCTAATTAGGGCCAGTGTGAGCTTCTATTGACTCACAACAGACACCGCTTCCTAATGAGACCTCAGGAATAAAGATCATTGACAAAAAAAAAAGAGCTGCTTTTATTTTTCTCCCAGAAATCCTTTTAGTCTTACTTTCTTTTTCTATCTCTTTTTAGCCCCAAGGACCTGCAGCCCAAAGCAGTTTGTGTGCAAAGATGGGGTAACGTGCATCTCAAAGGGCTGGCGCTGCGATCGGGAGAAGGACTGCCCGGACGGCTCTGACGAAGAGCCTGATGTTTGTAAGTCTTTCAAAAAATAATGAGTTTAAAGGCTCAAATATGCTGTGTCCAAATAAATCATCAGGTTATTGAGCATACTGCATCTCACTTGTTCAGCAGACTAAACTATCTGGCAGTTAATCATTCAGAGACAGATAACTGTTGTCCTGAGAAGAGACATTAAAGACTAGTTACGTTGCTTCTCTTTCTTGTTGTACAATAGAGTCCAGAGCGAATCATTCTGTGCTCAGGTTACTGCTTATCACATTTGATAAGAATAAGGGTGTGTTTGAGGCAGGTTAAGACAGGGAGCATTTTCACTAAATCAGTTAAAAATGCAGTGTTATGCAGATCTTACATTTTACTCAATCTCAAAATAAAAATGCAAGCTCACTTGGTTTAAAGAACATCTTCAGCTTCTCTGTGCAGAATACATTATTTTGGCAATGTGTGAATTATGCACGTAACCAACGGTCACCAAGTGTGAAATTGGCTTGGAAATTGATCAGAACCTGCATGGGTAGATTTGTAAAATGTATCTTCCTCTGTATCCGGGGTATGCCAATATAATACTGCAGCGTTTGTTCTCTCAAACACACTCTAACAGCAGTTGTTGACTAAAAGACCGAGATTGATGCACTTTTCGATTTATTTGGCTAACCACCGCCAGACGAGAGAAAACAATGCGATGTTCTATCAGCAAATGAGAGGAGGTCGTTCTGCCGTTGAATAGCTCTGTCACGGCCAATTAGAAGATCTACAAAGTTTGTTTTTCCCTGGTAAATGTGATTTTCCACTAACACTCAGACCCACAGAGGACACTGTCATGACACGAAACCAAACAGAAAGTGGTAAAAAAAAACAAGAAAAAAAGAAAAAAAAAGACAGCTCTTGTTTCAAAGTCCTCAACTAGATGTTGAGATGCTTTGAGGCCGAATCCCTGGGGTGAGGATGAAAGCAGCAGTGTCTTTTTGGTCATCCTCTGAGACTAAAATGCCTGTAGTTATCTGAGAGGACAGAGGGCTCCGGGTGGGTTGGGGAGTGGTATGTGTCTGTGTATGTGTGCGTGTTTTTGGAGGGGCTGACCTGGGAGAGAAAGAGAGCAACTGTGTGGACAGAGAACTGTAGCTGCAGTCTAGACGCATGAGGCTGTATGAGAGCAGGTCTGGAAGTCATTAGAGACTCGCCCAGAGCAATGGAGAAACCTGCTGTTTTTCACAACCTGCCTAGGCCAAACACACACACACACACACCCTCCCCGCTTCTCATCTTGGCCTTTCTTCTTCTGTGCCTATCTGGGACAGGAGGAAGTGATTTGATCCTCTGTTTCTTGCTACTCCATCTATCGTATGCCAAACCCCTCAACAGCAGCTGGCACAGGAGGCTTTAATTGGGATCGTGAATTTCTTTTATGCTCAGTTAATGCAATCCTTGCCGTAATCAAAATATACCAGCAATCAGGTTTTCCAAATCTCAAGAAAACACCCAAACCAACAATGAATGGATGCTATCGGCATGTAGTCACAAACAAACATAATTATTAGCCACATGTAACATTAAGTGGTTAGGACTGATGTCTCACAGCAAGAAGGTCCCGGGCTTGAATTCACAAGCTGCTCGGGCCGTCCTGGGTGTCCATATTCTCCCAGTGCCGGCGTGGGTTTCGCCAGAGGTCTCGGTCTTCCTCCCACAGTCAAAAGCCATGCAGGTTATGTTAATTGGTAATTCTAAATTGGCCGTAGGTGTGAACATGAACATGAAAGGTTGTCTGACAGTATGTGTTATAGTCGTACGACAGACTGGTGACCCGTGCTCCAGCTTCACCATGATCTGAATTGGATAAGTGATAAATGATGCAATTGAGAGACACACACAAAAAACCCCAAAGACACAGCATTAACAAATTGTTTTTCCTCCGTTTATGAAATTTGACAAAAGCATGGGAGCTAAAATGTGCATGTGAGTCTGTAATCTCAACTGATGTTGATACAAGCCACATTTTCCTCCTTCACACACACATTCATACAGCACTTTATTCTGTGTCTTTAAATACTTTCTATTTAACTATCACACGCACACATTGACACTCCGATAGATGCCTCGGGGGCAATTTGAGTTCAGTATCTTGCCTTAGGATACATCAATCTTTAGACTGGATGAGCTGGGGCTCAAACTGCAGATCTTCCGAAGCCACAGGCAATATATGAGCTAGTTTTACGTTAAGATGGTCAAAATTCTCAGCTTTTAAAAAAATCAGTAAGAGTAAAAATAAGGATGAGCGACACTGTGAAGGTCTTGCCTAACTCTGAAACTCGTCTGCTTAGCTGTGATGCATACTCTACATGTGCCGCATACAACACTGAGAGTCTGAGCCGCTCCCCTGCTGGATGGTCTCTGCGATGAAGCAATTTTTAATTTGCTGCAGTACATTAAATTTTAAATGACGGCATAACGGCCAACATAACCTAACCACCTAAAAAGCTGCTCTAAACCAGAGTTTTCAGAGAATATGACAAGAGATAAAAAATGGACAGCAAAAACACGTTTTTACTGACAAACCTGCGTTTTTATTGTTTTGATTAAAAGTGCTCTTTGTTGAGGGCCTTTTGCAGATGCTTCTGGTTGAAAGATGCATGAGGTGGTTTATTTATTCACTCATGTGGACGGAGCTTCACAGTGGGCTTTGTTGAGGTGTTGGCTATTGCCAGTGAAGTCAGCCACTGTCCAGTGCAGCTGCTTTGCCCTGCTGTGTAACCCCTACAATGCTGTTCTTTGTACTCCGGGGTGCTGGGTCAGACTGGCATAGAGGGATACTGAATGAGTAAAACAAAAATAAAATGGTCTTCTGGGCGTGTGGCCTTTATATAGAACTTTGAACTACATTTCTAGTCAGTGAACAGTTAAAAGATGAATATTAGTGTGGTCCGCAGCCTTCAGGTAGGGTGTCAATTCCTGCCGCGATAACACAGGAAGAGCGTGATGCTGAAATGATGGCCCTCCCTGTAGCCTCTAAGTGCATTTTTAGACTGACATTTCCTGTCTAGTCTGCAATTAGCTTTTTAGGAGATGAAACATATTTGTAACAGCCACTTTTAGAGTGGAAAACAACTGATGTAGTGGAGCATCTCACTGATGCCTATCAGAAGAAATGAAAGACTGTCATGAAAATAAAATCTAGTAAGTTTCATCTTTAACCTTGGAAGGTAAAGGCGGTTATAAGCTGCTGATATACAGTTGACTGTTGTATAAGACAGCAGTTATAAAAGGAGCAACAACCCAGGTCATATTAAAGCCATTAAATCAAATAATCCTAGGTTAGTATAAGTGTCTGTTGTTCCTACAAGGATTAAGGTATAAGTGCTTCCACTTTTTTTGCACACATTTTAAACTCTCATAATAACAATTTTAACTATTAACTAAAGAAGATGAGGAAAATAGGTCTCAAAGACCATGAATCCATGCCAAATGAATGCAGCAACATAATTAGACAACACTTTAACCGACTCAGTAAATCTGATGCTCGCAGTTGGCGGAAATTTAAGTTGTAATGCAGACACGCGTGACAAAGAGGACTCATAGTAGTGTAAACGTGACATCTGGAATCTCTTATTGTTTGTGTGTTACTGTACCTATAAATGCATTCAACAGATAGAGAGTATCACTAGAGCTGATCTGAAGAGCGCTTGTAGCATTTATATTCATAGGTTTCATTTATATGGAGATTTTTTCACGCCTTTACTATGCAATCAAATAGAAAACGTTTGCAATTACAAAAACTGAGCAGAAGCTAAAATTAAAAAAAACTGTATAAATGTATTTACTGTTATTAAAACAAATCTAAACATTTTGTTTTTCAAATTTAAAAGTTGTTAATGAATCTAAAACATGCAGTTCAGTGGAATCTGAAGGATTCTGAGGTATGTAGTTAATAGGGAAGTAATTCTAACACAATAATTTTGCATCATGACCGGGTATCTTACCTGACTACAGCTGCTAAATTTAATTGACATTACACGTCTCTGCTTGACACGTTGCTGGTAGTCTAGTCTGTGTGTATGCACAGTAAACTGTTACCATGGTTGAGACTCACCAATAGACTTGCTTTGCATCTTTTAGTGTAGGTTGTGCCTGTGAAATTAACCTCAAAAGCAAGCAAACCCCTTTGCTTGGATTTGCAAACAGAACTTTTGGATTCACATTTTATTGCCTAGTCTGAGATAACTCTTGTTTCATTGCATTACAAAAGACTCCAGTGTAACTCCTGAGGGAAATTTCCTGTTCCTTACCTTTTATATATTCTACTGATGTTGTTTTCCTTGCCATATGCCCCATAGGTTTCTCAAAATTCACTGATATTATTCTGCAAAATAACACTGTGTGTTATATTTAATGTTTCCTATATTTAAGAATAAACTCTGCAAGGATTCAAACCATTCCCTTTTCAGTTATTTTTAAAAATATTTCCATTATGTATGGCTACATTCGTATTATCTTTCAAGGGTTGTGTAAAAGTTCAAATTAGTAAGTCTTATGTTTGATTTTTAAGCAGTCCATAGGTGTAAAAAAAAAAAATCTAAAAATGTGCAATACATGTTGTATATACATGATGCATATCAAAAAATGTAAACATCTTATAGTTATAGGTAAAATGACCCAAATGCTCCAAAAACAGGCAAAAGGTAACTGAACACCATTTTCTTACAGGCAGCAAAAAGTCTAAAATACAAAGTTGATAAATCCACAAAGGGCGTAAAATATCAAAGACCCAAAAGGAAACGGCAAACTTAATCTCTGTAAAGGCAGAGTGGTTACAATGAGGAAAAAAAAGACACAAAGTAACAGGGGAAAACTAAACACGGAACATAATCAAGGTAAAGAGCGGACAGGAAATAAATCTAAAGAAAAGACAACAGAGACAAACCATGTAATGTAAAAACAGGAAGTAACAAATTGAACACAGAGGGTAAAGTCACAGACAGGATACAGGGACACTAAAATCCCAATGGCCACAACAAAATGTGTACATAGCCATTCATTCGTCTATTTCCCCCCCTGCTTATTCATGTCGTACTGTAACATAGGTATGTTTTGAAAACATAATGCAGAAGATATTTTTTCTTATATTTCGGGTACAGTTACACAAACTGCAGGACAAAAAAAATACTTCCCCTTATAAAACCTCAGTGCAAGGTGCACTTCTGCAAAGTTTTTCAAGGTGGTTGGCAAGAGTAGGTGGTTTGAAGCATCTTGTTTTGTTGATTTAAGTTCCTTTATTTTCTTCAGTCTCTTTATGTAGACTGACTCTGTGATGCTGAGATCGGGGCTCTGTGGGGGCCTTACCATCTGTTGCAAGCCTCCTTGTGTTGCTGCAGTAGACAGTTCTTTATGACAGGCTCATTCTCTTGCTGCAGAAGGATTTTTGAACCCATTATTTGACTTCCTGATGGTATTTCATGATGGCTAAGAATCTGCCCGAATCATTAGAGAAATCACTAACTCCGACGTAAACCCCAGCTGCATTTGCAGAAATTCTGCCCCTAACGTGAGTAAATGGCGTCATCCTTTCCTGCTTTTTACATTAGACTTGCTGTCATTTATTTCAGTGCAGTTCCTTTATTTTATGTGTAAAATAGAAACCTGTGGGTCTGTTTTCACCTCCGCGGAACGTATATTGTGCATTTACTGTAATGACTATATTGAAGGATGTGGCGAGCCAGATGTGACCCACCGACTAAGGGGCCGTTTTTAGATGAGGGGTTGAGGCTGGGGCAGCGAAAAAGGGCACAGCTGGCGCCCGAAGCAGAGCCCTGCCTATGTTTAGCCAAAAAAAAGCATGTCAGGGGTTTCAATTTTTAAAACGCTATTATGTAATCTGCGCTGCCCCAAAAAAGGTGCGGTAGGCCATAGGCACCCTAAAGCGAAAGCAAGCCTAAAAAGAAATATACAGCGGGCTTTTCAGCTCAAAGAAAATCAGTAAGTTGAAGAAAAAACAAAAAAACCAAAACCCTGCATTTTGAATGTACAGACAGATGCTGAACACCTGGCTTTGCCTTGTGGCTCATCTTTCTCACCACCTGTGTCTGATTAGTGGCAGCAGCGAACGACTGCAGCCTGTATCCTGTAGTGTGCATTATTGAACACACAGCTTGTCTCCTGCAGCATTTGTTTAACTTCACACTCCTCTTACAATGATGATTACTCTCATCCCGACCCCTCAACCGCCCGACCCTTGTGTTTCATTTATCTATTTCTCAAGGTGATAATTAGTCTGTCCTTTGATTTCATTTTTTATCGGCCCGTGTAACAAATTTAAAAATAACTGTTCGGTTTGGGGCCCGGTGCTCGATTTGTGACGATTAAAGTCAGCCTGCTGCTCTCTGAGTAAGAGGTGGACTGGAATGCCTTTCAGATATTTAGTCATTCTGGGCCAGCAGTAAGTCTTCTTTGAGGAAAATGTGAACAAAACTGAGAGTTAAGCCTCACACCATGGCGAGGGAAGAAGTCTTTTCAATCTGAGAAAAAGAGGCGCCGCGTAAAAACCTTATTTTAGTCAGCAACGGGTCTGTTCCTCTTCTTTCAAAACTCCAAGAGAAAGAGTGAAGGGTAGGGAAAGAGCGTCTCGTTTGCTGTGCGAGAGAAAGACGTGTTAAACTCCTTTCTGTACTTTTAAAGCTGAAGTAGAGCAAGTGTGTTTTGGATCAATGTCCCCACATATTTAAATTTCACACCACACCAGATTTGTTTGGGTTTTTTTTTTTGTTGTTGCATGTATCGTTGACTTTTTCTCTCTCATAACCAATACCGGAGTTTGTCCACTCTGTCTAGGTGTTTGGGGTATTCTGGTGACGTTGTCCTGTTTGAATCTTTCAATTTACTGCGCTGACAGCACTGTTTGCTTAGTGGTTGCTCTGCCCCGAGGAGCAGTGGTGCTTGTGTGTTTGGAGAAGGCTCAGTTTGTTGTGCTTTCGAGAGCTAGATTTAGCCTTCCTGCTTTGCTTGTCCCCCTGCCAGCCACCCTAGAAGCCCCCCCCCCCCCCCCCCCCCCTCCCCCACAAGAAGGAAGGAAAATGCAGTCTTGATATCTTAGAATGAAAAGAGTGAGCAAAGAGTCAGAGAGCTAAGATCCAACCATTAAACAGCAGGGTGGGGGGAGAGGACACACAGTCAAGCTACATATTACTGAAATAAACTTTTATGATGTAAATTTTTGTAAAAAAAAAAAAAAAAAAAAAAAGGACAGCTAATACTGAGATGTGGTTGCCTGTACAAAGAAAATTCAGATAGCCTAACTGAAAATTGTCCCACCGTGGTACTTGTGAGTCACCCACAGGTGTGAGTGGCAGGTTAATGTGTTGTTTTCCACCTGCGGAGCAAAGTGTTTATAGGATAGCTGTCAGAAAGAAAACAGCTGTGAAGTGCAGCATTGTTCCCTTTGCCGCTCGGCTGCCTGCCGTTGCTGTGCCTGCTCTTTTGCTGCCCATCATCTTTTTTTTGACAGGGTTGCGTTGAGTAGCCACATCATAATACAGAACCCCCCCCTCGCTGTCACCTCTCTGTCCTCTCTTAGCCTTAGCGAAAGCTGTGCTGTTGCTGTGTTAATTTTTGGTGTCCTAGTTGTTTGGGGTTTTGTTTTCCTTTGGCAGGGCAGGCAAGGGGGGTGTGGGGTAGGGGAGGGTCGAGGGGTGCCTCTGTGGCGCTGGGTCAGGATCTGGGCGCTTCATCCAAGAATATGTCATGTGGCTCAAGAGCATCACCAGTGAGGGCCCGTGAGGAACATGGTCATGAGTTTACATTTACAGTATATGTGATGCCTTTGATTAGATTCTTCTTTTCTGTACAATTTGCTTTTACGTTCTCATTTTTAAACGTCTGAAGTATTTCAAATGTAATAAAAGGCAGTGGGGTAGAATTGGTTTTCTCTGCAGCGAGCCTCATTCTGGCTCGCATAAAGCTCCTTTTATGTTTTACTGTAGCACCGGCAGGATCTCGTTATTTGTATTTGTGTTTTTATTGGTGCATTAAGAATCCATTTGACTAGCAATATGGGGGGAAAGCATGAACTACTCAGTGGAAAACCCTTGCAGCCAAACAAACTTTGGGCTCTGGGACAGCCTAATCCAGACCCAGATCATGACTCCCTCTCAATCAGCTTGTCTCCTTTCTACTGATGGAGAGGGAATGCAGATGAGGAAGCAGTTTCCAGGATGAATCATTCGGCATTCATCTTGTGAAAGAAAAAAAAAGTTGCAAAATTATGAGAGAGTCCTTAATGACACATACAACATTCTCCTCATAAATCACAAAGCGCCAGCTGCCCTGTCATCACTTTGCTCCTGTGCCCCGTGGCCCTTACCCTTTACTGTTACCCCAGCTCTCCCTCCACGTGGCTGTACCACAGCTCAGGTCAGGCTTTGCACGTGACACTGCTTACAGCACTGTGGCTCAGCCTGTTTTGTAGGGGGTCACAGCCGATTTGTATGATCCAAACAATGGCCTTAGTTCTTTGTTCACCATCCCACTACCATTGCCCCCCCTCTGCCCTCATTCCCTTGGACTGGAAAAGTTCATGTGATCTACCTCAGTGTGTAGCGGCTTAGAGACTCCACTGGTACAAGGTGTATGAAATCCTGTATGCCTCAGCCTGCTTTTGATTGGTGCTTAAAGAAGAAAAGCTTTGTTTGGCTCCAGCTGTGACCACCAGGTGCTTATACTGATTCTGCAGATTAAAAAAGGGGTAAATCATAAAATAGATGGTTACTTCAGCTCTCATATTGCATTGCAGTTTTAAATTTTAAGGCATATGGAAGAAATGACATCTGTCCTGTATCTGCTGATGCGTCCGTGACGTCCGTAGTGGAAAAACTAGATCTTGGAACAAATTCTGGTTCTCCACAGGAAAAGAATAATCAAACCCCCGCAAACGCAGTTTTTAACCACCGTCAGCATCACAAGAATAGCTTGTATGGGTCAATAATGCAGGCACTAAGATACTTTTTCTTTTTCGTGGACCCCCGTATTGAGATAGAGAATAGTTGAATCTGTACCCAGTAGCCCTGTGCAGGTCTTTCAGTGAACTAGTGAATGAGCTCTGTACAAAAATAGAGCAGAGGAAACTTCTTAAAGGAAAAAAAGGTTCAGGCCTGCTAACCTGGCTCGCTCACTGTAGAGGAATGTTGATTAAAAAACCCTGTTTAATTCAAATTAGAAATGCCTTTTCTACCGCGGCACCTTCGCCTGGTGCCAGCTTGAAGAAGAATTGAGCCTTGTGGGTTTCTGGCCACTTCCTGTGGATGAGGTGTTTCACATGGCCTTCTGTGTCTTCTCTCTCTCGCTCTCTCTTTTTATTTCTGTCTGCCTCTCTGTCTCACTCTCTCTCTCTGTCTCTGCCTCCGTCACGTTACCTCGCCTTTGGAGGACAAATCATTTTTTATGTGCTGTTTAAAGAAGGAAAGTGAGTAGGCATAACAACGTGGAAGAAAGGCAGAGCCAACAGTTTAACTTTTCACATATACAGAAAAAGCATCTGTAGCATATAGGCAAGCAGTCTGTTTGAAGTCGGCGCGTTAAGCGAGGAACAAAACTTAATTCCTACCACTTGTATATGTCATAACACTAAACACAAGAAATTATATATTTTTTTCCATTTTTAGGTTATTGTTTTATGAATGAACAAAACTTAGAGGATCAGTTTGAAACTTCTTTCTTGGCATGAGTTGATGGGAAATTTGATCCTGGTCTCGAGTGTGTTTGTGCTAAATGCAGAGCTGGGACCGAGCTTCGCATGAAGATTTGAAGCAGAGGGAAATTTTTACAGTAGTCAAGCTGTCTCAAAAAATATGCCACCTCGAAATATCACTAATCTTAACTGGAAAGCATTTTAAGTAGTTTAAGCAACTCAGCTGGAGCTTCACTCTGGTATGGATTTTCTCATTTAACTCTTGGAAAGAAAGAAAAAAAATGCTTTCTAAATGCCAAACTATCCCTTGAGTAGAACCGTCTCACCGTCTATCACATTTCAAACACAAGGATGAAATCTACCCACATGGACAAGATATATATAAATCTTATAAAGTTTGTATTTGTCTTGTGTGAAACTTGTATGAAAAGCATACAAGAGTGAAAACAGATATAAGATCCCTTGAAAAATTATATAATGAAACTTGTATGTTTTGGATACTTACTAAAACAATATATGAAAGTAATGAGAAAGTGGCCACTTTCATGAGTAAATCATATAAGTTTTAAAGCATTTGTTCTCAGCCTAATTCTGCTGCAAGCTAGATGTTATTACTGTGATGATAAATGTTACAAGAGCTGCCGAAAGTTGTGGATTATTGCTTTAATAATATGCTGAAAGGAGTTTGAAGATACCAGCCAAAGTTCTGGGCACACATAGAGGGTTTGTACCGGGGTTATGCTGAGTCATTTAGTCTGTGGGGGAAAAAAAGTATGGTCAGAGTTACAAAACAGCAAACTCAATCCCCAAAAAAGGAAAAAGGGGTTCCTTAGCAAAGGGGTTTGTCAGCATATGTTCTTTCTATATCCAGTTAAAGTTTTATGAATTTACTTTTCAAAGGTCAACATGTTTTCCTTCCCAAAGTTCTTTCCTTAGCACACACTCACATCGGGACTACATGCCAGAGCTCTGGTGTGATTATTGTTGGTGTTTTGCCTTTTGGAGAGAGATGTGTGCACACTGCAGATTCAGTGAAGGCAGTCATTTGGCTAGTCCAAGCTAGGATAGTGGTGTGTTTTTATAGTTCCTCCTACTTTTCTTTAGTGGCCATCTTTTGCTGCCTCAGTGGTGCTTTGGATGCTTGCTGTGTCTTTCTGCCGGTTAAGTTGGCAAGCAGGAAAAATGCACGGACATCCACGATAAAGAAGTACTAGAGGAAAAAACATTAGATTTTTTTTAATGTAATCTTTCCTGTTTGCATTACACAGAGGAGACACTTAATGTTTCACAAAACAACAACCAGTGTAAGAACAGGATCTTATGTAGCGAGGTTTCCCAACTCTAAAACCTCAGATATTACAACATGTAGCTCTGATTAATTCCTGCAAAAGAAATCATCAATTACTCAGCACAGTGACTGGGTCAGGTGTACTCTGCAGTGTATCTAGACAAAAGGTATTCTTTAAAGGTTATAAGATATAATAGTACCTATATATGTTCATTCACTGAAAGCCAGACTATGGATTCTTTATTCTTGTAGATGTTTTGTGTTGAATCCGACAGCAGTGGTACTCTCCACAGACATTTAGGAATGGATAGCTTAACTCAGGAGGTGGCAGAGAAGGATTTTGTGTTCCTTCGGTCTGACAAATGTAGTGCCCGGGGACTTTGTCAGAAAGTCTGTCATCTACTGCTAGAACAAAAGGGCAGTATTTTTGTGAAGACTGATTTTAAAGCATCCCTGCTTTACTGCATGGTTTATAGTCGAGAGAAAATTGATGAAAGAGATAAAGGGACAAGGCATATGACGAAGATCCAGAGGGTAAGATTATTCTTGGGCTGTGCTGTATGAGCCTCTGTGTCTTGAGACAAAGCTGCTTTCAACAAGTGTTTGCAATGGCACAGCTGAAGGTGTTTTCACAGATGAGGTGATACAGTACAATTTTGGTATCCATCACACTTGTGTTTATTCCTGCCGTGAGTGGTTCTTATTGGAAACCCAAGCAGAGTGACTTATCTTATTTAGTTTAACTATGTAGGCACTAAATATACAAGTGATACCAATTATAAATGTAACCAATTAATCTTTGTTTGGGTTATATTCCTATGTTGAATAAACTAAAGTAGATCTATCTATATACGTACAGATTATTCAGTACAAATCATTCATGCAGACAACTAATCAGCCAATCACATGGCACCATCTCAAAGCATTAAGGCATAAATACACGAGCAAGATGACCTGCTGTAGTTAAAATTGAGCATCATAATGGGAAAGAAACCTGATTTGAGTGACTTTGAACACGGCACGATTGTTGATGCCAGATGGGCCGGTCTGAATTATTTCTGCTGTGATTTTCCCACACAGCCATCTCTCAGGTGCGTTGCTGATGTCAAAAGACAGAGGAGAATGGCCAGACTGCTTCCAGCTCATAGAAAGCCAATAGTGACTCAAATAACCACTTGTTACAACCAAGATATGCAGAACAGCATCTCTGAATGCACAACCCCGAAGCAGCAGAGACCACACTTGGTTCTATTCCTGCCAACTGAGAACAGGAAACTGCGGCTACAATTCACAAGTTTACCCAAACAGTAGAAGATTGGTAAAAATGTCATTTGGTCTCATGAGTCTCAGTTTCTGCTGCGACACTCAGATGGTAGTGTGAAAATTTGGCATAAACAACGTAAACTCATGGAGCCATCCTGCCTTGTATAAACATTTGAGGCTGCCAATCTGTTATATTGGTGTTGGGGATATTTTCTTGGGGTCCCTTAGTAGCAACTGAGCATCATTTAAACACCAAAGCCTACCTGAGGATTGCTGATGATGATGTTCATCAATTTAAGACCACAGTGTATCCATTTTCTGATGGTTGCGTCCAGCGGGATGTGTCACTAAGCTCAAATCATCTCAAATTGATTTCTTGAACACGACAATGAGTTAATTGTGCTCAAATGGCCTCAAGATTCACCAGATCTGTTTAGTAGGGCAACATTTAGGATGTGGTGGAACAGGAGACTCTCATCATAGATATGCAAATTTGCAGCAAATGCATGAATCTATCATGTCGATACGGACCAAAATCTCAGGAATGTTTCCAACGCTTTCCAAGTCTATGACTAACCTAAGAAGCCTGAAACAAAAATCCAAATTTTCTGAAAATGGAGCATTTATTGAACCTTCTGACAAATGTTATATATAAAAAGAAATCATATTTGCTACATCCCAGATTTTGCTATTTATATATATTAATTCATTGAATATGTATTCGTGGGAACCTTCTGAAAAGTACTGTCAACTCTGAAATTGTTTGGATGAGAGGTTATTAAATTCAGAGTTTAACATTTACAAAGTGTACTCATACTGCATCTGCATCCATCTGTGGCATTTACTTCCACAAACTATGACACCAGAAATTTGACTTCCTGTATGCAGAAGGATTTTCAGCCACCAGTGGAAATTGGAGCAAACTGCAGCGAGCGCTAAAATTTGGGAACAAAAGTTCAAAGAAGGATGTTAGTAAAACACATTGTTACAGAAAAAGGAGAATAAAACCGACATGTGGAAATAGTAAAGATTAAGCTGGCATTAACAACTACAACTTAACATTGTCAGTCAACCGTGTTTGTGTTTGTCTTCCCTCAGGTCCACACAGCACGGTATCACGATGCCCTCCCAATGAATACCAGTGTGGAGGAACAGAGCTGTGCATCCACATGAGCAAACTGTGCAATGGGGTCTCAGACTGCACTGATGGCTGGGATGAAGGACCACACTGCAGAGGTATCACTTAAGCCACATTTTTATACCCCCCCCCCCCCCCCCAAAAAAAAAAAGTTCCTACACACACAGATGAGGATAAAAATTTAGCTCCCTATGAAAGCTTTTGTCTTTAGAACGCATAGCCCGTATTATTAGCCTCCTGAAAAACTGACCTTTTTATGGAAAGCTGAGGGTTATCTTCCAGTTTACACACAGTATAAATACATAATAAAGACTTGAGCACTGACCCTGTCAGTTTCTGGTTTTTGTAAAGTGGAATAATGAAAGTGTTCAAAATTAAACTAGGATTTTTGGAAAACTATGTTGAAAACTTCTTGTTCTTAACTACATACAATTGTCATAGGGAAGCTCATAATTCTGCCCTCGTCTATGATATGCAACATGGTTGTATAAGACTGTGTAGGTTAATATTACAGATGTGGATCTGTGTGAAACTAATGGTGTCTGACTGTCTTTTTACTTATTTATTGTACAGTCTTCACCCATGATATGTGCACGCCGTGAAGCACCGCTGACATCGCAGCAACATGTTGATTTACCACATTCATGTTATAACATTGGATTGTGCTGCCATCTGCGTATGTTCCCACCGGTTCTGTGTGCTGTATTTTGCGGCTGTGTGTATTTTTAGAGCTATAAAGTCTTTATGATTTGAATTAGGGAAGCAGTCATTTTGAAACCAGAAACTGGGAAGTAATTTATGATAACTCCAAGGAATGTGACATTTCTTTTTTAAGAATTTGCTGATTGAGCTCAAAAGAGCTTCAAAAAATAGAATTTAATTGTGCAAAACACTTTTATATTATTGGAGGAAAGGGTAAAGATCTAAAAGGAACTCAACCAGGGCACTTTAACTTAAAGGTCAGCAGAGGAACAGAATTGATGATGGACTATCAATCAGACTGCTTTATGTGGCGCTGGTCAAAAGTCAGCACACATCACAAACCCAGCATCACTCACCTGTCCTCTGGAGTGTCTTTAATAATTGTAACTGTCAATAATGGTAGAGTTTTACTGCGGAGGACACACACCGAAACCTGCCTTTCTCACATCCGGTCAGTACAAAAATCCCACTCCTGCTGGATGAAAATATTTAATTAATATTTCAATATTCATTTTAAAGCTGTGAGATTTGGCTTCTTAGATTCTGAACTAAATATCTAACCTCGTCGTCTTGCTCACCACCTCGCTCACCTAAGAGTCCGTCCATCATCCTTTTCCTTTAATCTTTTCTGGGTGTCCCCAATACTCTTAGTTAAAAATGAGCTGGGATTAAATATTTATCGAAGAAACACGGAAAGAGCCACTGGGAGGGGCATCAAATTTTCATGCGCTTTCAGGTTGGCAAGACTTCGTTATGGTATATGTGTGCGTGTGTTCACCTCATAATTGGGATGAAACTCTGTCAGCATATGGGATGCCCCTGTATCCAGGGGTACCTTCTGCACCATTAAAAAAAAGTAAGAAGAAGAAAGACATCTTTTTGGGGCCTGTGACTTGGGGTTAAAGTTAAACGTAAGGGTTAAAGTTGGAATTGCATCTTTATTTGATGACTTTTTAAGCTTCTTTTGAGACATCAGGTGTTACATTTAAGAGTCATCTGACTGATTTTAAGGTTGCATTCTGCATTTTATGTAATTCAAAATAAATATTTTGCCGTGTCTGTCACCGAAGGTTGTTTACATTGTTGCCCATGTTGGTTTTCTAAACTAATCTCAGTTGCTCGGCGCTCCGACTTGTTTTGGAAAATTCCGAGCATGTCTGTAATTTCAACTGTGGCTGTCCCAGCAAGTCTCTTGAGATCAGGAGAAAGACTGGTGTATTCATAGGATTGTCAGCAGGACAGTGGTTACACGGGGGAATTCATCCCTTTCTCATGAAGGGGTCTGGGGTAACATCTTTAAAAATGCACAAACCAAAAAAATCTGCTGATTTGTGTGGTTTCTTCTCTGTTTCCCGCTTAGCGCTTACAGATGAAGTTTATTTTTTATTTAAGAAATTCATTCGGTCAGTAGTTCAGAGGTTTGCACAGCACTGCGACAGACTCGTGGGATTTTGTCTCAGAAATGCAACACTTTGACTGCACCTCTTCTCTTTCTAGAGGTGTTTTTTTAGTGTGAAGAGTCTTCCAGTGTTTCTGGGAAAAGTGAATCACTTGTGACTGATAGATCTCAGCTTGGTTTGACATTGTTGTGCGTTTGTTTGACTATGACTCATGTCTAGATTTATATCTCATGGCGTGTTCCCTGCTCTTTTGAAAGCTCTCCTGATGTTATGTTTGTACTCTTTTATCTCAGACGTGTACGTAGCCTTGGAGATGGTCTGTGATAACACTGAGACATTGATTTTGAATGCTAGGTGGGAATATTTGGTTATTTTCTTTTATGTCTCTTCTCTTACTCACTTAGAACTAAAACAATCAAGCTTAGGATCACTAGAATATATATGTTATACTTTAGTGATTTGAAGCATTACCTGTGAGTTGACCTGAAGATTTAGGCTATGTTCACACTGCAGGCGAAAGCACATCAAATCCGATTTTTTTGACCCTATGCAACCCATATCCGATCATGGCATGACAGTGTGAACGGCACAAATCCGATATTTTCAAATCCGATCTGGGTCACTTTTGTATGTGGTACTGAATCCGATACATATCCGATGTTTCAGAAAGCGACTGCTGTTTGAACAGTCAAGTCGCATTAAATCCGTCTTTTACGTCACTGACACAAGACAGGCGCCAATTATCAGCGCCGGAAAAGCGCCCAATAAGACATCGCGAACGCTTCCTGGCCATCCGGTGAAACTGTTGGGAAGACAACGTTGGAGAAACGTGAACATTTTATTTGTACTGTATAATCTGCAGATTCTGACAGAAATCTGCAACTATCCTTTGAAGCACCGCTCCTCTAAAACAGCAATAAGGATAATTATTAGGTTATCCACATTATTATGTAAATAACAAAATAACTTAAAGCAAAAATTTGGAAACGTGAAGTCCGAAGTCTTTATATTAAGGGCCATCAGTCAAACAATACTGTTTGCTCTGGGTCTAAACTGAGCGCGTTGTGTGTGACGTCTTCTTTTGCGCATGCGGGCAGCTTTGAGCGTTCACACTAGAGCGCGTTTGCTGTCGCATTTTATTTGTACTGTGAACGAGCTGACAAAAAAATCGGATTTGATCAAAAAATCGGAATTGAGCATTAAGACCTGCAGTGTGAACGTAGCCTAAGAGTTCCAGAGAAATAACTTTAGTGAAATGGGTTACATTTCTCCCAATTTAGAGTTTACTTTGCAGCTACCCCTGTAATCATTAGTATCAGTTCGCCAGTTGCACTTGCCACTGCTGTTAAATTGACTTTCTACTTTTGAATTACCCAAGGGTAATGTGACAAACCATAAAGTCCAAACAGCGTATAGGCACAGATGCCTCATACCAACAGTAAAGCACAGTGGTGGATGGATGGCGATTTGGGCTTGCTGTGCAGCCACAGGACCTGGGCACATTGAAATCATTGAGTTGGGCATGAACTCCTCTGTGTACCAAAGTATTCTGGAGTCAGATGCTTTGTGAAAGCTTAAACTTCCCCAGAATGGCTCATACAACAAGTCAATGATCTGAAGCACAGCAACATATCTACAACAGAATAGCTGAAAAAGCAAACAATGAAGTTAAAATCTACCCAAAGTCCAGACCTCAACTTGACTGAAATACAGTGGCGGGTCCTTAAACGAATGCCTCCAAACCTCAATGAACTGAAGCAATGGTGGAAAGAAGAATGGCCCAATATTTCTTCACTATGATGTGAGAAACGGATGAAGTCATATAGGAAACAACTCTTCCAAATTATTGCTGCCAAGCTACTTAAACATGGAGTGTGCTTAGTTTTTCACAGGACTGCACAGAGTCGTGTGAAAACCTTTTTCATATGACTGTATACGTATGTTTGAGTTTTTTCTCTGTAAGTTTAAAACATTTCTCGTCATATTAGGGCGAGGCTGGTACATTAGTTGTTACTAGATGTTCGATACATTAGTTTGACCAAGTCTCATGATTCCTCCGTTGAGCTGAACAGTCAAAGTTTGATCCTGAAAACTCCTTAATGCAACAGCAGAATTATAATAGGAACCATTTGTACCATTTACACAAACACAGTCATATTTTGAATAAACCCCCCTGTATCTATTTTTCTACTGAGAACCACTTGTTGTTGTTGACTCTTTTTTTTTTAATCTTACTTCCAGTTATTGTTGATTTGATTTATTTTTGAGGGTTTTTTTTGGGTTGTTTTTGTTTTCAGGGACATGTTGAGGCACAGAGCAGCCAAGGAAACTGTAGATCACGTCTCTGTCAGCTCTAGTGTCTTAACTGATGATATAACTGAGCTGACTATAAATTTTTCATGCTCATTATTTATATGTTCTTCACAGTCGGGAGGAAGCCACAGAGGGTGAAATTGAACAATTTAGCAATGCACATCAAGATTTTATGCAGTTAAGCACCCTGCTGAGCTCTAAAACGAAAGCGTACGATAGCAGATTCAGCAGCACCTGTGCCTGATACCTACAGGCATTCTCTAAGCTCTGTGTATTCTGATAGACAGTACTGAGCGAGATGAATGGAAGCTGAGTGATCACAGTATAATATCTGAGTGTATAGTGATATGTTGAATGGATTATTGCATAATTATTACAAATCCCTTTCCCCGTTAGAACCACCGAGGAAGCATTTTCAGTGCAGTAGCAATATAAGTAACAGGAGACGAACATGATTAAAAGCTGTCGTTTGTTTTTAGTGTTCATTTATTCATCATTCCTCTCTTCCGCTGCTCTCTTTCCTTTTATTTCAGAGTATATCACCAACTGCTCACACATGGGCTGTAAGGAACATTGTGCCGTTACTCCGGCAGGGCCTGCTTGTTACTGTAAGACTGGCTATGAGATCAGCCCAGATGGAAAGACATGCAAAGGTGAGTTCCTATAAATTCCGATAGTCAAGTATGGACCGCAAGTGTCTAATCATCGTGTCACTGCAGAAAAACAGTCTGTGATTTATCTTTCTGTCCTATGCGCACTTTTTTTTAGTAATAAACATGTTGTTTACAAAGCCAAACCAAAGTTTATACAGGTTTTATAGAAGCCAAACTGAGTGCGGGTGGGTTGGGTGCTGAGAAACATGTGGAGCATTTCCTGCAAAAGTCTGTCTTGAAAATGTTGCATTTTGGCAGGTTTTTGGAGGACTTACTGGCAATGATGAGCAACACTTGTAAACCCCATTTATATCATGGTTATTTTTGCAACAAACCTGGTGTCTATCTACAAATACTCACACCTTTGAGAAATTAGAAGCCAGTGGGAACATGAAAAACAAATGAGAGATGTATTTGCCAGCTTAAGCAAACTGAAAGTAAATATTAATCAGCATTTTTTCCTAAAATTATACTGTCAAGTTTTTATCCTTTTATGTTGTCCTTTCATTTCTGAGCTGTTGATGCTATTTGGTGTATTTACTGACTAATAACACCATCTGCGGTTTCTTGGATTCAGACTTTGATGAGTGCAGCCTGTACGGGACCTGCAGTCAGAACTGTACTAACACCGAAGGATCCTACACCTGTTCCTGTGTGGAAGGCTACCTGTCTCAGCCAGACAACCGCTCCTGCAAGGCCAAGAATGGTGAGTACAGTCAGGCAGCAGTAGAACTGTAGAGTGAACCAGGTTGTCTGAGTGCATATTGATGATCTCCTCGCGTTCCTTCTGTTTACTCTTTGTTATGTCCATCTTTCTTTTCAGTGCCAGTAGAGCGTCTTCCTGTCCTGTTGATCGCCAATTCCCAGAACATAAACGCCACCTTTCTGAGCGGCACCACAGTCAACAATCTGCTGTCTACCAGCACCAAACAAACCACCGCCATGGACTTCCTTTATGCTGAGGAAAAGGTCTGCTGGATCCATGTAGGAGACTCCCCCTCGTCCACAAACCTCAAATGTGCCTTCATCCCCAATCTGAAGAGCTTCACGGACGAGAGAATCATCAATATCTCCTTCAGCCTGCACCGTAAGTACAGCGCAGCATCACAGCTAAACCATTTAATGTTTATAATGTTTACAAATTACGCTTTAAATGCTTTTCAAATTATTCGATGAGCTACAGAACTTGCTCAAAAAACTCAGCACAGTATTATCTGCATAGTCCAGAGCGTGCACCAGAAAATGGTCTTCTATAGCCTTCTCTCACACTTTAATATGGGAATGTATTATTTATGTGTTTGTATTGTAATTCTGTTTCTGACAGCAATTCAACGTGAAAATGTTTTGCTGTAATTGCTCAGTGTAATTAGCTCAGTAAGGCACACTTTACACCACCTGTGGCTACATAGCAATCTGCCAAACCACTTGGGATCTTTTAAGCTTTGGCTTTTCAGTTTTCTTCTGTAGGCCTTTTGGCATAGTCAAAAACACAAGCATGCACTACACTCCAGAAATGATAATTAGACTTTTTCTCTTGGTTTATATGAAAAGGAGGAGGGATGTTTCAGCATTTTTGTAGCTTTGCATAGAAAAGTGCTTCCGTTATACATGCAGGTCTTATTAAAATGAATTGTTGATGTAATGCGTGCATTAGCAGTGACATAGCAGATATCCATTACTACTTACTTACTACTTATTACTTCTCCTGCAGCAAGGTGGACATTGTTATCTGGGAGGGATTTAGGCGTCTTTCTGTGTGATGAACATACACCCATGTTTTTGTCAGATAGACATATAAACATCCATCCACTTTTTCAGATGGCAGGTTGACAGAGCTTGTTGTACACCTTGGGGTAATTTAATCCGATTAGTACGGTCCCACCAAAGTCAGCCACGGGGGGCCACAAAGCAGTGTTCTCCTAGTTTTGGTCTCAAGCCCAGATAAACGGGAACACTTGTGTCACAAAGTGAACCCGGCATAAAATTTTTCGCCAAATTAAACATGTGACTCATTTGTAAGATTTCCATACCGGATCAGCTGAGGGCCCAGTTAAATTCTTGTCCGGTCCTGTTGGCCAGCAGGGTGCTGGTGGAAACTGCCCGGCAAAGACAAGGAAAGAGGAGAGGGGGAAGGCATGTTCGGGGGCAGCGAGAGAGAAGTCTGCAAGAAGAAGAAGAAGAAGAAGACGTTTTCAAATGGGGGTTTTTTGGTCAATTTTTTTTAAAGGTTAAAGAACATGAAAGTGTACATCAAAGGGGTAAATAAATACTTAAAGCACAATGTAAATAGGGTAACAAAAAATGTCCGGAAACTGGGCCAAAAGCTGAGCTGAGCTTCTCTCGGCTCTGTGCACAGTGAGTCACAGATATTATGGCAACACATTAGAAGCAGCTGTATTTTTCCATGGCTTAAGTCTCCTTTCAAAAAACACTGTAGAGTCCTTACTTGTGTAAAAATGAAACTAAAAGTCAAAACCTGAGGAGAGTCACTGAATACAGACATGAGAACTTGCATGTTCCTGAGTGTAGACACCCTGCAGGTCAAGCAGTCACACCGTCTTTCTTACCTTCTTTTTTCCCTTTATCGCTCCTTTGCTTCGCACCCTGTTTCTCGTCATACTGTGGCTTGGTTTCGGGCAGCTTGTCTTCAATGAGTCAGAAGGAAACAGAGCGACAAAAACAGAAATCTCATCTTGAGAAAGCCACCTGCGATGCCTCATTACAACATCTTTTGGGAAGTTGGTCGACAGGTGGTTTGTAATCATTCGTAGCTGCAAACATTAATCGGGGACTTGGCCCTGAATCAGAACAACGCTGAATTTCTCCCTCACTTTGCCGTTCCGTTTATTTTCGGAAAATAAACTGCGTGCTTCTCCCCACAATCTCTTACCGTCACCTTAAGGGAAGGCTAAAATGAAAGCGAGCCTATTTTGCGAGTGCACCAGAGAAAGTGGAAGATGTACGCAACGTCTCATTTGTACTTTATAATTGCTGAGCGGCGCCAGCAGAGCTGTAACTCGATGAAGGAATGACAAGAATTGAAGAACTGGCTGGGAGAGACGGGAGGGCGTGCAGGACTTTTGATGAGCTTAGCGAGCAGACCTCTGGATATTGGTTCTGATGAGAACTGGAGGGGATCTGACACACTAAGTAGCTCCTTACAGCAGCAGGGGAAATGAGGAGTTTTAAAATTCAACAGAGGGAAGATAATGTGCTCACGAAGGTCGTGACAAAATCGAATCGGTTTATTGGAAATAGGGGAACGCCCTCAGTCCGCTGACTGAATTTGAGCGGAAAATGAGAAAGAGGGTGCACATTAAAGACAGTCTTCCTTGTGTGAACTTTCACATATTTTCACTTTACTTTTGATTTCGGGACTTCAAGCAGCCCTATAGAATAATGTAGCATGTAGTTTTGTTCTTCTCCTTTTCCTCCCCTCACATCTGCTTGTAGTGCAACCACTTGTCTCTCACTCTCTCCACATTCCTTTTCCATGTGACTAAAAGAATGAAGTAACATGACAGAAATGACTTGCTCAGCGCCGACCATCATAGAAAGTATAGAAGCAGAATAGTGACAGACAGGCGAGCTCTGGTTTCCACATGCACACACAATGTGGTGCAGCTGTCTTTTGGAAATGTGCTAGTTGTAAACCAGATGATACTAGACAAGCTTAGAGCAGGAAAAATGGGGGATTTTATCATCAGAGTAGAAAAAACTAAATAAAAAAGCATTTCTCTGCGTCTGTTCGCTATTGCTACATTCGTCATGAGCTCATTACTGCACATCAGTACATCATAACGCCCATCTCAAAATTACAGAAAGTGCCACATCATTACAGAGCTTGCCTTTAAGGATACAGTGTTTGCGAGTAGTAATAATAATAATTATGATCAAAGCCATTCAAAAACAAGAATTATCACAGTTGCTATAATTGTGCAGCTGTAACCAGAACCTTACAACCGACTTGCCAATTTAAGAACCAGAAGCATTTTTTATTTATTTATTTATTTATTTATTTTTACATAAAGGAAATTCCATCAACTTCAGCTGGTTTCCTCACGCCTGTCCTCCACGCACATGCACGCCCACACACACTGCAGTGTTCGTTTGTAGACACAGACACATGTGTGCGCACCCACACACTGACAAAATGGAGCACTGGCTGCATTGAAGAGCAAGGACAGGATGTGCATGACAGATGATGCAGGATTAGAGATGCTGTAAATGTGGAAGCAATCGAAGGGCGCTGCTTTTTCTGTATCCTTGTCACCATATTGTGGTTTCTGTGTCATTGTTGTTGATGGAAAATGCATTTCGGTTGCTAATGAGGCAAATCAAAATATGCTGAATTAAAGCAAGCATATCCGAGGCACAAAAGGGTTGCTGGGTATGAGCTACATAATATGGAAAGATGTCTAGATCTTTATACTATAATGACTTTAAAAACAAACATTTATGGCTGTGTACTTTGAGCCGTGTAAAGAATATACAGTACAAATGGGCAAGAGTTTTTGTCATCCGTTCCACATGATGATTTGAAGGGACTGCCCATCATCTTTTGTACAGGCTGGAAGGAGGAAGGAGCAGATTTACACTTACAGTTAACGTCAAAGGAGCCAGCAGGATCCAGTAACAGGGATTAACATAGGAAATGACGCACATGTGATCAGAGTGACTCATGACCTCACTATTTCACAGATGAGTTGTCCAGATGTGTCTCCACCCGCGAACACTGTCACTCTCTTATTTAGCCACATTGCCTTTTTTATTTTTTATGGGTTTTTTTGGTACTCACAAGTTTCTGAAATAAACAAATTTAAAATCAAACTTTTAATGGGATGACAGAACAAGTCTATAGCCATGATGCAGCACATTTAAAGTGTGCTATAATAATTAGCATTCCTATACACAAAGCACAAACTAAAGCATATTACAAATATGCATATTGATAATCATACTACTTCAAAAGTACTACAAAGTAATGCTACTACTGCTTCACCCTGCTTCACCCGCAAACATCTCCCTCCCGCTCAGCTTGAGGAAAAATCATGGGATTTTGCAGTGTAAGTAGGTAGGATCCATCTTTCTGGCACATTAATGTCTGCACTAAATTTCACGGCGTTGACGCCAAAAAGCCGGGGCTTCCAAATAATATTTACATTTTTAGAACCTTTGTTCCTGTTTGATGTACGATGATGGAGGTCAGAGGATTGTTTAAAAAGGAAAGTTGCAAAAATACCTCCTTAACATTTGATGATTTTTTTTCCCCGTTTATCTCAGCACTTTCTTATTTAATAAACTGTATGTTGTTCTGCACCATTTATTCTACACCGTGGCTCTGCAGAAAACAACTATCCTTTTAATATACAGGCCAAAAAAAAAAAACACTCAGAAAGCTGAGTAAACTTTACTGTGAGCAAAATGTTAATAAAAGGAGCTGCCAAAAAAAGATGACAGAGGAGTAGGCAAACAAAAAAACCCTAAAAGCTAACTAAACTAACAAAGCTGAATTAAGGCTTAAATAGAAATCACAGAGAAGCTGAGAGCATGAGCTAGAACACTTTTCCTTGACCTCAATGGAAAATGTCATGAGGTGAAGAAAAGGTGTGTAGGAGACGTGATAAGGCTAAGCCTACTTAGCCTAGGCTCCTTATCACCACGATGTCAGATATCTGCAGTGTCGAAACTACAACATCCAGTAGATGGACTACAACATGCACGCCTTACCTGATCTTTTTGGTTTGCTTCTGTCCGGTAAAGGATCTACTACGAGCCATCTGAATGTTTCAATATGTAACTACCAACCCCCCCCCCAAAAAAGACATATAAAAACAAAAACAAAGCAATGTGCACATTTACATGGCACAGCAACAATACCTTCATTTCATCATATCAGCAACATACTGGCTCTCATCAGCTGCCTCTCACTTGTCTGCTGTATTGTTTTGGTTAGTACGTTGCCGGCTGCCTCATCGGAGATGTCAGTTTGAGCTGCTCTTGGCAGAATATTATTGCGCAACTTTTTATGCAACTTAGTAGATCACCCTGCGATTGCAGCACCGTGCTAATTTGGCCCCCTTAATAAATCTGCCTTGTTGCCAATAAAATAAAATGAATCTTATTTTCTTAGTTCTGCCTGCTGGATAGTTATAATTCCTCTCCAGCTCCTTGTTTAGCATTTCTGTGACTGAATTAAAATGTTTTTGTTTTGTTTTGTTTTAATAAATTGATGATACTCCTAAAGGTTAGAATGCAACAGACATCACTAATGCAATCTGAAGGATACAGAACCTTTACCAGACTTCCATCCATTAATATCAATGTAAACTTGATTTGTGGAGCTTAGATACGATCTCCATGCAAGATAACAGTTTGACGAGAAGCAGATTTTATTGCAGCGGCGTGGCATTCAGAGATCAGCTGCGCGTTTATCAGCCTGTTCAAAATTCAAACCATATCAATAGATTACGGCACGAAATGGAAAATGCATTTATAATTAACATGCAGGTTATCTGCGCAACTTTGTCAGTTATCTATGAATGATGGGATGGCATTATCCTCTTTCATGAAGGATGGTCCAGTGTATCCTCTGCTAAAGGAGGTAATAAAGGAAGCACAGAAGCGCATTTCCTTAGTATTTATTTAGAGTTCCTCTTATTATGACTGCGACACAGATACTTCCACGTCTCCTCCCTCAGTTAGAAACCTTTCTAAAGGAAACTGACTTGACAAAACTTGTGGTACACACAAGCTCTGTCAAGGAGACATGGTAACATGAAAAACAAATACCAAACATATTTCCCTTTTTTAGGGAACACAGAAAGACGTGACAGAGGGAAGTAGAGACGGAAACAACACTAAGCGAGCAAATATGAAACTGAAGCGAAATACAAATCAAGCATCCAGAGCTAACGCTAGAGTCTAAACTGGTACCCAAGAGCTCAAATGAAATCAAACAGAGATAAGTTTACATTTACTAAAAATCAGCCTTTGATGCTTCATGCTATGCACAGAAGGGCTGATCCCGGAGCTGCCAGTAAGCCCCCCTCATCTCAGCTTGTACTCTAAGAGCCAAAGTACCTGCTACCCTTGCACAACCAGCTACAGTACGCTGCTTAGGACAGACACTGGGCTGAAATCTCCTTAAAGGGTCATGTGCTGTTAAAAGGCAAGCCAGTCAGCACATTTTTAAGTCTTTCCATTCAACACTTGGTCAGCTTTAAGTTTCCCTCGCTCCCTTTCTGCTCTACCCGCCTCACTCATTTTAGTTTGCACATTTTTTCTTATTTAACACGGGGACTGGGTTGTGCAGTATGAGGGACTGGTGTTGAAGCTTCAAACATTTCAAATTGACAGCCATGAAGTCTCAAAGCCATATCCGCCGCTTTAAACGCGATGATACTGATAGAAGCATGCTAATGCGTCCTTCTGTTAGCGGCGTAGTACAATGCTGGGCCCCCGTGACTGCCCTCCTACGTGCGCAGTTGCTTGTGTAAAACGTTGTTGAGCTCCTAGAAATAAATTTTAACTCCATTAGCTAGTCATGCACTTGTTTTTCTTAGACCAATGGGGAGGAGCCTACGAACCAGAAAACACGAAGAAAATGAGTTGTTTAGAGAAAGGAAGGCTAAATGAATAAGGCAGCTGTTTCTGTTTTTTCAATTATACGGTGTTGTTTTTTATAGCATAGTTTCAGACAGACAGAGCTGCAGTTAATGAATCCAGACTGTTTTCCCACCTCTGGGGAACAGACAAAGGGGAGGAATGGGGGATGATGCATGGAGGAGGAGAGAGAGGAGAATGGGAGGAGATAGAAAAGTCTGTGGCTTTGCTGAGGCCATTTCTGCTCAGCAGAGGTGCAGGAAAACCTTTTTTTTTTTTCTCATGGTTTTCGGTAATCTTGCACAATCTCCTCTTTTCTCCCTCAGTTGTTTACCCAGTGTTTAATCTGGGAATCGGTGTTGTGAGGCAGCTGGAAGCATTTAAACAGAGAACTCTGTGTTAAAAATTAAGAGCACCTTTGGGACTTACGGCCGCTGATTCCATAAACCTCAGAAATGCTGCTGCACAATTGCCAAGTTTCCCTAGTGGAAATCAGATTTCTCCCTCGCCATCTTTCTTCTCTTCTCTCACTTTTTTTTCTCACTATTTTTGTCTTTCTCTTTTTCTGTACGGCTGCATTTTTCTTTTATCCCTTTTCCACTTTTGTTCAGGCTCAAAATATTTGAAGGTGGTCCGTTTCCCTTCCTTTTGTTTTTTAAGCTCTTCACAAAAAATGTGAGTTATGTTTTTTTAAACAAGAGTTTAAACAGATTTATTGGTTCATTGCTGGTGAATTTTTACTATGGGCCCTTTTACTGCATTCTTATACTAAGGAATCTGCTTCATCATTTCCCGAACCCAAACGTCTCTTTCCTGGTTGAAGAAAATTGATCCTCAGATTTCCCCTAAAGTCAGCACGGGGACCTGATCACTCTGGTAAACATACTGCCATGTTACACCACCACCCAAACCTCCGAGCGCTGCATGGCCAAGGACCCCTACAGTATGACTTTAGCCCTACATACGAAGTGTTTGCGTAGAGTGTGTTAGGATAGTTCTGTGGAGAGCTGAGCCAAAGCAGCTGTGAAAATACAGGCCTTGTGATATGTGAAGCCTGCCTCACCAGGATTTCTCTTACTTTCTCTCTAGTATATGCATAGTTTGTATCTGCCATGCCAAGATGAATATTTACAGGTACGTTTGCTGGTGCTGGAAGAAGTGTTCAGCTGTTTTGCATAAGTAAAGGTAAAAAAGTAGCAAAGGGTTATGTTCACAGCTTGTTTCTGTGGCATCTCAAGAGACTAAGAGCAAAGAAAAATCATTTCATGTTGGTCGGTTGCATGAAGATGGCTGATTTCATAGTCAGTCATCTGTCATATGTTCCCCCTGCACAGACTGCATAATATTTTGCCTCCATGGAGCCAGACTTTTGGATTTTTGAAAGTGATGAGCAATAGGTCTCCAGGCTTTCAAGATATCTTTGACAGAGATATCACAAACTAGTATTTCTGCACCAACAAGTAGAGTCCCAAATTTGCAGAAGACTTGACACATTTTGACATACAGTCCAGTATGTCCTAAAAAAGGATCTGAGGAAAGTGGACAAGTAGAGGACAGAAAAAGAAAAGTGTAGGGGCTTAAGAAAAACTATCTACAGAATATGAGGAGTAACTTAGTCCTTAGGAAACAGATACCTTACACAGGACCTGAGAGATTGCAATTTCTTTAAGTATTTTTTTAGGAATAGTTCTCCAGGTTTCTTAAAGGACATTCAAAGCTCTTCTTTGGATGCCGGCTGCCTTTTCTGTTCTGTTCTCTATCAAGATGACCCCACATTGCTTTGATGATATTGAGGTCTGAGCCCTGGGGAGGCCTATGACCCGTGGCTGATAGCGATCTATTGTGTTTGGAATCATTTCATGCTAATCAGATGTTTTCCTTTTTCCACATTGACAATTCTATTGATTTTGACAAGATTCCTAACACCACTGGTTGAAATCCAGACCTAAATCATGACAGAGCCTGCAAAATGTTTTACAGATGGCTTTAGACACTCAGTGTTGCACCTCTCCGCTGAACCCATCTTTAAATATTGATTCATTACTCCATAAGAACTGTTGCCGTTGATTTTTCAGCCCAGTTTTTGTGCTATTTGGACACCTTTTCAGCCTTTTCGCTCATTTTCCTTTCCTTAGGAATGGCTTTTTCACAGCCATCATTCCACTGAGAGCATTTCTAATTAGGCTTTGGCAAACAGTAGATGGATCAACTAGATTTTATTTTGGTTGCTTGTTTGTGTCATTGTTACAATTTTTTCTTTTTTGCTGTCTTTAATATATATTTTATGTCTGTGAACACTTTTGAACCTTTTGCATTATACAGATAAAATTCACTTGACTAACGCCAACAAACCCAGTTACTAAACCGCTTCCGCAAACACAGATAACTGCTAATTAGTGCTGCGTAACATCCAAATAAAATACTGTAATTTCCCACAACAAAAATGGAGCACAGACTTTGCAGATTGGCTGTTAGTACAATTACCCACACAGCAAGCCTTATCATTTGTCAGGTAATTGCATAAAGACACCAGCACAAACAGAGAAGTCCAGTTCAGTGACTTGAGTAAGCAGCCTAGCAGTCATTTAGGGGCAATTTCAGCCTGTGTTGACGCCCACCTGTCACAAAGTATCCCCACGTCTAATAATGCTTAACTTTAAGCCTTAATTTAATCGAAACAGGTATGTAACCAATAAAAAACCCCTATGTAATAAAGGTGAAAATCAGACAAAGCAAAGAAATGTAATGTGAGAACATTTTAGAACTGTGTAATGCCATCTGGCACTGGTGATGTCATTTCCTTGCAGGGAGTTCAGATGCAGGACTAAGGTTCTGGCTACAGCTTCCTCCGAATGTCCAAATGTCAACACACAGACACACACACACGCACACATACCTGCCTTACTTTGAGTATGACTTAAGAGCTTGCTGTAAACTTGCCATGAATCAAATATAAACACCAGAAAAATTAAACACACGTGGTGATGAGAAGCACTTTACTGTGAGGAAAAAGTATTTGTTACGCCACATCTTTTAAAACAGTATTGGAAATCTACTTTATTCATTTACCAGCAGTTCAATCTGCTGAGAAGGAAAGAGGCTAATCATGTTTTACAACTTTATATGATGTATACTTTGTTAAAAGTATAGAATTAACAGTAAAAAAAGTTACAGCACTCATATGAAAATGAGTATAGTCTACAATATATAAAATATATTTTTGGATTATTCCTTACTTAATTATGTGTCTGGTGTTATTTCTGGTCTGAGCTTTGAGCTTTTTTCCAACCTGCCAGATAAATGAAGGTATTTGAAAAATATATCCATTTCAGCAGTAAGAGTAGGTATAAAAATGCAAAATATAAAGAACTTATGCGTAATTCTCTTGCCGTTGTGCTTCACCAATGCACTGTACTTAAATTGGTAACAGTGAGAGTAACAGGTAGTGATAATTCGAGGCCTTTAATATCCTCCCATCTCCATTCATCTTCAACAAAAGCTTTCTGTCTCTGATTGTTGGCTCTGACTCATTGCGGCTGTGCTGCTGTTTGATGAAAGGAAGAGGAGGGAAGAAGGGGGTCTGTTAATGTAACGTTTCTTTTTACTCTATTTTCTCCTTCCTCAGACCCCTCCCCTCTTCACCGCATTCGGCACAGTTTTGATAGGGGAAGGGACGTTACGGTCTTTATGTCGGTCTGAATTTGAGCTTCGGTAGGCTTTAAATGTTCCATAAACTTTGCGTGTGGTGCTGTGCGCACACGTCGACGTGTTTGATTTTTGTCCCGTGTGTGGGGAGTGGAGCCTGGGGAAAATAAACCCAGTGAAAAACCACACAGAGCCGTCAGCTCTGAGGTACCACTATGGCAACATCACATAACCCGAAGCAACAAACAGGCTCTCTCATATTTTGCTGAAGTGATTTTAAGTGACAGACACAGTACTTAGACTCTGGCTAATTGGCGTTAGCTGTCGTCTCGTTTGTCAGTCAGGGAAAGCGATCCGAATGCGAACCTGACGTCCTGGACTGTGTGCGAATGTGTGCATGAGAGAGAGTGTCTGCAGCACACCGCTGCAGACAAGCCAAACCTCTTACCCATCTCCTAGAAATAAAAACAACATCATCGCACGCCACAAGTTCCATACTAGTCACTGAATCATTATAAGTACAGTTTTTGCTTCACCTTGCTCCCTCTGTGTCCTATCTTCTCCCTCAACCCACTTTCAACTTTTCAATCCAGATGTGGAGCAGATGGCCATTGACTGGCTGACCGGAAACTTCTACTTTGTGGATGACGTGGATGACAGGATCTTCGTGTGTGACAAGAATGGGCAGACATGTGTTACCCTCCTGGATCAGGAGCTGTACAACCCCAAAGGCATCGCTCTGGACCCCACCATGGGGTGAGTGTGGTCACTTTCTTAAAGTACGGAGGGAAGAACATCACACAAACTTTGTCCAGCGACTGCGTCGTGTCATCCATCGCTGTTAGTCAACTTTAAAATATGTGGAAATAGAGAAAAAAAAACAGGATAAATTGGATGTTTGGAAGCTGGAGTAATTGAGCGCAGATGTTGGCGGTATGCTGAGTGTATAAGGTTTTGAGAGGAAAAGCATGTTTTTGTTTTCGGCACTTTTGTTTATGAGCAAACTTTCCAGCTGAATTCCTGAAAGTGTGTCTGTATCTGCTGCGCGTGGTCGTGATTCTGAGAGATCGTTCTTCGGAAAAAACTGCACGAATGCAAGAATGTGCGTTCGCGTGCACGTATTTGCTTGTAGTTTTCCTCCCACATGGCTTTCTCTGCTGTAATTGGTTCGTTCAGGAACAGGTAGAGCTGCTGGAGCTGGCTTTTCTTTTGGTAATCGGCAGTGTCATTAGAGGGAGAAAACAGCCATAACAAACACTGACACAGCAAAAAAAAAGTCTTAGTTGTGCTTTTAATAATCTGCAGGCTGACTTATTTTGAGTGACATACAAGTAAAAGACAAAATTTAATAAATAAATACATAACATCGTTCTATTTTTTCCTGCCTTCATCTACTCATTAGCAGTTGCTTCGTTTTTCTGTCATGAAAGGATTTTGAGAGGTCTACTTTAGAGAAGGACTCACAGCTCGCTTGTGTAACACATGTTTTTCACAGTAGACGCTGTTTGTTAACACGTTTACAGGGACTGTGAGCAGGATTTGATGATTTAATGTCATAAACAAGTAATTTTATTTAATTTTTTTATATTTCTGCTCTGGCAACAATGAAAACTTATGGTCTAACAAACTGGTTTTGGAAGGAAAAATGTTATCAGATCTCAAATATCCATCAAAAAGCCCAAAATAAAGTTTTCAGTATTTTGTCCAACCAGAAGTGAAAATCTGTCAATCAGCGGCATCTCTGGGAGCGGGCTATAAGGTGCTCCCGACACCTCCTGAAATATGTTACCAACAGTAATAGATGAGAGCACAGATAGGACCAGTAGGAATGTAACTGAGTACATTTACTCAACTACTTTCTCAGGCTTTATGTACTTGTAGTTCATTTACAGGTGACGTCTTGCTTGTAAATGAGACATCAAGTCTGTGTGGGATTACCTGTATAAATAAAGGTTAGATAAATAAAAAAAAATTCAAGTATTTCCATATACTCTGTATTTCAAGTGTAATTACTGCCTATAGATCAAGCTACTCAGCTATATATATGTCATTAATATAAACAGCTGCAACATTAAAGAGATATAGATATTAATAAGTCAATAATAATATGATGCAATCTGTGAACTATAATTTTTAGTTACTGAAAAAGTCAGAATACTTTTTTCTACTTTAAAAAGTATCTATTACAAGATTATGTTTACATATTAAATCTGCAATATGACACAGGGCTGTATATTGAAAACTGTGCTTTGCAGACCAATTTGCATCTTTGGTGCCCCCTGTGCCCCCCTTGTACTCCATTTAGAAAAATCCTGAAAACACCCCTGCTATCAGTCCATTTCTTCTCACTTCTTTCTATAGGAAGGTGTTCTTCACAGACTACGGCCAGATCCCCAAGGTGGAGCGCTGTGACATGGATGGCCAGAACCGCACCAAGTTGGTGGACAGTAAGATCGTCTTTCCCCACGGCATCACACTGGACCTTGTCAGCAGGCTGGTGTACTGGGCTGATGCCTATCTAGACTATATTGAGGTGGTGGACTATGAAGGCAAGAACCGGCACACCATCATTCAGGGACTGCTGGTAAAAAAAATAATCTCATTATTATCTCTCTTTAGCTGTAAGAAATTCCCCATAATGCTGTTTAACATGCTCTGGAGCTCTATACACAATACGTTACCCCAGTGTGCGCCTTTAATGCGTTCTTAGCCAGTGAGTGATTAGCAGGGAGAAGATGGTGGACATTTGGCTTTTCATTAAATAAGCTGATTAATCGTGTCCAATATTGAGGCTGTTGATGTTGCTGCGCTGTTGAAGCACATTGGCTCTTAAACCTGTTACCATGGCTTTTACTGTGATCTGTGGGGGAAGTAACAGCTTTCATTTACTCACTGAACCTAAGGGCACAGACATGCACACACACACACACACGCACATAAACTGCCACCTCTTGTTATATATGTGTGTGTGCGCACCTGTGATAGACCATTAGTACATGCACATCCTTCACTTACAGGATAAAAAGAACCGTGGTTATGGATGGTGCTGAGTCAGGGCTGTTTTACCAAGTCGGTGTATGTGTTTGCTGAGACTTAGCACACACTCTCTTAAAGGTGCAAGCTGTGTAAAAAGTAATAACGTTGAGATCACACACTCTGGCCAACACAGTCCGTCAGTCTGGTTTGTGTTGTCTACATCTGGAAGCTAAGGTGACCTAATGCACTATTGTTAATTGTTGCCTGAATCCAGATTATGATAGGGAGAAGTATGTAAATGTAATCTTTAAGGTAGTCTGTGTTTATCAGTGTGTCTGATATCCACAATGATAGGCCTCAGTTCCATGTCAGATTTCGTGTTGTTCCGGTGTTTTTGTATTTCCTGCTGACTTTGTCAGCTAAAGGCAAATGCTGTGTGAGCACTCATCATGTTTGAGAGCTCTGGGCTATTTTCGGTCTCGGTCACACTTTGCACCATGCTGACCACGGGAAATTCTACTTTTTGGACAAGTGGCTTTTTAAAATTGTATATTGGGGCACCTCAAACAGCTTGACCACTGTTCTACACATGTGCGCATGGTTTATTCAACTAAAGGTGACATAGCAACACAACATCTGTTTAATGGTAAAAGAGTTTTTTTGAAAATCAAACCATTGGAAATGTCACCAAAGAAGATCACAAAGAGGAGAAAACGATTTTGTTTTGGTGGTAAGTTGCCATGGAATGAGGAAAATAATAGCTACCAAATTGTCCCCATACAGAGAAAAGAAAAGACTCGCTCAAGGAAAATGTCACAAAGCGAGGAGTGACAGATCCATTGTTGTATATTGGCGATGCAGGGGAGTGCACTACTAAAAAAACAGCTCTTGGATTGCATTTATTTGTTCAAATTTATGAAAGTTAAACCCCTTTTTATGAGGTTACACACAAAGGCAATACTAAAGTGTTTCTGCGTGGACGTCACGAGGGCTTAGATGATTTTTTACAGTCTCTGCAGACTAATAAAGCGCTTGTAGGTCTATTTTTTTGTAAAGACTATTAGTCAGAGAGGCTTTGTTTATGGAAAACTTATTTTGTATCAGTATTTGTACATGTAAGTTTAACAACAAGAGACGAAACACATGAAATACTGAAAAAAATAAAGCGTTTTTTGTGCTTTCCTCTCCCTCTGATTTGTGTTGTTTTTAGATTGAGCATCTGTATGGGCTGACTGTATTTGAAAACTATCTCTACGCCACCAACTCAGACAACGCTAACATGCAGCCCAAGACCAGTGTGATCAGGGTGAACCGCTTCAACAGCACAGACTACCAGGTGGTGACCAGGGTGGACAAGGGAGGAGCTCTGCACGTCTACCACCAGAGACGGCAGCCCCCAGGTAGACATGCCCGCACATATACATCATTCCTAGGTGGATATTTTTATTATGAGACTCATTTTTTCCCTCTTTCTTGGCTTCTAGTGCGCAGCCACGCATGCGAGGAGGACCAGTTTGGGAAGGCTGGAGGCTGCTCCGACATCTGTCTGTTGGGGAATGGCCAAAAGACGCGGACTTGCCGCTGTCGCTCTGGATTTAGCTTGGGTAGCGATGGCAAATCTTGCAAAAGTGAGTGGGAATGAACGGTGACTGAGCTCCAGCGATTGTAAATCAACACATTCATCAAAAGTTATATGTGTGTCGAACATTTACTGTAGCAGTGGGCTCCTGAATTTCCCAGTGAGTGTATGGGGGCATAGCTCAAGTAATTTGAAAGTTTGCTAAAAAAACAAGTTTGTTGAATTGTGTCGTGCATAAGATATTTACATGTAGAAATGCCATTTTTAAGAATTTGGACGGTCTTTTTAGACTTTCTACGTGTGCCCTATGAGAAGGTATTATAAAGGCCTTTCTATGAGAAGAGCTGCTTTAAGTGTATTGTGGTCTAAACTGTTGCCTTGGCTCGGATCCATGTAGATTCAGTTTGAAGTCACCAGATTAACAGATGTCTCGAGCAGTTGCTGTCTGTCTGTGTTCATTCTCCTGTAGATTTAATCCTGCTATCTCACTGATTGAGTCTAAACACAACTCTCTCCTTCTACCTCAGTGACTCTATATCAAATGATCTGCGAACCAAGTTGTACAAGTCATTTATCGATGTATGAAACGATCTCTTCTGCTGTCCTGCATATGCAGTCTTTCTGTTCTCAAGTTATTTGCAGAGTTGAGTTTTCTGAAAGTAACGCCGGCACTGAGCTCCAGCATCTGTTTTATGTATTTTAACAGCATTGCTGGCTTTTTGCTGGCCGCTCCACAAAGCTGTCAGTGTGATTCAGCTTATTCCGAGAAGTGTTTTACTATCCACCAATAACAGCTTTATATTGATCTGCCTACTGAGAAAAGAACGTCCTTGAAAATGGCAATATTGATTGACCCAAAGGGCACCCATCCTCTTCTTTCGCTATCTCATTAAAAATCACTTAATTTTCATTTTTGGGCTTTTGTTGAACTTGCATTTTTTTTAACATTAATAATCCATATAAATTATTCAGAAATAACTGTGTCAGCATATGAGTTGACCTTTAATTTTGATTCCTTAAAAAAAAAAAAAAAAAAAAGAACAGTAAATGATGGTCTAAGTTCAAGTGTTTTACCTTTATTCCCTTGTTTTGCCACAGAACCAGAGCACGAGCTCTTCCTGGTCTATGGTAAAGGTCGCCCGGGGGTCATCAGAGGCATGGACATGAATGCTAAGGTGCCAGATGAGTACATGATCCCGATCGAGAATCTAATGAACCCGAGAGCGCTGGATTTTCACGCCGAGACCGAGTTCATTTACTTTGCTGACGCCACCAGCTACATGATTGGGCGCCAGAAGATTGATGGAACGGAGAGGGATACCATTCTGAAGGAAGGTACGGCAACAGCAGCTGATTGGAGAGACCAAAACGACATGCCAAGATTATGAGCTAGTTTAGTGATTTTCTATAATAATCTAAAAAATGCATTTCTTAAAAAAGAATTTGTAGCCATATTGTAAAAGACTGTTTTTGTTGATCTGGCTTAAAACTATTTGAGAGAAAAAAGTGCTTTACAATATGACTCTTATTTTCAGTCCCGTTTATAACAAATAGCAACTACAGCCTCTTTCAGTACCTTACTTATAAAGCATGTGATATGCTTAATGCTGTGTAGAAAAACTTCACAGCCACTGTTTGTGTTTGTCTCAGCGATCCACACGGTGGAGGGTATAGCTGTGGACTGGATGGCTGACAACTTGTACTGGACAGATGACGGGCCCAAGAAAACTATCAGTGTGGCTCGACTGGAAAAGGCTTCACGGACCCGGAAAACACTGATTGAAGGGAAAATGACTCACCCTCGTGCCATTGTAGTGGATCCCCTTCATGGGTAATATGGATAAAGAGATGAAGGGAGGAATAGAGTGCAGAGAGAACAGATATCAGTAAAGAGCAGGTAGAGGAAATTATGGTAATAAGGTACAAGTGAAAGCAGATAAGAGATAATAATAATAATAGGTGATCGTTACATCTGGTTGTCTGTCTGATGACTCAAGTAAAAAATACCCACCCTGCTGCTCACCTCTCAGTAAAACCAAAGCAACATTTCTGTCTGCTCTCTTTGTTTGCTTTTATCTCGTCTGTTGCATCAGAGATTTCTGTTGCTTTTCCTTGTAAGCAGTATCTTTGTATCATCCAGCCGAAGCCCTTTGATCATTTTTCACTCAGTGCTGCTGACCATTTTCCCCTCAAATTGGCGAGTCCTTTCTGATTACACCTATCACACCTTATTTACTAAAACAGATGGAGCATTTTGTATATTAGCTCCATTAGCTCCATTTCATTTGCATGCAGCCATATTGCTCTTTCAAATAATTCTTTATAATGGTGTACATGGATGTATCTTATTGATAAGACCTCCTGTGCTCTTTCCTGAGAAATACATGCTCATAAACCCACACAAGGACACGCACACACATTGGATTGCTAGTGACAGGGTGATGTGTGTCCACACACTTCCCTGGGGAAAGGCACTCACTTCTACTAATGCCTGTAATCAATCAGGCTCAGCAAGGAGGAGGAGAAACTAGCAGAAACCACTAGAAAGAGAAAAAGGCAAAGGAACTATAGAATGCCACTGTTAATGTCAGTCATATTATGGCAAGAAGGGACGTTTCTAATGTCGTACAATAGTGTAGACATCAGTGGTTGACAGGACCTAGAGTACCTGATGACAAACATGCCTGTGGGCATATCAGCTGAGAAACACTGCTGAGCATTCCCCACCGGTTGGTTTGATGAGTACTGGGTGCTTTAGGACAGCTAGATAAAATGTCACTGCTTTTGTTAATCCCAAGAGATTCTTCAAGATGCACCAATAATATTCACCTTTTCCTGTCTTGCTATCACTTGTACCCATAACAGTTCCCTTGTTATTCCTCAGGTGGATGTATTGGACAGATTGGGAAGAGGATCCTAAGGAAAGCAAGCGTGGAAAGATCGAGCGGGCGTGGATGGATGGCTCAAACAGAAATGTGTTTCTGACTAGTAAAACAGTGCTGTGGCCCAACGGCCTGAGCCTGGACATCCCCCAGGGAATCCTCTACTGGGTGGATGCCTACTACGACCGCATAGAGATGGTCTACCTTAACAGTTCCGGACGCAAGGTCAGAATGAAAATGATTTTAGAATTGAAGGTTAGAACTGTTTTACTGGAGTCTGGCAACTTCAGACAGGATTTAAAGACGGGTGTCAATGCACTAATAAGGAATGCGCTTTAAAGCAGTGGAATAATGTGGGTGGTCTATCACTGTGTAGTACAAACAATGTGGCCTTGAGTTTTGTTAACACTGGTTTCTCCTTGTGTCTGAACTGATATTTTGATTTCACTGAGCTGTGGTGCTATTGGTGCTGTTTTTATAATGCAGAAACTGGAATGGAATCTAAATATTATGCACACACACGCACACACACACACACACACACACACACACACACACACACACATTAGTGAAACAAGTGTCAGTCAATGTGCATTTTTATATTGCTATTGCCTAGACACTTATATGTTACTTAACCCATGTAATAACTAGTAAAAAACACCAGTCATTGCATCATACTTTATCATCACCATAAAGTAATACGAGCAAGTTTTGAACTACACTGCTCAAAAAAATTAAAGGGAAAAAAAATCATGCTGGATATCTATACTGATGCCGTTGGGTGGACTGAAACATAATGTCCCAAGGGTGTTCGACTGATTTTAGGAGAGGTGAATGTGGGGGCCAGTCAACTCTTGTCACATGAGCGCGGGCATTTTCAAGCACCAGAAGGAACCCTGGACCCACTGCACCAGTGTAGGGCCTGACAGTGGGTCCAAGGATTTCATCCTGATGCCTAACTGCAGTCAGGGTGCCACCCTATACCATCACTGAGCCATTATCAAACAGGTCATGTCGTCATCTGTGCAGAAGGTGAACCTGCCATCATCTGTGAAAAGCCCAGGGTGGCAGTTGTGGACCTGCCGATTCTGGAATTATATGGCAAATGCTAATCAGGCTCCATACGGCCCACTCTGAGTCTGTCTCTCGTTGTCTGTGATGGTTAGACGTGCTAACATTTAGACCAGTGGCCTACTGGAGGTCATATCGTAGTTCTGGAAGTGCTCATCCTATTGACACCGGTCCAGCTGATGGGTTAAAGGCCGTCTCCTGGAATCTCCTCCATGTTCTTGAGACTGTCCTGGGAAACACAGCAAACCTTCTTCTGCTCTACTGTAACTGTTATTAATTTCATTAACACCAAAGCAGCTGAAACTGACCAACAACCCCGTCTGTTACCTAACTGACCATATATATGCAGTAGTGGTTCATTATAAAAACATGCTTTACAGTCTTGCCTCTCTTCTCACATCACCAGACGGTGTATGAAGGTCAGGAGCTGAACCACGCCTTTGGTCTGTGCCACTATAAACACTTTTTGTTCTGGAACGAGTACCGCAGTGGTAGCATTTACAAGTTGGACACCACCACAGGCACTGCCACTCTACTGCGCAACGAGCGACCTCCCATCTTTGAAATTCGAATGTATGACGCTCAGCAGCAGCAAGGTACTGGGAAAAGCGTTATACACAACATCCATCCAAACATGCTAACTTAAAAAGTATTATTGTCCACAGAGACAGCATCTCATAAGTGCCCATTCATCTACAGGTTCTAATGCATGTCGCGTAAACAATGGAGGCTGCCACAGTCTCTGTCTGGCCATACCAGGAGGGAGGCAGTGTGCCTGTGCAGAAGACCAAGTACTAGACAAAACTGACAACACCAGCTGCAGAGGTTTGTGCATGAACTCTTGTGCTTGTGCTTGTGTGCGTCTGCAGGGTGTTTCTAATGGCACCAGTTTTGCTCCATTACCCACAAGGTTAAGCTTCTTGTATGTCAGACAAGATGAGTCAAGCAGTCTGACTGTATGTTTTCTAAAACTGTTAGTCCTAAAATGTTTGTACAAATGCAGACAGACGAGCAGGCTACAAGAGCAAGCAACATCTACATACTGTAATGCAATCCAGTGCAAACTGTGCAAAAAACACTGCCTTTGTGAAGCGTCGTCTTCAAGGTGTTCTTGTTGTTTTGCAAAAAAACACAGAGATTACAGTCTTTGTACAAGTGGTTCCCTTCTGGTTTTCTTGATTGTTATGCAAGCACCAGTCAGCTCAGCCTCAGCCTGTTATGGGTGGGTTTTGACTGATGGATTTCATAAATGTTCATGTAATTGTGCTTTTTCACAAAACCACGCATTTTTCCCTTCTGTGGAAAATTTTCAGAATTCGTTGCAAACTCCTGCTGCTTTTATGTCCTTCATGACCTTTGTTTTTTTTTGTTTTGTTTTTACCCCCACATTGTCTTTAACCTCCTTCTTCTCTTCTACAGCAAACCCCTCTTATGTACCTCCTCCTCAGTGCCAGCCTGGAGAGTTTGCCTGTAAGAACAACCGTTGCATCCAAGAGCGCTGGAAGTGCGACGGAGACAACGACTGTCTGGACAACAGCGATGAGGCTCTTGAACTGTGTTGTGAGTTACTGCCCGTACACGCAAACAAAACAGCTCCCCCTCCTTTTGCTACTGACTCAGATGGTGTCCTGAATTTGTAGTGGAGCCAGAATGAAATGAGAGATTTTGAATTGAGTGGGCGAGAGTTTGTGTGTGTGAATGCCCGTGTATATGCGGGTACACGATTTCTGCGGCTCGGGAAATGCTCTCCGTCCGTCTCCCCGTCTGTCTTTCTGCCTGTGGTCAAAAGTGCAGACAGGTTTCCCTTCCAGACAAAACAAAACCCCGTCCAAACCAGCTGGAATATCTGCCCTCTCTTGTATTCGTTTTCACCTCACATCTCCGAACTCTCTCACCTTTCCGTTCCCCATCTCCACACACGGCTTCTTGTATTCCTGTTTCTCCCTCGCCCTTCAGTGCGCCCTTTTTTTCCTCCTCTCCAGACCAGCACACTTGCTCCGCGGACAGATTTAAGTGCAAGAACAACCGCTGCATCCCTCTGCGCTGGCTGTGTGATGGGGATAATGACTGCGGGAATGACGAGGATGAGTCCAACACCACCTGTTCAGGTAGACAAAGACTCATTTATTTTGGGTCGTTTCTGAGGTTTTTTTCCATTTATGACGTGAACTCTGCTATTTTGTGTTTTTAGCCCGAACCTGCCCGCCCAATCAGTACTCGTGTGCTAGCGGGCGCTGCATCCCCATCTCCTGGACATGTGACCTGGACGACGACTGTGGTGATCGATCAGATGAGCCTGCTTCCTGCGGTTAGTCAACTTAATTTCCACCCGACAGCTCATTTTACAAATTGTTTTGCCATATGAGCGCCACGTGAGCTAGCCCTTTATATCTAAAAGTCTTCCTCTGTCCACAGCCTACCCCACCTGTTTCCCCCTCACTCAGTTTACCTGCAACAATGGGCGCTGCATCAACATTAACTGGCGCTGTGATAATGGTCAGTTTCTCTTCTTTATTATCTCGTCTGCGCGTCTTTTATGTCGACGTACAGTAGCAACTCGTTGTTTGTCTTTGTTCCAGTTATCTGTGCATGTTTGGCCACCAGCCTTATTTTGGCATACGCTCTTCTTTTCATCATCTTTTGCGTTTGCATGTGCGTGTCTGTGTGTGCGTGTGTGCATTTGGTTTTGTTGTCACGTGTTGTGCTGTTAGCCCAATCTGCTGTCTTCCATTGGTTCTGTCTTTCAGAAAAGGATTGTGAGGACGGCTCTGATGAGTTGAATTGTCCAAACCTGACCGGTTAGTGCATAGATCAACATGCACCACAAAAGCCTTGATGCTAGCCTCGCTTTAGGACTGACCAGGCAGGATTAGAAACAGTTAGGGCTGCTTTTCTGCTCATTGAACATGGCCACAAGCTGAGACCAAAACTGCTAGCATTGATTAGTCCATTGTGCACAAATTTAATACTAAGTAAACTGTTCATTAAAACAAATACATTAAATAATCAAAGTGTACTTTTTGAGGAATTATTGGAAACCTTAACTAAAGAATAAATGTTATTTTCCAGATGACTACATAGTCAAATTATTTAACAAATACTGAACATTATGTATTAGGTTGTCTCAAAAGTGCTCAGAATGCTCTGCTTCCAAGCTCAATGTATCAGCGCTGGGTACATTCTCTCATGGTGCATGGTCTGATCTATGCAGCTTCTGTGATTACTTTGACTCTCATCTTTGATGTTCAATTTAATTTGTGTTAAGTTTTTTTTTAAAATTTTCTCTGTCGTAATTGAGAAAAGATTATATCTATCTATCTATCCACCTGTCTGTCTATCGTCTTTGAGGCACTGCATGCCTCACAAAATGAGTAAGTTAGCGTTGCTTCACTGCATTTGTTTTCCAGATAACGACTGCGGGGACAACAGTGACGAGGCAGGTTGTAGTCACTCCTGCTCCAGCGCTCAGTTCAAGTGTAACAGCGGCCGCTGCATCCCAGATTACTGGACCTGTGATGGAGACAATGACTGCGGAGACTACAGTGACGAGACCCATGCAAACTGCACCAATCAGGGTCTGTATCTAACCTCCGTATTGTCTCTTGAAACGTTTCCACTGCTGCAGAATATTGCTTTCCAATCGAATGCACCTTTAACTAGAAAAAGCAGTGTGTTAAAATATCCTTTAAAAAAAATCAGTGTGTTAAGAGTCAAGTTTTCTGTTTAGATAAAGCCTTGCTACACTTGTGCGAACAAGTTTTGCCTTGAACTTGAAGAGGTTTGTTTCATCTCTTTTCTGAACTTCATGTTTCTGTTCACGCAGCACTCCCAAGGATGTTATGTGATGTTATTCAGACACTCGAAGTCGTTTAAATATCAGGCAGGGAAATCTGACACAGTACTTAGCAAAGTTTTATGGTGTATTGCACTTGGAAGGAACAAAAAACAAACATGATTTAAAAAGTAGCTATCGAACCGAACGTGACATTTGTACTATACGGAAATAAAATAATACAATAAAAGGACCTGCAGCTGATGGAACAGACTGCATTCTATTACCAACCTCTGTTGTACACATAAAAATGTACGATAATTGATTTCCCCTGACAAATAATTTGCATTTATGTACTTTATAATTAGTATTCATATTTAATAATAAAAGCTTTAGTTGAAGAATGGCTAAGAAGGAGTACTGGTAATAAAAGTTGTGAGGAAAGGGGAAAAAGACACTAAAGGCACTAAAAGTTAGGGGCTACTGGCTTATCATAGAAGCTACTTTCAGCTACTTTCGGCTGCTCTCTTATTGACAAGGCGTCGTCACAGCGGGTAGCTCCACATGTTTGATTTGGCAGAGTTTTTACGCCGCATGGTCCTTCCAAAGGGATTTGAGTCTCCTCCCGGGACCAAACCGTGGAGGTTTCGCTTGTTAGCCACTACGCTACAGAGCCCCTACGAAGGCTACTGGCTGATAGTATAGGTTGGATATTTTGCAGTGTTTCTTAGTTGAAACAAACAAGACTGAATGAGTTTACAGAAGTCAAATTTATGTTAAGCATTCAAGCTCATGTTCAAGCTGGTGTTCATGAAACACAGGTAGCTGTTAGTGTCTCGGATGGTTCTGCATTAATTTCTTTATTTAATCTCTTTCTTTTGTTTAGTAGATTCAATGGGTTTCGTGTCCGTAAGTCACTCTGTCTGTTAGGTACAACCTTTGACACCCAATAATTCAGATATACCTACTTATAGTTATAAGTAACTTGTCTTAAAAGCAGTAAAATAAATCAAATATATTTTGCCTGCTGATGTGTAGAAAACAGTGACCTTCTGAATTCACGCTTAAAGCTTTTCTGTCAAATCTGTCCTTCTGCATGCTAATTTCTAACGGGCACCTCATTAGTTTTCGTTCTCAGTCTTTTGAAGTCACACATTGTTTTTGCTCAAGGCTGCGTGTCCTAATGCGAGAGATGTCGCAAAACGGCGTCACTTTCGAGTGATGTCTTTTTGATGTCTTGTTTTTTGGTTTGTTTTGTTTTTTTCAGCCACTCGCCCGCCTGGAGGTTGTCATACAGATGAGTTTCAGTGTCGGATGGATGGCCTGTGCATCCCCTTGCGCTGGCGCTGTGATGGGGACACTGACTGCATGGACATGAGCGATGAGAAGAACTGTGAGGGTGTCACGCACATGTGTGATCCAGCTGTCAAGTTTGGCTGCAGGGACTCCGGTGAGGAATCCACACTTCTTAAAATGCACCGACCAATTTCATTCTGCTTTTAATGACATTTTATGCAACGTTCTGACGGAGGTTGCTCGTGAAATAACCCTGCCTTCTGTCTGTAGCACGCTGCATCAGCAAAGCCTGGGTTTGTGATGGCGACAGCGATTGTGAGGACAACTCAGATGAGGACAACTGTGAGGCACTGGTGTGTAAGCTCTCTCACCATGTGTGTGCCAACGACTCCACCATCTGCCTGCCTGCGGAGAAACTTTGCGACGGAGCTGACGACTGCCCAGATGGTTCTGATGAGAAACTCTGTGGTAAGGAACAACACCACCCAGGCTATGTCTCATTGCAGGGAACGCAACGCAGCAAGTGAAGGCCTGCATTTAAAATGATCGCTAAAATAAATCAACGGTTAAGTACATCTGTTCCTTTTATCTACAGACTTGTGTTCGCTGGACAACGGCGAGTGCAGCCATAACTGCACAGTGGCTCCCGGAGAGGGGGTCATTTGTTCCTGTCCTCTGGGCATGGAGTTGGGGGCTGACAACAAGACTTGTCAGATCCAGAGCTTCTGTGCTAAACACCTGAAGTGCAGTCAACGCTGCGAGCAGAACAAGTTCAGTGTCATATGTTCGTGCTACGATGGCTGGGAACTGGAGCCTGACAAGGAGAATTGCAAGAGCACGGGTAAGGGATCATGGAAACAAAAGGCGGATTTAAGGAAGTGAGCAGATGTGTGTGTGTGTGTCTGTATAGAATTGAGTTACACAGGAGGGGGAGAAAGCTTGAGAAGTGACCCTTACTATACCACATCACTGCCAAAACAGCAGAATCGAAGGGTGGTTTGGTTTCGGGATGAAGGAAAGGAGAGGCAAGCCAAGCAGGAAACTGTGGTTGGAGAGGATGCATATCGCCAGAATATGGTATTCTTTTTGGACAATAGACAGTACACTGGAGACAGGAAAGGGGAACATATTACATCGTTTTAATGAGAGTATATGACATGTAAAAAGATTCATGAAGAAAACCTAGCTAGTGTTTTCTGACTATCAGTTTTAGTTTATGAAAAAGTGATTATTAAATGTCAAAGAAAAAACTAAAGAGCTGATGTGTTTTTAATTTTTTTTTATTAAAGTCATTAAAAGTGCAATTTGGGAAAGACAGAAAATACTTAATCACTTTATATCAACTTTGAATTTTGTAATCCACATAAAGAATGTAGTTATCTCTCTGCAGCAACGAGGACACAGATTTATGATGCTGCCTCTCACTGCCAGGTCTTAGAGACTAGCCACCAGCACCCTGTCATTCATCCTGCTGCCCGTATGGCTGCCTGTTAGGTACAGATAACTCCTGTCTTATTTACACTGAGTTTTAATTACCAGGGATTAGAGCCACTTTCATAACCCCTCCTTTGCTGGTCAAGCCGCACACTGCAGAGGAACAGGGCTGCAGGGTTTTCCATGCTGCACAGCAGAGCCATTTTGGAGCGTTTTGAGTACCAATCAACGGTGACCAAGCAAAAGTTTTAACCCTTTATGATCTGGTTAGCTCCATATTTTAGGATATTGTTATTTTTTTCCTCTTTCCACAGATCCTTTCAAACCCTTTATCATTTTCTCCAACCGCCATGAGATCCGCCGCATTGATTTGAATAAGGGAGAGTTCAGCGTGTTAGTTCCTGGGCTCAGAAACACTATAGCCCTGGACTTCCATCTGAACCAAAGTGCCCTCTATTGGACTGACGTCGTGGAGGATAAGATCTATCGTGGGAAGCTGTCTGAGAATGGAGGTGAAGCCTTGTACTGTAACAGGTTTTTATGCCTAAAAGACCTAAAAGCACCATCTCTTTGGTTTGTTTTGACAACCGAGGGTCCGCTAAGTTTCATGCCAGAATGCACGATCTTCATCAGTGAAAAACAATTCTATTTGCAGCTGAAAACATCTGGAAATTGGCGTTCCAATTGCAGTGCATTGATTAGGTTTTCTAGGATTTTATTGAGTTGAAAAGAACACATTGGAATGCAGGGCCTCTTTTCTGTGCTTAAAAGCAGAATAGACTGTAGAGTGTGTACAGCTATGCTGCTGGAGCTGTGGCTTCTGGGTAACAGAACATCAGATACTTCATCACATAAGGTCAGACCGGTCAGTCAAGACCTGCTGCATCAGGCAAGCAAGGCGTCATCATGGCTGCAGCAGCGATAATGAGGAAATTATGTGCACAAGTCTCCACTTATATTGTGCATCTTACTGTATGTTTATTTGCTTGTTGTGTCTCATGTTTACTTACACAGTCCATAGGCTATATGCAGCAGTATGTGTAGGCTTTCATTGTGGCAGAGAGGATAATGACTCGTGTAATTAGACCCTGATTAGGAGCCCAACGGAAAATGAAAGGGTTAGAAAGGGGCTGGAAAATGTGTCTCTTTGCTCCTGGAAGACACCACACATTTGAGACCTTTTCTGCAATTGTAGCATCACCACCCATGCTGAACAATACTACTGTATTTACCATTTGATTAAAGAAAATCGCAGAGTTAACTTCTTATCCAAATAGCTCCACTGCATTTACATAATTTGTCAAACTAAAACTGGATTAGCAGTTAAGATTAGAAATGTAGTCGTCAGCAAATCCCAGCCTTCGCAGCCTTTAATGCTACATGTTGATATACTTTGTGAATTTAAAAAATGTAAGCACCCCAGAGGAGTGTTTATTTTATTGAGTAGTGAGATGAAATATGATGTTTGAACATATGCCCTGATTTTTTTTCTCTTCTTGTAGCTTTAACCAGCTTTGATGTGGTAATCCAGTACGGGCTGGCGACACCAGAGGGTCTGGCAGTCGACTGGATAGCGGGAAACATTTACTGGGTGGAAAGCAACCTGGATCAGATAGAGGTGGCCAAGTTGGATGGAACCATGAGGACCACGCTACTGGCGGGGGAGGTGGAGCACCCCCGAGCTATTGCTCTTGACCCCCGGGATGGGTAACAGCTGTTTATTCCGCCTCCCCCTCATATCAAGGAGAACACGTTACCATCATGTTACACTGGCTCTAATTGTTTTGGCTGTAACTACGGAGCTTTTTCAGTTATAAACCTTGCTGACTGTTTCATTTCGTGTTATGGTTCTTTAGGATTCTCTTCTGGACAGACTGGGATGCCAGTTTGCCAAGGATTGAAGCTGCATCCATGAGTGGAGAAGGCAGGAAGACTATCCATAAGGAAACGGGCAATGGAGGCTGGCCAAATGGACTCACTGTGGATTATTTAGAGCGTCGCATCCTGTGGATTGATGCCAGGTTGTACAGAGGGGAAAAAAATGAAAATATTTGCACATAAATGTTCAGTAATACTCAGAAACATAGCTAAAACTTGTGCTTTATGCAGGTCTGATGCCATCTATTCAGCCAAGTATGATGGTTCTGGACTAATTGAGGTTCTGAGGGGCCACGAGTATCTGTCGCATCCGTTTGCTGTCACCATGTATGGTGGAGAAGTTTACTGGACAGACTGGAGGACCAACACGCTGGCCAAGGCAAACAAGTGGACCGGGAGCAACGTCACAGTGGTGCAGAGAACCAATACGCAACCCTTTGACCTTCAAGTGTACCATCCATCCAGACAACCACAGGGTAGGAAACAGACACACACTCATGTATGCGCCACCATTATAATCAATATATGGAAAGATTACAATCTGAATTTATCTACAAGTTTCTGCCTTCAAAGTTATTAGTTGTACATTTTGAGTTACTGACAGTTATAAACTGAATCACCCCACAAGAAAGTTTGTGTAAGTCAAGACCACTACAGTCAGTATTTCCATCTGCACTCATTTATAGTTGGCCGTTCTGAGACCTCTCTGACCTCCATCTGCTTATAATGAAAGCCTAAGGCACGTGACGAGACCGACAACACCGAAGAGAGAAGGCATCGATAAAACTGTCAGAACAGTAATTAGACAGGAACACCATGCAAGGGCGGAGCTGATTTTGGGAGGGGGGGCTGCAAAGTGGCTTGCAGAATTCACGGGGAAAAGTTTTACACTATGCTGAATTTTCTTGACCATTAGGAAGTATAATTACATTAGATTTTAACCACACATTAAAACATTTCATTGACTTTCATACTTTTAAAATAAAACCATTTCTGTGCTCATGTCTCCGTAGCTCCTAATCCGTGTGCAGCTAAAGACGGCAAAGAGCCCTGCTCTCACCTGTGCCTCATCAACTTCAATCAGATGTTCTCCTGTGCTTGTCCTCACCTCATGAAGCTGGGCCCTGACAAACGCACGTGTTACGGTAAGGCTGACCTCACGAACACAAATGCAACCACTGTGGAAAATAGACTCGTTGAGTCTTTCTTAGCCTCCACGCAGTCCTGTTCTTTTCTTGCTTTAGCTTGAATGTTACTGTCTAATCCCTGTCCTTGCAGAATTGTTTATTTATAATTTATCTTATTTTTCTCTTGGAGAAAAAGAGAGAGGATTAAACAGACTTTTAAAAAAAAAACAACATTTTTTTACTTTGAGGTCTTTTTGCTGTGACAGCTTTGGAGCGTATTGAGGTGTCCGTCTGTAAAATAGTGAAAGCTGGCCTGTTTATTCAGTGTGTGAGTTTAGTATTCAAGGCAGCACTTTCTATTATCTTCAGCGGTAATGGAATGGAGAGCCCCATTCTGTCTGATGCAAGCATCAGACACATCCCCCAGCTTCCACCACCGGCTCTGGGCTGGCCAATACAGCCCGGCGCTGTCATTACTCTGCCCTCTCCGGCTCTCTTTCCCTCCTTTGCTGTCTATCATTTAAGCCGCACACAGTTAAATGATACTTGACTGTTGAGACCAGTGCAATTGCAATGTATCTTCACTGATTGAATTCGCTCGCTCTACTCTGGCTGTGCTATTGAGTTAGCCAGCCAGACACAATCATTAGTCGAAAGATGCAATTGGATCAACTGTTTGTTCAAGTGGCAGGAATAATGCGTGGATGTACTGATCCATGCTGTAACCATCTATCCGCAGCTCTGACTCATGCATTAGTGTGTACTCGTGCATTTGACTTAAAGCTACATTTAACTCCCGATTACTCACATTGAATACCAACGGTCCATGTCAACATCTTGTGTCTCCCGCAGAGTCTCGCCAGTTCTTGCTGTACGCTCGGCAGATCGAGATCAGAGGAGTCGACATCGACAACCCGTATTACAACTATATCATCTCCTTTACTGTGCCGGATATCGACAACGTGACTGTGGTGGACTATGATGCTCTGGAGCAGCGTATCTACTGGTCAGATGTCCGTACTCAGACCATCAAGAGGGCGTTCATCAATGGCACTGGAGTTGAAACTGTGGTTTCTGCTGGTATGATGGAGGCAACACGACACATTACAGAACATAATTAAAAGGCTCATTATTTAGAGCCTTACTTTAAGAAAAAAATATAGCAGGGTAATTTTATCAGACTGCACCAAGATTTTTGTCCAGTAGTTAAAAATTAATGCTTCTCTCACTTCTAGATTCCTAGTATGCAGATGCTTTTATGTACAAGGGCTCTACACAACAAAACTGATTAGGTTGGGGAATGGCGATCTTTTGCCTGAAATAATAACCTGAGTGGGCACGTTTTGGTGGATGATCTATGCCAGCTAACTCTGTCTTTTAAAAAAAACAAGTTAGCTGGAAACAATAAAAGATACAGGTGATAAAATGTGTCATCGGTTGTCCTGTTAGCCAACCAATGCAGTGTCCATAGGTTAGAAAACATCATTTTTTTTTTAAAAAAAAAGGCTGATTAATAAGATTTTGTTCGTGTTCTTCATCTTTCATCAGATTTGCCCAATACTCATGGTCTGGCTGTCGACTGGGTGTCCAGGAACCTGTTCTGGACCAGTTATGATGCCAACAAGAAGCAGATTAATGTTGCCAGACTGGACGGCTCCTTCAAAAATGCTGTCATCCAGGGCTTAGACAAACCCCACTGTCTAGTGCTCCATCCAGTACTGGGGTTGGTCTCGCTCACAAATGCACACACACACTCATACTATAAAGCTGTCATGTGTCGCCACACTGAAGCTTTCAGAAATTGCTCACAGACACCCTCCTGGCTTCACCTATAACTTGCAACAGATACAAGCAGAAGTCTGCACAAAGACACACACAAACAATCATACCAAGTCTGTCTGGCAGGTTCCCCTCTGTGTGCGCTCACAGTAATTCTGTTCCTGACCTCGGAGTGTTTTGTCACTCAGGAAGTGGTTCCAATCCTTCTCCCTTCATGCCGCCTCTCTGTCTTTTTTTTTTCTGTTTCTGTTTCAAAAGTTTCTGTGCTCAGAGTATAAATAATTTACAGCAAGTGTCTCTGTTGCTTTGTGTGACTTTTTCTGTTTCTCATCACTTTCTTCTTTGTGTTTATCTTACATCCTGTCCATTCCTGTCTTGCCTTGCAAAAGTTTTTCTTTTTTTGCCAGCTCCAAACATGAACCTGGCCTCAGTCTCAGAGAATAAAAAAGTCCATCTGTATTCATATACTCAGTTTTGATCTGCCGGAATATGTGGGCTTTTGTGTGTTTTAGGTCAATGAAGAAAATATATTTTCTTAAGACAAGTCTCTGCCTCTGTGTGCATTACTTCCACTGTACTCCTTCCTCTCTGTGAAAGGCTTTAGCCTCCTTAAGAGGAGGAATGTTTCCGATCTGAGCATTGTTGGCGTGAGAGAAAATGAGAAGCAGATGTGAGATCTGTGAGCTCTCCCCTTTTTCTGGCACACAAACATGCTGACCCCACCAAAGGTGGGTGGGGTCAAAGAAAGTTGAGGCGGGGCAAAGAGTTGGGACGGATATGTGTGTGCGTGTGTACACAAACATGACAATATAGGGGTTTATATGCTTCAGAGGCTTTATTTAAGGATAGTTAACAAACAAAGGAAGGGCGTGGTGGCTCTGGCTGGATTTAACAGAAAGTGAATGAGCATAGAAAATGTGCGGTCCAAACAAAGTGGCGCACACACGTATATACATGTTACCCTCTATACTCTGCATATGTGCATTTCCTCATGACAGTTTGAGAAGCAGTCATTTATGTGAGTGCATCTGGTGTGGGAGATTAAAGCTGTCAGCGGTTGATCGGGACATTAATTAACTGCTGAACTAAACGCACTGAAATATAGTTTATTTGTCAGGTTTTTGCCAGCTTTATTTCTGCCTCACTCATCGTCATTACAGTCTGTTGATGCGATTTTGGCTTTGAAATGAAAACGGCAGATTGCGTTTTAGAAAAGACCAAGTAAGCTCACGTGCAGTTCGGTGTTGCTCACACACCTGATGCTCTCATTTCTTATCGATAACATCACTGTTGTTCATGCTTTGTGTACCTATAGGCTTTATGGTTTTCAGTGGCGTACTACCACGGTTGGTTCAACAAGTTTAATAGTGATGTAGTAAAATTTCTCTCCCTCTCTCTTCCTGTTGCGTATCATATCTTTGTGGATTCTCTGTGCGCGCCTCCATCAGGAAGCTGTACTGGACAGATGGGGACAACATCAGCATGGCCAACACAGATGGCACCAACCGCAGCGTCCTCTTCACCAACCAGAAAGGCCCTGTTGGTGAGTTAGCAGCTCTTTTCTGTGACTGTATAAGCAACAGCACCCCCTAGTGACAGGGCAGATGATTACAACAAGAGCTGTCTTTTTACTTTTACTTGTTTTTTTTTCAGGCCTCTCCATTGACTTTAAAGCTGAGCGGCTTTATTGGATCAGCTCGGGAAACAGCACCATTAACCGCTGTAAACTGGACGGCTCTGGACTTGAGGTGCTTGAAGGGGCCAAGGGCAAGCTGACCAAGGCTACTGCTCTGGCCATCATGGGTAGGTATCCAGAGTGCATTAAAACTGCAATATTCATCTCGTGTGATACTACTCTTATCTGACTGCGTTGCATTGTAAATTTCTCCGGTTAACACGGTTCTTGTAGTGTGAGATCAGGTTTTAATGGAGAACGCTGATCATCCTCATGTGCGCTGTGTCCTGTAGGAGACAAGTTGTGGTGGGCCGACCAGGGAACTGACCAGATAGGAACCTGTGACAAGAAGGACGGTGGAAACTGGAAAGTCCTGAGGAACAGCACTTCTCCCATGATGCACATGAAAATTTATGATGAAACTGTGCAGAAAGGTGCAGAGTTTGGTGCTGCAAGCCAATTTTTCTGTTTTGTTTTGTTTTTTTCAGTCTTTTTTGCTTTGTGAAATTGCTCTGCAAAAAAAATAGGAAGAAGATATGTCCTTGTTTCATTTAAGATCTGCTGTGCAGACTGCATGTAGCCCAGAGCTTATGTGTGTATCTAAAGCACATCTGTTTATGCCTCTGTTACTAGTCTTTGATTTGTTTTATTTGCTCTTTGCTTTTGTGTTTCCAGGCACCAATCTTTGCAGTAATAACAACGGAGACTGTTCCCAGCTGTGTCTCCCCACCTCCCCGACCACCAGATCCTGCATGTGCACTGCAGGATACAGCCTGCGCAGAGGGCAGCAGTCTTGTGAGGGTATGATGCTCCCATACCCATGTCTTATGCCTGATTTTAGACAATCCTGGATATATGAAGCGATAAATGTGAAGTGATGCCACGCTCAAAAATGAACATTTTATTTGTTTGCTTTAGGTGTCGGCTCTTTCTTGCTGTACTCGGTGCACGAGGGCATACGGGGTATTCCCTTGGACCCATCAGATAAGTCGGATGCCCTTGTACCAGTGTCGGGCACCTCCCTAGCAGTGGGCATAGATTTTCATGCTGGTAAGAAATTCTCTAGTTCTGCATATTTCGTGTAGCTGAATTCACTGCTCCATAAAATATTTGTTAAAGCTACTAGCTTCCTTTTTCAGTCCAACTCAGTGTTTTACTTTTTCCCACAGACAATGACACTATCTACTGGGTAGACATGGGCCTGAGCACCATCAGCCGGGCCAAGAGAGACCAAACCTGGAGAGAGGACGTGGTCACTAATGGCATCGGCAGGGTAGAGGGCATCGCTGTGGACTGGATTGCTGGTGAGAGAAACTGCGTCCCGGCTCATGCGTCCTAAATTTAGATAATGACAGTTAGACATACTGATAAAGAGTGTTTTGCTTTTCCTCTCTGCACATTTATCATGCTTGCACATACTGCCTGTCACTGTTAAAAGCAACAGTGTGGACCTGTTGCACTAAGTGAGAAAACAGAAAGTAGATGCAAAAACAGAGAGAAAAAAGTATTATTTCCAGGTCAATGCGGTTTAAAAATTAGGAAATTATTTCTCCTTCATCCTCCACAGGAAACATCTATTGGACAGATCAAGGCTTCGATGTGATTGAGGTGGCCAGGCTGAATGGTTCCTTCCGCTATGTGGTGATTTCGCAGGGCTTGGACAAACCTCGTGCCATCACTGTCCATCCTGAGAAAGGGTGAGAACGAATGACACTGTGCCAGGTTCCTACTTTAGCTTCTCCTTCTGTGATTTATCTCAGTATTGATTACTGCGGTATTTGGTTTTCTGTCTTTGCGTGCTTTGGTGCGAGCAGCTACCTGTTCTGGACAGAGTGGGGCCAGTATCCCCGCATCGAACGCTCTCGCCTGGATGGATCTGAGCGAGCCATCCTCGTCAACGTCAGTATCAGCTGGCCCAATGGCATCTCCATCGACTATGAGGTACACCGCAACAGATCATTTTTTACATTTATATCGCTGACTTGCAGCACAGAGAGTGGGCCTAACATTACTTAATGTGGGAATGTAGGATGGTATGCTGTACTGGTGCGATGCCAGGACTGATAAGATTGAGCGCATCAACCTGGAGACTGGAGAAAACAGGGAAGTGGTGTTGGGCAACAACAACATGGACATGTTCTCTGTGTCTGTGTTTGAGAGCTACATCTATTGGAGTGACAGGTCAGATACAACATTCCTACTCAGTCTTATCCCTCTTTTTGCGAATGGTATTCACCCACAGTCCTAATGTTTATTTATAAATATATATATTTATATCAGCAAACGTCAGCTTGCATTTAATGCTGATAATCTGTCTGGTGTCAACCAGGACGCATGCTAATGGCTCCATAAAGAGAGGCAGCAAGGACAATGCCACAGACTCTGTGTCACTGAGGACTGGTATTGGGGTCCAGCTCAAAGACATCAAGGTTTTCAACAGGGCCAGGCAGAAAGGTAAGCAAAGTGTGCTTTAAAGGTGACCTGTTACGCTCATTTACAGCTCCCCATTTTTATTCTGGCACTCCCTGGAATAGCTTTGCATGAATCGCATTTCAAAACACTCCTTATTTACTCTTTAAAGGTTTTTATGGAGCACCTCAGTTTATCATATCTTTGAAACTTGTTATTTTAGCTCCTGTATCCTTAAGCTTCTTCTTTCTAAAACCCAGATTTTCTTATGACTGGCTGTCCTTGCAAACAGGACGTAGTGCTTGGAAATTCATGTTTAGCTGACGTCATCTAAGCCCTGAAGTGGAAACACAAAGTTATAGATGAAGCATGTAGCGCTGTGTGAACCCTGAGCTTATCACCTTAGAACACATATGCATTATTATTATTTAATATACAGCAGTGGAGAGTAAATTTTCCCTATTAAGTTTTAATTTCCTAAATTAAAAATGTGCAATAATGAATACATCAACATTAAATCTGAACAGAAAAGTGAACAAAATCGTGTTTTTGTTTCTTAAAATGTCAAAACTTCTAGATTAATGTGCAAAAGTAGTTTTTGCAACAGTGCAAAAATACATAAATACTTACAAATCCATAAGGTTTACACTAAAGCGTTGATCAGTCACAGTCCACACAGTGTTACCACCACAGAAAAATCCCCAGCATCACTAAAGGGGCAAATTTCACTGATGGATTGGCCAGGCATCTCTGGGCATGTATGAGTGCACTGTGCACGGGTTTCTCGTGATAGCTGAGAAGCTTGTTGGAACAAAGACCTGGGACAAAATAGCGCACTGCTTACTTGGAGTTTACACATAAGAAACTGTTTGATAAACTACATTTTTTTGTGACATACTTTTGAGAGCTATCTGCAGACAGCAAAGCTGAGATAGCAAACACAGGAAATGCTGGAAAGTCTGTTCTCGACCACATCATTGCTTGGCTGCGCTGCATCGTCTGCCTTCACATGCCTCTACATATATTCTATAAAATTAGTAAAAGTATAATAAGAGTCAGGTGAAAATATATTATAATTCAAATGTATATTTAATTGCATTTTGTTCTCTTTACAGGAACAAATGTGTGCAAGGAAAACAATGGCGGATGTCAGCAGCTTTGCCTTTACCGTGGCAAAGGACAGCGTACGTGTGCCTGCGCCCATGGCATGCTGGCTGAAGACGGCCGCACCTGCCGCGACTACGATGGCTACCTTCTCTACTCGGAGCGCACCATACTGAAGAGCGTTCACCTGTCCGACGAAAACAACCTGAATGCCCCCATAAAACCATTCGAGGACCCCGAGCACATGAAGAACGTCATCGCACTCACTTTTGATTACAGAGGAGGAGGAGGCAAAGGAGCTAACCGTATCTTCTTCAGTGATATTCATTTTGGCAACATCCAGCAGATCAGTGATGACGGGTCTGACCGCAAGACTGTAGTAGAGAGTGAGTTTTCCCGATTCTTAAGTTGGTTTTCTTAATGCTTTGTGCTCTGTCCAAGTAACTAACATGACATGGTGATCTGGCCTAAACCTCCCACCCTACCCCACCCAAGGTTTATGGCTCCTGTCATTTGTCCAGTCATAAGACTCCCTGATAAGAAATCTTCCTGGAGAAGAAATCTGCTGGCTTTTCCCCAAAATACTCATATTTATTCTGTAGATGTAGCCAAAGGAGAAACAAAGGAAAAGCATTTTTTTTAGAACAGAGTGAGAAGCAATACAATCAGGCTGAGAGACAGATAGACTTTCATTCGCCTTATCTCAGCACAACAGAACACGGGTGCACCGTTAATGTTTTACTTTAATCTCTTTTACAAGGAATGCGTGATATTCCCGCTGTGCATGTAAAGCAACAAATCCCAGAGCAAAGTTCCTGCTCAATTCAAGAGCAACTGTTGTTCAAAGCAGTGATGCTGACTGTTGCTGTGAGAGCTCTTGAGTTGACTTTGGTCATGAAGGCAACGCTGACGTCCAGTTTATCTGTAGTCTTTGATCAAGTTTTTTAGCTTGTATTTTTTTGTCGATCCCAGTTGCCAGCAGTTCCTCGCTGTGCGCAATTAAAATAGTCACGTTATGACAAGTTAGTTACTCGTAGTAATACTGTCAGGCAGCAGCCATAGCCACATCCCTGCTGTCTCTTTGTCCGTCCCTCTTGAACAGCCTCAGTAGGTCCTGCCTGAACTTTTCAGACATCAGCACATAGAGAATAGGGTTCATCACTGTAGAGGAGGTTGCCATAAAGCGTGCAAACACAGCAAAGGAGCCATAACGTGGTGAGGCTCCAGTGGCTCCTGTGCCTTTATTCGCCAGTAAGGCCAGCGTCATGCCGTAGGACGGCAGCCAGCACAGGGTGAAAGCCAGCACCAGCATAGCCGACGTTTGGGTCACTTTGCTTTGGTAACGCTCCACCTGGGGGGCTCTTCCAGCGTGCCGACTCCTCCATAGGAACATGTAGATGCTGCCATATGCCACTGCTATGGTAACTAGTGGTAGAAAGAAGGCCACAAAGAAATGAGACAGTCCATAGATCAGCTGGTCACGGTGGGTCTGGAAAGCAAAGCATGCAAGCCTGTCAAGGGCTTTTTGTGGGGTTCCTACAGAGCGAAAGACTAGCTGTGGAACAGCAAGGCAGCAGGCTGGGACCCAGACCAGTATGGCAGCTACAGAGACTCTGCGAGTAGAGAGAAGGGAATATGCTCTGGCAGGCTTCACAACAGTCAGATAGCGACACACAGACAGTGTGGCCAGAGTAAAGATGCTGGTTGAAGAGCAGGCTGATCCCAGGAAGCCCAGCAGACGACACATGAAGTCACCAAACGGCCAGTGCTGCATGGCTATAGCAGCCGTGTGGAAGGGAACCATGGAGAGCAAAAGCAGGTCTGAAATGCTCAGGGCCAGAAGCAGGATGTCTGTCCCCATACCCATCACAGAGTTTTGGGGAGACTGTCCAATACGTCCCACCCCTCTCCTCCATCGCTTACATAAGATTACTATCACTATGGTGTGTCCGCTAACTCCCAGCACCAGAATTAGTGAATCTAGTATTGGGACTAGAACCTGTTCCACATTGTCCAGTCCAGGGTCACTGCTACTGTTACCCAACAGATCCTCTGAGCTTGTAGAGTTCAGCAGCAGCATTGTGTCTTCACAGTTTTGTTCAATCTGGTCATAAAACTTCTGATCATAAATGTAGGAATGATTAAGGACATTGCAGTAGCAGTGTTCTCAGAAATGACAACGCACAGATTTACAGTTCAAAGTTTAACATGAATCACCTCAGACTGAATCATGTTAAATACATAAACACATATGACACCAATTCCTGTGACTGTGCTGACTGTATAAAAGTGTACAGTTAAAGCTGCTTTCTCTCGATCTGTTCCACCTCTTATTGGCTTGGTATTGTAGAAGGGAACAAAGTGAGATCAGGCCCCTCCACTGAAGTCAAGACACACCTGATTTCTGAGCTGCTTGTCATTCTTCTGGTTGAACTCCTGTTAAGGGCAAGCGGATGTTGAGAGGTGAATGCTGTAGATTGTGTGAGTTCAGAGCAGGCAGCTACTCCACATGGCATTCGCCTTCCACAATCAGTATTCCTCATATATCCAGGAAAGGGACTTCCAGAGAAAACCGCAACAGTGGAAAGGATAGTAGATAGTTTGACAGGAAGACAGGATGAAGTAAGCGGTAGGTGAACTCTGGACTGGTTATGATAGAGCAGGACATGGATGGGCTGTCCAACTCTCTGTGGGAGGGCCTAATGAGGCCCAACATATTTTTTTTTTTCCCATGCTCTATTTAGTTTCTTCCCATTTTGTGGAAAGGCCTCTGCATTGTCTCGACATGCATTTGCAGCACAGCCTGCACAAAAACCTGCGCTGATACAAAAAATAAACAAAGAGCGACACAGTGAGATAGTGTTTGCCTTCAGAATCAGGGTAATTATTGACTCCCGGCCTGATGGCAAACACTGCACTGCTATCATACCTACTGTAGATAAACGGCCATAAAATCACTGTCAGTTGAGCTCAAGACCTGTATATTCAGCTTGCCTGTATTGGCGCAAGCAGCGTGTGAAAATGTAGAGAGTCTTTGGTAGCCCTAGATCAACAGTAATGTGATTTGAGCAGACAGTGGTGGCAGTTTGTGATTTAAAATTCATTAACACCGCTAAAGAAAGAGGAAATGGGGGTGAATAGATTTCACGGCGCTCTCTATCGATTGTTAGGGTTTTGATTTATGAGTGCGAGAAGTCGCTTTGCTTCTCTCAGAGTCTCATAGCGTGCGCTGGACGCGCGATGATTCACGTCTGTGGTGTCGCACTGGAGATATTGAGGTGTAGTGTGAACTGTCCCACCTGGTGGTAAACCTCACCGTTGCTTTGGCCTGACATCTGATGGGATGAGATCATATCCAGTCCTAAGAAAAGGCTGCTTTAATCATTAGACCTGCACTGTTCCATTGCAGCAGCTGCAGTAACAAGTAGGTGACTATTACTTATTATTTGGAGCGGTCTCTGACTCCATGAAGCACAAGTTACAGTATTTGTTTGTGTCTGCGTTGCGTGTTTTCTCAATACCGGTGCAGCTGTTCTCCATCTGATGTTGCAGAACTTTGTGTTCCTCCGTCTTGGCTGACTTTTGGCTGTCCTCTGGCCTCCTTTCAGCCATGAAGCTCCCAACTTCTTATTAATTTTAAGGCTGGGAAAGCAGAAAAAATGACCTCTTGCTTCTCATCTCCTGATGAGGCAGTCCAGTGGAAAGTAATATGCTAGCTGGTAACCGTTATTGTGACCTTTATCCTCCACTATTTGCTGGATAAAAGCCTTGAATCACACAGTGTTCTTAGTCATTAATACTAAGCTGTCATGCCCAGAGCCCTGACTCCGGGTTGCCACACTGCAGTCTGCCAGCTCTGAGCTGCTGCCAAACGGTCTACACTCGGCCTTTTAACATAACCCCGTAGTTGACATGCTTCTTTTTCTTCTCCCTTTTTCCTCTTCTATCTACTCCGTCCCCCACCTCTGGTCGTTGCCTTCTCTTACTGTCTGTGTGCTCTTCTCTCGATTCCTTCATGCTTTTTCAGATGTGGGCTCGGTGGAGGGGTTGGCATACCATAGAGCCTGGGATATGTTGTACTGGACGAGCTACACTACCTCGACTATTACCCGCCACACTGTGGACCAGAGCCGCTGGGGTGCCGTTGACCGGCATACAGTGGTCACCATGTCAGGAGACGACCACCCGAGGGCCTTCGTTCTCGACGAGTGTCAGAGGTAAGAACTGATTCAGTTGTTTATATCGCCGATTTGCAGGCCATTCTGCTCACGCCAGTTCATTACACCTGTTTGTATCACTGATTACTATGTTGTTTTTCCACAGCCTGATGTTTTGGACCAACTGGAACGAGCAGTTTCCCAGTATCATGCGCGCCACTCTGACTGGCTCCAACGTCCTTGTGATCATTGGCACAGACATCCGAACCCCCAACGGCCTGGCCATAGACCACCGTGCTGAAAAGCTTTATTTTTCCGACGCCACACTGGACAAGATTGAACGCTGCGAGTATGATGGCAGTAGGCGCTACGTGAGTGACAAAAACACTAAAAATATTTCTAATGCTGCATGGCTGAGCAATGTGACTGTTTAAATAGCAGCCGTCAGCTTTTTACTCTTTCACTGGTTTGTTAGAAAAAGACTGGGGTTCTCACGACTGTGGTTTTGCTTCCCCCTGCAGGTCGTGCTGAAGAATGAACCGGTCCATCCATTTGGCCTGGCGGTGTATGGAGACTACATCTTTTGGACCGACTGGGTGAGGAGGGCTGTGCTCCGGGCTGAGAAATACACCGGGGCAGATATGAAGGTCCTGCGTGCTGATATTCCTCAACAGCCGATGGGTATTGTCGCGGTGGCCAATGACACTAACAGCTGTAAGTCTTTACACCAAATGATGAAATTCAATGTAAAATTTGGGGGATTTTTCATCACAGTCTTCTGTCGTAAGACTACGACTGCTGGACTGTTTCATGTAAATGTGTGAAGCAAATCGATCTTAAAGCCTGTAAACCAAACATTGGTTGAGCCTGAGCCGGTAAAACATTCAACATCTTTTTCACATTTATGATAAGTGGAGGAATCCTGAATTTTTCTCCTGTTTTTTAAAATTTTTATTCCTCTCTGCATTTATCATTGTTCGTATCTTTTTATTTCAATCAAGTCAAGCATTTTTCCACTCTACCGTATCTTTTCCCTCGAGTTCCCTTATTCAGTGAACAGTTTTGCAGCAATACCCGCAGCACCGATGCAAGCCGAGAGCCCGCTGTAACAGCCGCAAATCCTATTTAGATAGAGTCACATTGTGCATTCAGCTGAGGCAGAGCCATTGCCGGGTTCACCCAGGTGTTTCTGTCTGCTCATGATGTGTGTTCGCCTGTGTGTCAGGAGATTGGATGCGAGATCAGAAATTCTCAGGTTTGTGTGCTAACTGTCCTCCTGTTTGCACAGGTGAATTCTCCATGTGTCGTGTTAACAACGGGGGATGTCAGGACCTGTGTTTGCTGACCTCTGAGGGAAGGGTCAACTGCAGCTGTCGGGGCGACAGGAAGCTATTCGAAGACAACACTTGCATAGGTAATTCAAGAATGGGACACGCTTATATGGAGGAAATGTTTATACACAGGAAACAAAGCGAGGGCGATTTCAAAATTCGGACACATTTTTTTTATAGCTCCATAAGTAAACAGAAACACTAAATCAGATCAATGTGCCTTTAAAACACAACAACCTCGAGATAAATTTGTACACTGATTTTCAAGGTACCTAGCAAACAGGTTGTTTGGAGGACTCATCACACTTCTTCTGTGGATTTAGGCTGTCTTCATCTAATCTTGATAACTGAAGAGAAGGGGGCTGGTCGGGGACTGTCTTTGGTAGAACTTGTTATTGTTTTTGCTGAAGATGGATATTAAAAACTCTTGGCTGAGTTTTTGAGGCCGCACACTGCAGAATGAGCTGAGACTCGGGCCTCCGGCCTCTGGGCCTGCAGCTCGGTTCACTCTGGCACAGCTGGCTGCCGGCGGGCACGCCGGTGCAACCACCTCTAGCTTCTGCCCAGTGGCTACTGGGTGACCCCTCGTCTGGGGATCCTCACCCCTTCCCATGAGGGTAGCACGGATGCCCCTCCGGTGGTCCTCCTTGGGCTCTTGCACTCTGGGGCCTCTGGATGTCTGGGGCCTGGATCTCCTCCATGCCTGCTTCATGCCCTGGGGGACAGGGCTATGGCTCTCTACATCCTCTTGCGCTTTCTGTCCTGCGTGCTGCACAACAACATTCAATATTTAGTATTTACTGCTGTTTACACTTAGCTAGATTAATGCGATGGTGTTGTGTTTAGTATGTTGCTTTGTTTGGTTTTTTTTGCTTGTTTTCTATTCTTTTTCTCTCAACAGGTGATCCAGGAGATATTTTTTCCCCCTTTCTCACTGTCCCTCTCCCCTTCTGTTTTTCTTTTCCTTCCTCTTTCTTTCTCCCTTTCCTATCCCTCACTCATGTCTTTCCCGTCTGTAACAACTGAAAATAAAATAAAATAAATAATAAAAACAAAGGTCGATCAAATGGACCAATACGGAAATGCCACGATGATCCATTTGGCAAAATAAATCCATTGGGTATCCTTGTTGGTCTTCAGACAACAATTCTGACGGCTAAAGAACCAAATGGGACAGGCAAAAACAAACTGAGCAGCATTACTGTAGATGTGTCCCCGATGGTTCTGTTGCGTGGTGATGCTGGTGATGATGAGCAGACATTCTTCTTGGGCAGAACTTGATGTGATAAAGTAACAAGCAAAGACAGATATCGGCTCTGTGCCTGCTCTGATTGTCTTGGGTTAGGCAACTCTTCCTAAGTCCCTATTTCTCTCTTTTTGCCTGTCAGCCCTCAACACTACATGTAACAGCATTGATGAGTTTGAGTGTGGAAACGGAGACTGCGTTAACTACACCCTGACTTGTGATGGCATGGCTCACTGCAAGGACAAGTCTGATGAGAAGCAGTCATACTGCGGTGAGTGGAACCTTTTTTTTGAGCGTCAAAACACTATCAGCTGTGTTTTTTCTTGTTGGATTTTGTAGTTAGAATCCATCCTGTCTGGTTTTCAGCCAATCGCGTCTGCAAGAAGGGCTACAGACGCTGTGTGAATGCCCGCTGTGTGGGTCACAGCTCCTGGTGCAACGGGCAGGATGACTGTGGAGACAGCTCAGATGAGCTCTTCTGTAACAGTGAGTCTGTTTTTTCCAATTAATCAAACATTTTTGCATTCGCATTTCTTAAAATATTGCTCTCACTAACCGCCGCCTCTCCCTCTCGCCAGCCACGCTGTGCTCAGCCGATCAGTTCCAATGCAAAGACGGCGGCTGCATCTCCAACTCCAGCAAGTGCAACCAGAAAGTGGACTGCGAGGACGCTAGTGATGAGATGAACTGCAGTAAGTTTGTTCTTAAAAATTAAATGTTGACATTTTTGCTACTCTGAGGCGGTGGTAAAATGTTTTGCCTTCTCTCTTTGTTAAGCCGCCACAGACTGTTCCAGTTATTTCCATCTGGGAGTGAAGGGAGTGACATTTCAGAAGTGCGAGTTCACCACACTCTGCTATGCACCGTCTTGGCAGTGTGACGGTGCCAACGACTGTGGAGACTTCTCAGATGAAAGAAATTGCCCTGGTATTTTAATTACATCTGACAGCTAAATCTACTTGGATTGAGTTTTTTTTGTTAGAGTAGAAAGAACTATTTGGATTATGCCACAGGGAACAGGGAAAAACAATGAATGTTTTCATCCATTAAATTGTGGTTTGGGAGGTAATTCTCCTTGAAGAACACAGCAAAGTAAATGTAATTTGTTTTTCCTCTCTTCATGCTGGATTAACTCTTTGATGTTTCCTTTTCAAACTAACCTCTTTTCTGCTGCTCTGCCAGGGAGCGGGAAAACAAAGTGTCCGACGCCCTTCTTCGCCTGCCCCAGCGGACGTTGCATCCCTATGAGCTGGACCTGTGATAAGGAGAACGACTGTGAGAACGGTGCGGACGAGGCTCATTGTGGTAAGTTTGTATACGCTGTACAGGACAACAGACCATTGCTTTGTTTCAATGTCTTTGCTTTGCACTTTACGTGTTCTCACTTCTCCTTTAGACAAGTTCTGCTCAGCCACCCAGTTTGAGTGTGGGAACCACCGCTGCATTCCTAACCGCTGGGTTTGTGATGGAGCGGATGACTGCGGGGACAGCAGTGACGAGGACAGCAAGTGCAGTAAGTGCTGAAGGCATATTTAGACATGGACAAACACTGAACTCCTAAAGTTGAGTGAATATTGCAACAGTTTTTAACCTGCAGCACTGATTAAAAGTATGAGTCACCCCTCATTTTTGTATACTGTATACTTTCATAGTCAGTAAGATTTTCTTGCAATTTTTAGTGTTCTTGATCAGTAGATCTCCAGGCGTTCAGTTATTTTCAGTCGAGTTCTTGTACCTGAACATTTTCTAAAAATTTATTTTTGTTTGTTAAACCACTTGACTTGATTTGACTCATGCCCTTAACTCAAAGTTAAGCATAAAAAGGCAACTAACTCATGGTATGGATCAGTCTACACATAACAAACAACTTAGCAAAGAACCAATAAGTTGTATCCAAGGAAACTGGAAAAGCAGAATACAAATGCAGAAGAGGCATTGAGTATCTACAGCAGATGAACAATATCTGAAATCCATGTCCTTAAGAAATAAGAAGAAATCCAGACATAGGAGCTGAGATAGAAAAACACACAATGGAACACCATTAGTCATGGATTGGCGTCCCCAAAGCCCGGACCTCAAAATGATTTAAACAGTGTGCGACAATCTTTACAGAGAAAGCAACAAAAAGCAGCCATCATCCAAAGAAGAGCTTTGAATGTCCTTCGAGAATCCTGGAGAACTGAATTGTACCACATGTTTGCATGTGCTTTGCTGCACCTACCTCACATTTTCTTAGCAAAATATAAGGAAATGATGGGTGGTCTTATGCACACTAAACAATTTTAGTTTAATAAGTGCAAAACATTAAGCTGTGTACAAAAAATGTAATTTTCTTTATATTAAAATAACCATTAATAGGCATTCCAATCAGTCACCTCTTTCTATTACAGAGACTAAAACCTGCAGTCCAGAGACGTTCCAATGCCCCGAATCACACAGGTGTATTCCTAAACGCTGGATGTGTGACGGAGATAAAGACTGTCCCGATGGAGCTGATGAGAGCATGAAAGCTGGCTGCTGTGAGTGCAAGCCGAGGGCTGAGTTTGATCAAGATAAATAGATTTTAATAACTCTCATAGACTAAGGAATATCTGTCAGTTTTAGTGATCTCACTTGTGCGCCAATTATTTCTGTGCCTCAGACTTCAACAACACATGCAGCAGCAATGAGTTCATGTGCCAGAACCGACAGTGTATACCCAAGCACTTTGTGTGTGACCATGACAACGACTGCAGCGACGGCTCAGACGAGTCCCAGGAGTGCGGTGAGTGGAGCCGTGACCTGTGATTTGAAACACTCTCCCGCCTCCTGAGTGTGGTTTTTTTTTTTTTTTTTTTTGCTTTTTTTTTTTTTTGAAGTAGCATGTACTGTTTGTCGCTACAGAGTATCCGACGTGTGGACCGAACGAGTTCCGCTGTGCGAACGGACGCTGTCTCATTAAAAATTCATGGGAGTGTGATGGAGACTTCGACTGTCATGACCACTCAGATGAAGCTCCAAAAAATCCCCGGTGCACTGGCCCAGGTTAGACACACAGAGTCTCTCCAGAAGTACTTTATTTATTCAGTTCATGTATTCAGTATATTTATTGAATTAGTGTGATTACAGGACATGTAAAATTCATTTTTAACCACTGAACTTGCAAAAAAATACAAAAATAAAGGGACAATAATATTATAGCATATATAAAGGAGGTTCCGGGAAAGAAAGTGAACAAGGAGAAGTCACAGTCTTTATATTATAATTAAATACTGTATGCTAACAAGCCTAAAAGAGAATAAGACTCCACTATCTTTATCTTTTTGGCAATTGTAATCCGCTCTCAGCGTTTGCGACTGAAATTAATCCTGAGGCTTTTATATCAGCTACGCCGCCTGACATTTTCTCTTCATTTGTTTCTCATTTCATTGCTCCACTTTGTGGAACAGAGAAGAAGTGCAACGACACCGCGTACATCTGCAATAATGGAAACTGTGTGAACGAGACGTTGCTCTGCGACCATAAAGACGACTGTGGCGACGGCTCTGATGAGCTCAACTGCTTCATTAACGAGTGCCTGAACAGCAAACTGAGTGGCTGCTCCCAGCTCTGTGAAGACCTGAAAATAGGGTTTAAGGTAAGTGAACAGCATGAAATTAGGACTTGAGTTCTTAAGTAATGGTTGTGTAAAAACAAATATTGCACAGACTGCTGCTTTACTTGTTCTGTGCTTTGCTCCCCCACAGTGCAGATGCCATCCCGGCTTTCATCTGAAAGATGACAGGAAGACTTGTATTGACATAGATGAATGCACAACCACTTACCCGTGCACACAGCGGTGCATCAACACGCACGGCAGCTTCCACTGTCTGTGTGTGGAGGGTTTCCAGCTCAGCCCCGAGAACCCCACAATATGCAAATCCACTTCTGGTAAGAAATGTGACAGATTATTAGCATTCAGGGATGTGTTTAAGGGAAAGCCTCTCATAATTTGTCATATTCTCTCTTCACTCCTTGCAGATGAAGAACCTTTCCTCATCTTTGCCAACCGCTATTACCTGAGAAAGCTCAACTTGGACGGCTCTAACTACACCTTAATCAAACAGGTGAGCCCTGCAGGTTCAGTCCTGCTGATGTGATTGGAAAGTGCTGGAGTTTATCTACACAACAGACTAATGCAGTTCCCATGCCTTGACAGGGCTTGAACAATGCTGTCGCTCTAGACTTCGACTATCGCCAGCAGATGATTTATTGGACAGATGTGACCACCCAGGGCAGCATGATTCGACGCATGCACATCAATGGCAGCAATGTTCAGGTCAGCATAGAAGCGTCTTGGCAGAGGAAGAGAAATAAAATGTGCTGTTAATAACTGCCAGAAATGTAAACTATATTCAAAATGATGAATGTGTTCATGTACATTGCATGTGCAGTGGAAGCCAAAGACACGCATTCATTTTCAGAAAATAAGAACTGCCTGTTCATTTGTCAGGTTCTTCACCGCACATCACTCAGCAACCCAGACGGCCTGGCAGTCGACTGGGTGGGAGGAAACCTGTACTGGTGTGATAAAGGACGGGATACTATTGAGGTGTCGAAGCTGAATGGAGCTTATCGAACAGTTCTGGTCAACAACGGCTTGAGGGAGCCTCGCGCTCTGGCTGTGGATGTACGCTACGGGTAAGAGTGACACTGCAAAATGTTCCTAACAGAGAGGGTTTTTTTTTCTTTTTCTTTTTAGAAGAAGAATTTGTAGGTTTCTGTTTGAAGTGAAGGGCTCACTTTACCAATATCTGTTGTAGTCAGTAACCTACAACTGTAGGTTACATGAGGTGAAATGAATATGAGACTCTAAATCAATTTTTCTCAAACAGGGTAATAATACTGCTTTGGAGAACTGCAGGCCGAATAAGATTTATTTTCAAAAATGTTATGTACAATTCCTACAATTAGTAACATTTAAAAAAATGTAAGCTTGATAAAGCTCGCTTACTAGATTCATGTGTGTTCCATCCTGATCTTGTTTGATGAAACTCCTGTAGAGCACTTTGTCACTGGTCTCTTGCCTTAAAAAGCACAATTTTAATACATTTCTCTTTCTTACTTTCTAGTAAGATAGTCTTCCTGTTTTCAGTGAAAATTTGTATCTAGTTTAACCGGTCAGCTGCTGTAAAAGCTCACAGAAATGTTTTCCATCTTTTTAGTTGTGAATTTTAATCCATAGAAATGAAGTATTTTTCAGTTTCTTCAGACATTAACCATTTTTGATGGTCAGTGCATAATTGTCAGACAAAATATCAAAGGTTGACAAAATAAGAAGGTTGAATGTCTAGGACATCTTGAACCTTGTAAATGTTAAATTCAGATTTGCTATTAATCAGTAAACCTTATAAATATCCTTCACAGGTACTTGTACTGGTCTGACTGGGGTGACAACCCCCACATAGGGAGGATTGGGATGGATGGCACCAACAGGAGCGTCATTGTGGAGGATAAGATCACCTGGCCCAATGGTCTAACTCTGGACTTTATTAATGACCGCATTTACTGGGCTGACGCTCGGGAGGACTACATTGCGTTTACTAGCCTGGATGGAACAAGCAGACATATAGGTAACGTATACATAAATGCACAAGAACAACTTCAGGTGTTGATTTTGTGACTAAATTCTCCGTCTTTATGCTTGCACGTTGTAGTTCTGGCCCAGGATATTCCCCACATCTTTGCCATGACTTTATTTGAGGAGTACATCTACTGGACAGACTGGGAAACAAAGTCCATCAACAGAGCTCACAAGACTCTAGGGACCAACAAGACCATGCTGATCAGCACCTTACACAGACCCATGGACATCCACATTTACCACCCATATCGCCAACCTGATGGTAGGACCAAGATACCCGTCATTAACAACCACATGTTAATCTTCATCTGTGCTCTGGTTCTGTCTGATTTGCTCTGTGTTCTCCTTGTTAACATGTCTCTCCTCTTCAGTGGAAGGCCACCCGTGCCAGACTAACAATGGAGGCTGCAGTAACCTGTGCTTGCTCTCTCCTGGAGGCGGTTACAAGTGCGCTTGCCCCACCAACTTTTACCTAGCAGCCGATGGCAAACACTGCTTGTCCAACTGCACCGCCAGTCAGGTAAAAGCATATCTGCCTGTATTAAAACATGATGACGCATCACACTACCAGATATTTAAAAAAATCATCTGTTTTTCTTCTTTTCCTTCAGTTTGTTTGTAAAAACGACAAATGCATCCCATTCTGGTGGAAGTGTGACACTGAAGATGACTGTGGTGACCACTCAGATGAGCCCGCAGACTGCCGTGAGTGATCAGACCGTAGCAGTCGTGACACATTACTGTTGTAGGCTGACGTTTTGGTTATGGTGGTTAATAATGCGCCACGTATTCTCCCTGTAGCTGAGTTTAGGTGCAGACCAGGCCAGTTCCAGTGTGGTACGGGCATCTGTACTAACCCGGCCTACATCTGTGACGGAGACAATGACTGCCAGGATAACTCTGATGAAGCCAACTGCGGTACAAACACCTACACGTGTCTACAGAGTCTAAATTAGAACTGACAGTCTTTATCTCATGTAATCACTATTTATTGTATTTGTTTGGGTTTTTTTCAGACATCCACGTGTGCCTGCCAAGTCAGTTTAAATGTTCCCACCCCAGTCGATGTATCCCTGGCATCTTCCGCTGCAATGGGCAGGACAACTGTGGAGACGGAGAGGATGAGAAAGACTGCCGTAAGTCATTAGTTCCTCTTCTATTTTCTTAGTGTCTCCCTTGCCTGTTCCCTACAGTGTGGCTGCCTTTTTATCTTAAACACTTTGGTTCGGAGCAAGCTGTCTCCATCACTTGTAGCAAATTTGTCCCATCTGATTGCAGAGAGGCCATAACCGTGCTTCTTTTGTCTCACTTAGGCCACTATACTATTAAGCAGATGGGAAATTGCTAAACGCTGTGTCCCTCTCCGGAGGATCTCTGTCCTTTTTGACCTTTCCTTTAGCAACGAAGCCCTTGGGCCAAATTATGTTGCATAATGTAATTGGGATGGCATTTGGTAAGAACATTTCATTTTCCCTAGAGAGAGATTACATGAACTGTTCAGTTGTAGTATCCAGAGGTCAAAATTAGCATTTTAGCACCTTTATAGCAGGATCTCCATGTTTGCACTTTGAAGGAGCCGGTAGCAGAACCCAAGCACTGCAGCCTTTTAACATGTGAATTCTTCAAATGGAGAGCAGCTTGTCTTTATTTAGTGTGATGAAGTAAATGGGCCCATCTGTTTGCCTCATATGCAGCGGAGGTAACGTGCGCCCCCAACCAGTTCCAGTGTACCATCACGAAGCGCTGCATCCCACGGGTGTGGGTGTGTGACAGGGACAACGACTGCGTGGATGGATCTGATGAGCCTGCCAACTGCAGTAAGACATCTTTCTTTTTATTACGACGCCAAAACAATTGCTCTGCTTATGAAGAGCGTCTCCTCCGCACCGAAATGAAATGGCTCAGTAATAGAATCTGACCAATTATACTAATGAGACGCTGTGAATGTCAGCACCAGAGGAAATCTGGATGCGGAGAATATTGCGCTGGAGTTTAAAAGAGAAATTTAAAACTACGGAGTGAAACAGAGCTGCATCTAGACTTTTATCATGTCGTCGTTCACCCTTTTATTGTCGATTGATTAAAACCCAGGCAATTTTTTTTACAGCATCAGTAAAGGAGGCATGATCTGTTTATCCGTTAGGAGGGAATAAGCCTGTAAAGTCCCATATCTACTTTTGAGGGTCTAACCCAGTCAGTCTCCTCTGTTGCAGCTCAGATGACATGCGGTGTGGATGAGTTCCGCTGCAAGGACTCGGGCCGCTGCATCCCGGCACGATGGAAGTGTGACGGAGAGGATGACTGCGGGGACGCGTCGGATGAACCCAAGGAGGAGTGTGGTAAGGAAAGAGTTTTGGAAGATGAATAAAGATAAAAGATGCTGGCGATGAGGGGAAACTTGTGCTAAATATGTATTTTTGTACAGATGAGCGGACGTGTGAGCCTTACCAGTTCCGCTGTAAAAACAACCGCTGCGTGCCTGGCCGCTGGCAATGCGACTACGACAATGATTGCGGTGATAACTCAGACGAAGACAAGTGTGGTAGGTCGCCCCAGCTTTTCTTACTTTTGGATGGGACGCCGCCCACTAACACTCTCAACCACCCTCGACGCACAGTGATTTGTAATGTAATTGTTAAGTAATCTGTTCCATTAGAGTGGGTTTTAGTGGTGAGCAGGGTTTCGCTTGTCACTCTGCGTTTGTGTCTTATATTTATACACGCATGGTTGAGATTTAATTTGTTTTTAAGTTAGATGGCTCTACGGCCATTTGCACATCTCACGTTCACATCATCTCATGTCTGTTTTGCATTTCACACTGGCCAGTTGCTGTGAGCCAGAGGTAGGTGTTATCACCAGTTACCCAGCCCTTTGTGTGCCCCCGGCTTTTCTTTTAGTCCTGCCAGTATTTTTTTTCCATTTTATTTGTTTATTTTTAAATCCCAGTAGCTCTTTTAGCTCCCGTGTTACACATGCCCGATTCTGTACCCACCGAGCCAACCCTGTGATATGAACTATCTGACTTATTTTATCCACGTACGTCCGGCTCTCAACAGAGCTTCTTGTGTTGTTTTTTTCAGTCTGCTCTATTCCCGCCTTTTCTCTTCTATTTTCCTTTCCTTACACCTCTCCTTGCTCCTTGCTTTGACTCTCCTTGCTCCTTAATCATGCTCACACCCATTCTGAGCGCTTGTCCCTGTGTCCTCAGTGCCTCGCCAGTGCTCCGAGAGCGAGTTTGCCTGCACAAACGGCCGTTGCATTGCAGGGCGCTGGAAGTGTGACGGGGACCACGACTGCGCTGATGGCTCAGATGAGGTATCGCTCACATTTTAACTTCTGATGGAACTTTTTGGTTTAAAATCTGACGTGCTATAATGAAAGCAATTCATTTTTTTTTTTCTTTTCAGAATGGCTGTGATGTGAAATGTGACAGAGATCAGTTCCAATGTAAAAACGGCCACTGCATTCCCCTCCGCTGGCGCTGTGATGAAGATCCCGATTGCATGGATGGCAGTGACGAAGAGAGCTGCGACAGCGGCGGTAAGAAGCATGCGTCATCGTACCACCACTGGATATTTCTAACAAAGCTAATTCTTAAAATATCAGCATCTAAGACCGATGATGACTGAGCGCTCGCCGCTTTGTTTCAGCTGGTAGACACTGCCCCCAGGATGAGTTCCAGTGCAACAACACCCTTTGTAAACCACTGGGCTGGACGTGTGATGGTGAGGATGACTGTGGAGACAACTCTGATGAGAACCCACAACAGTGTGGTGAGAACCAGTGCATTCCTCACATTGCTAGAATTACAGAAGACCATTTGATAGCCTGCTCTTATAGAGGTTTTCTTGTTCCTTAATGCTTTTTCTCCTTTGGTCCTTCAGTTAAATTCCAGTGTCCACCCACAAGACAGTTCCGGTGCCATAACGACCGTGTCTGTCTACCTGTATCAAAACGGTGCGATGGTGTGAACAACTGTGGGGACAACAGTGACGAACTCAACTGCTGTAAGTGTGCTTTTTTGAAAATGAGTATTTATTATTGGATTGATAAGGAGGGCAGGGCTTTAGTAACTTACTGTAACGTCAGATAAAAGCTGCGTATTGTTTTGCAATTGGATGTAAGACTTTTGTTATGGTTAATTTTTCACATGTAACATGTTAAAAATAACTTCTCTGTGACCCTTGTTCTCTTCCAAAAGGGAGTACCTCCAAACCAGCGTGCCAAAAGGATGAGTTCGGGTGCTCGAACGGCCGTTGCATCAGCTCAGTTCTGCGCTGCAACTACTTCAACGACTGTGAGGACTATGGCTCTGATGAAGTCAACTGCAGTAAGAAAGGTATGTTGGGCCACAGTGAATTTGTCACATTGGCAGTGTTCACCCTCTGACCGCCTGCTGCCCGTTTCCTTGCCCGCAGACACAGTGCTGAATGACTGTCGCAGTAACAGGACGGTCTGTGGAGACGGAGATGAAGCTCACTGCGTGGTCAACGGCACCGACTCTTTCTGCTCCTGCAAACCTGGCTTCACATCCAGTGGACGTAACAGATGTCAAGGTACCCTGGCTTCATTTTTCATTTGTCATATTTTTACATCTCTAAGGTGCTTTATATTTGCGTTGTTTCATGTGGTTTTTGGGGTGTTTCACAGATAAGAACGAGTGCAAGGAGTTCGGAGTGTGTTCCCACATCTGCAACAACACTAAGGGTTCCTACAAGTGCAGCTGCCACAAGTACTTCAGCAGAATGAATGACACATGCAAAGCTGATAGTAAGTACTTCTAACCTAATCCAGCAATGTTTTAGGTTCATTTGTTGTTTTGATTGACAAGCAAAAGGTTGCTGGTTCGATTCCAGCCAGAGACACAAATCCCATTTGGGGTTGCATCAGGAAGTGTAAAACTGCCACATCAAATCTGCAGAGTTACTCGCCGTGGCGACCCCTTGTGGCAAGGGAGAAGCAGAAAGTAGCTTCTATATATACACTGTACATTCTTTGTGTTTATTTCAATGCCTTCCTATACCAGTACTCACTTTGCTCTTCATCCCCAGCTCAGAGACAAGTCCTCTACATCGCTGATGACAATGAAATCCGCAGCCTGGACCCTTCCATGCCAAACTGGCACTATGAGCAGATCTTCCAGGGTGATGCCAACGTGCGCATTGATGCCATGGACCTGCACGTGAAGACGAATCGCATTTACTGGACCAACTGGCACACGGGACGCATTTCTTCCTACGATTTGCCTTCTTCCTCCTCGTCCCCCAACAGCAACAACAACCGCGACCGACGCCAGAGTGACTCCAGGATCACCAGCCTTGAGGTAACTTTGTGTTTCTTGTGTGTTTCTTGTGTGTTCTTGCTGCGTGCTTACAGAAATCTGATCTACCATAAACAAAGAAAGACTATTTGTCCAGTTTTATAGATTCTTGTTGCAGTGTCAATTTCTTGTTTGTTTTCAGATTCCTGATCTGAAAATGCCCCGGGGCATCGCTGTGGACTGGGTGGCAGGGAACTTGTACTGGACTGACTCTGGTAGAGATGTGATCGAGGTGGCCCAGATAAGTGGAGGACGCCACCGCAAAACCCTGATCTCGGGCATGATTGATGAGCCTCATGCAATTGTAGTTGACCCCCAGAGAGGGTAAGTGGTTTGTGGGAGGCGTAATATGCAGTCATATCGGAGAAAGGAGTTTGAAGAATGCACACTGTGTTTTAATTGTGTTGACATCAGAGAAATTACTTTTCATTCATTAGGAAAATGTACTGGGCCGACTGGGGCAACCACCCCAAGATTGAAACAGCTGCTATGGATGGAACCATGAGAGAGACTCTGGTTGAAGAAAACATTCAATGGCCAACCGGTAAACCACACAGCTATACAAAAGCAACACTTTCTTTTCATCTGGCCTGCAGTTAGTATAAAGTTTGAGTATTTCCTCTTTTAAACTTTCTCTAATTTACTGTGTGTGCATAGGCCTGGCGGTGGACTACTTTAACGAGCGTCTGTACTGGGCTGACGCTAAACTCTCAGTGATTTGCAGCGTGAAGCTGAACGGCAGTGACGCCATCGTGGCTGTAAACAGCATTAAAAACAGTTGAGTGGCATCTATTTGCATTCTACAGCTCTTCTTGTGATCACTTCTGATCGATCCGTCTTTATTAGTCAGGAATCCGTTCCAATTACACCTTTGTTTCTACTCAGAGCTCCATCAGCCCTTCAGCATCGATGTGTTTGAGGACTACATCTATGGCGTCACCTACATCAACAATTACGTCTTCCGGGTGAACAAATTTGGCAAAGGCCCCATCGAGAACCTGACAACCGGAATAAATCACGCCACAGATATCGCCCTGTATCACCGTTACAAACAACCTGAAAGTGAGTGTGAGGAAAAAAGAAAAGAGCAAAAGTTCAAACAGCAGCAGCAGTGTTTAATCCGTTAGTGCACTGAAGCAGCTGTCTCCCCCCATTTTTAATTTTTGTTCTCACGCTCTTTCTATCAGTGACTAATCCCTGCGACAGGAAGAAATGCGAGTGGCTGTGCCTGCTAAGCCCCAGCGGACCTGTGTGCACTTGTCCCAACGGACGTACGCTGGACAACGGCACATGTGTAGAGCTTCCTACTCCCACACTGTCTCCTATCTGTGAGTCCACAGACAGAAAGTACACACTCGCACACACAGAATGTACGCAGGCACTGCCTTGTATATGTATGTATATGAATGCTACTGAAGGATTTTGTCGCCTACAGCTCCTCCTAGCGGTCCCTGCTTAATCCAGTGTATGAACGGCGGCAGCTGTTTCCTAAATGCCCACAAGCAGCCCAAGTGCCGCTGCCAGCCTAATTATGGAGGAGATCGATGCGAGATTGACCAATGCAGGGACTACTGCAAGAATGGAGGCACATGCACACCTTCCCCTACAGGTTAGATATGAAAACGTAGCTTACTTTGCTATATTTATAATGCCCGATATTGCAGTTAACAGCTGGGTTAAAATATTGCTTTATAGGCTACCTTCATGGTTCTGTTGGCCCAGTAAAATATTGCACACTTTTCTCCATTCCCCACCCATCCTTCCCTTCATTTCTCTTCATGTATCTGTCCTCCCACAGGCTCTCCTACCTGTCGTTGCCTGACAGGCTTTACAGGACCAAATTGCAACCTGCACACTTGTGAGAATTACTGCCGGAATAAAGGCAATTGTACGGTCAGCGCTGGAAACCAGCCAACTTGTAACTGCCCCTCTGGCTTGCTTGGCGACCAGTGCCAGTACAGTGAGTGTTTGCGTTGTCTGTGTGACGCGACAAGTTTCAAACTGTTAAAATAAAGAAAGAAAAAGAACAGTTGAAATGAGCCTTTATGATGTGGCCAGGAATTAATGCACCTATGCGCTTATTTGTGTGCGCCCGTGTGTGCAGGAACCTGCGAAGCCCATTGTCTGAACGCGGGTACGTGTCTGGAGAGCGAAAGCGGCGCCAAACTGTGCCGCTGCCTGCCCCAGTACACCGGTAGCACATGTGAGATTGACAGGTGTCACTACTGTCGGGATGGCGAGTGCATCCGCAGCAATACTTTGACATCGGTGGTGAACTTCACCTGTCGGTAAGAGCACTTATAATTTGCCTCAGATTAACGGAAAAGAAACATAAATGCGTGAAGCTGTCACATTTTGCTCAATTTCTTTTTTTTCCATAGCTGCACAGATGGCCGAGTCCAGCCCAGCTGTTACACGTGCGATACGAACGAGTACTGTGCAAATGGCCAGTGCTCTATAGACTCCAATACTCGCCTTCCAAAGTGCATGTGAGGAGTGCATTCATTCATATTTGTTGTCTATCAGTCTTGGTTAAATCCTTTGCATTGTTTCATAGTGTGCATGAATATTTCTGTTTGCATATATCTCTGTCATTATAATACTGCATAGTTTACATATTTTTTATTGTGTCATCTTGTATTGGTGTCTGTGTTCGTGTGTAGATGTTCACCTGGCTGGGAAGGGCATCGCTGTGAGTCTGTGGCCAGTAGTGATGCTTCAGGTTCAGGCGGACGTGAGTCAGCTCTTCCACTGTGACGTTGATAACAGAGGTTTCTTGAGTTTTGTTTGATGAGGCTGTTTGTTTTTAATTCTTTGTGTGCAGGCACAGTCTCCATACTGATTGCAGTGCTGATGCTGTTGCTGCTGATCCTCCTGGCTGCAGGAGCGTTGTTCTGGTACAGGAGAAGGATGAGAGGGTGAGTAACACGACATTCAAAACTTTACTTTGACCTCTTCCTTTTTGTTTTTTGTTTCCTTTTTTCTTCCCCCTTTTCTTCCTCCTTTCCGTTCTTCGATCTGCACTTTTACTCTCCTCCTCTGTAATGACATCTCTTCTGCTCCTCAGGTCTAGCCGGCCCGGAAAAACCGTCTCCAGACGCTTGCGGTAACGGCTGCAAGGGTTACACTTTTCTCTCCATGCCCTCTTTCAGTTCTTCATTCTGATGCTCTCTCTTTCCCTGCCTCTCCCTTAACCATGAGTTCCTGTGCTGTGTTTGGTCCTTAGTGTTGTGCCATTTTTTTTCTGATGGTCATTGAGGCTGTAGGTCATCCCGCTCCTACAGTGTCCGTCCTGTGTAGTTATTCTCTTTCAAAGCAGGGCTCCAGGGCAGATCTATTGAAAAGATTAAATGAATAGATCTGTCTGTGTGTTAGCCAGTGCTGTAGGTCTTTCATATTGTTGTCCATCATATTGTGCCATAATGTACTGTGTTGTGGTTTGAGCTGTGGTAGTGTCTCTTGTAGCGAGACATGGAGAGTCCAGTAGCATTGTTCCAAGCTCTGACTGGAAAATGCAACTTCCCAAAATCCAGCATTTACTTAGCCATGGATACTTCATTCGTATTTTAGAGGAATGATTGTGGATTTATTGGGGGTCTGGGAAGATATCCAGGTCCAGTATGTCTGGATCTGACATTACCTCCTGTACATGAATGCTGGGTTTGTGTTGGTCCTTGTGCTGTGGCTTAGCCTGGATGGTGGTGAGAGTCATGCAATGCCTCTCCCCTCCCGTCGTAATGTGGCTGTGTCCCTGCTTGCACTCTTCAGGCAGCTCTACTCTTGAACAAAAGATGAAATTATGACTGCTCTCCTTGTCATTTTGTATAGGGCCAAGGGCTTCCAGCACCAAAGGATGACCAATGGGGCAATGAATGTTGAGATTGGAAACCCTGCTTACAAGATCTATGAGGGCGAGCCTGATGACGATGCTGGGGAGCTGCTCGATGCAGACTTCACTCTGGACCCAGACAAGGTAGAGAAAAATATAGACGTGTGCAAAACTTCAGTCACTCTTTATTTCTTTATAGTGTTCTTGCAAGTTGCCAGACTATTATAATGCAGTTTTTATTTTAAAAAAAAATGTCCTGAGTAATAGTTCTCCAGGCTTCGCTACTTTTTGACCTATTTTCAGTCCAGTCCTTGTACCTGACTATTTTCAGAGGGATGCTTTCTTGTTTGTTAAGCCACTTAACGCTAACCTATTAATCATTGAAGGGTTTAAAAAAGGTGCCTAACTCAAGTGATGAAGCAGTTTTCTGTTTACACATAACAAGCAACTTAGCAAAGAACCAGTTTTATCTTTAGGCACTTTGTTATTTGCAGACTGTTGCAAAAATCATCATCAGACAGCACAGACAAGCTTAAAATAGTATTGTTGCACCAACAAAGCGATTCCCAAAAAGGCTATTAGCCCCAAAAAATTGGCATCTCTCAGCATGGTGTGCAGTGTGTCCTTAAAAACACTTGATGAACAGCAGGTCATGGAAGGTCATGTAATTAAGAAACAAGAAAGGTTCAGCAAAGACCTGACACAGGACCTGAGAGATGCAGGTGAAGCGATTAATCCAAATTTTCAGTTTTTGATTTAAATTGTCATCAGTGTGTATGGAAGCGAGCTTTGAATGTCCTACAAGAAGAAGAAGCTTGCCTAAGAGAGTTCAGGGTATGTTGAAGAATAAAGCTGGTTATACTGCATTTCCATGTATGTTTGCACAATAAATCCAGCATCTATTCCACATTTATCTTGCAAAATATAAAAAAATTGGAATGGCTGAAGACTTTTGCACAGCACTGTATATTCATGATGCTAAACTTCAGTGTTTTAAACATGATGTGATGGATCATTTTTCTTCCTTCCAGCCTACTAACTTCACCAACCCAGTTTATGCCACTCTGTATATGGGAGCTCACAACAGCCGCAACTCTCTGGCCAGCACAGATGAGAAGAAGGAGTTGCTATCCCGTGGAGATGAGGAGCCCCTTGTGGACCCACTGGCATAGACCTTGGTCCCAGATCACGCTATTCCAAACACCCCCCCATTCTTGCCTTTTAAAGAAAAATTGAACAAAAAAAATCAATAAAAAGTGTGAGAGAAAATTGCTAAACCATGTGAACACTGTATAAAATGTACAAAAATGAAGGACTACTTTTGTATGTGATTGCAGTATTATATTTTGTTCTTTTGAGATTCCTCTGGTCAAAAACAAATAACATTTTCTATGAGAGATTTTTAATTTCCACTTCGTCCCTTACCCTTTACCTAAATAGCCACTACCTCTGTGCAAAATGAAATGGAAACATGGAAATCATAAGAAAAAAAAAAAGAAATGCTATCATTGGAGCAATTTTAATTTTTTATTTTTGTATGAATTGTATAGAAAAGACAAAAACATTGTTCCATTTCACCAGTGCCAACTGTCTGTTGTTTGTGTCGACTTTGAGCGGGAAAAGGCAAAAACTCAAAGTTTTCAAAATCGGTACATTTGTCATCTTGCCGAGCTTCTTGGCAAGAATGTGTGAGACAGATTTGTGATAGCACCGTTTGTGTATAGCACATGTAAAATGTCAATACCAGATGGCAACTACAGTATTTCCACATTTTTTTTTTTTTTCTCAGAGAACAATGTTGATAAAATGATTGTGTTGTCTTCCTTGCACAGAATATCACATTTTACGGTATAGTGTATACTGTAGGCTTTATACCTTAAGATGTAAAGAAAATGTGTTTGTTTTTATCACTTTGTGTAACAGCTGGAGCTGATGTGTTGCTGTGGAGAAAGGATAAAGCTTGTTGGTGCGAGATTGTGCAGTTATATGAAGAACGTGGAAGGTGGTTATGGGTTAAACATTCCAGGCAGAGTGATGGATGGAGATTACGGATGTAAAGCAATAGATGGGGTGAATACTTTAATGGGTGGGTAGCTGGCTGTGTGAAAACAGCTGGCTAACAATGGCGGGGGCTTTTTTGATAGAAGACTTATAGATAGTGTCATGTTTGCACTATTTAGCGTCTGTTTTCTGGTCTTCCTGTAGAAGCTGCAATTATGGTCAAATGTAAGGAAGGAAAGATTTATTTTCTATGTGTGTTCTGCTTCTCCAGTCCTGGTTTTTGTTCTGTAAAGACCAGGTAGCATCCATCTGGCTTTGTGAGTAAATTTGCCTTCAGAGGATCAAAGTCTGTATGTTCACAGTTGTGTAATGACTCTGTCTTAAGTGCATTATTTTCATTTGATCCTTAGCGTTTCTCTGTTTTCTTTCTTCAGCCCTTCCCCATCTCTTCTCTGTGCCCTGCTGCTGCTAATGCTACCATTCTGGTTGCTCTGACACGTCCTTACGCTCAGCCTCTGTCCCAAAATGCTGCTTCTGTCAGAAATGTGTCAGCCATATCTTAATGCATGTGAAAAGTAACACAAGTCTTCAGTGTAACTACAATAACAAGTTTTTATTTTGCTTACCTGTCAAGCCAGTGTTATTTTATGCCGTCGTGTATGTTTTGTCTTTAATTGAGAGAGAAGTACAATCATTTTACCGAAAGGACATTTTTGCTAAATCATATGTGCATTTCCAGACTTTTTTGTTTTGATTAGTCCTTGGTTTTTTAAAATGAAAAATGACACATAGCTTTTATAGTACACAATGCATGGAGGCGCAGACTTTCTTCTGAAAAGAGAATAATGTTTAATTTTTGCTGGAGTACTTTACAAACTAAATAACAGATATTGTTATAAATAAAATTTTAAAAATTGTACAGAAAACAAGCCACAGTGTTCTGTGTTTTGTTCACAATCGGTCCTGATAAAAGGAGGAATTCAGTGTGGAGGATTTAATCATTTATTAGGCAAACAGAAAGTCAGACCATCAGCACTGTAGACATGAGATCATATCAAGTCTGTGTTTACGCAACTTTACATTTTATATTGTTACATGATGAAAATTTTGACAATCAACAAAAAAATGTAATCACCCAATATTTGAAGATAATATATGTGGCTAATGAAAAAAGTAAATTCTAACCCCTACTTATCATTTGAAACATTAATAGAGAAAAGAGAGCAAAACAGAGTGTTTGAATTTCAGTGTCTGTTTAAAGAGTCATCTTGTTTTTAACCTCTTTGATTTCTACTCCAGCGGCACTTTGTATCAAAGTCTTCACTCAATGCCTTTGGCTTTTAACTCCTCTTTGACTCTGCTCAGGTACTCAGGGTCAGGATACCCAAAGCTGTGGAAACAGAGCATATCCAAGGTTAATATGTAGTATTTTATTAGAGTAAACCGTGAAAGAAAACATATATCACAACGCTAGTAAGAAAATTGGTTACCCTACCAATCTGGTCCTCCAGATGTGGATGTTTTGTGGTGAATGTCGTTCCAGGTCACCTGGCCGTCCATACCAGTTGTTCTGGATGTCCCAATAGTAAAAATGAGCCTCTGGTCAAAAGCTTTTTTCAGCAGTCGCAGCACTTGATTGCCCTCTTTGTTGTCTGGAAGATATGCTTGTCTTCTAATCCCAACATAGTGCTGTCCAGGATTGGGATGTTTTTCCTAGAAAGACAAATGAAAGTAAACAATATTAGAAAAATATATATAAAACCACAAAATGAAAACACAATCATGTTTTGTTTTTTTAAACAGGGACATAGGCACTCAGATAAAATTGTCACTTACCGTCTGTATTCCTCCTGGAATCTCATAGCTGATCTTTATGGTGCCACAGTCTGAGTATCCAGGGAGGGGAAATTTGAGTATCTCGTGTGACATTCTTCCATCTGGTTGGTCTCCGACTATCTTACCAAAGACGACTCTGCATAAAGGACAGATGGGCCCATTCGCCTCCTGTGCTCGTCTCAGGCAGTCTTTACAAAATTCATGTTTGCACTTGAGCTGTTTCTTATTTTCGAATTTATCCAAACATATAGGACACCTTTCGTCCTTTTGGTCACCTGCTGTTGTCCCACTGTCAATTGGTGGGTCAGTGTTGTGCTTCGTGTTTGCTAATTGGCCATTCAACACACGCTCATTGGGGGCACCCTCTGACTGAGAAATGGGTGTGCCACTGAATCCAGTAGCACCATTGAACTGGAATGAACTCTTGGGGGATGCAACAAACTTCTGGTATAGACAGAGAAGTGCTCTTAGAGCGTGGCTCTCCATTGAGGCATTTCCTTCTTCTTTCTGGTAGAAAGCTTTGACATTGACTTTGCCTTGACCAATGTCATATTCTTTCAATTCCACATTAAACTTATCTTTGATCCTTGCTACTTGCTTATTATCATAGATAGTCATAAACTTCCAAAAGGTCTTCTCGATGATCAGTCCTGCATGTGGGAAATCGTCTTTGGTGGTCATGTCAATCTTCAGTGATGTCTTTCGAAACTCATGAGAAGCATCTGTGTTTCTTTTCTGCTCTGTATCTGCATTTAACAACTTACTGAAAACATCTTGACTATGTGCTGGCCCACGTACAGTCATTGTTTTAGAGGTCAAAGTAACCAAAAGCTTGTCTTCTTTTTCTTGGATGGTTTTCAATGCGTTACTCCACTGATCTGGATCTATGAACTTGAGAGGAATAACTGAGCCATTGGATTCAACAAAGCTGTTCTGGAAAAGGTTTTCAAACTCCTCGAGAGCATTGTCTGGGTTCCCATGTTTTCTATCTACTTCAAATGTCACCTTCACTTCTGCCTTTATTTTAACTCCGTTCTTTTCCTCTATACGTTTCATTTCCTCTTTGTACATGTGGTCCACATACCAGAAAGGAGCCACTGGGACGGAACAAGTGTACATCTCTTCACCTGCAGAAAGTGTGCTACTCTGTTTCCCCGCCTGAACTTGGTCCTGGTTTAAAAATAAAAATCATTATGCTAATTTATTAAATCATTTTTTATTTTAATATTAACTTTAAAAAAAACAGTACATCATTTAATTCAATAGCATATAGTAATATTTGTTTTTTTTTAATGATATACTACATAGTACTTACAGTTTGTGGCTCTGGCAGGTTCACTGAAGCATCCTCTAGTACTTGTCTATCAAGCGGTGGATATAGCTGCCTGATGGATGTTATCAAGACTGAATTTTCATCCTTCCTTAGTGTTTGTTCACTAAGTTTTTGAAGTTCACTCACGGCTTAAAAAAACAGGAAATTGATTATATGTTAAAACCAATATGGATATACAGAATGAAGTCAAAATATTTTTATTACTGAAAAAGTTATAAAGATAGGAATGTAATCAGATAATTATGTAGGACTTTACTGCACCTGCAGCTGGTTTAATGCTTATCACAACACACCCATCATCTAAGGTCCTTTTCACTGAGCATTCCATCATAGGTTTGTGTTTGTTGATCCAAGACTGAAGCATTTTCTGTAGACGAGACTCTAGCCTCTTAACTTTTTGTGGTTCATCATCAGGCTCCACTGAGATCCACTTCACTGAGATCCACTTCACTGAGAGAACAATGTGAGCTTCATCTTCATCCTGTGACAAAATAAAACAAACAAATAATAAAACACTGGAAGACTGTGTAAGCCTTTGAGATTCAGCTGAAAACACCTTTATTTAAAATGCTTTTTTTTTTTTTAATCATTGTTGAAATATTTACCTATCTTTAGAACTTCTCTTTTTTTTTATTATAATGCAGATAAATAGTTTGAGGTTAGCGAAATGTCATATTTTTTACATTTGCCACATTAATGTCACCTTGCAGCCTTAGAACTTTACAAATGTTCTCACTAATGATCAAAGTTACAGTTTACATGTTATTACAAGTTTTTCAATGGTGACAACAGCTACACTAAGCAGCTTTACACATTCTGCTCATGATGTATTTCCTGAACCTCCAGAGCACACCAGCTGAGATTGTATTTTTGATCTCACTTTCACATACTCTTTATAAGAAGACAGACAAAAGCTGGAATGTGTTACGTGTTATTGTGCACTTGGGCTATGCAGGCAAACTCCCCAAAACACTTACTGCAGTAGGTGGATCGCTAGGTATTGAACGTTGCTGGCTTTTACTCACAACAGAATTATTCACCTATAACAATGAAGAAAGGCTTTTAGGTGCATAAAAAACAAAGTGTGGTGTCAAAAGTAAAATTTAAAACAAGAAATAAATTACTCCTACTGATGATAAAACTCTGGATATTTAATGACTGCATTAACACCAGTGTTCCTGTAACAATTTTCTTTTATTCTGATTCAGTGTTAATTTACGTACTTGGCTCGTGTCGATGTCAGGTCTGTCGATTTCCATGGGCTCTCCCTGGTCCATGGGCTCTTCAGCGTCCACGGACTGTCCAGTGGCCATGTTTCAGATTTTGATCTTCTTCCTTCAAAACACACCAAACTCAGACGACATAACAACATTGTGTTGCACCCCAACAACCAGCAATTCTGTATTTGGCGATTTTATATAAAACCGTTTCCATAAATTAGCTAACATCGCTCTCCACCCCGCAGAGCTACACTCTCGGTTACACTCTACTTTCCAGTTTCCTTATGTTTTACATTTTAACCAAACCTGTAACAGCCACAACGTTATCTCACACGTTATGTGTATATGAACAGAAATTTATCTTGAAAATATTACCTTACTGCGTATATAACTTACCCTTGCCTCGCTACTTAAACACTGGTACTTCCTTATAAACGAAAGTGAAAGCTTGCAGCTCCGCAATAAGGAGCTGCGTCATCCTCCAAACGCACGCAAGCGCACCTCTGTCATTTCCAGCAGAGTGTTGGCAACAGGAAACTAAATCCTTCTTCACTGCATGAAAAGGACAGAAATGTTCTTTCTCTTACATATAAGCTGTTTCCTTGATATCTCAGATATAGTTAAGAGTTTGTGTAAGATCACCTACTGTCTCATATGATACTGACAAACAAAAAATAAAACATTGCGTTTTATTTCATGTTCGACTCCTTTCAGGCATATGATACTTGTAGGAAAAAAAGTATTCACTATAAGCCAAGGTTAAATTTATGAGCCAAAATCCACTGAAAAAATGTAGCTTAAGTACATTTTCTGCTAATATTTCCCTAATACTACTCATGTTTCCACTTAAGTTGTGGTGCTGTGTTTGTACTTTTATCAGAATCAGAATCGCGTTTTCTGGCCATGTATATGCACACACACATACAAGGAATTTGATTCCGGTAGATGGTGACTCTCAAGCACAGCGGTGTAAATAAATCTCAACAATGTAAGCAACACAATACACCCACCCACACACACACACACACACAATATATATACATGTACACATGCATACACAAACATACACTAAGCTGTGTAAACCAACCATAAATAATGAATCTAAATCTTATATACATAAAATACATGATGACAGAAATGAAATGAAGTGAAATGAATATCACAGAATGTACATAAGGTGCAGTTGCAGTCTGGCAGTGGGAGCAGTGTGACAGTTCAGCTGTTTATGAGGGAGATGGCGAGGGGAAAGAAACTCTTCCTATGTCGGGTGGTCCTGGTCTGCAGGCTTCTGTACCATCTGCCAGAGGGCAGTAGTTCAAAAAGTCTGTGTCTAGGGTGTGAGGGGTCTGTGATGATTTTCCCTGCCCGTTTCCTGGTTCTTGAGAGGTACAGAGCCTGGATGGAGGGCAGGGGGGCACCGATGATCTTTTCTGCTGCCCATACAGTCCTCTGCAGTCTGCGCCTGTCCTGTTTAGTGGCTCCTCCACACCAGACTGTGATGGAGGAGCACAGGACAGACTCAATGACCGCAGTGTAGAACTGGCTCAGCAGCTCCTGTGGAAGACTGTACTTCCCCAGTTGTCTCAGGAAGTACATCCTCTGCTGGGTCTTTTTGAGGATGGAGTTGATGTTGGTCTCCCACTTCAGGTCCTGGGAGATGGTGGTACCCAGGAACTTGAAGAACTCCACAGTAGACACAGATGTCTCCTGAAGTCCACTGTCATCTCTACAGTCTTAAGCATGTTCAGCTCCAGATGGTGCTGACTGCACCAGAGTACCAGGCGCTCAACTTGCCGATATGCAGACTCATCACCATCCTGAATGAGGCCAATGACGGTGGTGTTGCCTGCAAACTTCAGGTGATTAACAGCCAAGTTCTTGGAGGTGCAGTCATTAGTGTAGAGGGAGAACAAACAGTGCAATATGCCAACATGAACACTGTAGTCCCAGCCTTAAAAATGCCCCCCGTTCTTTTCAATTATAATTAAATGAAATAAATCTTATTTATTATTTATTTAGTATATGTACAGGAAATTGAATAAGCAGCATGGGTGGTTCCTTTAAAAAGCAGGAAGAAACAAACTAAAAGCAAAGTCATTTCATACAAAAACAAACATGAAAAAATTGTTTATTTTATGTTTCCATTTTTCAGCAAACATTATTCAGCCTGATCTTTTGCAAAGGTTTCAGAGAAACAATACAAAGATACATGATAACATGATACATGATACATGATAAAATTATATAAAGATTCCACTCAGCATGCAAATAACACAAGACATTAAACAGTAGACTGAGTTTACAGCCATAGCCATGACAAACCCCACATTCCAGCATTGGACTGGGAGAAGTTCATGGGAGATGTGGCAGTTTTCTGATATAAATGGAAAAGCTCTCTGACAGCGTGGCTCTCCATGGAGGCATTTCCTTCATCTCTCTTGTATACAGCTTTGACATTGACTTTGCCTTGACCAATGTCTGATTCTTTCAGTTCCACATTAAACTTAGCTTTGATCTTTGCTACCTTCTTACTGTAAGAGGTACTCATCACCTTCCAGTAGCTCTCCTCCATCGTTAATCCCATATGCATCAGATGGTCTTTGGTGGTCATGTCAATCTTCAGTGATGTGTCTTGAGTCTCTCTTTCATTCTCTTCATGAGAAGTATCTATGTTTTTTTTCTGCTCTGTATCTGCATTTAATAACTTTTTCATGGCCTCTTGACTTTGTGTTGGCCCACGTACAGTCATTGTTTCAGAGGTCAGAGTAGTCAAAAGCTTGTTTTCTTTTTCCTGGATTGTTTTCAGTGCATCGCCCCACTGATCTGACTCTATGAACTTGAGAGGAATAACTGAGCCACTGGATTCAGCTAAGCTTTTCTGGACGAGGTTTGCAAACTCATCGAGAGCATTGCCTGGTCTCCCATGTTTTTGGTCTTCTTCAAATCTCACCTTCACATCTGCCATGATTTTAACTCCATTCTCTTTCTCTATAAGTTTAATTTCCTCTTCATACATGTGGTTCACATACCAGAAATGACCCACTGGGACGGAACAAGAGTGCATCTCTTCACCTGCGGAAACTGTGCTACTCTGTTTCCCCACCTGAACTTGGTCCTGGTAAATAATAATAATAATAATAATAATCATCATCATCATGTTCATTTGTTAAAGATCACATTTTTCCATTTTTTATGATTAATCACACAGCACATACCGTTTGTGGCTCTGACATTGGGGAAAGGCCACTATCTTTTTCAGCTGTAGACCCTGTGTTACTCTGCTTTCCTGGTTGAATGTGCACCTGTTAAAAAATAAAGTACTTCATTCAGTTCAACAGCATCCATGCACACACACACACACACACACACACACACGTGTAAATGCATGTGTGTGTGTATATATATATATATATATATATATATATATATATATATATATATATATATATGTCTATGTGTGTGTGTATATTTTTAAATGATTTACTACACATTTACTACACAGTGCATACAGTTTGTGGAGCTGGCACAAATGGAGGATGGTTTGTCGAAGCATCCTCTGGAACACCTGTTTGTTCTCCACCTGCTGAACCGGCGTTACTTTGCTTTCTCAGTTGAACTTGATCCTACAAATACAGTACATCATTTAATTCAACAGCATTCATTTATATTTGTTTTTAATGATTTACTACCTTTTACATACAATTTGTGGATCTGGCACAGATGGGGGAATGTTCATTGAAGCATTCTCTGGTACTTGTGCATCGAGCTCTGGAGATGGCAGTGTCAGACTGATGGATGTTATGGTGACTGAATTTCCATCCTTCCCAGTTAGTGTTTGTTTACTCAGTTTCTGAAGCTCAGTCAGGACTTAAAAGACAGAGACAAAATGGATTAAAAAAATCAATATAATTATACAGAATTTATTAAAAATACATGTTTTTATTGGAGAAGTTCTACAGATAGTAAAGTAATCAGATGATTATGTAGGACTTTACTGCACCTGGAACTGGTTTAGTCTTTATCACAACACGCCCATCTTTTAACATCCTTTCCACTGAGCAGTCCACCTTATGTTTGCATTTGTTAAACCAAGTCTGAAGCATTTTTTCTAGACGAGTCTCTAGCCTCTTCCCTTTTTGTAGCTCATCATCAGACTTTATCCACTTTATTGAGAGAACAATGTGTGCTTCATCTTGATCCTGTAATAAAAAAAAAACACACACACAATAAAAATATGCAAGCCTATGATATTCATCCAAAATTACATTTATTTAAATATGTGTATATATATTTTTAATTGTTGAAAAATATCTTTTAAGAATTCCATTCTTTAGTATTATAGACAAGACTAAAGCTTGTTTTCTTTTTGGTCCAAACTAAGGTTTGCAAACTTAGTGTTCCTTAACTATTGTACTTATGAATGAATAGTGTGATGTTAGCTACTTTTCATATTTTCACATTTGTCACATTGATGTCACCTTGCAGCCTTAGATATTTACAATGTTCTCACTGATGATCACAGTAACGCTGATCATCTTCACACACTGTTGACTTCTTCAGTCTCACAACTCTTACAATACAATGCTGAAGCTTTGTATTCCATCTAGTGGCACTTTGAAACCTTACAAAAAATTTCAGTCATGACAACAGCCACACTGAACAGCTTTACACATTCTGATGATGTATTTCCTGAACCTCCAGAGTTGATAAGCTAAGATTATGCTGACCTTGTAGTCTCAGTACTTTCACTTTTATATAATCTTTACAAGAATACGAAAAAAAAAAAAAAAAAAACCCGGAACACATTAACCATAAGCGCACAAAATCACCAAAGTGAAACGCTTTTCAAGTATAAAAGCAAACCGTGGCCTCAAAAGTGCCCTTTAAAAAATGTAAGTCTCCAACTGGAGATAAGCACTGTGGATATTTAATGACTGCATTAATAACAAAGTTCCTGAAACAATATTATTTTATTCTGATTCGGTGTTAGTTTACGTACCTGGCTCATGTCGTCAGGTTTGTCGACCTCCATGGGCTCTGCACTGGCCATGTTCAAGATTTTGATCTTCTTCCTTCAAAACACACCAAACACAGACGACATAACAACAGCGTGTTGCACTCAAACAACCAGCAATTCTGTATTTGGTGATTTTATATAAAAACCGTTTCCATAAATTAGCTAACATCGTTCTCCTCCCAGTCTACAGAGCTACACTCTCGGTTACACTCCACTTTACAGTTTTCTTACGTCTTGAATTTTAGCCAAACCTTCAACAACCACAATGTTATATTACACGTTTTGTGTATGTAAACAGAAATATAGCTAGAAAATACGACGTTTCTGCATATTAGACTTACCCCTGCTTCGCTACTTTAAATGGTTTTTCCTTATAAATGAAAGTGAAACCTTCACAACAGTCACGCTCAAGTGCGCCTCTGACATTTAGAAGAGGTCTGTTTGCTCAGTTAAGATGGCTGTGGATACTAAACCTCCCTTTATTTCCAGAAAGGAAAGAAGATATCCTTTATGCGATTTTTATGTTGTTTGCTCGATATCTTGATATTCACAGTTTGTGTAAACTCAGTTGTGATAACTATCTACTGTCTCATATGATTCTCATACAGCACTGACTTGTTTTATTTTGGTCTCCTTTAGCTATATAGGATGACGCTGTAAATAAAATAATTTATTGCAGGCTATAACTCTTGTAACAGGTAAAATGTATCATTCAGAATTCACTGTAATTTTCTGTTTGACATTTTAATTAGTCTAAATCAGAAATATTTTCGATAATATTTCACCAATTCTACTCATGTTTCACTTGCTATAGAGAATTTCTGGTGTTGTGTTTGTACTTTTATAAAAGAGCATTTCTTCCACCAAGTAAAAAAAAAAATTGTGATGAACATTGTGGTCCCATCCTAAAAATGCTCTGCTATTCTTTGCAGTTACAAATACATGAAATCTTATTATGTTGATTCAATATGCAACGGAAATGATCCTTTAATATACAGTATTTCACTTTCCATTACAGTAATCCTAAATCTAATATTTGTGCAGTATGGGTGGTTGCATTAAAAAGTAGGAAGAGACACAAAATAAAAGTAAAGCCATTTCACACAAACACATACCTGCAAAACTTGTTTATTTTTCATTTCAGCAAATATTGTTCAGCCTGATCTTCAACTTTTGCAAAAGTTTCTAAAGGCACAACAGAAAGATACATGGCAACATTGTGAAATATATATAAAAAAATTCCACTCTAAGCATGCAAATAACACAAATTTTTAATCACTACACTGAGATTACTGCCCTGACCAGTTCCACATTTCCATGCAGCATGGGACTGGGAGATGTGGCTGATATAATCTGATATAAATAAAGAAGCTCTCTGACAGTGTGGCTCTCCTCTTCATAATTAATCCTTCATGTAGGAAAGGATCTCTGGCAGCCAGGTCACCTGTGTTGCTTTTCAGCTATGTGTCTACAAGAAGGAGTTGCTATCCCGTGGACATGAGGAGCCCCTTTCCGTTGGCCTGGATCACGCTTCCAAACACACACCCATTCTCGCCTTTAAAAAAAAAGAAAAAAGTGTAAGGAAAAACTGATAAATCGCGTGAGCACTGAACTGTACAAAAAGGACTACTTTTGTATGTGATTGCAGTATTATATTTTGTTCTTTTGAGATTCCTCTGGTCAAAAACAAATAACATTTTCTATGAGAGATTTTTAATTTCCACTTCGTCCCTTACCCTTTACCTAAATAGCCACTACCTCTGTGCAAAATGAAATGGAAACATGGAAATCATAAGAAAAAAAAAAAGAAATGCTATCACTGGAGCAATTTTTAATTTTTACATGCCCAGAAAACAGCTGGCTGACAATGGTGGGGGCTTTTTTAATGAAAGACTTTTATAGTGTCATTTTTGCACAATTTAGTATCTGTTTTCTGGCTTTCCTGTAGAGGCTGCAATTATGGTCAAATTTAAGAAAGGAAAGATTTTTGTTCTGTAAAGACCAGACAGCATCCATTTGCTTTGTAAGTAAATTTGCCTTCAGAGGATCAAAGTCTGTATGTTCACAGTTGTGTAATGACTCTGTCTTAAGTGCATTATTTTCATTTGATCCTTAGCGTTTCTGTTTTCATCTCTTCTTTGTACCCTGCTGCTGCTAATGCTACTATTCTGGTTGCTCTAACACGTCCTTATATATATATATATGTATATGTATGTGTGTATATATATATATATATATATTTATATATAAATATATAAATATAAATATATATTTATATATTTATATATATATTTATATATGATACATATATGACAGAAGCAGCATTTTGGGACAGAGGCTGAGCGTAAGGACGTGTCAGAGCAACCAGAATGGTAGCATTAGCAGCAGCAGGGCATATGTATATATATATATATATATATACAGTTCAGCATCGCCTCACTCAAAACGCGCAATGGGTGCTTCAACTTACAAAAATTTTTGACTTACGAAAGACCCTCGGGAACGAATTTATTTTGTAAGTCGGGGTTCCACTGTATAATGATAATTTCAACATAAAGTGCAGTTTTTCTTCTTAAAAAAAATAAGGCAGAAACATAAATGGTTATTTGACCAGCTTCACCTTAAAACTCTGAGTAACCTTAGCCAAAATTATTTTGTACTTTAGGCTAAAACAGTGATCATCGAACATTTTAGTGCAAAAAATAACAAACCCATTGGAATCACAATAAATCCATGCTTATTTACTTTCCGTCTCTTTCAGCCAGTTAGACAAACTAGCCTGTTCACATTTTCAGAGCTAAAGGCAGCTCTCTTTTTTGTTACTATGTGACCTGCAAGTGAGAACAGTCTCTCACAGGGGCAGAAGTTGCAGGACTAATCAAATATTTGCGGCTAGGACATACAACTGTGGGTGGGTCCCTGCTCGACTGGACCACCACTGCAGCGGGCTGATGGTGGATTCTGCTCTGTACAAACTCAGGGCCCTGTTACACGGGACTTCCTCATCTGAATCAGAGTCTGAAGACAATGAAGAGAGGAGGAGGCTATTTGTCTTTGCTGGGTTCTTAATGGTGGCATCTTTACACTCTCCCTGCAGCAGGGCCTCAAGGCTGGTCCAGACCTCTTCTCACTCTCCCCTTGCAAGACACTTTAAATCCTTAAAGCGTGAGTCAAGCACAGTAGCTGTCTTGATCCACTGATGGTTGAGTGTAGCTGCACGTTGGGACAGGTCATTTGTGAAGGCAGTCCTAAATTTTACCATGTAGTTTCAGTCATCATCAGAGACCACCATGGTGTGATGCAGGTGGCAGAAAGCAGGTAAAACCACTGAACATGAAAGATATGTCACACCTCCAAGAAGCTTAGTCACAAACCTGTAGTAGACAGTCCCAGAAAGAAATTATTAATCTATACAATAACTGTCAACTATACAGATTTTTGAAGAAACAGTAACAACAAGTTAAAAAAATAGTTTTACAGTGGCTTGCAAAAGTATTCGGCCCCCTTGAACTTTTCCACATTTTGTCACATTACAGCCAAAAACATGAATCAATTTTATTGGAATTCCACATGAAAGACCAATAAAAAGTGGTGTACACGTGAGAAGTGGAACGAAAATCATACGTGATTCCAAACATTTTTTACAAATAAATAACTGAAAAGTGGGGTGTGTGTAATTATTCAGCCTCCTGAGTCAATACTTTGTAGAACCACCTTTTGCTGCAATTACAGCTACCAGTCTTTTAGGGTTTGTCTCTACCAGCTTTGCACATGTAGAGACTGAAATTCTTGCCCATTCTTCTTGGCAAAACAGCTCCAGCTCAGTCAGATTAGATGGACAGCGTTTGTGAACAGCAGTTTTCAGATCTTGCCACAGATTCTCGATTGAATTTAGATCTGGACTTTGACTGGGCCATTCTAACAAATGGATATGTTTTGTTTTAAACCATTCCATTGTTGCCCTGGCTTTATGTTTAGGGTCGTTGTCCTGCTGGAAGGTGAACCTCCGCCCCAGTCTCAGGTCTTTTGCAGACTCTAAGAGGTTTTCTTCCAAGATTGTCCTGTATTTGGCTCCATTCATCTTCCCATCAACTCTGACCAGCTTTCCTGTCCCTGCTGAAGAGAAGCACCCCCAGAGCCTGATGCTGCCACCACCATATTTGACAGTGGGGATGGTGTGTTCAGAGTGATGAGCAGTGTTAGTTTTCCGCCACACATAGCGTTTTGCATTTTGGTCTCATCTGACCAGAGCACCTTCTTCCACATGTTTGCTGTGTCCCCCACATGGCTTGTGGCAAACTGCAAACAGGACTTCTTATGGTTTTCTGTTAACAATGGCTTTCTTCATGCCACTCTTCCATAAAGGCCAACTTTGTGCAGTGCACGACTAATAGTTGTCCTATGGACAGATTTCCCCACCTGAGCTGTAGATCTCTGCAGCTCGTCCAGAGTCACCATGGGCCTCTTGGCTGTATTTCTGATCAGCGCTCTCCTTGTTCGGCCTGTGAGTTTAGGTGGACGGCCTTGTCTTGGTAGGTTTACAGTTGTGCCATACTCCTTCCATTTCTGAATGATCGTTTGAACAGTACTCCGTGGGATGTTCAAGGCTTGGGAAATCTTTTTGTAGCCTAAGCCTGCTTTAAATTTCTCAATAACTTTATCCCTGACCTGTCTGGTGTGTTCTTTGGACTTCATGGTGTTGTTGCTCCCAATATTCTCTTAGACAACCTCTGAGGCCATCAGAGGTATTTGTACTGACATTAGATTACACACAGGCACACTCTATTTAGTCATTAGCATTCATCAGGCAATGTCTATGGGCAACTGACTGCACTCAGACCAAAGCCACTGTATGTACCTGCATGGCTCAAGGACATTCACCAGCTTTTGGAGTTTTACCAGCTCTGATGGAGTTAAAATGACCAGCTTGTGCTTTTGTTTATCCAAAGCTGCAAAAACATCCTCTTGATTCCTTAGTATTGGAAGAAGAGAAATCATATCCAGCATTGAATTCCACAGTGTGGAAACATCCTGTATGAGTGGCTCTCTCTGTTACCCCAGTCTTCATTGCTCCTGGTGTAGTGCCTCCATATTAGCACGACTGTCTGTAATGCATCTAATTTTTCTTGCTTTTAGGTGTCATAAAGCTGTTAAATTTTACTTGAAATAGTCTGCAGTTGGAAAGTTGGATTACCCAATGCTAACTGTAACACATTTTCTAACCATACAAGAAATGGTAACACAAATATACACAATATAAAACGGATACAAAATAGAATTAATAAAATTCATGATTCTATTTGTTTCTATTTGCTGTAGATGATTTTGACACTGTCACAACTTTTTATATGACTGAGAATGTGGTTGTTTCTACCTTTACACACATCCTTTCATTCTTTATATTCTGAAATAAAATAAGCAAATAAAATATTTTTTTTTAGATTCAGTTAGAAGAGTCAGAGCTTTTCATGTACAGTACACCTGCAGTAAACCTACTGTATGAGTAGGATAGCTGCCTCAAACAAGCAATAAGAAAGCAATTAAAAAATAAAAAGAGCAAAGTACAAAAGGTAACAAATTTATACAGAAACAGTCTTTTGTTCTGCAGAAATGTGAACTGTGCAAAATCAGTTTATTTTTGTTGCCATCTTTTCAATAACATTTTCCCACCTGATCAACGACCTTTGCAAATATACACAAATTAAACCATAACTGGGGAAATATGTGTTACACATCCTTAGCTGTAAAAAATAACCATACAAAAACTATTTCCAAAGGCACTCTCAAAAGCTGCGTGGCAATGTGAAATATAAAAAAATCCACCATAAGCTGGTAAACAAAACAAGATTAAAATACTGAAATGGCATTAAAATTCATGAGTGATACATGAAAATCAACTAAAAGCTATAATGTTGCTGCACTTCAAACAAGATTTAAAACACTCTCACAGCAACAAGGAGCAAACAAAGCAATAAAATGTAACATGACACCTTCAGGCCACTTCATCCATCACTTTCTCTGTTCAGTCTTTAAATTCAATTTCTTCATATAATTTTCAATCATAACTTACTTACACCTTTTTTAACTTAGCTGCTTCTTTCTACTTATCTTTGGTGACTTGTATGTATGTGGTTGTATGTGAATACGAGAGCTGTGCACTTCTATACTAGATGCTATAACACAGTGAGCTGGGTGGATACAGGTAAGGCTGCCATGCTGGCACTGTGTGCAGAAGTACAGAGGAGAAGGCATCGGTGTGATTAGCAGCAGCAGGATTTGAATGATGACGTTTTCATCGCTGTACTACGGCGTCAGCAAGCAGCTATTCTCTCTATTCAGCTTCATCCTTCAGAGTGAACCTGGAAGATGAGGTGGAACAGTCATTGAATGATAGTAAGAGTTCCTGATGGTCAATAAAATGGTCAGAAATAATGACCATCAAGCTTGAGCATTTGAATAAATGTAAATACAGTCTGGATGAAACCAGATCTCTTCTGCTCACCATTCTGTGACACCAGACACGAGGTTCACCTCAGCCAACTCGAGCTGCACCTAAAGAATGGGAATGTCATGTCAGCATCTGCATAAACACAGTTTCTGCCAGTATTCACAGCATTTCAGAGTGAAAAGATAAAACACATTTATGGAATGAATGCAATTTACGCTACCAGCTAAGGCACAGTGAGGAGATTGGAGTACATTTTACCCAACCGAATCTCAGTGTGCTGTTTGGCAGTATATTTAAAGCCATGTAACAGATGCAGGAAGAGCTACAAATATGATTTCAGTCTGACCTGTCCAATGACGTCTCGGCTTCTGAATGAAGCGGAGTTATTTTTCACTGATACACTGAGGCGTCTGAATCTTATCTCGTCCTTAGGCAGATCATACTCAAACCTTTAAAAAAGTACAAAAATATTATTAAAACACAGTCAGATCTTTAGGGATAACAAAATCTACAAAGGAGTAAAGAATGTAGTGCAACCTTTCATTAAATTCTGGGTTGAGGTCTCTCTTCTTCACTCCTGTTTTTTTCTTAGTGGCCTTGCTTTTATCTGGCAGCAGCATGAGGGACACATAGCTGTCCACACCATCCTTATGTTGCGACAACAGACCTCTGTGTGGATAAAAAAATAAACAATATAAAAATGAAATATAGTAATGATGAACAAAAGTTAACTGTAAAAAGGTTTTAAGACATGCCAGCAGGGGTGGGAGCACTTTGATATTTCCCGGGAGTTATTTTGAGTTCATGAACAGTCAACTTCAAAAGCAAAAGTACAACAAGCAAACATGAGAAACTCAGATATAAGTATAAGTTGCAGCTCTCACTCCAAGTGTCCACTGGACAGGGGGTGCATTTCCTAAAGATGCTTCATTGTGCGTCTATTGGTAAAGCCCACAATGTCTATGAATATATTTTCTACCTAACAGAAAATCTGCTACCATTTAGATCATTCATACCCTGAATAACTCTATTAAAATGTAGCATCTGCTAAATGAACATAAAGCATTAGCCTATAAAATTAGCGGTCTCACAGTTCGTGCGAAAAGGTTGTCATATCATATGATGGAGACATATTATTTTTCATTTAGTATGTTAGAGCAATACAGTTTCTTCTTCAATATATGGAGCAGTCAACATAGCATGAAATATTCTTTGAGTTATCATTAATAATTTCCCTATTTGTGGGTTTTTCCTAAAGTGTTAGAGACCAACAGAAATGCAGAGCAGAATGTTTTTCAATGCAACAATATACAGACATTTCTGATGGACTCAGGTGTTGTTTCCATCATGTGCTGAATTCAGTTTTTGTACAGCCACATCAGAAGATGTGCAAAATGAATTCAAAATGATCTTTCTGTCAGTATAAAGTTGGTGAAAATAAACACGAATTTCTTTTATGACCTGTTTTTGACCCCACAAAAGAAGTTATGATGAGGTTGTGTTATAATATTACAAACGCCTTCCTTTAACACAGCCTCAGATGCATAATATTCATATGCAGCACTCATGCGATTTAAATGTTTTGTTTCACACACCTGCAGGCGTGAACGATGACAATGAGCTTTCTCTCTTGCGAGGCATATGAAAGCGACAGCTTCACCTGCCCGTTTCCAGAACCGCACCCAGAAGCAGCGCAGGGCAAAGTCCCTGCACCAATCAAATCCGTCATTTTGGATGCCAGTATCTATAAAACACATCCAGAATAACAGTAAGAGCATGCAGTAACAAGTCAACTCATTCGCTTTTATCTGTCAGATGTTATCACCTTCAGTTCAGCCCTAAGCAGGATTTGACTTTCAGGTGATGCTCCATCCAGATGGAACCACTGATCCTGAACCAGCTGTGGCTCTGCAAGCAGATTCTTGACAGGAATCACCAGAGATCCCATTGGCTGGTCCCAGCCACTCGACAACTGCGATGCAAAAGAGAGTGAGAATGAACATCACCCCAATATAGTACTCTCACATGTAAGCAAATTAAATCTGTACACACAAATGAATGCAAGAAGTATCGCAAAATTTAAAAACATGTAGATAAATATCTTACTTTCACCACAAGCATATCATGCTTAGGATCATGGACCACAAAGTAGAAAGACTCATTCCACTGAGGACTGGTACTGCGGTCACAGAGCTGATAAAGTGTGACGAAATGATAAGATTAATATAGCAGTAAAAAAAAGCAATTATCACACTGAGTTGCAGAGCAGCATGAGAGAAAGAGCCTCACTTTGGTTTTGTAGGCTGTTTCACCCAGAACAAGCTCAGCTCCGGCTTTTGGTTCTTTTCCACTCTTCTTGAACTATGAAGCAAAAGAGAGGCATTCAAGTTACACAGCACGTGGGATCGTTTCTATCAACTTGTGCACAGTGTATCAATGAACTGCGGGCGACTTACAGATAATGAATGTGCTCTGTCTATATGGACAAAGAGCAGAGCTGCAGCAGGGACAGCTTTGTTCTTAAAAGCCTGGAGAGTCTGAAGCTGCAGCACCTGTGGCATGGAGCACAGCCAGTTAGGTCAGGTGATTATTTTGCAAAGTGAATATACCTTGTGTGGTGCTATGTTGCTCAACAGCATTCTAGGAGGCCGGAGGCATATCACTCCATGTTTAAATGAACAGAGCGAGGCTGAACTGAGTGAGTTTATTAACACGGTGCGGGGCCCACCTGCTCCAGTCTGGCTGTGTTTGACACTGCAGGAACCCACTCCAGTATCAAGTGAACCTGTCCAGATTTCACATCCTTCAGAGTGTACCACTGCAAGAGAGACAATGTTTGTTAGAGAAGCATGACAAACTCTTTGTACGAGGAAAACAGGCAACACTGAGTTAAAAACACACAGGGTGTGGCTCAAGGTTTGCATGACTAACCTGATCTGTGTACTGTGATCTTATGACCTCATTTAGCTTAATACTGAATCTGTGAACACGAATACAGGCAAATGATTAACAACAACAAGAGTTTAAGTTCACATAATATGACCATATTATGTGAACTGATTTCCAGATGTCAGGCTGATTTCCAGATGTCAGAAGTTTTAAGAGAAAGGCTTTGTGAAAAAAGCAGTCAATACTGGGTTAATAACAATAATGTAAATGGTATTCTCAATTAATTTTATACAGGTGGAAATTTGTTTTAAATAAAATAAAATGTGTTATCTTTCATTTTCCATGGCTCGAGGTGGAAGCTGCAATCAAGCTAGACCAGTGAAACACAGCACTGATTCCTTAGAGTAGGAAACACACCTTCCCAGAAAGTCATCAGAATCTATATCTTTATCAAATGCTTCAAACTTGATCTCCTGGATGCTGTGCCCTTTCACAACGACCTGTTTAAAAGTAAGAGAAGCAAACATTTGTCAAAAAATCTACTTCAGACAAATCAAAGCTCAGATAATGAACAACAACCTTAAACAGTTTACCTCATACATTTCGTTCCATGTTGGATTTAGATTCTCCTTGATAACATGACTCTTGAATGTAACCTCGCCTACGTTGATCTTGACATAGGGATCGCTCTTGCCCTTCACCATCCCCCCCATCAGGTTATCCTTTGCAACCAGATTCTGGGCCTCCAGCAGGTGAATCCTCAGGAGCCCCTACAGCATGAAGACTGCAAGTGTTATACAGAAAGTACCACAGAACAGAGCATACGTTCGTTGGATTTATTAAGTCAGTGTATACATTTCAGTGTGATCCAGATCATTTCTGTCCTTCACACGGAAGACTGGAAAACAGGAATTTCTTGCTTACTAGCTGTTAATCTGACATTCTTTTGTCACTTTCAATCTTTAGAGATAAACAAATCTCTGATTGATGGTTAACTACTTAATGAAAACCTGTTTTTCTTGTTCAAATTAGCAAAGGATCCATCATTAAGAGTATCCTACATTATAAGTTGCGTTTGCAACATGCTCATTTTGTTTCAAGCCTCTAGATGTCCTTCTTCTTCCTTGAAGCTGGTACAACACAGGTACAAACAAGATAAACCAAAACAGCAGAGGGGGCCATTCTAGTAGAATAACAGGAGGAAGAAGGAAAATCCTGCTGTGCAGAAAGAGACACGAGGGGCTGTTTAGAAACCCACATGATAAGTTGAATCCCTGCAGCATCCATTTATCTAATTATCCCCATCGAATATCTGAGGACACATGGAATCGCTGGGAGGATATTGTCTAATGTGAGTTAATGAAAACACACAGGCTTAATGGAGCCCTACATTTCAAAACATTAGAATTAGACCTCCAGAATGATCTGAATATGTATATATGAACTCAAAAGCATGATACTGCTTTCCTTTCCATGCTGATAACAAAGACAGAAATACACCCACCTCTTGAGCAAAGCCCTGGCTCGGGGTTGTGTGTGGTGGAAGAACCTGAGCAGGTTTGGGGATTTCAGGAACCACTTCTGGCTTTTTAGTGTCAGAGGGAAGACCTGCCACTGTGGCGTGAGCAAGATTGCCCAAACTGGAAATTCATTCATATCCAAACACACAGAAAATGGAGAAGATTTTTTTTCTCATTATTTTTTTTTCTAATTGTTTGTTTGAGGCAAACATGACAAAAATATGAAAAACTGAAGGAACAATGTAGTTGTGTTTGCTGTCACATGGAGCTCACCCTTCTGTTTGCTTTTTCTGTGGTTCAAAGTCTCCTCTGTCTGCTTTGTGGGGCTGTGTGCGGTGCTCTCCTGCAACTGCTGGCTTGTCCACCAGCTGAGCAAAATTACATTAACGTTATGAAGACGAAAACAGACATCTGGGGCAGAGTAACAACTGACTTTTGTGTGATGTGACTCACTGCGGCAGCAGGGGATGGGTCATGTGCTGGTTCAACATGAGGAGCCATCTCTGTAGCAGTTGCAGGATTTGCTTCAGGTTCTTTAGGCTGGTTTGATACTGCAACAGACCTAAGAGCAACATTATTCTAAAAACATGAAAGTCTGGAATAAAGCTTGACAGACATAATACCATCTGAATGATGCGTCCTGTGCAGTCCTAGTGCAACTATGTCTTTATATTTAAGTGGTATATGACATCAAGGAGCACGTTTCCTATACCTTCACTCACCAACAGGGAGCTCACTTAATATCTTCTATTTATTAAGCTTATTTGTGTTTAAAGGTGTATGAACTGCTTATTTTCCTTAGCAGCACTTCTAACTTTGGTTTTAACTGTTTTTGAATAAGATTACAGTCTCGGGTACAGCAGCATTAGCTTCAACATGAGATTATAGATTTCACACACAAATGACTCACTTGTGCGTTGGCATCTCTGAACTTTTTTCCTCCTTGCCAGCTGCTGCGGATGCCTTTTCTGTGTGTGTGCTGGTGTCCTCTTTCTTTACAGTGGTCACAGTCGGCCGTGGAACTTCATCCATCCTCGAGTTAAGAATCTGTTAATGACACATTTTCAGTTGGGGTTCCTTGATGTCAGTCACAGTAACACTAATGTACAGTGTACATATCTTCATACCTTGAGCTCAGCCCTCAGGAGGATCTCGCTTTCAGGTAACGCTCCATCAAGAGGCATCCACTGGTCCAGGACCAGCTGTGGTTCAGAGAGAAGCTGTCTCACAGGAACTACCAGAGATCCCATTGGCTGGTCCCACGCACTGGAGAGCTACACAGCGAAAGGACACATTTGTGATATCAGTCAGCACTTGAAATGAAGAGGGGAGCCGCAGACTTTAAATGCTATTGTACTGTACTGTGTATTGTACTGTAACAAATTCAGTACATTTACCTTTATGATGAGCATCTCCTCTTTGGGATTGTGTACCTTGAAGCAGAATCCTTCGTTCCACTGAGGAGCACTCGTGCGATCGCACACCTTCAGGCGGAAAATGGATAAAGAATGGTAATAAATTATTTCTCTTTTAAAAAAAAAAAATCCGGTGTGAAGTTATGGTATATTATGTCACATATATTATTAATTTCACACCTTAGTTTTGTAGACTGTGTTACCAAACACCAGCTCAGCTCCAGCCTTGGGCTCCTTTCCACTTTTTTTGAACTGTACACAGAAATAAAAAAGATTAGATTACATGAATAGTTTGAATTCCTTTCATCTATTTTCTTAACTTCTCCAATTCAAGTGTGATCAGAGTTTATCCCAGCAGACATTATTCTCCGTAATTATGACATCCAATACTATCTTATAAAATATAAAGTGTTAAAAGTGGCAATTTTTCACTTTATGTGCGTAAACAAACTCATAATCAAACTGACTATCATAATGATTTTCACTGTGCAAAATTACAAGGGACTCACAGGCAATGAGTGCGCTCTGTCCACATAAACAAAGAGGAGTGCTGCACAGGGAACGGCCTTGTTCTGGTAAGACTGCAGAGACAGCAAATGCATTACCTGCAGCAGAGAATCAAATAAAAAATACATTAGTGACTCAGCACCGATGTGCACAGCGAATCAGAGAAGGAGCATTTTGTTTGTGTACAGAAACATGCACTAACTTGGTCTAGGGTGTTATTATGGGACACTGTTGAAACCCATTCCAGGATCAGACGGACACGCCCAGACTTTACATCATTCAAGGTGTACCACTGAAACAGAGGTGCTCAAACATTGGATTACAGTTTATAAATGCACAAGGCGTACACACATTTAGTAAGAAAATATCTAAAATACCCACCTGGTCTAAGTACTGGGAGCTGATTATGTCTGCCACGCTGATTTTGAATCTAGTCAACAAAGAAGATTATGCACATTATGCACAATTCCTGTTTAGAAAGTGTTTTTTTTTACTAGTGTACTGTGATAAACATCATCTCATGGTCGACTGACATTGTTTTTTTTGCCAGTATACACACTTGTTTACCAACTGCTATGCTCAGGTAGTTATCTTTGTGTGATCTGACTCCTCTGACTCAGTTCTGAACAAGTGTAGACCTCCACATTAGCCCCTACCTGCCCAGGAAGTCATCTTTGTCCATGTCCTTATCATACAGCTCCACTTGCATTTCCTGTCCTGACTGAGGCCTCAAAACCACCTTAGAGAACACAAACAAGTTTAGTCAAAGTCACAGATGTTAGGTGGTAACAGGCCTTCTGATTTTATGCAGCCCCTCATACACACCTCATACATCTCATTCCAGACCGGGTTGAGGTTTTCCTTGATCACGTTGCTCTTAAAACTTTCTTCACCGACACTGATCTTAGCGTACGGGTCACTCTTGCCTTTTGCCATACCCATCACTTTATCTTTGGCAACAAGACTCTGGGCCTCCAGCAGGATGATCCTCAGCAGACCCTAAAGGGAGGGATATTTTCATCCATGCGGCTTTTTAACAAACAGGATTTTGTCGTGCCCTGCTTCTCGTATCTGCTTCTGTAGATCAGTGTGTTGTGATGTTACCTCACTGGCAAAGCTGATGTCTGGGGAAGTATGAGGGGGCTGTGTTATGGCAGGACTTGGTGATTCTTCTTCCGTCTCATCTGGAATCGAATCAGCTGCCTTTTTTTTGGCATCGGCATCTTCATGCGAAGTCACCGAAGAGACAATAGTCTCCACGGGAGGCGTGTCTACTGAGCTCGACCTAAAAACACAGCGATTAGAAATCAGTCAAGTTTAAGAGGGAAATCTGGTGGCTAAACAGAAATAGACTTTACTGAATAAATAATCTTACTTGAGCGTTTTTTCTGTCTCCTGTTTCTGCTTAGCAGGAGAAGGATCTGACACCGCAGTCACCTTAGTTTTATCAGCGGTAACAGGACATTTGCTTGGAATCAGCATCTGTAGTTAAATGGACATTGTTCTAAATTAACTATGTTATTTATTACATAGTCATTACACCCGTTGCAAAAACAAATTAGAAAAAGAACAAAAAAGGAGCAAAAAGGAAATAAAAGAGAGAATTAAAGTGATAGAAGGGGGCTTATCGCAAAAACAAAAGTTAATAATATTCACTTATTCATATGAAATATGTTAAATATTTCGGTCTAAACCAACATAGTTAAAACTGAAGATTGATATTTGTAGTGTGTAGTGTAAGTGATTTAAATTAAGCATAGCTTTGTTCTGCCACCTCCTTTGGCTGCACTATGCTAACATGGAAGGCCATGGGCAGAGGGCGCAACAGCAAGAATAATAGCAAGAATACAGAGCAGGCAACAGTGACAACAGCTATGACACCGATATGTCACACAAAGCAGGATACTAGGAGCTGGAGTAAAGGAGGGTTGCAAAGCAGCTTGCAGGGGTTCAGCAACTACAGCGGCTCATATAGTGTGCCCTATATGAGGTTTTCCAGTTGGACGTGTAGAAAGGAGCCAGCTGAGCCCTCAGAAACTGTGGACTGGCACTGAGATAACTGATATGTTGGGACTGAAGCTGAGCTTGAGGCTCTGATTCACTTAAACTACAACTATGCTTGATTTAGAAGATAACAAAAAAACAAAAACAAACAAACAAAAAAAGTTGAACTGAAAAACTGAGAGAAGCAAAGACTGACATACCTTGAGTTCAGTTCTCAAAAGAATCTGGCTCTCAGGTGAGGCTCCATCCAGATGGAACCACTGGTCCAGGACCAGCTCTGGTTCAGAGAGCAGCTCTCGAATAGGAATAACCACAGAGCCCATGGGTAAGGTCCAGCTGTGGGAGAGCTGGAAAAACACAATATTTGGAATTAACAACTTCTATATGAGAGATCTGTTTACATGAGGATAAGTTTTATAATTCACCGAAGCCATCTTACCTTAACAAGAAGAATAGCCTCTCTGGGGTCACGAACCAGGAAGCAGAATGCTTCATTCCACTGAGGTGATGTTGTACGATCACACACCTTAAGACGAGACAAAAGAGTCAATCCATAGAGTTCTTTGCCAATCTTAGTACTGAAAGAGAAGCAGAAGTATCAGGATGAGGGCTGGAGTCTTACTGTAGTTTTTCGAGACTTTGCTCCAAGAGTTAACTCTGCTCCTACTTTTGGATCTTTTCCACTCTTCTTCACCTGCAGGAAGAGACAACAGTCAGTAATATTTATTTGGAGTCCAAAGGTCAGCTCCTAGTTCTACAGTCTGTCCTACAAAGCAGTATTAAAAGACTTACTGACAATCCATCTGCCTGCTCAACAAACACAAACAGCAGGCCTGCCGAGGGAACTGCCTTGTTCTTGTAGGACTGTTGGGAATAGAACTGAAGAACCTAAAGATGCAGGAAGCAACCGCAGAATATAAATCAAGCTCAGCACAAGGTGTTCATTAATCCGTGGCTTGTTTCAATATTACTGACCTGGTCCAATCTGTCTGACTCTGAGGCTGTTGGAACCCATTCCAGTATCAGGTGTACACGACCAGACTTCACATCACTGAGCGTGTACCACTGAAAAATAAAGAGAAATCATTTTAATGTCTGAACTATCTTTAATTAAGTAATTTTAGAGAAAAAGTTCAAGCGGCATTTGCATTTTTTTAAAATTTCATATGTGTCTGTACCTGAAATACTAAAACTCTATGTAGATGGCTAATCACATTCATAAAGGCTAACACTGTAGCACATGCCCACCTGATCAGTGTACTGAGCATCAATGAGATCCTTTAGACTGATCTTCAGCCTGCATGTCAACACATACAAGATTAGAATAGATCGTGTAGATGGTAATAAGCATTGTGATGCTTGATTTAGATATAGTTACCTGCCCATGAAGTCATCCTTCATGTCCATGTCTTTATCAAAGACCTCCACATGCAGGTCCTGGCCTGGAAGCTGGGTTAAAATAACCTGAGGGGCAAACCAAATACACATCTCAAAGGACCCTTTTCAACTAATTACACTGCAACTAAATGAACTCTGTGTACTCAGCCAAAAAGCAACTGAAGACTTGTCTTTTTAAACTTGGATTTAGATTTTATTTTATTTTGTCTGGTTCTCTATTTTCTTGTTTTTATTTGATGTGAACCACTTGTCGTGAAATAAAATTCCTTACTTAATTACACACAAAAGCGCAGATTATTCTTTAAAATTTTACAGCAATTTTTTCAGTTTCTTACCTCATACATCTCGTTCCAGGTGGGGTTAAGATTGCCTTTGATTACTTCGCTTGTGAATGTTTCACCCCCAATGCTAATCTTGACATAGGGGTCACTCTTGCCTTTCACCATGCCTCCCATCAGGTTATCTTTCGGAACAAGATTCTGACCTGCCAACAGGTGAATTCTCAGCAGTCCCTGAAATAAAATGTGCATTTTAAATTTTAAAATAATAAAAACAAAAAACTAGCAAGATCCTAAGAGCTATAAAGTAAAAAGAAAAAAATAACTGGACTGTCCTGTATTACCTCTGTAGCGAAGCTAGGATGGGGAGAGGTCTGCTGTGAGAGCTGTTGGGATAAGCTGGAGGACACATCAGATGGAATGCGCTCTTCATCTAACCACAGGACCTTTGGTGAAATGGGAAAAAGGAGAAGCAGAAAGACAAAAATTCTTAATTGAATTTGGAATTAATCACTTCCTACACTCCACTTTTTTGTAAGTGTGTTTATTAGACATTATAACAGTGCAGGATCATAGGTCTTAGTCCCATTTACCCTGAGAATCGCATTGATGTAGATGCGACTGGCTGATCCAGAGTTTTCCAACTGGAACCACTGGTCCAGAGAAAGATTGGAATTTGATAAGAGACGGGACAACGGGATGGCCAGGTTTCCCAGTGTCTGCACACGGTCAGCATCCTTCACCTAATGAAGAAAAGACAGTTCAACACCATCACCCGTCAGATTATCAAAGATGAGTTTTATTTCATAGTAAATGGTACATAATCTCATCATCTACTACCTGAATGTCTATGTCCTGGTTGCGAGGATCATGGATGAAGAAGGTAAAAGCTTCTTCAAACTCTGGATTAATGGTTGTGTAACAAGTCTAAAGAGAAGACGGAAAAATGTGCATATGACAAAAAAATAAACAAAACATATCAAGAGAATTTTAAATGGCTTTCCCAGGAGATGTACCTTGCTCTCTCTAGTGACGTCCTTCACAGATAACTGCACCATGGGATTGGGCTCTTTATTTCCCTTCTTCATCTAAAATGTACACAGTTGCGGACAGATATGAATACAGAGTAAGACACTGCCATTCTGTAACCAAGAGCAGCACAACAAATAGATTTATCTACTATTATAAGAACATGAGGTCGGTCACAATGAAAGTGTGTGCATGGCTACCATAGCAACAGCACAAATAACTGAAATGAAGCACCGTGCTGCATGGCACAATCAGGAAGTCTAAGTTTGCAAAGAGAAAAAACAATAAGCCGGGGGTTTTCTTCCAAAGTTTCTTTAACTTTTGTTTTTCTTCTTAAATATATGACAAAATTAGAAGAGTCTGAAAAGTGTGTAACAGTTTTGGATAGAGTTACCCATATTCATCAACAGTGGAACAGATTAAACTGGGTTTGAGGCCAAGGCAACAAACTTGTGGAATGCGAAACAAATGGCAGTTACAGCTCAGTTAGTTTAACCACACACAGGAAGCAGCTCTGAGCTGTGCACGAATGTGGGCACACACAGCACACTTATTTGACTCACAGGAAGCGCCTCAGCCTTATCCAAATAGATAACCAAGATGGCTGAAGAAGGGAGATCAGCATTCTTGTTGGTGATGCTCTCGTTCCTCTTCAGGACCTAGATGATGATTTTACAACATTTCTTTTAGTGTAACTGTTTGACAACAAACACAAGTCTCCTCGATGACACACGAAAAGCTGATCATCAGTGAAAATTAGACACTCAGACCTGCTCTAGTTGATCAGTGCTTGGCAGCAAACTCAACCACTCTAGCCTGAAGTGAACCCGTCCAGAATCTGTGTCCTTCAGAGTGAACCACTGGGAAGACACATTCAGACATACTTTCACCGTCTTATGATTAAAAAATCATCCTCAGTGTGGCAAAGATAAAAAAAGAAAACTGCTCACTTACATCATCGACAACTATGGATTTCTTCACAATGCCCAAATCCAATTTGGTCCTATAGGGAGGAGGAGTGCAAGACAAGAAGGATTAAAAACAAAATACAGTAGTGCAATTTCAATGATCAACAGAACAGAAAGGAGACTCTGAACATTCGAAGTACTTTTCCCCACTGTTCATGCAGGTGACAAATGAAAGGTGACAACATGAGATTCAACCAGGACATGAATTATGCATATGTACCTGCCCAAGAAATCATCCTTGTCTGGGTCTTTGTCATATACCTCAACCTCCAACTCTTGACCAGGTACTTCATGGACAATAACCTGATGTACGGAACACAAATAAGGACATGACGACTGACAAAGGGGCTTGTATGGAAGCTGTCTGCAGCCTCGTGAATGAAAATGAACAATGCCAGTGACTGATATATCAGGAGAAACACTCAAATACAGAACAAAGTGAAATGACGTGCTGATGGTTTACAAAGAAAACAAAAAACCTTTCTCCTCACCTCATACATCTCTCCCCACTTGGGGGCATCTGTGTTGTCAATGTGTTTGGAGGTGAAGGTCTGAGGTCCCACCCTTAATATGGCGTAGGGGTCAGACAAGCCTGCCATGACCCCTTTCACATAGTTGTCCTTGGCTACTAGTTTCTGTGCCTCCAGTAGGTGGATGCGTACAACACCCTGAGAGAGGAGAAGAGGTTCATACACTAGTGTTTTAAAGCTTGAAGTACAATTGTAGTCTGAATGTGCAGATGAATATTCAGGCCTTACCCTGGGCAAAGGAGAGCGTAGCTGGGCCACAGGCAGGCCAGGAACCAGCGGGACAACCAGGCGGTTGGGCAGCACCAAAAAGGAGGCGATAGCATCCATAATCATGCTGTCTGACATGACACTAAAACATAGAACAGAGTAATATTTCAGTGGCAGCACTAAAAATCATTTAATTTTCATTGTACAATAAAAGTAAATTATTGAAACGGCATTTTTGAAGGGAAAATATTGTACTTTCTTTAGTTTCTCTTATAAATATACTGTTAATGTTGCATGCACCTCTTAAATATGACAGAAGTTTCAAACAATGAAGTCAGCCTATGTACAGGTAATTCCTCTGAGCCAAACGATCTCGATCAGGCTCACATCACTAAAATGTTCATCTCTTGCAAGCAGAGAGAAGCCCCGTCCACTTGTCTGTTTATGAAGGGCATTCAATTAGGAGAAATTTGCCTTGAATTTGCAGAAGGGAAGGGAGGTAAAGCTAAACTGTGGGGCTTTACAAAATCACTGCATAGGATGAGTAGGGATTATTTTTAACTGTGAATCATGATCATGCAAAGCTTCTTGAATAGTGTACATGAAGTTGGAAACATTTAGTTGGAAACAAGCAGACTTGGTTCCCTTTAAAGGCTATGGTTATTAATAATGTGTAAAGCAAGGCAAGACTTTTTCAGCATGACTCACTTCAGTCCAGGAATGTCCAACAAATTAGTCAGTCCAGTCCAATTGATGTCTAGTTTCTGGGAAGAGATAAGAAGGAACTGTGTAGAGCAATCTTTAAGGACTGATAGCAAACCAATAGCATACAAGACTATAGGACACGTGTTATTGACAGGAATGGGGGTTGGAAGGTGCAACAAGAGAAGGACTAATGGAGGTGAATTGTAAATGTAAATTGACCTACAGGCCGACGGATGAAAAACATAGAGACTGCACCCACAATGGGCACATCTCCAATTAGAGGCTCAAGGATCACTCGCATCATCCCGTGTAGCTGAAGCAAAAGAGAAACAGAAAGGCCAATTATCACTAAATAAAGAAAATCTGATTTTATTTCTATTTTACTGAATTCTGGATCTTTAGATTGGCATTTAAAAGCTTTACATGAAATGGTTATCTAATAATGTCACCACATAGTAGTTTTAAGCTTGGATAAGAAGACAAACCTGTATGCCTTTGACTCCAGCTTTGCAGAAGTACCGTTTCACTTCAACATTGATCTCCACGTTGCCAACGTAGCTGAAGATATAAGCACAAAAATGTCACCAATATGAGCACCCTGGAAACATTCCAGTAAAGAGAGAGTAAAAAGCAAAAGGGTAAAAAGTCACCTAATATACAGATCCAGCAAGACTTGTCCCTTGTCATTTTCTGTGTGTGCCTTGATCCCTACAACCTTCATGGCCTAAAGCAAACATAAAGAACATTTGTTTGAACAGTATAACTCCATCATGCATCACTTGTGTGGATCTTTGCTGCAAATCCATAGCATTGTGTAAACTCTCAGTGTCATCACCTTGTCTCCCATGTCCACCTTGGTAAAGCTGAGGGTCTGGAGGTGGCTGCTTGAGGCTCGGATAGAAGGAGCGATGGTTTCTACCAGCAGCTTCTCGAGGTACTGGCCGACAAAGGGCCACACCTGCTGCAGGACCTGGCCAGGATATCAAGCACATGCTTTAATACGATGTTTTTATCTTTCATAAACATAACCGAGACGACTGCTTCAAGTAAACTTTTGCCTTCTGTTTGAAATACCAGAAAGAATGACAGAGACAGCTGCAGTATACTAAACCTCCTCAGCTGTTAGTGTTCTTGTTTGGGGTCACAACGTGCTGTATGACATCTGTGGTCTAGATGTGGTTCTTTCTGCACAATATTAATACCACTATGTAAACCTGTGCAGTCTTCAGTCTATTGTCAATGAGAAAGAATCTAAAAACAGAGCACAGTTTGCTTGCGTGCCTCTGACTTTGTCAAAAAAACAAAAACCCCACAGTTGGTTAGAGTCTGGCATAAGTGGAGAATGAGTCATCAGCTGCCTGCTCTTATGGCGCATGAAGCCTGAGCAGTAAAGCAATCTGCTGACCTCCCCTGCAGTAAGCAGTCTCAAACCTCTGCTTTGTCTGCTTTCTAATGCTTACGTCTTGTGATCCTGCTATCTTGAATGCTTTTTATTTCTTTATGTCTGTATTAGAGGCCTTTCTCTAGGCTAGAAGAGCTAGAAGGAGATGGGGTGGGGCTGCAGGGTTTTTTTTAGTTTGGAGAGCTATGTGGCTCCTCCCCTTTCCTGTGAGCCTGGTAGGCTGCAATGAAATGGAAATGTTGAGTGGGCTGTCTGGCACCGGGCCTCCCCTCTGCAGTACAGACAGAGTGGCCACAATGGTGGGGGTGTGGCCTTTTTTCCACTAAGGTAGCAACAGTATTTATCAGCGTGCACACACTAAGCGTCAATCAACACAACAGCTGGGCGGTTGAACGGCGTGTGTTTGCTGGGCTTGAGGGAAAATGGACAGTTGTACAATAAAATGATGAAGAAAAAGAGGAACTTGCTGATGTTTTACCTTATTCAGCCATTCAACCTTCTCAACATCTGGAAAGTTTACCTGAAGGATAGAAACAGAGGGCAGGAACATGCTTAAATTGTGTAGAGAAATTGATAAACAAACAAGAGGAAAGGGAAATGATTCATTCACAGATGACTGGTAACTATCACAACAGTGCTCTCTCCCTGAGGGTTCAGACTGAAAAAGCTTTTCAAAAACTATACAAAAAAATGGATGAAGATATGTTATATAAAAAGATCACTTTAAAATGATGTGGCTATTACACATTAAGCATTGTAAGTCAGTTGTCAAGATACTTTTGCAATATATGTGCTTGAAGTGTTTCCCCCCCCATGTATATTTCATAGGTTTCTCTCAGACAAAGCATTACCACATGACAATTGAGAAATCTGTTTTGAACCCTTCAGTGAGGAGATGCATTCTGTCTGGTTATGCACTCAATCATTTTAATCACTCCTGAAACAGGAACCCACAGAACCTCACTTGGGTGTGGCCAGATACTCCTAGACGACAGAGGCACATGTGGGTTTCTGAAATTGCGTTCTGTTGACAATTACTACAAAGATAGTTGCATAGACTGCAGGTCCAGTGTCCTCACACATTTTCCATTCAGTTTTGATTAGACAGTTTGAGTGTTTTTGGAGCTGTTTTTGAAGCAACAATCCCCTTGTGTGCTTTTAGACATGTTTCGTTTTAAAATGAAACACGTGTGCAATGAATTTAGGAAGTGTCTTTGTATGAAAGGAAGAGGGACAAAGAGTTCTACAAAACTGCATACTCCATTGAGGAGCTAAAGAGCAACGGTTCAGCAAAGTTTTTCAAGGCTATACTAGGCTGTGGTGCATGCCATAGTTCCATTGCAGCAAATAATAATTACTGCTTGGGGATAAATCACTCAAAAATACTCATTACACCCTACAGTAGCCTCTGTAGTGGTATTGTGATTGCATGGTCCAGTGCCAGGCTTTGCTTGATTTGTGTAATGTAAGGTTACTCTAGGCCAAAGTGGGCAGAGGGGGAGACAGTGCAGCAGCAGAAAGTTTAATATCCTCTCAGGCCATCAGGTACATTCATGTCTTACCCATGCAGGAAGGTCTCGCTTGATTTTGGACACTCTCGTGGATGTGTACTCTTGCTCGTTGTCGAGCAGCTGTATGGCTGACTTCAGGCGCGTCTCCTTGCCTTCTCGGGCATGTTTCCATCCCGTGTAGATCATCATGCCGAACACCAGCAGACTGGTGCTGACCCGATAGTATCCGGCAAGGTAGACGGGCAGCAAGGCACCCAGGCATTTCCCAAAGGTCCAGAGTACCGCCACTGCACTTATCCCCTTGGGTTTGTCAGTTTCTGCCTCCACGTTACTCATGGCTTTCTTCTCGTGGTCGCCTGTGCTCGGACACTCGGCGCCCTTGGATTCGCTCGGCTCCGGCTTGTTGCTCTGCATTATGGTTATCTTCTAAAACCACTAAAATACCGCAAGGCTGTTCGCTGAATGATATTTGCTGTCTTTAAAACGGCGATCGAACTTCCCTAACACTTAATCTGCGGTTTCATGACTCGTGCGAGCCACTGCCTGAACAAACGCACCGCTACTGCGCGTCAGCTTTACGAGCACCGCCGCTAATTTGCCGTTCACGAGTGTTGCATTTTATACGGACTACAATTAAAATGTGATCGCGATCGCTGGATTGGATCGGTAGTATTGATTGAGCACAGATCTCGGAGAAGTCCCCGAAGGCTGCTGCTCACCCAGTCCCGTTAGCCGAATAAAAACACGCCCACTAAAAAGGCGTTTTGACTGTTTGCTGCGTCAAATTACTCAGTCACTGTTATTACTGCAGCATTATGTAGAAGTTCGTAAGTTTTCTATAATCAAACTATCCGAAAAAAGGGTATATGTCTGATGAAGCACAGACCACCCATTAACTGAACAATATACGCTTGGAAATACTTCCTACTGCTTTATCATCTCTCCCCAAACCCCCAAATAGCGCACAGGCCATTGCCATGATTTCAGTAAGCAGGGTTGGATAGTAATTACATGTAATTAGGATTACGTTATAAGATTATAAAAAATAAGTAGTATAGTAAGTAAAGATTAACTGTGATAAATTTGCAGTTAGATTATAATTCAGTTGTTAAGAATGGTCTTGAACACACAAATTTGGAAACACTTGCATTTGAAACTGCTTGAAGTCGATATTTTTTCCTCCTCTTGGCACAAAATGAAGCACTTTCTAAGAGACACCACGTGCCCACACTTTTCATTAGTCATCATGCGGTTTCTAAAGCATGGCCACTTTATTAAGTATATAATACCCTACCCCCACACCGAGAACTGCCCCAGTTCTTGGTGGCATAGATTCAGCAAGGTGCTGGAAACATTCCCTTCAGATTTTGGTCCATATTATTATATCAGATTTGTTGGTTACACATCCATGATGAGAAGCTCCCGATCTACCAAAGGTGCTCTCATGCATTGCGTTGTGATGACTGTTGAGGAAATTTGAGTAAAGTGAAGTTGTTCAAGTTCATGTTTAAGAAACCAGTTTGCTCTGTCCTTTGTGACATGAGAGGACAGGTACACCGTGGACATGATAGGTAATATTCAGGTAGGGTATATGGCACCAGTGATGCACAATTGGTCCTAAAGGCCCAGAGAAAATATACCTCCACACTGTTACACCACCAAAAACACAAACCACTGATAGAAGGCACGACAGATCCATACTTCCAGGTTGTTTGTCAAGTTCCAATCCTACAAACCAGCAGAAATCGAGACTCATGAGACCAGGAAATACTTTCCAAACTTCAGTTGTACAATTTTGATGAGCCCATGCAAATTTCAAACCGTTTGCTGATCTTTGCTGGCTGGAGTGGTACTAGTGTCATCTGCTGCTGTTCACTATTTTATTTTCAGAGGTGTTCTTGTGCATACCTTTGTTGTTAAAAGTGGTTATCTGATTTCCTGTTACCTTCCTTAAAGCTTGAAGCAGTCTGGCCATTCTGCTCCGACATCTGACTATTTTAAAACCACTTTACAACTTTTTATTCCCCCAATTTCAATGCCCACTTTGAACTAGACATTTGCATGAATGAGCAATTAAACAAGCATACCTAATAAAGTGGGTGTATTTTAAAAGCTAGTACGGGCTTGCATTTGAACCACTTTCCCCAAAATAATGCTGTGATTAAAGAAAATGTTTTGGTTGTACCATGTTTAGTATGAAGGTCCAATACCTGCAATATCTGGTTTTGAAGTAATTGTTTTCAGAAATATTTGCTTTGCAGTGATTACATAAATACTAAACTGACAGTAACTAAATACAACTTGAAGCGCTCCCACCAGGCCCCAGAGTGTGAAGTCAACACCAGATACTTAAGCTGTTTAAAGAGCCACACGCACATGAAGTTACTAAACAGAGATTAAGCTCTAGTTTACACAGCATGACTCCTCCCAAACAACTAGACCAACAGGATACAAACATGAGCACTAATATCACTTCAAAATTAAAATATATACATTTATGACATATGTAAACATAAAAAAAATCAACTGTAAAAAGACAGAAAACACAGGATTCACTGTTGAGTGGTTGTAATTCTTTTTTTTGTTGGTTTTGTTTCAAATGTGCAAAGTACCAAAATTAATTTACACCAGAACAATCAAAACAAAAAAAACAAACTGTTTCCAATGTCTTTAGATGGACAATGCTGCAGCCTTGCCAAAACGATTCACATTTCACACACCACAGATGACGGCACGAGTTTTAAGTCCTTTGTCATTTTTAGTGTACATGTGTATGAAAAGATCCCTTTGGTACAAAGACCTTCGCCAGGGCTTGTGTCAGTCAATCTGCGAAAACAAAACAAAAAACCCTCAAAACCCTCAACATTTGTAACGTTGCCATAGAACACAGTTGTGATTTAGGGAAGGATAAGCATTTATCCTGACCCCTGGTGGAGAAAAAGAAGTGTCTCTATCACACATCTCTCTTTGTTTAAACGTCTTCTGAGTCTCATACACAGAAAAAAAAGTCCATCTGTGTAAAAATTCAAAACCCATCAAAGTTCAAGTACATTTCCAGTTCGACTCATTGGTATTGCAGCCCCTGCATTCATTCAGTGTGGCAGGGTTGTGATCCTCATGCTTTGACTTGCAATTGGGTACGACACCATTGGGGTGGTGGCGTGACTCATAGTGATCCCGGGAAGCGGCTGAGTCATGGACACTGCCACAGGTGCCACAGATACTGCCACTGGCGCCATAGAAACAGGGGGTGCCATTCCCTGGGCAATGGTCTGTGCGAGGGCGGCTGAGAGGGGGGTTATCTCAGGATTGAGGTGTGGTGGAGGAGCTGTGGGTGGGGCTGCATTTGTTGGGGGGGCTGCAGGGGCACCAGCGGGAGCTACAAGGTCTTGCTGGGTGACTGGCCGAGCCTGTAACGGAGCACTGCTCAAGGTGGTGTGAGTCTGGGCGATGCTATGGTTGTAGGAACTCACTGAACCTACAGGGGGCGCCAGAGTCTGCTCAGTGGGTGCAGGAGTTGAAGACAGTGTCATCACTTTGGCTTGACTTCGGAACTGGGCGTTCTGCTCCAGGAGAACCTCATTTGTGGCAATGAGATTGGAAACCTGAAAAACACATAAGAAAGAGTTTAGTATAAACAGGCAGAAAGTTCGTGACAGGAAACACATAGAGACATTAAATATTTGAAATACGCAAAGATATAAAGGAAATCATTTACAAGTAGTCTTACACTTTGTGTTAACTTATCACATAGTTTTACAGAGAGAGAAGGCTAAAAACTGCAGAATCTGAGTGTTTGTGTGTCTCATGATGTTACAGAGTGTCTTTTCCTTTTACCCCCAAAACATCCAGTGGGCCTTTCTGTCAGGTGACTAAAGGGGAAACAAATTCTTCCCCATTTACTCCTGCACAGCCATCACTTCATATTAACTCTTCAGTAACAATTTCAGCTCATTCCCCTTCAAGTCCACCATTATAGCCAATGGGCAGAGCATTACAGCAGTCTAAATTCTGTGCTTTTGGACATCAGATGATCTCAGTTCTTACTAATAACACTGACCATTTTAACAGTGTGTTCCTGGGTTCTTTTCCAACATTTTGATTCCATCTAATATGATGGGATCTAAATGTTGAAAAAGAGCCCAGCAACACAAAAATGTGTCATTAGCATCCTCCAAAGAAGAAACACATAAATAGGTTCCTGGATGACTCTTTGTTTAGATCAGCAAAGTTTGCTTAATTGTAACTACATGAAACAAAGTCCCCCTTTGTCGCCAACTCCTTTCACCTTATATTTAAAATTTTATTGTAATGTTAATGTAAACTGTTGATTGCTGGGATTTTAATATACAAGTCTGTCAGCAGACACCTAATCACACTTCTAACAAACATGGGACGAACATTCTGGTGGATTTTTGGACATACCGCTAAGATGCTGTTTGGATCGGTCTTTTCTTTGACCTTGTTATGTTGAAATATATAGATAGATATTTAATCTTTCCAGGATGTGTCATAAAACACCTCGATAAAGTTTCCATTTAGTTGGAATTTGCCAATGCTTGTTTTGCATGTATCTCAGTAAAAAAATGACTGAAGCCATTTAAATTCTGCATCGGTGGCATGACTCCATTCCCAGGAAGTCATAATATGATTCTTATACCTACCTGCTTTTTCAATTCTTCCACTCTCTTCCTTAGCAGGGAATTTTCTTCCTCTAGAAATCTGTACTCCAGAGGACGAGGCGGCAAGGTGGCTTGAACTCCCAACTCGTAGTGCCCACCTCCACTCCCATCTGTCAGACGCAGCCCCTCCAACCGTCGCCTCTTTAACTGTAGAGTGGTGTGGTCCATAGAGGTCTCCAGGGAACTAGCATCAAACAGACCACTTTCAACCAGAGGGTCAAACATTGAGCATGTGCTCCTGTCATAACGTCGCTGTCCAGATGAACTTATGGATAGACACCCACTCATTCCACTTCCTCCTACTCCTCCAAGACCTGAGATACCTGGATCTCTGCAACCACCCAAGCCGGGGCAGCCGGTCCCCATCATATTACCTCCACCCCCTGCGCCACCTCCCACAAGTCCTTGCATTCCTCCGCAAGCACCTCCTCCTCCACCCATGCCTCCTCCAACATTCACAATGCCACTGACACCTGGCCCCATAACGCCACCCACTCCAACCCTGGTTGGTTCATATTCACAGTCTTTTTTGACATGGCGAAATTTACATTTATTGCCCCTCTGGCACTCTCCTTTCAGGAAGTCTCTACAGATGGGAACCTCACCGCGGCTATGGGGGAGATCCATGGGGGAGAGGCCTAGCCGTGCAGCAACTTTCCCTCTTAGTCTGAGAGGTAACTCTCCCGTCTTCTTGTAATAGTCCTCATCCTCTTTGGATCCGTGGACAAAGCGACAGTTGGAGCGCATGCACTCCTTATTTTGATGATCGTGACAAAAGATGAATTCGTTCTTCTGCACTCCCAAGTCTGGCACCTCGTTAAAGTCTGGGTGTCTGAAGCGGCAGCGCTTTCCTCTCTTGCAAACATTGCGTATGAAGTCCCGGCAGACGCCATCCAAGGCCAGTCCCGCACCTTGGCCTCCACCGTTCCCATAGCTGTTGCCATTTCCGAGCGCTCCTCCTCCACCCATACCCCCAGAGCCAGAGACGCTTCCTCCGACACTACTTCCCGAACCTCCTCTGCCCTCTGCCGCACTCCCTGCCAAACCAGACCCGGGTCCCCCTTCTTCACCCAGACTACCACCACTCCCACCACCACCTGACAGGTAGGAACTGTCCCGGTCAGGCATGGCGCTCGGCCCAGCTCAAGGAGAAAGGAGTACTCATGTGTGTTTGGGATTGGCAAATGTGAGCTGGCAAACATTCACATACACAGAAGTAGTCATTAATTGTTTCTTCACACTCGAAGTATTGCAATCTGCTGTTTAATTACCTGCAAGACAAAAACACGAACCCAGCATGAGATACTGGCGATAGAACTAAAAGGGGAGATTTGAATATCGACATGAAAGACAACAGGACATGTATATGAATATCTTAGACAAGGTAAGGACAGAAGTTTAGCACGTGACAACACATCGTAAACAATAAATAGCCCTGCTTCTGTTTACATGGTTCTTTGGTAAAACACTACAAAACATCAACTAAATTGAATGCAGCGGATTTCAACCAGTAAATAATGCATACTCTGTCGTATTATATTCCAGAATAAGTTAGCCTAAAATGGTACTACGAAACCGTCGTCTACCCTGGGTAGCTAATGGCTAGCGAACATCTAGCTAACTGGGTACTACTGTAGTCTTACCAAATCGAAGGATAGAGAAGGTTCCAAAGTACAGCTGAGAAGCTCCCACGAAGAAACAACTTCCTCTAACTGAGTCAACAGACACCGCTGCTAACAAAAGCAAAAAACTTGCGTTATTTTTAGCGGTTCCTCGAGGCCCTGGTGCTGTTTACCACATTTCTTCATGCCGCTTTCAATACCAACGAAGAAGAGCGCCAGCGTCTTCCTTTTTTTTTCGCTGATTGGGATTTTCTGCCCTCTATTGGTGGAAACGCGGAACACCACCTTAGCGTGTTCACAATTTGTTCATTTTTAAAACCACGAAATAATTTCGTGCACGACGTGAAGTTGGATTCACGGAGTCTTGCACAGTCTGTGAACGAGGTCACTTTTTCTTTCGTGCCCATGTATCACAGTTTTTGTCGTAAGCTCCATAGAAATTGTCGTAAATACACCAACAACTGCTACTTTTGGTGTACTTTTACTACAAGCAGTGCTGACGTGGAGGCTTTACGGCGTTGTGTGGATATGAAAATGAGACGCTAAACCACAAGGTCTGCCACACGTCCGGATAAACTGTTGTGCACATGACGACGTTTGTTTTGAGTTCCTCCTCACTCTCTCTGTGCTGAGGCGCTCCTCAACATGGCAGCGCAAGGTGCTTCCTGCTGGCTGCGACCCTGCATGCTTCTGCTGCTCTGTCTATCTGAAGCCCTGTCCGAAGAGATAAACAGAAATTATTACGACACTCTCCATGTTGAGCCAACAGCAACGGACAGCGAGATAAAAAAGTCTTTCCGAAAACTGGCCGTGAAGTACCACCCTGATAAGAACAAGAGCGCAGATGCTGAGAAGACCTTCAGGGAGATTGCTGAAGGTAATGGATGAAAGGATGCTTCATCCGACACACGGAAACGTTTACATTTTACAGTGTAAATAAGTGAGGAGTTTTATTACTATTATCATCATCATTATCATTAGTATAATATTTTGTAGTAAACTGAAAATTACTTCACTCTGGAAGAAGCTGAGGTACAACAAAGCCACCATATGGAGTTTAGTTAACTAAAACTACTCAGAAAAAAGTTTTAAAATAGTTAAAATTAAATTTAAAATTAAGTTAAAAAATAAAGGAACGTGTGATCTCAGAAAAAAAAATTCCCCCTTATTAAATTGCATGCAGTAACTTCTATGAATAGCTGGTGATTTATGGAGGTTTATTAATCGAGCAATGTAACTGTTTGACCTGCTCTTCTGCAAGTGCCTGTTGTGGATGCAAAGCTCTGACATTGATGATCTGATAAATGCATTGCCTAAACAGGATTTCACAGACCAGCAGGGGTGGGGCTTGTTAAAGAAGCAACTTTTCTGGTCCAGTTTTAGTGTTTGTAGCTTTAGAGGTCAACTACATAAAAAAAATAAAAAAAAAGATGTAAATAACTGGAGGCCAGCTGGCTCTTGCAAAACAAAGTTAAGCTGCTAGTTTAGTTAAATGTAGCTCACTACTCTCTAACATTTCACACAGGTTGGTGTCTGGGCAGCTTTAGCTTTACTATTTGACTCTAGAGGACTTTGGTACACAGACTAGTTCATAATTGAGTCAGTGACTGTAAGGTGCCGAGGCGTTGTGATTGCTTGTTTGCATCCACACCCCTCCATCACCAAAGTTGACCTTTTCCCCTCTAACTGTGTTTCCTTAGCCTACAGAGTCCTCTCAAACAAGGAGCAAAGGAGGGCGTATGACCGTGTGGGCCACGGAGCTTTCCTGAAAAATGAGGACCTAGTCAAGCATGAGGATGAGTATCAGACAAGCTTCCACTTCAGCTTCTCAGACTTCTTCCACGACTTTGATGACAGTCCCTTTGGTGGACAGTGGCGCTTTCACCAGGAAGAGGATGAGGAGGATGGTCGTTATGAACCCTACAGTTTTGAGGGGGAGAGATTTAGCTTTTATTTTGGAGATCCAGATGAATATGAAGAAGAGTACTACTTCTAAAAGTTTTTTTCCCCTGTACTTGGAATGACTGTTACCTTTTAACATGTTTTCTTTTATCGATAATAAAGTATTCTGTCTAAAATGCTCTCTCAGTATCAGTTTCTTGTATTCATTATGTAAAAGAAAAATCACCTAAATAGACCCTTTGAACCTGTTTGCATTCTTCCCCCTTTTATGGTCTCACTTGTAAATTCAGCAGCTGTGGGGTTGTAAGGCTGGCTGCTAGATAACCGACTGAGCCGTTATGCCACTTTTCCTGTGTGGGTGTGTCGAAGGTCCAGAGTTACTCACACGCCATTTACTCATCTTTTTCCTTGCGCCAGCACTTTAGATTTGGCACTGTTTTACTTCATTTCTCATGGGACCATTGTGCACTTTGACCCAAAGGATATCCTGTGCATTCTCAACACTTGGAGCTCGAGCAGACTAAAAGGCAACAGGCAAGAGCTCTTTCCAGTTTTATGTACTTTTATCACGCTAAAAGGACAAACCACAAAGGCAGATAAAAGACAGACTGCTAGTTTGCAAAGCTGACAATGATGGTGAGTACGCCTGTAGATTTTGCAGGATTTGTAAGCGTCTGAGTGTCATGTGACAGGCGTTTACTCCTCGCAGACATGAGTACAGTGTGTGCTGAATTACATTTTTTTTCTCCTTTTAAATTTAGTTTGAGCATGAATGCGACTTTAATCTTAGCCTGTACTGATACCATTAGACTGCTTCTGCTGTGCTGTACTGCTTTTGACCGCTTTGTTTTTTTAATTGCAGGAAGAAGTGAAAGAAACGGCATCTGTTCTGAGTGTCCATGACAACAGCATCAAAGTTACAGAGGTGTTGAAAGACGGGGACACTCTCACCTTTATCATCGTATCTCAAAAGGTGAGATTCATTAAACTGTCATCTGGTTAGATCCAGGCCAATGGCACAAGAACCATTGAGTCTGTCAGCTTATTTATTTGAATTAGGATTTTCCAAAAGCAGCTGGTTGTCTTTCCTTTCTGTTCCAGCTCTCTGGTACAGGGGAATACCATGTGGACCGGACCTATGAGGATTTTGAATGGCTGCAGCAGCACTTGTTCTCTCAGGGGGATGTGCCAGGAATACAGGGAGTCATAGTCAGTACTTGTTATTCTTTAATGTAGCTTGTATGTGCTTATTTGACAGTAACAGGATCAGGGCTGGAGTACTGGCAGCTTTAGTGCCACAAATGTTGAATTTGTGTGGTGTTTCTATCCAAATTACAGTCGTGGTTAAAAAAAAAAGTAAACCCTCTTTCAGTTCTTGTATTTGAATGTCAGGATATAATAAATTATCCAGTCCTTAGAAGTTCTTCAATGAGGTAGGTACAACCTCACATGAACAATAGCACATGACATATTACAGAATGACATCATTTATGTAACAAAAACTCTGCCAAGCAGAAGCAGTGTGAGAAAAACTAAGTACAACCGTTGATTATATAGCTTGTAGAACCACCTTTTGGCAGGAATAACTTGAAATAATGTTTTTCTGTAAGACTTTGTCAGTCTTTTACATTTTTGTGGACCCATTCTTCTTTATAATGTAATTTCATCAAGACTTTTAGGCATTCATTTATGCACAGCTCTTTTAAGGTCCCACCACAGCATTTAGGTCAGGCTGATGTCTGGACTTTGGGTCGTTGCAATATCTTTTCTTTCTTTTCTTTTTCAGCCCTTCTGTCACAGATTTGCTTCTGTGCTCAAGATCATTGTCCTGTTGTAGGACCCAGTTTGGGCCAAGTTTTAGCTGTTGGACAGATGGCCTCACATCTGACTCTAGAATTCTTTGGTGTATAAAAATCATCTCTCCTCCACCACCATGTTTAGCAGTTGTTTGGAGGTGTTTGTCTTGATATGCTGTGTTTGATTTTATTTGTCCAAATGTGGCACTGCACATTATGGCCAAACATCTCCACTGTGGCCTTGTCTGTCTGAAGGATATTGTTCCCAAAGTCTTGTGATTTGTACTAATGCAACAATGCTAAGCTGTGCGAGAAGAGGCTTTCTCCTTGCAAACTTTCCAAACAACCCATATTTGTTCAGTGTTTTTCTAAATTTACTCCTGACCTTTAACATTTAAAAGGCTAGCTCTTGAGATTTTTCCATAGATTGCAGTCAGCCCTGGTGGGCTGGGTGGGATGTCCACTCCTGGGAATATTGGCAGATGTCTTGAACTTGTCAATAAGCTTTCTCACAGAAAAAAGATGAACTTCAAATTCTCTGGTAATAGCCTCATAACCCTTCCCAGACTGATGAGCAACCACTATTGCTGATGCAATTCTGATGAATTTCTTGGAACTGGGATAAAGTGAACATCTGTTCAGTATTTGTACACAAAGTTCTATGGCTGCATAGATTCCAAACCCCCTAAATGCGCTGGATTCACCCAGACCCACAAACATGGGCTGAGTAGCCAAAACATGAACACCACACAAAGGGTTAAATGAATAAAGACACAGTGTAATATGTCATGTGTTGTTGTGTATTTGAGGTTGTGTTTAAATAACGATAATGATGAGTTTAAAGTTAAATTATTTAAACCCGCCAAGGACCAGATGACTTTTATTGTGTCCTGGTATGTAAAGAATTAAAAGAGCGTACTTTCTTCTTGCTATGATTGTACTGCTTTTGTGGTTTAAAGTCCTTCCTGCTTTTCCTTCCTGTGTCCTCCTCTTTTGTAATCAACTGATTTTATCGTTGCTATTTTTGCCAGCTGCCCCAGTACTGTAGGGAATTAAGTAAACAATGTAGGGACTACTTTTTTTTGAAAGAAAGTCAACAGTACACCATCAGGATGTATTTTTTTTATGTTACTTCCTACTATGACAGTGTGTGTTGATGTTCTTTGTAATGTATTACACAAGCACATTGTGTAATATCTGATATAGTGCATAGTCTGCACATCACAACCGATCTAAGCACAGAGTAACTTTAAAATGCACGAAACTTTCACAAACTCGTATTTAAGAAATGTTTTAAGAGACAAATAATGGGATATAATTTTTGTAATAAAATAATATTGCCTTCTTTTTCAAGTTCCCTCCTCTTCCTGCAAAGCCCCAGGTGAATGCATCTCCCAGATCTATAAAACAGCTTGGTGAGTACATCTGAAGACTGCCTGTGCACAAAGACAAACATTCCCCAGTTCTGATGTACAGTGTCAAATGTGATGTGAAGTGGTGTGGATAAAATGTCAATAGTTTGCTTGCAGGTTTCCTTGCTTTAGGAGAGTGTCAGCCCTACTGTAAAGCATTAGAAACGTTCCTGCAGCAGGTTGCTGCACACAGCATACTCAGCAAAAATAAAGCCGTGGAGGTCTTTCTGACCAGCTCGGATGTAAGTGAACACAAACAGCTTTTTGGCAGCTTTGCCAAGCTTAAACTTTAGAGCTAGAATCTCATGTTACAACAGGTTGTGAAACCTTGTGATCAGGGAGACTGACAATAAATGGTTAAACTTTCACCAACATGATAGAAATCCATGTGACAGTACTCATTCATTCGGCTCTTTATATATATATATATATATATGGCCTTCCAAATGAGATTGTATAAAAAGAAAAGTTTTTTAAAAGGGTGAGTTTGTGTATGTACCCTCTACTGATGATGACATCAGTCAGATATCACCCTGTAAATAGCCAGCATACAGTTCTTGTTACAAGAAGGTGGTTGTTTGGGTTAGAGCAGGGTGTCTAATAATCAGGTCAGTGGTTAGATGTGTGTGATGCTGATAGCACTGCATATACAATAAGAAGCACTGTAACTGTGGTCAGTGTGGCTTGTAGTGTAAAGAAGGTAGAAGATTGTCATACAAATGCACAAACATACATGGAAATACAGTCTATAAAGCCAAAGCAGAGTTTGTACAATTCTAAAATGATTGATAGTCACCATTTGATATGAGCACCTTTAGTCTTCAACACAGCCTGAACTTTCTTAGATAAGCTTTCTTATCATTTCTAGTAGTAGTGTTCAGTTGTCCAGATTTCTTTAAAGACATTCAAAGCTCTTCTTTGGATGTTGCCCTCCTTTTGTTCCACCTTGTTTTACATGTTTTACATTGGCTATAGACATTCACTTTATAAGAACTCTTGCCACTGAGGCCTGTCAGACTGTTATCTTTGGATATTTTTCATTAATTCAGCTAAAGAAGTGGGAACAAATGACGTGTTTTTGTGACAAGTAGCCCCAACAGTGGTTCAACCCTCGAATTAGGTGCTCTTTTTATGCTCGAATTATTCATAGGCCACTCATAAGTGGCTTAACAAAGACATCCCTCTCAAAATGGTCAGGTACAAAGACTGTACTGAAAATGAGTGAAAAAGCAACCAGTGCCCAAAGAAAGACTTTCAAAGATTTTCAGAAAGCCTGGAGAACTATTGCTTAGGACAACCTTAAAAATGAAAAGAAAGTCTGGCTGCTTGGACGCAAAATATCAGTAAATGAGGGTTAGCACAAGACTTTTGCACAGTACTATATATCCAGAGTCAGATACACACGTAGAAGGAACATAGTATCTTGAAATATATAAAGTCAGTGTTGCGTGTGTTACATCTCGATGATACGTTTGTTTCCTGTGTGTCTAATTCTGACCAAACGTTTATTTTATTAAGCTTTAATAGTTTTCAGCTTGTACATTTTACCAGCATACTTCAATGGACATTTATAACAAAATGCCATTTGCTGTGATATGTTATGATATTCTGTGTAATGATAAATGATTTAAGCTTTTATTATGTCTTTACATTCAGCCTCCAGGCAGACAGAAAGTAAAGAAGAACATTTTCAACAGACTGAGTCAAGCTGTGGAGGAGATGAGAAAAGAAGGCCATAAGGTACACATCTGGGACTCATATATAGGCAGAATGTGTCCAGAGAAAGTGGGGGGTTAATGCTGTTATCAACATGTCTGCAGGATGTGGATGAGTTCTTTCAGAATGAACGGGATCATAACCTCGTTCTAACGGGCTGCACCAAGACTGCAGCTGAGGTGAGACGGTCACTTATTGCTTCTTGGTCTGTTTATTTGTTGTCGTTGTCTCCTTTTCTTAGTTTGATTTCCAAACATTTCCCTTCTTCTTGCAGAAATTCCTAGATGTGGTGGCAACAGAGCAAAGTAAGAAAATTATATAAGTGTGAAAGCACAGAAAAAGAATTGATCCGTCGATGTTGTTTAAGATTTGTGTGATCAAATTTAGCAGATGATAATTATGGTGTTATGTACACATGTTTTTGGGGCTCAGTGTCAGCTGAATTTATCCAGTGTGTGGTATTAGAGTGCTCTGTTTGCTTGCAGAAATAGCAGTGGCCTGTGGACACTTCTCAACTGCTCTGCATCTCTGCGTGGAACCAGGCGAGGATCCTGACAAACAGGCTTTCTCTAGGTTGGGGAAAAAAAAAATAGTACTGGACTCACACCATTATCATGTTTATTCAACGGAAAAGCATCTAGATGATTCATATAAGTTGTGATAAAGCTGCATACATGTATATATGTGTCTTTTCTTGCAGGGTTTGTGTGAAATTATCAGAAGTGTTTGAATCTATAAAGGTAAGCTGCTTGTCTTTTCCAATAGCACCATAAACAGCAGTGCACTTGTGCTTTGCCGCATCATGTATTTGTGTGTGGGCAGAAAAATATGACGAGTGTTGCTGAGAACAACGTGAACACTCTTGGACTGGGCCTGGACCTCGAGTCACGTTATCAGGAGGCGGAAAGGGTGTGTTTTCTAGTTCTGCAATCATTTCATGCTCATCGTATGCATGCTGCCTTCCTTCCTATATTGAATCTTAGATTTCTGGTTAGATGCAACATGTTTGGAGTGAACATTGTGACTAAATTGTTCAGCATGTAACACGATTATTATGTCCAATAAAGGAGATGCTCTTCAGGAGAACCTGCAAACTAGTGGAGTTAGAGAATGCCCGAAGGAACGTAGAGAAGGCGAAACCTGTAAAGAAGGCTGCTGTGAGTGTCTGCACCCATACTTTAAAAGCATGGTCAGATCTGCACATTTTCTTGTAACCAGCAGGTGTCAGCAACGTATCTGTTAGTAAGAGGAAACGACATTTGTTGTGGGCTTTCTGATGTAGACTTAATGATAATAACATGCGCTTCATATTCATCAGATGGAAGAAGTGAAGAAAGCAGCAGAGACTGAGTTTGAGCACACTTCTGGAGTGGCTAAGCAGGAGGTAAAGTCCACAATAAATAACTGCACTCACTTTGACGTGTCTTTCCACAGTGGATTGGTTTGCTGAATTCATGTTGTTGCCATGCATTTTCTGCATCTATTAATATTGATGTGACGTGTTTCTTTCAGATTGCACGTTTCCAGGGAGCGCGCGTGGAAATGCTGCAGCAGGCTCTGGTTGGTTGGTGTGAAAAGCAACTTCTTACAGCCAAAGAAAGTGCTGACCAGTTCAACCAGCATCTGGAAGTCTTTAGGGGAATGGCCTAGTGACCTCTCTGGCACCCTCTCAAATTAGCATCATCAGTAAATCTAATCATAGCACGGGGCAACCCAAACCTGTCCTTCACTGTGTTGTGCTGCAGTTTGATGCTTTATTGAGTGTAAATAGGGAAATGTAAGCAACGGAGAAGGGATGGCTCTGCTGATAATTTCACACACACACACACGCACGCACGCACGCACGCATGCACACACGCGCTCTCTTATTTTCCCCCATTCTCTATTAAGATGTACTCACTCCAATAAAATCCAGGTAGAAATGATTGTTTTGAGATCTTATCAGTGGGTTTCATCATCCGATAACACTGCCGTGCGTGAGCGAGGGTTTATGTGTTCTATATTACACTGCTGCGTTTGTGCTGAGAATGTATTGTGCTGCTCTCTAGCCAGTACATCAGCTGGGGTCACACAAAATAAAGTGTGATGAATTGATTCCCAAAGTACCTGCTTGCCTCTGTGTGTGTTTCTTACTCCTGGATCATTAATCAGTTGGTTTGACTGCTTCTGCAAGGACATGGCAGCAAGGACAGCCTGTGCTGGCCTTTTTGAAATGATTCTGGCTCTTTGAAAATTTCTTTGAACATTTTTTGACACGATTAAGACCTCTTGTAAGGTTTGCCATGATACACATAAGCTAAAAATTTCTAATATAGTCTCAATATCTGGTGATGTAGGCCTGTAGGTTCATATCTCAGTCCGGCTGTGTTCTTCATTGCCTCTCTTGTGGCCTGTGATCTCTTAGCTGGCAGAATTAGGAGTAATGGTTTGCATCCTAAGGAATAAGTCAGACAGAAATATGAGTGTCCGTTTAAGAAGAGAGGATGGAAAAGAGATTTAGCTAACAAAGGAATTAAAGGATGTAATGCAATGCTAAGAGTTTCCTCCCAAAAAGACTGATAAAAAGAAAAACGAGGGGAAGGATTTGGTATCGTTGTGGCTTGCAGTGAAAGACAGACAAGGCAGATGCTTACCAATGAAAAAATATTCCTAACCTGCTTAGATTGTATTAAAAACATCCACCATTGTACCTTTTTGAGGGTGGTCTCTTGAGAAATTCATTAAGTGCGATCTCATTTTCAAGAGACCAAAGTGCCGATGTGCTCATGTATAAGATTGCAATGTTAACCCTTTTTGGTTCTGCATGTAAACTTGTTATCATTTTTCTAAAGTTAAGGAGATTTAAAACATAATTTTCAAAGAATTGATCTTACTTCAAATCGCACAAAGGTCCAGCGTTCATCCTCCAATCAGCATGGAGGTCAGTACTAATCTCCAGACAGGCCTATTTCACAACAGCCACTTTGCCATGAAATAGCAGGTAAACACAGGTGTTCAGTGGGAACAGAGCATTAAATTTATGTGCTATGAAGCACCTGGGTTTACCAGATATTTCTTGTCTAAATGGCTGCTGGAAAAAAAACAAACTCATCCATCTAGTTCTTGGACATCTTACTGCTGCTAGGACTAAAAGCAGGGGATCAATAAACTCATACAATTATGAGTGTACATTATTCCTAGCAATCTGTTCACATGGATCCAACATATTTCTCCGAGGCTCAGCTTCATGTGACATGTGAGAGAAACGGTTGATCCAGTTATTAAAATATTTGAGATTTCTCCCAGGAAAACCTTCATCTGATGGTGGTGCAAAAATCAGATCACCTACTGTAGGTCTACTTAAACATTCAAAAAATGCTACAACAAGATATTCACTGCTCAAAATAATTCAAGGAAACGCTTTCAAAATGCATATATACTGATGTGCACTGGGTATTGTGTGAGGAACAAAATGGTGCCACTTTGCTTGATAGAAATTTAAAGGATTAATCAACAGAGGGCTAAATCCAAAGACAAAAAAACTGAAGTGAAAGAAAAGATGAGGCAAGCCAGTCTATTTTATTGAAATGTCATTGCAGTCACTCAAATACTGACCAGATCAATATCTCTGACTGACTTGATGCTAAAAAGCTATTCTTTAAGCTATCCTTTAATTTTTTTGAGCAGTGTATTTACATGTCAAACATGCATTTTAATCCCATAAATGTGTCCAGGTTAAAACCACCGAAACAAAGAAAAAATGAGAAGTTTTTCAAGTGAGCTTTCATTTAAAAAATGCACGTCATTATTTTAGTCCCATGTTTATTGGAAAAACAACATTTAGACTAAGTTTACAGCAGGTCACCGGCAGGTCACTGCAATGCTAGTCCACATTTTACACCCCTTTTTTAATGCTGTCGAGAGGACGATAAAAAGACATTAGTTTTCGGCGCAGCACGTTTATTGATCATTAAATCCAGCAGTTTCATCATTAAGGTTTTGCTCCACATTTCTGTGGTTTATTGGTTTTAATGGAACACTGTAAATGGTAAATGTGGGAAGTTTATGGAGCATTTCTATTAAGTTTTAGATTTTACTTTTATCTACCCAAGAAAAACATTATGAATAAGATACAAAGCTACATGGTGTGTAATGGGACAAATGCATTGGGCTGTGCTTACAGTAAGCAATCCAAAACAGAAAAGCCTGCATGTTTTTTTTCTGGAGAATTCATCATATTGCAGCATTATATTTTGTGTTATTATTCATTATCTGTGATGCTTCCATCCCTACTGCTTGTCACTAAAACCAGATGAATTTCACATCAGGGGACCCTCATTTTTGGTGCTTTCATTCTGGTGTTTGCAGGTAACTAGCACACGATGAGTGCTCTCTCTCTGTCTCTCTCTCTCTCACCTACACACACACACACACACACACACACACACACACACACACACACACACACACACACACACACACACACTAATGAGAGCTGTTCTCAGCTGCTGAGAGCATGACCCAGATCAAGGACAGAGGGATCATGGCAACACTGTGTATGAAGTGTGTGTGTGTGTGCCTGAGTGTACCTCCCCCTCAAAACATGGACTTGGAGCTGCTTCGCAAAAGTGGCTCATTACTGGTGGATAGGCAGCACCAGACATACCAGCCTATGGCTTGACAAGCACTGGTTTGTTGAGCACGGAGAGACGCAAGCAGCTTGTCTGAATACTCGGCGTGACAAGGCATTATGACTCAACCATTCCCTCGAAACTGCACTACACCAATTTGATGAGCATGACAGCCTGTTAGGTAGGGTGTAGCTTCTTTGTTAAGTTTATTCAGTGTTTCCACTGGAGGTGTTTTAGTGTTGCTTGTGTGTTCTTTGCATTGAGTTAAAAAAAAATGTGATAATCGGCCAATTAAATTCAAAGCAAAACCATAAAATGAATGTACAACAAATCATTTGCGTAAAAAAAAAAATGAATACACCATCTGCATGCGCTGGCTATAATAGATCAGAAACTCTGTTTCTTCTTGACTTGTCCCTGGATTTCCCCAGATAACTCTTTCCCATCTTCAAAGTCATCTTTGATATCTTTGAGACAGTCTAATTCCTGGTAACTTAAAAGAACAAAATTTGATTACAGATGCTAATGTGAAAGTCTCTCCCTTTAAATCTTCCAGACAAGACTTGGCATTCCTACCAATTACACAGGGCTTGAAGTCAAAGGGAAGAAAACAGACTTTGAAAGCTTTAATCCTGTCTTTTCTTGCATGGGGCTTCAGTCATACGGTCCAAGGCTTGGCTGTGGTCTATCACAAATAAATGAGAGTGTTGCAGCTCAGCTGAGTCAATCCAAGGTTGTTGGCACCTCATTAAATCTAATCACCCCCGTACACAGACTCATTAAAAGTTGGTAGGATGGAGAATGAGACAGGAGGAGAAGGAGAGAAAGAGACAAATGCCATAATGCAGATGCCCCAGCCATCTGTAGTTTATACAGCTTCATAAGGCACATCCTATTCTGAATGCGGAGCACAGCACAAGGTAAATGTAGAACCCCTCAGCCCTATAATCAACCCTGATGGCAGCGCTCCACTGATGATTTGGATAGTGCATTGTATATCAATTTCCACCCCTTCGCAGTGCAAAGCATTAGACTTGCTAATTTTGTCCGTTTTTTTTCCTGTTCACTACTAAATGGATCCATAAATATTAATAGATTCACACTCCCCTCCTGGTTGCCTGTCATGCATTCTAGGGATTGTGGATGATGATATGATATTGTTAATTAGTTTTGCAGAAATAATGTTAGCGGTGAAGCTATGGACAGGCTGACATGCTGAGGTGATGACATTCCTGCCATTTTAATGCGCAGCAGAGTCCTCTGAATATACTGTAACGTGGAAAACACTTGCAGGAAACATGGAAAGGGGAATTGGGGCTGCCCATCTTCTGAATTTACAACATCATGATTTATTCAGAAAAATAACAGGGCATAGACACACACATGCACATGTTTTGCCATGCAAAAGTACAGTATAATGATGCACACCATTATTAAACACACAATAAAAATGTGCCCATTAGAGTAAAATCAATTATTCATCAATGTTTCCGACACAGCTTTGATCAGAGAAGCATCAACACACATTCGAGCTGTTCACTCCAAAGGTCATTATTGTCACATGTTCTCCAACGTGTGGCCTTTTTTTTGTGCGCTGCTGACATGTGCTTACTACAAAATCTACTGTAGTAACAGCTTTTAAAAAAAAGGCTCACAAACACAGCGGAGCTCAAAGAATGGGAAAAGCTCGAGTGTTACATTTGTTGTTTTCCAAAACAAAACAATTTTTCACTGTCTGAGCAACTTTTTTTTTTGCCACCGGAGCTGCACAGGACTCTCAATTTTGTTCAAGGACATCTGAGTGGGATGACACTCGCTGCCACAGGGGCTCAAACACTTTGCACTACTGTAGCTGAAGAACAGCCTCTCTCTGCTCATCCAGACACCTTCATGTTCCAAACACACATTCAAGGGCAAGGCAACCAGATGGAAAGTCATCAACAAAACAGAGATTCAACATCTGTTGCCGGGAGGTTTCCAAGACAAGTTTCGCCTCACCTTTCCCCCGTGGTTGTTTCCTCCCATTTGTTCACGGCGATGGGATGCAGACGGGATAGCGAATGCCCTCTGGATGCTGCTATTAAATTTCACTTTGCGATTATGCTTGCTAAAGTCTCATTAAATCCCAGTCAGAGATAATGCATGGTAAACTCCCATTATGGTTTGATTAGAAGGCGCGGGGCCTGCCATCCTGCTGATTGTGTTTTTAATCAAATCCTTCCTGCTGCAGAGCAAACGGGGGCTAAGATGAGAAAATAACAAAGAACAAAGCAAAACAAGCTGAGCAAGCAGGAACAATTTACCTTTTTTGTTTTGTATTATTTTGGAGGCAATTGGAGGCAATTAAGACGCACTGGATATTTTTTTCTCACTATTATTTCAAATTAATATTTTGTTGGAAAGGAAACCAATACACAAGAAAACAGAGCAAGTGATTAGCTCAGTGATTAGCTTTAAATGCTTTTAAATAATCCTTGGTCAGCTTCAAAAATCCGTTAATGTTCCGTCACAGTTCTTACCGGCAATGTGTCATGCAAAACTCAATCATTTTGACACAATACTCTGCAGTTACACAATATATTTTGCACAATATGATTACATCATTTATCTGGATGGATGTGTATTGCAAACTGCCTCCCACGAGTAGTGTTCACTACACTGAAAATTTACACCTTACACCTTAACCCAGGGGTCTCAAACTCCAGTCCTCAAGGGCCGCTGTCCTGCAACTTTTCCATGTGTCCCTGTTGCAACACACCTAGTAGGTCATTAGGAAGACTATAGAATTTGACTGCATGCTGAGGTGGCAATTCAGCCATTTGATTCATGTTACAGCAGCTCATGAGTGAATGAACATGGTGCAATAAAAGTATTTGTTTCCAAATACATACATTTACTTAAATTTACTTGAGTAGGGTTAGGGGTTGCCACCTCAGCATGCAGTCAAGTTCTATACTCTTGCTAATGACCTACTAATTGTATTCAGGTGTGTTGCACCAGGGACACATGGAAAAGTTGCAGGACACTGGCCCTTGAGGACTGGAGCTTGAGACCCCTGCCTTAACCTGTGTGCTGTGTTGGAAACGGTTGAGTCAACTGAAAGTGAGCAACTTCTGTACATGCTGTGGATGAAAGGATGGGCGTACAGCTATCTGCACCAGTAAACCCTGTGTGTATAAGAAAGGTTTAAGTAGTGACAGAGAGGTGAGGTTCTACTGTAATAATTAATTTCAAGGGCACTAAAGTTTCTGCCTTTGTTCCATTAGGGAGTATGCAGAAAAGCTCATTTTGGCTTTTGCTGAGTTGACCTGTGTGTTGCAAACACTTAAAGAGAATAAATGGACTTTTTTGTAGAATTTTACATGATAGGAATTTATAACTGTATTAGGCTACAGATTTCACACAGATGGCACGAGGTTTTTAAAGTACTGTCAAGAGGAGCAGCGAGGAGAGGAGCAGCTGTCTCTGTGCTTCTTGCTTGCTTCAGGCTTGGAGATCTATCACTGCCTCCCCCAGTATTATAGGAGTACACTATGTTCAGCAAACTCAAATCAGGGTTGGTCAAAAATGAATTATTACTCTAACAGTATTTAAAGGCATGGTTGTAATTAAAGAAGAGAAAATAAGAGAAATGGGTGATTTCACTCTCGTTTAATTGAAGAACACAAAATGTCAGTCAGTAAGGAAAATGTTCGTCTTAAAGAGCATTTAAGACGCATGTTGCCTACATGTTCTTAATGTGTTCTCATGCATGTATACTCAACAACCATCAGTGGGAGTGGGGAGAGAGACTGCATCCAAATAGAGATGAGCAGTTCATAAACACACAGTACTGCACAGCAATGCGATAATGTTAAGGATGATAACCACTCATTAGGCACCATTAGGGAGCTCATTAAGAACTGCAGTGCAATGCATGTACTTTCCTCTCATATATGTATACATGAAACTGTTATGTAGACCTCTAAGACTACAAGAATAAATAAGGTTTGAAGTCTGGATTTGAAAATCCCAAGTGGGGTGCTTCTTTAACTCATAGATCCTCCTCTTTAAAAAACAAACAAACAAACAAAAACAAAAAAAAAAAAGACTCTTTTTATGGTAAGGCCACAAAATGCCACAAAATGTAAAAATATTATATAGTAATATTTTTTTCTACTTTAAATGACTCAGTCTTTTAAAACTACTTCAGCCTGGAATATCCATTCTCTTCCACCTGGAGCCTATCCCAGCTTTCTTAAGGCAGGGTACACTCTTGACAGATCGCCAGTCTGTCGCAGGGCTGACACATAGAGACAGACAACCATTCGCACTCACATTCACACCTATGGGCAATATCGAGTTACCAATTAATCTAACCCCACTAACTGCATGTCTTTGAACTGTGGGTGGAAGCCGGAGCACCTGGAGAGAGCAACAAAACAGAAAAAACAAATAGATTTTCATTTTTTCTGTAATGTCAACTCAAAAGAAAGTCACACTCAACATCCTAGGACAGAAAATGACAGCTTCCCAAAAACTGCTATTATAGAGTAATATTTTTTCCAGTTTAAATGACTCAATCTTTTAAAACTACTTCAGACTGAAATATAAATATCAGTGACTAATTATATTTAATCATATTTTTTGGATTTTAACCCTTTAAAGAATAAGTGACACCAGCTGAGGAGGGACGGAGGCTGCAAATGAACAGACTGTCCATGCAAAAGTCACACCGCCCTTACATTTGCTGATGAGAGGAGCCTGCAGCAACACCCTGCAGATCTGAATTGCTTAATTTTTTTGACCTGTAAACACAAAATGAGCATCTCTACACAAGGCTGCAGTTCCTCTGAGTCCACATAGGCCACTGAGTGTTTCCCATGCAGGTTTGTCATGGCCACAGTTTCCTGCAGGATTTCATCAATTAGCAGCAGTGCATAGCTGGTGGCATAGTGTGTAGGTCCTGGGATCAAACCTCTGGCTTCTGGGATGTAGCAGAGCATTGCAGTCTTTGTGGAAAACCAAAATATGGGGATGGAGACATCCATCCTGTCACTGCTTCAACTATCTCCTTTCCAGTCTCACCATCAGATGAGTCAGAGTTGGACTCCAGCTGGTCTGTAAATGGTAAAAAAAAAAAAAAGTAGCGCCACTTGGTGGACCAATTTAAAAATTAAAAATTGAAGGTGAGCAGTCCAAAATAAAATCTTAACATAAAGGAATGCAGTACTAGTAGTAGATGTCGAGATAAATGGGGGTTAAAAATGTGTATTTTCAATTATTTTCAATGAGACATTTTGGCCTGTGAATAAAATGTGGTAGTTTTCACGCAGCTTAGCCATTTTAAGCTAAAAGGAACCTGAGACAACGATCGTAAAAAAAAAAAAAAAAGATATTTTCTGGCAAATATGAGCTATATTTAGTCAGCACAGCCAAAATAGCATGAAAATAAAAACGGGAATGTCAAAAAATGTCCCCAGGACTATCTAAGGGTTTAGAGTAGAGAAAGAAGAGGGCTCTAGTGTCTTGATAACTTTTTCTTTGAAACAAAGACATCAGCCTTCTGTGTTAAAAGGGAAAAATACACTAGTCTACTATTTCATAGGTAACAATTTAATTGCATCTAGGGGAAGCCAGTGCTAGGAGGCAAAAACTAGAGAAATATAGTAAAACATATGGGTAACTAGAATTTGTGCAGCGCTATTAGGAGCAAACATGTTTTGTTTTTCATAAATGTCACAGCAAAAAAAAAAAAAAGGACAGGGAGGGAAAAAATCATTAAAATGGATTATGCACACATTAGCATTTAGCAAGCTTTACAAGCCATGTTCCTGTTTACTCTCCACCATAACACGTGTCTGCTGATGTACATGTACAAACGACTGCTCTATCTCTGCCATCCTCTTGGTGTGAAGCAGCCAATTAGAGGCTGATTGGGTGCAAATGAATAGCACACAAGGAAGACATGAGGGGAAATTGGAGAAGAGGTTGTTTGTAGTGGCAGCGGGAGGAGAAAGGCGAAGAAAATGGGATACAAATGAAACAAAGGAACAGTAGAGGAAACAGACACACAGTGCATGATGAAAGAAGGAAATTAATTGGACAACCTGTGAAGAATCCAGATTTTTCTTTGTGGCTGTGGCGTTATCAATCAGTCTGATAGCTGAGTGAATTATTCTCTGAGAGTGACAATGAATGATTAGCGAGAGCGTGTCCAGTCCTTTCTGTGACAGGAAGAACTCCTCCACTCACGGAGTGAAGTCACTTATGGGAGCTATCATTACTACACCCACAAGCCCAAGATAAATGATGACAGGTGTTTACTGTCACAGGGTACTGTACTGATGTATTATTAGGATGTGAATAATTTATATTGTATTCTCAGTGAAACAAGTGGGAGCTTCTCCGTGTAAAAATAATTAATGCTGAGCTGATTAGCACATACAAGCACTGGTGATGTACACGACTGCTGTAGTTATAGTTGAATTTCTGTTAACTTTGCCTGTCTGCCATTTGCTGCAGACAGGCAAAGTTTTTGTTATTGTGTTTGTTGTTATTATTTATTTATTTATTTTGCTGGCCTGGTTGTTGCAGTGAAGTGCACTCAAATCTGAAAATACACACATACACACACGGAGGCACGCGCACAACAATTATTACATTTTCTCCCTCTCCAACCTGAAGAGGATAATCTAATAAATTTTCTGGCTATGAAGTCCAATTGTCTGGAAAACAGTATTATCACTTTAAAAAGGATATTCTTCCCAGAGTCTTTTCAGGATAAAGTTTCATTCAAATTCCACCAGTAAGATTATAGAAATTCTCAATGTTTCTCAAACAACAGCGACTTTCAGCTGCTCCCTTATTCACAAGATACCCGGCCGGCACAGCAGTTAGCTCTACATATTTGATTCGGAAGATTTTTAGGCTGGATGCCCTTCTGAGGGATTTTTTTTGTTTGGCTCCTCCTGGGATGGAACCAGGGGTCTTTCGCAGGTTAGGCAAACGTGTAAACCACTACATTATGGAGCCACTGTCAGCTCTCAAACGATGATCCGCAGAAATGCACACAAAGCTCTCTAATCTGCTCTGCGTGTAACCGGTGATGAATATGAATGAGTGTATGAATATAGATGAGAGGAAAAAATAAATTAATATTAATGAAGGCCGTGCCTTCTCCCTCTGACTGATGGTGTGGGCACAGAGAGTGGAACCAATCAGTCATCACACCGAAACCCCATGATTGGCAGGCAGGCCGTTTGCTCTTTTCACTATATTATAAGACCACCTCAGGGTGTGTGTGTGTAAGTTTTTAACTATACATATGTGCTCGAGTCCTTGTATGGTGTAAAAATCATAGAACGCACCTGGATGCATTTATAAAACATTATTTTACAATGAACTACATGCAGTCTGAGGGATTTTGAAGCAGTACTTGTTGTGCTGGTTAATTTGAAAATAGAATATAATGAATGCATCCACCCGGATAAACTAATGACATTAGTGCAGAATGGTTGCTGGGCTTAAAAATTACATGCAAAACAAGTACACATGTTTTCCCCGATGGTTTTATTATCATTATACTGATTAAACCAACTCCAGAGCTTAATGAGGCATGCCAGTCAAATGGCAGATGCATTACAGGGTGAGGTCAGAGGTCAAAATTCCTTATTGGTCTAGTCATTAAATGATACAATATCAGTGACGCTGGATGGCACAGTTTTGATCTTTTCAGCGCCACGGAGTGACTTCCCTCAGCTTCAACTTTGCTCTCAAAAGAAAAACCTTTCACAGGGCAAAACCTCTCAGTGCTTCATTAAAAGACTAATGCAGCGTCTCCTGTACCTACAGCTGTGGGATCATTTGCCACCTCTTTACTTTGCGCTTCTCCCCATTTACTCCAAGCCTCCTATTCCAGGTAATTGGAATTGGTAGCCTCGAGTGGCTGCACGGATTACACTGTTCCCCAACCATCTGTAGGGTATCGACTGTTTAGTCCTTGAACTCTTTAAGAGATAAATGAGTCTTGGTCAGAGCTTAAATGTCACAAGGAAAGCCACAAATGACTGCATTAGTAAAAAGTCACAGCCAGTTCAAGGGCTCTTCATTAAATGATTGAGGGAGCTTACATGTCTGCTATTAGAGGACTACAGTGTTTATGAATGCTGACCTGATGCACATAAGCAACACCAGTCAGTATTTTCTTTTGCAATGCTATACACCTAACCTATAGTTGACGTGTCTTAGTAATTCCTTTTTTAAGCCTTTAGAGATTTTTTAAAAATATGTTATTATATTTCACATCCCCTCACCAGCACCAATAAAGTTCAAATTACATCTTATTTACTTTAACACTGGCATTTTTAGGTGTAAAATATGCCTTTGCTTTTCGACAACAAACATTTCAGCCGAGGGCTAAACCCAAAATTCAATAAAAATAATAAATCAAAAAATATGTTTTTACCCTCAATAAACATGAGGCAATAATTTTGAGTGAAATGCAATTTTTTATTTGTTTATTTAGTTATTTTTCTCTTTAAAAAATGTGCTTGATATAGTGCAAAGTAATCAGAATGTAATCTTACATTTAATTTTGAACAGATTCCATTAAATTTTAATTTTATATTGACCTTATGTAACAAAATTGCATGTAAAATTTACATATAAATAAATATGTTAAAGCCAGCAGTGTGGGTAGAATTGTTTTTTGAATTTGTGTTGTTTTTCTATTGATTTTTCACTATATTTCATAAAGACTGCATATATGAGCAGAGCCACCACATCATGTTTTACTGTCACCATCTTAACATTTTGAAGTCTAACATAACCATTAAAGAGTGGATTTGACTGTGAAATTCAGAGATACTGTGGCGGGATACATTAGAGCAGGCCCACCTTTCCTCTTTTTTGACATTACAGAGGATCAGACTTGAAGACTGTTCAATCCTGTCAGACATGAAACTAGAAACATCCAGAAATAATCTTTAACACAGTCCATGACAAGTCGTCTTTAAGAAATTTGGGGAGAATAAGTGCACATATGAGAAATTATAACAAGGAGATCATTCGTGTAAATCAGATCAAACTCAGAACAGAAGACTGAGAACGATTTGTCAGACTGATAGGGGTGGGAGGCTTGTTCTGTGCTCTCCAGTGAGCGAACTATAAATCTTTTTTTTTTTAAAAATGAATTGATGATCCAATAATTTTTTTTAACAGATTAACATGTGGTCTCCAACTGTAACATATGAAATAACATCCGTTTTATGAGTAATTTGCTTTATTTTGGATGAATTTGAAGGGAAAACAGTTATTTTGTGTGGCTCTACACCAAATAATAGGATGTTGTAGTGAATAGATGCATAATGCTCTAAACGGTTAAATAATCCATTGGTTTCTATTGTATAGTAATTTGAGCTACCCTGCTTCTAGCTAGCATTTTTCATATTGTATAGACACTTGTGAAAATAGCTCTGAGCTAAATCAGTCTGTATTTCCTACATTTCAAATAATTATTTGAATTTAATCTTTGCTACAGTTTTTTATGCCGCACATCCCTGATGCCAGTCTCCCATTCCACCACATCCCAAAGGAGATGTTGGAATGTGATAGTACTGAGCGGCCCATTCTGACCGTGTGGTGTTGAAGCAAAAATCAAGACTCACATCAGATCAAACAACATTTTTCTGTTGTCCAATTTTTGTCAAACTAATGTAAACTGTAGCTTCCGTTTCCTGTCTTAGCTGACACAACTATGAACTGATGTAATGTTCTGCTGCTGTAGCCCATCTGCTTCAAGGTTTGTTGCCTTCCTATCAGCTTGAGGCAGTGTGGCCATTCTCCTCTGACCTCTGGCATCAACAGGAGGTCAGAGGAGAATAGCCAGCAGTTATTTTCACCAGAAAACTGCCACTCACTGGATATTTTCTCAATTCTCAGAACACTAAACATGGTTGTGTGGGAAAATTCTTTTAGATCAGCAGTTTATCATCTGGTACCAACAACCATGACACATTCAAAGTCAAAAATCCCTTTTTTTCTCCCTCATTCTGATGCTTGGTTTGAACTTCAGCAGGTCATCTTGACCATGTCTGCATTCCTAAATGCATCAAGGTGCTGATATGTGATTTGGTGATTAGATAGTTGTGTTAACAAGCAGTTGAACACCTGTACCTAATAAAATGGCCCATAAATGTACAGCAGTATGGACCAAAGTACCAGACTAAAAGTTTATGATGAGTAGGAGACTGAGAGATTTGGTGAGAACAGTTTAAAATCATGTTTTCTGCATAAAAAGGAAAATAAGTGTTATTTCTCTAAATAATAATGCGCTGAATAAATTCCCCTTTATGTTGTCTTCTTCTCTAGTATGTCACAATACGCAGCGAACAGTGAAGCTCACTAAACTCAGCTAAGGTCAGATATCCGGAGTGTCAACTTTGAGCTACTGGTGTCAAGCTTTCTTTTCCTGCAGTCTCTGTTGCTGTCATGAGAAGGACGTATCAACAGTGGCAGGAATCATGTGACAAGTGTGATGTTGGAAATGGTGACATGTACTGTATCCATGGTGTCAGTGCAGTGGGACAAGCCTAGACGGGGCTGTCTTTCCTGTGCCACGACATACTATGTCAGCACTGTGTGTGACATTACCCTAGGGGCACCATTTCTGTGAAAGCGCCACTAAAACCACCAATGTCCCTGTTAAACCCTATAGAGAATCTCGCCATAGAAAGAGATAGTCCACAAATTATGAGTGAATAGCTAATTAGAAGCCATTGTGCACATAATAGGCGAATAATTTGTGGCTACCCAAAATAAAATGTTACATGATCATCTCTGGGGGAACATAATCGGCTTATATGGTTGAATCTTCTTTTGTACAAACCCCCTCTGAAGGCTTTTAGCCTGCCAGAGGTGGTGTCGCCCGGGGTTACACATTTTTATTGCTCTTCTGCTTTACAATGCACACAGAAAATACAAAATGCCCACAATTAGCGTGAGATAGATGGCTCTATCACGGGGTGTATATTAAACAGGAGGAGCGCACAGAATGCCGTAAATGAGATCATGGATTACATTTTTTTAATTGGTAAATGGGCTCTGAATTTAAACTTTAATGCAAGCTGATAGAGAAGGACAGATACTTTAAAAGGGAGAAACTGCATCCTCAGGCCCCATAAATCAGAGTTTTTTCCTCTGTCTGCACTGTAGAGCCAATTAGTCAGATGGATGTGCAGTGTTATCTTCACTCTGGCTCATCTCCACCACGCAGTCACACAGCTCCTGTAAACTACTGTGGCCGAATAGGCCCAGATAAGATCAGTAATAAAGAGCCACCATGCTGATATTTTTGTCGTCGTAGCAACTAAAGAAGAAAAAAAAGCAAACATTACCATCGCACGCGCTCATCTAATCATATCACTTAGCATCGGAACGTTATTGAATACGTAATAAAATGCTTCTGTAACTGCTACACTTTCATTTCACTCTGCATCTCACATTGAAAGTGTTTTCATCTGACTGAAGCGTTGAGCTAATAAAATATTTCACATTCACATATCTTGTTGTTTCAGTCTCTTTATTGCAAACACCACAGTGAGAAGATTTCAAAAGTGACAGCTTAAAGAGGTACTCAAAAACCGAACACGTTCGTAAAGCTGCGGGAACAATGGGAGAACTGTAATTGAAATGACACAATTCAAATTATACTGGACATGTCACCCTTCTCAGCTTGCTCAGAGGAAGAAGAGTTTAAAATATATGAAATTGAAAAATTTTCCTTGTGAATCTGCTCTGTAATTGTACAGAGACAGGAAGAAATCATGCTGTGTCATTTGGTGACTCAGCCCTCATCCCGATGGAATTTTGATTATCTCCACAGTCTCACTTTGTTCTTTTCTTAATAAGCAGTTTCCTTAGCACAAAACACCTTGTAATGGCTTCCTTTAAAATAGAAAGGAAGGAAAAAGGCAGCGCAAACTCATGGTTATATAGATAAAGTGGCAAGTGGTCACATACTGTGTTGATCGGTCTTGAAGGTCACCGATTTGCAGTTGCTATCTTTATTCCCATGATGATTTGGTTTGTTCGTGATCACGAAAACATCCTGCAAGGAGTTCAATGGCACACTTTTGTACATGGATGGCTCGGTCTGACATCATTAGTCTGCTTTCCGTGACTTTGTCTGCATATCAAGCCTCCTCCACCCCTATAGGGCTCCGTGTGGATGGGACAGATGTTCCCTTGTAGATGTGACATCCCATCAAAGCCTGGGAAACCATGTAAAGGCTCGCCTAGCTTGGGCTCAAACTGGTATTCACGCATATCCATTGCCTACAGTCAGCGGGGTCGGCCACTCACCCCTGGGACTGCGGGTGGGTGTTGATGTGCCAACCCTCTTCCATATCCCATTGATGTCCTCAAGAGTCCAGGTTAGAGGTCAGCCCTTAAGGTGACAGGGTCAAACTTCATCTCATGAATATGGAAGAACACAGGACTTAGGGGACCATCTGGTAAGCTCTATGGAAACCAAACAAATGAGCCTGCTGAGAGGGTGCCGCATTAGTGTAATTACTGTGGACGTTGCAGGCCTAAAAAGCAGCGTCAATACTTGTTGGGTTCCACTTTATCCCCTAGCATCTGCAGGTGGATTAGACTAAAGTGAAACAGGAAAAACACCCAAAGCTTCCATTACTGAAACATATAACTAATCCTCTGCTAGTTTAGCATTGCTTTAAAAAAATGTAAGCTATTATTCCACATGGGCCCATAAGCCATTCAGTTTCCTCTGTAGTTATTGCACTGTCAGATTCTAAACTGTGTTTTGCTTTATTTGTTTTCAACATTTGCTGTGCAGTTTTGTCAGTTTTGATTTTGTTCAAGCATCTGGTTGTTCATTGCATTGCCTTACTTATGATGTCTTCTCTCCCGGCCTGTCTTTGTGGCCTTAGGCACGGACTTGACTTAGCTTAGGTCCAGTCAGGGATTTTTTTGCCTTGCTTACTTTATTTCCCATGTTTCCTGTAACTTTTCTCTGCTTTAAACATTAGCTATCTAAATAAAGTAAGTAACAGAAAGACAAAAAGGCCAAAAATAAGCCCTTAAAACAATTTTCAAAAGATATCCTTATTGATACAACATCATTAGAGTGTAATGATGTCCATCCAACAGAAATCTATATAATTTAAAGTTGGAAGTCTGACACTTTATGCACAAAATTATACTTTAATATTACATTTTTCCTGAAAAAAAAAAAGACTCATCTACAGGCTATAAATGTCTGAGTAATGGAATACAGCTCCCTGTCTAGTGACCTTGATAAAAATCTCATCCTGTTTCTGATACTGTGTGTGGGTCTTTGTGGGCCTTTCACTGGAGGCGACTCATGGGTCAACTTCTCGCTGTCATTCTGCTCGCCTTTCTCTCTTTCCTTCACTTACAGCCCCCAAGAGTGGAAAAACAAAACAAAACACAATGCTGCTCTGTGTCTTATTGTCTGTCATCACATATGTTTGTCTCGAGAATTTTTTTTTTTTTTCATGTTTGACTGTAGCCAACAGTGGGCCTATTCTTTTGTTTTGCTCACTGATACAGGTGACCTGGAGTCAATGAAAGCAGAAGCACAGGTCTAAAGATTTCAGAGGGAGTGTCTGGATGCTTTTTACATCAGTGAACAGTGTCTGAAAGCTTGTGTAGAGGAACTAAAAGTCACACTAGCCCAGGTGGCATCAGAACAGCTGTGTTTACATGTATCATTTTTTTTGCGCTAGGTTTGATGGGGTTGGGCTCAGTGAGTCTTTCTTTAATTCTTTATTGTCTAGTGCTCCTCAGAGTTCAGTCTCTCGAATAACATGTTGTCTAACAGTATACTTGTCATCCAAAGCCATACTGAGGTCTGATGGATAATCAAAGGAAAGATGAAGAGCATAAAAAATGAGATGGAGCTAAATGTTTAAAAATAACTACTAGCTAGAAAACACGCCAGTCAGAAACACCAACCTAACAAATACACTAAGCCTTTTTATATTTTTGTAGCCTGGGTACAGTTTCAGTCATTGTTCAGTTCTTTTAATACTTGATACCTGAATATAAAGATCATGTTTATTAGGATGGGCTATGATTATTATATTCTTAGTGAGTTTTTGAAGGTGCAGCTATACCATCAGCATACCTTGAAAACTCAGCGTTCAAGCAGATTGGTTAGTTTGAAATCTTTTGCATTTGTATTCTGGATATCTTTCATCAGACAAACATGGACAAATTTCAGCCTTGTATAACTGACCTTTTGGTCATGGGTGCAGACTCTCTTTCCACCTTCCTCCTTGCATATTTTGGGAGTTAATAATCACCTTTTCCCAAAATTCCTATACTAGACATCCAATAATGCCATTCATATGTGATTTCTTTGGTCTTGATAATCATGAAAGGACATCTGATGTCATGAATGTCTTGAATAAACACACAGGTTCACGGGGCAAAGAGAGAGCCCTAGGTGGAAGTCAAGTTTCAGGCCTGAATTGATGTTTCAGTCCTCCCCTGGAGAATCACATCAATGTGCAATAATATCACCTGGAGTGCCAAAAAGAAAACATGCAGCAAGAGCAAAAGCAAGCTGCAGTTTGAATAGCTTTAAAACTATGAAGCTGTTGTATAGCTAGCTAAGCATTTAGCATGTTGTCAGGCACTGTTTTATAAGGAAAATTTGCATGTAAATATACTATATGAAGTAGGCCATCTTATGCAAGTCTTTGTTGTTTTTACTATTTCTTTTCCATATGGGTATGTACATACAGTTTGTGTTTTAACCCAACCTTTCAGAGTAAAGCATAATATTCCTTGATGCAAAGAAACACTGCTCATGGAGAGTAAGTTTTATTTCATCTAAATTTACTGCAGTAAATCCTGTTTTTCATCTGAAAATCACCCTTGCTTTCCTGACTATGTATGAACCATTACTTTATTAATTTGTGAATAAACAGAGTTAAAAGGGCCCTGAATTAATCTTTTTTGTTGTTGTTGTATGACTTTATTGAGTTGTAGCTGGAATTCTACTATTTGTAGTTTTGTTAGATACAGGAATATATAAGTACCCTGAATGACTATAGTGTAAATATATTTTACACACATTTATCTTAAGAAAGGGTGACTGCAAGTGTTATGCACAGAGAGGGTAAGCCTGAAGCTTGCCTGTCAGGCTGAATTTCACTAAAGACTCAGGGCATGAATAAATCACCACATTTTGACCCATTTAAATACCAAATGGAACCATACTCTCTGGTACTCTCACTGGGGAAATACATGCTTGAACACACCACCTTATTTTCATGATGGAAGGTGGATGCCACTGGTAGACACTGGAACTGTGGGAGTCATGCAGTGATCTTAAGAGGGCTTGTGGCATGACTATATTGCCTTTGGCTCTGGGTCAAATGGAAAAATATATCCCCAGCTATAGCCTGAGGTTGGTGATAGCGCCGTAATGTAATCACACTATAAACTCAACATTTCTCAGTTGCAGGGGCTGAAGAAAAATTTAGCAATGTGTTTTTCTTCTTATTAAGCTTTTCTACTCTTAGTCGTCCATCTGTAACTGGTCATGGAGTTGCTCAGCAACAGTCACCACTGCTAGTTAATGTAAGCTTCTGCTCGTCGAGGCCCTCAATGTTCTAATGAGTCCTTTAATGTAAGACAAAAAGGAGAATATTAAACAATAATTTATATAAAAACAGATTCTTTTTTTTCAGATAACAAGGTTTGCATCCACCTTTTTTTTTCACTCCAAGACTTTAAAAGTTAACCTTCGTGTACGACTTGATAATGAAATGGCAACATTTTAGCCATGGTTGGTGTACAGATGTACTTTCACTCAGATGATTTCAATCTAGTACTGACAGTTCCACTGTCTGTACAACAGCCCCAGAGTGTGTGTCACTTTTTGTCTGAAGGAGCCTGTTAATATTTAAATTTCATGTTTGTCTGGATTTAACAAGTGCAGTGGGAGACAGGATGATGTGCATAAGGGGTGTGCCAAAGAGGATGGAGGATCAGATAAAAGGTCATCACAGCTCTGAATACTTGATCATTATGTGTGCTTCTGTCTGTCTGGAGAAAGACTGACTGTCACAGGATCATAGCAGGAAAGCTATTTAGTGACTGTTATACAAAGTGCCCAAAACAAGTATAGTGGCTCCTGCTGAAGGTCCATTTTACTCTGCAAATGAAGATTAAATGATATCACCCACAAGCTGATATGAGACTCTATCTCACAATAAGGTTTGTGTCAGAATTTGCAGAAGAAAGGACCAAAAGGCAAAAAAAAAGAAAGAAATATTTCCACTGAGCAATGGGAGAACATAGCATATTGTACAATGTGCCTCTCTTTCTCTTATGGCTTCTTAATAATTTACAGAAGAAACTGCACTCTGTGCTATGCCATGCCTAAGAGTGTTTTTGCAAAGAATTGCTTCAGTAATGTGTGAAAGTTTGCCACTTAGGAGTCAGCTACTGAAAAACTGAATGACAAAGTTAGAGGTAGGGCCCCACTGTTTACATGGAGTAGTGTTATTCAAATGTAATGAGGCTGGCTAGCTGAAACACTGCTTCACTGCTGTGATTTAATCAAATAAAGCTCTTAAAAGAAATCCCAAATCTGTTCCAATTACTGCACTGAATCCTGCAGCTACAATTAGTCCCAGAGCTGATGGTGTGCTGCAGGCTGTTCTTGGATAACCTGCAGATGGTGATTCGTGCGTGCTGTATCAACATTGCCTGAGAGGACACTGGACCTGGTGTGTATTTACATTTTGTGTGGGTTGTATTTTTACACTAAAATATAACTACGGGCATAATTTGTTTTTGAGTCATCTGTGTGTATAGCACGCGCAATAGCAGCAGCTGAGGGCAGTCTGATAGTCTTTAGCAAATTAATAGCTTGACTAGTGCCCGAGTGTGAATTTCCTTACTGCAGCATGCGGTCTATGCGTGATTTGGTCATTCTGTTAAAGACTCTTTAAGGTACATTCTCTGAAGTTTTCCTGTCCTTGACACCCTCCACCCACTCACTACTCCTCTGAAGCACTGGCGCTTTCGTTCTAGAATCAGCATGATTTATAAGGGCTAATAGCCACCCACTCTCTTCACGCTCTTTAACTCTCAATCTATTGATATCAGTCAGCCAGGAAATGGAGCTAAATTATCCCATTCACTGAGAGACTTTAGCAGTCCAAAGGATTTACCCTCTAACTGAGAATTTTGCACATTATACAAAATTTTCACAGACCACACAAACTGACATCTGCATTATGAACATGGCGATTAATTATGCATACTTTCTCATCATGCTATGGAAATAATTAATTGTGACATGCACGTTCTTTTCTTCCTGGCACAGTGCTAATGACTAGTAATATAAACCAGCATGAAAAGGCAATCAGGGCTCTCAAGACAAGAAGAGGAATTATAAAAAATAAAGACAAAGAGATATTCCATGAGGAAGCAGACTGGTTAAAGAGGCCACCCTCTACCCCCCCACTTACCCAATAACACAGACTGGAGAATCACTTCACCGCCCCTCCCCAGCGCACACCAGTCCTACCATATAGAGAAAATTGAGTGGGGCATATATATATTTAAATCCATCACTCCCTTGACTTCTCCTAATGCAAATCCTCTTCTGGCCCTAATCACTTCACTACATTTTTATTCACCTTCCTTCTTCCTAAGTGGGCCAACTTGCCCTTTCCCTCAACCCAAATCCTTGTTGCTTTCTGGACACTTTTCTTTTCCTTGCAAAAATGCACTGGGATGCTTCAGGGATGAAGTGCTTTGATCTCTGAGATCATCTGATCCTCTTGACAGCAAAAGTGCAATGTTTCTTTGTAAGATATTTTTCAGCTCAAGCACGGAGAGCAGCTGAACAAAAAGGTGGAGTGTTTTGAACGAGAAAAGGTGCCGGGTAAAGTGCTTTCACAAAAACAGCTGCTTCAGCTGCCTCTATTGAAAATACTCCAAACAGAAACCTGGTGGGCACAAAGCTTAGTGTTTTCTTCTGGATTATTTTTTTCTCTGCATATCTGCTGCCCATAGACGCACACATTAGCAGTACTTCTATCTCTGCCACAAGCATCAGTAAAAAAGAAAAAAAAAAGACACATTCTGACTTCAAGCTCAGACGGAGCATGAAGCAAACAAAGAACAGTTGTCTTTGTTCAGCTGGCACAGGCGAGGGAGGGGGTACAAGGAGGGATAAGGATGGAGGATGGGGAGAGACAGATTTCTCTTTTTCTCAGTATGAACGTAAAAAGAGCTGAGAAGCAAAATTTCCTGCTCTAATAATACACGTACACACAATGCAGAATCCTGAGTAGCATGCTTTTAAACAGCGCTGTGCTTACTCAGGTGGATCTATGCTTACACAAAAGCGTGTAATATAAAGCATTATACCAATGACTGCTTAAGCATACTGTGTATTTCTATTCTGAGGGATGAGTTAAGCTTAAAGCAATGCTACAAAAGCCTTTTAAGGGTCTGCAGCAGTGTTAGAAGCCCTGTGAGGCTGGCCTGCACCCTGCTAGAGAGGTCTGAACAAAATGCTGAATGTAGCATGCTAATTTGCTCATAATGATAATGCTATCATGCTGATATATTGCAGCTAAAAAGCTTGTTTACCATGCAGTTCACCAACCACTTTGGCATGTTAGCATGAAAATATATGCAAATTAACTCCAGGCACAAATTGAAGCTTGGGTGAATCACATTAATTTTGCAGGTATGTATTCATCAGGTAAAGTATGCATACATTTTATTGTTTTTTTCTCGATGAAGACGCTCTTTTAGTAGTTTATTGATTTCTGGAGGAGAACCATCTTGCAGCTACTATCAAACTGATGATGTGATATTTCATAACCTCAGTGAATTGCTGTTACAGGGATGATCAAAGCCAGAATACATCATATATCATGCCAGTCTGTCCAGTAAGTCTTGCAATATCTGAGTCAAAGATCAGCAGTGATATCACTTAAATGCACAAATATGTCTCTAGGATAAAAACTGAGCCAAAAAAAAAGATTACTCCGCTTCATACAATAGTAAAATTATTCCATTAGTAACCGATAAAATAAATAATAACTTATTTGGACACAAACTGAAGTATTCTGGTTTCCCTGATCGCAACATACTCAAAATTACCTCTTGATGATGACACATAAGGCATGTTTACTTTGAAATGGCATGAATAGAATAGAGTTTGATTCATTCGGAATATTTGAACTTGACAGCGTTTTTCTTTTGTGGGTCCCCAGCTGTATCTGTGAAATTGGAAGTTAAAAAAAAATAAAATGAAACAAAAAACCTCATCCTTCGACTTGGGGCTGTCAAAACATTTTTTTCCTCCTGCTTTGCAAGACATCAGTGATGTAAAATCCTACTCGTGCCACGTGTGATTGAATTTTTAACGAGTTGTTATTGTTGCAGGAATGAACAGAAAAGAGCCAAATTGCTTTTAATATTCTCATTTGTCTGAGAGAGGACATGAGAAAGATGGATAAATACAACTGATTAACGAGACGCTATTATTCTACTATACTTTTTCACCACAGTACACCCAGGGGCAATTAGTGTTATTAATTTATTTTTGCAAAAAGAAAAGCAAAACGTAAAAGAGTACACACGGCTACTTTATACACACACACACACACACACACAAACACACACACACTACAAATGCTTCAGAAACTATTTTAATTTTGGATTGGGCCAAAACAAATCAAGCAGGGCCTGCGTTTGACAAACTCAAATGAAAGTCAGTTCCCAAGAGCCTCTGCTAAATTGCTTTGCTAAGGAGCAATTAGAAAGGGATCTGTTGATTTTGTTTTTAAGTGGCTCTGATTGGTTGCAGAGTAGAAGGCCCTAATGTGGACACTAATGCAAAGTGACATGTGTAACAGAAGTCAGGACCTCATCACCTCTGTGGCTATTAAGACCAATTCCGATGAGACATTTCACACAAATTCACCTTGAGTCTCAGCAGTGGAGCCGGACATACAAAGTCAGTGGTATCACTCTGCCCTGCATTTCTAAACAGCATGTTTAACAGTATGGTTAAAGATTATCAAATATTAACTCTCCTCTCTCATATAACTATCACTCACATTTTTTTGTTAAATAGTTCAGGTTTGTAGGCACAGTTTACCTTTATCTGCGGGTGCATAAGAACGTACTTTTGTGTGTTTATTTGAGTGGACTCTAAGTGACTTGAGAATTTCAAAGAATGTAATAAAATACTTCACTCATTACAGTCACAAGATACAGATACAAGAACAATATCCTTGTAATATCTGAGATTTAGCTTACCTTAAAGCCAGTCTGGCTCCATCCTGTCAGCACCTTTAAAGTTCACTAATTAGCATGTGCCAACTGCTTTTTGGGAATCCCCTAAAAAAAAAAAAACAACCTATGTGATATGGACAAATTGTCATAATTTGTGGGTAAAGAGGTGTAGGGGTGATTGATTTGGTTATGTTTTTTTCTGGCTAATTATTTGCTATTTTTTTGGAAAGATAGTTGAGCTAGGTTAAGTTAAGACTCTGGGCTGTAGCTGTAGTTGTGGGAGTGATATTGCTGATATCCCCAAAACAATGATCATTAGTATTATAGTCTATGGTTTGGTATAATATAACAGAGCCAGCTGAAAGTTACAGAAAACACAGCACCTGTACACTGTTGGTATAAAATGTGAAAACCCTGCAATAAATGCAGTGAAGCTTAAAATGTTCAATCTACGTTGATACTGAAAGGAGCTGATTCAGCTGAGGGGGGATTTTCTGAGGCTAGTTGTGCTAGTTTTTGTTGAATTTCAACATGCAGTATTGTAAGATGTTTCTGTTTCTCTGCCCATCCCAAGTCTAGATTATTATAAAGTTAGAAAATTACAAAACTCACAACTAGGCCAAGACCCAAGCACTATTCAAGGAAGTGAATAATAATCATTTCAACTGCGCCATTTGCACCAAAATCTAACTTCCTAGTTATTTAGTCACAGAGAAACTAAACAGAAATAAAAACACACCTCTGGAAATTGTCTGTATTTGTCATGTATACACACACCGGCCACTTCATTACTTACATCTTGCCATTATATTGGGATGGATCCTGTTTTGCTTTTAGAACTGTTTTAAATCTTATTGGCAAAGACTAATCTAAGTTTTGGAAACTTTCCTCAGAGATTTTGCTCCAAATTTCTGGTCTCATCCATGATGAGAATCTCTCATTCCACCACATCCCAATCACGCTCTATTGGAATCAAATATGGTGACTGTGGATGTAAGTTGAGTGCAGGGAACTCCATGTTTAAGAAACCAGTTTGAGATTAACAAAGCTTTATCACATGGTGCGTTATTCTGGTGGAAGCAGCCATCAGAAGATTGCACACTGTGGTCAGCATCAACACTGAGGTAGGCTGTGGTGTTTGTGATAGTCATATAGTGCTAAGGAGCCCAAAGTGTGCCATGAAAAAATCTGCTACACCATTTCACCACCAGCAGCTTAAAACCTTTCATGTAAGGCATAATGAATTCATGCTTTCATGATATTTAACCTTAGCAGCAGAAATTGAGACCAGACAATGTTTTTCTAGTTTTCTATTTCCAGTTTTAGTGAGACCATGTGAACTGTAGCCTTATTAAATCACCTTTCATTCCCCAACCTCAGCAGGTTGTCTTGACCATGTCTGCACGCTTCAATGCACTGGCTCACTCCCAAGTGATTGGCTAATGTATTTGTAGTAAAGAGCAGCTAAACAGGTGTTCCCAATAAAGAGGCTAGTGAGTGTATATGTGCTCACAACTTCACACGTGTAAGTGTCCGTTTATTAGCGTTGGTGGAATGGGCATCTGCTGTTCCTTAGAAGTGTTTGCTGCAGTTTGGCAGAAGGTGGTGATGGTACCAAGGATGGTGTAATTATGGCATAATGTCACATCAAGGCTGTAAATGTGTTAAATGTTCAGAGGCAAGCCGCATCTGCTCTGGTTCCATCTGAAAACTGCACGAGACTGTTAATAATAACATCAGTAAAGCTCAGTTAAAAAAAAATCTCTTCAAATAAAACTCCCTTGGGATCTGGTGCTCCAATAAATATTATTTTATGTGTTCCAAATAAACCGTGGGTGAGCTCAAGCAAACGCTTCTGGATAAAAAAAGGAGGCATTATCATGTCTGTGTGTGTCTCCATCTACTTCTCAGCATGCATTTTATTTCAGCATTCATCTGATCATTTCTGCCTTTTATAGTCCACCCATCTATGACCCCAAACAAGCACTGACAAGAAAAATGACATCTTATCGTCTCTTCAGCAGAGTGCAGTGCAGCAAAATCACGAGAAGACCTGTGAAAGGTAAAACAAGGGGCACATGTTTCTTTGCGACTGTTTTTCCCAGATGGTCATGTGGAGGGAGCTGTGTGATCGGAGATCTAATAAACCGGTGGATATGCTGCATCGCCATTCCTGGGAGGGAGTTGTTGCCAGAGCAACCACACCACAAGCACTGCAGGTTAATGGTGGGAAATTATGATTTGCTGGTTGCAACCTGCGCACGCACTGACTGCTGAATCAACTTTGAGCTCTCAGTGGGGGTAGCACAATGTGAGCAGTAGCGAGTTTTATACATCACAAAGGACGTAGAAAAAGTTCCAGATGGATTCTGCAAATAGGCAAATATAAGAAAAAAAAACATTGTACATTTGTACCTGCACGGAATACAGAATAATTCAAAATGTAAATCCAAACTAGAACATCATCTGAGATTCAGAGGATGCAGCTGTTTCCTCGTCAGCCTGCTCGCTTTTCTCTTTTTCTGCTCTCTTTCCTGTGCATCCAAAATAAATTATGCAAAATTAGTCATTATTGCTGACATGTTCTATTTGATTTTAGACTAAAATATGACCTATAATTGAATTCATTCATTTTATGTTTACTTCTGCAGGAAAACTGACTGCTAGCCTACAGAAGTGAAAGAAAATAAGGTTAATTTCTTAGTTAATGCTGCCTAATTCTCGAGATCAGGGTGGTAAAAAAAATAAAAATCTCGTGATGCACTTTCTCCCCTTTAGTTTTCTGACATCAGCATGTTGACATATACAATATTATATTGTATCCTGTGCAGAACAGGAGTTAGTCTGTTGGGTTTCCATCAACAAAGTGAAATGCATAAACCTTTCTTTTTGTTGTTGTTGATGGATGCAACTCAAAAAGGGCTCCATTACAATGTGAGGGGGTCTGAGGAGAATGTTTAGAACCCCTGATTTAAAGGGTTAGGGGGTGACAAATCGAAATGGTGAATGGACTGGTTCTTTCTCCTCAAAAAAGATTCAAGATTCCAACAACAAAACAAAAAGAATAACCTAAAATGCCTACTATGTGGATGTCACAAGAAGGACGCCATCATATTAACTTCCACTACCACTGAGGTTTTCTTTGGGATCTGCTCAGTATTAAATTAATGTATGTATCTGAAGAGTCATCTGTTTCCTGGGGTCAACAGTTCATAATCCATTGACAGGGTAAATCAAGCTGAAACAAAATACTTGTTTGCATTTTCTTTTAATTGTTCGCGTCTTTCTATCAACAGTCCATCATAACCATGTGAAATGGTTGAACACTGCAGTATTTCATCAGTGGTACGCAAATCCAAACTTGGTCTACTAATGTGGAATGGAGAATCTATAAAAGCTTTGATAAAAACCAATAAAATGGCAAAAGTGTCTTTGTGCTGACAATGTATATACATATATCTGCAATTATCTCTTTAATTCTTTTGTAAATGAGCAAAACCTGCACATGACATCCTTGCACACATTCTTGCACACATTGATGATAACATCTGTTCTCCGTAGCCGTAGTTTGGATGAAGTACCTGACAGGCAGTGCCCAGACTTGCAGCTCAAACAGAAAGTGATGAAACAGTGTCATTTTCACGGCTCCCGCAAGAAAAGGAGGGAGGAGGCGGAGGCGGAGGAGGAGCAAGAATGAATCCAAAGAAGTGACAGTTGTGTAGGAAATATGTATCTTTCTTAAATTCCCAAAATGGACTCCTGTGTTTGTGTGAAGAGTTTGCGTATTACTTGCCTTATGCCTAAATCTGTTTCCACGTCAGTGTGGGGACTCACCTTCTGTATGTGGATAAAAGAAAATCCCTATGATGCAAACAGTTTAATTTAATGCTGAAGATCTGGTCAAAGGGTTCTGGTAATGTTCAAGTTGAGTGATTCTTAAACTTCAGAAGCTCCACAAGCCAAAAAGTTCACACCCAGCAGCCAAAAATCATTAACAATTCAATTATAATAAAAAATTACATTATCATTATATCACTGAACCTAGCTTCTCTTCATGTTTTTCTCCGGGTCATCCATACCCGCAGTGACTCTATGTTCCACCAGTTAGTCTTGACAAACCAGTGGGTAAGGTCCAGTGTGTAAAGATGGTAAAAGTCCAGAAATTCAATGTTAGTCATTAAACTTCCGAGTCTGTGTGTGTGTGTGTGCGCGCGCGCGCGCACGCACATGGAAGAGAGAGCTAGGGAAATGGGGGAAGAAGTGGGGTGACTAGATCCACTTTAAAGTCCATTTCAATTCATAATTATTATGAATTATTAACTCCGAGCTCGTGGCAGACAAAAGATTTTCTACCAAACACGTTCACACATTTTTTTCACTGGTGATAACTACATTTCAGTAAGGTTTACCCGAAGAGTGAAAATACGCACAATGTTTAAGCGCTCAACAATAACACTAATAATCTAAAAAGAAAACATCTAAATAGTCTCAGTGTAGTCACATGTCATTGTTTCCTCAGCCTGAGATTCAATCACAACATAATCCGCGCATCGCAGTTTACGGCCGGTAGGGTGGGATTTTCGTTCCCATGGTTGTGATGACAGAACAGATGGTGAGGCTGCTTGTTTGGGCACCAGAGTCGGTGTCAGAGGCTTTTCTGTCCAGCTGACCTGCACAGGGCAGCTGCTCTCTGGAAGCTGCGCGCTGCTGCTTTTCACTGCTGAAGTATCGCCTGTCGCCGTTGTTTCAAACACCAGTTGGAGTAGAAGGGGAGCGAAAAGCCGGGGTACGGGGTGCTTTGCTACAAAATCTCTTCGTTCGGGTTCACATCTGTATTCGAAAACATAGTTTGCGTCGCTCAGTCATCTTCCTGGAGTGGCGGATGCTGCGTGGGTCACATACAGTAGCCTGCAGCATTCTTTGGTACGGAGGATTCGGCGCTTCGTAGGTGAGAGCAAAACGCCTGTTTATTTTATGCATGTGCTGATGTTTTTGGGTGCATGCCCGTAGAACAGCTCAGGCGATTTTCTTAATTTCTGACTTGTATGACGGCATTAATATTTTAATCCGTTTCAGAACGATACAGATGAAGTCATCATTTTGCAGTTCTTAAAAAGATTTGAGAGCTGCACTGTTCAACAAAGATCCAATGTGACAATAATGGATTCTCGTTAAGAGACAAGACTGATTTGATTGCCCGAACAAACGGAAATATAGATTATTCAATAATAATAATAATAATAATAATAATAATAATAATAATAATAATAATAATAATAATAAGGTTTATCGATGTTTGGACGTTATCATTCTGCGGTGTGTGCTCAGTCAGTCTTATCAATAAAATGCTTTTTTTGCTGTGTTTTTCCGAGGAGATTGCGCTCTGCAGTCAGTCTCTACAGGGCATATCTTCATTATGAGCCGTTCCAAGTCTAGACAATCATCAATGTGTGACGATAGGACGCAGGAAAACAAAGAAAACATGAACCAAACCTGGTGTTAAAAATGGCTTTAAGTGAAATTATTTCTGTTTTAATTGTTATAGTTTTCTCCATAAAAGATCTAAATACATCTCTACATGGATGTTGTTAAACGCGCAGTATTGCAGACTCTCCACTGTAGTTGGTTGAACTAACAATGTAGTGTAACATTTACACATACTTTCCCGGTGCAGTGCTGAGTGCACTGGGGCAGCTGAGGAGTATTCACCTCTCTCTCTCTCTCTCTACACACACACACACACACACACACACACACACACACACACACACATATATATATATATATATATATATATATATATATATATATATATATATGTGTGTGTGTGTGTGTGTGTGTGTGTGTGTGTGTGTGCATGCCAAATAAGGGTGAGGAAATGAATCCTTAGGAAGTGTCTGAAATTATGACAAGGAGAGGAAAGGAGACAGACAACCCTGTGTTTCTACTAAAAAGAAAGCAGAGGGGGTCTGCATTGTTCAGGTCACCTTTGTCAAGTTGGCTCTGTTGTTTCAGCTGCTGCATTACAGAGCACCTGTTACTGAGATCACTAATGCGGCACCAAGGGTTGAGGATCCTAACTGTTTATTACAAACGTCTGGTTGAGTTTTGTCATCTTGTTTACACAGACAAAAAGATTGTGCATGATTTGCACACTGCCAATCTTCCAGCAAATGCAAGCACACAACTTTGTGTAGTCGCCCAACGAGCCAGTGATATGAAAGCTGTGGACCCCCCCACCCCCCACCCGAATCTTAGCATCAACAATGCACAGTGACGTATCTCCTCAGCTGGTAACAGGGAGTGTGACACAAAGACACGACTTGGTGTGTCTGTGCGCCATTGTGCGCCATAGGGCTACCGCTGCAGCATGTTCTGGAGCTGCAGTTCCCACAGTGGTGGAGGGGAGTTACGGGTGTCAACAGCTTGACCTTATTCCTTTGAGAGTGTGATGTGAATTCAAACATGAGAACGCAATGAGCCATTAAAAGGTCTTGTCGTTTTGTTGTGACTGAATGAGTGTTTTTATTTTATTTTATTATCAGTATATGTTTTTTCACACTCTACATAGTACTTTAAAAAAGCCTTTTTAAAATAAAATATGATGCTCTGTCAATTTAAAGATTAAGTATGTCATTAAAAACAAACTAAAACACTGAAAATGTAGGTAAAAATAAGAAAGACTTATTGTCCATTCGATGCAAACCACATTCATTCACAACATTTTTATTGTACACATGCAGTCTTCACTGTCCCTTCCCACATGTAAACTCACACATAATAAAGGAGCACATTTCCTAAAAATCCACTCAAAAGAATTAATATTGGCACAATTTCTTTGCTCTGTGCAGTAGGTCAATTTAAACAGAGAAAGTTAATTTCCCTTGACCTCTGAGTCTTTCCAAATAGGGATTCCCCAGAGATTAGAGACCTTGGCATGTCACTATGATTAATCGATACTCCAATGACAACATATTGGCTTTTCACACACGCTGCAACTTTAAGGAGAGCTGAGGTGGAGATTGAGAGTGTGGACAAAAAAAAGGGACAGAAAAAAAAAAAATAAAGCCAAAGAAGAAAAATTGTGTCAAGATCCATCTCTGTTCCACAGGGAAATAAGCCTCCTGTATGGATTTGCGGTAAATGGAAATACAGAGACAATTTGCTGCTCTGCAACTTTTAACCTTCAGTGGATTCTGAAGAAATCATGCAGCGTACTTTTCCGTGATTCCATACATACTATTAGATTTTGTCATTGCTCCTTGAGTCCTGTGGTGTTTTCAGCTCCTCCTGTAGTCTTCGAGCTCTCCACCTTCTCTCTCTTTGCGCTCTGTCTTTTTCCTGACTGGTTGGACATGCATCCCTCTCAGCTACACCTCTGCAATCAGCAGCTGCACCAAAGCCCTCTGTGATGTGAAGTGAGACACTTGCATACTAATGGAGCAGAAACAGGATGTCTCTCAGGCAGGCCAGCACAGTGAGGACATGAAGAAAACATCAGGCGGCATTGCTTAGGTTTCAGTGCCACATTACAGCCCTGGATTGATGCTGTTTGTCATGGCAAACTCGAAGCATTAGTAAATGAATAAGTGTCTTATTATAATATATTGTATGGTGATGCATGTGCAAAGTATAGTTTTATCTATTGGTTCCTCTGCAAGGGCAGTGTTTTCCTTGCACATATGGTTGGCTGTTTAATCATACCAGTGGGTTTCTATTGCACCAGCCCAAGTTTTTACTGGCATATTTCATTCGCTGCCTGATGGCACTAATAGCTGTCTTCTCATATCTTTGGTTATGGAACAAATGCCGGTGGCATAGCCGTTGCCATGGTGATGGCATGTCTGTGAGCCTGTTGTGTGGCTGCTGATACAGAAACACTGCTCACATTTTGCACCCAGTGAAACGGGCCCCAGAAACAGATGGGTGAAAGAATTGCCGCCTGTGAAAAATGATGTGGTGCGCTATCAAGTGAGGTCCCTCCTGGCTGTGCCAGGGGCATATGGTGAAATATAATATTAGCGGCAATTCTTAGAAGGCGTAAAATCAAATGAACTGAAATTACTCATAAAACAACACAAGTGTCATGATTTTTATTCAATCAAAGTGTTTTCAAATCACCTCTTTACTGTTTGTGATTGAAAACAACGACTACCAGGTCCACCCATAAAGACTTGCACGCCGCAGATCTAAAGAGAAATGATCCTGCATCTGATTGCAGGTCTGTTTTCCTTCAGGGGCTCTCATTATCTCGCCACTTGTATTGTCCAAAGAAAATGTCTTATAAATAGATTTATGGAGCCTTAACATGGAACAGACAAACTTTGTTATGTGCCGCAGTTACATCCTGCTGTCATGCTTCGGACCATCAGAGCCAATGAACCTCTGAAGGTTCAGCTGAACCAAGTGCAGACCAATTGTAGATTCCGTGCAGCAATTGCAGATGGATGTTGACACATTTTCTATGTTTACTGTGAACTTGGATTAAAACCTTATAACTACTGGGTGTGCTGTGAGAGTAAATCCCCTCAGCCTGAGCCTTCAGTTTAGACAGTCAGCTGGATAATGCCGAGCTACTGAAGGATTTTTCTTCCTCCTTCTAGTGTTCTCAGTATGCATGCATGTAAAAATCAGCAAGTCAAATAAGAATAGGCAAGGACGGGTATGTGTCGAGGGATATGTTGCTATGGGACGAAAAATGTATTTTGTGGGAAAGTGTAGATCCAAATGTAAGAAGAAATATGTTTCATACAATATCTGTGCTCTCTGCTGCCACAGCCGAGCGATTAGCAATAGATTTTCAGCATAAAGGTGCTCGTACCCAACAGGTGCAGCCCTGCTGTGGCAGTGAGTGTATTATATTATATCTCAAACCGAATCTCTGCTGCATCCCTGAGAGCAGTGAAAACAAGAGTTCATAAAGTTGTCCACCACCCACCCTCTTGTTGATATGATCTGGTAGGACTTTACAAGTCCTCTGTTGCAGTTTAAATTGTGAGACTGAAGTGTGTTGCCAACTACAGAATATATAGTTATCATGAGGAAGTTGTATGTGGAGCTTCTCAGTTACAGAAGCTGTCTATAAGACTGCACAGAACACACAAGCTGTGTAGAAAACTGTAAGAATGTGCATTAAAGGCCATAACACTCTGACACAATGTATGCAAAAAAAAGCGATGCACATAGATTTGTGTTATCCTTCAAACACGTTAGCAAGAGTAGCAGTGAGCAGGGGGTCAGAGCAGCAGGCTGCATGGCTTAGCACTGGACCAGCAAAGGCTCGATGTTATAAACAGGTGGGAAGCCATTCCAATCACTTCAGCAGAACTGGTCCGTGGCCAACAATACGTGTGTGTGTGGGTTGAGCGGAGAGAGTGTACGTGTAAATTTGTGTACTGCAATCATTATGAAGCAAACTACCAGTGAAAAAGAGCATATGTGCCCAACAAAACTTCCCAGGGTCAATAAGGTCAACACGTACGCACAGCAAGACATAGGTGGGGACCGGATGCTGACTCCCACAGTGTTGCCAGGCTGCCAGAAACCTAGTGGCAGGTGTCTGAGTTTTATGGCCTCAGCATGAAAACAAACATCACTCCTCCTGTCTTCTCCAATTTAATACCCGAGCAACGCAACACATGGAGCAAGAGAGAGAGGACAGATAAATGTGTTATCGAGGAGATTTCTACATATATTTATAGGCAAGTAATTAAAATGAAGAACATATGACTGGATTATTTAAATGATGGATGATTAAAAGCAGAAGGAGAAGCCACATGTTCAGAGTTTTCTAATAAGGATCTATGAATAGTAGGCACACGTTCCTGCTGCCACACTTTAGTCACACTGAGAGAATCATTAGATCGGATAGTGTGTGACCAGGTCACTGCAGAGATCAGCCACCTGATCCAAGGTAGCATATGAATTCTTTGAGAAACAGGGGTGAGCGCTGAAGCTTTAATGCTTAAACTTTCTGTGGTATATTTCCTCTATTTGACTGAAATTGTTGAAAGCCTTTTTTTTGTATGTGCAGTTCCTCTCCTCTGCTGCATTTCAATTTCTAGAAACAACTTATTTCTCGACATGGCACAGGCTTTTATTCTGTATCTGTCAAGCAGTTTTTACATTATGGTGTATGCGATGTTAAGGGAAAAACAGCGAGAATCTGTCAACACATCGCAAAGCGTGAACAGACATCATATGAAAGGTGAGGGAAAACAATCTGTATCTATTTTATGTTAATATCTGAGGAACCTGCTACTTACGATCTGAAATAAATGTTACCCATCTCGCACGCACACACACGCATGCACAAACTCAACCTCAGTATGTGAGGATCAAAACAAGCGTTAGTGTTAGTCATACTGGAAGCTGAAACTGCAGTTGTTTGTTTTAGTGAAAGAAAGCCAAGAGCCTCTTTTGCTTTCCCATTTCTCTGTCTTCTATTATAGGAATAAATGGAGATTTCCTTTCAGTTGTTTAGGAAGCGTACCGACACATAGACACAAACACAACCTCACATACAGACAAGATACAGTGTCTGCACGTGCAAAACTAGCTAAAAGAAGAATGTTATTTTTCTAGTTTGTAACAGTTTAGAGGAATTCTTTTTATTTGTTCAAAGAAACTGACAGCAGTTCCTCATTCTCAACACTCATATTGCTTGTGAAAGTCGAGTCTGTGCCGGTCATTCTTAGTAATATTTGTCAGACTGGGTGACATCAGACTGTAGAACAAAAGCAAAAAAAAGCATAAAATCTTAAAAATTCGCTGGCGGCTCAGGATGTCAGTCAGCTCATCTTAATCTCAACAAACCTGGACGTGCACAGTTATACAGTGGGCCCACAGCTCAAACTTTTTTTGTGACTGCCTACCATGGGTCTTTATCATAAGCAGTGAGTGATTAACAGTGAAGAGCACTCACTCCCAGTATATTAAGCTTGTTGTGTAATGGGCTCACAGCCAGAGTTGCCGGCTGCTCCTACCCTGCTCGCTCGTTGAAGAGGATAACTGAAACTAAGCTGGTATGCAGATAATCTAACCAAACCAGAGAGAGAGCGAGAGAAAACATTTTCATAATCTCCAAGGAGACAGATACATCAAGGAGGCACAAGCAAAAACAAACCTATCATCCTACGTGCTGAAAAGTGTAGTGCTCAGTCTAAAAATGTTGCCTCTTTCTCCCTGTTAGTTAACCTGCTTGGGTAAGATGGCAATTTTAGTAAAGGAGGAGCAAGATTTTAAATACGTTGCAATGCCTTGTGATTTCATTGCTGTAACACTAAAGCTTTACATGTAAATAAAGAGTGCCTCGCTCAAGAGCGAATTTCAAGCAGTCCTTTGGGATGACTTGTTTCAGCTGAAGTTCATTTCAAGATCTCGAATTAATTAAACACACTTTCTGCTTATTATCAGTTATGTCTGGATGTGTAAGCTGCAATTTAAAATGATGATAAATTCCTATGTGACTCAAGGGGAACCACATGAATTTGACAGATTCTTTCTGCCCTGTTAGACACATCATTTTAAATATCCCTAAACATCTGTGAGGTGCTGCTATGGAAATGTGACGTGTCTCATTTTTTTCATCATCTTGAAATTAATAATGAACTCATTACCTTCTCACTTCACTCTGTCATGCCGTTTTTCAATTTTTTTCCCAGTTACTTATATCCCTTAACAGCTGCCTTACTCTTTTTCTTTTTCAGGTCAAAACCTCAAGTTGAAGTTTGGATCTAATGCCTGTCCTGCCTGTCTTTTGCACACTCCGTCCTCTTGGTTAGAAATCACCATTCTCAACCTACAGCAGCTAGCTACAAAGGAGACTAATGCTTATTAACCGTACCCTTCTATCCTCCTCCCAAACGCTGCCTCTCATTTAAGCCTTTTGTGAGCAGGGAGAGGAGACAACATGGCGCTCAGCTGTCAGCCTTGGCCTCCTCTAATCTGGTTGTGCATAGGATTGCTTCTTTGCTTTCTGTCACCGGCACACGGCAAAGATTGCCCTCATTTGTGTGTTTGCGAGATCCGCCCTTGGTTCACCCCTCAGTCAACCTACAAGGAGGCAACTACAGTGGATTGCAATGATTTAAGGCTAACACACATCCCTACCAACCTGTCAGTGGATACCCAAGTGTTACTGCTCCAAAGCAACGCCATATCTCGTACCAGCGGAGAGCTGGAGGTACTGTTTAACTTGACGGAGCTAGATTTATCCCAAAACAACTTTAGCACTGTGGAAGCTGTCGGCCTCACAAGCATGAACCACCTGACCACCCTGCATCTAGAGGAGAACCAGATCACGCAGCTGCCAGACCACTGCCTGCAAAACCTCTCCAACCTTCAGGAGCTCTACATCAACCACAACCAGATAAGCTCCATCTCCCCTCGAGCATTTGCAGGACTGCACAGTCTGCTGCGCCTCCACCTTAACTCCAACAGGCTCCATGTCATAGACAGCCACTGGTTTGAAGAAACACCCAATCTTGAGATTCTCATGATTGGGGAGAATCCAGTTATTGGCCTCCTAGACATGAACTTCAAGCCCCTAGTAAGGCTGAGAAGTCTGGTTCTGGCTGGAATGGATCTCACTGATGTTCCACCCGATGCATTTGTAGGTTTAGATAATTTGGAGAGCATTTCTTTCTATGACAACAAATTGGTCAGTATCCCCCAACTGGCCCTTCAGAAAGTTCCCAATCTCAAATTCTTGGATTTAAACAAGAATCCAGTCCAGAAAATTCAAGAAGGAGACTTCAGAAACATGCTACGTCTGAAGGAGCTGGGCATCAACAACATGATGGAGTTAGTGTCTATTGACCGTTATGCTATGGACAACCTCCCAGAACTGACTAAACTAGAGGCAACCAACAACCCGAAGCTGTCTTATATCCACAGGTTTGCTTTCAGGGATATGCCATCCCTTGAGAGTCTGATGCTTAATAATAATGCTCTTACTGCCCTTTACAAGCAAACTGTGGATGTGTTGCCAAATCTGCGGGAGATCAGTCTCCACAGCAACCCATTGCGGTGTGATTGTGTCATACAGTGGATGAGTTCCAACAGGACCACGGTGCGCTTCATGGAGCCCTTGACTATGCTGTGCACCTCCCCACCAGAGTTTAGAGGTCAACGGGTCAGAGAGTTCAGACTGCTGGAGTCAACGGAGCAGTGTCTTCCCCTTATATCCCATGAAACCTTTCCTAGCCACTTGAATCTAGAGCTGGGCATGAGCGTGAGCCTGGATTGCCGGGCAATGGCTGAACCAAATCCAGATATATACTGGGTGACTCCTCTTGGAAACAAAATCACAATGGACACTGTGTCAGAGCGCTATCACTTGAGCAGCGAGGGCACCCTGCGGCTTTCTCACGTGCAGGTGCAAGATTCTGGTCGTTACACCTGCGTGGCCCAGAACACTGAAGGGGCCGACACACGGGTCGCCACCATCCGCATAAATGGAACCCTGCTCGACAGCGCTCAGGTGATGAAGATTTATGTCAAGCAGACGGAGTCACACTCCATCTTGGTGTCCTGGAAAGTCAACTCTAATGTCATGTCCTCGAACCTGAAGTGGGCTTCGGCCACCATGAAGATTGACAATCCACACATCACCTACACAGCCCGTGTCCCTGTAGATGTCCACGAGTACAACCTCACGCACCTTCAACCTGCCACCGAATACGAGGTATGCCTCACTGTCTCCAACATCCACCTGCAGACACACAAGTCTTGTGTTAATGTGACAACACGTAGCGCTACCTTTGCCCTGGACCTGACAGACCAGCACCCAAGCGCAGCTGTGCTAGCTGTCATGTCAACCATGTTGCTCTTCCTCAGTCTGGCCACTGTGGGCATCTACATGGCCCGAAGATGGAAGAGGAAAAATTACCACCACTCCTTGAAGAAATACATGCTGAAGACATCCTCCATTCCACTTAACGAGCTCTACCCTCCACTCATTAACTTATGGGAGGCTGACGGTGAAAAGGACAAAGATGGCAGCACAGAGGGAAAACCCTCTCCTGTTGACACCACGCGCAGTTATTACATGTGGTGAGGATTCACTGAGGATTTATTGTCTCCAGCAGCACAAAGAAACACTTTTGCCATTTTGGGGCAAAAGTTGACTAAAGTTGCAATTTCTTTTGTATTCTCAGCTTTGCTAATAAGAGGCAGAGTGATCAAGTGCAGGATTTTTATTAGTATAGCGTATCGCCTTTGTTTGATTCTTTCTAACGTTCTGGACTTTCCGAGATGGCAGCTGTAGTTAGCCTCCAGGTCGTCTTAGTTGCTCTGCTCTGTTTCTGTGGTACATTTTTGACTCGCTTATTTTTGGGAAGCTTCTACAGCAGCAGGGTCGATGAACTTCTTCCAGCATTACTAGAAATGTTTCTTTCTCGGTTTTGTAAAACAGTTAATCTGTTGCGCACTGATAGATAAAGGAGTTTGTACGAACTTCGAAGCTGACAACGGGGTTTAGACTTGTTAAACTGTCTACTGAATGTTAGCAATTGTGCAGTAATGTTGTATCAACTATATCTTTGAACTTTCTAATTTACAGCGCAAGATATTAGGATTTTAGTTTGCAGATAAATGTGATGTTAAATGCTAGAAATGCAAATGTTTGATAAGTACCTTTTGACTTCTTTTTCCTTAAGGTGCACTAGAAGCCTTTTGACTTTTTGTTCATTCTTTTATTTGGCTAGACATTTGTTGGCTGCTTAGTTTATTATTTTCACATGCAACATGTATACTAAACACGTTAAAATAAATAACATTTTGATTCTTTTACAGAAATTTGGGAGTTTTCTGTGACTCTTTGGCATTAGAATTGCATCTGTTCGCTTTAGACTAACAGTGTTAGTGGTTGATGACACATGCTGTATTTAGGCTCTGAATCTCATGTCTTAATAAATGGTACTGTAAGCTCTCAGTTCCACAGATAGACGTGAATGTGTGCTGCCCTCTGGTGGATGCTACATATTAAAACTAATCATGTTTAATATGGCTGTTTATCAAAGCTTTTACTTTCAGTACATAACTAATACAACACAATTATTTTTTTTAAAGAGGAAAATACTGCTTTATTACAACAACTTTATAATGGAAATGTATGAAACAGTGCTTTTGAGCAAAAAAAGGACAAGTTTCTACAATGATTTTACAGCAAAGTCATTTTCTGTACATTAAGATTTACTTTCAGCACAACCAGCTTTTAGCTGATAATGGCAACAAGAAAAAAACCACACTAATCTGTTCCAGTGAAATGTACAGTAACTTGAATTATTAATATTTTTCCCACCAGTGCTCAAAGGTGGCCAGAGAAAGCTTTTCCATTCATTTCTTATAAAAACATCTGAAAAACTATAAAAAGTGAGAATACTGTGAACATATGTCATAGTAGAGAAGATTTACCGTCCATCATATTCAGATGTTTGGCAATGAGATCACAGTAAAATGTTGCATGTCCTTCCTGCATAGTCAACAACGGGTTTAGGCAGCAGCTTCAGTAAAAGTGTGTTTAAGACAAGCAGGTGAGATTATCGTTTCTCCTGAGAAACACAGCGGAAACCAAGATTAGAAGCTGAGCTGTCCCGTGTATTTTGGCTTCTTGCTGCACAGCGATACCTGTAACAGTAAGACTGAAAAAGGGGGGGGGAAAGGGGGGGAAATGTACTGTGAATGAACCGAATAATGTCAGTAACAGACACTGCTTTGTGATATTTTACTGTTTGATAGTCAAGACTACTGATATTAATCTTGTAGACAGCCCGCTTATGCACAGTCTCCAATCACTGACCTCTCGGGTCCCTCACACGTGTAACTATAATGTGAAACAAGAAGAAAACTGTGGCCAGTCAACATGTGACAAGGCTCTCACTAGCATCAAAAGCCCCATGTACCAGAAAGGAAAGAATGAATACATCAATCCCTTTGTTATCCCACAGGTGGAGAGTAACAGAGAGCAGAGAGCTACCCTACTTCCTCTTAGAAATGCTAATATCAGTTGTCTGGATTCAGTGTTTCCAACAATAACATGGTTTCTCCAACAGCCAGAACCGTTTTACTTTCACTGATCACTTTATTCCAAAAAATACCACAAAATCCCAGTGAGTGAGGCCCTTGGTATATTTAACAAATAAATAATTAACCACGTTTTGAATTTCAGATTTAAAAAACTGGATGTTTAACATAATTTTTTTCATACCTTGTGGCACATGTATGACCCTCCCTTCTTCACTTTATCTTTGCCTGAGGGAGGCCCCGTCTGAAAGAGAGCAATGGTAGAGAATAATTACAGAAAAAGAAAAAATCAACACCAACGACAATAACAAAAGCCTGAATGTAATCTGTCATTACTGGGTTGCGTTGCGGGTCCGTGGTGTGATGCACAGTCCACCAGTCTGCTGTCCATTCCCATGCATTCCCCACCATGTCGTACAGACCAAAAGCATTGGGAGGAAAGGACATCACCTGTAGGGTATAAGGGCACTACTGTCACTTTACTGCAATGTTTTTAAAAATACATTATTGTTAATATTATCATTTCTAATTTCTAAATTCTACACTAATTCTAAAAGTAGTCTAATCTATCTATCTAAAGGATATTTAAGCCCTGTGGCTTGAAGAACTATTGTGCATGAATATTTGTGTCTTTCAATGGTACACACAGTATATTATGGTAATTAGAACACGCTAATGCTACAGTATTATTTGGCCTGTTAGTGCTGCTGACAAACTGATATCCTCAATCACAGTGAGAAAATAAAATGAATAAATACATAAATAATAAAGGTTTTAGGTTTTAAATGCAAAAAACTGGTCATTTTAGCCCTTTGCCAAGTAGTTTCTAGGAAACATGATGACACTATAATATCTGATATAGATAAGAATCTTTAAACTTATTTTGGTTGCTTAACTCCTCCCAGTATAGAAGGAGTTTGTAGACAAAGGAAGCAGAATGTTGAAACACAAGTCAAACCTCTAAACCTGCTGGACAACTAAAGGGATTTCTTAACTGAGCTCAAGTTCCCCTATTACTTCAACATCAGTGACTGCCTTTTACCCTAACAAGGTGACATAATGCAGATTAGAATATCATTTTACATCAACACCATATACTCTTAAAGATTTCACACAGAAATCGGATATTCAGGATTCATACTAGAATTGGAACTATGAAGTTGCCTCTGTTAAGAAAGATTGGATTTATGTTGTCTTTTTGTTATCTATGTAATCTCTCAAGGCTGCAAGCTTCTTTTGTGACCTCATCGAGCTTTGGAATGCGTTATGTCTAGTATTTTCCTGGGCCAAACTTTTTCCGACTAAACCTGAAATATGAGATCCCTCAACACACCCATAATTATGGCATTCCTTCATTCTTGCTTGTGTCTCTTACCGGTGAAGTTTTGATATGCCCATCTTCTCCAGAGTTGTGTGTGGGGAAGTCTCCCTGCCAGAGGTTAGCAAAGTGTTGTCCTTTAGGGTTCAACTTGTTTCCCCATGGATAAAGTCTAAATGTAGGCGTGGTATACCAGGAAAGTAATCTGAGACATATTTCATGTAGGAAATGCACATATCCAAACATCTTTCACAAAAAGGTTCCTTTTGCATTTGTGCTTATAAATCTTCTGTTCACTTTGGTCATACATTGTTATTATTCCCATTTTTGAATGTACATTTCAGACTAGAGGTTTGTTAGTATTTCCCCCTCTTATAAACTGTGTGTTAAGCAACTGTAACAAAGCAGTTTCCCTACATGGATCAGTAATGTGTTTTCTGATTATGATGCTGATCATCAGTTAACATCTTACCTGTCTTTCAGGCCACCCCTGCAGGCATACTCCCACTCTGCTTCTGTGGGGAGTCTCTTGTTAGCCCAGGAGCAGTAGGCAACAGCATCTTTCCACGAGACATGCAAAACAGGATGATGGAGCCTAAAAAAACACAGATTTAAAGTAATTTACTGAGCTCTTATCAGTTTTCATAAATATAAGAAGAGTGAAGGTTTGATGCTTGATAGGTGTTTTATATAAATGTGGAGCGTATTATTGAAAACATTATGAAGTTTTTAGTAAAAGAGAGTTTTTCTACCTGTCTGTGATGTTGGAGTCTGGGCCCTCAGGGTGCCTCCAGGAGGCTCCTTTGACTGGAAGCCACCAAGGGGCAGCGGCCACCTAACAACAAGTGGTAGTAACAGTTGTTACTGATCGTATCATCACGTCCATCTAAAGACAAAAACGTGCTTTCTGAAGGTGCTGGGTTAAAACTAAAATGTAATTATTTAAATGAATAAAACATACTGTGCTGCATTTATAAAAATGCGATCACTGTCAAAGGCTGCCTTATTTATTTTAATATTATTTGACTGGAGCAGCTTACAGTTCCCAAGAACAACATTTGTCATGATGCTAATATTGATGCTGTGCTGCTAATTTTTAATATATCTGAATTGTTTAATGTAAATATGTGAGATATATTATATTAAAGTGGTCATTTATACATTTATGACTTTATTTTAGGTTCAGATAGCTATAGAGACACATGCATGTGCACAATAATAATAAAAATTTAATAATTACTTGAAATACTAATGGAAAAAAACCAGTAAATAATACTTGCCAAATTGCAACAAATGTATAACTTTCAAACTGGGACTCTTTGAAAAATAATTAGCAGTAATTAGTGAAGTTATTGTGCCATATGGGTAAATGTGTGGAAGCCTCTAGGTTTGAGGGTCATACAGAAGACTTCTATAGGTAAACCTGTCAAGCTGTAGGTATTTAATGAACACACAGTGAAAACTAGAAACATCAGGAAGCACCAAACACCAATTTCTTGGAAATGTTCTGTCCAAAACCACAAAAACTATCTTTAGCACGCTCCAAAGTTCATAGACTCATGTTGCTGCTGAAGTGTGGTAAAAGTCTTCAGTCCTGTGTGCAGAAAAATAAAAAAAATACTGGAAGCTGCCAGTGCTACCCCTCCGCCTCCTAGTAAATACACCTAAAACATCAACTTAAAATTTCTACATTACTTCTTTATCAAGTTACTACATTTACAGACTTGTGTATTCACGGCACCTGCCGGGGTGACGACAGTACCCCATCAACCTTTTACAGCTGACAGGTAAAAACTGTTTAAGGTGACTTTCTGTGAAGGAGGTGCTTTGAGGCTTCTTCCTATTTGGCATGATATTTTTATTTTTTATTTTTGCAAAGCACAAGACTGTAGGTGACTCTCACATGCCGAAGAACTGGATTATCAAGCCTCTGGGCGTTTGATAAACAAATTAGCCACATTTCGTCATGCAGCAAGCTAACATTAGGATTTTCCATCTGTTGTGGAGACCCTGACATCAAAAATAAAGCCGATCCACTGTGTCCTCAGATTCAGAGCATGCATAAAGACTCCTGTGTTTCCTCTTTTGCTGCCAACAACAGAAAATTTGGCGTGCTTTTCTTGTGACTGGGACATTTTAGAGTGAGAGAAGTGGCTCAAAAAAGGGTGGACTGCTCATACCTTTGTTTGAGGGCATATAAAATAGCCACAAGGTGGGCATGATGAAAATGTGATATAGAGAACTCAAAGGAGAAAAGCATGGGGTTCAAATGAGACCTTTGACCTAGCTCAGCATCAGTGTTGTTTGTGGGAGAGAAAAACTCCCTTTGGGAACTTTAGCTACATGTACTTATATGAACAAAAAAGCTTTTTACACATAAACATTTACAGACATTTAAACACAGCATGAAAGCCTGTGAGGTTACATTTATTACAACACTTTATATTTACTGTTGTCTACTAAACATAGTGTGTGAATTTGGACCTCTAGTCCTGCAAGCTACCGATATCTATGTGTAAGCAATAAATAGTTTGTTAGATCGTTGCATAAGTGCAAACTAATGTAGAGCGCGTCTTTGACTGTGTGCTCGTTTTGTGCAGTGAAATCGAAAGTATGACATGTAGCCTGCACATGTCTTCCTTCAAAGCTACAACTGACGTAGCATGCAAAAAGTGAGCTGCAGAGGTGAGTCGCCTGCTCAGTGGTACACTTACTGCTTGAGTGACTTGGCTTTTCACTGGCTCACTCAAAAGTCCCTCGAAAACAAACGAGTCTCCAAATTTCTCTGCCTAAAAATCAGAAAAGACACAGATTTTATGGGCAATAAACAACCCCAGGATAATGAAAACCACTCACAAAAAAATATGGTTTCATTTTTAAATATTTTTTAACACCTCAGTCACATATCCTGTCGCAAGGACGAAGCTCTGAAACTGTTGGTTAGTGACTTCATGGATGTCTATGTTGAAGGAGTCCACATACACCACTCTCTGGGGTCCCTCACCGTCTGGGGGGATGCCTGGGTTGTCTGTTCCCATCAGGAACTCCCCTCCAGAAATCTGCACCATCTGCACGGAACAAGTACATTTTTTATTTACATATGCAAACAAACTGTGCTACAAACTGGAATGTAGATTCAGGATTAATAACTCTTATGAGCTACAAGATCATAACAACCAATAAAGAACACAATAAAACAATGAAGATCTATAATATATTTAGTAAAAATCTAAGTTATTAGCCACCTATAAATAATAGAAATAATAGTAGAAATAAAAAATATGACACCAGAGTGCCACAAATGTGCAGTCTTAAAAGGGTAACTTACAGGAAACAAAGGCTGGGCTGTCAAACTTCCTGCTTCTGCATTCAAGTCATATTTACAGCACATGGTGTTATGGTTTATTTAAACACACAACTAAAATTAGCACATATGTGGACACAATTTTGCAACCCTTGGCTTTGGTGTTAATCGACAGATCTGTGTTGCAGCTGATTGGCTACAAGGCCTTGCTTATGCATGGGAACCTCAGAGGCCTAATAGTTCCAAGAACGATTAGATTCGACTTTGGTAACTACTTTATGACATTTTGCACGCATAACCTTATCTCTACACTCTCACAAAATAGCGGTGTCGTTTTTTTTTTTTTTTTCCGTAACAGGAGTCGCAACATACCGGATGTTGTGTTTCCCGCTCATTGTCCTGCACCTGATTCGTCCTGTCATTTGCGTCTTTGGAGTATTTGAGATCAGGATCTGTGGAAGGTGCTTTACCCTCATCCTCGTCCAAGGGATCCACAGTTGGAGCGTCTCTAGTCAGCTTATCACAACCGCAGCCCGCCGCTCTTTCCGGGCCTGGAGGTTCTGCGCTACATGAACTCTGAAGACACAACACTTTGCTCACACATCCAAATATGAACAATAAGGTGAAATAACGCAACATTTTGATGGTTTTTTTTCCAAGGCATAGCTCAGGGTCCATGCATGATGTTGACACTAGTGATGTGACGTTCTGTATCGAGGCTTCGAAGCGTGTGTCGAGTAATGGAGGGGACGTTTCCGCGAAGCGCGTATCGAGGCTTGTTTCATTTATGGGAGGAGCTGAAAATGATGACGTCCGAAGCCTCGCTGCCCGGCTGTACCACGTGACTGGTTCATGAAGCGGTTCGAACTTTGCCGCGAGATATGACAGCGATATAAACCGCTCAGACTTCATTCAAAAATGTGGGTGTTTGATGGAGAGTTGCAGTTAGTGAGAGTTAGAGACAGTTTGGAGGTTCATGAGAGTGAGGAGAGAAAGTCAGGAGAGAATGGAGCCAGCTAAGAAGAGGAGGATGTCCTCCCCTGTGTGGGAACATTTTGATTTTATTCCTCCCAACGAGGTATGTAAATTTCTACAGAAGATGTATTTTCATAATACTGATGGTGCAATAAAACATATGTTAAGCTGTCTTTACTTTTGTACAAGGTGAAGTGTTTGCTATGTGCCAGGGAGCTGGGATATAACAACAACACCTCATCCATGCTTAGGCACTACAGAGCTTTGTATGAGAATAAGGGGAACACCGATTGTGGAGCAAGACCAGGTGAACCATCAAATGCCATGATAATATAGCATGCAGTAATGTTACTAAATGATATAACAATATTATACAATGCAATAAGTGACGTGTGTGATATTTATATTTGTGCTTTGTTTTTATTGTCTTTCCTCAGGAGAACAATCTCAAATAGATGAAGACCTGGTTAACATGGTGATTGAGGACTCCCAGCCATTTAGCATTGTGGAGGACAAAGGATTTAAAAGATTTGTTAAATCATTAAATCCTAGCTATGTTCTCCCCACTAAAAAGGTCATAAAAGCAGTGAAAATTTAGTTTTTACAGAATAAAATGTGAACAAGCAGGACTGAGCCTCAGTGTGTAGCTGTCCATACCTGAACGTTACAAAAGCACAACCACTGTCCACACCCCAACCACACCTCACCTCACAGTAAATGATCATTTCCATTTTAAGCATTTCCAAATGATCATTTTCCATACTGCCAGTATAAATATACACAGTATACTGCCATCACTACAATATAGATGTTTTACACACTCCTTTTGTTGTTGACATTTACAGGCTGTGTGCAAAAGGCCACACTCTTCAAATTCATGCCAACTAATATTTTTACGTCCAGTAGGTGTCCTACTAGAGCAAATGAAGCTTCAAGAAGCTTTGCGCTGGGGTGAACCAATTGGATGAAAAGCTTCAGTGCTTCATGAAGCTTCATCTGCCCATCACTAGTTGACACTGTTACTTCCGTAAAGTCACGTGGTCAGTCAGCTGGCTACAGTGTAAGAAAACGTAACCCTTTCCTTCCCGAAGTGAATGTTTGCTGTGGACTAAACTCTGTTAATCCACAAAAACACTGCAAATTCTGATCTCGGCTCGCAAATACAGCTACATCCGGTTGTGATGATATTAATACAATCGCTTATCTGAAATACACTTCAATGACTTATTCGCCCAAAATCACACAGATTTTTGACCTTTCTGTTTTGTTTTGTTTTGTTTTTTACATAAAAATAGACTTCTTCTCAGCCGTATAAATCTGAGCAGCGCAGTAGCAGGAGTGATAACCCAGCTCAGATTTTCTTAGCGGTAGGATGGAGCGACGTGGACATCATTTCCCAGCTATCAACACTACGGCCGCTTGAGAAGAAGAAGTGGAAGTGAGCCAGGCAGTTCAACCAGCCAGTGCCTGCCTCAGTGAGCACAAGCTGCGGGAGCACTGAGAGGCGCGGAAAGGTGTCCGAGCTGTCAAAAAACTGGATTATTACACTCGCTGACGCCTGGATGTCACCTCCCGGCCCGAAGGAGAGGAGAACCGCAGTCATGTTGTCTTAGCTGGCCCAGAGAAAGCTAAATAACCGAGCACAGCCGAGGTAAAGTTGAGAGCTTAACTTGAGCAGTTTGTCATCATCCTCCTTTCATATGTCTATCTCCTCGCAGCGGAAAGGGGGGGAAAGGATTTAGTTCTCCTTAAATGGTTAAAAAAAAACTCAGAGCTCAAAAGCGGCGCTTTTTAGTGAACAATATTTTTGTTAAAGAGAAGCCCAACAAGATTGTATCACGGACGGGTGGATCTTACACCGACAATGATTTCGGGCTGCTGTGAAACAATGTGATAGTGAGCCGCGATTACAATGCTAACGCTGGATGTGCTTTCTCAAGTTTCGCTGGCGCTTAGATGAAGAAGATCCGAGCTTTTGCTGTGTGATCGTTGATCGTTTGGTCGGGCTTGCAACAGACGGCGGTCGGAAAGCCACCAGAATAACTTGTTATGGGGCTTTATCGACCTCAGTGAGAGGCAGTGCTTAAAAAAAAAGAAAAAAGAAAAACACACAGGCAGATAACCTGAGTGGAGGGGACCTGCATTGCTCTCTATCAGCTTTCAGTGGCCATGACCTGTTGCAGGTGCATAAACCTGGCTGGCAGCTGCAGCTCCTAAACATGTGAGGCGCAGCACAACACCAGCGGGGCTACAGTAACATCTAATAGACATGTTCTCTTCCTCTCTATGCAAATCTTTGCAGCCTGACAGTTGTGTTAGTGTAGTCTCCACCTGCAAGGGTACCCGCTCTCTCAAAACTGCTCCTAACTTGGAACTATTAATTTGCATATGGATACTGAATAAATGCATGATAGTATGTGTCCATGACAGGGATGTTATATTAAATGATCTAATAATATCCATATTTTCTCCCAATTTCTCCTATACAGGTGCTCCCTTGTGTGCCAAACATGTCGGACAAAATGTCCAGTTTCCTACACATTGGGGACATCTGCTCCCTGTATGCAGAGGGATCAACCAATGGTTTCATCAGCACCCTAGGGTATGTCCCTGTGCCTGTGTGGAGGGCCCACTTCACACTTTTCTTAAAAAATGCTGCTCAGTCATGATACTGAGCCAGCAGTTTTTTGGATGGGAGGAAATCACACTTGTAGTAGTAACTGTTAACCATTTTGATGACAAAGTCGAGAACAAGCACATTTCTTCCCTTTAGTCCGATGCCTGTGTATGCACGCGTTTGCTTACACACGGTGACAGGGTCATCATTTGGTCTCAGAATGGGATTAAGTAGTGAATGTAATTTGTTGCAACAAATGCAAAAAACATGCAGATAAAGTTCGGGGCAGGCCTGGGTTGGAAGGGTAGATTTAGAAGACAATAAATGGTCTGGTGGTACTGTTGGCAAGCCACTCATTTGCCCACACAGTCACAGCATTAATGTATCGTTTTCCTCCATCAATTCTCCTTAGTTGTAAAATGCATATTTTGATATGGTCTATCTGTTGGGATTACTTACACTGGCTTACTGCTTGAAATACTGGCCTTAGGATATGACAGAAATATCACAAGCGCAGTAAGATTCAGTTGTGCTGCTTTTAACCTCTCCCCTTTGTTCTGAATCTAAACAAAGCAACAAGAGAAAGTTTGCATTAATGTTTTTTGCTGGTATAAACCATCAGGAAATCACAAGACGGTAAACCATGGCATTTAGCATTAGTAATGGTATCAGGGCTATCTGCTCAGTGTCCTGGACCTCCCCTCCTGGCTCATGAAAAATGGAATGACCTACAGCGAAGACTGAGTCACTATAGAGACATTGTGGCCTTTCTGGAGTTCATGTGCTTCCCACATAGACACTCACACGCACGCACATGCTAGCACATGTATTTAGAAAATTGTCATGACGGTTTTGGCCAGAAGCCATCCTCTCCACGCATAAACACCAACTCAGCAGCCTTCTCCAGATCAACTGCCCTTTAAGTAAGACACCATACTGAGAAAATTCTGTACACATTAACTCTTTTTCTTCACTCAAATAGCAGTCCAAGTCAACAGCTGCAGAGGGGAGGGGGTTATATGAGCAAATGAAAGGCTACATTTTTTTTTCTTCTCTTTTTCTTCTTTTTTTTTTTTTTGAAAATGCTGCTGTGTGCATTGAGTATCTAGCAGGACCCGTCCTGTTTGTGCAGAGGTGTAACTATTAAACTTGTGTTAATAACTGACCACTGTGAAAGCGAAGTTGCGTAAAGCATGCTCATGTGACAGACCCCCCCCCCCCCCCCCCCCCCCAAATACAGTAAGGAGTTTTGATGCCAGATTAACTTCAGCAGAGCTTAGCGTTGATTCAGTAAGACTCCACTGAAGGGCCACAACACTATGTTTCTAAAAGATACTCCCTCATTTGGTGTTTTGACAATGCTGGTGGTGAAAACTGACTAACATGTTGATCCAAAGGCTAATTCTCGTAGTAAATTAGGTTTAGATCTGGTAACTGCAAAGGTCAGCGCATGTGATTCATGTTATTTTCAGCAACAACTTTGTGTCGATTTGCAGTTAGTATTCCTTCCAAAGTCAGGTCAGGGAGATTAGAGCTTCCACAGTATAGTGGAGCAATTGAATGCCCTCACTTTAGAGGTGAAAAAGTCTGTGTTTTTCCTTTAATTTGTCACTCTGCTGTTATTTGTCTTAGCACGCACGGGTATGTTCGCCCCTCGTAGTCGGTCTTGTTCCTCGAGATGTGCAGGCTGATGGAACAGTGAGGTCTGTTTGGGCAACTTCAGAAGGCTGAAAGTGGATGTGGGATTTGGCCTGTGTCCAGACAAGTGTTATTCTAAGCCAGTGAAAGCTAAATTTGTCACCAGAAATTCCTGTCTGGCCACCGGTCATTTAATCCAGAATATTTCCTTATTTTGTGGAAGGGGAGGCTAAAACATGCTGCAACTATGTAAAGATCCCAGATAATTCATGAAACAAATGTAAAGTTTTTGCACACGCTTTTGTTGGAAATACTTTTTTGCCTGAGTCTCTGTTTAGCACACACACAGTAAGCTTAAACACAAACCCACAGGAATGATGAATTACAGTGACTCTGATATCCAAGAACAATGGCAATCTTAGTACATCTGCAGAAATGTTGACAAGTTATGCTGAGTTGAAGTTCTGAAAATGTGGTGTTGATCAGTTTGACTGTCTCAGTATTATGAACCCTTTGTTCCTCCTGGCCTTTTGTTCCAATCATTGCTGTCCTATAAAATTATTAATCAAACACACTCAATTGATGCAGTGTTTTTGAAATTAAGTTGCAACTGGCACTTTTTCTTTTTAAAGTAAGCAGTGTTTAAATATTTGTTGTACCAATTGATTCATTGTGAGCTCTAAAAATATCATAAACATCAAAATGGCCTAATTGCAGATAATTACATTTTTGTTAAAATGGTCCAAACTTCATAAGCATTCAGCTCACTATAACAGAAGAATAAGAAAATGATTACATGTTTATTCGAGTCTTGTTTAAAAAAAACAACAACTTTAAACATGAACTTAACTATTCCTCATTGCTGCTGTGACTGTTATGCTCGGGGCTTTGCCAGCTTTGTCATGGTAACTTGGGATATGATCTTATTATATGTATAGCGCTTACATGTGTCCGTATTTACAGCCTGGTGGATGACCGCTGCGTCATCCAGCCTGATGCTGGGGACCTCAACAACCCGCCGAAGAAGTTCAGAGGTAAGAGGAGCAAATGAATCTCCCCTCTTCCTCGTGACACTCCTCCTCATAACACTAACTGCTATCTGTTTATACTGTGAAGCGTGTAAGGCCTGCTGCTGAATGTGTTATGCTGTGTTTCTTTGGTGACAGCCACAATATCTCAATATCTCAGCCTCCTGGACTTCAAACAGGCCTGCCTTTGTCATTGTTAAGTGTGTGTGTGTGTGTTTATTAGCTGTGTGCCCTAGCTCGCACAGGTCTGTGGAGGTAGAGGCAGATGGAGAGAGTCATCTCTTCTGCTGATTTGTTGAAAAAAAAAACACCCACTTGAGAATCTGTTTTCTAAATAAAAATCCTTCAGCTGTGTCTTTGGGTGAATTTGCTATTATTAGTTCTCATACAGGAAGTAGAACTCGTGACCTACAGTTCTCAGGCTAGAGGTTTATGTCCCTTGGGGAGGGCTGGCTAAACATTGTACACAGAATATGATTGAAGGCCTGAGCAGTCACTGGTACACATTTATAAGAAACGTGCACTTTAGCTTGCTGCTGCTGGATGACACTTAAAGAAAATGTAATACAGCTAGACCGTTGGTAGAGCTTCAACCGCATATTCAGATTTTAATTTTAATTTAATTTAAGGTTTTTTGAAAGAGAGAAATGTAGTCTTCCTTGGTTCTTTGTTTTCCTTGGCAATTCAAAGTAATTGTATTGGCCATTTCTATAAAACCCTACAAAAGAGAGTAATTACAGCCTTTCAGAATTGTATGTTTTGAGCATATAAGACATATGAGCACTTATCCATTTGAATTATTTTATTTGTCTTTTAGTTCTTTACTTTCTCATTAGTATATAATACAGATGTATTTGCAGGTGTGAGAATAGGGCTAAACACTGTCTTGGGGATCATAAAACATCTAAATAACACATTCATTAAACTGAATAGCCGTGTAATTATAGTCAGATCTACCTGTTCTTTAGCAATGGAGCAGTGATACCGATAAGTCTATTAACTTACAAAGTGGCAACGTTTGACATGTTTTCTTCCTGGGCTTGATTTCAACTATTGTGTTGCTTTTAGTCTTAATGACTGTACTGTGCAAAATTCTTGAGTCAGCCCTCCTTTCATTATGTTTTGTTTCCAAGAAGCCAGGCTTGAGCAATAGTTCTCCAGGCTTTCCGAACATCTTTCAATGTTTTTTCTTTGGAAATTGGCAGTTTATTTCACTTCAGCTCCATTCATTAATCTGGCAGATACTGAGCATAGTTTTCTTCTGCACAGTGTTAATCAATATTGGCCTTCAACTTTCAAGATTGTTACTTTTTCACATTTTAGTTTGTGTTTTACATGATTTAACTTATTATTTATTTTTGTATATGAACTGTTTATATATTATGTGTGTGAGTGTTTATGTATGTATTACTGATAGGAGTTCTTGTTTGTTTAAATGTCAACATTATATAAGTGACCTTCCTAACCTTTTTTCTTTCGGTTTCTTACACCACTTAACACTAACCAAGGATAAAAAGACACCGAGCACAAGTATTTCTGTGTCTACACATAACATAACAGACAATTTAGCAAATAACCAATTTGAAATTGTATCTTTTTTTTGTAGCATTTTGTAGCAAATTGTAGCATTTTTTTTAATTTTTTTTAGCAGCCTGTCGCAAAAATACATTATTTGTTCACTTTTTGTCAGTTGAATCTATGAAAAATACTAAATATAATGCAGTATGTCACACATAAAACTGTATATCTGTTCCAACAAAGTGATGTCTTGCCTTGTTGTACAGCGTGTCCTTAAAAACATTTATGAAACTGGACAAATAGAGGACAAAAGAGGAAGTGGCAGGCCTAATGATGTGTAGGAGGTCAGGAGAGACATACAACATTGATCATCTACAGTCATGTGTAAAACATCATGGAGGCTCTGTTGTGGTTTGGATCTTGTCAAAACTGCTGGAATTATGAATACAGAAAGGAGAGGTCAGATTTTGTTCCACCATACAAGCACCACGTAGAAGGACTCTGACTGGCAGAAGCTTTATTTTATTTAGGACTGCAATGATCCCAAGCACTGGCTGTTTATACTACTAACAGCTGAGTGTGGAATATTAAGTAGCGAGAAATTTTAATGACTGGACTTATTGCACAGGTGGCATCCTATCATGGTACTACTCTGGAAATTACTGAGTGTGATCCACTCTTTCACGTTTGTTTAAAAAAGCAGTCTGCATGCATAGGTGCTTGATTTTATAAACCTGTGGCCATGGAAGTGATTGAAACACCTAAGTCAATGATTGAATGAGTTAGTGAATACGTTTGGCAATATAGAGTAGAATATAGACCTTTTGTGTCTAACTGGAGTTAGTAACTCCTTCACTGTGTCAGCTTGATCAGAAGAGGCCTTAATGCCAGTGAGAGAGGATTCTGGGTGTCTGCTAGAGGGGAAAGGTGTTATTAATGGATGTGGACAAAGCCACCTGGAGAAAAGAGAAAGAGAAAAGAGAAAAGAAATGGAGTGTAAAACCATACATAGCAAGTTCCTTAAAGGTTAGTTTACTCAAAATGTAGAGTACTACTTAACCTGTACAAATATTATAATCCTTTTGGTTCTGGTAGAGTTTAAAATGTGACAAAGTAACTCTGTGATAACAGCAGTGATATAATGGACTTGGAGCCTGTAAAATCTAAAATAGCAACCCTATGACATTTCTTGGATCCTAAGCGAAGGTATGCAAATAAGCAGACATGTCCTTATACAGGCAGGTAGGATGCAATGAAAAGAAGCCTGGACGATGTAAAATGGAGTAAACGTCAGGGTATCTCAGGCCTGCGCATTTCAAGTTTGACCATAATAATCTGTTTGAAATTGTATAGCTTCATTAAAGTGCAGTTCCTGTAGTACCTCTTTGAAATGACCCTGGGTCTTTTGGCTTCAGAATGTTGTGAATGGTTTCGCAGAGACATCTTTAACTAGTCTGTTTCTGTAAGGAGCCAAATAGGAAAGAGGTAGTGTACGCAATATATGTCCCATTAATGGTATAGCATATACTGTAAAGAGAAAAGAAATGGAGCGTTTCACAGCAGAGACTTTAAGATGTCAAAAGAAGAAAAGGCGGCGGTGTTTCTAAACACCGTTAACAATGGCTCTGTTGTATGAAAGTGTCCCTTTTAAGTCAATGTGACAGTGAACCAGGATTAAAAGGAAACTACAAGTACACGGAATATGTTCATCGTTCATTTTATTATCGACACATTTATTTTTTAGCTGTGACATATGCATGAAGCACGAGCTATGTGGTGAAAATTTACTTTTCAACCATGGGGGGGAAACCAATCGTAAAACTTAAAAATACGTGCCTTCATTGTTTGCCCCCACCCCCAAAACTATGAGGCGTTGCACAGCTGGAAAGAGACCCAGTTGTGTAGTGATAATCTCACTAAGTGGACACCATAAGAGCAATATGGCCAGACGAGCCATGTCCACTCTGTGATACGGTCACTGCTGAGGTATGCTTAACATTTCCTCCTAATGTAAACATGAGCACTCTTCACACAATTTATACTCCCACTCGTGAAGCCTTTGTCCATGGGCTTAGACATCAGCCTTTTCTTTGCATTTCACCTTTACAGTATTTCAGATACCTTTACACACACACCGAGCGACTTCCACACACATCTAAGGCAGAGACTGCTTTGTGTTTCATTCTAGTCACTGTGATTTAAGGCTCTCTTGCACAACCAGTCAGATCAGTTGCTTTCATCAAAGTTACTACATACTACAAAGCTGCGTTATTCAAAAATGCCCTCCTCTTTAAAATCTGTTGCAACTTTCACTTTTAGCTGCTGCAAAACCTTCAGAACTGTCACTTTTTCTACGAGTTGAAACTGAAAATGCACATTTAAGACTGACAAAGTATGTAAAGGCCCTTATCTAAATCACTGATGGTGAAAACTTGACCTACTGGCAGATACTTTCAATCAATGAGTGTCTGTAGAAACCTTGTCTTTCTAGCTGACTTAGGCAGCCTGTATTTAGCTACTTACTCTGACATATTAGGAGTCATTTGGATCAGTTTAACAGCTGTTTCTTTTATATTTTATGCACCTGCCATTGCATTTAAATGTAGTCAGCAATGTGGTTATATGGATGGCAGTTAGCATTTTGTAGATTTGGAGCCAAGAGTATAAATCTTGACGTTCCATCCCATTTTTTTTTTTTTTTAGACCTTTTTTTTTAGCACTTTAATTAATAAAATACTTTGGTTTACACCCAAAACCCCCATGTAATGATAGTGCGTTGACATGACAACTAATGTACTAAACATACAATACATTTTATTTACTGTATATAAGCACTTGACAAAAGAAATTTAAGAGACAGGGACTCTCTACATGTAAACATGGCACACTTTAGCTTTGTCACTCTGGGACTGTCATCATCACACTGGCCTTTATTTCTCCTAAGACCTCCAGACCTCTTGGCACTTCATGTAATAAACAGCTGAAATCTGAGACATGTATACAGTATCTGGTGAGTGAGACTCTGACCTAAAATTTTGTTTTGAGCTGTGGGTATTCATAACACTCTTGTCTTTGTAGCTTTGAATAGACCTTTGTGTACCACTCTAAAAAAGTCTATAATAAGCCCCATAGTGTGCATTTGCATTTATCTTTGTTGTAAAGAGAATGTGTAAAACACTGTATAACAATAACAGAAAGGTCATAGTTTGTATGAGAGATATTCATTAAATACTTGATAAATATAATTTCTCAGTCAAACTATCTTTTATTTCTTTTATTTCTGAATTTTTAATAGATTTGGTTTATTTGCCTGTTTACGAACATGGTAAAATGATGCTTGTCAGTTTGATGTGTGACATAGTGGGTGCGCATTGCTTTTTTTCTTTTTTACCACACCTATTCTGGGTTGTAGTCTAAAGTGCTTTGAGAAGTGAGACTAGAAAAGTGCTTTATAATTGCTGGTCTATTTCTAGAATAGTGTTAATTATATAAGGAAACTCTGGTATGAGAAACCTGAAACAAACACTAGAAAGGACTCCATTAACAAAACAGGTCTCTGAACAACAAGTGATTTTTTTTTTTTTTGCTTGCTTGTTGTACTCTGACATTTTCACTGCTTAACTAGTAGCATGTGAAGGCCATCACACTGGGCAGCGTCTTCTTGTGCTGGCTTCAGATGTTGCCAACTCCTGCCTATCACAACTCATGCCTTGGTTTACCTGAAATAACTTGAAACATTTAAATAGACTCAATTATACTTGAAGTGCCAGCTCCTTACCACCACTTGTCTGTTGTCAGGCCGAGCCACTGATGCTGTTACAGACGGACTGCAGAAAAACGCTGGGTGGCTCATCTGCGATAAACACCAGAAACGGGCCTGTCTTTAGTCCCTCTTCCCCTGCTAACAACTGCACAAATTCCTCTCCTGCCTATTGAGATGAGAGGTCTTGCAGGAAAGGGTGATGGGAAGCTGTTGTCAGTAGATCCATTTACTGTCTCAGATGCACTACAAGTGCTTCCTCTATAATACCTCCAACAGGATAAGAGAATTGCAGTGAATAACACTTTATACAAGCCAGATTGTTGGTGATGTTTCAGATTCAGCAGAGAATAGAAAACGTGTAATGCATTATGTTTCCCCAGTTCCTTAGCTAGACTGTGTTGTATATTTACTGCAGGAAATGCTATTTATGTTACTGCTTCTTTGTAAATTGTTCGGCGTAGTTTTTAAAAAATCCAGTACTGTGTTCAGCTACTTTTAGGACAGGGTAGCAGACGGTTCAGAGGAGATAAAGTGAAAGGCTGAATTTCCAATTTATTATTTTTTTCAGCTACAGTGAAGTGCACAACTTTATGTTGAAGCTGTATGGTGGCAGTTCTGTGCTGTAATAAATCTTTCAATCATCTCTGTGTGCTTTACAGCCCCTTAGAGTTTCTTCAGTTGCTGGCTGCACGGCTTCAAGCATCGTCCTTTTGATCCTCTTTAATCTGCGGAAGTTTGTCGGCATCTAAAAGACTTTCTCGTAACCTTGTCTTTAAAAACAGTCTGACAGTGAAATCAAATCAGCACAGATACAACAATAATTTCAGTCGCATACTTCTGTTGAGTTAATCAGCTGATACAATATGCCTGATGTATGAAATAAAATGTTTTCCATGACGTCTCCCATTTACTGTCAGTGAATGTCTTCTTATAGTCAGTTTGTTGCCTCTCTTTGACTTTCAGACTGTTGTCACATTAGATGGTGGCGTTACTTTAAAAAGATGCCCGAATTTGCAACGTTTATGCTATTTGCTAAGTTAAGTCACATATGCATGTGTGTGACACTCGCAGCTCACTTGTTCTCTGTTTATACTCTAAGGCACTGTCACAATCTAACACCATCTTCAGCTGTGAGTCAAGAATCACTCAGCACTGTGTGTGGGAGAGATGGAGGAAGACGACTTTGAATAACTATGAATATATACGTGAATACGAACATGTTATAGTGATTTGTGGAATTACCCTTTTCAGCACACTGAGTGGCAGTAGATCAATGTCCAGCCCATTCATGCATAACTTACTCTATGTCACTGTGGCTGTGCGTGAGCGAGCACAGGGCACTAGCCACAGAATTTCCTCAGCCTATCAAGTCGGCTTTTTTAAACGACTTCTGACAAACTCACTTTTATTGGCTAGCTTTCTCTTAATCCTTTCCCCATCCTTGGTTTACATCTATTTGTGTATGTGGAAGTGCGTATGCAGGAATGATGTTGGGATATGTATACTTATCTTTAATGTGTTACTTTAATCAAACTGTGAAACACTTTGAAACTCTGTTTTGAAAAGTGCGATACAAAGTTATTACTGTTATTAGTTACGGACGTCCTACAAAACAATGAAAAGATATGTATATATTAAAAATCCAGTGCTTCTTCTGCATTGGCTTAAGATTTCTGTCATATGACTTAAGATAGGCTTTTTGCCTTTTCAGTTGTTTTATCATGTACCCGCCTTATAGCTAAACAATTGTAGGTCAGCATTTGTAGGTACATACGAGGTGGCCAGTATCAAAGACAGATTTATTTCTGAGCTCAATTGTGTACTTGCGTGCTAAAGAAAGAAATCTGTGACCTTGGAAGAAATTCTCACCTCTGTCTCACTTAAATAGCACGTTTCCCCTCACAGCTGGCTGTGATGCAAGGTAAATGTCTATTAGCTGATCATCTATCTGTCACATGCACCAAATATTTTCCACGGGGTGCTGCGTGTGAAACAGGCTGTGTGAAATATGTATTCATTGTTTCATTTATGTTTACAAGTTAAAGCCACATCCATTATTGTATGTTTTGATTTATGTGGAACACATAAATGCACACTGATTATATCTAAAAGCTCAATTTCTCCACTTAGTTGACCTTTGTGCTCTATTTTACATTCTTTCATTCTCTTCTGGCCTTTCTCATTTCTCTTTCACTTCCTTTTTTCTTTGTTTTTCTAACCATGTTTTGGGCCAAGAAGTAAACCATATTTAATGGGGAGGGGCTAAGGGAGGCCCAAGGACAATTTAGGAGACACAGTCGGAGACGTTGACTCCGAGGGAACAAGTTCTGTGTGAAATGGTTGGAGGAATTCAGAAAGGAGAAGGAGAGATGACAGAATATAGGGCTGGGGAGTCTCCACCCTCCTTTCTTTCTTTCAGTCATCCCACTCCCCTTCTTGGCCGGCCTTATTTGGTCATGTTACTGCAACTAGAGCTGAAGAAGAGAGAGAATGGAGAAAGGATGGACACATTGCTCCTTTTTTCTCCTCTTTTCATCCTCTTAGAAAAGAAAGCTGTGGTTTGATGAGAGGTGAAGTCAGAGGAAAGCCAGGACTCGCAGGGAGGAGTCACTGTCGAATTTTAGTTGAACTCAGCAGGGAAAGCGGCTATAACTCTGCAGCGAAATGCTTTATCAGTACTCATCCTGTGGAAGTCTCTGAGGGATTCAACTGTAGTTGCTGTAGAGCTTGTTACAAAAGAGGAAGTCTCCCAGGACAGAAGAGGAACTCTGTTAAAACTGCATCCACATGCAAATGAAAAAAACACTAGTTTCCCTGCAGACCGGTTTTTGCAGTATCTATGCAAATGAGCAGCAAAATCAGAGACTCCTGATGACAGCTGCAAATCATCGTTGCTACAGTTACAACCTATGAGTGACCACAACTTGTTGTGTTGCTGGATCACATTGCAGACGTGTGTGTGTGTGTGTGTGTGTGTGTGTGTGTGTGTGTGTGTGTGTGTGTGTGTGTGTGTGTGTGTGTGTGTGTGTGTGTGTGTGTGTGTGTGTGTGTGTGTGTGTGTGTGTGTGTGTGTGTGTGTGTGTGGTAGTCCAACCACAGCTCATAACCATACATTACTATGATCATACATCTGGTAAGCACACACAACAAACACATGCTGTCTTGTCTGTGATGACTGCTCCGCGAAGCAGACAAAGACCTTTGATCTTCATGCAGGCAAATTATTAATGTTTTTGAAGTGCAGGAACACACATGCATGGATTTTTTTTCTGGAGAACTGAAAGGATAATGTGTGCTTAAATGTTTCGGTTATTTAATATTTGAGCACATAACTTAAAATGGCAAAAAGGTCTAATTTATTTAGGTGAGTGTCATTAATAATCTTTATTTTTGCTGTTCACGCTGTCGGTTTGTGGGTGAGCTGTGGCTGTTACCCATCTTCCACACAGCGCCGACCTTCCCAGGCTTTACTCCCAGTAGATGAATATATTTTGTACACATTGTTTGATTTTTAACTAATTTACCATTGTTAGCTATAATAAGTGTGGTCTGCAACCAAAACCATTTTTGAGAATTTGCTCAGATTTCAACAGGACATTATGTAGCGTCTGATGTGTCCTGACTACAGCAGGTCACATATCCACTAACATCAGTGAACCCGACTTTCATGGCTGGATAACGATCCACCAGTTTGTGAAATGAAAAGACATCAGAATCATGTGGAATCTTTTTACTTTTTCTGTTCTTCTGTTTCTTCCTTTGTCAAAATTGTTACACACATTATTTACATTGGACTCAGAGGTATATTTTACATCTGTATTAAATGGAGGAGAAGTGAAGGAGTGACTGGAGAAGACAAATGTGGACAGAAACAGACGGAGCAAATTGTGACCATTTTCTCTCTTTATAACCATCTGGACTGATTGTTTTTTGCCTTTTTTCAAAGTTATATGAACATATGCATATTGGTAAATATGTGGATTTAGCCCTGGGTGACCTATTTATTTTTCTTTTCTGGGTTTTATTTTAGTTTTAATGTTAATTCAATTATGTAAATTAAATAAATATATATTTATTTTTTAAATCAGTTTTTAATAACTGTTTCTAGACTGTGCACCAGCATGATGTCATTGGAAATCATGTGATTAAGTGATTATTATTATCTTTCTTGTGTGTGTGTGTGTGTGTGTGTGTGTGTGTGTGTGTTTACTGACATGTTTTTGGATCCAGTTTTTCAGCTAAAGCTAGTGATTTCTATCTCTGTGCAGACTGTCTGTTTAGGCTGTGTCCCATGAACCGCTACTCAGCCCAGAAGCAGTTCTGGAAAGCGGCGAAACCTGGAGGGAACACCGAGTCAGTGCTGCTTAACAAGTTGCATGTAAGTGAAGTGAACCTCCCAGCAGGTACTACAGACCACTGCAGTTAACACCCATGTTCCCAAAAGCTCCCGAGATAAAGATTAACGAAAGAGTTAGATTTTTTTTTTGTTATTTTAACTTTTTGGGTTTAAATGGTCTTGATGAAGTCTAGACTTTGTAGACACTGAATTAAAAAACGGCATAGTGAGTGTATCGCTCTATCGATTGTGTACACTCTGTGTCACAGTTTCAGGTGGGTTTTTAAAAGTTTTACAGGTATTTTATAAATTAGAAGTCCTTTTATAGACTTTTCTGACATTTCCCTACTACTGTCCCATCTTTCCACCCTCTACCCTTTTTCTGCTGCAATACATTACCATTTAAAGCAATCTGCAATCTGACTACACAGTCATAAACTGGAAGATTGCGATCGTGCCTGCGTTGCCATGGAAATGTGAGCCTGAGCTTTAGCTAAAAGTCTCTGCTGCGTACATTTTTGACTAAGAACTTTGTTAATGGCTAACCAACGTGATTGCGTCTTTTGGAATTACTGCGTAAGAGTGTTGGCAGTGATTTATGTTGCAATAGCTGTTAGATACAGTTTTGTTTTGTTTTTTCTCTCTCTCATCTCTCTTTTGTATCTCAGAGTGCGGCTGACTTGGAGAAGAAGCAGAACGACTCTGAAAACAAAAAGCTTCTTGGAACAGTGATTCAGTATGGAAATGTCATTCAGGTGTGGAAATGGCTGTTTACAAGCTGGTCACACAAACTTTGATGTAACTAACACCTAGTTTGCATTCAACTGACATTAGTCATCACTGGCAGAAATAAACTGATTAAATAGAAATGATAAAAACAAGCAGAAATTTCTTAGGATTCCCATTTTAATATACTGGGTATATGTTACATTGTGGTCACATGTGTCAACTCACTTATATTTATTCCACATGTGATTTTGTGTACACACTGTTTTTCTCTCTCTATTGTTTTATGTTTGTTAAAGATATTTAACAGTCTTCCAAGGGGTGCCTCACACCTATAAGAGTTCACTTTGTTGATTGCCATTTAAAGCTGTGGTTTTGATTTTTACTGATGGTGTAAAATATACTCATATTCTGCTTGTTTTATAGGTTTAACAGTTTATATGTCACTCTTGAAAATACTTGGAAATTAAAAATTTTAACCCTAGAATGTTATTGGAGAATATAAAAGGCACATTTTTCAAGATTTTTCCTTTTTTTATGTTTCAAATACATATTTTTGATGTTTTCCAAAAAGAAATATAAGAAAAACACACAACATTTTCTCATTTCTGTCATTCTATATTTTTCTGCTACATGCTTTAAATTGTATCACGTGCACTGGTTTTACAGGAACAGGTCATATGATCATATATAGTGCTGCCATTTTTCACTAATTTCTAGAAATCTTATACAAACAACACCAATCTTTAGCATAACTATTCAACCACATAAGGTGTGAGTTTCATCACCTTGCCAATGTTAGTTTCAATGTTATGACCATTGGTTTAGGAGTATATAAAAGTGGGGAAAAAACAAAATTTCTTGAATTCCAGAAGAACACTGAAGTTTGAAAAATTCCAGGCCTCTGCTGATTAGTCAGATGCAATTATATCGCTATCAGTCACGCAGCCTGATCTTTGCTGATTGCCTGGGAGAAATCCATGTGGTTCTTCAGGCTGGCAGGCGAGCGTAAGGCCAATTTTGATGTCCAACTGAAGTTACCAAATATGGTTATTTGCCTTATAAATGGAAATAGTAGGTTAATAAGATTTAAGTTAGTATTAAAAGTGTTTTTAAAAGTATTTAAGTGTAAGCTTGCTAAAGGTAGGTATTATGGCTAAGTGCAATTAAACTTAAAAAACTGCTGAAGTTTGGTTTAAAAAAAACAAACTACAGTATTGTATTGCAATACCCCTAAACTGAAATGAGCAAATTCATGCTGCACACTAAATGAAACTAAACTGAAGTGACCTTAAAAAATTATCCTTAACAAAACATACTGGAAACAAACAAATAATACAAATAATCTCTGCATTTCATATCATATATAAACTTTATTATATAAACATCAGACACTATCAGGAGTGCCTTGATCACAGGCTGATGTCCATCAAACACACTTCCCTTCTCACGCCAGATTTCAGCCTCTGATTTGTCTGCCATGAATTTAATTCATTTCATTCAATAATTTAATTCTGCTCAGCTCCTCCACCTGAAGAGCAACAAGTATCTGACCGTGAACAAACGACTGCCGGCACTGCTGGAGAAAAATGCCATGAGGGTGATGCTGGACACTGCTGGAAATGAGGGTTCCTGGTTCTACATACAGCCCTTCTACAAACTTCGCTCCATTGGGGACAGTGTGAGTCATTGTGTAGATAAGAGTGTGTTGCCACTATACTGTATGTAATTCAGTGTAAGGCAAAGCAAACAACTGAACTGTGTCTGGGAGTTTTTTTAATCCTGTATTTTTAAGACATCCCTTTAGAATGAAGTGACTAATGTGCAGTAGTATATTAGTATGGTGTGAGTAGGAGATATTAAACTACAAGTACTTAATATTATTTTCATAGCCATCAGTTCTAAGCAAAATGTTCACCTTCTTAATTGAAAGTTTTCATTTTTCCATTTTAAACTTTCAGCCAGATTTCTGGTATGTTTGTAAGACGTTGGTTATACAGGTCTGCAGGGAAGATACAGGCATTATCTACATTTTTTTTTTAAATGATAGAACTCATACTAATTTTAATTATTTGAAAGATTAATTCGTAATGATATATTATACATGGGGCCTTTAAGAGGCAGATTGCCTTTGCCCTCCTTAGCCTTACTCTTGGGCATCTGTTTGATCACATCCCTGAACAGAATTCAGCTCGCGCCCACTTTCTCTGATCACAAAGCTGTTTTTGGCAACAGCTCTTCTGTCCTACGGCAGGAAGTAGTAGGCTGCTGTCCAAGGACAAAATGAACTACAGTGGAGTTCCCTGTTAAGCTCCTCTCAAATTAGTTATGGTATGAAGCCTAAGCAGCAGGTCAAGAACAAAAAGATAATTGGAGTCACTCTCAACCTGCTGAGAATAGACAGTGCAGTGGCATATAAATGGATGGTGATCCTCTCTGACCATTGCCTGTGTGCATGTCATTGGCAGATGTTTTTTAACTAAGTCGTTTGACACATTTTTCTATAGATTGACTCAATTTAACCTCCTTAAAGTCAAAGAATCACACATTTTACTAAGCAGCCAGAGCACGTACAGTTATGGAAGTACCAAGAATCGAATGAAAGTCGAGGGATGTCAATAAAATTTAAAACGTCACAGAATTTGGAAATAGATTTTTTTTTAAGCTGTAAAAGATAAAAGAAATAAAACTATGAATCTGCACAACTGTAGTTAAGACAGCGGAAGAAGTAAGACTCTATTTTTTTTTTTGTTTATATTTTTTCTTTTTTTCTTTGTTTTAATGGCAGGTGGTGATCGGGGACAAAGTGGTCCTGAACCCAGTGAATGCTGGTCAGCCGCTTCATGCCAGCACACACCAGCTCGTGGATAATCCAGGATGCAATGAGGTTTGAGGGATTATCGCTTTTTCCGGCTTGGCTGACAGCTGACTGTTGTTAAACTGCAGGCTTCTTCTGGTGTCCTCCTTAGATTGAGCGCAATCAAACAAAAGGCTAAAACTAACAATACGTTAGGAGAGTTGTCCTGTTTTTCTGCTCTGTGTTACTAAGCAACATTGTTTTCATTAATTTATCAAAGGGCATTAAGTAGAAACACAAAAAGATTAAGAACTAAGTGCTTTTATTTTTCTTCTTTTTGAAAAAGCAAACGCAAAATCTTTTGTATCTCATTGATGACTGCAAGTGGTTTAAACATAAAGTGAAAACATAAATCATGGATGTTAATGGCATCAAACAGAGGAATAAAGTTCAGTTCTGTGTTTGATATGTTATATTAGTTAGTTTCATATTTACAGTAGTATGTTTACTATGACATTTAAAATAGGTTTTTAAATATCAGTTTCTTTGGCGTTGACTTAGCGACATGTGTAGATTATTAACTGAATTACAAGTACTGATTCTGGCAATATATGCCAACATATGCACAATACGTTATACAATATGTTAGATATTATCTTTAAATAAGAGTAGTCTCCGATCTAATCTTAAAATAAATGATTTTATGATGATTTTACATTTTGTTTTTTTGTTTTTTGGAGAATATGAGAAAACAAATGAAAGGTCTAGTGTCACTACATGATGCTACAACTCACATTCTTCTGATTGTTTGTTTTTCAGGTGAATTCAGTCAACTGTAACACCAGCTGGAAGATCGTCTTGTTTATGAAATGGAGCGACAATCAGGATGCCATTCTTAAAGGGGTTTGTCTCACAGTAGAAACCAGCCTAGAAAAACTGTCTATGGCTTTTAGAAAATCATTGCATATGTGTTATAACATAACTGTATTTTATTATAACATGAATAGAATGACAGAAACAAACAAACCAAATAATACAACAGCATCTAAGTCAGTTCAGTCTGGCTTTATGGAAAACCGGACGCTGTAAAATGCCAGTATAACAAGAATTCAGTTAGTTGCATTCATAGTCTATATTTGACTGAAATAGTCTACGAGTCCATACGTTTTTGGACAATGACAAATGTTTTGTAATGTTTCACCTTACATCACGGAGGATTTTAAATCAAACAATCACAATATGATTAATATAAGTATTGTATTAACTCGTTAAGAATCACAGCTATGTTTCTATATACTTTCCCACAGACTGACGAGCAGTTCCCTTCTTCCTCAATGACAAATGAAACAGATAAATTATGAATTGATTGAATTGCAAGTGTTCAGTTTCTATTTGGTAGTTTTTTATGCAAGCGGAGGAGGCGATCATGAAGCTAAAAAAAAAAGCTAAATGAATTAATTACACTAATTAAATAAGTAATTTAACTATTTATATAAAAAAGCTTCCCACAGCAAATGATTATTTCAGTGTAATTCAGTTGGAGTTCACCACTCTGTGAAAGAGTGCGTGGGTAAAGGGTTCAGTTATGATGGAATAATGTTTCTCACTAAAGAACTGAGGGTTTAAATCATCTACAGTGATGATGTGATATTAAAGAATTTATGAATGTAAAGAAAGTGGCCAGAAACCAATACTGAAGAGTCCTGCAGCAGCACTACATTAACAGCTCTTCAAATTCAGTAGTGGAAATCGGTAAATCGGCTCAAGGACACAGGAAGTGAGAACCACAGCTGGTGAACCAAATTTGTTGCTAGATCCACAAATGCAATTTAAAATTCTACTGTCAACGGCAAAAGCACAGGTAACCTTGACCCAGAATTTCAGCCCTCTTCTCCGTTCACAGTACGTTTAGGTAAATTCAGAAAATGTCCTGTGGCCTCACTAATTGAAATGTTAACGTCTTTTGGAAGTCATGGAAGCTACAGGCTCAGAGACTGCCGGTTCCAGAGTGCAGAAATATGTTTTATTTTATTGTAAAGCTATAAAGCTTGTTTTAGTAGGATTATATCAAACCACATTCTGGATATATACAACTGGAGCTTATGAAATCCTATTTATACTACCCAGATGCTTACAGTGTTAGTATTGTTAAAAGAAGTGGTGATGCAACACACCTCTCGCAGACCACCACAGCTTTTTAAAACATTTTGCTGGCATCAAATTCCATATAGGAATTTAATTTCCATCCGTCTGTCCATCTATCCAGTCATTTTCTTCTGCTTGTCCAATTCAGGGCTGTAGAGTGGCTGGAGTCTGGAATATCTGGAATTTCTTCTTTGCTTTTTTTTGGTGCTGTTTTACATTTCCTATAGAATTCAAATAATTTGCATCTTATTGCATTCTGTTTCTATTTACATCTCACAGTGTCCTCTTTTTTGGAAACTGCTCTAACTAAAAGCTGTTGCATAAGGTTCCCTCATCAGAGTTGAGTGGGCTGGTTGCTTGTTTGCTTGTTTTTATATATATATATATTTTCCCAATTGAGTATCATCAGTTTACAGAACATTTTAACAAATGTGTATTATCTCTTACAGAAACAGCTCTGCATTAGGGGCTTTAACATCTAAAACAGCGTAGGCAACTAGGTCTGCCATGCGACCTCCATGAAATGAAATGTTTGGCAGCAGCCGGAAAATGTTTAATTATTTTTCTATGATTGCTCATATACTGAACTAGTTGAAACTAGTCTCATTTCACACAAGTTTTGGTGGTTTTAAGATTAACATGAGAAAAGTAACCTACATTTTTCTTCTCTCCAGGGTGATGTGGTACGACTGTTTCATGCAGAGCAAGAGAAATTCCTTACATGTGACGATCACAGAAAAAAACAATATGTGTTTCTACGCACTACGGGACGGCAGTCAGCTACCTCGGCAACCAGCAGCAAAGCCCTATGGGAGATTGAAGTGAGCAGGAATATTGTTAGAGCTGGTTTTTCCTATTGTGCACTTGTATGCAATCCTAGGTGTAGATTTTCTGAATTGCAGCAACAAAAACCTGAATAGAGACTGTGATCTGTTTCCTATTTATTTTATATCATCAACTTTTTGTGCTCTTGCGTCAGGTGGTACAGCACGATCCGTGCCGAGGGGGCGCAGGGTACTGGAACAGCCTGTTTAGGTTCAAACACTTGGCCACTGGACACTACCTGGCTGCAGAGGTCAGCACGTCTCCAACCTCCATTTGTTTGTCTGTCTGTCTCTTTAACAGCAAGATTATGCAAAAACTACCAGGGCAAATTCATGAAAGCAGGTGAAGAGTGGGAGTGCAGCAAAAAAAGAAACCATTTTTATTTTTGGTGTGGATTCAGACCTCTTAATTCAAATATGTGAAGCTGTGATTTTTAAGGCCCTCTTTGGTTATAATTGGAGCCAAGTGATCTAAACATCCTATTAATAACATGTTACTCATCAACTTTTCTATTCCAAGAACTTCCATTAGACTTTATTTACACTGAAGAAAATATCAGTGACCCAACATTCAGTTTATTTTCCTAAGTTACAATCTTCTGAATGCTTTTTGGACTGGATTTATTTATTTATTTATTTTACGAAGTAGTGAATCACTTTTGTGTTTTTTGCAGCTGAACCCAGATTATGAAGAGGAGTGCCTGGACTCACGCTCTTCAGTAAGTAGAAGTTTTTTTAAAAAGTCATAATATTTAGAAATATTTAATTGGAATCCAGTGTTTAATAAGCCTTGGTAGGTGAATGTCATGGCCACAGAAAGAATTTGTGTAGTATAGAGGAGCATCTCCAATCTAATTCTTCAGTTTTTAAAAATATATGCTAATGTGTAATTATTTTCACATATCACATATGTATTTGTATTTTATAGTTTAGTTTAACAGATACCATGTTGGTGAAACTCACCTACTCATTTCTTAATATGGAACCTTGTTTATAATAATTATAATGGCATCCATTTGGGTTTCCTCAAAATCTCAACTTAATAACTCAGAATTTTGAGACAATAACTCCAAATTGTGACTTAAAAATAAAATGAATTAAAAAACAAACAAACAGAAGGCATAGCCTCTTTTCCCGTGTGTAATCAGAGCTGTATTGTTTGCCATTTCCACCAGTAGAGGGCTCAGTGTAGCTTTACTGGATGTGAATGTTTTAACGTTCAGCGAACAGCAGATGGCAGCCTTTCACTGTGAGTGTGTGTTCCTGAAACGTGCAGTAGCAGTGTGCCTCAGCCATACACTGCACGTGAAGGAGGCCTCATCTCACAGGCCGGGCCGAAGTTGTTCACATCTGTTGGCCAAGCTGTAACAAATGAACCAAATCCTAGCCAGTCACCTCCTGAGTTTACCGCCTTGCTCTTCAGATTAAAAGGAAATTAGTTTCAATTCATTATAGTTAAGTCTTTTTTGCATATAACATCTTTTCTTTATGGAGTTTTGACTTATTTAAGGTAGTCTCATGCCTTCCGTGGGAACCATTATCAGTTACTGAATTAAGACTGTGACGTTTTACGAGGGAAATGCAACTTACAAGGGGGGGAAAAAACGGAAGAAATATTTATGGTCACTGTAATACATTAGCAGTATCTTGCTTCAGTTCCTAGAAATCTTTCCACACTGAGTTTTAACACTTTCACTGACATATCTCTGACTTTTTTTAAAAAATTATTTTGCTGTTTATTTTTAATCAGACTTTTTTTTTTTTCCCCCTTTCCCACCAGCTTGACTCAGAGCAAGAAGCTATGAGAGCCCGTTTGAGAAATGTCCAGGACAAAGTCATGTACACACTTGTGTCTGTTCCTGATGGAAATGACATCTCGTCCATATTTGAGCTCGACCCTACCACTTTAAGGGGGGGAGACTCACTAGTTCCCAGGTATGAAAGATAAAAAAATGAAGCATTTCAGACCCACCCTAATTATTGTGTTATTGCTATACAGAGAAATTCATTGCCTGGTTCCTGCCCTGTCACTTTTTCCACGGAAACCCAGACAGCAGACACGTTACAAGCAGGGGACTTCCACAGTATATTACCACTGTTGTAATATGTTTGCAAAACAAGCATGGCAAGTGTGTGTGATAATAATTGTTGTAAGAGAGTCTCCAACAGATGATTATTCACGATAAAGTGGATGTTGGAAGTTACGCAGGTGTAGTTGTTCTTTATGATGGCAATGCAGATAAGGATGTTGAGATAGAGCATATAATAAAGTGTGTAAAGGAGATAATTATTCTGTTCTTATGTGAACGTTTCTCTGTGTAAGTTTGGTGAAGAGTGAGAAAATATGACGCAGACTCGCAGTGTTGCAGAAGAAATGCACCGAATTTCGCTAGAATAGCTCGAGGAAGTGAAAGCTGTTGCCTAGCCACATTTATGGGAAGTGGTCGACTGACCATGTAGGCCCCAGATCATATGTATATTTGTGAACTTTTGTAAGGTGATCAAAGGTTCTGCTTCGAATGCATGATTTTTCTTAAAAAAGAGCATTTTTTTTTTTTTTTTTAAAATGGAAACTATTGTTGTCATTTCAAGCATCACCTTTTTCATGAGTTATGTAGCCTTTCCACTTATGATGCACAAACAATTTGCAAATATAAACAAGAACAAAGCATAACAATAAAATGTCTTTTCAGGAACTCGTATGTACGCCTCAGACACTTGTGCACCAACACGTGGGTTCACAGCACCAACCAACCAATCGACAAAGAGGAGGAAAAGCCTGTCATGCTGCGTGTGAGTGACACTTAATTTACAATAATGTCTAAATCAGTAGTAAATTGTGCATGATGCTGAGCTATAATTATGCTGGAGTTTTGGATGTAATGAGTCACCAAAAGTTCAGTGATTATAGTCAAATCTAAATAACATTGGTTCCCTCTTCCTCCTGCACCTGCTGTGCAGTAAATTTGTTATATATTAAGTGCGGGTAGCTCTCTTTTGCGCTTTGCAAAAATGCTCTTTTGCAGTTTTGATTATGGGTTATGGGCAAAGAGCTTTAACAAGTGTTTCACAGACTAATTCTTGTTTTGTTTTTTTCAAGATTGGAACTTCTGCACTCAAAGAAGACAAAGAGGCTTTTGCCATTGTGCCCGTCTCCCCAGCTGAAGTGAGAGACCTTGACTTTGCCAACGATGCCAGTAAAGTGCTGGCTTCTATTGCTGGGAAGCTGGAAAAAGGCACAATCACGCAGAATGAGAGGAGGTATAAAATGCATAGTGGGACAGTTAAACAGTAAACACTGTTAAGTTCTAACTATAAGCACGATCTTACTGTTATTTCTGCATATAAAATCAGAGCCGTTACCAAGCTTCTGGAGGATTTGGTGTTCTTTGTGGTGGACATTCCCAACAATGGACAGGACGTTCTGGAGATCATGGTTAACAAACCCAACAGAGAACGACAGAAGTTAATGAGAGAACAGAATATTCTCAAACAGGTCTTAATACCGTAAATATAACATTTTCTAGGCACTCAAGGTTAAATTTTCCATTCTGTGTGAACTTTTTGAGTCCTACTGACGTACTGAAGTCCCTCTATCTTCTCATGACATGTGGCATCTTTGCCACATTTGCTTTAGCAGTATTGCATAGTTGTATATAGTTATGTATAATGTCGTTGTTACAACTGTCTTAACATTTCTCTTAAATTCAGATCTTCAAGCTCCTGCAGGCTCCTTTTACAGATAGCGGCGATGGGCCCATGCTGCGGCTGGAAGAGCTGGCGGACCAGCGTCATGCCCCTTTCAGACACATCTGCCGCCTATGTTACAGAGTTTTACGTCACTCGCAGCAGGACTACCGCAAGAACCAGGTACTTTTTGTCTGGCCTGAAGTCTTCATAAGTGCAGTTCCCATCTGACGTTGGGTACAGGTCTCGCTGTGGTTTCTGTAAAGGTGTATTTCCGCTTAGTGAAATAAGCCATTGTTCTGTGATAACACTGATCTGATAACTGAAGCAAAAAATATTCCGAATCCAAGATGTGTAACTGAAAGTACTCTGAAGTATGCGCTGGTTCATCTGCCAGGTCTCTTTATCAATTTCTGTTGACACAAACACACAAAGCCAGTGTGATATGAGCTCATTCTATAAAGAATTCTTGGAAATGTAAAGTTACCATTTGGCTTTTCTAGGAACAGTCCATTTCTTTGGTTACAGTGTAATAGTTAGAGGAGTCATTTCATTAGGTTAAATGAAGAGGACATTGTGGACATGCTGTTCTTTTTGCACACTGATAAAGACGGGGCAAAATGAGTCAATGATGGCTTCGACTTAAGGTTATGGTTTTTAGAAAGAGCATAAAGAGAGACAGGCCAAGTTGTGAATGACATTCTTTAAAATGTGGTTAAGCTGTCTTTTGTTGCTTTTTGTTGAGAGCGTCTGCCTCCCTTGCAGGAGTATATAGCCAAACAGTTTCGCTTCATGCAGAAACAGATTGGTTATGATGTCCTGGCAGAGGACACAATCACAGCTCTGCTCCATAACAACCGCAAGCTCCTGGAGAAACATATTACAGCTGCAGAGATCGACACGTTTGTTAGCCTGGTGCGCAAGAACCGTGAGCCCAGGTTTGTGTGTGTCTGCATCCAATTAAATTGAATTTAAATCATTACTTAGTTATGTGTTACCATAACTGTATGTCTGTATTGTACTTAAGAACATTCTGGTGATCAAATAAACATCCGTTGCAACATTTTGTCATTCAGTGGAGGAAATTATTATTTGTTTGCTCAGTTACAAGGAAAGGAACAGTCTCTCATTTTTATGGTAGTTTCATTTGAATGGAGATAGAAAGAATATGAACCACAAATCCAGAAAAAACACATTACATAAACATTATACATTGACTTGCATGTCACTGAGTGCAATAACTATTTTAGCCCCAAGCAAAATATGACTCAGTGCTTGGTGGGTACACTCTTTTTGGCAAGGACAGAGGTGAGATGTTTTTTTAGTTGGTCACCAGGTTTGCACACATCTCAGGGGGAAGATGTGTGCAGTCCCACTTCTCTTTACAGAAAATCTCTCAATCCTCTAGGTTTCTTGGCATCCACCTGACAACTCAAGACTTGAGCTCCCTTGAGTCTGGAGACAGGCTAGGTCATTGCATGACTTTAATGTGCGTCTTCTTTAGACATTCCTTTGTTGCCTTGCTGGTATGTTTTGGGTCCCATACATGCACCCATCCAAGATCCATCTTCAGTGTGCTGGCTGAGGGAGTGATTTTCTCATCAAAGATCTTATGATCCATCCATTGGCCGCTTAATGCGTTATAATCATCCTGTGCCTTTAGCAGAAAAACGGCCCCAATCATAATGTTTCCACCTCCATGCTTGAGCAGGTCAAGGTGATGCCAAAAGGTTCGATTTTGGTTTCATCAGACCACAGTACTTTCTTCCAACCCTTCTCTGAATCATTTAGATGTCCTATGGGTGATATCTGTGTGCCACATGTGTTTCTTTTTCTGGATTTTTTGGTTGATCTCCCCGCTAAAATGAAACCAGCAAAAAAAAAAGACACTGATCTTTTCTTTGTAAGTGAGCAAAACTGATAAATTGGAAAGGGGATCAAATAATTATTTCCCCCACTGTACCTCTTTGTGACATCAGAAAAGCTGAAGCCTCGTTTCAAAGACTCATCACCTCTCATGCTTCGAGAGATCGTGGAGGTTTTTAAAAGAAGACTTGGGATTAAATGTTATACTTTTGTTTGTTCAGGTTCTTGGACTACCTGTCAGACTTGTGTGTGTCAATGAATAAGTCCATCCCTGTGACACAGGAGCTCATCTGTAATGCAGTGCTGGATCCAGCTAACGCAGACATCCTCATAGAAACGAAGTGAGTCCTCATCACTCTCTTGGCCTCCTCCCTGTTCCCTCTGTTTGATGTCACTGTGAATGTACTGAGGTTTCACTTTGACAGTTGCCCATTAATTGGTGTCTAGAAAAGGCATTTTATCCAGTTTTGTGATTAAAAATACAAAGGTTATTTGTCGCAGTTTTGGAATAAATAAAACATTTTTGATACAAAGGCTTTCTTATGCCCACACGATTACACTAGCAAAGCAAATAATGTTTTAATAATGATTTCTTTTTTTTTTTAGACTGGTTCTTTCGAGATTTGAGATTGAAGGAGCATCACTCGGGGAGAACTCTGTGGAATCAGAGGAAGATGAGGAGGAAGTGTGGTTGTTCTGGAAAGACAACACTAAAGAGATCCGCAGTAAAAGCATCCGGGAGCTTGCTCAGGATGCCAAGGAGGGTCAGAAGGATGACCAGGAGGTGATCAGTTACTACAGGTAAATACCGCACCTCAGCCGGCTCCTTGAAGATGGAAAAGGTGTATCCTGTGATGGCAAATAGCTTGGATTTTGAGTGTTCAACCACACTTTCCGTTCCAAAAGGAGAGCCTGACTTTACCTGTGTGGACACCTTACAGGTACCAGCTAAACCTGTTTGCCAGAATGTGTTTGGACCGTCAGTATCTGGCAATCAACAAGATCTCTGGCCAGCTGGATGTGGACCTGATCTTGCGCTGTATGTCAGATGAAGACCTGCCGTATGACCTACGAGCCTCTTTCTGTCGAATGATGCTGCACATGCATGTGGATCGTGACCCTCAGGAGCAGGTTACACCAGTCAAATATGCACGGCTGTGGTCTGAGATCCCTTCAGAGATTGCTATTGACGAGTGAGGGAGTAGACAAACTATACAATCATATTGTAAAGCATTTCTCATGTATGTGTTTGCAGTTTCGTAACTTGTTGTTTACATATGGTTTACTTATAGCTATGACAATGATGGAACATCTAAAGATGAAATTAAGGAGCGATTCTCACAAACGATGGAATTTGTTGAAAACTACCTAAGAGATGTGGTGTCTCAGAGCTTCCCTTTTGCAGATAAAGAGAAGAACAAACTCACCTTTGAGGTCACCCTGGTGCTTTCTTGATATACTACAATTACACTCATGTCATAGTAGTCATGCTCTGAAAATCAAATAAGCAAACTCGCTGAAAGCATCTATTTTCCATGTATAGGTGGTGAATCTGGCCAGGAACCTGATTTATTTTGGCTTCTACACCTTCAGTGACTTATTGAGACTAACCAAGATCCTCCTGGCTATTCTAGACTGTGTCCATGTCAGCACCATTTTTGCTTTCAACAAGCTGGACAAAGGAGATGACAGTAAAGGTAAGGGGACACAAGCTGGCAAGATGAGGACCGGAATCCCATGGATATGAAGTTCATTTGTGTGTTTTGCGTGCGTGCCAATGCTTCCAGGCAGTAATGTGATGAGGTCAATTCATGGCGTTGGTGAGCTGATGTCCCAAGTAGTGCTCAGAGGGGGGGGTTTCCTTCCCACATCTTCAACCAGGGCCCCCAATGGTGACACAGTCAAGACCCAGACTGAACCAGAGAAACAGGACATATTGGTCATGGACACCAAGCTCAAGATCATCGAGATCCTGCAGGTGGAAGACATACAATGTTCTAATGTTGTTATACTTCAATATAACCTTAATAAATACAGCACATTATATATGTATGTCGTTTGTTTTTTCTTCACTGCAGTTCATCCTGAATGTTCGCCTGGACTACAGGATCTCCTGTCTGCTATCGATCTTTAAGAGGGAGTTTGATGAGAGTAATTCCCAAAATGACATATCTTTAGCTGGAGCAGTCGAAGGACCAAACAACATGCCAGGTTTAGAATAACATATAGCTACATCATACACAAATGTGTGGACAAGTTATGGACTTTGTTAGTTAGAGAGATATTTTCTGTGATTCCAGGGGCTCTGGATTTTGAGCACATAGAAGAGCAGGCAGAGGGGATATTTGGTGGAAGGTAAACACACATTGAGTATCGAAAGAGTCGAAAATATGAAATAGGTGTTTCTGAGTATATGTTCTGTTTATGTCTAGTGAAGAGAACACCCCTCTGGACCTGGATGATCAGGGTGGCCGAACCTTTTTGAGGGTCTTGCTCCATTTAACCATGCACGACTATCCTCCTCTGGTGTCTCGAGCCCTGCATCTGCTGTTCAGGCACTTCAGCCAAAGGCAGGAGGTCTTGCAGGCATTTAAGCAGGTATCCTCACAGTGACTCCCCTCAACTTAAAACTAAAGCAAGGAAATCAATAACCCGTACACTTGTTTGTGTTTTTGACATTTGCTTAAGTATTTTCTGATTTGCAAATACTTGTATTGCTCTAAAATGGATGAAAAACATTGAAATATTAAGAATTATTCTTTGGAGGATTCAGGTTTTCACAGTAACATTTTGTGGATCCTGTATAGCTTTTTGCTCTGCAGTTTGCCTAATCGTCCAGCAAATTTTTGTATTTACAGGTCCAGTTGCTCGTCACCAGCCAAGATGTGGAAAATTACAAGCAAATAAAGTCGGACCTGGACCAGCTGCGCTCCATCGTCGAGAAGTCTGAGCTCTGGGTGTATAAGAGGCTGGGGCCAGACGAGGGCATGGATGTAGTAGACGTGCTCGCTGCTGAGCCACAACATAAAAAGGTGCAGGGTGTTATTTCCCGAACAGAGCCAATCTCATAACCCTGAAAAGCCATCCACCAAAAAGTATTCCTTTTGTTTTTTTGTTGTTGTTTTTTTTACCAGAGTAAGGCTATAACACGCTGTTATGTCGTTCACAGGGTGACTCAGGGGGCACAGACAAACCAAAGAAAGCAGAAAGCACAAGCAGTTACAACTACAGGGTGGTGAAGGAGGTAACAAGTTTTCTAACCTTGTTAAAAGATTGTTTTAACATATCTGAATATTTTGCAAATGTTGTTGCGCAGCACTAGAGTTTTTCTACATATATTTTCCTCTCATGTTTTTGCTTTTTCTCACCTCTCCCTCACAGATCCTGCTGCGTCTCAGCAGGTTGTGTGTCCAAGAAGGTCTGTCAGGTAGAAAAAGCAAGAAGCAGCAACAGAGGCTGCTGAGGAACATGGGGGCTCATGCTGTGGTTCTTGAGCTCTTACAGATCCCTTATGAGAAGGTGTCAATGGTTCTCAATGGGTTTATTTTTTGTTTTTATTTTTAGTAGCACATTCTTTTGTGTGTACGAGCAGGCAAACCTTCACGTTAGCCCTTTTCCACTCCAGGGAGAAGACTTACGCATGCAGGATATTATGAAGCTAGCCCATCAGTTTCTACAGAATTTCTGTGCAGGAAATCAGCAGAACCAGGCGCTGCTACACAAGCACATCAATCTTTTCCTCAACCCAGGGGTGAGCTATCTTGTGCACTGATTGACGCTTGCAGTGTTAATGATACAAAAGCACAGATTTTGATTTTGCACAACAACAACAACAAAAACATCTTGGAAAACTGGCTTCTCTTGTCTTTGTTTTCTTGTGTTCAGATCTTGGAGGCCATCACCATGCAGCATATCTTCATGAACAACTTCCAGCTATGCAGTGAAATAAATGAGCGTGTGGTTCAGCACTTTGTCCACTGCATTGAAACACATGGCCGCAACGTCCAATACCTGAAATTCTTACAGACTATTGTCAAGGCAGAGAACAAGTTCATCAAAAAGTGCCAAGACATTGTCATGGCAGAGGTGCTAAATCAATTCTACACAGTTTTTTCCCCCCACTGTGTTTCACTTATGCCACAGTTTCCTTATGTTCTAATATGTATCCGTTTCTTCCTCCAGCTGGTGAATGCTGGTGAAGATGTCCTGGTCTTCTATAATGACCGCGCCTCCTTCCAGACTCTGGTCCAGATGATGCGATCAGAGAGGGATCGCATGGATGAGAACAGTCCTCTAATGTACCACATACACCTAGTGGAGCTCTTGGCTGTGTGCACTGAGGGCAAGAACGTCTACACAGAGATAAAGTGTAATTCGCTCTTGCCACTGGATGACATAGTGCGGGTGGTGACCCATGAAGACTGTATCCCTGAGGTGAGATAAGCTGGAATGTTTGAGAGTTATGAGAAACAATAAGCCGCACAGTTTGTGATTTTAATGTACTGGAAAAATTGAAGAAATAAAGAAAGGGAGCCATATCTAAAGATAAGTGTTACTGCTTGTGTTACTGCTTGGAATAGGTATGCTATAGAGGCTGATTATCTAAAATACATTTGATTTCATGTGGATTGCAGGTCTTACAGATTGCTAATGCAATACAGTTATTCATTGTTTTTGCTGCATGTCAAGCTTTAAAAATGTCACATAGTTAGCTTTAGTGACAAATGTATCAAATAGTGCCACATTATGAATTTTGTCCATAATGTGGTACTACTAAATCCTTAACTAGGAGTCTAGAGCTAATTGTGGTGTATCTAAAATTACAAATTCTACGGGTATTGCTGTTGTTTTATTAGATTAGCGCCATCTTTTTTACATGAACTTTAATCTTAACCTTTCAGGTAAAGATTGCTTATATCAACTTTCTCAACCACTGCTATGTGGACACTGAGGTTGAAATGAAGGAGATCTACACCTCCAACCACATGTGGAAACTCTTTGAGAACTTCCTAGTTGACATTTGCAGAGTAAGAAACCCCATATTTATTTCAATAATGACATAAAAGCTATATTAAAGGAAAAAAATCAAACAACAAACAAGCTAAAAGACAAAATGTGTTATTTCTGTTGTTTAGGTGTGCAACAACACAAGTGACCGTAAGCATGCAGACACTATTCTTGAACGCTATGTGACAGAGACAGTCATGGGCATTGTGACCACCTTCTTCAGCTCACCTTTTTCTGACCAGAGCACCAGCCTGCAGGTAACCTGTTACAATAACGCAAAGGGGTTTTTAAAAAAAAAAGCTTTTGCAGTAGCTATAAATATGCTAATGTCAATATCAGCCCTGGTATACTTCAACATTTTGAAAATAACAGTAACGTGTAGAGTTCATGTAAATCGAACTGCCTAGACTATCTTTTAGGAACTAGGTATTACCTGCTAACGTTAAGCCTAATAGAAAACAGTTTGTCCTTATGTGGCCATCAGAATAAATATAAGTATAAAATATACTGTATGGCTGTTGCTTCATGTAATAGCCCGAGTCTCTCTTGCAAAAGCACAATTATGGGAAAATGCCAAGACACTGCTTCCGTAAGTGGTAAACTCAGTGTTTCCTCAGAGTTCTCGAGAACTGTGTCTGCTGAGTAACAATATTTGCAGTGGTTAGGTTGGGTTGTTGGCACCATGTTTCCCCTCTCTCTTCCCACTTCTGTTTTCAGCATGTTAGTCAACTTCTGGTAGAGGTAATCAGGTATTGCAAGATCAGAGATGGCCAGTAGTTATTTACAATAATCTTGGTTAATGAATCATTTTTTCTTCTTTTCCTTCATAGGGTTTAAAAACTGTTTATAGAAAAAGTTTATTAAAGGTAAAAAAAAAACCTCGATACAGTGTTTATCTGAGTAATCACCCTTATCCAGTGATGAAACATCTCTGGGTGTAGTTGATTTCCGCATGACAGGACCTTCATCGACAGGGATCATTAAATGGTTGATGAACACAAAAATGATATGAATCATAAGCTATGGTTTCACCGCCTACCCGACTGAACATCTGTGAGATTTTGGACCATCGGACTAGATAATGCTTTTATGCATATATTATATATATATACATTTTTATATTTTTTATTTTAGTGTTTCAGAGAGCTAACAAAGGCACGTTTAAGCTGCTCTTGTGGCACAATGTTGGCCTAACCCCTTACTATATCTTGGTTTGCTATTTAATTTGTCACCTGCTGTATGTTTTCTGTGCTCTTCAGGCTTCTCTTTTGGGGAAAATATTTCAGGTATCGGTTACAATTTAAATAAGGGCACAGAAGATCTGGGTGCTAAGATTTTTATTTTTTTTAATAATATGAAAGATTTTCACAGGTGCGTTTTGGGCAAAGGTCTGCTTGATGGGTTAGCAGTAGCAACTGACCACAATAGCATGCGGGGATTAGCACAGTAATATCACAGCAGCTCAGGTACAGCACTGTGTGTGCGTGTGAGATACATCTATCAGAAAACTTCAATCTAGAATAAACTACAGTTTCACTTTCTTCTTATTTTTTTTACCCAGACCAGGCAACCAGTTTTTGTGCAGCTGCTGCAGGCTGTCTTCAGGGCCTATCACTGCAACTGGCTGATGCCAGTGCAGAAGGGCCATGTTGAGAGCTGTATCAAAGTGCTCTCTGATGTTGGTAAGACCAAGGTCTTTCTCAAAATCAGTCCATCATATTCAAAAGGTTTAACAGTTTATATTAATCCTAAAGCGATTTGACACTAATGTTGTATGTCTTTCTGAATCCACCAGCCAAAGGCAGAGCAATAGCCATACCTGTGGACCTGGACAACCAGGTGAACAACCTGTTTGTGAAATCCAATAACATCGTTCAGAAGACAGCCATGAGCTGGAGGCTTACTGCTCGCAACGCTGCACGCAGAGACTCTATAGTGACCGCGTCAAGGGATTACAGGAATATCATAGAGAGGCTGCAGGTTAGGTTTGTTTGAGTTTGCGCTGCTTTATGTCTCTTTATTGCACAAAAACCTTCAGGGTGTTGCTTTATCTGTAATATAGGACATCGTGTCCGCTCTCGAAGACCGTCTTCGTCCACTGGTCCAGGCTGAGTTGTCCGTTCTGGTGGATGTGCTGCATCGGCCTGAGCTGCTCTTCCCTGAGAACACAGACTCGCGCAAGAAGTGCGAGAGCGGAGGATTTATATGCAAGTAAGGAAGGCTGCGATCTATGAAATTTACAATTAAAACATAAAGGCCCTCATTGGGATTGAGACTAAAGCTCTAATGTTCATTTGCAGGCTGATCAAACATACCAAGCAGCTGCTGGAGGAAAATGAGGAGAGACTGTGCATTAAAGTTTTGCAAACGCTTCGGGAGATGATGACTAAGGACAGAGGTTATGGAGAGAAGGTAGGAGATGCTGCAAAGCACAGGCATATTGTATTTCTATGGGGAGATGATTCACTTCACTGTAGGCGGTATGACTGTACATTTTTTACATTGTATATACTTTATTGTATCAACGCAGGTTTAGAATAAAAGATGTTGACAGTTTCTTGCTATTTTTTATGTCTTTTAAAGTGCCGGGTTAAAAAAAAAAAAGAAAAGAAAGAAAGAAACTTTTCAGCAACTAAGTTTCATTCGTTTTAACTAAAAGTGAAGCACAGAACTCTTAAAATGATGCATTTTTAAAAAGCAAGTCCTCACACAAAAACAGCAATCTGATACAATGTTTACTATGATTTTATATATGAAAATGATTTTGATGTCATCAAATCTTTTGCATAGTTATATAGAGTTTACACTATATACACACATACTGCATCACACGTACCCCCAACCATTTTTTTGAAGGGATTTGGCTTGTCCTTGGTTTTCAGTTAAACAGGGGTGGTCACTGCTGTGTGAGACTGTACTAATTATACTCACTTTTCCTAATATCCATGCAAAAATACTGCACATGGATATGACACTGTATCTGTGCTGAATTAGATTTTTTTTTTCCAGCAGTCTGAACTCACTTAACTAACATAACATGCTTTATCATTGACCTCTGCCTTAACTTCCTGCTTCCTGCATTGTTATCTAACCCCTGAAACCCTCTGTTCTCTTTCAGCTCAGGGCCTTTGATGATGAGATGGATATGCCTAAGGTTGTTTCTCTTTATCTTCCATTCATGCCCTTGTTTCCCAGAGCATCTGTTACATCTGTGTAACTATATTAGCTGTACTTTAACATTAGCCTAGTGTAGCAGCTGCTTTGGCTGTGTTGTAGTTAGTGGGGGTTTGGGCACAGCTGGTAACAAACAGTCATAGACCAATTCTGTCTTAAACACCTGCTGCATTGTCTGCTATAAAACGGTGTGTAGATCAACTGAAAACGTGAGAAAAAGAGAGGCTGGGAGATGTGTTCTGTTGCTGACTGCAGGTTGCTCAACTGAGCTTCCATTTTCCAAGGTAGTCACTTACTGGTTGGGCTATGTGCCAGTGCTATATTTGTACCCACTCAGTGTCCTTACACTGTACATGACTTTCTGCCAAAGTGTTGGTTGAAAGTCATTTTTGCACACATTTACTGTATTCAGGTCCAGTTAAGGGAGTTATCTTTTTATGTAATAAACTGCAGACCTGTGAAAAGCGGGGTCAAGAAGTTATATTTTGATATAGATTAGCTACAAGGGAAGACTATAGAAATAACACAATTTTACAGAAACTGAAATCATCTTTAAGATTAACGGACTGATGCAACAGAAATACTGATAAGAGACTAACAAAAAAACTGAATAGACACGAGAGTGCAGAATGCAATGACCATATGACAATCATCACACAAAAAACCCCAAACACTAAAAAGCTGATGATAATATAAAGATTAATGTATTAAAACCATGAGAAATCCCATTGCTTAATTTCCTCTCACTCTGTTCTCATGAAGATTATTCATTGCCCTTTCCTTTTTATGTTTTTATATTCCTTTGGGAAGGGGTGCTGGGTGTCTCCCCAGTATCTCCTGCTCCAATAGGGGGCGCTGTGACTGTGTGCGTGATCTGTATATGCGCCTATTAACGAACGTGTTGGGCTGTGAAGGGCTGAGGCAGTCACTGAGGCTGTGTCCTAGTTTTCCTTGCTTGCGAGCTGCACGATTCCTGGGTGCCTGCCAACTCTGGGCTGAGGTTACATAAGAACCAGGCTTTTTTTTTTTTTTCCTGGAACTCAGCCCCGCCGCTGATGTGTGACCTTCAGCAGTAATTGCCAATAAAAGTGTTGAGGAGCTGTTTATCCACAGAGCAGTTGTGTGCGGACGCATACATGTGCATGTGCACACCTGTGGGGGGGGAGTGGGGTGGGGGTGGGGTCTGTATGAGTTTCTCTCATGTGCTGCATCTCTGTCTGGCTGTCTACACGTGAAAAGCTGCTCCTGTGTAAGAGGGGCAGGAAAGTGGAAACCCGTGCCGATCTTCATATTTCTTCTCACCTCTTCCCCCCTTTTGGCCCCATTAAATCATTGTGACACAATTCCTTAACTGCTCCAACTACCCCCCGCCCTCCCACTTCCACTCGCACCTTTTCTCACATGGATGCAAACACACACCCGCTCTGTGTAAACGTAATGAAGTTGGCTGTGAATGTTTGCGTAGGTGTGATATGAAAGTGCGTAGCTGGCTCTTGTCTCTTCTGTTGATCTTTGAGCAAAGCAGAATAGCATTATATATGGTATAGAAGAAGGATACATGTTTGTGCGTTTGTGTTTAACAGGAAACAGAGTTTATGTGGGTCACATGAAGTCGATTTATGCAGCAGTGTCTGCAAAGTATTATGGAGGCATTTTTTGAAATGGAGAAATGGAAACGGAGACGGCCCGAGGTATATTTCTGACCTCGCTGATGTGTGCGTACTATCCCATTGCTAAATGTCACCGAGATGAATATCAGCTAAATTCATTGCTCTTTGACTGTCAGAGTTATGTAAGAGCCAGAGGAATTCAGGATACACAGTGTTAGGCTTTCTACTCTCAGGCTTCACCTGCCCTGATGTGTGTGCGTGTGTGTGTGTGTGTGGTCTAGTCAAAGCAGTTATGCAAGCCTTCCATGTTGGAAAATAAGGCTTGTGTCATCCCTTTCACTGCGCTGTTTCTTCCTGTGGCTTGCAAGAGTAATCTTGCTTTTTTGATTGCTTTATTTATATCTACTTAACACATTTTCTCACAGCAGGTTTTTCCATCTGTGGTCAAGACAGAAATTTGTTTTACAGCTCTGGTATAGAAGTGGGTCAGCTACAATGTAAATGACAGAGCACAGCCTTTTAATTTAAGTCTGCTCTACTGTCTGCCCATAACAAGCAGTCGAGTGGTAAACCCCAGTTTTCATGTCATTCACCGCTGGTTTAAACATGACTCAGCCTCCACCTGCAAAGATGTGTTTATTTATGCACTGTCAGAGAAAAAAGAAAACACACACACTTAAAGTAGAATGAGTTTTTTGGTACGCGCATGTGTGTCCGCATACTTTCTTCCTTTTATGTTCAACTGAGAGGTGTGAGACTGATCGAGGGGTTTGCCCTGGGGAGATTCCAGTTTGGTGGAATATACTGTAGTTTGGGCGGATGTGGCAGACGTGAGGGGTTAGCCTGTGGTCTTTGTGGTGAAGTCGGGGGGTGGTGAGCAGCATATATCTACTCTGATCAGCGTTTTGCATTGTGGTTTGATGTAGTGACAGGGAAAACATGTCGATAGACTTGTGAAAGATGCTGATCCTCCAGCGTGTGCATGTGTAGACCCCAACCTGATGCTGAACTCTGTTATAGCTGCTGCTGGGATCAGCTGTTGTGTATGTCAAAAAGGCTTAACACTGAGAACCCAAGCCACATCTCATATCACACCTCGCTCGATAATACTCTTCATATGAAATAAGTGTTGCAATGAGCAGAAAGCATAAGCTTTTTGATCATCATCAGAAGTGCTGGAAACATTAGAATCAGTAGATTTCATAGGTCATAGCTGCTGCTTATGCACAGATAATCATTTTAAAACCTGCAAGATTCAGGCTAGACTTAATTGTGTCGCTTTTTGATGCCATGTGCTAAAATCCCACTATTTGCATTTCAGCTATTCCAAAGAACTCATGAGTATATTCTGTGTTTTCCCTTTCTTCTTTTCTTGCTGTGTCTCCGTCTGCCACTTTCTCTTTCTTGCTCTGTCTCATTGTGCTTTTTCACCCCCACCCACACGCACACACCAACAAACAAAATGCGTATCTCACTTTCCTGTTAAGAAACATGTTAGAACACATTAGAACGGTCGCACAACTGAAAACAGTCCTGCTTTTTATTCTGATTTGGGGAGATATTCTTAACTGTGAAGATGTTATGTTTAAGAGTAAAGGGTTAGAAACCTGTATTTTTTTAAGGGCATATATATATATATATATATATATATATATATATATATATATATATATATATATATATGCGCGTATCTTTGATGACACAAAAATGTATGCAAAAGCCTTAATAAGTAAGTAGAAAAGTGTTGTGAATTCACTTGCTTCTGTACAAGGGTGAAATTGATATGCTTGGGCCTTTTATAGTAATCAGATTTCAATTATCTAAGAGGCTTTTATTAATACTTTTCCACCTACATCCGCAACATTTTCTGCAAGAGTTCTAATCTCTTTAGTAAAACACCAGATACTTATTGGACTTATTGGTCATTTATCTGTAGTTCAGATTAACTTACCATCATGGGATGCCTTTCACTTTGCCCAACTAGATGCCTCGTTCTTATCGAGAAAAGTTGTCAGTTTTGCACATTTAAGTCGAGGTGGAGCTTTTGGTCTCTTCAGTAGCACTTTTACAATCACATGAATGACATGAATTACATGAATGTCTTGGTTCTGGGTTCCACGGGCTGGCTGGGGCCTTCCTGTGTGGATTTTACATGTTTTTTCCTGTGCTTGTATGGGTAAGTCAAAGTTGCTGGTTTTAAAAACATTTTAAACTATTTTTAATGTACAGTTGTGTTCAGAAGTTTATGACCATGGACATAAATAGCGTGGTAGTTTTGGCCTTTTAATGATTTCTTTTAACTGTTTTTTTTTTCCAGGGTGGAATCATTGTACAACATATATCTTTCATAACTTTTAAATATTGGATCCACCTGTCTGAATCTATTTTGGTTCAGCTGTAATCCACACAGGATCAAAAGTGCATACAGGCTTGATAGTGTTGCGCAAGGTTATACAGTATGTTTTAACTGCACAAGGTCTGTTAACTTCTCATATGCAATCCTGCTTGATTACAGTTGGTAGCTTGTTGACAGCAGTCATTGGATTGACACATACTGAGAACAATGGGAAATCCCAAAGACCTCAGTGAAGATCTAAGAAGGAGAACTGAACATTTACACAAGTTGAGTAGGTCAGATTCCAAGATCATCAGTTCAAACAATTGTGTTTTAAAAAGTATGTAAAATTTTAAATGTATTGAACATTTCAAGATAAACATCACAAAGTGCTTCATAACAAAATTCTAGAACATAAAAACAAAAGTTAACAAGTATTAGTTGCTATTTGAAAGAAACAATGCACTTATTCGATGTGTCACCACTTTGCTGAGGTCTGGGAAAAGACCCAAAATGTTACCCTCAGATGGGTGGAAATTGGTTTGGATGTTCAGAAACAACCCAGTAACCACCAAGGCTCAAGCCTGACAACTGGAAACTGCTGGAACATCAGTGTCACTGTCCACAGTGACACTGATGTTCCACTGATGTTTTACATCGCCGTGGACCGAGAGGGTGCCAACCAAGAAAGAAGCCCCTGCTCCAAAATTGACCCCTTCAAGCTTGACTAAAATTTGCAGCTGCCCACATTGACGAGACAAAGATAAGGTTTTATGGTCAGATAATGACAAGAGATATGCCCGCTGGAGTAAAAGTGAGGCTTTCAAAACTAAGAACACTGTACTGTCATGTATGGTGGCAGTAGCATCATGCTCTGGGTCTGTTTTGCTACCAGTGGTACTGGTAGATTGCTCAACCTCCAAATAGCTAGACAGTAAAACTTGGACACAACTGTGTATTTCAACAGGAAAATGATCCCACAAACTAATTAAAACAGGTTTTGGAAAAGAAAAATAAGCTAACATTAAGCTTCTGGAAAAATCCTTCCCAAAGCCTGGCCTCAACCCTATTGAAAGTTTGTATTCTACATTTAAAAGCCCGGTCTATGCCAGGAAACCAACGATTTTAAATGAACCCTTTGAATTCTGCCAAGAAAACATGCCCAAAGCTTGTTGATGACTACCAAAAGCATCTGGTCGAGGTGCAACTTGCTAGAAACATTTAATCAATCAAGAGGAGTGTATGTGAGTATCTGAGCAAACCTCTGATCATCATACTCTTGAGTTCAGCTTCAGCTCACATGAATACATGAAAACATACTCATAGCATGCTTCTGTTTTTTTTATTAATTCTGTCTCTGCCTTTCACTGGTTTTCTTGTTGCCCACTGTGTTTTTGGTAACAGATGGCTTCTGCAAGCATCTCTGTGTCATTGGTTTAGTGGCCTGGTTTCTTTTAGAGTGATTATGTAACTCTAACCTCATCGCCCCTCTCCTGTCTTTTCCCCTCTCTTGCCCTCTTACACTGTCCTTTTACATAACAATGTATGCACAGCAGTACCTTATTCTGGTTGAATTTTTCCCAGGTGAACAGAAGAAATATATAGAGTTACTGAATTTTAATATTAATCTGATCTGAACTGCCACTGTTTTGGTTCTGCCAATAGGACTTTAGGAATTGAAAATAGGAACACAATGCATCTCTATATTACTGGAGTGGATCATTGCACTTTTTGTCATGTCCTACTCATAGCATAGTTCAAACTGAGAACCTCTCACCTCATTTGTATTTTTTCATTCCTGACTACCTGACAGTTGCAGTGTGATTTCAGTTTTGGTTCATCTTTGTGTGTGCGTGTATGTGTGTGCGTTTTAGGAGGGGAGTGCGGTGGGGGTGGGGGGGAGTCTAAGTTATTAAAATGATAATTGTATATTTTGGAGAACAGTCCAGTAACAGACTTGTGACACTGCAATTCAACCAACCAAGAAGTCCTTATACTTCATGCTGCAAGCCAACAATATGCCTTAGGAACTGTAGGGTTTTCAATGGCATCTAGGGTGCATATGAACATTAAAGTGTTACCTTTCTAATGCATTTGTATCATATGCACCATCAGGGTTTGTAGCATCTAGTCCTTTTACTGAATCAGAATAAAGTAATTACTTTCCTTATTGAAGGCAATAATGGAAAAGGGAAAATATATACATAAGTGACCTCCATGCATATATTTTTTTATGAGTTGATTTCAAGCTAAATTGAAGTTTCAACTGTCTGAGTGAAATCAGACTTTCAGATTTACTGGCTCTTTCACAGGAAATCCTGCATTGAGTTACTGTCCATAACTCAGAAAGGAAATACTATCTGCGGAAGCAAAGTGGAAATTTTAAAGTTGAAAGTAACGTTCTTTTGACTCATACAGTTTTTACAGAAAGAGTACTGTAGACTTTGTCTCTGTCACTCCTTCAGACGATGATCAAAATGGTCAGCAAAGAATGTTATCCTTCTTTGGGGCATGTGATCATTTAAAACAAACTTAAAAAACATACTTGGGTTTTTTTGTTTTTGTTTTTGTTTTTAGACAGAGCTGCACTTTTTTATAGTTTACTTGTCATTCTTTAAGCTATGATAAGTTCAGCTGCAGAGTTTTCATATTTAAAAAGAAAAGCCATATGAGAAAATTATATTGGTCTCCCAACCCAATAGTGAAAAACCATATTATCCAGCAGGTTGGACTATACTTTTAAAAAACTCGATGGCTCATTTGAAAAGTTACAATATTGTTTGTTTGTTTTTCAGACTAGCCTAAAGTGCATATCCTCAGTTTTAGGCCGGTTGCCCTTTGTCACCACTGAAAGAACTGTTTGAGGGGAAATGGCCATTTATACAAATGTTATCCAAGTTGCAAAAATCCAAAATCAGTTGGACAGTTGACCAATAAATATTTAATGGAAAGTTGGTTTCTGACTAAACGACTTCTTTAGTCTTGGTCTCTGAGTCACTTGGATGAGTGACAAAAAGTTTCTCCCACTGAAAACGTTACATCCAGATGAAAAGAATCAACTTTTTGGATTTCCTTACCTGGATCCTTGATCATGCATCAAAACGTTTTGACTAAGAGTTAAGATCTGGCATTTAAACTCAAATAGAGCAGGCTGTTTGTATGAAGAGCACATACAACTGAAGATTTAAAAATGAACAAACCTGGTCAGAGTTCTTAATAATAGCTGTGTTGCATCAATTCAGAAGAAACTAGCTGTGAATAGAAAAACAAAGTAGAAAAAGAAAGGAAATAGCAAACAAGCAGGTATGCAAGAAGCGCAATTCTGCTGAAAAACGCACATTATGACTGATTCTCTGGATGTAGGCGTTGATGTTTTGTGGTCAAAACTGAAGAGAAGACATGACGATAATCTGCAAAGGATTCACTACATGATGCTTCCCATAAGCCTCACAAAACAGATCTGGTTACGGTTAAATAAATGTAAAGCTTAAGCTGTTGTGGCTCTAAATAAAACCTGTCCACTGGTATTTATTTGTTTTTTGTTTGGGGTTTTTTGCTGAAAAAAGCAATAGGCCAACAGAGAGGTAGACAGAAACATCCTGCAGACTCAGATTTGGCCAAATAAGCAAAAGGTCACTGGACAAGATTTCATCATTTTGGCGATTGGCTGAGTCTTTTATCTGATCTCAGTCCTACTGGACATGTGTTTCACTACCCAAAGACCGCATATGAAATACCAAAAGCAAGAGTTTAAGTGAAACAGTATAGACTTGGAGGGCATCATCCTCAAGGAAGATAAAAAAAAAAAAACCAAGACTGATAAAGTTTAGAATGATAACCTTTATTAAAAGTGAGATTAAGCATCTATTTTTCAATAGCGTTCTAGGCTGATATAGGCAGCATTAACCTAGCATGTTTTTCAAAGCTGGGGGTGTATTTGAACAGAACGTCATGGTTTATTGATTCAGTGGTTTTGTTTAACTACATGCGTAAGTGTCGAACCACCTTTGAACCTTTAATCTCTGAGCCCAATGTGTGAAAAAGGTTACATTTTTGTTTGTGCAAGGAATTCAGAAAATGAACAAAACATCCACTGGAGAATTTCAACACAGTCACCGCAGTACACATCTCCTATCACAGCTCTCCTAAACGTAGACGTAATGTTTCCTCGGTTTCTGACCTACCAGTAAAAGCATAGCAACTCACACCGAGCAGACCTTTGCATGGCCACTTGAAACAGCTGAATAGGTACAAGATGTGGTAATTAACCTGACAATTGCCTTCTCTGTGCTGCATGAATACTAACCCTGTGTTTGTATTTGTTCAACCACTATGCGCACACTACTCACTGCACGCAGCAGCTGGATAACAACCAGCCTGAGAAGTTGGTGGAGGACCAAAAGAGGGTAGGTACTTTTTAAGAGCATGACAACCTAACTGAAAACCCCAACACTAGACAGATTCATACTAAGATTTACATGTAAAGCAGTCATGCATATAGCATGAAAAATTCCCACTTTGTGACCTGATTCTTTTTGCCTTCTAGGTTTATGAGAACTCTTCTTTTAGTGTTTTAAGTAACAGCCAAGTGAGCAGTCATGGTGATTGTGTAACTGATGAAGGAAAACATGTTTTTCCTCTGCATTCTCTCTCTAATGGTGTTTATGACAAAGCAGAGACTTTACAGAGCCTCAGGCATGTCTGTGTCTAATCAGTATTTTTAGAGGCCGCCACTGATGGGTTCATCAATATATATAGGACTAATCTCCTAGAGAAAAACATTTTTCACACAGGTTTAATCACTGACCATTCATCCAATCATTAAATATGTGTAACAAGATATCCTGACTCCTGGCATCTTGCATGTAGTTATTACTAAATAAGCAGTGAAGGTTTTATTACCTCCAAAGGCCTTTCTTATCCTAGAGTTATTGAATGTTTTTGAATGTTACAGAGAAGCTCCTGTTTTACTTTTTGGAAGAATTTTTCCACAGCAAAAATGTTGAAGTAAAAAATAGTAGAGGTAAAACTTACAGGGGGACGAAGATGGATGAAACTTATTTTAGCGCAAAATTTGGATCTTTTTCATTTCCCGATAACCATCGAAATTAATCTTGATTTAGATAATGCTTCAAAAAGTTTGTGCCTGCTGCTTAATAGTGGCGAGTGGCAAGACTTTGTTATAGAGTTGCTTTGTATCGACAGTTTAGATAACCTCCTGTTCAAAATGCCATAAGGGTTTGGCTCATGCCTCACGACTCTAGAGATCAGGGAATAATTTTCTGACTCCATCTGATTGTGCTTTGCCGTTAAGCACGATGCATACCATTGATTAACCTCCAACCAATGAACAATGAGAACAGTGTTCCCCGCACCTCCTACATAAAGTAATCCTGACCTCTGGAGCATAACTATGGCAGCGGAGCTTACATAACTCCTCCGTCGTCTATCAAGGACCACCCACAGTTGACAATGATTTGCACATAATTGCACACAAACACAAAAAAACCCTTCTCTTTCATTTCCTTCACTTTATCCCATGGGAGGTCTGTCAGGTAGCTATGGGCTGCGGTTTCCATGACAACGCCAAAGTCGTGCTGCTGACTGCTCGACAGAGGATGAGTCACAGTGTGGGAGGGCTGGCCCCAGGTCTGTCTAAGTGAAAATCAGGACCTCACATTGTCGCTACACAGAGTCACTGCTGCGATGAGACCCATAACAATATTGTAATGTAGGCGGTAAATATCAGAAAGTTTATGCTATACCTAAAGTTTTGTCCAGCGCGGAATTTTAGGAATTTTTCTTTTATTAGAGATTTAATTTACTCTTTATTTAACTTGTCTTTAGTCTGTATTACTCTGAGGCTGCGTTTTCTTTCAGTCTTCACAGAGAAAAGAAATGTACAATGCATCATTAATGATGCACGTTATCCCGTTACACAAGCTGTTCTTTATTTCTCTCTCTCCCGCCACAGACATCACATCATTACGTCCTTCTCTTGCAGGGTGAGGCGCTGAGACAGATTCTGGTGAATCGTTACTATGGCAACTTCCATAGGAGTGGTGGGCGGAGGGACAGCCTGACGTCATTTAGCAATGGCCCCCTCGGTCAGGTTGGACCGGGCAAAAGCCAATCAGGTGGGACGCAACGACAATTGTTACTCATCTCTGACAGCCAGCACAGAAGTTTGTTGTTCATTCTTTTCAGTGGTGTTTTCTTCCTGCATGAAAGGCCAAGGAAACCCATCTTTCAGTATCTCTAATAGATCTGGTGTCTGTGTGAAGCATTTACCAAACGCATGCTGCTGAAGAGGAGGGGAATTGTGCTGCCAAACATGACTACAACTACTATTATTTAAGATCAAAGTCTAGACGAACCTTTTGCAAATTTTTTTTCCTGCCTCTGAAGTTGTAGTGTGGCAAACCTCTTTTGGGGTTGTTATATGAGGATGGGGCTTTATCTGTTTGGCCCTGAGCTGGTTATCAGCTCCTGAGTCAGGCTGTGAACTGCCCTTTGAGCATGCAGAGCAAAATATTCTTATCACTACCTGATAACATTGCTACTTTTTTATTATCTGCAGTCAAAATACTAAAGCAATGTGTGTATTTTCTTCTGTTTTTTGAGCGATTGGCTGATTTTTGCCATGTTTGATGTAAGACATTTTATCATAATATAGATTCGGGGGACACACGGACACTGTGCTGGTGTCGGTACAATGTGCTGTGAGTCTGTTAACCTAATAATCTGAACACTTTGTATCTGCTGTGGCAAGAATGCTACTGAACAATAATAATAATAATAATAGACAAAAGAGGACACAAAATATCAACAGAAAATAAATGCAATTAAGAATTTAAAAAAAAGGCAACAACAGTAAAAACCACAAAAAACCAACTGTTTTGACAAGTGATTTAAAGGACATCACTGATTCACTAAGCCTTGTGATAAGTAGTTCAGATGTTTGTACAAAAGCTCTTTCAACAGGAGTCAAGAACAGAGATGATTAAAGTTGTACCCAGGTCTCCATCTTTCCCTTTTGTGCCAACATTTTGGCAAACTTCCAGTCAGCAGGAAGTAAACCCATCCCCTCCATGATCTACTTTTTACTGTTGCTAGGTGACAAGCTGCTACTTCCTGTGAAAACAGACTTTGCACCTGTTGCAGAAACAAGAGCCACACTGAGATTCTATATGTAGCCTGAAGCTTGGGCCTCAAGGGGGGATGTACAGGCAAAGGCTTGTACAATGAATCACACCACTGGACAGTTGCATTGCACAGGTGGTCAATAAAGGATTGATAGCACGGCATGTTTGGGACCTGTTTAAGTTAATCTTTTTGGACTCTTTAACAAAGAAAACAATTTGTATATTTTGCAGTGAAAAACTAAGTACACCCCATGATTCAGTAACTTTTACCACCTTTAGCAGCAATAACTTCAGCAATAACTCAGTTCATTGAGATTCATGGGTGCTTGTTTTTGCACAGCTCTGTCAAGATCACATCACATCATTTCACTCTGGTTGAGGTCTGGACTTTGATTGCTGTGCTTTGGGGTCAATGTCCTGTTGCATAACCTAGTTTAAGAGATGGCCTTGTGTTTGACTGACTTAGTGACTGCAACGTGCCCGGGTCCTCTATCTACAAAACAAGCCCAAATCATCACCCCTCCACCACCCTGCTGATAGTTAGTGTTTGTGTGGTTGATTGTGCTGACATGCTGTGTTTGGTTTTCTCCAAATTTGACACTTCGCATTATTACCAAACATCTCCACTTTGGCATTATTGCCAAAGTGGAATGGCATCATTATCTGTCCAAAGGCCATTATTAAAAAAGTTATGGCTTGCTCAGATGTAAACCTAAACCATGCTGCCTTGTTATTTTTAAATAAAAGAGGGTTTTTTCCTGGCATCTTTTCTTCTTCTTCAAAAAAGGATCTTTCTTCTTTTTCTGCTTATACTGTCGTGAACTTTAACACTTAACATATTAACTGAGGTCTGCAGAGTCTGAGATGTAGCTCTTGGGATTTTTGCAATTTCTCTGCCTTTTGCACTGTATGACCTAGGCATGAATTTGGAATATCCACCACTGGAAAGATTGTTTACACACACCTGTATATGCCAGACTAGCAAACTGCCAAAACCTCTGATTTGACAGTGGTGGTCACACTTTCTGATGACTCACAGCATTATTAAAGCAACAAAAAGTTTTGAGCACATTATTTTTCTTATTTAATTTTAACTGTGTATGTATACTGTTGGGTCCATAAATATTTGGAAAACAGCACATTTTTTAGAGCTTTGTCTCTGTAAACAACCACAGGTTATGTGATGGAAGTGAAGACTTTCACCTTAAAGGGATTTAACCAAAATATGGCATCAACTTAATAGAAATTATATAGTCCTCCATTTTCAACTGTCAAAAGTAATATGACAGTTGACTCACAAACAGATTCGTGGCCAGGTGAGGCATGCTCCTTCATTATTTCATGATGAGGGAACATGCCTCTGTATAAAAGCAGAGTTGATTCCAAGTCTTGAAATTGAATTTGGTAGTGTCTTTGGTGTGAAGTCCAAAGACACATTGATGCAAATGCCATCGTTAGGTTAAGAAAAGCTAAATAAACCCATCAAAGAGAGAGGAAATCATTTTGTGATGACCAAATCACCAATATGCAACACCAAAAGATTTAAAGGACCACTGAAAACAAAGAAAACTGCAGAATTATTGCTTGGTTAAAAAAAAAAACATCTGCACAACCACTAGCTACATGAGGAATACTCTCACAGAGCTGCATGCTGAGTGAATGTCCTTACACACAGGCAGGTTGTCAAAACACAATCAGGAGTCTTCTTCGTGAATGGCAATACAGTAAGTTGCAAACTACTGGTTACACTTAAGAACAGGAAGGCCAGAACACATGTAAAATTGCACTGTTTGTTCATGAAGCACACCACATGATCTCTCAAATATTGTGTGGGCAGCGTCAGAGAATGAGTATCTATGGCTGCAAGTATAGTAAGTTCACCAGTGTTTTAGGCAAAGAAATAAGATGTTCTTCAGTGGCCAAGTCAGTCACCTGATGTCCACCCAACAGAGCGTCTCTTCAGTTACTGAAGGCAGAGAAACCCCAAAACAAGCAGCAACTGAAGTCATTGACTTCCTTTGATTTCCATTAAAGTATTAAAAACTAAAACTGAAAATTTATTTAAATTCACACATGACTGCAATTACTGAACAAATACTACAATACTTGAACACTGCAACTCACTTGCATATTAATTGTTTAATTTAAAGTCGACTGTACTGGTGAACAGATGAAAAAAAAAGTCCAAATACTTAATCTCACTATATGTTTTAATTGGACTATAAATTTACTAAGAGCAAACTGTTGTTTTTCTGTTATTATCTTCAGATGATATAATAAGCTGTTAAATGCTTATAGTTGTAGTTCCCATTTATTTGCAGGAAATTTATCAAAATAAACCAGATTAGGAAAAAAAAATTAACGCCACATGTCTGATATAGCCTGTTCTGAATTGTCCCATTGCCTCATCTCGGTCTTTAGGTGGATTAGGGGGACATGGGGGCCTGAGTCGTGGGGAAATGAGCCTGGCAGAGGTACAGTGTCATCTGGACAAAGAAGGAGCCTCTGACCTGGTTATTGACCTCATCATGAACACCACGAGCGACCGAGTCTTCCAAGAAAGCATCCTCTTAGCTATTGCGCTGCTGGAGGGTGGAAACACCACCATCCAGGTCAGTTAACCGAACATTTCAACCTTAAGAATATGAACTTGTGTCTGTTGTCTACTGCGAAACAACTGATTTGTGTATAAATCTGCATCTCACTTTAAAAATGATACACTTTAAATATGATCTGCTCCAATACGATCAGTGTAAAGAACACTGTGTAATTGAGGGAATTTTTCATCACTAGACAATCTTCAGTAAGTGGGTCAGTGTGCCACCATAGCTGCACATGTACATTACTGCGGCACCTCCCCCTCACGTCTAGCCCTATATAACTTAGCTGGGAGACCAGACCAGCTGCTAATAATGTCATTAGTAGACCTAAAGTAGACTTTGGATCAAAAATATTCATGTGTTTCTGTTTTTTCATTTTAGAAATTCTTAGGTGTGTATTGGGTAGTTTAAATAAACTCTCCTCCTTTCGGGTTCAGCCCGAGCTGCTCTGAACTCTGTTTCCCCCACCGTCCATTCTTCCTATGTCTGTTGTTCTGTCAGTGGATCCCCATTTTTCTGTTTGTGTGTCCGTCTACGTTGTGTAAGCGAGGAGCTTGCATAATCAGATTAGAGGAAGCCACTGTTTCAGAGATAATGCATTGGCTTCCCACGGCTGCTGCAGAGCCACGTCACGTGATCCGTCTGTGTTACATAAGGTCTGTGTGAATGAACAATGAGGAATGTCTCAGCCTTCAAAACATTCCAGCCTCGCTCCCTTGCGTTCTCTTGCCGGCCCAAACTGGGTCACGCTGGGCCTCCGGAACTGGGGCAGTGGGGAGAGAGGGCGGAGGGATGAGGAAACACAGAGGGGACTGAGGAGAAACTGGAGCTCCTCTTACCCTCGCATTCTTAAGTTTGTTCTGGAAAGGGAGATTTATTTGCAGGGAAAGCTATCCTGCAGTGCTAGAACTGCACCATACAGTGCAAATATTTATGTTCTTTTACTTACTGGATGGCTTATAAAGGAAGCCTGAGATAAAAGCCTCGTTTCATCTCTATAAATACAACAATGATGATTGTGACTGACAGCTTAAAGCTTGAATTTGAGATCAGGCGTTTCTTTTGTTCTCTCTCGTCTCTTCAAGAAAGCACACTATGGGAAATATAAGTGGGGTTGTGTGACGGTCGTGCTGAGCTGAGCACCTGTTGGATCTTGGGTGTCTTGTACTCACGTAACACCGTTAAGTATTTACTCATGGCCTACATAGTGCACAGAAATAAACCACACAGAATAACCCAGCTGCATGCTCAGTTAAGTCACTTACACATGCAGGCTGTTTGCTGTCATGCAAGGCTAATGCACGGATCCACTAGAGTTTATATTTCACATTCAGGCTCTTGCACTCTTTTGTTCCTATATTTCAGTCACATAGCGGCTTTTTATCTTTCTTTTTTCTTTTTTTTTCTTGCTACAGCTATGAGAGATCTCAGACAGCTGTGAATTCTGTTGTTACATGACAACTTTTAACATTTTACTCGTCAGCCATCTGGCTTCTAACTGCATGGTGTGCTGCTCCGTTTCCCTCCAAAGCCCTTGATGTGCAGGTGTGCTAAACCAGAGTAGTGAGTCTAAAAAAAGAAAAAATGTGAATGCAGAGGTGGCGAATTTAAAGGAAGAAGGAAGAAACTGAGGAACGGGGAAAAGGTCTCGAAAGAGCGTAGAGTAGAGAGGAGCAGCAGCAGTTCCATTTGGTTTACATGTGGCGCTGCCTGACATGAGAGGGAGGGTGAAAGGAAAAGGGAGCGCGAGTATAAATAGCTGTTACATAACATCCCTTTGTTGATGCCAAGTGGCGGAACGGAAGGAGAGAAGGGAAAGCGCTATGACCTTGTTTTTCAGTGTTGTCCGCCCCCACCCCGTCCTGCTCTTCTCTGTCTCTTTCCACTTAGGGTTTGCCTCCATAGATACAGACAGGCTCTGTGTTTACCCGACACTGCAGGGGCCCGTGACATCTTCGTCCCTCTCATCTATCCTCCTTCGTTACTATCACCGTGTTCTCTCCTTGCCTTGACCACCATGTGTTACTTCATCCGTAACGTCATCTCTCCATTATGCCAGTCTTCCTCCTGCTTTTCAAGCGCCATCAAAACACAGATGGTGTCTTGATACAGCCGCACAGATTTCGTAAACCAATGTGTGAGGACTGGCGTCCAAATGCTACACAATGTAACAACGTGGTTAGATGTGAAAGTACAGGTTTTCACTTCTGATTGTTGTCACATACGTTTTCTGAAGAAATCAGAAGAGGAAAGCTTTGCTGTGGTGTTTTTCTTTACTGTGGTGTCCCTTACTTGTGCGCACGTCCTTGTTTCAGTGAGTCACTCAATTTGGTTCAGTTCCTAAGAACTGGTGTTTAAAAAACAAAAAAAAACAAATACTCAGTTAGCTCTCAGGTGAAAAAGAAATGATGCTGGGAAAAAGAAAAGAACGCTCTGGCATGCCCAGTACATTCACCTCCACTGTCGCTATTGCAGCGAATGGCAATAAGTCAGTTTAACCTGATTCACCTGATCAAATACTGTAGCTCAGCACTGGTGCTAGTCTTGCTAGGCCTGGATGTAAATGACTAAACATAGTATCTCCAACATAGGATATTTTACTTGAATGACAGGCTGTGGAAATGATTGATGATTACATAAGGATAAAGCTGAGAGAGAATACTGTATTGCAGAGCATGTGTGATATGTGGGTGTGTCCTCTCTGAACTGGCATGTGCCTATGGCGGAGACAGCTGACCCACTTTTGTGAGTGTAAAAGTCAGTAGGCGTATTAGCGTATGTGCTTTCCAGCCTGCGTGTGCTGGTACTGTACGAGCGTGTGTGTGTGTGTGTGTCTGTTTGAGTTATGTAATGGTAGGGGTGAGAGAGTGCTGGTGAGTGCTCTCCTGTGTTTGCTCTGGTTTAATCACTGTGTGTTATCCTAGCACCGCTCCTCATGCCTCACCCTATGCACCCTGCCTTCCTCCTCCCCTCCCTCCCCCACCTGCCCTGCAGGCCCACGCTTTAGCCGGCTGATGGAGGGCAGTTATATGAACAAAAAAGGACGGACAGGCATGACCATTACTGTCCCCTCAACCCTTCCCTCCTCAGGCATGCTGTGATGTGTGAGCAGCGAGTGGGCTGCCAGTGTTGTAGCTAATCCCCGTCTCTGTACTCCTCACTTTGTCATCAACTTGTTTATTGCACGATGGCCTTGGTTGGTAGGTCTCCCCTCCCCATGCTGCTGTCTCCTTGTTCCTAAGTTGGCAGAGTGTGTACGTGCAGGAGTGCTGCTGCTCAGTGGTGGAGGGCCAGGGTGGGGCACGAGGCTCGAGAATCTGCTTTGGGGCACAGTCACACAGTTATGTCATTGTTTCTTTAGAGGAAACTAGGCTGTAAAACCGGCGTATCCCTTCATTGAGTCATTAATAAGCCAGATAAATTCTCACTTTGGCTCCTTAATTGGTTTGTCACTATTTTTACTTTTGAATGAAAAATTTAGCACAGCTATTAAAAATGAAATTGCATCGCATGCAACCGCCGCAGTACAAACACATTTAAAACAATGTCCTTGGAGGAGCAGAAACAAAGCTTGCTTTGTCTATTTTTGCTTAACATTTTCCATGTGACTATCATTTACTGTGTTTGTTTTCCTAACTAGCCCAGTTCTACATCTAACCTGAAAAGACCATATGGTTATGTAACAAACTTTGAGAGCTGGCCTAGATACCACATCTGATAAGATTTTCTCCCTCCCTATCACTTGCTCTTGTTTCCCCTCTCCCGATCGTAGGTTCTTTCCCCTCCCTTTTGCCCCTTTTTCCCACTTCTTGGTATCTATCTTTTGCCTCAAGCTTTTTTTTTTCTCACAACTTCCCACCATCTCCATATCTATATCGGTGTAAGTAGGCCAGGCTTCTCCCTTTCATGTAATTTTTTTCACCCTTTTAGTGTGGCAAAGCTGCTTTGGCTCGTCAAAGCTGTTCCATAGACTGTGCTGCTAACAGCTCTTACATAATCAAAACAACAGACCTGTGGGTTGGGACACGGTGTATACATCGGGCATGGAAGTGTCCTAATTCTGTGTGACCTCATTCCACAGCCAGCGATTAAATCCTCACATCACTGTAAAATTAGACCTGCTTCATTAGAGTTTATAATATTTTTTGAATAAAGATTGGTTTTCCTATAAAGAAGAGTTTTCTGATATAAAGTAACGATTTGTTGTTTGTTTTTTACTGTAAGCCGAGACAGTGTGCTAATTTGTTAAGAAAAAGTTTGACCGTTTATTTGTTTTCTTTCTTTCTATTTTATCTCTTAAATTTTCTACTATTTTTTTATTAGCTTGTTTTGTTTAAACATTACACCAAAAGATATTAAATTTTCCCATGGTATAACCTCCATACTATATACAATGAGGGGAAAAAAACTCTTTGATCCACTGCTGAATTTTTTTTATGGTCGTTTTAATAAAGAGAGATGAAACCTCAACTAAAAATCAAGAAAACCACATACACATACATAGAAGTTACAAATATATTAGCATGTCATTGATCGAAGTAAGTATTTCATCCCCGATAACCAAGCCAGAATTCCGACTCCCACAGATTACAGCCAATCAATTACAGATGCTCCTGATCTCAACTCTATATGTGTGTAAAGCACACCTGTCCAGAGAATCAGTTTCTTCCATTTCAACCTCTCAACCATCATGGGCGTGTCCAAAGAGCTTTCAAAGGATGTCAGGGGCAAGACTGATCTCACCAAAGCTAGAATGGGCTACAAGACCATCAGCAATAAGTTTGGTGAGAAAGTGGCAACTGTTGGTGAGATTATTGGGAAATAGAAGTGATAATCAGTTGCCCTCGGTCTGGAGCTCCATTCAAGATATTTCTTCGTGGGGGGAGGATGATCAAGAGACAAGTACATGGGAGGAGCATTTTAATGATCTGAAGGCAGTTGGGGCCACAGTCACCAAGAACCCCATTAGTAACACACTACACCATAATGGACTGAAGTCTTGTAGCGTCTGCAAGGTTAAGAAGGCACATTTACAGGCCCACCTTCAGTTTGCCAGTGAACATCTAAATGACTCAGTTAAGGTTTGGGGCAAAGTGCTGTTGCTTTGGCATTAACTGGACCTGCCATGTTTAGAGGAATGAAATGCTGGGTATCACCCAAAGAACACCATCACCACAAGCATGGAGGTCAAAATATTATGCTTTGGGGTTGTTTTTCTGCTAAGGGTACAGGATGACTTCACCACATAAGGGGCCAGTGGACGGGGCCATGTGTCATAAAATCTTGGACAGGAACCTCCTTCTCTCAGCCACAACACTGAAGATGGGTTGTGGATGGCTCATCCAGCATGACAAATATACCCCAAATATGCCAAGGCAACAAAGTAGTGTCTAAAGTAGAAGCACATTAAGGATAATGAGTGGCCTAGCCTATCTTCAGACCTCAGTCCTGTAGAAAATCTGTGCAGAGAGCTCAAGCTTTGAGTTCTCAAGCAACAGCCAAAAAACCTAAGGGTTTTAGAGAGTTTCTGTAAAGAGGAGTGGGCCAAAGGTGTGCAAACCTGGTGACCAACTAAAACAATCATCTTAGCGTTGTGCTTGCCAACAAGGGTTTCTCCACCAACTGCTAAGTCATGTTTTGCATTGGGCTCAAATGTGTTTTTTCTGGATTTTTGGTTGATATTCTAATTAAAACTACCATAAAAATCAAAAACTGTTCATTTCTTTGTATGTGAGCAAACTTACAAATTCAGCAGGCGATCAAATAATTATTTCCCCACTATATATGATAATCTTATCAGCATAGTAGCAGATTGCTTTTCTGTTGATCAACTACTCTTATTCCGGTTTTTTATATTGCAGGTGAGCATCAACGCATTCAGCAAAGAATTTGACACCACTGAATGTTCGTTTCCATTTTACAGTGACACAGCATGTACCGTGGTTTTTTTAATAATTCCAGTTTGCTCTTCTTTGTGTCTCCAGCGCTCATTCTTTTGCCGTCTGACAGAAGACAAAAAATCAGAAAAGTTCTTCCGTGTCTTTTATGACCGCATGAAGTCAGCCCAGCTCGAGATCAAAGCCACGGTGACAGTAAATACAAGCGACCTGGGAAACAGGAAAAGAGACGATGACAGCCAGGACAAAGAGCCCCCTGTTCGCAAAAAAGGTCAGAGGTCACCTGTAGGGTTGTTAACACTAAACAACGCCCAGTTTGAAAACTGCTGATTTCATGTTTATTTCTAAATTTAAAATAGGAAAAAAAAATATTTGAAGGTTCTTTTAGTTGTGACTCAGTTTATAGTACGAGTTCTATGTCTCTATATAGCAAAAGACCCAGCTGTGGTGATGACAGAAGACGTGAAAGAGCAGCTATTAGAGGCCTCGTCTGCCACAAAGAAAGCCTTTAACTCTTATCGGCGAGAAGCTGACCCCGAGGACCACTTCACCTCAGCAGATGGTCAGCCCAGCACGGGGGACAAGAACCAGGATGAAGGAGAGATGAGTTTTGTGATTGTTATCATGCAGCCTATCCTTCGCTTTCTCCAGCTACTTTGTGAGAATCACAACCGTGACCTACAGGTGGGTCAGACTGAGCGTCGCAAATTTAGTTTTACAGATTTACTTTAGAGTGAGTCCAGTTGTACTTCCTTTTAATATTAAACTGAAGCCTTTAGAATCCAGACACAATTTCCAATGTTTTTTATTACCAGTGCCAATAGCTATGTATGTCTTTGTAAAGTATCTTTATTTGCAGAGATATCAGGGCTTCAAGTTTCTTCTATTCAGAGAGCCTCGCATGTATTTGTTTTCCACTGAGCTTGTAAAGCAGAGATTTTCTGTTACTAAGCTCTTGAGTCTTGAGGATTCAGGCTCTGTTTAATCAGTTTTAGTTTCTACTGATGTATCTGCAGAGGATGTTGGTTCTTAGTAGCTCTTTGCGTCAAGGCTTGTTTAGAGACTTAAACAGTACCACTAATTGTACTTCCCTCCCCCAAGATCCCCCAAGATGTACAAAATGAGATTTTATCAACTGTTTACTCATATGCAGGTTTCTAAAAAGACTATTATTTTGATAGAATAATTGTATTTTCATGTATAGATATTTGCTTACCTGCTTGTTAATATATGCCATGTTGTTATGCAAAAACAGACATCCACTAGCATGCACGAGCTGTTCCACTCTTGAATTTGATGTTGTTTACGTGCTGGTTAACTGCGTGAAACGTTCACTGTTTTTTTCCTAGAACTTCCTTCGTTGCCAAAACAACAAGAACAACTACAACCTTGTGTGTGAGACGCTTCAGTTTCTAGACTGTATCTGTGGCAGCACCACAGGCGGCCTCGGTCTGCTCGGACTCTACATCAATGAGAAGAATGTTGCTCTCATCAACCAAACACTGGAGAGTCTAACAGAGTACTGCCAAGGCCCTTGCCATGAAAACCAGGTACAAAAGACACTGAACGGTGAAGGAAGTTATAACTCTTAAGACAATGTCTTTTTTTTTTTTAAAATACAGTTATTCCTTTCTCCCCCAGAATTGCATTGCCACTCATGAGTCCAATGGCATTGATATCATTATTGCCCTAATTCTTAATGACATTAACCCACTTGGGAAGAAGCGGATGGACCTGGTTTTAGAGCTCAAGGTAAGTTGAGCCAGATCTCACTTTTACTTTAAGACTAGAGTTTAAAAAATGAGGGGGGAAACGCTGTAGTTTCCTTTCACAGCAGTAACACCAATAGGCTTGATGTGAAAGAGCAGGAAATTCACCCGTCTGAGCTAGATCTTCTGCATACCTGCCAAGAAAAATAGCAGCAGTCTATTTTCCTAGAGCACCAGGTTTTCTGCCTGCTTTACTTGGATGAAGAAACTGTAGTTCTTATCTTTTCCCATTCTGACTCTCAGAACAATGCATCTAAGCTGCTGCTCGCCATCATGGAAAGCCGTCATGACAGTGAGAATGCTGAGAGGATCTTGTACAATATGAGACCTAAAGAGCTGGTGAGAACCTGTTGTTGTCCATCTTGTCCTTGAGTCCTGAGCTGCTATTTCTACATCAAATGCAAAATCTACTCAGCTATAACCTTGTTTTTGTTAGTAGATAACAACAAGAGCAAAGAGACAGATTCATTTGATGTTACCCTGTAAAAATACTAGGGTGTGTTATATATATATATATATATATATGTGTGTGTGTGTGTGTGTATGTGTGTGTCTGCAGGTGGAAGTGATAAAGAAAGCCTATCTGCAGGGGGAGGTTGAGTTTGAAAACTCAAAGGAGGAGGAGGATAACGGAGAAGAAGAGGAACATGATGCTGCTTCACCCCGAAATGTTGGACACAACATTTATATCTTAGCTCACCAGGTGTCTTATTTATCTCTTTTTGCAGAATCTGTATATGCTGTATTTTAGAAACATGCATTTTCCTTTTGTTGTCCCTTGTAACCAACTCACTTGTTACCTATGTGTCCTTTATACAGTTGGCACGTCATAATAAAGAGCTGTCCTTGATGTTAAAGCCAGGAGTGTCTAGTGGAGAGGGGGATGAGGCCTTGGAGTTCTATGCCAAACACACTGCTCAGATAGAGGTCATAATGCACAACCCCTGTCACAGAATGTGAATCTGAACATGTTTTCTGTACATTACGTCAGAAATGGTCACAAATTGTGGGCTTCCCTCGGAGGTGACTGTGAGTCTCTCTCTGCAGATTGTGCGTCAGGACCGCACCATGGAGGAGATAGTTTTCCCTGTACCCAACATCTGTGAGTTCCTAACTTCAGAGTCAAAGCTCCGGGTGTACTACACCACAGAGAGAGATGAGCAAGGCAGCAAGATCAATGACTTCTTCCTTCGAGCAGAGGACCTCTTTAATGAGATGAACTGGCAGAAGAAACTCAGAGGTGAGTTTGTCTTCTGTGTGTGTGTGTGTGTGTGTGTGTGCGCGCGCAAACAACAGTCTATCAAGATGCTCCCCTGACTGTTTTGACAGAGAGTAACTACAGGTGGAGAAGGTGAGAGTCTGTGTACTAAAACAGGTACTGAAACATGTGGCAACATGCCCCTGTTGTTTCCTAATGGCAAGTACAACTTCCGTGCATTTTTTTTTTCTGGGAATACTGTGCTTCATGGATAGCTGAAATTCTTTGTGTGTAATTTGCATACTCTATTGGGTGTTTTACTTTCTTTTTTTCCACAAACATGCAGGTCATGTGAAAGGGGAAACTCCAACTTAGCCGTAGTTATAAATGTGGGTCTTTTTTATGTGTATTTAAGTGATAGACTGGTGGTGACCTCCCTCCTAAATGCAGGATAGAGCTCAATCCCAGCGAGCCCGAACAGGATAAGAGTGTTTGGAAAATGGATGAAAGGATGTGCATCAGCACCTTGATGGCAGGGCTAAATATGTCATCCTGTGTGCGCTCATGTTATGCATGTGCATGTTTCCACTGTCTAAAAGCGGACAGGGGTTTTCCACATTCTTTGAGCCATGAAACATTTATACAGTAACCTTATGAATCACAAGTGAGAGCGTGCTTACGCATGCACACAAACATACACACGCAGACCCACACCCACACTCATTCACACTTCTAATTCACATACTTCATACCCACACAAACCCTTATTTTGTCTTTCACGTAAAGGAGGGGATGGACAGAGAAAAGTCCCTGCATCTGTTTTTTTTTTCTTTTCCAATTAAACCTGAGTAGGCAAAATGTTGTGTTAAAAGGTCGAGGTGACATGTTTTGTATCGTGAACTTTTAAACCATTCATTTTGTTTTTGACAGCTACGCTTACTTCATATTTACATATCAAAGACACTGAAGCCGAACTTCCTCAGTTCTTCTTTTCAAACTTGCAGCTTGTTGATGCATAAACCAAATACTGAAATCAGCTGAACATGCTGGTCCCTTATATGTCATTTATTCTGCATAAGTTTTAAATATTCAAAGCTTCTCAAATATAAGAATTTACTTTTAGGTTATTTGAATTCAAACTGCTGAATTGGTATTTCAACATATGCAACCCGCCAACTTCACTTTTGGCTTTTGGAGCAGATTTTCAAAATAGAATCTGTTTTGTCTTTCTTCTTCCCTTTAGCCCAGCCGGTGCTGTACTGGTGCTCAAGAAACATGTCAGTGTGGAGTGGCATCTCCTTCAAGCTGGCTGTGCTCATGAATCTCCTGGTCTGCTTCTTCTACCCCCTCGAAGGGGTACATGGAGGTCAGTGAGGTGGCACCTGAGTATGAACTGTGACTGCGCGCACATCCTGTTGCTAAAATAGGCGCAAGCATTTCTGCAACATTTCCAGTTAGTCAATCGTTTTAGACTAAAACTTTGACACATTTCATTTGACGCTTTCTGTCAGGTGTTCCGATGAGGCTGCCTATCAGTCATTCATGCATGTGACATGCTCACAGACCGTATAGAGATTTTCTTTTTTTCTTTGAATGTAGATATTGTTTCGATGCTGTTTTGCTTGAAACGATTTGTATCTAGCGCCATGATGTTGCAATCAGATTTCTTTCGAAACAAGGGTCAGACAAAGGTTATGTACTCAGGGGGAAAAACAGGAAGGACAGGGGCTCATTGACATGTTTTCTTCCTGCTTCAAAGCAAATCTATAACATTCTATAACTCACAATGGGTTGAGAAATGCAAATATAGACAGCTGTGTAGAAGTTTTCTAAAAATGATAATAATGTTGTGAGGCAACAATGACTTAGGAATCAAGTTTTAAAAACGACACCAAAAAGAAAGAATCTGTAATGTACAGCATGCTACACACCCAGAGAGGTACACTTTAAAGAGCTGGGTGACTCTGCTGGACATGGCCACTGACCCACTGATCTCATTCTGCCACGGTGTTCTTACATGCTGACTTCTAATCACCTGGTAATCTGTGTTTGAGACACACCCGCAGTAACACCATTGCCCTTAAAGCTTCAGCTCATATTTACCTTGTAGTTCTATGGAAACCATAATAAACAGAGGAGTGGTGCACTTTAATTTACTGTAAACTGAGCCTGCATTGTCTTAGGTAGCACAAGCCATATATACACCACCGTATACACATATGGTGGTTGAGAAAGTCCCACTTTACACTAACAAGACAAACTGTCAAGTCCGCCTTAGCAATGTGTGCATTCCTTTTTCTGCTCTTTTTGTTAAAGTCTTCTCACAATCTTTCAAAAAAAAAAAAAATCAAACAATGAACCCATTTCCAGGAAAGAAGTTTGCCTTGCTTTAGCAATCAGCACTTTATTTTGCCTTAACAGCTTTTCTGATGGGTTTGTGAATTATGTGTGATGACAAAAAATACTACATTTTGAAATCAAAACTAAAATCTTGTGCAGTTTCTCATAACGTCACCAACAAGGTCTTACTGAACCACTTGACCTGTGTGCGAGACTCCAGCATACCTTTGGCTTAACCCTCTCAGGCTCAAATTAAACTTTTTGTTGCTAATGCACAACCAAGTCCTGCAGTGGTACTTCTGAGTAAAAAAAAAAACTAATGAAATATGTATGTGGGATAATCAGGTTGTTAGTTTTTAACTCTTGCAAATCTGCAATGCCTGCCTGGAGAGGGTTAAACAGTCACTTTTATGGCTTTCGGCCTATGCCTTTGCATACATTGCTCTCTCCTAGCTCAACGCCCTCCTTTGCTTGAAGCTTTAGAATGAGGGTTATAAGAGCAGGAAATCTACGTCAGTGTGTTCTGCCTGCATGCATGAGTGACTGGCTTTTGGTGAATAGCTGTGGCTAGCGTCACACACCCATGATACATAATCACAATCAAACAGCGCACGCTTTTTCAGCTTTTCGACTGCAGACTTTCTTGCTGTTTGCACACAATCATTTGCCTGCACATTAACCTTAGGTGTGCAGCACATGCAAAGCTTGTGAGTGCACGTAAACGCCCCTCTTTCAGTCTGCGGCATCACTCGAGCTGTGCGTTCCTCCCCGCTCATCCCACATGAATCTTTCAGCGGAGGTATTTTTAGAGAACAGTGTTATGCAAGTGGCACCTGTCATGTGATCTCAACAGGGACTGGGGAGGGAGAGGAAAAAAGGAGAGACAGTGAAGGAGAGAAGGGAATAGGGGAAGGCAAGGTGGGAGGAAACAAAGAGTGAGAGGGAAGGTAAAGAGCGGTGCCTTCATTGTAATATCCCCCCCTCTATTTTCTCACCCACTGCCGCACTTTTTCATCTTTTTCAATCTATTAAATTCTACCCCATTTATTTTCCTCATGTATCCGCTCCCTGAGGTCCATCTGTGAATAGACTTCACGGAGTTCTTACAATAATGCACACGTTTTAGAAAAGACATTGCTTAAAGAGGCAGCAGGTTAGGTATGGCCTTGTTTTTAGGCTCCTGAAACATGGATTTAGCTTGAGTGACACACTGTCACATGAAACCCCTGACTAGGACACTAATCCTGGATTTACCACAGGATCAGGAGGAACATCAGGTGCGCACGCTAACGCAAGAAACTTTGTCATACACTTTAGGTGTTATGTAATTGGCTCTTTTTGAGTTCAAAGTCTCCAAAGTAGGAAGAAGATAGCGGATCTCATAAAAAAAAAAAGTTGGATGATACTGAAAAGTTCCAGACTGTACATGTATCCTCTCAACATGTCCTTTCATATTTCACATGTGTCACAGTTACTGTATAACGAGTTGGCTGGTTTGTGCATGTATACCCTATAGCTTGTTTGTGCTTTGCACATTTAATTGTCTTCATGTGTTATTTATTACCTGCAGGTATCCTGGATCCACATTTATCTGCCCTTTTGTGGATGGGAGTCTTGGCAGCGCTGTTCATTGTTATCATCATGCCACAACCACTGGGCATCGGTGCCTTGGTCACTGTCACAATCCTCCGTCTCATCTTCTCTGTGGGCCTGGAGCCCACGCTCTTCCTTCTGGGTGCTTTCAATGTAAGTGAGCTCACAGGGAGGGTCAGTTAACCCAAATCACCACCACCAGTGCCAAACATCCAATTGTGCATTTGTGAAAAGTTTTGTAAAAGTGAGTATTAGCTAATGCAAACGAATTAGAAATCGCTATAATAGGCAGATTATAACTGAATCCTTGGTTCAATCTTTCAAGCTAACATGGCAAACATTTTCTTATTTTCATTAATTCTCTAATCTATAAAGAATAACTCAATAAACTAAATATTTTAGGGCTTTTGGATTGGTCATTTCAACCTCCAAGCAGTTTGAAGTAGATGTCACACTGGGCTCTCAGAAATTGTTTCATAAGCTAACTGATCCATAATAATAATAATAATAATAGATGATGTGACAAGTGGGCAAACTGTCCAGAGTGTACCCCACCTCTTGCCCTGTGCCAGCTGGGATGGGCTCCAGCCCCACAGTGAGTCTGGATAAGCGTTAGAAACTTGATGCATCTAGCTTTTCAAATTTAGACTGACACGGCATTTTAAGTCTAAACTACCTACATGACAGACATTTTTTTTTTAATTTGGGTTTACTATTTCACCCACACCACTACTTTCACATACTCAGAAACCTTTGCCACACCAGTTCCACTTCTCCTTTCATCTCTCACTCACACTTGAGCCCACTTGGCATGCCAGTGCCACGTCTGCCTGTAGTGTTGCCCCCAGCCTTGTAGGCTGGCTGTGTTTGGCTGTACTTTGTGGTGTTAAGTGCGTCACTGGATCTCAAAGAGGGTTACACCGCCCCTTCACCCGCCAGAGATTTTCTAGATGTGCTCTTATATACTTTTACACACACACACACAATGCAAAATAAAGACTCAAGCGCGCGGTCATCTCTCCTTGTGCAGGCTGTGTTTACATGTACACACAAAAGCAGGTTATTGGGAGAAACCAGGTTAGGGCAAGAAATCAGAGAACAAGTTACCACGGACTGCAGTAGCTCCGGTACACTGAAATCTAGTTTATGCACAGCAGGTCAAATGTCTTCTGGCTATGTATATGACATATTTTAACCTTCTTTTTTTTTTTTTAAAGATTGGAATTGGAAAGGTTGGAATATTCAAATAAATATCATATTTTTACTGTGAAACTTAATTAATTGGTATTTAGTGTTAGTTTCATTCTTAGTCAGGCTATAGATTTTCATTATCTGGGTCAAAAGGCTGCAGAGTGTGTGACCTTTCTTTTCATCACTCTCCACTATTGTTGCATTGATACTACGCCTATCTGAACTCTCGATCAGCCAAATGTGCTCTTTTAAAAACCCCGTGGAGAAATTTGGTTAAACAGATGTGTCTGCTCGAGTCGTCAGCTTTCTCAAGCAGGTTTGCATTAACCGGGTTTCTGTTAATCCTTTAACCCGATTCAGGAAACAGAGTTTCTTGTTTGGATGATGTTCAAAAAAAACAAGTTACAGGTCACACACCGGGGTAAACACTTTGTGACTTTGTTTAGCTTAAAAGGCACCAGAGTCATACTGTTGTCAGGGCTTTCAGAGCTTGTCTTCAGCGAAGGCTGTTGTTGTTGTTGTTTTGTTTCTTAAGTTGAATATTAAAATGCTGATCCATTACTCAGTATTGTTGCTATTAAAGGCAGCTTGTCTTTATCTTTCAGGTTTGTAATAAGATAATCTTCCTGATAAGTTTTGTTGGCAATCGAGGAACCTTCACACGAGGCTACAAAGCCATGGTGATGGACTTTGAGTTCCTCTACCACCTCATCTACCTCATCATCTGCTGTTTGGGGGTCTTTGGCCATGTTTTTTTCTACAGTCTTTTGGTAAGACAATCACACAAATGAATTCGCTTTTTAAATACACATCCGTCCTGAGAAGAGATTAATACAGGCTGATTGAAACTGAACTATGACTAAAAGGGAGTTAATCACTATAGCAACCCACAAACCCCACCTATTTTTGTTTTTCTCATTAAACTGCAGTCATGATGCCTTCAGGGCCATATCCTCCTAGAAATTTCCTTTTTTGGTGTTTTAACAATGTTGTCGTTGAACTGTTGACTGCTATTCCCCAGTGCCTCAGGTCTGCTTTTTAGCGCATCGGTCTGAGTATCCAAGTGTTTCTCGATGTTTTCCTTTCACGTGGGTCCAAGCAGCTCAAAAAATAGCACAATCTTACACGAACATCTAATATTTTGCGGCAGACAGAAAATGCCAAATCATGCAAGGAAGCCAAGAAACCTCATGGTGTATTCTGATTCAGTCTTTTGTTCCTCTGTAATGTGTGCTTTGTTTCCGTAGCTGTTTGACCTGGTATACAGAGAGGAGACCTTGCTGAATGTGATCAAGAGTGTGACTCGTAATGGACGCTCCATCGTGCTGACCGCTGTGCTCGCCCTCATTTTGGTCTACTTGTTCTCCATCGTGGGTTACATATTTTTCAAGGATGACTTCATCCTGGAGGTGGACCATATCCCCAACACTACTATGAGTGAGGAGAGACTGCAATTATTTATCAGTTTTCCAAGTAGACCAATTATAGATTGTTAGCTCCACATTAAGAAAGGACAAGAAAACATTGCCTCCCTTCTTTTCTAGAAAGTGGAGGTAGTTTGGCAAGCGAGTTCCTGTCTGCAACAGTGTGTCATGGAGGTACTGATGAAAACTGCACTACCGATGCCCTCCAGGAAGGTAACAGGCAACGTCAGAGTCTTCCATTAATCTATAAATAGTGTTTAGATGTTGGAAGAAGGACTGGCACCCTCCTCTGAGATGTTTTAAAGACATTAGTTGTATGCATGTGTGTTTAACTTAAGGTTGAGATATGATTTTACATTCCTCTTCCCCTGACTACCCTGAGATAGGAGAATATCTTGAGGAAGATGGCAAATTACTGGAAGTCATGTCTAGTCTAGGTTTGATCTGTTGTTGGATATAATTGTGAAACAACAATAAGTGGAAAGGAAAACTGTTGCACTGTTTCCCTTTTTTATCCGCACTTCAATCCATGTGACTCGATTGTCTTTCATGTGCCTGCCATTTGACCTAAGCAACTCACATGCGACCTCATCAACCTTCATGTGACACAGATTAATGACAGTCACAAAAAAGGAATAAAATTTCCGGGGAACTTCCCGCCAGCTTTGTTGCCATCAATGCTACCCGTTTGAAAAACGGTTTATGTCTGGAGCTGGAACCAGAATGATGGTTGAAAATATTTTCAGCGATGTGACTCATAAACTGGACCGTTCTCCATGTTTACATTTTCTCCACAGAGAAACTATAAACTCTCCCGGGGTTCACCATCTGAGTTTCCTTCCCTCTGCCATCATCACCGACATAGCAATAAAAATACTTTGGCCCAAAACAGCAAAGAGATCACGTGTTCTACTCTGTTTGATTTGACTTTGACTATCTTACATTCCAGGCAAACAAACACTTTTGCTTTGACTTAGAGGCTTCACAGCATGAACCAAAACATACCAGCATGGCTGCATCAAAGTCAAGGATATTTTATAATAGAATTTAACGAATGACTACATGGATAATTCCACTTCCTACTGTAGAGAATTATTCTACATGTATTATTTATCATAAACCAATTCATAAATGCTGAATATGAACATTGCAACCACTATGTCACGGCATCTCAGTTATACAGCATCGAAAAGTTTCTAATGCAGTCAATGCATCTTGAGTGTGATGTCACACGATTTGATATGAAGTCCATTAACTCTATTTGATAGCTGAATAAATGTGGAACAAAGTCAACACCTATACTGATAGATAATAAATATTCATAGGTTATAGGGTGCATTTTTCAAAATCAAAGATTGCTAAATGTATTATAAGACTGTGGGAGCAGCCATCGATCAGCTAACTGCAGTGCATCTGCGCCTCACAGCCCCTCAGTGCATGTGGTTGAGATATATATACATATATACAAATATATATATAACAGCAAAAAAAGGGGCGATTAAAACCTAACAAATTTGGGTCAGGATATTGTTTTTTGTGCAACGACTCGAAAATAAATATGCATTTGCAGTTTATGACTTTATTGTATTTGAGCAGGCAGACAGTTATTTTAAAACTATGTCAGGCTGCTGTTATTTTCAGAGGTCAGTGTTTCGTCATGTTATTATCTGTTACAATCACTTCGAGTCACACCTTGTTGTTTTGATGCTAGATAAACAGAAGATTGCAGGTTCTATATGTGCTGATTTCCTGGTTGGATCAGTCCGGTCAAGCATTATAGTTTAAAGACTTGTTATAGGCTTTCTCTAGTGCTGCAGTGATGCGAATATGCAACAATGATTTATTTAATAGTCTCTTATTTAATTACTGTAATTATTAAACATGTTGTCCTTTCTGTTTCCTCAGATTTAGGGAATGACATTGAGGAGGACAACATGGAACGGACGTGCGACTCTTTACTTATGTGCATTGTTACTGTGCTGAGTCATGGGTTGAGGAGTGGAGGGGGAGTGGGGGATGTTCTTCGCAAGCCTTCCAAAGAGGTACGTGCAACTGCGATTAGGCCTCAGGCGCTATGTTGCATGTGTGTGCATGTGTATATGCGTGCGTTTTTGGCTGAGAAGGTGTAGCACCCGCAGCTGCGCCATGGATCATGTGAGCTCGCTATGAGCCACTAAACTTGTTTTTGTTTCAAAAGTATGGAGGTTTCGCAATGTTTCCTTACAGCTGCGCTGCCTCCGCCTTGTGTGAGAATTAAGCCTCAAAATAGAATTCCACTAAATGAAGGCTTAACCACTTATGATGTCAAAAGAGGATGTGAATGTCTCAATCACGCATTCGCAACTCGACTCTGAGACCCTTACTAGTTGTTAAAGCAAATTACAGCAGTCGTAGGACACGGGTGGCATGGTGGCTCCAACTTTATTTGGTTTGTCCCAAACAAGTGGGGGTAATATGCATTGTGTGGGTGGCAACTGCAGGGTGGTCGAAAGAATCCAGAGACAGGCTCATCCCATGACTTTCTAGAGCAATGAGTAAATAAGCAAAACGAGTCGGTGAATCTGACCGGCGTATCCGAGACGGGCTGCACCGCGTTGACCGGCTTTCCTGTCGTCTCTGTTACTGTAGCATCTGGCAGGTTATACCCACGGCTTTATGTTTCCATGAACAACCCTGACGACCAAGGTTAACCTCGTTTTATACTCATAACATCATCCACAACACCTGCTTACATAAAGGCCTGCCTTTTAGGTCATGCCATTAAATGGGACAGGGGGTCCTCATTGTTTCCCCTCCCTATATTAACCTCACTCAAATTAAAGTTTATAATTATTTTAATGTGGGATCATGACCCTAATGTCCATACAACCCTGTTTTTTGTATCTTACCCAGGAGCCACTGTTTGCGGCGAGAGTGATATACGACCTGCTGTTCTTCTTCATGGTCATCATCATTGTCCTGAACCTTATTTTTGGTGTAATCATTGACACCTTTGCTGACTTGAGGAGTGAAAAACAGAAGAAAGAGGAAATCCTGAAGACCTCGTGTTTTATCTGCGGTAAGACCGCTCAATCTAATGTGTTAAAGGGGATGTGTTGTTTTTTTCCATATACGTTATTACACATATATCCTATATGTATGCATATGTGTTTCAGACAGACGCGGAAATGAGAGGCTATAAAGAATGAGACCCAGTATAACCTTTGAATTATGCAAAGTTACTTTGCCAGAGTCCAGGAATAAAAATATGAGGAAGCTGCATAACTCTGTAGGAAAATAGTAAAAGACTCTCCCTCCTGACATGTTTGGCTTCCACATGGTGCCCTTTGCAAATTCCACTAGTGAGACATTATAGGCCAGGTGACTGCTCCAAAAAAAATTAAATAAATAACAATAGAGATAAAAGCTGATAATGTATAATTGCAGCTCAAATGCATACATACTTTAATGTTGTGTGTAACCTACAGGGTGTTGGCCACAGCTTTCTGTCTCAAGAACTTGTGTTGGAGTAACGTCCTGTGATGTTAGTCATGGGAACTTTAACTTTCCAGTGATGGGATGACTTGTCTTAACATAAGGGCAGTGTGCCAGCCCGGTAAGGCTGTGCTCTGTTGCTGGAAGGGCTCTGTGTGGTTTTAAAGACTGTTTGTTATTAGAACTCCTCCATAGTCTATCTAATATTACTTTATTCCCAAATTCTCCTCTTGGAATATTAGATTAGATTTGATTTTGGTGTATTTGTGGTTTGTGGTACGCCCATATTAGTTAGTCTATTCGTTTGTTCTTTCCCCCTCGTCTCTCCCGCCCTCCCTCCCCCTTCTCACTCTGCTGCCGTTCCAAAGAAGGCTGAGTCATGAGGGCTTCCTGCCACTGCTCTGCTCGCCTCCATAATTCATGTCTGTCTCACACGCACAGACATTTTCTCCCACTCGCTCGCTCACTAACTCGCACACACTTAATTTCCTTACCATATGTCTCGTGAGGCTTCGCCGATTGCCCGAACTTTGTGCCATCAGCCGCATGTCCTTATATGTACATTATATGTAAGTAAGTAGCTAAATAAGAACATGCCGTGCAGCGTGTCCGTGTCTCTGCTCATTACCGAGTGTAAGCCCAGAAGTACATGCTGTATGTGAGCATGTGTGTGCATGCGTATGTTGGGTCAGGCAGTCAGGACAAGTGGTAAGCATATGGAATGAGAACAGTATTATGTCACCCAGCCAGCCATCAGCTCTGACTCATTCATGTTAAATAAGGCCAGGCCACAGGGGGAGCTGCTGTCTCTATGGTTTCCAGAAGGACCACGAGAGAGCAGGAGATGCAGAGATTAGGGGCTCCGCAGGAGGATGTTAAGTGGCTCAACATCCTCTAGCTTGGTTTTATAAGCCATTGATCTTTCGCTCAGTCTCGTATTAGTCTTTAGGTCTTTGGGGGCTGTTGCCAATGATCGATTTACGTCATGAACTTCCTGCACAGGGATTTTTACCTGTAGCTTAATTTATTGTTGTGCAACAAATCAGGCTCACTGGCACGGTAAAATGACCTTCACCATCTTATTGGTTTGGTTTTCATGCTGCCGGTGTCCTTGTGTGAGCCTCTGCTTGCTTTTTTTTTTTCTTATCAAGCTGTAGAAGGTTTTTATCCTTGGGCCTTTTTTGTTCTGCATTTGTACATCAGTAACACTATTGTGCAGCCCCCTTTATTGAGTAGAAAGATTAGGGTTTATCGGCTTTTAGTGAGGACTAATTGGTTTCGTTGTGTGCATAATTATTATTAATGTGTAAAGTAAACCACGCATCGCTTTTGTAATGACAGGCTAGCAAAAAATATAGACTGAAATTTTAATTGCCATATTCAGAAAAGTAAGATTTTTTTCAGTCCACGTGACAAGTTAATCAATAAATGTGAAACTTGACTGTCTACTTTACAGAAGTGGTTTCAGTTATAAATCCAAAAATACCATCTTGAGAAAATTAACTTTAAGAACAATTCATCCATTTTCCAACCCGCTTATACAACCAGGGTCACAGGGGGAGCTGGAGCCTGTCCCTGCCCACATTAGCTAACAGGATGGGTGCAACCTGCTGGCTGTCAGTGTCACACTGGGTAATGTTTAAAAAAACTTTTAAGTTCATATATATATGAGTTTTAGTTTTCAGACAGATGGTCTCACATTTGACTCTAGAATACTTTAGACACCTGAGTTTGTGGTCAAATCATTGTCTTTAAGTGCCCAGTCCCTGTGCCACTGTGCATTAGGGGCAAATATCTCCAATATGGCCTCGTCTGTCCAAAGGAGTTTCAAGGGTCCTGTGGTTTGTTCAGACGCAATTTAGCAAAAATGTTCCTTTTAGAGAGAAAAAGCTTTTTCCTGTCAGTGCTTCCAAACAAGCCATACCTCTTCTGTCTTTCTCTAACCTTGCTCTCATGAACTTTAACATGTAACATGCTAACTGATGCCTGTAGAGTCAGAATTTCTCTGAGAATTGCACAGCCTGACCTTGGGGTGAATTTGCTGGGGCTTCCACACAGCTAAATGCTCCAGGCTAACAAACTGACAAAACTAATACTTTCATAGAGATGCTCACACTTGCTGATGGTAACTTTATTTACGTGATTAGCAGCACATAGCTGCTACTTACCCTCTTAATTCCCGTGGAAGCAGTAAGGGTCTACTTATTTTTTCTTTAGGACTTCTTAATTTCTGTATGAATGTTGCTTTATTCCTGGAAACTTCTCTTATTTGCAATTTGTTACCAATGTTATGTTATCTTTTGACAGTTTTTAATCAATTTTATTGTATACTTTGCATGTTGTTTATCTTGGTTCTGAGCAAATTTTTTAGACGTTTTAGACATTTTAGATCACTTAGTGCTGTCTGATTAGTGTCAAATGACAGTTACATGACAATAATAATAATAAGATACCTTTATTAATCCCACAAGTGGGAAATTTCATGTCTGACAGACAGATGGCCCCAAGAGCCAATGTCCTCAAGAGCCATTTTAAGCCAATAGAAGAACAAAGAGTCTTGCAGCAGATGGTTTGGCACCCATAGAGTCCTGACCTCAACACACTGAGCCAGTCTGGGGTTACAGAAGATACTGCGAAAGAGTGAATACAGAGAACAATTGTTTTTCAGGACGCAATGCAAGGAGACCCCTGTATCAGCAAAGTTTGATTAGATTTAACATTCACTGACATTCAACATTCACATTATTTTAGCAAATATTTATGAATTTAACTTGTTAAAATAATGTGCATTGCATTACTTACAAAACAGCAAGAAACATTGCTGCTTTATTTTTCCAAAACACACTGTGACCTCATGACAAAACTATTTGACAGGTCTGGAGCGTGACAAGTTTGACAACAAGACGGTGACCTTTGAGGAGCACATTAAAGAGGAGCACAACATGTGGCACTATCTGTTCTTTATCGTCCTGGTAAAAGTTAAAGATTCCACTGAATACACCGGCCCGGAAAGCTACGTGGCTGAGATGATCAAGGTAAACGCAAAGCATGCACACACCCTTAAAACAAAGAGCTAACTGATCTGGTTGTTTTGCAAGCCTATATGTTAAAAACTGATTGACTTCACTGTGAGACCGCACTGTCTTAGAACTAACAGTGTTTAAAATCAGAGGGAATGTCTGTAAAGACTGTAATCTGCAGAACTTTCTGCATAAAACTTGCTTAACCTCACAGCTTGATGACGTGAGTATCTTTGACATCATTCCCAAGCCATTTACTAGTAATCAGAGTGATCCTTGCAATACTCAGTCCTGAATTCAAGAGCGGTTTGGGGAGCATTTCCCTTTGTGTCACATTTTTATGGTAAGCAGTGCTCATCAGTTTATCCTACTGAGTCACACATAAACACGTACCAGCTTGTCACACACACACACACATCACACACCCTAGTAGATTGTGTTCTGCTTTTTTAATCTAAACTGACAGACATACCTGTCATGTCCATTTAAAACACAAACAGACCAATGGGAAGTATGTGCACCAGAAAGTCAGATTAGCCAAAACTCTTAAAGCTTAATAAGGAATCAGTCACGTGCACACTGTGATTTTCATCGCAGTAGTAGAAAGTTTTCCCAATTTTTCCATTGGTAACAATATTTTGAATTTGCCTGTTCATTAACTGTTAATAAAAGTAGTTCAACACTCGGCTGATGTTCTCTGTCAATGCCAGGAGCACAACCTGGACTGGTTCCCTCGGATGCGTGCCATGTCACTGGTGAGCAGTGATTCGGAGGGGGAGCAGAATGAAATCAGGAACCTGCAAGAGAAGCTGGAGTCAACCATGAAGCTGGTGACAAACCTGTCTGCGCAGCTGACTGAGCTCAAAGAACAGGTATATCATGTGACAGTCAACTAACTCCCTCGTTTTGTAATACACCGTCGAGTTTTTCTGTTTGCGTTTTTTTGGATTTAAAGCTTACTGCAACCAATATTAAACTCCAGTTGTTACACTTTGTATTGTTTACATCTTCATTTCTGACTTGCCTTTGTTTGCACACTATTGAGAAATCAGGGGGAAAATGTTATTTCTCATATGCTTGCGTGCTTACAGTCATGTGAAAACAGAAAGCTTTCACAGGACTCTAAGCAGTCCTGTGAAAATCCAAATAAACCCCGTGATTCAATAGCATGTAGAACCACCTATAACAACAATATCCTGAAATAATAGTTTTCTTTAAGACTGTGTCAGTGTCTCACATTGTTCTTTAAGTATTTTGGCCCACTCTTTTTTTAAAACAGAGTTTATTGAGTTTTGTGGGCATTCGGCCACTGCAACACCTTGATTCTTTTCTTTTTCAGCCATTCTGTTGTAGATTTGCTGAGCCAACCTTTAGAATGCTTTGGTAGGAGTCGCGAAGTTCCCTAATGAAAAGATTTGCACAGCTAACTGTCAAAAACTCCAAAGTCTATAAAAGCTTATGAGAATCAACATCAGTGATTCTATACTGAGATGATGCCTTTAAACTGTCTTGTTTTTTTCCCCCTATGCAGATGACAGAACAGAGGAAGCAGAAACAACGAATTGGACTTCTTGGTCACCCTCCTCACATGAACATCAATCCCCAGCAGCCTGCCTGAGGGGCCTTGGGGCCATTTTCACCAGTGCCTGAGCACCCGTAACAGTGTACAACATGTTAGCCAGGAGAATGCCAAAACATGTCCATCTCCAGTATCTATTTAGGTCAATGTATGGCTGTATTTTCCAAAACACTCCCTTAGACGTGAGTAAAAGTTATCTTGGTGTGTAGTATAGATGTGTCAGTGTGGGTGGAGTGTGCACGACGTGCCTCAGGACCTGAGAAGCCAGTCCTGTAAGTTTCTGTCTTCAGCTTTACTACCCTGAATGCCTTCTGCATCGGACCTGTCAGACAGCATGCCAAAGTTTAGCCATTGTTCCTGAGGGAATATTCCTCTCTAGTGGCCTTGTAACGAGGATTTCATCCTCTGTGTTGCACCAGCAAACTCAGGTCACATGTGGATTTGAAGTTTTGTTTGACCCCTACAACACGATATTTAATATTTTGCTTTCATCAGATGGCAATAAGAATGCTATTTAATATGCAATGACTAATTAAGAACTAACTAGTTTTGAGAATTTTGTTTGCTTTTTTTTATTTAAAATGATTTATCATGTATTTAAAATATAAGACAAAGCTGTAAACAACACTGAAGAGGTCACCAAGCTTTTCCAAAGCATATAAAGATGTTATTAAATCTGTAATCGTTTGTTTCTTTGTTTTTTAAGTCGAGAGAAAGCATTTGATACTACTTTCAGAATTCTTTGTAATCTCAAACTAAGGTCCTCCTTGTTCCAGGGCAGTTTATATAAGAAAAACAATCGTTGGGAATACATTGTAACTTTTTTTGAAGATAAATAATTCTGACCCGTTACAACTTTCTAGAAATATTTTTTGTATAATGAACATTATGGACTTCCTAGAGAGCTGAAGCTGTCTTGCGATTGTTTCACCCTGACACTGGGTCCATGATGTATTTAACAATGTGATTTATGTGGGATCTCATTAAAACCACAGATCCAAACATAAAAGATTTTTGGGAACAACATTATCTTCATTATCCTTGATATGTCTGCACTGACTTACTTAATCTTCGTTTAACCTGTTTAGATTGAAGCACTGATATTTTCTGTAGCACAGAAGCAATCGTTGCTATTTGTTTGGTCACTTTGTAAAGAATACAAAGACTGTGTTCATGTTAATGTGAAGAAAGAAAAAAACTACTAGATTGAATTTGGAGTGTTGTTAAACCAAACTCAACTTTTATACTTACTGATGGATTCTGTCTGAACTGTACATTGCATTCTTGGAGTCTATTTAAATAAATAAGTGTGTCAAATATGGTTGCTGAAACCAATGTCTGCATCTACAAATGTGACACAAAAGGAAGTGAAGATCTGGTAATTCCCTAAGTCACAGCCATGCACTTTGATAGTGCAGTGGGCATGAAAAAAAATGTAGCATGCAGAAGTCATAATCGGGAATTGCCGGCAGATTATCTCTTATCCGAAGTCCTCTAAAAATGAGGAAGTGCACTTCTTCGATTATCATACAGCATGGGGAAATGTCTGCGCGTACATGGGTTGCACATTTGTAAGCTTCATTTGATCTTTTTGTATTTCATCCTTCCGCAGGCAGAATATTTATAGAGTTTAACATTTATGTAGCTTCCTGTATTTGCATTGAATATTGAAATTGAACAGTACTGCCCAAAAGTATTGCGCCACCCTTAATTTCTTTATATTTTGTTAGGAAAATGAGAACGGTTACAGCTATTTATAGCAGCAAACGCACACAGAAATGCAGGTTCTGGGGCAAAAACAGAGTTTGTACAATCCTAACAAGTTTGCAAGTCAATATCTGGTATGAACACCTTTATTTTCAACTCTCTTAGGCAAGCCTTAGTGGAATTTATTGAAGTAATCTTTAGGAATAGTTCTCCAGGCTTCTTGAAGGACATTCAAAGCTCTTCTTTGGATGTTGGCTGAAACTCTGATGGTGCTTTTTTTGTTGTTGTTTTAGGCCTAGCACTTCTTCTTTTGCCCTTCACTTGTCCAGTTTCTTCACATTTCTGTGTAATAGCTCTTGGGGACCATTCTGTTGGTGCTTTACAAACTGTTATCTGTGGCATTTTTTTATCAATTCAACTTTAAACTTGAAGAAATTGCAACAAATTAACTGTTTGTTTTTTTTGATGCACTGCTCATAACACTGTGCGTAAAAATACAATTTAAAATCGGTTTCTTTCTATGCTGTTTGTTGTATGAAGATGCAACACTGGTTCATGTCTCGCATTAGTGCCTTTACGCATTAATGATTGATAGGTCAGTCTTAAGTGTCTTACAAATGTCTCTTAAAATGGTCAGGTATAAGGAGTGGACTGAAAAGGAGTGGAAAAGCAGCCAATGTCCAAATCAAAAAATTTCCAAAGACCTCCAGAAAGCCTGGGAAACTATTGCTCATGACCACTTTTAATAAATTACAAGAAAGACAGGCTGTTGGATTAAAATATAACAAAATGAGGGGTGAGAGTCAAGACCTTTGCACAGTGATAAGTAAGGTTTCTAAATATATGCTTCAGATTAAGAGAGTGTTCGTCTCTATTTGTCATCTATATATTGTCGCCTAAAAAGCTGTTAAAATAGCCTTTGACAGTCTCTCAGTGGTTTCACAGTATCACATAAAAAACAATATTTTTGTTACCTAAAGCTCAAACATTTTGTAAGAAAAAGAAAAGGCATCATTATCATTACATAAAAAACCAAAAAAACAGGATGTACTTGTTTTACGTGTCCCCAGACTGCCTTCAGGGTGCTTTCCATCGTTATGGTTATTTATAAAAGATTGGGATGTGACCGGGATTATGGTTGTTTTCCAATTACTGAGCCCCACTTTATTCACCAAACTCCAGGAACAGTTTCTAGGAACAGTTGATAAAATCACAGGACGAGAGATTCTGGAGGGTTTTAGTGGAAATAAAGACTGTTACCAGTTACTGTGAAGGATCCTGATTATCTGAAACAATGAAACATCTGTTTACTCCGGATTCTTTTAAAATTTGTGTCATTTAAGTGAAACTTTCAGAGCTAATGCCTTCTGATGTTATGAATGCATGTTTGATATCTGCAACTTTCTTTTTCTTTTAATAGATAAGACAGATCGGACAGTTCAAGCGTGCTTTTAGCTGCAAGGCAGGGAGACAAAATGAGCTCTTAAACACAGTAATCATTTTTAGTTTAGTTTAGTTTTTTTGTCAGAAGGAGTAAAACAACTGATAAAAATGCAAGAAGCTTCATAATGTAAAAAAACCCCCACAAAAACGAGCATGACTTCATCTGATTCTCCATAGATTTTACTAAATGTGCTGCTGCTGTGTTAAAAAGGTGTGAAAACTGGGAAAACCCTAAACCCGAAACACAGTGGTTTCATAATGTGCCTTGAATTTAAAGTGTCTTTAACTACGAGATGAACAATTTATGATTTTCATGTCTTGTATGTTGCTGAGTGACCCCTAAATGCCACTGCTGTCGTTCCTGTTTTCGTCTGACATGTGACACCTACTGAATGTTGGTGTGTTCTCATATTTCCGTTCATTAAGCTGCAGCTGACCCCTATTATTCCTATTAAATGTGGAAATACCCTTGTGTATTAAGTTTGTTAGGATCATCATCAAACCTCATTTTATGAGCTATTCTTGCGTGAAAGAAAAAAAGTACCTTACTGCTTATTTTAACATTACGTGAGAGTTCTAGGGGATATTTTTTAGTAAAAGCAAAATCCTGCAATGTAAATGTCGTCACACCAGTCCTCGAATACCATTTCATTTTTCTGCGAGAAATGCAATCAATGAAGAAGCACGTTTTAAAAGTGTGCCTGCAGCCTGCAGCGGACAGGTGCAGCCGCCGTGTGCGTGGATGAGCTGGATGTGCCCCGCGCGCGCTCAGCAGGATCCCGAGGCCATGAGGAGATCAACGTGACAGACGGCACCGCCTCATGACAGTAAACGCGGACTCCACACAGCCGTCCACGCACAGGTGCACGTGGTTCTCCCACCGTGACCGAGCCGTTCTGCAAACAGACCAATAGACGAGACAATTTCATATTTCCTCTTCTGCAGATTCAATAAGTTGTTTGTCTCCATGAGATTAATGATTAATAAAGTGAACTTTTGTCCTTCAGTGCAGAGCTCTTGACGTTTGAAAAGCCCCTTAAATTGTTTTATTGCCCTTGAAGAAATATTCCGATATTTTTTTTGCTATTTTGCAGTCGTACGTGAGATTGTGCCTTTAACGGCTCGATTTACTCTTTTAATTTTATTGTGTTCCTTTTTTAAAAAAAACAAGCAAGAAAAACCCGTAGTAGGTACCACACCTACTCGCCTCGCGAGGTTCGGGTTTGTTGAACTCCCGCGATGGTTCACTGCCAGCACGTTCCCCGGCGCACAGCCTTGTTTCCATACACTTCAGCATGGTGGTACACGGGATCGGTCATGCCCCGCCCTACGCTCTGACGTCATCCGCCGTCCGCCCACTGAGGTGCCTCATCTGTAGGGAGTGGGCCGTCCTTTCGCCGAGGATACAGCGCCGTTTAACACGTGAGCCTCATGTGACAGAGGTAGATCAGTCTGAGCGGAGAGTCGGAGGGTTTATTTAACTCGTCGTTCTGTCCTCCCCCACTTTCCCAGCGCGCCACCAAGGCTTGACTTCCTCACCGCTGCGGGACCACGGCGTGGAGATCGCAGGAACTAACTTTACAGCGTTTTGTTTTTTAAAAAATGACAGATTATTAGACAGTTTTAACCTTTTTTGACGCATTCTGCGCATTTTTCGTTGCATTTTATCATTTCCCTTTTTTATTTACAAATTGCTTTGCAAGTGCTGATAGAGCGCGTAAATAAATGCGTATTTATTTCTGAGTGCTTTTGGAAGAGTACCTCGGTTTTGACAGCAAAATTGGAATACAAAGAATGGAGCGAATTCCAAGCGCGCAACCACCCCCTCTGTCCAAACATCAGGCTGAACTGTCAGACGTGCAGGGGTAAGTTATACTTTGGAGATGTAGCTTTCCCAGACTGTGTCCCCCCCTTTTTAACCTCCAACTAAAATGTACCTAATGTATAATTTTGTGCACTTTACCGTCAAAATGACCTGATTCCTTACTCGTGCGCTTTTTTTTGTGTTTCTTTAGGATGGATTTCCCAATGTATGTTTATAAACCCAGGCGGGGAATGAAGCGAGGAGAAGAGAGCAAGGTCCGTTCTATGTGTGTGTGTGTGTGTGTGTGTGTTCGTGTTTGTGGTTGTTTATTGCCAATTGGTAAAGTTAAGTAATAACCATAGAGCTCAAACATCCAGGAATTAGATTAGGAGTTGGTCTATAGTCCCATAAATGGTTGACCTAGTTTCTACTATGACATAACTCCTGGATTCCTTCCTATCGGTGTATCTGCCTCTGGTCATGGAGACTTGTGTGCTCTCGTTTCACTTAAATTTACGCAACATTTCTGTTTATTCTCTTAGGAAACCTACAAGCTGCCTCACAGACTTATTGAGAAGAAAAGACGTGACCGGATAAACGAATGCATCGCCCAGTTAAAAGATCTATTACCCGAGCACCTGAAACTAACTGTAAGTTCATAGTGTAGGTGGGAGGGTTAATGGGATTGGCTGTATTGAGCGGCACGCACCATCTAGTGGCTGTTTAGTGCTATCACATCTTTGTTGAGTGCGTCAGCAGCTCATGCCGATGACGGCTCACGTTAAAGAGAATGTGCTGCTGTTAGATTTTGTTGTTTCGAGTGTATAGTTTAAAAAGTTACATTCAGTGTTGATTTCCTTAATGCAAATGAAATTTCCATAAATTTGTGTAAATTATTTCAGAGTAATCACATGTGGTGATGTGTACATGTGTGGTAGAGCTTGGTTTCTGCGTGTTATATAAGACGTGAGGATATGCTGACTGTGTGCGTGTCTCTCCATTAGACTCTGGGCCATCTGGAGAAGGCTGTGGTTTTAGAGCTTACGCTCAAGCACGTGAAAGCCCTCACCTCTCTTCTTGAGCAGCAGCAGCAGAAGATCCTCGCTCTTCAGAACGGCATGCAAATCGGTGAGCTGCAGATCATTTTTGCACACGCACAAACACATGAGGAGGAACTGGATGGGTTTGTTAGACAGAATGCAAATAATGCAAGTGAATGCAGAATTGCACCACTGAAAGTAACTTCACTTACAGCGGTTTACAAAAGGTCACAGTCTATATTAGATTTCTGAGTGTGTTGTTTCCTTATGTGTTTATAGAGCAGCCTCCCATCAGCCAGGAGAAGTCAGAGGAGATGTTCTGCTCTGGCTTCCACATGTGTGCCAAGGAAATTCTCCAGTATCTCGCTAATCACAAGACTGACGGAGACTTCACCCCATCCCACGTCATCAGCCACATTCACAAGTTAGCTGTAGAGGTGCTGCACAGTCCAGCCCGACCCTGCACCCCTCTTAGCCCTCAACCCGAGGAAATCCCTGCCTACCAACCTCATAAAGAAATGTCTCCCAGCTTAGCCCCTAAGCCCAGCGAGGGCTACGGGAGGAACTGTGTGCCCGTCATCCAGCGGGTGTACGCTTCACCAAGCGGCGAGCAGAGTGGCAGTGATACAGACACAGACAGTGGCTACGGAGGAGAGCTGGAGAAAACCGAATCTGGGGCGCCCCAGGGACATCCAGATTATTACGTTCATGGGAGCCAGCAGAAGCGACTGCTGGCTGACAGGCAGAACTCCAGCATCAAGCAGGAGGATGACGAGCCACGCCACAAACGAGCCCGTGTGGAGTCGTCTGAAGATGAGCTGCTCTCAGGCGGAGAATCATCAACTTCTTCATCCTCTAGCGGATATGGAAGTTTCATGAGTGCATCCCCTAACCATCCACCCCCTCCTCCACATCCCCTCTGCATGCCTTTCTACCTCATTCCACCCTCTGCTGCAGCTTACCTACCAATGCTTGAGAAATGCTGGTACCCTGGGGCCATGCCAATGCTCTACCCTGGCATGAGCAGCTCATCACCTACCATACCCAGTGAAAGGCCCGGCCCACCTCAGCTTGTGCTGTCTCCCCGGGGAGGTTCTCCAGCCCCAGCCATATCTCAGACCCCCATGGACTCTCCTGCTCTCCTTCAGGCACTCAAGCAAGTACCACCCCTCAACCTGGAAACCAAAGACTGAGAGATAAAGGCGAAAAGACTGCCCTGATATATTGCCCTGTTCTCAAAACACGACTGAGCTGTTCCATAATTCATAATCACTCATCTCCTCTTTTCCTCAGCCTGGAGGGTAAAGCATCAAATAAGAGGACTTGTAGAAAGGATCAAGGAGAGAGAGAGAGGTGAGAGCAGCATCCTTCCACGCTGAGAGCAAAGCAAAGCTCTGGTTGAATGTCAAATGCTCAGTGGTGTTCAGTGGTATATATGTATCATATAAACTGGATCTGCCCTGTGCACACATAAACACACATATGGTTGAATGTAAAGAAAGAAATGTTTTAGCTGCTGCTGTTAATGTGTAAACACAGATGAACATTGACGCATCTCACTCGCGATTTTGTAATTTAGAACGTGTTGCACCAAATGTTAGCGATAATTTGCCTCCCAAAGTTTGTCGCCTATGTCCTTTGCTCACCATTATGATTACTGAGATGGAAAAAAAAGCCCTTTCAGCCATGACCGGCACCACAAAATACAAGGATTCCCTCAAATGTGTACAGACATGAGCGAGGGTACACCACATGGTAGATGAAGGAATAGGCCGCCGCATGGCCACGCTGAATGAGAGAAGTGTCGTTTATGATTTAAACAGACACCTAAGATGGATTTTTCTGTAATTATTGTTCATAGATTTATTGTACATTTCTATTTTTGATACCTTCTCGCACTCTGTCTGCCCCGAGAGGTATACGAGGAGGGCAGAGTGTGGACAATGTACGTCGTGTACTCAGAAACTGTGTACATACTGTAGCACTGTGCTGGACCTGGTCTGCATACTCGACATCTGTTTCTGCTCAAGTCAAACCCGGTGTTTGTGCTTGCTGTTGCCTTTTACTTGTGAAAAGCTGATAAATCTCAGATGTTAATTCTCTGTACTATGTATGAATCTTGGAGACAAAGGAGCAAGGAAGTGAATGTAAACGTTTTAACCAGAAGACTAGTTTTCTATAGAAAGAGGTACTTGAGATTTTATATTTTGGGACCTACATGAAAGATGTTTGATGTAAATATTTTGTCTATAATTGTTGATATACATGATATAAGTGTATTAATAAAGTATTTTTTTTCCCGTGGAAACTTGTTCTGACCGTATATGTACGAAAGAGAGTGAGAATGTGTGCGTGGAAACAAATAAATACTTTTTAGAGGTTTTACAGCACCACAGCATTCACGTCACAGGGAACACTTATGTAATGGCAGATCTGTGGCATGGCTCTCCTGCTGGTTAACCGTCTGTGGCCTCAAATGCAAAAACACAAGCAAACACACGAGTATAAACAACTACGGTAAATCATCTGAGGCAACAGTCAGAATACATCTGCATCTTGTCTCTATGGCTGTATGAGACGATAGTAAATACGATTATTCCAGATTTGTGACACATCCCTCTGTATTTAGTTTCCCTGCAGAGTGCTTTACCTCCTGGAGACATGCAAAACATGTAGCTGTATAATTTACAAAAAATGCTACCACTACCTCCTGTGTTGTGCAATCACATTTTTCATCTATGCGATAGCACCTCCAATTATAGGTTTATCTCAGTGCAGTTCAACACAAGCCCAGTGCCAGTCACAACATCTTTGTCTTCCCACCTACACATTTTTTTTCCAGTGCCCTTTTTTTCTGAGCTTAGTCATTCTGTTGCTGGTTTGTTTATATAATCTACAGTTTGAGATTACGACCAGCCACCTAAATGTCATTTATATCTTTCAAACTAGTTTCCTTGAAGCTGATTTCCATTTATTTGTTTCAGGAGGAGTTGCATGTTGTATTGATGTCATGAGTTTGCAAGCAAAACCATTATACATGTACTCACCACCCACTTTGTTATTTACAAAGTTATTTGCTAGTGCCAAGTTGAGCCCTTTTTACCTTCAGAGATGCCTTAATTCTTCTTGGCATAGATTCAACAAGATGCTGGAAATATTCCTAAGCAATTCCCATCTATACTGACATGATAACATCACACATGATGTGAATCTCCTGTTCCAGCACATCCCAAAGGTGCTCTATTGGAATGAGATCTGGAGACTGTGGAGGCCAGTTGAGTACAGTGAACTCATTGTCATGTTCAAGCAATCAGTATGAGATGATCTTGTCTCTGTAACATGACCTGTAATCCCCCTGATGGAGTCATCAGAAGATGAGTGCACTGTGGTCGTAAAGGGACGGACAAGGTCAGCAATAGTACTTTGGCTGTGGTGTTTAAATGATGCTCAGTGTGCCAAGTAAATTACCCCCACACCATTACAACACCATCACCACACACATATATGTTGATATATATCAGGATAGATCCATGCTTTCATGTTTTTTACACCAAAGTCTGACCAGCGAATGTTTTTCTATTCTCATCTTATCCAATTTTGATTACCAAGTACTAATTCCAGTGTGGCCATCTGCTGGAAAGACTATCTGCTTTAAGGTTTGTGTTGTGCTTTCATAAATGCTCTTTAGCATAGCTTGGTTGTAAGTGCTTATTTGAATTACTGTTGCCTTCCGATCAGCTCAAAGCAGTCTGGCCATTCTTCTCTGCAATTAAGAAGACATTTTCATCCAGAGAACTGCTGCTCTCTAGAAATTCTCTCTTTTTCTCTGTAAACCCTAGAGACTTTTATGTGGGAAAATCCCAGCAGATCAGCAGTTTTCGAAATACTCAGATCTGCCTGTCAGTCACCAGCTATCATGCCACCTTCAAAGTCACTTTAAATCATCCTTAAATCTGATGCACGCTTTGAACTTCAGCAGGTCATTTTTACCATGTCTTTATGTCTAATGAACCGAGCTGCTGCCACATACATGAATATTTGCATGCAGGAGCACTGAACATGGCTGCTGGTACCAGTCGAGTATTGTTGCTGACTATGTCAATCCCTTTAAGACCACAGTGTGCCCATCTTATGATGGCTGCTTCCAGCAGGATAACAAATTAGTGGATAAGATGAATACCATGTTTTCTCAAGTCATATTCGACTGTCCCTTTCTCGTTGTTTCCTGTCTGTAGTTAAAAAATTATGACAAAGCATATGAAAAAAACTTTATTATTTTATCCATATGTGTTATTTAACACACAGCTCAACAAAATCTAGTTAACGACAGTTTACATGAATTTGATTAAACCTGTGGCAGTCAAGTGTGTTATTGTCTGAATGTTTTGAGAAAATGATTGTAATCAGTAGAGTAAGGATTCTTCTTCTTGGGGCATAAAGACCCATATCACTTAAAAAAATAACTTTCCAAGTTGTTTTTACATTTTAATTTTATTTTTGTAAAAAAGCACTGAAACAATTAAATAGGTGTTGCTAAATGTACCAGCGTGTCTGTGGACCCAGAATGATTTTCTCTGGTTATTTCCTGTCATCACCAAACCTTAAACCTTTTTTTTTTTGATCATTGAAACTTTATTGCCACCTGGTGGGGAATTGAAATACCCACATCCTATAAAAAGGCCAAACTTTTGTACAGACATGCATATAGATAAACTAATAGATATTCTGGTAATTTGACTTCAGCCCATTAAAATGCAAATTATTTTCAGCATTTCTGGCTGTGCTCCATCTCCATGCACTCAACATCTCTTGTATTTATGTTCTTCTGTGAGCTCCCCTTTGTGTCTAGCTTTGACTTGCCTTTGAGAGTTTAAGCATAACTGATGCTTGTGGGTAGTCGGGTGAGATAAAAAGGCAGAATTATGACAAACGTTAGTTCCAGTCACAATATTTGGTTGCAATTGAAAGACCTCAAGGGTTGGAAGGGGACCCTGGAGGGACGGAAAGACCCTGGAGGAAATCTTATGTCGTGGCTCAGAACTTCGCTGGGAAAGGAAGGATTTGGACGTGTGTGATGCATGATGACGAATGGACTGCTGTTTACCCTCTGATGTACAACACGCCGGGTCTAAGGAAAAGGATAGACTCCTTGGCACCAGGGTTGCCCCACTGACACGGCGACGTAATCCCAAACGCTGTGCTTTCTTCTGAGGTTCAGTGTGTACACTCACAGGCTGTTCACATGCCACGCTGCGGCAGGATTTGCGAACAGGGCAGGTGTTTTGACGTTCTGCTTTTCTATCGTGCTCCCTCTTTGGACATGTAGATGTCATCTGGCTCTTTTTCACTTGGCTCTCCTTGCCTAAAAGGGGAAACTCAGCAACTGCATGTGGCTTCTGACTGAATTGTTTGTGTCTTGGCTCAGCCACAGCTTGAGATAACTTCTCTGGATGGACCTGATGAGGGAGAGGTGAGTTAGAGATAAAAGACTGTCTGTAATGTCTGGATCTCTTTATGGGCGCTCCTTCCACTAGCAGGTTCACTCCAAAATACTGAGGAACTTCAACTGCAGCCTGAAAATGTGATAAAGTAAAAACAAATCACAAAATTTTCCATGGCATTCATCGTTAAGTAGAAATACCCTGGAAATAAACAGCAAATGGCTTTGGAGCCAGTCCAACCTGTTTGTAAATAAGCTTGAAGCCTCCTGTGTAAGCGCTGGGATCAGTCCTCCAATCTAGCACAACCCTCAGCGTGTCGACTTGCACAGCAGGACAGAGCCGCGCAGTCACAATGCTGGAGCAGGCCATAGTAGGGCTGGCATTGATCTCTAGAAGCCAAGGCCTCAGATCTCTGCCCAACATAAAATCAGCTCCATAAAGCTCAAAGCTTGCCTTGTGGGGCTCCACCAAATCCTGGGCTGTCTGTAGAGCATGGACAACTGCTTGCTGCATGCCTGGTATCACCACCGACTCCCACTCTGTCTCACGCCCTTCTCGCTGCAGAAAAGAGCGAAACTGTGAGCAGGACCACATATTATCCTCCGGCAGTCCTGGATGGCGGTTACGAGATGGCTGGAAGTGCTTCTGGATGGAGTTGTTGCACAGGTGGACTGAGCTGAGGAAAATGGTAGAAAATGGGAACATCCACAAAGTACTCTAGATAAAAGACGCCGTAAAACTTAACTGTAACCTTCATTTTTAGTCTTTTGCTTGAAAACTCTTACTGACCTGTCCAGAGTTTTTGTCGAGTAAGGCTGAGTGGAAAACCGCAGGTAGCACTCTTTGTAGAACCAGATAGTCAGAGGGTTCCAGTCAGTTACAAGGAACCACTGACGGAGGTCAAACTTTGTGCAGTGGACCAGCAGGGGGCGTTCCAAGTATTTTTGAACCACCCACTTACTCTCCTTCGTTAGTGCTCTGTCAGTGTCCACAAGTGCCAAAATCTCATCCAGGTGATTCATACACATAATGCCTAATGATGATGAGGGTGTGGGAGTGAAAAAAGAGATGAAAGCAGAGTTGATTAAAACACAAAATCAGAACTGCAATTTTGACAAACTATATGATTCAGCAGTGTTTAAGATGACCTCGTGAATCAAATCTGATGTTTGATGATGGAATCTCATATCTTTAAAGTAATTTCACTCTGCCAGCTTTCAGTCAATACCATGTCAAATTTCCCAGCATACATTCAAAGAATGGGTCATGTTAATTTCTTAACAACACACATAAAGTCAATAATGAAATACAAAGTACTTCAAAAATAAAAAGAAGGCTTGGCTTTACCACTGCTGTGCAGTGCAATAAAGGCCTCTTGTGTGCAGCCAGATGGAAGTAAATGCGACCAAGACCAACAATTTGAGCATGATCGCAGACAGAAAACTATTTGACAGCTCAACAACAACAAAAAAAAGATCCGTGGACAAAGTTGTCCTCTGAAATTTGTCAGAAAGTAATAAGAAATGACTTGCAAAGCGCAAAGTGAACACCCATCCTACTAAAGATAAATGAGAGTGAAGACAAAGTAGCTATACCTGCATATATAATTCCACTTAGGCCAGACTTGACTACAAATCATATCTTTGTTGAGATAAAAACAGTGGTGTTTAAAAACTTATGTGAGTCTTGAAATAAAAACAATCGAAAGGAGGGAAAAAAAGAGTGTGACATCTTTCTTCTCTATGTATAAAAATTAGTAAAACAAAACCGAAAAAACAGGGATGTTAATAAAATATAGGTTTTGTTTTCAAATATTTTTATGAGAAAGTTTGCACAGAAAACTTGATGCTATAATTTAAGTTGTGCTACTGTAGTCTTGGCAGACTATATTGTTATGCACATATAATTTTTACGTAATTTTTACATATGTGCTGTGTTTTTTTCTATTTTGCTGTAATATAACTTCCCCCCAAAAAAGGAAAATCTAAAAAAAAATAATAATAATTATGTCCAATCATCAGTTGAATGTCTGAAAAACAAAACCAGGCTTGCTTTCTTCAATATTTTTCACAGCTGTTTACCTGTAAAAAAAAAAGAAAGAAAAAAAAAGCAAGTTTGCTATGTAAGCATCATATTAACTATTACGAAGGTAAATTATCAGAAAAAAGCCTAACCTCTTCCTCTTGATTTGGCACCTGGTTTGATGATCCAGATGTTCTTTAATCCATCTGTGTCCAGCTGTGGGCAAACAGCCTGAAGTCTGGTTAACATATCCTGGCAACGCTCCACAAATACACTGCTGCCCCTGATCAGTTTGCCTTTACTGCATATAAACATGTTATTGTTAGAATTGCAAATACAGCATAATTTACAGTATTTGTAATTTTATAGTAGTGGAACTGGAATGGTAGTTTTCTAATGCCCTCTGTATTTTGAACATGTATAGCATGTCATTCTATATTTAACCCCAACCTTTACTTATTGACTTGACTAAGCCATTGCATGGGATGTACCACTGACAGGTACAAGTGATACCTGACATGAATAAATCCTTCCAGCAGCTAGAAAAGGCCAGTTTAAAGGACAGCACAAAGGCTCTGATCATGGCGGCACAGGAAGCACCAGATGGATGTATGCAGGAGTCTACCGCAGGCGACAGGACCCAGACTGATGCCCCAGAGACAGTCCAGCACATAGTAGCAGGATGTAAGAGGCAAGCCAGCACACCGTACACTGGGAGGCACAACTAAGTGGAGGGAATAGTGTACAAGAGCATACAGAAGTTCCCAAGTCCTAATGAGAGACACCACCAAACGTGGTTGGAAACATCATGGCTAAGGTCTTGTGGGACTTCAAGTTCCAGACAGACAAGCAGCTGCTGGCCAATCAATCAGACTTGGTGGTGGTTTACAAAGAGCAGAAGACCATAGTTGTGATAGATGCGACAATCTCAGTGGTCAGTAACATCAGGAAGAAAGAGCACAAGATAATAGAAAAGTACAACTAGAGCGGATGTGGAAGCTAAAGTCCAAAGTGGTCCCAGTGGTAATGGGAGAACTGGGATCTGTAAACTGTATGTAAGCTGTAAACTGGAAGATGGTCTCCAGCAGATTTGAGACACAACACCTGAGGTCCAGAAGAGTGCAGTGAGCTAAGATATTGCGCAGAACCCTCAAATTCCCAGGTCTCTGGTAGAAGACCCAAGATAAGAAACACACACACGCCCCTTATGGGATGTTCTCCTGACTAATGAGAACTCCAATTTTGCTATTTCAGATACCTTTTAAAGTTGTTAGCAACCTAAATTGATTTTTATAAGAGGCTTCCACTGCCAGTAATGAAAATAAAATGAGTGTAACCTGTTGACAATTTGTAGAAAAACCCTGAAAGCTCCCAGAAAATCTCTCAACTCACTGCACAACCATGTAGTAGTGTTTAAGAAACTCTGCCCATTGCGCTTCCTCCACCGAGGGCGGTATTTCTGCTGTTACATCAATGTCGCTGTGCTTTAGAACACTGAGAAACTCTTGACACACGTGTAAGGCTGTGTTAATAATTTCTGGACCAACAGATCGATGCTCCTTATTATCCAACTCTGCAGAGAGAGAGAGAGAGAGACAATATTGCACCGTTATACTCCCTCTTGTCCAAACTTTGCATCACAAGCATTTTTATTTCTATGTGTGAGAAATTATTTCTAAACCTTCAGCGAGACTGTTCTTGGATTTTTGTTTGTCCCCCTCTGGTTCATCTCTTCTCCAAATACTTGTCTCAACCACATACTGCAGCAGACTGGTACATGCTGTTCTCCTGAAATCCTCTTTATGTCCATAAAAAAGAGAAAAACAGTCAGAGAAGCTGTTGGATAGGACATAAGTCATCTTAAAAATTCTTTGCACCTAAATTACACCTCATTTAGTCTTGTAGAACATCTTTTTTTCTGTTATATGTAATTTACAGCAGACCTATGAATGCATGCTTTTCATCCTCTGCTCCAAGCCTGTAGCATCTTGGGAAGAAAGTGTCTGGATCCGCTGTGTCAAACCACTGAAGGTTACGCAGATTCACACAAAGTCCCACCTGAAAACAAAACAATTACACTGCAGGAAAAGAGCTAAATAAAATGTATGTGCCAGTTAATCATTAGAAACGTTTTACCTTTGTGGTAAATGTTCCAGCATTCGCATAGTGATTGGTCATCTGGTCGTGCCGCAAGGAGCGACAGTCTATGTTATCCCGTCGTGTCGTCCAGTAGAAATACGTTGTTTCATTTCGAACAAGGCGAGACTACAAGAGTCACAACAAAGACACAAGTGAAAGTCCCTTTGGCTTTACACTGGGCAAGATATCTGTGTTAAGTTAGTGGGTACACCTAAAGCTTATCTTACCATGAGATCATACATGTCATCAACGTTCTCCCCTTTCTCGCCTTCATCCGCTCTCTCTGTCACAAGATAAGAGGTGTGTGTATACATGCATGGTTACAGGTGTTTATAAAGGGGTCTGTGTTAGAGGCTAGAATCTGTAATGCAGCGTACGATTTCTTGTTTACCAGCTAAAGGGAAATCCATCTAACTTGTGTTACAATTACTCTCTGTTAATTATTCCCACACTTAGAGGAGGGCAATCCTTTCTCTTTTTGGCCTTACCAGTAAAATAACTGCAGATCAGACCATCATTACCATCCTCCTCCTCAATGCAGGGGTAAGTAGGTGTTTTTTGGACGGGATGTGGCAAACGACGTTCAACCCACCCTCTGGCCCATAATGCAGCACGGATCACTGGATAGGGTCCCTGCACTGAAAACACTTTCCTTAACTGAGAATGACAGGAAAAGAAATGAAGAAAAAAATATGACACAATCAACTGTGGCATTACAATAAAAATCTGTTTTTACATACGATCACCTTCACAGCTTTGTCCACCAGCGCTTTAGCTGTTTTCAGCCTGTCTGGATTGATCACTGGCAGGCTAGGTACACTGGATCGTATCCTTCCCCCCACTGGAGCAACTGTGGATTGTAACACTGGAACAAACTCCATATTTAAATATGAAGTAGTAATTATGTTTTTACCAGCAGATGTGCAATGACTTACCTGGCATTTGTTGCTGAGGTCTGTAGGTCTCTTTTCAACTGACCAATGCACAATGTGAAAGAGAAAGCAAAAATGCAACCAGTTGCACTATTTTTACATCATATTATAGGATTTGAAATTATACAGATCTATGAATAGCAAGCTAATATAAGTAGATCCAAATTTATAGAGACAATATCCAAATATACCTTTTCACTGTAGACCTAAACATGCTGTTTAGGCTACTGGCTACTGTTTCCCCAGCAGCTGAAAAATAGAGGAGGCTTTACTATAAATAGTATGGCATGTGGTACCTAAATATGTCTATGCAGCAGCTGAAGAAGGATGTAAATTGGGTTAATCAGGCATCTTAATCTGAACTGATTTAGGCTGTGATGACTGGCAGAGCTACGCGCAAGAAGGGCGCAGGTGCGCGCACACGAGTAGAAACATAAAACGAATACACCATGACCAGCCGTGGATTCATAAGCCAACTCTCCATGATTTAAATTAGCGATTAAAAAGGCATAAAGAATATTTCTAAAATGAATCTCAAATAAAACCAGGTGTTATTTTACAGTGGACATGAATATACAAACCTCTGTTGTCACTTCCCCACTGAACTGGCGGCTCTATGCATGGGCTGTATCTGTATGCGTCCATAGACTTGCTCAGTCCGGCTTCCTTCATGCTGCCGCACACTGTTTCCATAACAACCGTGCATGCTCCCACAGACAGTTTATAGTTGCCCCAACAACAGTGTCCAGGAGAAACAGGACGCCACGCCGGTGGATGAAAAGTCCACCACCTTGAGGCATGCCTTGAAGAAACTGGATCACTATCGGACACTATCAGTTGCAAACAGCGTGGCTTACAGGTGTATGCGACATGCACACGGACAATTAAGGCAGTCATACATGATATGTGTGTGGAAATATCCCGTTGCAGTTGCACTTTGAATTCAGTGTGAATGGACAAAGTGGTTAAAGAGGGTCAGCTTGCCAAAATTCAATACAGTGTTCTGCAACGTGACTGGTAGGCAAGAGTTCATGCCGAGGTCAATGATGGAAAAAAAAAAAACTAACAAAAAATGTTGCTTTTATTGCCTGGTTAATTAGATCTTATCTCCTTATCTATCAATAAAGATTAACCTGTTGTGTAGTTAAAGGAACCCATCTGTGCTACATCGTAAATAACTGCCTTAAGTGATAAATTATGTCATTTACTACGCATGGACCTTTTTTTGCGTAATGCATCAGCTTAACACACGATGGCATCCGAAGTCTTCTGGTATATTCTGGATCAATCAGATTCTGAATGTTTGTGTTCGTTCAAGCCAGTGCGCCAAGAAGGCAACACTACAGCGTCTGTTACAGCTTAATATTATGTTACCAATCTGCGTATTTTGTAACCCGAAACCCGCAGTCACAAAGTTAAGTCCAGGTAGAGTGGTTTGCTACTGGACTACATGAAAACATTTATTCTACTGCATAAATTTCATTGTTATAGGTTGGAAATTTTTACGCCTTTTCCTACAAATATCAGACTCTTAAAATTAATTGAACTGGTAAAGATTAAGCTTTACCCAAATATGATTTCTAGACAGGATAAAAGGCATCTGAAATGACAGTTAACCGTTTTTAACAGCTTTGTAATTGAAAAAGAGGAACATATGAGTGAACCACTTTTTTGCATATATGCATGTTATATTTTCGTAAATGGTACGTACATGTATGCATATATGATACAGCAGCCTTCACGTGATATGCCAGACTTTATACCTGCATGTTTTTTGTTTTGTTTTGTTTTTTTGTGGATTTCAGTATTTCAGACCACTTACTAGCATTAATAAGATGTGCGCCGTTGTCCCATTAAAACATACCAGCTTCACATTTAGTTTGGTGGGATCTGCGCTACAGTAAGTAAATAAAGTTTATTAATTAAACGCTTTTCACAGACAGAAATCTAAGATACGCACAATAAACAGGAGAAGCACCAATGAACTTTAAACAAGATAAATACTGTTAGTATAAATTATTGTGTAGGTTGAGTTATTTGTCATATTAAGATTATTCAGTCGTTTTAGGTGTGTGCAGAAGGACGGAATTGAACCTTTTGCTGTACACAGTAGTCGCACAACCGGAAACTGCTGTAAAGAACACTGTAAAGAAGCTCTGTAGGCTCATAATAGTCTTGGCTTCAACGTGTTGGTAGCAGCAATGCGTCGCAGCTCGTTGCTTACCTCTGCGCTCTGATTGGATGAGGCTGCAGTGATGCTCTCTGCATCCTGCTTTCACACAGCTACAGCAGGAGGGAGGGGAGCTCGAAGCGCGACTGGGAAATCATCTCAACACAGGAGCAAAATAACAATTTTCTTCGCTTTAGTCCTTTGAGATAGATGTAAACATTTAATATGACCGCAGAAACAAAAGGAGCTGATGTAGCCTATTCCTGACTGTTCACTCAAAACGTCCGGAAACAGCGCAAAGCGGCTCAGTGAAAGTCTCACTTTACACTCCGTGAAGGTAAAGCAGGATAACCAGGAGACCATGAGCGCGCAAGTCAACGACCCCGAGAGTATACTGTGCTACCAGGTAAAGTGGTCTTTTACTGTGTGCTGCATTGCTTTGACACTGTGGGCTGGCACTGAGCAGGATGCACACAACCTCGGACAACTGTAGTCCCATGCCTCGAGATTCTCTCAAACTCAAAGATTGAGAGCACTCTGGAAGGTTTATAATATTCTTTTTATTTCGTTATTCTACCTAAACATTTTAATGGTTAAGAGTCATCAGTAAAACATTTTGTATGATGTTAAGGTGTGTTTCCTGCCCTACAGGATGATGCTGTAATCGGGGGATGTTGTTGATGTTGTTCTGAGTTGCGAACACGTGCACTGATTCCGGAGAGCATTGAAATGCGCAGAGGGGTCGTAGCTCCTGGGACTAACGCACAAGAATACATGAATGATTGCGTTCTGGAAATGCCATGGACACGGTGCTGTGAGAGTGCAGCAGATTATTGATTAGATATTTTCCCCCGGCCCAACACAGCGCTCATTAAAAACTGCTGGTCCGAACGACGGGTGTGCACGAGGCAGAATAAAAAGAAGAGAGTGTGGTGGATTTTCTGCTGACTTTTAGTTAAACGGCGTGTTATTTCTGCTTAGTTACCCTCAAATGACCTTGACGCCATTCTCACATGGTGTTCTATAAAGAGCTGAGGGTCTGTTTCCATACAGGCAGAAGGGGGACAGCTTGTGGGAAAGCTGTGGTTTGAAGGGGAAATTGTCTTGATCCAGTGTCCTGCTGATGTGCATGTGTCATGTCCTCTAACAGAATCTCGTTAGCAGTATAGATAAGAGAGCCAGTGAGCACACCAGGCTCCATTCAAACTGACAATCATTAACATTTGAACAGACTGATTATAACCACCCTGGCATGCAGTTGGGCACCTTAATAGACTTGATGCAGCCTGTCCTAACAGTCATGTCACCCTTTTGATTCATAGCATCCTGTCTGGGCCAGAGACAGATGGAGTAAGACCAGAGGTGAGCTGGGAAGTCTCTGACATGATTAGCCAGCTTTCAGAAAGGGAGAGGAAATGGCCAGAAGCTCTTCAAATATTAGCGTTATGTAAGCTTGTGTTAAAATCTGTATAATTGTCTCTCCACCATGTCTGTGATGTGTTGTGGACCTTTGCGTTTCATACCACCTGCAACCTGTTGATTTCTCACACGGTGCTGCTGATGGGGCTCAGGTGGTGGGAAAAGAGAGGTAATTTCTTTTAGGAAAATGCAAAATGTAAAAATGGATAACAGCAGTAAGGCTGGGAATAGAACAGTTTCACATAGATATATCTGCACGATTCAAAGATACGTTGATGAAGGGTTAATTAGTAAATTAATAATAATAATTAATGTAATAATTAATAATTATTAATGTTTCCTTGGCATAAAAGGCGAATAATGTCAGCTTCCACGTTTAATCTATGATACTGCATTATATATATATTCTTAGAGGTTTGTTAATATTAACTACATATACTGGAAAAAGTACAAATCAGTTGAAGCTGAAGTGCAACCATGGAAGAATGTGGATATAGGACTGGACAAACAGATGTTGTTGTATCAAGCAAATTGTCAGTTTTATATATATGTCTTTCTCCAAGTACTAAACAGGCGAGGTAATGTCACGCTAGGGAAATAATTATTGTGTAAATGTTAACAGATACTCTTTACTAATTGCATAAATTGACTTTTTAGGCCATTCGCCCCATGCAGCCAAATTTGATCTCACAACTAGCACAACCTTTGCATAGAACAAAGAGCAACACGTTTGTGAAACTTGTGAAACAAAATTTCCACATTCAGTCAGTGTGCTGCCATTGCAAAGAGCTCTAAGGTCCCAAATCAGTGAAATGCATCATGGGGTTAACTGTTAACATACTTAACATAACATACTCGGGTTAACTGTCACTGGGATGTTGGTCAAAAGCTTCTAATTGTCTTTTTCAACAAAAGATTGTAAAGCTGACAATGACTCAGACCTTCATCTTTGCAAAGCCCTTTGAGGACTGGATTAAATCTTTTGGCAGGGTGGTTTTGGTCCATGGGCCGTATTTTTGACACCCTTAGTTTAACCACTGATAAAGTTTAGTTTCACTGTTACAAACTTGAGTGCTTCATTTTAGTAGGCACAGTGTATTTTTTTTTAGTGCCATTCATGCACTGCGTATGCAGTATCTGCAATAAAGGAAAGTATTGTATTGATTGAGACAACTTAATTTCCCCTCACTACTTCCTTTTATCTAACAGAAATGTAAATCAATAAGTCCAAATAAAACCAGCAAAAACAAGCCTACAGACACAGTCGAAACGAACTGCAATGACTTCCAGATCTCTAACTAAACCAACTAAACAGGTATTCATTTTCAAATGTTCACAGTATCACTCCCGGGCCTGCTACTATAAGTGATTTTCAGTTACAGTTAATAATTTAGTGCACTCCACATCATGCATTTGTCTGCATTTTAAGCCCATCAAGCACAAAACTGTCACAGTTCCCAGTTTAGTCCCTTTACGGCAACTATTTGGCATCGGCCCGAAAGTTTCATTTTAATTAGTTTTGTGGTATAGAATCCGTTTAGTGACCGTGATCAATAAGCCCCCATCTAATGAATGAATGTGTACTTTAAAGAGCAGCATTCTAGTTTCCAAAAGTCTCCACGTTATGTGAAAACTGTACTAAAACTCTCATTTTTTTAAGGCGCTCAATACATTATTATAGTAATGAGGCATGACCAGCATGTCCAATTATTGGCAGCCATTTAGTTTGAAAGAGCATGTATAATCACAGATATGTGAAAAAGTCTTCGAAAATTAGGAAATGGTGTAGACGAGTCTTTGGGAATCATTTGGTCCCCTGGACTTTGGCACTAGTATTTATTTATTTATTTTTTTCAATTTTTGGGCCAGATGACTGAGAATTAGTTAAAAACCCAAAACTCAGTGCTCAGCCCGCTTTAGTGTTTGCTTTTGATTATTTAACCTTATTGTGTACTATATTGTAGAAGGTGTAATTTTTAATTACAGTATATATTACAGTCTTTTGCCCACACAGCCATTTGAGCTGGCAGTAATCTTTCTAGAAGGAAAACAATTAGAGAGACAGAGCTATAGGGAGGCTGAATTCAACATGTGGCATTGAATAAGGTGTGTATGAGTCATGCTACTCGTGGGCTGATACAATCAAAACAGCCGTCCCTCTCATCCTACCTCCCCCAGCTATCTCTTTTCCTCTTTCACTCTCTCACCATTACCTCTTCCTCTCCACCATTCATGTTCATCCCCTCCTCTTAGTGAAGCGCTGTCACATGCGTCTGCACCAGATCTGTGATGTCACCGTGCTATGGACACGTTTAAATAACCTGGGGCTATGGCGCCAAGTGCCAATCCAGGCTCTCAGAAACAAAGCTCAGTCTGGAAGTGACAGACCCAGTTGTCTGAGTCAGGGTGCATATCCCTGCTGTCAATTCAGAGTGCTTGTGTGTGGGGAATAGCGCAGAGGGGTCAGCATTGAAAAGGGAGGTGGGGTGTTGTTGGAGTTTGAAGATAAAAATAGGAGACGCCAGAGAAACACAGTTAAGGAGGAGAAGGGAAATTTTGTCTGAAAAGATTTGCTGAAAAGCTGTTTTGTTGCAGAGCGCGAAATCAATGTTATGGTTGGTCAAGTCAGAAATGAAATCTCAAAAGACTCGAAAGTTCAGGCTTTTTTTTGCAACAATTTTTTGCTCATACGCGCATCATTTTCCTGCTTCTTGGGTTTTCAAAGCTCTCCATCAAGATCTCAAAGTCTTTACAGTAGCCAGCGAGCCCTGGCTCCACTCAGCTCCTTTGCAGTCCCGTTGGAGTCAGAGAGCATTTTAGTGCCAAGCATCGATTGCCCCGCTCAGCTAGGACACGGGGATTCAAATCATTGCTGCTCTACTTGTTCGGGACGATAAGCAGTTCAATATGTTGTTTTGTTTTTTATCCTCTTTGATGCTTTTCGAGGACACCTTGTCAAACAATACTTATCTTAAAGATGACGTCCTGCATCACAGACAGGTTTTATCAGCAGTCTAAGTAGGACATTCAACCCTGCTCTGGGAATCTGACATGTTTCTGGGACAGCCTGCTCGGCGTTTTCAGAGGTATCAAACACACATTTCATTTTCATACTGAGACACTAGACTGAGGTGTTTAAAGTCATCAGCATGTGGATCTTTGAAATTGGCTAAGTGTAATAAATAGAATCATTTGTTTGCATTCTAACAGTTTGTCATTAACTAGGTGAACAAAAATATTATTTCATACCCTTTTAATATTTAAAAAATTCAAAGGGCATAAAACATCAGATTAATTCCCGGAAAAGGTGCTGTCTTTTTTCTATGCACAATTTTGCTTCTTAACATTACTGTCTCTTCACTGCACATCAACAAAAAGCTTCAGTAAAGTTAAAAAGACCATCCTTTAAAAAAGTCGCATTACTTTGGGAAAATCTGGAGGGCAAATACCTCTGATGTCCCAAGAAAGCAAAACATAGCTAGAGTTTATTTATAAAAATACAGTGCAGTTAAGTTCTGATCTTTTCCAGCTTTGAATTCACATGATATTTGAATTAACACTATCACGTCTTTTTAGTCACAAAGCAGCTTCGGTGAGGGTCGACTGTTACCGCCGAGATGCTGGTAAAGGACAGAACCTCAAGGACAGGCAGCCATTTTGGCAGTGAACTGATCCTGTGGTACAGTCGTGCTAATCTGTTGGGTATATTATTGAGCCATAATCCCACCTCAGTACGGTGGCAGATGTTGATCTTGAGGAAAAGAGTAAAGAAAGAGGTCCGGTTGCCAGGATATAAAAACAGGCAGAATTCACAAGTGACTTGCTCTGTCAGTGGAAAATTACGCACACGTGCGTGCTTTGAGGGTCACAGATGTGCTCCCACGGAGGGAACAAACAAAACTTTGAGTTCCATGTGAGCCTTTAATTAGCTGAAGCATGTGACGTGACACAGGAGAGGTGAGTTGTGAATGACAGGGAACCATTAACTTGTTAAAAAAACACACACTTGCATGAATTTGCCATTAAGGAAGTGCTGTTAGTCAACTGTGACCTAGATGACTGCGGGCTGCAAGTCACAAGCATAGACTGAGGAGAAAGAACATCATAATCATGGAACAGATACATGGTTGTGTAATCTGATCTCGCCCACAGTGGCGACCTTTTATTTCTTTCATGTTGCATCTTTTCCTCTGTATAATGCAGCTTCACTCAGTCTGTAGTTGTAGTTATTGTTTTAGAGTTTAGATGTCTCAGTCTGTGTGTGTGTGTGTGTGTGTGTGTGTGTGTGTGTGTGTGTGTGTGTGTGTGTGTGTGTGTGTGTGTGTGTGTAAATGGAAACAAACTAATTGATCTGATCTGATGGCCTGTTGGGACAAAGAGCCTTTAGAGTCGTCCCTCTTTTGGAGTGTGTCTATATGTTTAGTAAAGTTGCAGTACTAATGGAGCTGACTGCCTGCAGCCTGAGCCCAAACCTATAAACTGCATGAAACAACCAACACCTGCACAGTTGCAAAGATTACTGGGGCGTTGTGTGTGAGAGAAAATCACAGCTACATGTGAATGCACACAGAGCTGGTTTGTATAGATGATATATCTTCCACATGTTCTTCTCGCTCTTATAAATGCAAACCCTAATTAAAAAATCGTAAACAAAACTCTGTTTAAAATGTAAATAAAACAGAACGCAATGAACAGCAACATGTCCCAAGAAGTTAGGTCGAGCAGTTATTGTTGGCCCAACAGCTGGTCTTTTCAGACATTCCCAGATGTTTACAGACTTTTTGTTAATGGAAAAGGGAATGCTGCACAGTGCTAAACATGACCCAAAGTGTGTCCCAACTTTTATGTGATGCTACCAGTAAATTGAAAGTGGGCTTCCCAGTTCTTTTGTACATACGGTACTTCTGTTTGTAACGATCCAGTGTTTTCACTTTGGAGACTCCGTTTCTGTTTGATATTTTCTGTTTGACTTTGTTCTAGTCTTCAATTTGAATATTACTTTTGCTCAGGATTTTTATTCTGATTTAGTATTCATAGTTTTCTTTGTTAGTTATTCTCAGGTTTTTCCTCTCCTCCTATCATCTGTGCGCCTAGTCTGTGTATCTGTTAGGTCTCCCCTAAGGGAGAGGCCAGCCACCCTTCGGAGGAAGCTCATTTCCACTGCTTGTATCTGCAATCTAGTCCTTTCGGTCAATACCCAAATATCATGACCACAGGTGAGGTTAGGGATGTAGATGGACCTGTAAATGGTCTGTCAATTCGAGAGCTTCACTTTTATGCTCATCTGTCTTCACCACCACAAACCGGTGCTGCGTCCGCATCACTGCAGTCACAGTACCAATCCATCTGTCCATCTCCCGCTCCTCTCTCCCCTCACTCATTAACAAGACCCCGAGATACATAAACTCCTCCACTTAGGGCAGAAAGTCGTCCCTGACCCTGAGTGGGCACTCCAACCTTTTCCGGCTGAGGACCATGGCAGACTTGGAGGTGCTGATTCTCATCCCTGCTGCTTCACACTTGGCTGCGAAACCGCTCCAATGCAAACTGCAGTTTTACTGATCCAGGCAGTCTTCTGAAGCAAAAGTTGCATTACTATAAAATAAACCAACAAACCAACCGATGCAGCCTCTGCCTCTGTTTATAAGTCCAGTTATTAGGAATAAAGACATAAATCTTTAAAAACAGATCACCAGTATCTACTTTTATTTTTTAAGATATATAAATCTAAAATAGCTAACTCTAGTTCAAAGAAAACAAAGAGGAACAGGATTAGAAGTGAACACAGTGACAGCTCAGGTTGAGAGAGGCAAGGCTGAGATGGTTTGGTCGTGTTTTGAGAAATTACAGTGGATACGCTGGACAAAGGATGTTGAATATGGAAGACCAGATAGAAGTCTCATGGGTGTAGTGAAGGAGGACATGCAGTGGGTTGGTGTGACAGAGGAGGATGTTAGGGATAGAGGCAGATAATCCACTGTGGAGACCACCTAAGGGAGCAACCAAAAGGATAAAAAGCTGACATTACTCTGGAGTAAATAGTTTATTAGTCAAGTGTTATTTTCATGGCTCTGTAGTGTAGTGGTTTACACATTTGCTCAACAAGTGAAAGAGCCCCAGTTTGATCCTGGGAGGAGACACAAATCGCTTTGGGGTTGAGTCAGGAAGTGCATCCGGTGTAAAAAGTAGTAACCAAACATGTGGAGCTGCTCACAGTGGTGACCCCCTGTGAATAAGCTGACAGCGTTTTAGTCCTATTTTCATCAGCAGATGTATTGTTGTATGGCTGTCCTGCCTCAGAAGCATCTGTAGAATTAAATGAAACTTCGATGCACTTAGCTGCTACATGTAGCCCACATACAGTGAGTCTTGAGTCCCATTCAGTCTTTGGCCAAAGCATGACTACCTAATTAAGTACCCTTAATCTTTGAAATAACAGAATTGGCTTGGGAATGTGAAGTGCTCAGTCACCGAAGAAGAAAAAAGAAATCCCAAAGCACTGATATGGTAGAGAGGATGTGAAAGGAGGCAAGAAGGCAGCACCAGGCCACCCATTGTGTTTCTTTTAAGCTCATTTGAAAGAGGCTGTTATAAAACATAACCGAAGTGTGTTGTGGATTTGAATTTTTGCTTTTAATAGAGTAAGACATTCATCTGTCTGAACTGCATGTTAATTACTTTTTCCTTATCAGAATCTTATGTTAATATGCTTAGCTGTTCCATTTTTAGCAGCATGGAGAGGCTAAAGAAAGTGGAAGATTAAATACTGCTTTGGGACTTCAAGTTACAGACACACTTACAGCACTGTCTTGTTTTTAAATCACATTTCATAAGTGCAGCCAGAAACCATTGAGTTTTTGCAATAAAACATGCGTGGGGTTTTTATCAGTTAAACCCTGTGAGAAATAAAAAGCTCTTGCTCCATAACACACAGTGATACACACAGGGTACTGGAGTGCAATAGAAGTTTTGTGTCCTGACAGGCTTTATGTATCAGGATATATTTATCCAACTGTGGTCATAATTATATACTATGGGTTTTTTTCTTCCTTTGTTCAGATTCGACATTTTGTGCAAGCAAAAGGCCATCTCTCTGAAGTGGTCCTTTCATCAGGGCAATGATTTTAGGCGTGCCATCAAATCCACCCAGGGATGGTTCTAAAGAGAATAAATTGAGGGACTGCCCCAGTGAAAGCCAAAGTTTGGAACCCCATTGAATTTCTGTTGGGAGACTTGAAATGGGCCGCACATGCAAGAAAACCCTGAAACAATTTGCAGTTGAGGGAGTTCCTGGTATTTTAGCAAGTCATCATTCAGATATATTTTCAAATAGATGATTAAAAGAGCTAATCGTCCATATGTATTGTGTTCATGTGAATACTTTGTAGCATTGTCCAGGTTCTTGCTCTTATGTGTATGTCTGACAAATGTGAGTCAGTGGCTCTGCTGGAGACCAAGCTAATATTACAATCCAAAAGCCTTTCGGGAAGACATATTGCAACTGTTTTTGCTGCTGTGGTCATTATGCAGCGATCCCAGCCACAGCAAAACATTGCTGACAGAGACACTGCAAGTCTTCAGCGTTTCCCTTTTAGTTTTTCCCCTAAAAGGCAATGCAATGAATGGATTATCCAGATACTCTCAGCCATCATTCAATATATGGTATGACAATTATGTATTCCTCATGCACACCTGTTGAGACAAATGCTCACAAAACAGCTTTGCTATAAATTAGATTATCAGATGTTTTTAAAGCTATCGATTAAAAATCTGTATTTTTTGTTCTACAGAATTCTGCATCCACCCACATGCAATCACAGTAGCATTGCCAGTATGTAAACACAATGCATACAGAGTTGGCAAAAGCATGCATAGTGTAGAAAGCAGATTATATATATCAGTGTCTGCATGTGTGTTTGTATTTTGCTGCTGGTAGGGATTTATGGCATCATGCATCCCTTCATCGATTTACATTTATTTATAGACTGGTGCAGTGCCCACTGTCACAGGCATATTGACGTCAGCAAAAGTAGACGTCACAGTGAGTGGAAGTTTTATTTCTGAGCTATGTTATCTGAACTACTGAAATAATAAATCATCACAGAGGAGTGTGACCACATCTGTGAGGTTGTTACCCCTGACATCGCCTAATTATAGGAAGATGACCCCAAATTGATCTAAATAACTTCAAACTTAACAAGGACAATATGTGATTGAAGTGCAGATGTTCATCTTTATGTCAAGGGGTTTACAAACATTTAGCATTATATATTTTTATATATATATATATATATCCCTATTTTTAAAGGTTCAAAAATAATTGGCCCGCTGACAAACAAGAAGTTTCATGAGCAGGTGAGACCTGTTCCCTTGTTATTTCATGACAAATGCATCCATCCATCCATTTTCTGCTACTTATCTAGGTAAAGGTTGTGGTGGCAACCACATCCCAAGCCAACTGAGAGATATAATCTCTCCAGCATGTCCTGAGTCTGCCCAGGGCCATCTCCTGATAAGATGAGCCCAGATGTGGAGGGAGTAGCAGTTCTACTCTGAGTCCTTCACGAATGGCTTAACTCCTCACCCTGACAAAGGAGACAGACATAATTTCTGAAGTTGATTCAACTTGTTGACTGTCATTTTAAATATGAGGACCAAAGAGAAGTCAGTGCAAGTGAGGAAGGCCATCATTAGGTTGAAAAACCAAGGCTAGATATATTAAAGTTCACAATCAAGTGTTTTCTTCATGAATGGGCACAAAGCATTTACAACAACACTCAAGACGAGGAAGGTCACATTAGACTTTGCTAAAATATCTAAAAGAGCACTCACAGTTCTGACAAAAAAACAACCCTTTGGATGAATCTGAGACGAACTTGTACCAGAATGATGGAAAAAGAAACATATGGAGAATGAGAAAAACAGGTAATGATCCAAAGCGTATCATATGATCTTCAAACACGATGAAGGCAATATTATAGCAGGGGAATGTCTGGCTGCCAGATGGGACTGTCACAAGTCACAGCATGAATTCTGAAGTGTACAGGGCTGTACTCGCTAAAGCATTCAGCTTAATTCTGCCGTAGTGATCAAACAGTGCTTCACAGTGGAAATACCCAAAACCATATTGCAAAAGCAACTCCAGAATTTCTCAAGGCAAAAAAAGGGGTTAAAATCAGTCACCTGATTTCAGCCAGGTAGAGCAGCTTTTCAGTTACTGAAACCCACAAACAAGCAACAACTGAAGATAACAGCTGTAAACATCTGACAGAGCATATGAAGGAAAGAAACAGCATTTGGTGATATCCATGGGTTGTAGACTTCAGATAGTCACTGACTGCAAAGGATTTTCATCCAAGTAATAAAATAATCTTTACATTTAAAATCCTGTTAGTTTGTTCAATTAATTTTGAGCCTCTGAAAATGGGAGATTATGTATAAAAATGTCTGATTCTGTTAAGGAAACATTTGTGGAAAACCCCTTTAATCAAAGTATGCAATTCAATCACATCTTGATTGTTTAATTTAAAATCTACGTGATGGTGTACAGAGGCAAAACTACAACAACTGTCAATGTATTTTACTGGTAATAGCTCCAACTAACAACATACTATACTAGTTGGGTCCATATATATTTGGACACTTACAAATGTTTTTTTTTTTTACCGGTTTACTGAAACATATCCCAACTATAGTTATATAATGGATATAGACATGATGTGTAGACTGTCAGCTTTAATTTAAGGCTATCCACATTCAAATTGTGTGAAGGATTTAGGATTTTGAGCTCCTTAACATGTGTCGCCCTCTTTTTAAAGGGAACAAAAGTAGCTGGACAATTGACTCAGAGGCTATTTAATGGGCAGGTGTGGGAAATTCCTTTGTTATGTCATTATCAATTAAAAAAGATAAAAGGCCTGCAGTTGATTTGAGGTGTGGTGCTGACATTTGGAAGACTTTGGTTTAAATAGACAACATGGGGTCAAATGAGCTCCTAAGGAGGTGATCCATGCAAGTGAAACAAGCCATCCACAAGCTGTGAAAACAGGAAAAAACCCATCTGATAAGTTGCTACAATAATAGGAGTGGCCAAATGTACAGTTTGAGACACCCTGAGAAAGAAAGAATGTACTGGTGAGCTCAGCAACACAAAAAGACCTAGTGTTCATGGAAGACAACAGTGGTTTATGATCGCAGAATCATTTCACCTTCACAACAGCCAACCAAGTGAACAACACTCACCAGGAGGTAGGCTCCTGTCTAGTCTACCAATTAAGAGACGACTGCATGAAAGTAAATACATAGAGTTCACTGCAAGGAGCAAGCCATTCATAAACCTCAAGAATATAAAGGGTAGATTGGACTTTGCTAAGATCTAAAAAATCCAACACAGTTTTGGAAAAATACACAGAACAGACTGTCTGCTCAGATTCAGCTCCGTGCAGTCAAACTGATTGGGCAGTATTTCATAATACACATGGACAAGGACCCAAAACATACAGCCTAAACAACCCAGGAGCTTATTAAAGCAAAGAAGTGGAAAATTCTTGAATGGCTCAGTCAGTCACCTGATCTCAACCCAACTGAACACTGAGACTAAACTTCGGACAGAAAGGCCCACAAACAAACAACAACTAAAGCCGCTGCAGTAAAGGCCTGACAGAGCATTAAAAGTGGGGAAACTCAGAATCTGGTGATCTACACGAATTCAAGAGTTCAGGCCCTTTGCTTGCAGAGGGTATTTAACCAAGTATTAGAAATGAACATTTTATTTTCAGTTATTTAATTTTTCCAATTACTATTGAGCCCCTGAAATAAAGGGATTATGTGTAAAAATGCTTTAGTTCCTCACATTTTTATGTAATCTTGTTGGATTAAATCTGAAAGTCTGCATCTGAGTTGTTTCATTTAAAAATTCATTGTGGTAATATATTTGTAAACATCCTGTAAACAGATACGATGGAGCAGTAGAGTTACTCCAAACATTTTGTAACATGTCTTGGAGCAATCTGCCATTATTATCATAGGTCAGATACACTCACCATGAAAAACACACTGCATGTGAGCTAACTGCGCTGTTTCTTAGAACAGCAACATCCTGCAGCAGTCTGCCAACAGATTCATCACCAGTGGAAATGGCTCTTTGTTAATTTGATTTGATTTCCCCAGGACAGTAGAGCCTAGCACTCATACTCTTTTTGCCTCTGCTGTGTGTGTGTCTGTGTGCTGCTGAGTGTGCACGCCTGCCTGTCCTCCTGCATGTGTCCATACCAGACATTCTAAGAATAACTGTCAGGAATTTGATGCTTCTTGTGGAAAAACTTCCTTTGCGGTGACAATAGCTTCTCCTTATCAGCAACCTTCTTGACTTAATAACCTTTAAATCTTTCTTTCAGGGCCTAATCTTTAAAGGCTGAAGACGATCAACATTTCCACCGAATCAATATGGCTACAAAGAGCATTGATTACACCAAAAAAAAAAAAATCAAAGCAGAATCCTTATGCTTACAAGTGTCTTTTTTATATCTGTGTCCATCAGAGGCCTGATGAGGAGGTGGTGGTAGATCAGGGAGGAACCAGCTCTGTGCTGAACATCCACTATGAGAAGGAAGAACTAGAAAGTGAGTAACTTGCAGATTTGTTGAAAGTTGCCCCCAGGTGTAAAATACAGGGTCAGCAAGAATCCATCAGTCACAGTTTTGTGAAGATTTATTTTAGACCGTCTGACTTGTACTGCTGCAAGTATGACTTTCAGTGGTACCAAAAAAAGCATTCTCTGTAGTTGTACATGGACCACGTAGCCTTTTAACAACAGGCCTGACCTAACCTGACCTAACCTATAGTCCTGAAGTGCCACCGAGCAGGACACCCAACATAAAAAAAATCCTCAAGAGGATAAAGATCTGATCCAGTAATCCACGACAAAGAAGGAAAATGTATTGTTTATCCTGAATCTGATGTTCAGCCAGTGGATGGACTGTCCTCTCCAGCATCCTTGTGCACACCTTCTCGGGAAAGCTGTGATTCCTGTCAAGTTAGAACACGTCCCTTAAAAAGGAGGACCAGCACCAAAGTATGCCAATCCCAGACCACAGTTTCCACCTTTCACATGATCTTGCAGAGGTTGCAGCCAAGACAGCCACACAACATCCAGCTCGTATCCAGCAAGCTTATGGATATGGATACCAAGTTCTGATTTTACAATGTAAGCCAAATTTTACAATATAAAAGAACACTTTCCTGAAGCTATCGTTATTGCTTTCCAAAAGCTGAATTTACTCCCACTTTTTAGAAAGACTCAGCAGCCACACAGAAGCATGTATGTTTATTTGGGGGCATGTGGGGGTGGGGGGTTGTTATTTTGGTGCATTATCTAAATGAACTTTTATTTCAGTGGTCAACTGAACATAAAAACTCAATATCTAAAAGCTCCAATCTGCTAAAAATTGCTTAAAAGTTTACTTGCTTTTTTGCAACCTGTATATATTGGCTCTACAGCATTAAACTGTATTAAAAAACTTAATTAAACTTAATCAGCTGGATCGCTGTGGCCCAATTTTACCTCTGACCACCCCCTCTCACTGCCTCACACTGAAGGCAACTCCAGAGTGGATTATACTCCAACCACTCACCAGGAGACCGGTTCCACCACCCAGTCTGTATCCTGAGGTGTTCCCAATTATATCTAGCTGTATATCAGTCTCCCACACTCGTTTGGGTCCTTTGTCCACAATACAAGTAATCTTATATGTCTCAAGAACTAGTTTCAGCAGAATGGGATCAGACAACCAAAGCCCCCACCTTTGAGCACTTCCTGATCCACATTGCACCAGATCCATATGGCTAACTATTTAGAGTACACCCCTTATGGGTTGCCAGCCTGTTGCAGACCCAACTTAGTGAGACAGACATACTCATACCTAATTTAGAATCACCAATTAACCCAACTCGACTAACTGGATGTTCTCGGACTGTAGTAGGAACCCAGGGCACCCAGAGTTAGCCCACACAGACATGAGAAGAGCAGGAAAACTTCACATAGAAAAGCCCCAGCCAGATGGTAGTTTCAAACCCAGCACTGCTAACATTGTTGCTGTGAGGCAGCAATGCTAACAGTGTAGTGTAGTGGTTAACATATTTGCCCGCCAAGTCGAAAAAGAGACCAATGTAGGATCTGGATCTCTGGCTGGAAATGAACCAATAACCTCCTGCTTGCCAAACAAATGTATGAAGTCCTGCACTACGCTATGCTGAGTTGACCAGATGCTGATCAATAATGTGTGTCCATGAGTGCCTGCATGTATGTTCACTCATCCTTCAAAAATAATAAAATTCATATGTCTTATGCAGAATTATTCTCTCAAAATGTTTAAAATCTATTTGTGTAAGCCTGTTGTTTATTTATTTATTTATTTTTTCAAAAAGACTAATATTCAAATAAAGCTCCAGTATATACCGTGTCACATGCAATCAGTCTCTTGGTTATCACACCACGCTGTTTTTGAAATTGAATCCACTAATGATAATTAATGATGGCAACAGTCAAGACTAATATAGGACAGGAAGGGTGTTGTTTTCTCATTTTCCCCGTGGAGTTTAACACCTATGCCTGAGTTTAATGGCTTTCACTTTTATCCTGCATGCTGAGAAATCATAGGACACATTATTCCTTCATCTTTTTTCTCCTCTCAGTGTTTGAAGATAATTCTTTTTCCAAGCGCTAAATGCTCTTAATATTGTGGGTAAACTTAAAAATACCTGTAGAGAGTAAACTAATTGCACAAAAACAGGTCACATAGATGGTCTCTGGTCAAATCTTGTAAAATTACTGAAGCTCTCTCAAGATAACCATCAGTTTTAAATTTTGGTTGCAAATCTTCACCACACAGCAATCAGGAGCAAAAACCTCTTCATTGTGAGTCTCTTTGGTCTAACGGGAGCTCTTCTTGTTTCATGTTTATTAAATAAATTAACAATAAAAATAGAACATTTGAAGACATCTTGCATCTCGGATTAGCCTATTTGCATAATAACTACTTGTTTTGTCAATCCACTAAACTCCTTACAGTCTTTTCATCAGATAAAATGAAGTTAAACTAAAGTGCATTAATAATGTGCAACTAATGAAACAGTCTGTGTGACATTAAAATGCTCGCATGTTTACTTGATAATCAAAGATACTATCTTTTTATTTTTCATGTCTTTTTTTTGCATCGTTTTCAGGTCACAGGACTCTGTTTGTTGGGGTCCGGATGCCCAGGCAGAGCCATCGTCACCACAAAAGTCATGGTTCCCGCCACCGCAAGAGAGACAGAAGGGCAAGCAGCATTGCAGCACAACAAAGCGAGGAGCATGAGACAACCAGTTCTAGTCATGGTAGCGCATACAGAAATAAACACATCAGAATTTTTCTTAGGCTAACCCATTACTTAAAGTGTTTTACACTTTAGATGCATTATTTTGACTCATATAGTCACTCACCAATCAGATGGAGCCATATAGTGACTTGCTAGCACAACCAGCACCCATAGAGTAGGTAGTGGTTGTTAAACAAATCCTATCAATATTGTGGGCACTTCACACATGCAGGACTCCAGGCTAAAATTGACAAACCACTAATTAGCTAACACAGAACAGGAACAAATCAGCATGCTGCACATGTGTACAAATCTGTGTTAAAGTATGTATGCATGTGGGCTCAGAAGCCATTAAAAGGCATGTAAGGACAAAGTAAGAAATGTTGTGTTTTGGAAAGTCTTTTGAGAACCTACAGGTCACCTCTCCTTCCTCCCACACATCATCAGACACACCATCCCAGCGGGTCCAGTTCATTCTAGGCAATGAGGAGGACGCTGAACACATGTCCCATGAGCTGTTCACCGAGCTGGATGAGATCTGTGTCAAGGATGGCAAGGATGCTGAGTGGAAAGAAACAGCCAGGTCAGGATATCTCCTCAGGGAGCTGTTGGTAACAGTGCTTAGCAATAAGGTTTCTGACAGCCTGGCAGCTCTACAGCAGCACTATTATGAAGAGGGAAGTCTACAAGAGGTAGTTACACTTAAAGCTCGCTGAAGGTTAGCTCAAGGTGAAAAGATCAAAAGCCGGGAGTCAAACAAATATGGCTTATTTGTGCTGTTCAAATGCCAAATCTTAGTTTCTCATGCTCACTTTTTTTATTTGGTGGTGTGAACCACTGTACAAGAGATTTAAAGCACATCTATGCGTGGGAAAGAAAAACAGCTTTCCATTTAAAGTTGAATGCTCCCTCTACACTTAGCTGAAGAAGAAGTGTATTCATCATACTTCAAGGAATTGCTTTAAAAAGACCCGACATGAGTCAAGCAGTCCCTATTATAGTCATGGTTGAGAAAGCATAGCATCTGTTCTCAAGGGCCTTTGGTTTCAGTTCTTACCTAAAGGTTTTAAGTCCCTGCATCAGCAACTCCTGCTGGACAAACCAGCAACTTGTGTGGTAGCTCACTGTCCTCCGTGTTAGAGGTAAACTCTAAATATTTACTAGATATTTTGGAAACAGAAAATCAGTATAATATCATGTAGCAGTGGAGCAGTAACAAGGAAATTGGAAGCAAAAAAAAACAACAATGACACAACGTGACGGATTTTCCATATTGTGTCTTTTTTGACAAATTAATAACTCAAGAATAAAACTGGAGCTTCAACAACAGAAAGATTAAAGCCCAAACAACACCTATAGAATTAAAGCATTAAAAATAAATAAATGCAAATAAATAAACACAATAATAAAACATTTATCATATTATTTTTATTTTAATTAATACTTTATTTAAATATTTCTAATGTCTGCAATCATAAAACTAAAAAACAGTTATAAAATAAATTACACTGTACACTGAACCCACATTATCTGGCTCAGATATTAATGAGAAAAGAGCGATACTATATATGCTCTAACAGCCCTAAACAGCCCAAATACATTGAAGTTCTGCAACCAGAATGAGACCAAAAAGCCAGAGGAGACTGAACAATGGGCTAACGGTGCCCTTTACTATCAAGCTCTGATTGCAGAGCTACTGCAGGAGTCAGGTTAATGCTTTGTTCAAAAGCACTAATCAGGTGAGGAACATTTTATCTGCTGGGAGACGATGTACAGCAAATGTACCCAGTGGGGACTATTGTAGAAAACTGACAGTAGATATGCTTAGGAATAAATTATACTATTGACCTTCTAAAAAATGCAAAAATGAAGAAGAAGTGATAGAAATGCTGTTTGTTTTTTTTAATGGTAGCTGAAAAGAAGCTTTTGCTAAAGCAAACATTTCTTTACATGTTATTCTTTATATACAGTAACAGCTTGTTTTGGCTCAGCTGTTGTCATTTAAATGACACTTTGTCAATTTATAAGATTCAAATTATTAAGTTTTATAAAAATAGCCTTTTTATTAAGCCTTTGTATGGTAGCCTTTGTAATCAATATAGCGAATTAAACAGAAGGAAAAAATCATAATAATAATACTTCACATGTGCTCCAACTTGCAAGTTGCTAAATAACATCTCTTTATGCTGCAGATGGCTGAAGTTTGAGGAAGATGTGGAGGATGGTGGAGAAAGGTGGAGCAAGCCTTACGTTGCTACGCTTTCCCTCCACAGTCTATTTGAGCTGCGCAGTTGCATTATCAACGGCAGCGTATTGCTTGACATGCATGCTGACTGCATTGAAGAGATCGCAGGTGAGAACACTTGTATGTTAATATGACTCTACCCGAGTGCTCTATATAAGAAGGCAGGTTCAGACTCATTATTAAGGGCGAAACAAAACTTATTATTGGTCTTTATCGTGTGCTGTTTTCTCATGTTTGGCATATAATTGTGGTCAGAAGTTTATATACACCCATTATGGGCATGAAGGTCATGGTCATTCTGAACTTAATTATTTCTTTGAAGTGTTCTTTTTCCAGGATGGAATCATTTCACTGCATACATCTTTAATGACTTTAAAAAACAAGGATTGCTGTTTGTTTGTTTGTTTTTTATTGTTTTGTATTTTCTCTAATTTACTGGGTCAAAAGTGTACACACACACAGCATTTGTTTCAATGCTCCTTAGTCAGTTGAATCTTGACCAGTTGCTTTTGGTAGCCATTAATAAGCTTCTGGTATAATTCTGGCTGTATATTTGACCACTCTTAGCAGAATTGGTAGAGTTGATTTAAATTGCTTGGTTTTCTGACATGGTACACAAATTCTTATTAAGTTTGACTTTGGAAGACCATTCCAGAAGCTTAATGTTAGCCTGCTTTATCCATTCCAAAACCAGTTTTGACATGTGTTTGGGATCAGTGCTTTGTTGGCACACCCAGTTGTCAGTTGTGTTTACCATCTAGCTGTTGGAGGTAGTCCTCCTTTTTCATTAACCCATCCGCTTTGTGTAACATATCAGCTGCAGAGCATGATGCTACTACCACCTTGCTTGACAGCTGGTACAGTGTTCTTATGTTTGAAAACCTCACCTTTATTCCTCCAAACATACCTCTTATCATTTTGGTCAAATAACTCAATCTTTGTCTCCTCTGACAATAAAACTTTTCTCCAGAAAACCTTTATGTGGAAAGCTAGAAATTCAGTCGAACTTTAAGGTGTTGATTTTGGAGCAGAAGCTTCTTTCTAGGTTGGCACCCTCTCAGCCCACAGAGAGTAAAACTCACTTCACTGTAGTCAGTGACGCTGGTCTTCCAGTAGTTTCCGGTTCATGGCAGGCTTGAGCCTCGGTGGTTCCTGAGTTATATGTGAACATGAAATTTCCTCTCATCTGAGGGTGACGGTTTGGGTGGTAACAAAAGAGGTGACATGTCAATATAACTTGTATTTACAATAGTTTGAACCGATGATCTTGGAATCTCTAGTTGTTCAAAAATGGCTCCAAGAGATCTTCCCAACTTTTCCATTGGTCTGCATATTGGCCTGTCCAATAGTCCCATTGTCAGTAATGTCATGCTAAAAGATGTAACCCCAAACAAATCCAACCTTATACCATTTATTTGTCTGTTTTTCTCCACCTTGCTCTATAGAGTCAGTTCTTTAGCTCGTATTACTTTTATTACTATGAATCAGACTCTAGCCTTGCCAGAAAGTTGTTATCCGAGAAGAACAACATACACGACCGACTATATTCTTTTGGACTCAGAAACACAGTTTGCTTCTCTTATGGTAACTTTGCAGAACAACCAGCCTAGTTCTAGGCAGCACATAAAGCTGCAGTTTGTGTAATAAACCTGAGCAGAAATTGTATTGCTGTCAGCACCTTTACACCTGGTTTTATTTTACTTGAAAATTGCAGCTGAAACTGTGATTGCATAAAATCTACTTTGATCCAAATTAATTTGCATGCAGACAAGTAATAAACTTTGCATTTACTCTGCATTTATTTATGCATACTCATGACTGGATGAGGTAATTATGCACATCATGCAAACAAACACACACACACACACACACACATAAACAAAAATAACAAGAACAAGTGAGCAAGCAAGGCCTGATAAAGTGCAGAAGTGGTAAGAAAGATGGAGAGATGCTGATTATTCTGCAGTTTCATGTGGACAGATATTGACTTAACCCTTTAAACTTTCACCTTCTGTTCAACAGTGAAAGATGTCTGACCAGATTGGATTGTATTTGTTTTAAAAGCAGCAGTTACATAAAATTAACATGTGTTCCATAAATCAAGGAGGGTATAATGTTGAGACATTATGATTTTTAAATAACTGGGTTTACTATTTGAAGAGTTATTTACTGCATATGGATAACAGTGCTATTCAAAGTAACCAAAATGCATTATGCAAATATGGGCTGCTAGATGCTGTTGATGTGGAACACCAACACTCTGATCATATTAAACTCTGGGTTTATGAGTTTGACCTGCGTTGCAGACATGGTACTGGACCACCAGGAGGCATCCAATGAGCTGGATGACAGCGTGAGAGTGAGGGTTCGTGAGGCGCTGCTCAAGAGACACCACCACCAAAACGAGAAGAAGAAGAATTTGATTCCCATTGTACGCTCCATCACAGAGGGAGCACGCAAACAGTCAGAACCTCATCTGATTGGTGAGTTTGATGGTGGATGTCACACACAAGCGCATCCTGACTTGTGCTATCTACATCAAAGTAGAAGTCATGTCTTGGTATAAGGCCAAAATTGGCTTTTTGGGGGGGGTTACTTTGGCTGTGTGCTGAGGGGCCTTGATTGAGTTTTTTAATTGTAATATTAAATAGATTTCCAGTTCAAATTATAGTCAGGGTAAAAATACATAAAAATACATGAAAATAAAAAGTAAGTCAGACTGAGTAACAAGCATATATTTCTTTCAGTGCGATATATTTTTTATTCATCGTTGTCAGTTTGGACTTGGCGCAACAACTATCATATTTACTGACTCTGAATCATTTGTCTCCTTCCATCACACATGCACATAAATACCCTGCAGGGTCAGCCACATCTCCCCAGCCTATTCAATCCAATGAAGCAGCTAAGAACGGTGCTGGACAGGACAGCACTCAGGTGGACCTGAGTAAGGTAAACAAGCAGGCTGTAGAGCAAATGCTGCATTTCTTTAGATGAATGCTATTAAAAAAAAACCCAGAATACTTGTAAATATGATTATGCTAAACAACAACAACAGAACTTATTTTGTGTGTGTGTGTGTGGGAACAACACACAGCAGTGGCCCATCAATAAAGGTACTTTTATAGCCTCCCAAGGGGTTGCCATAGCAGATGCCCTTTCTTACTCAACACTCCCATTTATCCAGGCTTGTAACCCCCTGAGGTTGGGTTTTTGTGTTTCCTCTCAGTATCAAACAAGAGGTTTTTCCACATGTAAGGCAAACGTGTTAACCACAACAACACAGAGCCACTAACAGCAGTCCACCAACGAAAGACTAAAAAGCAGTGCTATAAAGCCACAGACAAAGGTTGCCATTGAGCACTGGACCTGCTCGGTTCTCTACAGTTAAGTTAGTTATTGCAGTAAATGAATAAACAACACGCTAAAGAGAAAAAAATTAAGGACATTAATTCTGGGCAGACAAGTTACAATAGCATAGAAAAGAAAACTGGAGAAAAATGAAGAATAGATATACAAAAATTCACAAACAACGTTTTTAAATACCGTAACAAAAATCCCAATCGACTTACATCATAACATCAACATTGAGTTCAAATCCTGTACTGATATTTGCATCTGTCCTGTCTGAACAGGTGGATCTGCACTTCATGAAAAAGATCCCAGAGGGTGCAGAGGCTTCCAATGTGCTGGTGGGAGAGCTGGACTTCCTGGAGAGGCCTATTGTAGCCTTTGTGCGCCTTTCCCCTGCTGTGCTGCTCTCCGGACTTACAGAGGTGCCCATACCGACCAGGTAGACAGCTGCAGCTCCCTGCTTTAATCATAAAATCAAATTCAATATTCCAGAAACTCTTTATAAACTGAAATCCATCTGCTGACAAATATTAGGTTCCTCTTCATACTTCTTGGCCCTGATGGGAAGGCTCAGCAATACCATGAAATCGGTCGCTCCATGGCAACCATCATGACAGATGAAGTAAGCACTCAAATCAAATGTCAATCAAAATAAATCGGAGTATCTCTCTTGCAGGTGTAATGAGGCTGAGTTTTCTATTTCTTTTGCTTTTTTCTGTACCAGATTTTTCACGATGTAGCATACAAGGCAAAGGACAGAAGTGACCTTCTAGCGGGAATAGATGAGTTTCTAGACCAAGTAACTGTCCTGCCACCAGGAGAGTGGGACCCCTCAATCCGTATTGAACCCCCAAAAAAGGTCCCATCTCAGGTACATAGCTCCAGTCAATTAAAGATATTTGTACAACGAACATTTATTGGAAATTGGTGTTATTATAACTGTTGGTTCAGTGTATCATAATTTTGCATTCCTTGATATCTGCAGGAGAAAAGGAAGATGCCTGGTGTCCCTAATGGCACCGTCTGTCAGGAAGAGGAAGAGCTGCATGCTGAACACCACGGGCCAGAACTGCAGAGAACTGGAAGGTTTGCCCAGATTTCTTGCTTCTGTAATGGTGACTGTAGAAGGCATATTCAGACAGCAGAGTGTTTTTGCCCAGAAATGTAACCCTTAAAACAGCCTGCAGTTAGGTGCCTTAATGGATGTGTTGCAGCCTGGGCCTGAGTTTAGCACTCTTCACTGTGTTCCCATTTGCTCCGGTCACGAAATCTAAATTTGGATTTGTGAGGAGCTCAGGTGGAGCAGACAAGTGACAATTACCAGTGCGAATGTGGCAGCCTGAAGGAAACTGGAGACGAAAACATTTTACTTTATTCTTTAAAGAAAAGGTTGTCTTTGAAATCTTCTTTCTCAAAAAGATTCTTTTTTATCTTTTCTATTTACATCCCACACAGCACAATTTTTATTGAGGTACCAAAAAAAGTTCCATTTTATTGAAATAAAGGTTAGTACAATCACATCTTGTCCATCTTGTCTACAACAATCATTTCAGGCAACTCCATTTTAACCCATTTTTTTTCTTCTGATCATCATGTTATCAGTTGTCCAAATTAATCTTAAAGTAATAACTTGAATTTAGAAAATAGTAGCAACTATCCTGCCAAGAGTTAAATTAGATGATTATAATGTCCCCTTTGTGTACTAGCTGTGTAGCTTGAGCCAGGAGCTGTTTATCTCAGTTTAGCATAAAAGACTTTGAGAGGTAGATGAATTAAATTTTGTTGTTCTCATCCAGCAGCAAATGTGCACATTTTCCACAGTGCAATCTGAATTCTACACAGCATAAAAGGTCACTTGAATGCTGAACACGTGAAGATCACAGGCTCCCTCCTTAGAACAGCGGGCTGTTTGGAGGAGGTCATGACAGAGTGTTGCGCTACAAGTCTAAACTGCTGCTAAACTACTGATAAACTTGCCCTGCTGAGCCACTCAAGGCCTTTATGGTGGCTCCAGATCTTTTGCAGGTGTCTTTCCTCAGCACTTTTCCTATTTACATTAACACAATAACTCGAAATTATTGTGATTTTATTGTGAGGCTGTTTCAAATGTTTGATACAGCACTGATTAAAGTAGAAGAGTGACAGGATGATGCTATGGCTCATAGTTTGTAGGTCAATTAGGTGACTTATGTGCTGCAAGGAGCTGTGATCTGTCACACACCACAATCCCAGTGAACCTTTCTACAACACCACAGAGCCACTAGAAGCAGCCATTAGACTTGAGGACTATAAAGCAGTGCCACAAAGCCATTACACTTGCTAGTTTCACTATAGTTAAGCTAGTTATTTCAGTAATTCAATAAGTACCATGCTGCTTCCTTACTCACTAGGGGTTGGTACAGCAGGTAGTTACACGTTTGATTTGGCTGATTTTTTTCCCCTTGTTTTTTTTTTCCTTTCATTTTTTACACTGAATGTCAACCCCAAACGGATTTGCGTCTCCTCCCCAGATCAAACAGGGGATATGTTGTTCGTTAGGCAAATGTTAGTACCAGTTTTCCCCCTTTAAGTGTCCCGAGTCCATGTACTGTACTATTCTTTGCCTTGACGTGTTTTTGCAAATACAAAAAAAACCCAAAAATAGAACTGTTTCTGAAAATATTCCATGCTCATCATGTTCATGCAGTGAGGATATGTCAGGTTAAACTGTCTTTGTTTACTGAACTAGTCCTCTTCTTTCCATATGTGCTGCGATCAGGTTATTTGGTGGTCTGATCCTTGACATCAAGAGGAAAGCTCCATTCTATTGGAGTGATTTTAAGGATGGTGCCAGCCTCCAGTGTGTGGCCTCCTTCCTCTTCCTCTACTGTGCCTGCATGTCTCCTGTCATCACCTTTGGGGGACTGCTGGGGGAGGCGACAGAAGGACGTATTGTAAGAGCTTAAACACACTCAAGGACACATTCACAGTACTATATTGTAGTTATATACTGCCCTGTCTTTAGGCCATTACTACCACAGCATCAAGACTGAATGTTACTGAAGATTGTGTAGCAAAGGTTACAGGCTCTCTGCATTTGCAACATATGTTGTAGAGTGCCATTGAGTCCTTATTTGGTGCATCTATGACTGGAGTAGCCTACTCGCTGTTTGCTGGTCAGCCTCTCACCATCCTGGGCAGCACAGGTCCTGTTCTTGTGTTTGAGAAAATCCTCTTCAAATTCTGCAAGTATGTACAGGACTCACAACAGCTTCCTTGTGACATCATTATCGCCAAAATGACATTTGTCCCTGTTCCCGGCTGTGCTCTAACTTTAGTCTCTTCTCTCATTTCCTCTCCTCTCCTCTTTCAGGGACTACGACCTTTCTTATCTGTCGCTGCGGACTTGCATAGGCTTATGGACAGCCCTGCTGTGTTTACTGTTGGTTGCCACAGATGCTAGTTCCCTAGTGTGCTACATCACTCGGTTCACAGAGGAGGCCTTTGCCGCCCTCATCTGCCTCATCTTCATCTATGAGGCTTTGGAAAAACTGTTTCACCTGGGAGAACTCTACCCTTACAACTCATACAGTGATTTGGACAAGCTCACCCTGGCATAGTCAGTAACTCAATTTCCTCGAGAGTTTACCAGAATGTTTACGCTGTAGCTTTTTCACTGCTCGTTCTTTTTTTGCTGATCACTTTCCTGCTGTCATCATCTTATGCCTGACTTGCTCTGACTACTGAAGAAAAAAAGACACATTTTTGTGAGCTGATGTATAGTTCAATTCATTGTGTGTGTTATGTGTCTTTGTCTGTAGCTGTAAGTGTGCAGAACCTGATAATCCAAGTAATGAAACCTTGGAAATTTGGAATGAGAGAAACATCACAGTCTCTGCTGTACCCTGGACCAACCTGACTGTCAAGGTAACGTAACTATGTGGGAACACACATCTAATGAAGTCTAATGTTGATATAACTTTCATAATAGCACTTGCCACATTTGTTCCAGCTTGTTTACTTTCCCAACTTGTTAACATTCAACTAACCCCCTCACCTTCCAATGTGCAGCCAACCTCACTTAAGGATCTTTGCAAACACTGACAAGGAGACTTCAATTAAACTCTCGCTGCTGTGTGTTTAGCTAAGCACACCAAAGGCCATTTTGTTTGTCTGTTTTATGTCTTTTTTATGCTCTGTAGACTCTTTCAGTCCGCCACATAATTCTGATAAAACAGTTTTATGTGATGCATAAATGAATGTCATGCATTTATTGTAACAGGATCTCTGTTAATCTCTGTAGGAGTGTATCAGTCTGCACGGCCACTTTGTTGGGACAGCATGCGGTCACCATGGCCCCTACACCCCAGATGTCCTTTTCTGGTCTGCTATCTTGTTCTTTTCAACGTTCTTCATGTCTGCCTTCCTCAAACAATTTAAGACTAGCCGTTATTTCCCCACTAAGGTAACTAACCACATCATCAATAATAGATTAGTAGGCAATAGCATTAAAACGTATTGCATTGTGTTAATGATCATTAATCTCGTAGCCTTGTTGTCTCTTCTGCTCAGGTGCGGTCTATGATCAGTGATTTTGCAGTGTTTCTTACCATTGTTTTTATGGTCCTGATTGACTTTGCCATTGGAGTACCCTCCCAAAAGCTGAAGGTGCCAAGCAAATTCCAGGTATAGAGGAACTGTATAACTTGCACCTCATGATATAAAACCATTGAGGAAGATTAGCTGCATTATTGCATTATATATCTGGTAATTACCTCTTCAGCCTACCAGAGATGATCGTGGTTGGTTCATCAATCCAATAGGGCGAAATCCATGGTGGACAGCTTTGGTTGCATCGATTCCTGCTCTTCTCTGTACGATACTCATCTTCATGGACCAACAAATAACTGCTGTCATAGTCAACCGCAAAGAGCACAAACTACTGGTAAGACAACATTTTTTTAATCATATTCAAATAAGTCCTGAAGCTTTTCTGATTTTCGGACTTCTGCGATACAGAAAGGCTGTGGGTACCATCTGGACCTGCTGATGGTGGGAGTGATGCTGGCCGTATGCTCCATCATGGGCTTGCCCTGGTTCGTGGCAGCCACTGTCTTGTCGATCTCTCATGTCAATAGTCTGAAGCTGGAGTCAGAGAGCTCAGCTCCAGGAGAGCAGCCTCGCTTCCTGGGGATCAGAGAACAGAGACTTACTGGCCTGGTCATCTTCCTGCTCATGGGCTTATCTGTATTCATGACTAGAGCCCTCAAGGTTAGTCAGAGAAGCTATGTAATGGTGTCCCCCTCTGGTATATTACACGAGTCAGATGTGCAATATACCTACTATGACAAGTAAAGAAATATCTGCTGTAAAAACATATATAATACTTATAATGGAAGTTAATGGATAAATTAGCTAAAAAATATAATGTCTGTTTTTTCAGCTCATTCCTATGCCAGTGTTGTATGGTGTTTTCCTCTACATGGGAGTGTCTTCATTAAAAGGCATCCAGGTGAGGAACTATCAGCATGATTGTGCAGTTGACACAAAAACAAAATATACTGTGATTATGATTATTTAGAAAGCTCTCCTTCCTTTAATCTGGTGGCAGCTGAAGGTGCCTTGTCCTGGTGTGATTGAATACGCCAGCCATTGCACAGATTGCCGATCCATCACACGACTAACACAGAGAGACAGGCAACCACTCACTCTCCAATTCTTACCTGCAGCCAAATTAAATAACCAATTGATCTAACGAGCATGTTTTTGGACTGTGGAAGGAAACCCACACAGACACAGTTAGAACATGCAGACTCCGCGCAGACTGGTCTTTGCCAGTGAGGAGGTTCAAACCAGGAAAAAGTGGTTACTCCGGCCCCTTCTCGATGCTTGCTGCTGTATATATTAACACTCTGATGAACACATCAGGAGATCCTCGGGGTTCAGTATCTTGCCCAAGGATATTTTGGCATGCAGACGGTTTTTGGAGAATGCCCGAAACAATACTACACTATGAACGTACTTTCAAAAAAAAAACAAACCACCAACTCTGACTCAAAACTGCAAAATAATTAAAACTGTTCTCTTGTCCTCTCTTGCTGGATGCCCCCTGCTGCACCCTTGCCTTTTCTAATTATAATGCTGTTGCAATTAATCATGGCCTGACAGTTTATTGTCTGAACTAACCAGATGCATTCATTCTTTTTCCATATTCACCATCTGTCTCTTGGCTTTGCTCTCATTAATTTGTTCTCTCCTTTGCCAACTTCCATAACACCTGCTTTCATCTTTATCACTTCTCAGTTCTTTGACCGTCTGAAACTGTTTGGTATGCCGGCGAAGCACCAGCCAGATTTCATCTACCTGCGACACGTTCCCTTGAGAAAGGTGCATCTGTTTACTGTCACACAGCTCACGTGTCTGGTGCTTCTCTGGGTCATTAAGACATCACCGGCGGCCATAGTCTTCCCCATGATGGTGAGTTGACCACAACCATTCCGTCTTACCTAGTGGATCCGTATCTTCTGTTTAAACACCGAGCCTGTTTTCTGCAGGTGTTGGCTCTGGTTTTCATCCGCAAAGTGTTGGACTTGTGTTTCTCCAAGCGAGAGCTAAGCTATCTAGATGACCTAATGCCCGAGTGGAAGAAAAAAAATCTTGACGATGCCTCGAAAAAGATTGAAGAGGTAGTCTAAAGGGAATTTTAAAATGCAAAGGTCACCTTTTGTGAATGCATAAATGTGCACATATTGAGCGCGTACGTCATGGATTTGTCTCGCAGGAGTCACAGGTTATGCTCAGCACAAATAAAGAAGATTCGACTACAGTTCAGATTCCCATGGAGAAGACCAAGCCTGCTCAGGCTCCAAAAGCCCACGATCCCAGGTGAGCACACATGTTCAAATTTAAATAATAGACATCATATTTGGAGTGGTAAGATTATATACGAGGATTTTTGTCACTTTCCCAGCTACCTACATGCATGCTTGTGTTTATATACTAGTGTGTGTTGTTCTGTTGTGCCACCTGTGAGTGAGACCTCTCCCTAAACCCTCCGGTTCCTTTCCCTGCTCCTCAGGTGTGACCCCTCTGATATTAACATATCTGATGAAATGTCTAAAACCACCGTGTGGAAATCTCTCAACACCAATCACAAGGACACTCGTCCTTTGACTGCTAAAAAGGCAAGGCCACACCCCTTATTTTTCCTCACCCCTACAATCTGGAAACATTCCTGCTTTATATTGTGCTCATTTGTATGTTTAGTATTTTGACATTATTTTGTTATTCAAAACTCAGGGATGCTGCCTTGTGCTCTGTGCTGTCTTAACTCAGCCTTTGCATGTTTCGCCCTGCAGGTTTGAAGAGATTGCATTCATCGATGAGTAAAGGATGTCCAGATTCATGACAGACTCGACTGCATCTCTTGACTGGACAGGATTTGGCTGCTTCAACCATCAGCCACTTCAGTGCTCAGAAAAAGTTTCTCCACAGTTTCTACCAGCTACCCATAAAACACACGTTTCTCAGACACACAGGGAAAGTCAAGGGTGTAGAACATCCATCCATTCACTTCTACCTTTGTGAAGTTTGTAAATATATAATATATATATACCGTACTACATATATATTGTTTAATTTCCCTGAATCAAAGCTCTAAAATTCAAATCCCTACCTACTTATAGCTCTGGCCCTCACCACTCCTATATCTTAAACACCTTGGCTTGGAGTTTTGTTTTTATTAGGCACATATAATGTCAACCTTATTACACCATTTGAACAATCTTAAACAATATTTAGCTGTGAGATTCCAATACTACTGAACGTCCAACTTTTAATTGAATTGTGGAGAGCAGTGATATGGAGTTGTACTCTAGAGGCAAGTCCTGGAGCTGCTCCACTGACAGTCACAGAACTGTTTTCTGTTTCAAACCATGCAGTCATATAAAGGTAACTGGGACGTACCATTTCAATTACCCATACTGGTTCATCTCCAAAAGATGGTCGAAACATTTACATGGGGGTTTTGTTTCAGCTTGTATGAGTCAAATTTAGTTTGCTTTTAACTAAAAGAACAGTACCATGAAAACAGTGAGAGTGAAACAAAATAGTAAAACCTTTAACCTGTACCGCTCCACAGAGCTGAGGCAAAGCGCAGATTTAAGTAATAATTTATTGCTGGTTATCAAAAAACCTTGTGTCAACAAAAAGTAAATAAAAACAGTGATTGATATGTTTAATATGGTTGATTATTTGGTAGACTCAGCAGAAAACGGTAAATGAAAGCACCATCAACAATGTGCTTTTTTTGTGTAATGTTTCCTTTATTGGGTGTTCATCTTTAAATTGATGATTGTGTAAGAATCAAGTCTGTTATACTGACAGCACCCTGTGTGTTCGTTTTCTGCTTGTATTCTTATTTCTTTACCTCAAACAAGGCCACGAATACTCATGTAAGGCATTTTGGATAACATCAGGTAGGAAAAAACAGAAACGTGTGCGTATCAAAAAATGAGGGAGGCTTCAGGATTTTATTTTAAGCAATAATTTACCCACGGTCCACCCAAAACTAATCATACTGCTGCTTTTTATTCATCAGGATCCTTTCTTACTAGTGCAACTTTGTATATTCATCTTGAGCTGGACTCTGAAGGCCTTCCTCGCACTTTCATTACATGTTACACTATAAAACAGTTACAGTTAATAAAGTGAAGCTATTTGAGCAATGTCAACTTCATCTGAGACATTTCAGTCTGCATAAACAAGGTTGCACTGTAATGTGGGCCCTTGTGTTTAATAACCTTCATTAGACCAACAGTCTCTGCTATAGTTGCACTTTCTGTAGATAAAAAACGTTGATATATTTTATTTTAAGAAACTCTATTAAGCAACTAAATTATTTTAATAAAATGTTATTTATTATTATTATTATTTATTTTTAGATACAAAGTCACAAAATATCCTCTTTGCTTTCTGTATTCTAAGGCTGAAGAATGCAGCACATAACTAATGCTTTGGTGAATGTCTTGCCTCCATACAGTCGTGGGAGACACCTGTTATGTAATATAATGCGGTCGACAATAGAACTGGCCCAATTGGTAATAAAGAGTTTCAGGTCAAAGTTATACAGCCATTTCTGCCTGAAGTTTGCTAACATTAGCCATCATGAATTAACTTAGTAATATTTCACAAATAACAATATCCTGTTAACATCAATTCATTTTCAGGGATACTTCCTGAACAGTCTTCATCTGTTCTGTTTAAGTGAATTTGATCCAAAGTGCACAAGTAATGTGTCACTGTAAAGGTGACACCTCTGTGACACGTGTGAAAGTTTGTGGAGTGTGACTCATGTTATGTACTTCTGCTTTGATTCTGTCAGATATCTGAATGTGAGTTGAGTGTAGCCATAGGTAAATTCATTAATGGCATGAATAAAATATTATTGTGTAATCATATGAGTGAGTGCAAACAGTAGCTGATGCTATGTAAAATTAAGGGTAAAAAAAAGAGGATTTGACCAAAATGTAAAATCACTGTTAAAAATCCAGTGTTTAAGGATTGTAAATGTGCTGTTAAAAAAAAAGAATCTACAAGTTATTTTGGTGACTTTAAACCCTTTGATGTCTATGTGAATGTACGGTAAATATAAAGTAAAATGCCTTCATTGCACCGTAGAATGATTGCATAAACATGTAGCCAGGAGATTCATTCATTAGGTGGATGTGACTATAAATATATGTGCAATACCAGTACATGCGTGCCTGTCATAGACTACATAACCATTTCTTGTTGTGCTGCCTTTTCCTGCACCATTGACGTTACATCCCTTTTTGTTTCTGGGTCCAGTTTTGGATTGTTGTACTGAATCGTTATTTATATTTTCCTGCCCACTTCATTTTTACATGTAGGTAAAGGTGACATCTGTGCACTTTGTCCTTGTAATGAGTATAATGTGAAACCGATGTCTCTTTCAAGGACGAGGTGACAGTAGAGAAAAATGTAGTTGTAGAGGGGGGAGAGGAAGTTTCCACTGAGAAGAAGAACACTTGTACCGCGGTATCATTAATCCTACAGTTTCGGAGCCATAGAAAGAGCGATGCCTTGTCTCTTGTATTAGTCTTGAAAGAAATAATTCTGTTTTATATGTATATCAAATTTAATTTTTGACAATGGAAAATGGAAAATAAATAACTACAGGTAAAACTGAAGAAAAATGTGTTTTATGTAATTTTGCCACAGTTCTTGAATGCACGCCACCAAAATGAGTATTTACATGTTTGACCATGCATATATTTCAGTGTATTTAATGACTTTGTCCACTAGGAGGCAGCAGAGTAACAATCCTTTCTAGCAGGTTCTGACCATAAGGACTTTGCCCTTCTAATTTTAAGCTAAATTCAAATCTGTTGCATTATTTTAGAAAACAAAAACACTAATCCCACCCAAAACATCCTGAGAAATACTCAGAAGGTTTTTCAAACTTCCTCCCTTGTGTTGCACCCTTCCCCCGTGTGAGAATACAGTGTGCACATCTGGAGGTGATCCTGACTGCAAAGGAGTTGCCTGTGGGAAGGAGTATGCGGTTAAAGATCCACTGCACTCTGTATGCATACATCTAAGTGTCCGTATGTGCCTCAAGGGTGTCATGTGATCTGACTCCCAAATGCTCCTGATTACAAGCAGCTGGCATCGCCTCAGCCACTGAGAGAAGCTTCTGGCTGTGACATGAGGTTGAGGGAAAGAGCTGGACAGGATACTCAAGTTTATTTTAAATGAATCATCAGCTTTCTTAGTTCCCCACAGTGCTTCGAATGTGGTCAGCTAGTCAAACTAGACATGACATTTACCCACCATGGAATTTCAGTTCATCTATTTGTGTATTCCATTTATTATTATCATCTCCCTGGTGCAATTTAATTAGAGGTGAAAAACTAGTTCAGCCTCAATGCCCTTTCTTCAAGACTTAAGCATTCATATAAAGTCTTTGTGTCTGGATGAAGGTCCTTGTTTTTGTGAACGAGAACTGAAGAAACATCCTGAATGTAACATTTGGCTTTTCGGCCTCGACAGAAAAGCCAAATGTTGAATAGTGAGCTTCATTTGAAATGAATACATCTCAGTATAATGCAGTAATTTGTCAATGTGTGTGTTTACTGCTGTGTTTTGTTGTGCATTATTCATTTAATCATAAACATGCCCACTTTCTTACTTAGATGTAAAAACTATTTGAATCCCATGCCCGTACAGTAACTGGGAAACTACAAATGTCATCTGCTTTGTCTGGCGTGCTTAAGAAGAAACCAGCAGAAAGAATGACAATCATCTTGGTTTCTTCTAACCTAATAACAGCGAACACTCAGCTGCTAACTTCTGACATGCACGGATTATTGAAGGTAGCTTTTTCCTCGGTACACTGTGAAATACATGCTCACAGACAAAACTGTTGGTCTTTGAGCTTGTAGCTTGAATAAGAGCTGACCAAAGCGATGGTGTGTTTGGATTTTCTTCTTCTTTCTCTCTCTTTCTTTTTGAATCACTGAGCTGTTGTCCCCTTTTCTCACTGAACAGAGCCAGCTCTCAGCTTGTCCCTCCTCTCCATCAATCTCTGTCATAAATCTGTCACACGGGGAGAAAGGGAACTGCTGAATACAGATTTGTCAGCAATTAATCTAACCTCTATTACCAGACTTGGATATTGTGTCCTCTATGCCAGAGAACAATAAGCCACTCCAACACTGAGCGCTGTGCTGCATGTGTGTGCGGTGTGCAGTCTTGTGTCTGTCTGTTTGTGCGAGGCAGGGTAAGAAAACAGCAGTTAGCTTCCTTCAGTTAGCTGGTGTTTCAACTGTTTGTATTTTTAAACACTATGAATAAAATTCCTCTTTTGCCCTTGTTTTCAATTTCTAGACTGACTCAACTCAGGAGGGTTGTTAAAAAACTTTACACCTTTACACTTCTTTCAAGAAAAAACAGAACAATGAATGCCTCTGTCAGAAAGTTAGAGCCTCTAACTGTAATCTTCCAATTGAAAATTACTGGAAGAGCAATGTTATTTAACCTTAAAGAGACACTACTCTGAGCATAAGCTAACTGACACCTTGCAGATATAGAGAATCCGGCTTTAGCCGTATTGTCGGGGCCTAAATCTGTGTATACAGTCACATATGTTCTTTATGGGGATGAAGCACTAGTTTCCCACAAATGAAAATTACATTTTGAGGTGAAGACATTGTTGGGGTGGGTCTATTAGAGTTTAAGTAAGTGTACTTGGCATAAATTCAAGTTAATTAATAAATCCTCTGAATACTTAAGCAGGCCCATTGCACTCATTATCATATTCCCAGATGAGAAAGTCAGGCAGTTAAAAACTGAACACATTAAAAATGTTACCAGCAGAATAATTATACGCAGCTCTGTATATATAATATAACACATGCTTGTCTCCAGATTTTTGTGTGAAACTAAATGCATTTATAACTCCAATATGTTTTATAGACTTTGTGTAGCACATGGGTGTAACTACTACCATCTAGCTATCTATCTATAGATACAACATCTCTGTACACCATGATAGTGGGTTTGAAATCAAACAAGATGTGATTGAATTGTGAATTTTAGGTTTTGCATATCATAAATTGTTTAGGAATCACAGCTATTTTTATAGAGACATGTATTTTCAGAGGACAAACTAAGGTAATTTTAACTATAAAACTATATTTTTCTAGAACTGTTGAGGCCCTTTCAGCAAAGTCTAATCTGGTCGTCTCATTCTTTGGTGTATGCACGTTTTTGCACCTTGTTGTGAATCCCCTGTATTTGAATCCATGGATCATAATTGTAGACTTTAACAATAATACACCCAACTCCATACGCCTGTTTTAGACTTGGTTAGATGTGATTTTTTTTTTTTCATCATCATCGCGTAGTTGTCTTCTGCAGTCTTTCTGAGTTTTAGGAGTTGTGGAGCTGGCTAGTGTTTTCAATTTTTTTTCTTAAAGAATATACCAAATAATTTATTTGGCCACTCCACTTTCTCCACTTTATTTAGGTTTTTAGCCTTGGGTGTCCCCCCTTATTTGCTCTGGCATCTCTTTGGATCTCATATTGACACTTCCAGTAAAAAGATGCCAAACACTTGGAATTAACCCCAGATCTTCTATCTGCTTGATTTGCCATGAAATAACAAGGAAACAGGATCTCTGAAAATTAGTGTATGAAAGTAAAGGGGTTCTTGCAGTACGTGTCACACCCTTGAATTAAAGCTGAAAACCTGTACTTTCATCTCAAACATTTCCTTCATAGAGTATATCTGTTTATCATGAAGCCTACTGTGTCCTGGTCTGTACTCATGTCAGCAGGGTGATGTAGGTGCAAATGACTAAAATAAACTACAGGCCAGGCCACGTTCGTTTTAACAGAACATCTTACCAGTTTTAAAAGGCTCATTGATGTGTTTTACTAATATCTAACAGTAAGCTATATAATCTTTAGCTATGCAGGCAACATTTATTAGTAGATCAATTTGCTGTTGGGATTTGACCTTTTTTTGTGGGATTTGTCAGAATCAAAAACGTTCAGCTTCAAGCACTGTACTGAACTGACATTGACGTCTTCTGTGTGGGAGACCACAAGACACACATTTCCTGTTCTTTTTCCAAAAATTTCCTGTTCCTGTTTTGCCCTTTCTCTCTCATTGTCTCATAATTCACCCTTCAAATCATTTGCAAACACGCGTAGGCTTGCAGGGGTTAAGCGTTTTGAAGGTACACATTTAACAACAAGTGGGCCAATTATGGCTGTGCGTTTTTTTCACCCTTAACTCCATAAACTCCTACAACATTTTCATCCACACAAACACACGCACATACACAAACACAATTATAATTGCTGGGACAGTTCACTGGAGCAGTGGGTCAGTGCTCAGCTGCTAGAGACAGAATTAGAGCGGCAAACAGCTGAGCTTCTCTAGGGTGCTATCATGTGACCTATCCCACCCACAGGAGCAAAGCAGCTCTGGGTTAGAGTTACCAATAATTTCCAGAATGGTTGTTACGCGTGTGAGTGGAAATCTGTCTTCCTGTGTACATTGTGCACCCCAGTTATATGGGGATTTTTCTCTCCTTTGTTTCCAAAAGTAAATGTTTTCTCAAACTTGCTGATAGCCATTGTGTTCAGCTGTCATTAGCACACTTTTTGCTCTTTGTCCCTCCTGCTTTAGGTTGTGTGGCTAAATGTAGATGTTTTCTGGATCTAATGAGAGGCAGCATCTTGGGTTTGTTACACTACAGTGAAAATGTATCAAACAGTTTCTGTAAGGAAAAGAACTGCACAACTGGAATTTTTTAGATGTATTGTTTCCTGACCTGTAAAATAACAGCATGGCCTTTTTTCAGTGTCTGTCAGCAATGCAGGTAAGGGGGAAAGAGCTGAGTGCCGCACTAGCAATTACTGCTCTGAGTCAGGCAGTGAAAGGCCTGTATCTCCACTCCTATCACTAGCAGCATTTTAACCCAATACACCATGCCTTTCTACAGTTGCTATATGGAGAAGGAAAGGTAATACTTAAAACAAGATCCTTGTAATAAGCAGTAATTAATAAGTCATAAGCTGTTTATAAGTGAGTCTGAGCTCTTCAAAGCATGATTTGGACCAGGACACTCAGGCCTAATTTAATCTTTTTTAAGGAATTTTCTTAATTTGAATATTGTCTTTTCTTAACATTGTGTAGTGCTCCAGAGGACAGAGCCATGGAAATGATTTCTAACTGTATAGGAATGTGTTTATTAACCCTAGTAAAACATTGTTGCTTTAACTCAAGCCACTGCGAAAAAGCATAGCTGAGTGTTAATAGGGGCATACCTAGTTAATACATGCATTGTAAAGTATTTATTATTTATATTACTGCTATTTTGACTATGGATACAAAAGAAAGTACGTGTTCAAAAACTGTTTTCCACAGTCTCTTTATGCATTGGAATAAAGTAAAATAAGTAAAAAGTTTATCAATAGAAACAATGAGAAGAACAACACATCTCAGTCCTGATCTCATGCTTTGGGGTCCACCATTTTTGATTAATAGCATTCCTGAGCATCACGGACAGAAAGGGGAAAATCGTAAATGTAGAAGTTCAATATACAACAAATGAAACGGAATTTAGCTGTATAAGTCCATAAATACAACCCATAGTTGTTGTTTTTCACTAATTACCTATTCACAGCCATATTAGTTGTTGGGGGTTTTTTTAAGTACAGAAATAAATGGATCAAATTCCCTTGTTGCAGTGATATATGATATATAATCCTCACTTTGGTCTGAAGGTCTGACTTGACCATCTTTATTGTAACAGTGCTGAGATCCATCAGTCTCACTTCAGTTTTAGTCATCATACTAAAACCAGTTCTGATCGGACTATGAGCACCTTAAAGTGTTACTGAACTGTTTTGTTTTGGGGTTATGCTCTAAAAAGATTAAAGTAAGTTTGTCCTGTGTACGGCCATTCTCTGAAGTGCATCTCCCACATGTCACATTGCTCATGTGGTTACTGCCTCACAACCAAAAGAGAAGGGGTAAGCCCTGCAGGGTTTTAGAGGGTTTTCCAACACCGTACCATGAGTGGAGAGTGTTCAGTGAGACAATATTACAAACAAAACTGTGTCTGCACATTATAAACATATTGATAAATTACAGTTGAAGAAACTAACTCACTTCTTGGCCAAAGGTTTGAGGCCAATGTGGAGGTCGTTTGCTGCCGTCCATGCATGTGTGCAGGGTACTGTGTGAATGTGTGTATTTGTGTATAGTGGGGGGATGGTGTGCCAGAAGAATTAGGTAATACTGACCTGACCATTTCAGCCCCCACCTTACAAACAACACTAAGATCAATGTACCAGATCAATAAAAGTCATTGGCAATAACTGAACTTCTCATGTGATCAGTGAAGGAGAAAATTCTTTTTTTTTTTGCACATCTGCATGTGTCCCAACATGCACATTCATCACACTGAAGGTTTGTAACCAAAAGCATGCAGCCACCCATGCAAGTCTTATCAATCCTCCAAATCCGCACGTGCAGAAATGGTACATGTGCACTCAAGCAGAGACACACTTAGACGCATGCACACACACCGCAGGGGGGGAAATAGGCTCTTCTCTGACACTGCATGATTGGTCACTTTTTCCCTCTCTCTCCCTTCCTGCTGAAATAGTTTTAACAAAAGAGAAGGGAGACGGAGGGGGAGGGGTGGCGTGCTTGGGGGAGGGGTTGCGTGCGCTGCTCTGTTGTCACCAGGCGAGGGAGAGCGAGGGCGGGGAGGGGGCGAGCTGGAGGGCGAGCGAGGGAGTGTAGGAGAAAAGGATAGGATCCCAGAAGAGGCTCAAACACACTGACACACACATACACACACACATATGCACACATACGCAGAGAGAGAGGGAGAGAGACCTTCTGTTACAATTTGTGGAGTAGTGGATTACTTCCCAAACTGAAACACTCATCGGGCAAATCCAGGCATGGTCAGGTCTGTAACCATTTACTCACTTATTAGAAAAAAAAAAGATTTTGGTTTCCCTTCAGCAGTAATGACAATGTTTCCGCTGCTCCCTGCACATTTCGGTCCTTTCTGGTGTTCTCTCTTTTCCTTACGGTAAATGTCGTCATTTTCGTTTTTATTTAGTTTACTTCAATTTATCTACCATCTTTTCCCCTTGTCTTTATATGTGTTAAAGTCTAATTAGCTGGCCTCCTGTGTCGACTGTTTGGTGCCTGTTTTAAGTGCGTGCACTTTGGACGCATTTTTTTGCCCTAAATTTCCTTGAACTATTCAGCATTAGAGAGGGCAGCATGGAGTTCTCTTTCCTCTGTTGGTTTGCAGTTTTATAATGAAAACCGTGCTTTGCCGTCTTGTAGTCACAGGGTAAATGTGTCAGTGTTCGACTTTCAGTCTCTCTTGTGCGCTTGTGTCTGTGCGCACAGCTAAGGAAAGAACCAGAAAAGCAAGCGCAATGAAAATACATGCAAAGCTCATTACCGCTCAATAATAGCTTACATGACACCAAATATTTTACTTTTTTTTGTTAAAAGGTTTGCAGTAAAATAAAGGAATATTAATATTGCTCTACGGTGTAAGCGAGTAAGCATGACTTTTATTTTTAATTATCATTATTTTCCCAAAATCTCTTAGAATCTAGCGACAGCAATTAAACCAGGACAAGGTGTCTGCTGGCTCTGACACTGACTTGTTTGCACTCTTCAGGTGGCAATGTGTCAGAGTGGTGTTGAACTATGAGATGAACCATGGAGCAGTACAGGAGGCCACTCACTAGCCTTACCAGCAGCCGTAAAGCCAAAAGCAGCAGAAGCAACAGCGGTAACCCAGGAAGACCCTGAAGTATGCAGCTGGGCCCTCACTAGCACCAAGTGGACCTGGTCCTCTCCTCTTCACCTGGGACCAGGGCTGCAGAATGCTCAGTCCTGTCACCCCATACAGTAAGTCTTTAATTTTTTTGGTTTGTATTTGGGAGACACTGATTGGATGAATGTGTCATGTTGTACGTGCATACCATGCTCCAGTTCTGCTTGAGTTTGTTTTCCTGTACACATTCTTCTTCAGGCCCCTCTTTTGTCCAGAACTCATCTCCTGTGGATATGCAGTGGGAAGCGAATTACTGGGGTGAAGGGAGGGGGATCTCTTGAGCAGTCGTGTTGAGAAGGCAGATAACCTGATGCCTTTAACAGCTGAGTCTCCAGGCTTTGCATTGAGGAATTTCACAGAAAGTGTTCAGACACTGTTTTTTGAGACCAAACAGACAGCAGATGTTTGTCTTTTTAGAAACGCCACACATATTTTGCAGAATGAATGTGTGCTTGAACAGGCTTTAGGTCTCAGGTTTAGGGCAGTACACATGTACAATCTGAATAAACTCCAGTTGTATTTTTACCACACGTGGTAAAGAGTTGACACATTTGGAAGGCATTTCCACAAAATACTTGTTTGTTACTTAAGTATGTAAAAGCAAAATATATTCAGATCATGTAAACATGTCACAGAATAGCCCCTCCCTTACTCATATGTGTACTGATTACGCGAGGTTCCTATCTAGACTGTTAAATATACCTGTATTGACTGACCGGCTTATTGATCAGGACCAGCTTTAACAGGATTACAACACTAACCTGATTGGAATAATGCAACAGGGATTTACTGCTGGATGTTTTGTGTAACTGCACAGAGAAGCAGCAGCTAACAAACAGCAAAATGTCACAATACTTTGTCTCTGACGTCTCGCGAGGCACAACGATGGGGCTGTCTGTGTAGAAAGAAGCTCTGGTAACATCTACGTGTCACATTCCTTCCTCAAAAGCAACTCACAGCAGTGTGTCAGTTTTCTACTCATAGAAACTAAACACGCTCACATTCTGGCATTTTATTTTTTATTCCCAACCACACCACCTCCAGTCACGTGTCACACACACTGACAAATTTCAGATCAATTCCCAAACACAAATAAGGAAACAATCACAGCTCGTTAAGGTGCGGGTGACTGCGATTGTTTGTCCTTAATGATGATAATGTGAGAGTGATGAGCGGCGTTAGCGCGTTTTAGCTGCCCGTTACCAGGGTGAAGCAGTTCTGTGAATGAAAGCCAGATCGTTAGTAACCTGGTGTCAACAGCCTCTCATTAGTGCTGTTGTAGTGGGGCGCATAAACATCACCCTCTGCCTCCACACGCATGCATCAGCCCTGCTTAATAATCGCGAAAGCTTGTTAAAAGAAAGTGTAACAAGCCGCGGCTCCTTATTAGGTGTTATAGTGTAGATGTGCGGCGCCGGTGGGGAAAACGACAGAGAAAGAGCAAAGTGAAGGACAGATGGAGAAGATGTAGAAGGAGGGACTGGTCAGCTGCAGCCTGATATATGAGTGGACACAATAAGCAAAGAGGGGCCAGGCCAACCTCTGCCACATGTGAGTGTGTGAGCTTAGAGGAGTGGGGGAAGGGAAACTGACCACACAGGCTGGGACACAGAGTCTGGTCTTTGCTATTGCGCAGATAGCAGGAGGGATAGGAAGAATGAACAAAATGCGAGTGAGAGAAAAGAGAAATTAAATGAGAGGGAACGGAGGATTCAAATGATCAAGCTTAAACCAGCTGTGATCTCTTCAGAGATCAAACTGTGTCAAACCCTGTGGTTGGCATAGTTTGATCTTCTCATTTGGTTTTGGAGCTTTCAAATAGCTTTCAGGTTAGGGATGTTTAAAGTCTGAATCAGACCTGGTACAGTATTTGATTGGCTGACAGCAGCACGGCCTGGTGTAGTGTGCAGGCCTGGAGAAAAGGGGGAAGGGGAAATAAAAGGAAGAGAGAGGGAGGGAGGGTCTTCTCCTTCCCACTGACTGCACACCCAGTTTTTTTTTCTTGGTCAGTGCTCACGGGACTATAACACTAATTTATACCGTTAGCTTGAAATACAGGGATATATGGGTAAAGTGCGCGCATTTCATTGTTCATCTCAGCTGGCGTGACATTCTCCTTGTAAACTCGTATACCGTTTCTCCTCTGATGTGTATTGATCTTGGCAGTGGCGTGAATCAACTTCTAACTAATACAAATCACTCAGTAATGTGCAAACAGGCTACAAGGTCATTTGTCAGCACTGTAAGGAATCACGTTCTCTCTTTGTGTTTTCTCCCTCGCTTCCTTTAGCCTGGGAATAGACAAGGCGTGCTGAGTGCATGGAAAGGATATGTGCTTTGTAAATAGATCTCAGGTTAGATTCCTGGCATTCCAGCAGCTTGACTCAACCAATGACCGAGAGTCCATCTGCGTGTTGGCCAGCTGAAGCTGAACCCTCCATGGAAAAAACACAATATAAGACTGTAGTTTGCTGCAGCTTGTGTGTATTTTTGTGTGTGTGTATTTTGGATTTTCCGTCTTCAGGGGGTGTCTTTGTTTATTGTGTGTGGACTGAAAGCACTTACAGAGACCCTACAGCTGCAGAAGGGTGATTTTTGTGTCCACTCTCCTTCCAGCCAGTCACCCATCTCTTATTCCTCACAACCCCCTAAATCTCATTTCAGCTAGCCCCTTCCCCCACATATACTTCCATCTAATTAACCCCTAATTACTCATACTGACCATGCGGTGGACTGGGAGTCAAGCTAGCCTCCACTGACACACAGAAACTATCCATGAGTTGCAGAATTGCAGAAAAGAAAAATTCAAGCAGTTTTGCCAGAGTTTTCAAAATGTACAAGTCATTATAATAGTCACATCGAATTTAGAGCACTGAAACTGGTTCCGTTGGTGGTTGTTGATGGTCGGGGACCATTTATTCAATAAATCAATGCGGCTGGAGTTTATAGGCATCCAGTCTTAGTGACCACTCAAAGCAGGTGAGAGAACAAGTTACATTTTAACTGTGCATAGATGCGTTTCTATACACTTTAAGCACTCATCTGTCTCAGATTAGAATCACCTTATGCGTTTGTCTTTGGCTGTCTTTAAACACACAGCACACATGATTACACACTTCCTGCTTTCAGTCAGTTTCATTGTCTCTTATTGCAAAGACATGTAAACACAGGACTTGAGTATGGTGTCATAGTAACAGCAATTTAGCGTTTTTCAGTATGCAAAAGATTTCTGGTTACATGCACCTTTGGACATAAGAGTCAGCATTTCCTGCATGCATAGCAGTTAACCTTGTTTTCCTGTTTTTGAGTCATCTCAGAAATGTTCTAGCCAGCTTATTATCAGGAATATTAATATTATAAAGCAGATCTAGTCTGTGTATCGACATGAGCCGGACTTTCATGTCATCTTCAAAGTGGGCTTTCTGGAGGTTTTGAAAAGTTTTTCTTTGGGCATGTGTTGCTTTTTCACTCATTTTCAGCCCAGTCCTTGGGCCTGAGCATTTTCAGAGGAATGTTTCTTTGTTTGTTTAGGCACTTAACACTGACCTATGAATCGTTCGGTCATAAAAAGGCACCAAACTCAAGGAATGAACCAGTGTTTTGTCTATACTTATTAAACAACTTCAAGAACTGATTTTAAATTCTATCTATAGTCGCTTTGTTACAAGCAACCTGCCATAAAAATCACATCATTGTTCCAATTTCTTTAGTTAAACCTACAAAAATGTCAAAAATAAAAGAGTCTGGCAGAGTCAGGCATAAGATTTAGGCATAAGTATTTTTACAGGCCCTGATGAAATTATGAACATCAGAGAGAAGCTTTGAATGTCCTGCAAGAAGAATGGAGAACTTTTCCTGAAGATTACATAAAGAAATTCTGTTTCCAGTAGCAGAACACCGACAGAAATTTGCATAGTAAGAAGTTAGAGTAAAAAATAAACGGGAAAAAGAGAATATGCATAAATATAGCAAATATATACACCTATATAAATACAGAATATATAAATAAGCAATGAAATATACTCATTAACCCTTTCGCGCATTGTGGTCACTACAGTGGACAGTTATTCAAAGGCTGTTTTCTTGTATTTGTGTCAATGTTGATGGCACATAAACCACTACATTGGACACTTATGTGTCACTCCATACAAAATTCAAAAGTCAAAACACATGTTGTCCAGCTTTAAGTGGACATGGAACAAACTCTTTGAAAAGTACGTGTTTCAAAAATAAAGTTCAAAAATATTTTTTTTTGCCTAAAGATGAATAAAAATACTGCTGCCATATGTCGACTATTGTCGAAATTATTTTGGAAAATTATGAAGAGATGAGAATGAAAAATAACTATGAAGTTATTTTGAAAATGTAATGCAAAGACTTGTGTTATGTTATGTTGTGAAAGTTACCGCCAGGATTGAGAGTGAGTTTGCAAGTGATGCTTCTTTAATTCTTGGAGCTGACTGTTAGCTTAAACACGCGCTAACGCTCCCATAAGCCTCATGTGCTCTAATCCATCATTAACTCAGGCACTTTTCTCAGTCTGGTTCTTGACAGACGGACTCACCTGTTAACTCTTCATCTTCTCATCTCAGGGGGATCTTTCCATGTTTTCAGGTTTTAAATTCTTTTTGCCAAAATTGGTGAAGGTTCCAGAAATAGTAGCTCACCGCGCTCAAATGAGCCTTGGCTAAATTATAGAGCCAGTGGTGGAGATGTCGTTAGAGAACTAGACTGAAGACAACATGGAAAAATGGTTGCCACATGCCTGCAATCAGTATGATCAGTGAATACCACACTGATGGCCACCACTATATGTCATTGATGTTGGCCAGCTTTGAATTTATATGAGAATAATTCCATGAAGCCATTTCATTTTTTTAAAAATGCCAAAAATCTCACATTGCAGATTATCTTCACACATATGTCAGTAACCTTGTTTAATAGTTTTTATATGTAATAAAGAAAAATGCAGTATTGAGCTGGAAGCTTTACAAAGCGGGACACAGATTCTCAGTGGGATTGGCAAAAACATCCATCCATCCTCTTCCGCTGATCCAATATAGGATCATAGGATCCTCTCTGAGCTGTTGTTCAGTGAGAGCCATGGTAGCCCAGAGTATTTTCAGATGTGAGAACACAAATGACACACACTGTCCCCTGCTCTGTGCTACATATGAGAAAGGACAACCTAGGGAGTTTTTGCTTCCCCTTGTCACCAAGTGCTTGCTCATACAATATAAAGCGGTTGAGGTGACTATTGTTGTGATTTGGTGCTATATAAATAAAATTGAATTGAATTAAACTGAACTGAATGTATTTGCACTCCCCATTTGCACTAGTGCTTTTGTAGTGTTAAGCCTACCGTGAGCAGTTTCTTATAAACTCCTTCTATGCAGACATAAATCAAACACTGGGTCATATTTCTTTTTTTTCTCCTTTTGTTTCTTTTAGCTGTTCGTCTGCCATGAAATCAGAAATTGCTTGTAAATTTCCTTTGGATTTATCAAATATTTTAAGCATGCAAGTAACATATAGTTTGTTCACATTGAAAAAAGACAAAGTGAAGTAAAGTCTAAGTAGACACAAAGGAAAATGAAGAGCTCACATGTTGAAAATAAAATAAATGGCAGCTTATGATGAAGCAGCTCAAGAAATAAGCAATCGTTAAGTACAGTATACTAATTAGCATGTAATTGAGTAGTTGTGCTCTTTTGGTTTGGCAGGCAGCTAAGTTCTTGTCAGTTCAACTAGTGCAAACCTGCTAAAGAAATCAAGCACAAAGTATCTGTCTCTATTGGGTAACTATAGCAATTGCTCACATTTTTCCAAAAAATCTAATTGAAAGTTTGCCATCGAGGAGCATCAAGATTATGAATTCAAATACGACAAAGTGGAGATCTTGGTAGAGCAGTTATCAACACACATTTATAAACTTTTCACAATTGTGGTTCTGTTAATGTGAATGACCTTAAAAATATGACAGTAACAAACACCCCGGGAACATGTCAGGAGGGCTTCTTCCTTGCAAGTGCTCTTTTTTTTTTCTCCCTTAATCTCCTTCAGATACATTTTGGGGGATTTGATGTTGACATGAAAGACTGAGTCATTCATTGGCATTGTATAGAAATATGGAATATCATTCACAACACAGCAGGCACAGAGGCTTAGACGACCCCTACTCCCTTGGGGCTTGTGAAATACTATTTAAAAACCCACACTCAGAACTAAACAGAATATGAGTCTGTCTAGTGTACAGGTGTATGACTAATAATTCTCAGGGTTAGGTCAAGTTATTTTGTTTAGGTAGGTTTTGATTCCTGTGTTTGCTGTTTTGAATGTGTATAAGCCTGTAATGTTTTTGTGCACCGTGACGGGTCAGAATTCCCTGGAGCGTGGGGATTTCTCAGCTCAAGGGTGGAGCTTGTGCCAGACAAGAGCACTTGCTATCCCTGGAATGGATGAGAGGGATTATTAGGCTGAAGGATCATTTAATTTAGGGATCAACGTGTGGACCGTTTAGCGACCCATCTGGTGGTCCGTGTGGACATATGACCCAACCTGGTATAATCCACTTGCAGACAGTTTCAGACCAGACATGAGTGAAAACCTAAATAAATTACAGAAGTTGAGCAATACATTGCACAGAAATGTCAGCTGTAGCAAACATGATACAAATCAAAACCTGCATGTGCAAACTGATATATAATTTCTTTTTAAAAATTTGTTAGATGTTCACTAAAATACAGTTTCACAAAATTAGAATTTTTCTTGCAATTACTTCATGGTTCAGGTTTTACACAGCAGAAACTATTATCTCGCTCCAACATCTCCATTAGACTTTCTTCGAACATTTAGACTGTGATAACTTGATGTGACACAACAAGTAAATGGCCAGTGCCCGTAGGATGGTACCATGTTTGTCCAGTACTGTATATTGATGCACGGGTATCAGAAATCAATAAAGCTGTCCGGTGGTTGCAAGGAAGCCCCTCTGGTCAAAGCCTGGGGTCAGGACACTTTAGTAATACTCTGCAATGTGTGGAATGTCAGCTTAATGCCAGTTCAAAAAGACAAACCCTGAGCCACTAAACCAGCGGATTACTCTGTGCAAATGTGCGCGTGTAATCACACATGCCGCGCAAAAATCCGTCATTTTTCACTCATCAGTCAGTCACTTCACTAATGACACACACTTCAGTGTCCATAGATGCTAGTGGGACAGTCTCTGTGTAATTTGGAGAAAAGCTAGTCTCTCTCGCCAGTGACCCCGCCCTCTTTTCCCCCCCCTGTCCAGCAGACCCCTGAGGTTTGGGCCGAATTAGATCACACGCTTGGTGGGGGTGGCTTTGTGGGCTAAAAGACTCAAAGAGAAAATACAATGGCCCCAATGTGAGAGAGACGAAGGCAGAGGGCAGTGTGCAGGCTGATAGAGGCTTATCGCCGTGGAGACCAGGCTGGGGGCTATGTTGGCAGCTTCTCATACAGATTAGAGCAGTCGGCCTCCGCCTGGTAGAGACTGTTTAGAAGGACATGGGCTAAGCATTGACAAAACTGTGGAAAAGAGCCAGCGTTGCAAGGTGATTATGAGGGCAGATATAAGATCTTGTCTTCTTTAGAAGAAATTGGAATCCCTGTGAAGGGCTAAATACCATAAACTAGGTGTAGAAATGTTATCTGATCAGGGTTATTATTCTGAGATTATGTGAAATAACTTTTTTGTTCTTGTTTCTGTCAGGTTTGTTAAAGATGCACTGGTCTCCGGAGCACGCCGCCCCTTTATCTCAGTGGCCTGAACAGCACTTAGATGTCACCTCCACCACCTCGCCACCGTCTGCCCACAAGCACGACCCCTACGCTACAGGTCCTCGCCGAAGCTACGCCCCTACAAGTTATCCTTGGGCCAGTGACGACATATCAGCCCTTAGTGCTTCTTCTCTGCTCAAGCGCTACGCTGAGAAGTACTCAGGCCTGGACCGCCCTGCTACGGGAGCTTACGCAGAGCATGGGACTTTCTTAAAATCAGACTCTGAGCCCTGGACTCTGGCTCAAGGCATGGACTGTTACCCTGGACTTGAGGCACTCACTGGCACCAAGGTGGCCCCTGCCTCTGTGGGGATCCCAACTACAGGAACTGTAACAGTGGTGAGCAGTAATTTGGCCCCTGAGCCAGGCTTTAGTGGTGCTGGCTCGTGCAGTGCTCCATCATCTCAGGAATACCCTCCTGCTTACAACAGCACCTACTTGTCTTCAGGATACTGCCCTCAGCCCAGTGCAGCACTCCCACCAACCCCTCTACACTCTTTGCAGGCTCCACCTACTTTAGTGTCCAACTACAGCCCTAGCCCACCTGTCTACAACTACCCCCCAGGGTGCTACCCCCAAACCAGCCTGTCCTCGGGATACAGTCGCCCCAGTGCGTCCTACTTGTCGTCCGGGATTAGCGCTCCCACTCCTCTGGCCCCTAGGCCTACCATGGTGGGGGGGACTTACAACTACCCATCTCACAGCCTTGGAGGGACGCTCGAGACAGGCGTACCTCTGAAACGCAAGGCCTTTGAAATGACAGAGGAACGACAAGAGGGAGCAGAGGTGGAAGGATCTCGCTATAGAAAATATGGCAACGGGAACAGTCACAACAAAGCTTCCGACAACGGGCATGGCAATGGTTATGATATGAGTGTGCCCGCCTCAGATGCACAGTCTTTCAAATCTGGAAAGCCCCTCATATCACCCCCTTACGTCAGGGCAGGGGAGTACAGCCCGCCATCAGGTCTAGCAGGAGAGAGTGTATCGGGGGAGCACAGCTTTCCTCAGCAGCAGAGAATGCCAATGAAGATATCTGCATCTCACACACACTCTGAGGACCCCACTGGAGGGCACTAACAGACCAGGTTGGCATATTGAAGGATTCCCTTGCTCCTTAAAAACCATCCAGGGTTCCTAACCCTGACAGACTCGGGGAAATAACATTGAATTTGTCGATGAAACATTTAATTTCCCTACTACAGGACCGGTGTTTCCTGTACATTAACGTTTTTGTTTATCATGTTTTCCCAAAGATTCACAGAGGCGTTTTGCCCTGTAAGGCTGAGGTCAGTCTTAGGAGTGAGGTTGAGGCATTCGCTACATAGATATCATTAAGACAGTCTAAATGTACGTGTGTCTGTTTCTCTCAGGATCCTATTTATTCCCTTTTCTGCTACTGTGGCAACAGCACTGCAACATTGTTTTTGGAGTTGGTGTAATTGTTTGTGGCCGGTATGTATTTAAAAGGCCTTTGACTGCAATATGCTCTATCGCACCACAAAAAACCAAAAAAAAAAAAAATTAATAATAAAAAAATCATTATGACCAAAAAGTAAAAAGAGCAATAACTGAAGTGGTGAGAATGCCATACTACTTCAGCACAATCCCGGCTACACTGCTGGCTGTAAGTCTTTGTGCTTGGCTTGGCCTTGAGAAATGAATGTCTTCAGGTTTCATTTCACTTTTCTTTTGTTTAGATATTTTTTTTTTATCTCCATGTTTATGTTTATCTTCTATCCTGGACCTCTTGTCCTCTGATTAATTATTCTCATTGCTCACCAACTTACCATTTTTGTCTCATTTATAGATATCAAGCTGCTTATGCTGCGTAATTATGTCATAATATACATGACACCACTCTTTTCTTGACAGGCAGTTGACCTCAGAATCAAAATTATGTATTTTTCCTGCAATGTATTAATTTAGAGTTTAGTTGGAATTATGGAATTAAATGGCACTTGCCTTGTGGTCCATGCATCTGCCCATGGCAAGATGGGTGTTAGCTAGCTACACACTACTTTTGGTTGGTGTATGTAGACAGATGTAAAATAGTCCCTACTGAAAACTGGCCACAGTAAAACATTGATGCTTGTTTTTTTTAGGTGTTTTTTGTTTGTTTGTTTGTTTGTTTCTTCTTTGTTTGTTTATTTTGAGCATCACAAGGCCATCGCTATTTAGTCCTATTATTTATAATGCAGAGTTAACAACTGTTGACTCATACCTGAATAATCCAGACTGATGAACAGCACTAGACAACAGAGGGAAAAATACATATATTGGATTTGCAGGTGAACTGTCTTGTTTTTCTTTTTTTTTCTTCTTCTTTTTTTGAAGTAGGGAAATACTTTAAATAGCTTTTATCCATGAAAATCCATTGAAAATGTATTTAGCCTTCATAAAGTTGCAGTATGGGTAAATCAAGTATGGCTCAATCATCTTAAAAGCATCTTCTTATCTCTCATATTTCTGCTAATCCTTAACCCAACTTTATCTTAGACTGTACAATGGAAAAACATAGATGATTGTACATACTGGGAAAATGTACTCAGTGCAGGTTAGCTACATAAAAGCTCATTATTGCTTCAGTGTGGCTGCACAGGCACGCACATTGCAGCAGAGGATATATGCTTCTGAGTGAGTGCCTCTTAAAAGTTTTATTCAGCTACATACTTTGTTAAAATTTACCTGCTTGTCGTTAGATTTGACTTCTTTATATGTTTTTCTCTTTACTTTTGCCTGTCAGAAGGATGATTTATCGTGTTATTGAATACTCAGGAAGAATATTGTTACCTCAAAAAGATGAACTACGAATGTATGTTGATACCTTAGGGTGTCGGTGGGGGAGCTTTAATGGAGCGAGATGAAAACGATGCCATGGCTGACACTTCAGGGAAACAATGAACTTTTAAGGCCTTTTAATAGTGTGAACGGACACGTGCACATACGCATGTACATGCGTTCACACACACACACACAAAACACTACATGGTTTCTTAGCTCCGGGAAACTTGAGGTTTTTATATCAAGGCCTGAAATGTTGAATGTAATTCAGATATTTTTTTTAAAGACATGCCATACGTACATCAATGATGTTTTTAGATCTATTTTTTTTCCACGTATAGATGTAAGTCTCCAGTAGGTTTTGGTGGAGAAAATATTGGCATGTCAAGTGTTAGTGTAGTTAGCAGTGGGGAAAAGGAAAAGCACTCTTGATAAACACATATCAAGATGTACACACACTACAGTATATGGTGTATAAGCGATATTTTTATTAAATGTCTTAATAAAGTATCCAGTCACCATTTCAGTATTTTAAAACCACTTGATTCAGCTTGAATTTAGCCCTAACTTCAAGGTGAATTAAGTTGAATATCAACACTGTCAGCGCACTGGGGCTTTGCTGCTCTGCTATGACACTGATTTATGAACTGTGCCAACCTCTAATTTTTTAAAAAGCCTATTAAATGAATGAATCAGGAAACTCCTACTTCAGTTTTGACCCTTAAGCACCAACTGGATAGAGCCACAAGCCACCAGAGTGAAAGAGGTAATATCAACAAACTCTGGTGTCATAAATTGGCAGAAATGTTCTCAATCACATGCGGTGATAGAAACAGGTGTGATTGGTCACAACTGGCAGTTTAAAGTAGAAATCTGTTTAAGTGGAAGCAGGAGGGCAAATGAAACATGAGCTTGAGATGTCTAGGTTGTTACAAAGCTGAACTTCAAATCTAAAGTGAATGGATTCCCCTTTAATTTTACTAATTGGAAATTCAGTGTAATTAAAAGACATTTTAGTGCTTTTTTACTATCTTACTCAGAATGCGGTTTAAGGGGAAAAAGTAGAGGCTCTTCAGAAAAGAAATTCAGATTAGGAAAGAGGTGCTAAGTAAATCATGATTTATGCTTACCCCAGGTTTTTACAAGTATTTGGTTACAACAAGTGAATCAACACAGGATGTGCTCTGCATTCAAAAGACACATTGCGGGAAGCATTTGCCTTTTCTTTGTGTTACTCTGATTCAGTGAAGGGAGTGGAGTCAGTGTTGGCCTTCGCAGATCTAAAATCAGACTTCACTGTTATCTTTGTGATTCACATGTACTTTTCTTGTATCTTGTACATTCTCTGTAACCGTTTCTACCTCATGTTGAAGACCTTGTACATGGAAGTATTTATTTCATGTCATTTCACATACCAGTTTAAAGACCAGCGTTTCAAACTGTTGACCTGTTATAGTCTACCTCACTAGAGACTGTTGTGACATGGAAATGAAGATATTATACCAAAAAAAAAAAAAAGAAAAATATTTGAGTTTTCTCTTTTTGTCTGTGGAAATTAAAAATGTTTTAAGGTTTGAATGTACTGATCTTTCACTAAATGATGCTATGATGATGACCTGATGGGTTACTGCAGTAAATATACTTACTGGGTTCAATGTGATATTTTAGCCTGGCAGTGGCATATTTCTCTTTTCTCTTGGCAAAGTGACATTAAGTTGACGTACAGTTAAAGAAAGTATTGGCTCGTAAAAAGCATTCGTTTACTTTCTGTCTCTCTTTTAAAATCAGCTAAGGAAACGTTAGACTTTTCTTACTCTGTTATTTGATTCGGGTGTATCTAACTCCACAGTTTCTGCAAAGCCTCTGACAAGTTGCATTGGTTTGATGGGCAGTTCTTGGGTGCCACGTGGTTAAGCTGTTCCCACAGCAGCTTATCCGGGTTAAGATCCGGTCACTGTGCTAGTCACTCATTAGAGATAGAAGCTAACTGCTTCACCTCTAAATAGTTCTTGTGTAATTTGCAGTTGTGCTTTAAGTCGTTGTCCTGTTGTAGGAATAAATCACCAAACCATCAAATGCATTAGATACACATTGGAAGACAAAAGGAATTGATTCTGAAAATGAACCTTCAAAACCCAGCACACACTCACCGACCACTTCATTAGTTACACCTTGCTCATTCTTCTGTCTGGTACTGTGAAGATATTCTTGTGCTCAAGAAACCAGTTTGAGATTTTGTGCAGAATAACCAAAATGTAAAGGAAAATAAGCTGCAGTCACGCTGCAACCCTGGTATAGAAAAGCAGAAGAAAACGGATGGATGGGTCATAAGACCACCACCAGTGTAAAGAAAGCACTGATTCAGGGTGGGATGGAGCCATGTTTTATGTTGTTTATGCCAAACTCTAAATCTACCATCTGAATAAGACCAAATAACATTTTTTCCCATCTTTTGTAGCTTCAGATGCCTGTTCTCAGCTGACACATGGTGGTCTTTTGCTGGTGTAGCCCATCAAGATTCGATGAGCTGTGCATTCAGAGAAGCAGAGAAGCTCTTCTGCATACCTTGGTATTTGAGTTACTGTTGCCTTTCTATCAGCTCAAAGCAGTCTGGCCATTCTCCTCTGACATCAACAAGGCATTTTTGCTCAGTGAACTGTCACACACGGGATATTTTTGGTTTTCCTGACCATTCGCTGTAAACCCTAGAGATATTCATGTGGGAAAATCCCAGAAGATCAGCAGTTTTCTTAAATACTCGGACCAGCTTATCTGGCACCAACAAACAAACCACGTTTAAAGCCACCTAAATCACCTTTCTTCTACCTTTCAATACAAGTCTCCTCTTTCATCAGTAGTGTGAGCTCTATTGATATTTTAATGTTTTGTATTTTTTCAAGTTGTAAGAAACCATATCATCATTTATGTCATGTACTTGAGCTCAAGAGAGCAGTGAGCCTGTGCTGACATGTCACAGACAATTTTTGTCCTCTCAGCCACAGTAAGTCTCGCCCTGCTGCAACGTCAGTCATTGTCAGTCACAGCAAAACTCTCTTTGTTTTGCTTCTGATTAAGGATTGTATTTTAACACACCTTAAGCCATATTCCTGACAGCAACTGTTAGTCCATTCATCTACGACAAAGCTAACCTCTGTTCCTATTTAACTATTTCAATTCAGCTATGTTATGTCTCAAATTTAGCATTAAAATCAGTGAAATTATTAACCTGACTTAGTTATATCTCCGCATTTGAGATCACAGTTGTGATCACAGGTGAAGAATAAGACAGCAAACGAAAAAAATAAAATAAAATCAGCACATGACCCCTGTTTTGAATTGCTGTCTCTGCCCTTCTAATGACACTCACACTGCAGCAGCTACACCACATAACAAGTATAACAGTGACACCTACAGGGTCTCCTTGAGATGGTTCTCACCACGTTGAATGTTAATAGTTGCCTTATATACCTTCTCTCAATATAAAAATAGGAAAGCCATTATTACTCCTGCAAGTTCAGTTTATATAGTTTCTTTTCGGTTATTGTCTGGCTTTATTTGTAAAAGTATGTTAATTAACCAAACGTATGGCTGCAGAATGGCAAGCACAGACTGTGATTAAAAAATTTGCATTAAAAGAATGAGAAAAATACAACGTAGTAAGTGCGAATACATTATGCTTATCCATTTCATTACTCTCTCCTTTGGATCATCCAGTTTTTTTAGTTTCTTCAGTTCGTTTCTGCAGAGTTCCTCCTTCAGTCCAAGTAGAGACCTGTGCAGTAGGACAACTGTACCTTTTTTGGGTTTTCCTGAACCACATATGGTCAAACTTCCTTTGAAATTCAGACAGTCAAGTGAAAAAGTTAGTGTTAAAATGATGAAATGAGTAGTTCTTCTAGAAGAGGCTGTATTTCTCTTTAGAGCTGGCAAACATTAAATATCTAATATTTGTGATAAGTCCCCACAAAAATGAGCCATTTCAAAATGAAAAGTTACATCTAATCTTTTAATTGAATTTTACAAAATTAAACATTAAAAAAAAAATTAATTAATTTTGCCCCAATAATTTGTCTGTGAAGCCATTGGAGATGACTGCCAGGGCTCCACTTGCTCCTTTTCATTTTGTTCGGCAAGATCCCGTCTTGATGGGGAACTGCTGGATTAACAGCCTGAGAGATAACATCTCGCCATACACCATAAGAGCACCAGAAAATAACTTATAGTGCCTTATATTATTAACTTTTACCCATCCCTAAATCTGTGGAAGTGGTGTTTCAACAAAGCCCACTAGAGGGTGTTAGATATCTGTAAGAAGGCATTTGAAGTATGCCAAAGCCATCTAGAGATTTTACAGATATAAATACAGTAGTCAAAGCCTGTGATATTTGCAGACAGGGGCAGGGATGGAAAACAAAACCCAGAAGGCAGAGAGGGTGCTGCACTCTATTAATAAATCAGTGAGTGGGAGTAAAAACGGCCAAATTGAGCTTTAAATATCAGTTTTACAATCAGTCTTTTTTCAGTCAGGTAAGAAGGGCAATTAAAGCTGGAAGTTGACAGAGCTGACAAACAAATCTCTTATATGAAAAAGAAGTCCTCGCCCACATTTGGTGAAGGAGATATTGCAGATTACAGCTGAATCCCTTTCCGTGCAACCCCTTACAGACACTCACAGCCTCCCTCTCTCCCTCATAAATCTGTTCCCACAACACACAACCTGACAGATCAGACCAATGTTCTACTTAATCCACGTCCTACCTCTGCAGCGATGCACTTCTATACATTAGGATGCAAGGAGGACAGAAACCTAAAGGGAAGAAATGAAACAAAATCTCTGCACTGTACAGTATTATAATGCACCTGGGTTATTTTACAACATCTACAGAGGGAAGCAACACATTTAGAGAAACAGTGTGGAAATGAGCTTCGCACACTCTGTTATTAAAATGGCAGTAGCAGTGGTCTGCAAGATGCACGATTCAGACAGTTGCAGCATGTGTGGCAGAAGGTGACGCTTACATCCTCGGCGGCCGACTTGCTTTTCACTCGCGTGTGCATATGTTCACTGTTGTCATGTGCTCCTCGTCTTCTTGAAGTAGATCCCTCTGCTTTGCTTGCTGTGGGCAAGGAGGCGCTATGCAGCGAGTTGTACAGTCTGAGCCTGTTGGGAACATGCTGCTGACTCAGCCCAGGCCACTGCATTCATCTATCTGCACTGCAGTGCTGTCTCTCTCCTCCCCGCCCCACCACCCGCCTGCCTCACTCAGTGCACCACCTTACACACACGGAGGAGGAGGGCGGGGGGGCACATGCAAGCACACACCTGCCATCTTACTACAGTTTCACCGTGACACACCCAAAACACGGCAGATCAAAGAGTCGCATTCAGGTAACACAAACAGAAACGACGTTATATGCGTACTCCTGCAGGAAGGCTGTGTTCTCGTTCACACAACTACACAAACTACAGAGTTCTTTAATGTAGTCTCTGTCCCTCCCTGTATACTGCAACCTGCACACATTCCCTTTCTTGCGATTTTTGTGATCATCAGCAACAAACAAAATTACCTTCTTTAAAGTGTCAGTAATTTTCTTAAATAGATAACACAGATTATGATGCAGCGATACATCGTCAGACTTTGTATGAGAACCATGCATTGTAGAACCAAAAATGACACCAGCCAGAGGAATAACTGGAAGGCTGCTTTATTGTTTGGAAATAGATTCGTGCTCAAATGAAGACATTCTTTCACTGATTCTCATTTAACTTCCAATGTGGTTGTGCGACACGTGTTATCTTTCTGACTGTATTAGTGGCAAGAGACAATGACAGTCAAAAGGGTTTTTTTCAGTTAAAGTAGTTTCAAAGAAAAGAAATGTATCTCAGTCATGCTACAAAAGAATGGCCTCATATACCATTTGGTAAACCAACATTAGGAAATGAGCTGTAGTGTAAAACAAAAGGCAAGCTGTTCTTTTGCTAGCTCGAGAGCCAGTAAACAGAACACACAGAGAGCACTTCTACTACATGACTCTACAAGATGTTAGTCCAGACAGTCTAATCTAGGTGGTGAGTTTTTCAGTTCAGGTTATTTACGAACTCAGTACATTGCGTCTATCGTGCTCCGTTTTGATTCACTTCGATGGGTGTTGAGATTCTCATTGCTGATTTATCGACAGACTAAATAGAAAGCTAAAAAGGCACGTGCCGTTAAGAGATATTGCACCATAAACAAACACACAGACAGTTAAGACAACTAACCCTTAAAATCATTATTATTATATCATATTGAAAGTGACAGCGAAATTAAAGGTGAGCTCCAAAACTACAGCAGTGTGTTAACGGGAAACATGGAGGGTTAGAGCTGCAACAAGCAAAAGAAATCGTCACACAGAGTGAGCTGTGGCTCGTAGTCGGGGCACACGGGTTAACCAGCAGTCGCCTGCAAAAAGGCTGTGAGTGTGTGTGCGTGTTTGTGTGCGCATGTGCGAGGGTGTTAGTGTGCGTGTGTGTGAATCCGTTTAACCTTGTGTCTACAATATAGGAAAGTAGGGGCAAGACATCGTCACACATATACAAAAGGGTATGCTGGTAGTGCAATCCTCTAACCAAGGCAGGCTCCACATTTCTCAGCAAGCAGCCAGTACAACACCATGCATTGTACGCTGGTACCCAGTATGCACAAGTCCTGGGCAGGCCAGAGTTTTGGTTATTTCTCTGAACATACCACACAAAGAAAGAAGCATGATCAGTTACACTCTGGGCTCTGGTTTCACCTCAATGCAAGGAGTGGACAGGAGAGTTGAGTTACAGACACTGTTCTAATGTATATATACTATATATATATATAATGGTAGAATATATATATAATATATATGTAATATAGCTCTGTATATGCACATATGAATTTATACAGTTTTTATTACAATCAGTTTTTTTTAAATATAGATTAGCTTACTTCCCTCTTTTTTGTGAAATGTGAATCAAAAAAGAACGAAAGAAAGAAAAAACCTATTCCATCTAACAAATGCGTCACAGCCTAACAAGTGTGACAAGGGGTGTCAGCTGGAAGCCATTCTATTTACGGTTATTAATATTTACTGTTAGATTAATAGCTGTAGTTTTTCTTTTTTTAAGTAATCCTGTATTTACAAAAAAACTACACATGCTGTTAAAATAATATAATACATTATTTATAGCCTCTTAAAAAGTCCAGTCTTAGCTTTTGCAGTTTGTGCCCTATAGAACGAAGCCTGAATTTTATTTCTTTTTTTCCCCAAATGGATGTATGTGTATCGATTTTTTATTTTCCCTCTTTCTTCCTGTCAATCTCGTATTCGTGGAGGTCTCGGAGAAAATGGACGGCAGTAGCTTTTACGTTTGTCATTCAGCGTTTTTTATTTGGTTCAAGGTAACACCCACACTGATTTTGGAGATTTCATGCAGCAACTGGACCATGGAACTTGAAAACGGATGAGGAGGGGTTGGGAGCGGCTTATAAACGGGTAGTGACATCACTGGACGACAGGAAGTGCATAAGCTCTGGTGTGGTGCCTAGGCTCACAGCACCGTAAAGATGCATCCAGTGGTCTGCCTGATTATTTGGTATTTGTTATGCAGTAGAGCAATAGGGAGAAAAACATGGCAAATGAGATGCTCGGAGCACTTGTTGTTGGTGAATACTGAAATCTGGGCCGATCCACTGAACAATCCCCTTCTGCTTCATAAGGAATTAAGAGTGCTGCTCAAACCAACGTGTCCCAATTCACTTTCATGACATCTCCTCACAGTGTTTCCTATATCTGGCTGCTATCAGGGTGAACATTAGTTTATTTACTGAAATTAACTGAGACCAGACTGCAGTCCATAATGACTATTCATAAAAACGTCACCATTACAAGCGAGCACAATGACGCTGTTTCATCGAGATGCTTCTAGCCTTATAGTTCTAAGCATCGTAAGCAGGAAGCACTAAAGTGGCCCCTGACCGGGCGGCTGTCAGCAACGCAACAGCCAGCCGAGATCATTGTCCATCAACATGGCATAAAACAAAAGAGTAAAACATGATTTCATAAATACTCCCATCACATTCACTTGCATTTTGTTGCAGAGCTCATAATAGTACATTTATAATATCTCCTGAGAAAAAGGGATGAATTTTTCAAGCATTGCATACATTTCTAGGGTCTCTGTCTAATAATGACAGCGAGAAAACAGACTGGGCAGGGCATACTTAACCCGATCCCACTCCATGGACAAAGGGCAACAAGGGATAACAAGGCAGGTCTCTTTGGCTTCTCCACGCACAATGTTCTCATCACCCATTCATTATTTCCCATTTCTCAACAAAATAAGATACTACTAATATGTCTCATCACAAGATCGTTTCTCTAAAAGTAAAAGCACAAAATAAAGGCAAGACATGGAAATTATATCCTGAAAGAAAATAACAACAACAACAACAACAAAAGATACATACATTTACATTTTGTGTAAATAAATTAACCTAACAAGGATCAAAACTCTTGTCAGCCCTTTCAGAAAAGGTCTAACCACCCACAGAGAAACATTAGAAATAGAAAGGAGTTTGCCAAACCTGTGAAATCCCCACAAACCACTGACAGCAGGATACCCACAATGCCCGATTACACAAAAATAAAGGCAGATGGTATGGAGCATTACATAGGTGCATACAAATTATAAATATAAGCTTCCTTTTTTTTCATTTCAAAGTGCTGTGCCCTTGAAAATACTGTATTTCTGTCCAAATTAACAAACGTTTCAGTCCCATGACACACACAAATATCTCTCTCTAAATCTTACACACTCAAAATCTCCAAAGCAGCAACTATTTACTTATTTATTTATTTTTTATTTCACCCACTGATGCACTGACGGTGCTATCATTTCCCGACATATATCATTCTTCCATCTATAGAGACAACAAGTTTAAACACAGTCATTTGAAATGTGCTGAGTAATGAGATTAAAATTTGGATCCATTTTAAGCTGATCAACCCCCTTCCCCCCCCCTCCCCACATCGCTTATCTTCGTGGAACAAATTACTCTGAACTTTCAAATTTCGAACATGTCTTGATCGTACAGTCGAGCCACCGTCGTGGTCTGAGTATTAGTGTCTTGTGGACTATGATAATTCATGCAAAGATTTCTGATCAAAACATGCCATCATGCAAGTCATTTCTATGCATTGAACAAGCACACTTATTATTTGTTTGGAAATCTTTCTGAGTAAATGTTAAGCCCTTGGCCCGAGTTGACTCCATAATAAACAGACACTTACTCAATTTGGTGTGAAAGCCCATGTTAAAAAAAGGATTTCGATGTGGATTATAACAAAGATAAAATGAGTAGAAGAGTTGATTGACATGGGCAAACTTGTTGGATATTGTTCTTTTTTTTCTTCTGTTTGCATTTTTGCTGCTCAAAAAACAAAACGAAAACAATTTCTAGCTCAATAAAACAAAAAAGTAGTTCACACTGTTATTCGTGTCTTTCACTCACCTTCTGTTTGCTCATAGAGTGAGTGTGCCATTTGTTCCTTTATACATTTCTGTATTAAACGACACAGAAACACTCTGTGGCTGCTGCAAGAAGGCGTTTCTTCAGCAGCGAGCAGCATCCTTGTTGTCTTTCACAGTACTGTCTTCCATAAGAAAACCATTCCTTGCATCCAGACGCGTGATTTTTTTGTTGTCGTTTTTTCCATTTCACCTCTTGGTGTAGAGTTTGCTCGACTTATCTGTAAGACCAGTCATAAGTGAGCGGTATGGGACGCAGTCTGTTTTGATTGACTTTTTGTTAAGTAGTCCAGATACAGAGTCGCACAGTATGCTGATTATGTTTGGTTTGACTAAAGTTCAAGTCTTCAAGCTGTAACAGACCAAGATGCTTCTCTCTGCATCAATATAAGAATGAAGTCTGTAAACAAAATTACTGAAGACTTTTTTTTTCTGACTTGCAAATGAAATAATCTGTACAACTGTGTTGGTGAGTTTCCGCTCGCATTAATATCATCTTTTTGTTATTACTGTGAATATACATCCAGTGGCCTAACATTTGGATTCCCTGATGTCTTTTTGGTTTCTTCCTTTCTCTTTCCTTCCCCCTTTGCCCTCATTGTTGTCGTCCTGTTTCTCCTTCTCAGGTTTGGTTACACTGTCATAAGAAGGCAGGGAGGCAGTTGAGGGAGTGCCCTCTTTCTTTTCTTGTTCCTGATTGTTACCACCATTCTCGTCTTTGTTATTGGCTGGTTTGCGCTTACAAACAAAACCCCGACTGGCCAAATGGGAGCGGTAGGCCCTTTGAATGATTCTGGCAGACACATCCTCCTGCTTGCGTCTCAGAGTGGTGGTGATAGGCTCATAAGAGACCTTGGAAGGATTGGCAGCCACAAAACGCTCCTCCATTTGTTGCCTCAACATGTCCAACTCGCCGCTGTCACCCAGCACACGCTTGGTGAAGGCAAAGAGGATGTCCAGACAGTGTATGCGGTCTCCACTCACCATAGGCATGTCCATTGCAATCAGTTCAATGGTATTAGGCTTGGGCACGCGGAGTGGGTGTTCGAGTGCATCTGCAAAGTCAGAAAGCTTGGCATAGGTGATGAACTGGCAGGCATCTGGGTCAAACTTCTCCCAAATTTCATAAAAGGTCTCAAAGTCATCCTCACTGAGTGGGTCTGCACTCTCCTCTGTGGCCACGCTGAAATTCTCCAGGATGATGGCAATATACATGTTGACTACAATCAGGAAAGAAATGATGATGTACATAACAAAGAAGAAGATGCCCACCGATGGGTTGCCGCAGTCTCCTGTAACAGGGGTCCCAGGGTTCTCCAAGTAGGGGTCACAGTCCGGAGGGTAGTTCAGAATAGGCAGCAGAAGGCCATCCCATCCCGCAGACGTGGTGATCATAAACAGGATGATCATACTGTTGCCAAAGGTTTCAAAATTGTACAAGTCATCAATTCCAGCCCCATATTTCACATAGCCAAAGTTAGACATTCCAAAGATGGAGAAAATGAACATAACCAGGAAAAGAAGGAGGCCAATATTGAACAAGGCAGGAAGTGACATCATAAGGGCAAACAGAAGAGTTCTGATTCCTTTGGCCCCCTTGATGAGACGCAGGATCCTGCCGATACGAGCCAGACGGATCACCCTGAACAGTGTTGGTGAGACGAAGTATTTCTCAATCAGGTCAGCCAGAAACATTCCTGAAATTCAAAGGAAGGAAAAACAAACACATGTTAGTTAAGGCTGAGACAAAAGCTGACTGAATGCTTTACACTATTACCCCATTCCACACAGCAGGAAAAAAAACATTGATTCTTCATTATTTGTTGGTCTTAGTTAGTAATTCATCTGTTTTTATACAGCATGAGGATCACAACAAAAAGCCAGAAAAAACTGTATGGCAACGTTTGAACTGAAGACATTTGAAAGAAAGAAATTGAAGGGTTTTTTTATATTTGATTTTATGTATACTGGGCAAAGGTCCAGCAATCCCTAATTTCTTTATATTTCTTTATATTTACTTGGAAAATGGGCAATATTTCTTTACACCAGCTGTGTTCTTTAACTGAGCCTGAACTCTCTTATGCAGCTTTCCTGAGGCTTATTTTCAGTCCAGTTCTTGAGTAATTTGGCATACCTCAGCCTTTTCTCAATGTTTCCCTTTCATAAGATTGGCTTTAAGTCTTTTAACGGCACAGTTGCCCACCATGCTGAGATAAGCCAAGCTTTTAGCTATTTTGTTGGTGCAAAAATAAAATTTTATCCCTGTCAAACTATGTTATAGTTGACATTTTTCATAGATTCGATTAAAGAAATGGAACCAAATTATGGATTTTTGTGACAGGCTACTAGCAAGAAAGTGCTATTGCTCAACACCACTTTAAAAATTCCAAGAAAGTCTGGCTGCTTGGAAGCAAAATATAAAGAAATTAGGGGAGATGAACTTTTGGACAGAAAAGTCAGACAAGACCAGGAGATTTTAAATTTCACCTTCTGACACGTTGCACACATTAGCGCTACATATATTTTAATTCATATATATTACAACTGCTAGAAACACAAAGTTTGGTTTAGGCAAGAGAGCTGCCTGAACAGAGTTTGCAAGAAGCCACACACAGGTTAGGTTAAAGTCTGGCTCATGTTTGAGCTGTGTGCATCTGCAGTACGTGAATGAAATTGGCTCATTTGAGCCATTTCCAGTAAAGCTGCTTTGACTTTTCCCCTCATGCATAAACAGCCTTTTTAAATACTTGCCCACAATTGAAAGGATGACCACAACCACATCGAAAATGTTCCAGCCATTGGTGAAGTAATAGTGACGTAGTGCGAAGAGCTTCAGTAAAAACTCGCCAGTGAAGACAACAATGAAGACAAAGTTGACCCAGTAAAGCACATTCTCTGTGTCCTCCGACTGATTGTCTGTCTCCACCATCATAGTGACCATGTTGAGGCAGATGAGTATCATGATGGAGATGTCAAACACCTGCTGCGTCACAAAGTCAAACACCATGCCCTGGATTTTGTTCTGAGGAGAAAGCGAGAAGACAGAAGAGAGATGTTGGAGTGATTTTCTTAATAGTTTTTAGAAATGTAAATTGCGTGGAGGAGAAGGGAGGAGAATATTTACCTGGGGCCTGGGGATTGGTTTCTGTGGTTTCTTGGACCCTAGTTTCTTCATTGCATTGTAATACTTCTTCTGCTCTTCTGTCATGAAGATATCCTGACCTCCAAAGTAAAGGGACAAAAAACAATTTGGTTACAATCTGCAGGACCACATTTTCCAGTGCAGGATCTACTTTAAAAAAAAGTCAAAGTCAGCGGTGTAGATTTTAATCCTAAAGGATTAACCTGATATTTTGGGACATACATCTGTCTTCTTGATTATAGTGTAATTGACTGTTTCGTCTAACTCTGGTAAGAAAGTCAAAATGTGTGTATTTGAGAGATAAATGAAGAAAAGCAATCTTATCTTTTTCTTTTGTTGATTGAAGTTATCAATGATGACACCAATGAAGAGGTTTAGGGTAAAGAATGAGCCAAAGATGATGAATATGACAAAGTAGATGTACATGTACAAGTTGTCCTCATAAACGGGCTGATCCTCCACCTACAAATTGCCATAAACAAAAAAACATATTAAAAAAACTGTAGGTCCTGCTGATGTGAAAGTCAGACTATCTGTAAACTGAAAAAGCTTACCTTTCTAGAATCTATTGCCGCATACATGATGTCCATCCAGCCTTTGAATGTTGCCTGCGATGGTGGCAGTCACAGTGTGAGAAAACAAAAAAATTGTACAAATGAGAAGTAGCAAAAAAAAAACGTTTCTCACCACTTGTAGGAGTGCCAGGTATCCCGCGCCTACGTTGTCAAAATTGATCTTGACATTCTTCCATCTGACTTCAGTATAGTTGTCATTGATGAGTGCGAAGCACTCTGTTTTGTTGTTCACCTCATGCGGTAGAAAGTACTCCTCAGCTGTCTCATTGAAACAATAGTAATACTTTCCAGCAAACAGATTGACACCCATGATGCTGAAGATGAGCCAGAAGATGAGACACACCAGCAACACATTCATGATTGAGGGAATTGCCCCCACCAAGGCATTCACTACAACCTAAAAAGAACAGGGGGGCGGGGAGCAGACAAGAGTGTATGTTAGCAATCAAACACCACCTGCTTGTAGATGTTATAACATTTTGCACAGAAACACACACTTACATAGAAATGCACATTCTTTCCCTCCCTTAGAGACTCAAGTTGCGTTATGTGATTGCTTCGTAAAAATTCATGCCAATCACAATAACCTACAATCGAGTATAACAACAGGGCACAATACAATGCACAACAAGTCAAAACAGTGTAGAACTCTGATTATTTCAACTTTGAACAGAAAGCCATGCTTAAAATAGTTTGTGTTATAGGTTTTGGTAATAAAGGGGATATTACAGATTTTATAAATCATCACTTTTGACTGTCAGCATTTAAATGACGTAGTACTGTTTTCTGACAGCTTGGTATATTAAACTAAAACTCATTACAACTAGTTACAAATCATTATAAAGTTATCCTTTTGTAGATTTTTTTGTATTGTGCCCCAGCATATTGTTATTCCCATCAAAAGTATATTGCATTCATACACACTTGTATACTATTTGTGTTCCAATATGTCAAGAGAACATTTGTGTTAGCTGTGGCTGCTCAATGCAACAAATTAATTCAATCAATTAAGTAATGATTGCATGAACTGTTAATATAAAAGATAACTTTACTGTCCTGAATGATATACAGCTGTTAGAATTAGGAGGAAAACACAGGAATGTGCATTTCCAAACACCAAGCCATGAAAACAGAAAGCCAAATAAACCAAAACTTTAGGCAAACATCAAATGTCAAAACTATTTGCGTTTTTTTTTTACACTCTAGTGTTCTGTCTAATGTTGTAATATAGAGACAATGCAGCTATGCGATAACTTAATATAACTGCAAAACGGTGATCGTGAAAATCATGGTGATGAAATTCACTGAGGAGTGATGAGCAAGGATGTCAGGGGAGGGGATATGCAACCAGAAGTTTGTTGATCTTCCAGTGTGACAATGCCAAAGCCAAACTGTGATAATATCAGATAACAGGACACTTGAGCCAGAGCAAAAGCCAGAAGATGCTGAGCCTAGGCACGATAAAAATTTTTGTTGTTTTTTTTTTTTCTTTTTGCCCAGCAACAACCAGAGGCTGACCCAATCCATCACATGAAATAACCAGATTAAACCAGATTCTGTTTTGTTTGTTTATTAGTTAAAACTCTGGAGTTACATCACAACTATAGATGTAGAAACTGTGCACAAACTTAAGGACAGACTTAACTGTGTGCACCCTGTAAATGAAGTATGCACAAAGATTGACTACTAATTTGGATATCAGTTCATTTGAGCTGGGGGCTCTGTAGCACTTAACAGACTGCATTTTGGGTCTGTGTCATAACCCTATTGCATGGCTCAGCTTGAATTTGTTTTGCCTGACAGTTCAAACCAACCTCTAGTTGTTCCTTCAGCTGGTACTAAACAGAGCTTTTATTGTAGCGTGCTGAATCACTCAAGCAAAAAATTGGAGTGCAGTCTACTTTTTTAAATAAAGCATTGGACAGAGTTTAATTTTGTTAATATTTGGAGTCACTGCTAAATGCTTTAAAATAATGCTAAATTTATTATATATGAAATGAAACATGATTAATCAAATCAGATGTATGATGACCATCTGAGATGATCTGCGTCCATGCAAAAAGCTTCTCACTAATCCAAGGAGTCATCTTTAAAAAAAGAAAAGTCCCCTCAGAGATATTTAAAATCTATTCTGCCATCTCTAGCATGCGCTGATACTTTTTATTTATTCGGCATGCAAAAGGACCAGCTGCCTGGTATCTTGGGTCTTACCCTCATCCCTTCAAAACGTGACAGGGCCCTGAGGGGTCTCAAGGCCCTCAGTGTCCTGAGTGATTTAATCGGGCCTAGATCGGAGTAGCCCAACGCATTAGCTATAAGGGTGACTATAGACACCTACACAGATAGGGACAGAAGAAGAGGGAAAGACAGAGGCAAAGGAAGAGAGGACCCACAAAGTTAGAGGGGAAATAGAGAGAAAGGTGGACTCTAAAGTGTAAGGATGGCTGAATGGTTATATACAGATATATATAAGTACATATATAGGTTATATATGTGTAAGTATATGTATCTATATAGCATAACGGTTAAACAGGAGTTATTACAATAAACAACGGTCAATAAAGTGTAGCCGGACTTCTTTTTTTCCTTTTCTTTTTAAAAAAAATGTGTTTGCTTATGTTTGAGTTTGGTTTAGTTTGGCAAGCCAGTCTAGCGTGATAACCAGCTTAACAGCACAGTGAGCACACCTGGAAAGAAACTTGTGGTTGACACAGTGAGAGGAAGAGAAGAGAGTCAAACAAAGGGAAAAATTAGAGGAGAAATGAGTTCACAAACACTAAATCAATGTGACACAATAATATACACACAGTACACGATACAAAACAGTACAGTTTCCACATCAGAGGGCATTGTACTTAAAGAAGGGAGAGAAAACGCAGAAGCTGATGACAACTTTCAGGGTTAGAAGAGAGGAAAAGCCTGTGAAAGTAGGAGTCCCACCACAGCACATCAACCTTACCCTGGACCCCCAAACACCGACCCCTCAGTCCCTCTCGATAGCTGCACAACGTCTCTCTTAACTTAAAGAGAGACACAGTTATAGGAACCTGCTGTGAGAGAGAGGACAGGTCAGTGTTAGGACAGAGGGCTGCATTAAAAAAAATCTGGATTAAGTTATCAGACTATATTGAGATGTCTTCATATTTCAGGGTTACGCAAAATAAATAAATAAATAAATAAAAATCCACCATGTAACTTGAATATTTAACACTTTTGTCATCATGACCCATAGGACAGACCCCTTACTATAATTGTTGGGAAGAGAGGATCCAACTCACACATTTAGAAAATCTTTACTTAGCCAACATGAAAATTGTAAAAAACAAAAAAAACACACAAAAAAACCCTGAACATGTCAAATGTTTAAACTGAGAAACACTTCGGCCATTATTCCATTTTATTTATATTAACATACTTTATATGGTAAAGTAATGACCCTACAATATTACAATAAATATATAGTGTATCTCCAGCATGATAACATACATATAATGTATGTATGTTATCTTACATATAATATTATATGTAAGCTTCTTTGGAACATATGCTGCCATTTAGTTACCCCCATGAAAATTCCATTTTCCCCAAGTACTGTAAAAAAGAGTAATGAGTTTTTAACACAGTTTTTCCAAGTATCCTAGTTTTATTTTGGGCGCTTACATTATTTTACTTTGCACTAAGAAACATAATTATTTCCCATTATTTCCTGGCATGTGTGTTTTTGCAGACTAGTCAATAATCTTTACTTTAGTCTTCTGGTAGTAATTCTTCACCAGGAGCAAAGTGCATTTTGGGTCACTGTGATGGAAGACAAAGCAACGACCCAGACCCAGTTTTGCTACTGACTGCTTGAGGTTTTCATTTAAAATCTTCACATATCCTTCTTTCTTCTTCATTCCTTCCACCTTGATGAGATTTCCAGTTCCAGATGGACTGAAGCATCCCCACAGCTTAATGCTCCCACCACCATGTTTCGCTGTAGGGATGGTGTTATTTTGGCTTGTATGCCTTCCCCTTCTTTCTCCAAATATAAGCAGCATATCTATGGCTAAAAATCTCTACTTTTTTCTGATCTTCTCCTTAGCTTGTTTCAGTCTGGTTTGCAGGTGTAGGGTTACCCTAACCCTCTGCAGTTGTCCTGGGCTCTGCAGACACATCTCTCACTAGTTGTCTTTCCACACTCTTTGAAATCTTTTGCTTCCTGCCTCTGCCAGGCTTGTTCTGTACTGTGTTGCTCTATTTGAATTTCTTGATCACATTTCTTGCTCCAGTTCTTGACACTCAGGAACGCTGTGATAAACTTCCATATACATCTCCTGCTTTGTGAGCAGAAGCAATTCTTTTTCTCAAGTCTAAACTGATTTCTTTTGCTTTTAGCACGACACTTTCTAAAGTTATAGCTCAAACCTTTGCTGAAGTTTTTACACTGAGTTGAGAATTGAAAGATAACCCTGAGTTTTAACTTGATTTTGCAAGCTTCATTACAAAGTTAATGCGCATAAAAATCACTTTCTCATTAATGGGAAATGTTTGACAAAAATTGTCCTTATTTATATCTTTCATAGAGAAGACCTTACTTAACCAGACAATGCAAAACTGCTTAAAAGTCCAGATCTGAAAACAGCTGAGACTATTTGAAGCACTATAAATGCCAAAATTTAACAAAGGAGGCTCTAACTGTAAAGTTTCTAAGCACCTACAGAGACAAATAAAAGAAAGATGCTACACATTTGTAATATAAATATCTAAACCCTTTTTAAATGATTTGCTGACATATCAGTTAAAGCGACAATATCATTTCTCAGTTTTAACATTTGGTTGTTTTATATTGATTGTTGTTATATACAGCCAAGTAACTGCATATTGTTTTGATTTACATTTAAAGGGCTTTCTATGGAAGTGAATATATATCTCAGTCCTGTAGTGATATTAACATCTTCTGCATAACATTGTATTATAAGTCTCACAAATGTTGTGTATGCACTCACTGACCACTTCATTTGGTTCACTTGTTCAACTGCTCATTAACTAATCAGCCAACCACACGACAGCAGCTCAGCACATGTAAACATGGCCAAGATGAACTTTCAATTTCAAACTGATTTAAATGACTTTGAACGCAGTGTGATTGTTGATGCCAGAACAGTTGGTCTGTGTGTTTCAAAAACTGCTGAGCTACTGGAATTTTCCCACATGACCATCTCCAGGGTTGACAGAGGATGGTCTGAAAAAGAAAAAAAATATCCACTGAGCGGCAGTTCTCTGGCTAAAAATGCCTTGTTGATGACAGAGGTCAGAGGAGAATGGCCAGTCTGCTTTAAGCTGACAGGAAAGCATATTAACTCAAATAAACACTCCTTACAACAAAGGTACGCAGAAGAGCATCTCTGAATGCACAACACATCTACCTCTGAAGCAGATGTGCTTCAGCAGCACTGGGTGTGGTCTTCTGCACTCCTTTTAACTAAGAACAAGAACCTGAGGCTACAATTTGCACAGGCTCACCAAAATTGGACAACAGAAGAAAAATGCTGTGTGTTCTGATGAGTCTTGATTTCTGCTGCAACATTTGGATGGTAGGGTCAGATTTTGGCATAAACAACATTGGTTCATCCTGTCTCATCAATGGTTCACGGTGTTGCTGGTATAATGTGTGGGAGACATTTTCCTCTGGGGTCTTGCTGACCATGTTTATCTCTTTATGACCACAGTGACCATCTGCTGATGGCTCCTTCCAGTAGGAGAACATACCACTGGTTTCTGGTATCTTAACAATGAGGTCACTGAAATCAAATGACCTTCACAGTTAGCAGATTAAGTCCAATAGAGCATCTTCACACCTGGAGATTCCTATCATGGATGTGCAGCCAGTAAACCTGCAGCAACTGTGTGATGCAGTCATGTCGACTCGGCATGAACCAAAGTCTCAGAGGAATGTTTCTAGCACCTTGTTGCATCTGTGCCACAAAGAATTAAAGGAGATCTGAAGACAAAAGGGGATTGAACATAATGCTAATTAAGAATAACTATTGAAGTGGCCGTGTGAAGACTCACACACTTATTCTTTGTCCTTCTTTTGTCCTTCTTGCGGGCAGCAGTGTCATTTGGTCAGTTTCTCCAAACCTTAAAATCTTCTACTGCTATATTCAAATGATTCTTTGACCACCTGATCTTTTGAACATGATCACTGAAAGTTAATGGCCAGATTCCAATCATAATTTATATCTTGATAACTGAGGATGTTTGTTAAAAACAAAAGCAGATGCTTGTGAATCAACCTGACTATTCCTATGTTCTTTGTTCTCAACAAACTATTGTGACGTTACATATTGTAAAAGACAATCAGTAACTGAAAATACATGATATACACAAATAATCATAAAAAAAATGCACACATATGGTATGTGTGCAGGGTAAACATACTTACAATTTCTGACCCCCATCAGGAATACAACATACAATACTACATTCCTATTAAACATAACTAAATGCTTGTTTATATGTGTATGTCGATGTTAACATAGACAGACTGGCACTTCACAATTAAGGGTGAAGATAAATTGGTGGTCAAAGGACAAATAAAATAAATGAATGCCTTAGCACAACATAGGACATAATAAAAAAAACCCCCACACATATATACATATATATATAGAAATCAATATTACAACAAGACAAAAAATATAAATTTATTGCTAAATATATAAAATTGAATTAAATTACAAATTTTGAGGAAAAAAATCATTTGGATTTGGAAAGGTCAGTGTCAGGGACTGAAATGATCAACTAATTAAATAAACTGTCAATAAAAATATCATTGAATGTATGCCATCACATTCGGTGATCAATCACTTTAATTCTCAAATTTCCAAATTATTCTTTTCCTCAAAACCGTAAAATAACGAAGAAAAGTGCTATAAAAAGTGTCACTTCCTGAGAAGCACCAGAAATTTCACTAGCTATGATCATCATCATTTTTTAAATATAGATGCAGGAAAGAATTCACGTGAGAAACAGATCACACACGAATGAGAGAAAAGGATAAACCACATATGAATTACAGTAGCTGTCAAGAGAGGGAAACACTGAATGCCTCAGCAGGCCAGATTGAACATTCAGGACAGAGAGGCCATTGTGCTACTGAAACTAAGCAAAATCTCCAGGCTTCATGACAGAAGCATGGAGCAATGTGCAGATGCGTTTCTGTGGTCCCTGGTGTTTGTAGACACTGCTGACTAGATAAAGAGGTCTGTGACTCAGCAGTGCAGGAACTGTTATCTCTCTAGTTTTTAGCTGAAGGAATAAAACCATGTTTTTTGAGACATTCGCCCATTTGGTAGAAACAAAAAACAAACATACGTGTTTCCCCAATAGAGCATCTTTTCTGTGTGACAAATGACTCACTGACTTTAAACTCTCAAATCTGTGGATGTTGCGATCTTAAACTATCATCATGTGGCCAGTATGTAACCAAGCCACATAGAAATGTACTTACATCAACAATGAAGAAGTCCAACCAGCACCAGGCATTTGTAAAGTACTTGACAAAGCCATAAGCCACCCATTTCAGCAACATCTCCAGGATGAAGATGTAGGTGAAAACACGATCCGCATACTCCAGGATGGTACGGACTGTCTTCCTCTGTTCTATGTACACGTCCTCAAAGGCCTGAAGAGCAGAACAGAAACATCACACAGACAATATGCATGGCATGAAACAACCAGTGTTATTATCAGTATGAAGGTCTTTTCACTCTTCTAAATCACCTGGTTTAGAATTTGCTGGATGACATGCTGTGTTCATTTGTTGTTGACAATAAGTTGTTTACGCCATGCAGAAAAATAACTGATAAACATAACCATATCAGACTAGGGTGATGGTTCCCTTCATTCCCCGTTTCCATTATTCCACATATAAGTGTTTCTCCTTACCTCCCACCTGGATAAAGCTGCAAGCCTAAGCTAGAAACTCCTGGTTGAAAGCTTGGTGCATTACAGCACTTTGCTGTCCATTATCAGCAATAATATCAAGAGCAGTTGCAGAAGAAAAGCAGAAGATGATGCTTGCTCACATCCTCAGAACTAAATGCAATCATTAACTGAATTTGTTTATGTTTTTCTAATTTGTTGCTTGTATTCTTGCTTTGATGTGCATTTTATCATACTGTTAATTAGACATTGTAGTAGGGCAATTAGATTGTTTGTGAGAGTGTGCAAAACTGTGTGTGTGTGTTCTTACCAGGGCCCCACTGCTGAGCAGGATCATGAAGATGATCAGGGTTTCAAACCAGTTGTGTTCCACTATCAGGTAGCAGGTCTTCCTCAGGAACCACCAGTATTTCCCCCACCCGTGAGTAATGGGAACATCACAGCACTTATATTTGGCCACACACTCTGCATGCCAAATGAAAACACGACTGTTGATATACATCATGGATTGAACTGTGAATAACCTGTCATTAACACAGTACACCGATAACATATTGTGTGGGCTTGTTGTTATTACTAACCAAAAAGTCAAAAATTAATCACCACTTACCATCTGTCCAGCAGGCTTCTGGGTCAAGATACTCCTCCACAACCTCCACCACTGCCACCTCCTCCACATCAGGCTTGATGTCTATTGTGCTGCCCTCAGACGAGCTGGTGTCATCCAGCTAGGACAAAGAGATCAGTTCAACCGCTTAGTTTCTCTCTGAATGTTATAGGTTCAGCAGTGAGATGCTGAAAGTGTACAATATGTATAAGGCACAGTGCCAGTGAAGCCATTACATTAATGCGCTCTTTGGGTTTATATGCATGACATGATTTATAAATGGAGGTATACACGTTACAGCCATGTAGCGCAGTTATTAAAAGTCATGTTAGTCACTAGAGATAATCAGTAATTCTTTGAACTGTTAATAATAGTCATTATACGGTGGCCCTGAGAGGTCAAATGCATTGAAAACACCAGCAAACAGCAAACACTCAAAACAGAACCTAAGTAGAAAAAAAAACAAAACCTCACAAAACACAATGGAGGGATTGCACTGGCACACATTTGAAAGAATCGGGGGATTTATCTGTGTTGTGAGGGAAAAGAGGATGTAAGGTAATGTGTGTTTTAATCGCACAATTCATTTAATACTTTAGATACACGTTTGATATTAGTCGTTTACTGTTAACTCGACAAAAACACTCACAAACACTCAGGACAGTTCAGTTCACTGAAGAGTGAATGCACATTCTTATCAACATTCACCCTTTCTTCCCCTGTTTCCACCAATTCTTTTTACAAAATAGCCATCATGCTTTTCTGACTGGCTTTCGCCCTGCAGCGTGCCCTCTGGCCGGCTGCAGCGCTGGGTAGATTTTTGTGGTTGAGGAAGCTCAGTAGAATATAAACTGATGCAGGTACAGTAGTGATTCAGCTGCATTATCTCCTTTCGTCCTACAACAAACTAGGTCAAGGTGACCCACCCATCAGACTTCTCCACACACTTTGGGTCTGGCTATCCTTCTCCTCCATTTATACTGTACAGTAGACTGTGACTCTGCTTCTCTGTCATCTCACCAGGGCAGTCTGTTGTCTGCCTGCTGTTCTTGGCTGTCTGCAGGGTCAGCACTCAGGCTCAGTGTTACAGCGCTCCTGTCTAAATGGATGTTCTTAAATGTCAGTTAAACTAAGTCTCTCCAGTGTGGCAACTCAGATGAGTTCCACTTACCGCATATTGCACGATATACTCAACTTTATTCTGTTTACTGCACTATTGCATTGCTTCCTACCATGTTATATTTAGCAACCTCATCACCTCTGACATCAAAACAATAATTTACTAAAACTACTTGCAAAGCAAGGGCAGATGATACTCACATCTTTGCTGTTTTCCACATCGGATTCACTGCTGAAATCTTCAGTATTAAGGTTTTCAAAGTCAGACTCGCCAACAGCGATTGGAACGCAGACAGTGAGGTTTGGGTTGTGGATGAAGGACATGTAGTCGTCATCAATCATGTACTTTCCCACACTGCTCCCAATTCCGCTGGTGGTCCCATTGCCATTTTTAGCATACTCCAGTCCTCGATTGATATCCACTGTGTGATTTGCAATGCAGTTGAGCTTCTTCTCATACATTTCATCCAAAGGCTTCTGTTCATCTTCTTCGACAGGCTGCTTGTCATAGTGATAAAACAACCAATGAAAAATCGCTATTAGAAAACAAACAGCCATCAAATAGGAGTCTGACACAAAACCATGTTATTTAAACAAGGAGGTGTATAAATGTTCAATTATGTGGTACCTTCTTTAGCATTGTGGCTACAAAAACCCGCATGTTTGCCTTGAACCAGGCAATCCCCAGCTTAATGCGAGCAACCGCGAGCTGGAGGTTGTTGGGCTCACCATCATCATCGGTGGCAGCAAGGTTGTCTGCACTGAATGAGCTCAGCAGCAGGGCCAGAAACAGGTTCAGGACCTCAAAGGTAAAATAGACAGAAGCTCTCATTTTAGCACTCACAATATACACGCTGGAAAAAAAACATTTGCCACCTTTGGATTTCTCTTTTTTTTGCATATTTTTCACACGTGTTTCAGATCATCATAGAAATTTTAATTTAAAAAAACCCCCCAGAGTAAACACAAAATGCATTTTTTAAATAATAACTGATTTTTTTAAGGAAAAAGTTGATGTGAAAAAGCTTTTGCCACCTAAGGCTAACAACTGATTGTACCGTAGTTGGTGGTAAGAACTGCAATGGAGCATTTGTGACTGACAATGAGGCTTTCACATTTCACATCTTTTCTTTAAATTCAGCCACACTGGAGGGTTTCTGAAAATCCTGTTAAACCAGCCTGTTTAAGATCGTGCTAAGGCATCACAATGAGATTTAACTCCTGACTTTGACTAGGCACTCCAAAATGAGGTGGACTTTCTGGTGTGCTTTGGATAATTGTCTTGCTTCTAAAGTGTACTTGTACTTGATGGCACAAGCTGATAGGCAGACATTCTCCGTCAGGATTTTCTCGAAGAAAACAGAATTCATGGTTCCATCAATTATGGAAAATCACCATGAAGCAGCAAAACAGCCCCAAACCATCACACTACCGCCACCATGTTTGACTGTTGGTATGATGTTCTTTTTATGAAATATTGTGTCAGTTTTACATCAGATGGAACAGCACTTGAACCTTCCAAAACGTTCAGGTTTTGTCTCATCGGCCGCAGAATATTTTCCCAAAAGTCTTTGGGATCATCAAGATGTTTTTAGGCAAATTTGAGACGAGAATTTGAGGTTCATTTTGGTCAGCAGTGGTTTTCTCCTTGGAACTGTGTCAATGCAATTTTTGCCCAGTGTGTTTCTTATTGTTGATCATGAACTCTGACCTTAACTGAGACAGCTGAGGTCTGCAGTTCTTTAGATATTGTTCTGGGTTCTTCTGTGATGTCCTGGATGACTCCTGGGAAAGTTCACCACTGTTCCAAGTTGTCTCTGTTTATGGATAATGTCTCTCGCTGTGGTCAACTGGAGTTCCCAAAGCCTTAGAAATGGCTTTGTAACACTTTCCTGACTGATAGATGTCAGTGACTTTGTTTCTCAGCTATTTCTTTAGACTGCGGCATGATGTGTTGCTTTCTGAGATCTTTTAGCCTACTTCACTTTGTCAGACAACTTCTATTTAAGTGATTTCTTGATTTAACTGGTCTGGGTTGGCTGTAACTCAGCTTTCCAAAAACTGTGTTTTGACAAGGAGGGTAATTACTTTTTTAGACAAGGGGCAGGTAGGTTTGGATATTATTTTCTTTAATAAATGAAATCATCATAAAAACACCAATTTTACTATCTTTGTCTAATATTATTAGATAATCTGAAAATTGTAAGTGTGACAAATATGCAAAAAACAGAAATCATGAAAACTGCAAATACTTTTTCACAGCAATGTATCTATTAAACTTCAATGGATTACTATAATTCAGGAGCCTGTACACTATGTAATGTCTGTCTTTGCTTACCACTAGGTTACCAATCACCATGACCATCATGAAGACCGTTAGACACATTGTCTGTCCTGCCACCTCCATACAGTCCCACATGGTCTCAATCCATTCCCCACACAACACTCTGAACACAATTAGGAAGGAGTGGAAGAAGTCGTGCATGTGCCAGCGTGGCAGCTCGCAGCTTTCTGCAATCTTACACACACAGTCCTTGTAGCTTTTGCCAAATAGCTGCATTCCCACCACGGCAAAGATGAAGACAATGATGGCCAACACCAGGGTTAGATTACCCAGAGCTCCCACTGAGTTGCCAATGATCTTGATCAGCATGTTGAGTGTTGGCCATGATTTGGCCAATTTAAACACTCTCAACTACAAGAGAAGCACAAAACAAACGAACAGGGTTAATTATAGTTTTTCATATCTAGAAAACACAACCTGATGTAATATCTACAGAAGCCAGGCTTAACGTCAGCCTTGATCTGATGATCAGTAAGAAAGAGAGCTGCACAAATATTTACCTGATACTAGCTTGTACATTAAGGCCACAAAAGGTCAAATCAAATGTCTCTTATTTTCCACGTACCAATCGGAAAGACCTGAGCACTGACAGGCCTTCCACATCAGCCAGTCCCAGCTCGACTAAACTCAGAGTCACAATGAAGCCATCGAAGCAGTTCCAGCCTTCCTGGAAGTAATAGTAGGGATCCATGGCAATTAGCTTGGCAAACATCTCCCCAGCAAAGATGCCAGTGAAAACCTAAAGACCCACACAGAGAAAAACATGAAGAATATGTTAATATGTTTCCTCGGGAAACAGGATAAAGAGGCATGCTTAGATTGCATTTGAAGTATTTCTTGTTAAAAAATTAACAAGGATATGTTTCAGCAGAATTCGTAGTTAACTATATTACTCATTGCTTTGTATTGTCCTTCTGCTAACCATGTGTCCAGTTAGTGCTGCAGAGAACACCCAGTGATTCACACTGCACCATCCATCATACTGCGCAGATTCCTCTGAGTTCAGTTCCTGGACTGCATGCCAATGCCTATGACCTCATTTCCTGTCTTAATATCTGACACTGCGCCAGTATTTCTGCCCTCAGACAGCTGTGCAACAGTGATATCTGGTAGCACAGACAGAGTACAGACAAACCAGAATGTCTGCGACAGATCTTGTTAATATGTACTTGGTCAAATCAGTGTTGAACAGGCTTATGTCTGTATGCAAGCAGCTGAGAGCAAGTTAAGGGTTCAGCAGACTTGAAGGAAGCAAGATGCAACGGATGAAGAGTGAGTGGACGTAATAAAAGTTTGGCAGGCAAGCCTAGTTGGCTACATTAAAATGGTACTAAATCTTTAATGAGACCCCATCAGATTCCTGTATATGGTATGTGTATATATTCTTAAGTGCACATATCAAATGAAGCTTTGATGAGTTGGCTTGAGGTAATTGAGGCACACAATACACCTACAACATTTCTGTACCTCCTGAGAGACATACTGAGCATGCAGTCATAAAACAACAACAAAAACGAATGGAAACAGTAAGAAAAAAGACTAAATAAAGACTGACTGCAGCTTCTTACCAGGTTTCCAACAGACAGGACCTCTTCAAAATGTGGAGTCATTGGGTAGTGCTCCATGGCCATGAAAAGGGTGTTGAGAACAATACAGATGGTGATGGCCAGGTCAACAAAGGGGTCCATGACAATCAAGTAGACTATGTGCTTGAGTTTTAGCCACATGGGACAGCATTCCCAGATGAGAAAGATGTTAGAAAACTTGTACCAGCAGGGAGGACACTTTCTTTGAGACTCCTCCAATTCTGCACAAAGAGACGGAAGAAAAGGGGGGACGTGAAATGTTTAACATTTAGTTATTTAAGTGACATTATGTGCTGTAACATCTAGACTCCTGAACACCTCACTTATGTGATAAATACATGCAACTTATGGGTATATACTAACAAGTTGCAACAACAGCTGTCACTTAGTTGATACTGAGCAAAACTGATGTTGTTTTTACTTGTGCATTTTCATGTCCTCAACGTATTTTAGCACTAAGAGCTAATCTGACAATTAACGGCACAGAATTAGAAAGAAAAAGAGAAACATATAAACTCTCTGTACCCTCTATCAGAGTGTTGGTGACTACACTCATTTGACTATTGGCACGTTCCTTCCCTTTGAAGGAGGAGTTGAGCTGATCCACAGACACCATGAGAGAGCCAGAGTGCTTCTTCTTAATCTCAACGTCTGTAGTCTGTACTCAGAGAAAGACATGATGTCACGGTCATTACATGAATATAAACAGACATTCAACCTCGTGCTCCACAGCTATCTAAATTCAATTCAATTCAATTTTATTTATATAGCGCCAAATTACAACAGCAGTTGCCACAAGATGCAACTTGATCCATCTAAATCATGAAAGAGATCTGAGGTCTGCTCACAAGGCAAAAGAACTGTCGCTTTAGTATCAAATAATGTACTGATATTCTACATTTTCCAGAAAATATAATCAAATACATTTCAAGTTCTTACTGTAAATTCTCAAATAGGTGCCTTAAATTAGCACAACCAGGTAAAGAACCAGGGTTTATTTAAAACTTATTTTGAAAGAGGGCTCAATTTCAAATTCCTCTTTTTTCCATTATGATTTAATCTGATTTGAGGTATTTTTACTTTTGAGAATTTAAGGTAGCACATTCTAATTTCGCCATCATTTACTGTGCATGACAAAAATACAATCCCTAAGCAACAGTAAAATGCATGCAGTGGCATGCATGTCAACAAGAGAGTGGAAGACATCAAGACATCATTTGGTGACACATCATGCTAAACTTTAGAGAAGGTAAAAAGCAGGTAGATTGGTTGACAATAAAAGAGGGTTCAACCATGCTAGCTAGAATGACAAGAGACATTTATTATAGGAAAAAAAAGGTTTCATATTTGTCGTTGCATCATCCATTTCTCAGAAGCAGAGGATAAATGAGGGCAAGGAGGAAAGAGAAGGCAGCAGAGGGAGAGTAAGGCTGAAAGGAAGAAGAAGAAAAAATAACTCCAGATAAGAACAGTGATAGAAAATAGTATGTGTCCAGATGTACGAAGCCCTCAAGAATGAGGAAGTAGAAGTAAAGAATGAAAAGAATTTCATATAATAATGATTTTTTTCTCAGTGATTGAACTGTTAGGGCAACTCGAAAGGGCTGATCTCATTACGCATTACTGTTAGTGAAGTAATGGTGATGATTCTGGCAAGGGAGTGAGTTTGCGGATGCTCTTTCAACTGGTTAGTGACTTCTAGTGCTGCTAAAAAAAGAAGTGAAAAGGCATTAGATCAGGCTGGAAGTCTAAGAGTCAGTGTATGGTGAAAAAAGAAAACAGATTTTGTGTAATCAGGGAGTGGAAAAAAGGGAGATACTGGGTTTAGGGAAAAGAGGAACAAGAGGCAGGGGAAGAGGTTGTGAAGGAGAAGCTGCAGAAACCCGGGCCACCACCATCATGCCTAAACTGTATTAGGTGTCCCATGGACGTCCTTACACTGTCATCAGTGGCTGCCTTATCTATTTTCACCTCAGGCAGAAGCCGTCTGCCGGGCCCAGGGCCGATGAGAGACACCACGCCATTGCAGTCCACTGTGCTGTTCCTCTTCCCTCCAGGGTGGGGTGCCAGCGGATGGATGCGTGATGAGCCCTGGCTGTTGCCACTGTAGCTGTTGCGACGGTAAGGTATAAACAGGGATCCTCTACGGTCTTCGCTCTCCTCTACTGTACTGTGCTCGTCGTCTGCAAATTCATTCTCTGAGCCCATGTCCTTGGAACGGCCTTTGAAGCTGAAGATGCTACTGCGGCTGTTGTGGCGCGACATGAAGGGTGAGCCTGGGATGCTGAGTAGTGACTGAAAGAGGAGAGATAAATGAGGACAGGGAGAATTAAGGAGTTATTTAAACAGCAGGAGTTAGTTGATGTGTACAGGTGGGGTATATAAAACAAGAATAAATCAGAGGAAGGGAACTAAAAAGAAATGAGAAATAGGCAGTAGGCACAAAATATAACCATAATATATTTAAAACATGTTATATTGCTTTTCAAGAAGAACTGCATTGCTCCAAAAAAATAACATTACAGTGTGTAAAATCTCACCACTCGGTAGCAGGAGATTGATGACTGCGACACAGTGTAAGTCGTTAAGCTCTGCTGTTTTTGCCGCTGTTAGCTGTTGTTAGCCTCTGTTAGCCAGTGTTATTGTAACTTTCCTTGAAGTGGATTCCTTGTTAGATTCAGACACTTATTGAATAAACTAGTAAAACGTGAGAATGTAATTAAATTGTTTATCAATGAGAAAGTGTGATTTTTAGGACCCTTGAGTCTAACATTAGCAGGCATAATGTTAGCTCAAAACTAGCTGCTCTTGTTATTTAGCCATCTCGTCAGCTGTATGGAACTTGGAGGGTTATATGTTTAATCTGCTGACAATAAGAATAAGACGATAACATTTTATCTAGATGCTGGTCCCATTTTTTTCTATTCAGTTCAATTTTATTTATATTGCACCAAATCACAACAACAGTAGCCTCAAGACGCCTTCTATTGTAAAGTAAACCCTGCATCACATTTCCGCCTCTTTGGTAAAGGGGATCACTTCTCAGATGATAAACATAAAAATGATCCTTCATATCTTGAGGCTGAGGGTGTAGACACATATTACATTTTTCTGCACCACGCCACATATGTGGCAAATAGGCAAAACAGTGATGTTCATCTCGGTCCATTTTTTTCCTACTAAAAAAATAAATTTAAAAAAACGATTAACTGTATCTTAAAAGTCACACTTAAATGACACATTAGATCTTAATAAGTGAAGTATTAATGTTGAAAATCTTCAGCATTACACATTGTGCTGTTCATTGAGAAAAAACTACGTAACAGTGTTTAACGAAAGAAAAGCTCACTGCAAGCTTTTGGGTTATTTTGATTATTATTTTGTTCTATCCTGTTTGCAACTGCAATGCAGGGAAAGATAAAGTAATACAAATACGTACAAGCACAAATAAAGTATAGAGGACTGGCCAACAAATGTAGACAAAGTAGTAAGAAACCAAAGTCTCAAAAGGTCCTGCAATGAGTGAAAGAAGAGTAGGAATACTGCCTGTATGACAACTGAAGTGGCAGGAAGAGTCCCAAGAGGGCTGTGGCTCAAGAGAGGCTGATACAGCTGATACCACAACGAGGTCACTGCTTAAACCACCAAGTGCAGGAAGAAGCTGAATCATCACATCCACCCAAGCTTTGGATGAGCACACATACGCTTCTTGGATCCCCATACAAATCCCGGCCACTGCAATTCCTTAAATGGCCACAAGAGACTGGCTACAAAAGTAACTCAATCCCCCTATACCCACATGTTAAAATGTCCAACTTTATAGCAAAAATAAAATATTTTTTATACAACTCACCCATTTTAATTTTAAGGCTTAAAGTTATACAATATTATAGGAATGGCTGTTTTGAATGACAGATAGATTTTACTAGGTGTAAGTGCAAGTAATTGTAGTCAATAAACTTAACATGTGGGGGCTCTGTTGGTGCCTTTTGCATCTGGGTAGCTGTGATTCAAGAGTACGAACAGGTACAGTGACTCATCCAACAGTCTGAAAGTCATGGTTTGATCCCAGCTCCTTCGGTCTGTATGTTAAAGTGATGTAGCCATTGTTGTGTGTGTGTGTGTGTGTGTGTGTGTGTGTAACAGCCCAGATTTTTGGGCTGCTCATCCAGGAAACAATAAAAAGGATTACAAAGTTTAACAGATAAGCAGGTAGTTAACTCGCGAGTTTCCTTCTAAAGATGATATACCATGTTCTAAAAAACAAAAACGTACTGCTCTACTATCAGTTCGGACACACATGAAGACAGAAAACTAAACAGCAGCAATGTCTGTAGGATTATTGAAGTTGGGCTAACTGTCATATAAAGATTTGCTACCTGGTGGCTAAAAACAGAGCTATGGTTAGAATAATGTTAACACATTAGCACAGTGAAGCTGGAGGATGAGCATTAATGTTTTTACTTCGATTTAGAAGGCCACAACACCACTAGTGACATCACAGCATCCACAGCCATCTTTTATATACAGTCTATGGGGCCATTGCTGAAGCTCTCGAGTTTACAGCTTTTCTCGCTAATTTTACCTGGTTCATAATGGACGTCTTCCTTCCCAGTCGACTCCCTGGGAATCGAATGGTGCTTTTCTTGCTGCCATCATCTGACTCGGACTTAACCACCTTCTCACTGTCTCCTTTCTCTTTCTCCTGCTCTTTTTGTCGCCATTTCTTTTTGCGATTGCGACGCTCTTTTGCACTCTTGGAGCTCAGCTTGGAGACCTCTGAGGAGCTGCGGGACAAGTGCCCCCCACCTTCATCTTCTAACGCAGCCTCTGACACAGTACCAGCAGATGTCGCCATGGCAGCAGCCTGAGAGAAAAAAAAAGACATGATAACCTAAAACTATGAAAAATGCATATTGGTATATGTATATTAGAGAGTATGACAGACCTGAGTCTCTTCCTGTTGCTTCTTGAGTTGTTCGAGCATGGCTTTGAATTCTGCCTCTTTCTGCTGTGCCTCTTCAATCGTGGCTTGGTTCTGCTCCTCATAGGCCATGGCCACCACAGCCAAGATCAGATTCACCAGGTAGAAGGAGCCCACAAAGATGACCAACACAAAGAAGATCATGTACGTCTTCCCTGCAGCTCGAAGAGTCTCACAGAAAACACAGACATAGCATAAAAGTGAATGAATCAGTAATTTATCATGCAAGATTAAGACTAAAATGAAATAAGTAATGATAAAATATAACTGAAATCCTCCTTGGTGCACAGTTATTTTAATGTTTATGGATTTTTTCTGCTGGATTTTAGTATGCACTCTATATTGTGTGCTATGTCAGCATTTCTGATGTTTCGACAGTCCGAAGACCTTCTCCGGGAAAACGTCCATACTGAAACGATGCCTTATAGTCTGCGCACAAATACACACACTACAACACAAACCTATTTTGCCAAAAAAGGAGAAGCTATTATGCTTGTGATGGTGATGGTCTACAGAAGCAGGAAATATTCCAGCTCACAGTCATGGTAGTGCAGCTACCTTAACAGATTTTGGTGCACATACTGAATTTGCACATGCATTTGTGTCCCTAAAAGCATCAAAAAGTGCTGAATCATTCAGACATCCATGCTAATCTGATGATTCATATATATTTTTTATGATGAAGTGTGCTGCTTGAGGGAGAGGTAGCTACTGGGCACTGAGAGGCTTTAATAAAACAAGTCTTTACCAGCATGTAGAGATTTTCCCAGAAGTCTTGGGTCATGAGACGAAAGAGGGTGAGGAAAGCCCATCCAAAGCTATCAAAGCTGGTATAACCGTAGTTCGGGTTCCTTCCAGCTTTCATACATGTAAAACCCTCTGGACATCGTCTGATAGAGGATAACAGAGCAATACCGAAAACCATCATTTAAAAAGTGAATAAAAAGCACCACTTTGACATCGACACAGGTAAAATAACATGCATCCTGATCTACATCTCTGCCCTGGATGCAACGAGATGAAAAACATCTCGTGTGCTTTTTGATTTTCTTTAATCTACACACCCTGTGAATCCATCAGATCAAAATACGATCAAATATCCCCTGGAGATATGCAAGACAGGGCCGTGGTTACACCTCCAAATACAACAATAAGCCATATCTAAGCATCAAAAGTTTAACTGGCTGGAGCTCAACAGAATCTTACAGGCATAAAACCACAGCCCAACATATGACAGGTAGCAGTATTTAGGAGGAATGTGGAGTACTAGCACAAACTAGAAGAAAACAAGAATACATTGACGTCACAAGGAGTAACTGCACTGGAAGAAAGCGTCAACAAGGCCTCGTAATGGCTGTGACTGGAGAACTTAGCTGGGTCATCCCAGCAAAAGGATCTGATGCTGAAATACCCCAAACACCGACTGCCCCCCTGTTAAATTTCTAATAATGTTTTAAGATGTGTGGTGGAACAACAGGAATATGGCAGACAGCTCCTGTAAACATAGCATAAATATAATTGTGAGGATTTACTGAGCAAAGTACTGGCTTACCCTGAGTCAGAACTATTTCCACATAGCAGAGCATCAAGCTGACCAGGGAGGAAGTAGAAATTAGCTATTAAAAAAGAGAGAGAGAGAGCAGTCACTTGCATTGGCCACTGGGCAAAGAGTCTGTGTTACCCGAGTGAGTCAGCGTTTCTGTTAATATTTCATCCCTCAGACATCATGACTAAGTCAAAGAATCTCTAATGCTGCATACACGTCCCAAAGTTTAATCAAGTTTTAAAGTCAACACTTACAGGTGTTCATGATGTATTCACCCCAGTCAAAAGCCCGGCTGCCATTCGGGTACAGAGCCGTCATGTTGATCGGCCAGATCACGCATTTATTCCGCAGGTTCCCCATGAACAGCTGCAGTCCAATCAGAGCGAAGACACTGAGACAGAAGACGGTCAGGATCATCACGTCCGACAGCTTCTTCACAGACTGGATTAGAGCGCCCACAATGGTCTTCAGGCCTGTCAATTAACATATGAATAACACACACACACACAAATGTGCACAAATTCACACACATGGAAACAGGCACAACTCACACACACATGCACACCGAGATACACATTCAAATACACACACACATAGACACATACACAAAATAAGACACAAATAAAATGTTTTTGCACTAGACGTGCTGGGTTCAGTGTTATAGCTGCACTTCTAAGCTGACTCGAATCATGCATGAAAAGGGTAAATTAGGTAATGTATAAACTAATTCTGTCTTTAACCCTGTGCTGTGCAGATTCTTATATAAAGCTAAACTTGGCAGGCATCGGAGTGATTTCTTAAGAATCTGCACCCGGCTCTGCCAAGTCTCAATACCAGAAATTGACATTCAGAGTGTGTTGTGCAGTCCCTTACAGAATAAAACCAGTGCATAGGCATTGCTTTTCATTGTCATTTCTGCCTCGATGCAAGTGTAAGCCCAAACTCTGATTAATTATTCAGATAAACACTAGCTACTGTATTCTGTGTGTTTGTAATTGAACTATCACTTAACTACGTTTTAACCAAAGTTAATTTTATTTTATTATTTAGTAGAATAAAGTGGTGCATTTTCAAAATAATATGCAAATTAAATTCCTTCTTTTTTTTGTTAAAGTCCTAATTCATCCTTAACAGAAAACCAGTCAGTTTGTGAGATATTTCATCCAGAATCTGTAATAGTCTGCTATCCAAAAAATAAACAGGTACAGGTAGTCCCATAAAGTAACAAAAAAGTGTAGACAGCCATTGTTTGCAGATACATTTATGCTTCTTAGACCAAGAAGAACATGCTGTCCTGCTTCTCCACGTCTCCCCTGCCTACATACTAATTTTCTGCCTGTTGACTTCCAGCGTTCCTTGTATTAATTTAGATTAAGACTGCAGGCTGCTCAGCTGACCTAATATAATGAGTGTTTATATTAAGAGAAAAATCTAACATTTATGCAGGTTTTTGCATTTTGAATATTTAGTCATTGATAAGCTTAGCTTTGGCCACTGTAACATCTCTGGCCTGTTCTAGTTAAAGTTTACCGTACCAATACTGAAGTGTAGTTTATACAGTAAATAGTGTCGTTACACAGCACTGATTTTTCTGTCATAGACTATTAAAAAGAAATCACACTCAATTTCTACAGAGAGGATATGGCACTACGACGAATACTAGCACTGTATGGGATGTTTCCATTAGAAAGGCACACTTCTGTATTTATATTTATATAAAAAGAAGCTGAACAATTTTAATTCTGATGTTATGCATATGATGAAAATCATCTGGTCCTTAGCTAGTTTCCAAGTTAAAACTTCAGCTGGATGAACAACTGACATGACATATTATACTGTGTCATCATTTTTTAACATAAATAAATGCAGAAGCAGTGTGTGAAAAACAGCCAGGTGCTGATTATCAAATGCACCACCTCTATAAAAGCAGATGTTTTGGAATTACGGTAGTCTGAAGAATTGAATGCAATGTTCAGAGAAACTGCAAATAACCCAAGAGCTACATTTCAAACTACAGATCTCAGTTAGCATGTAAAATGTTACGTTCGTGTTGGTATAGTCAGAAAAAAACTGAACAAGTATGTTTAGGAGGAAAGCCAAGAGAAAGCTTCCTCTCTAAAAAGAACATGACAACACAACTTAGGTTCACCAATTTCCATCTGAAGAAACTACAAGATGTCGGGAACAATGAGACCAAGGTGGAGATGTTTGGTCATAATGCACAGCATCACACTGGGTGAAACCCAAACAGCATATCACAACAAACACCTCACACCAACTGTGAAGCACGGTGGTGGAGGGGTGATGATTTGGGCTGGTTTTGCAGCAGCACAAGCAAAGCATAAACTCTTCTGTGTTCCAAAATATTCTCAAACGTGAGGCCATTTCTATAGCTATGGCTTGGCTGACATTGAGTCACTGAACAGGACAATGATAAGAAAACTGTCGACAAACAAATATCAGTGAACTTCAAGGAACTGAAGCAACGCTGTAAAGAAGGGCGGTCCAAGAGTGGTTTCATCACAATAATGTAAGAGACTGATAATGTCAAACAGGAAATGATGACGTCAAGTTATTGTTGCTCAAGTGGTTCTATAAGCTGATGAATCATAAGATGTACTGTTGACACACTGCTTCTGCACTTTGTCGTAGTTTTTTGTTAAATAAATAATGGACAAAATGTCACGTGTTGTTGTTGATTTTAGGTTGTATTTAAATCATTTTAAGATCTGAAGAGTACCCTAACCCTTTTTCTTATGTCCCAATATGTAAAACCTTAGACTTGAAACTTGGTTTACTTTCTTTTTTTAAAAAATAACAACTGTACACAATGTACACAGTGAGAGCTAAAGAAATACGAAGCTGATTTATCGGAACTGTACAACTGTACAACTTGGGATCCATGTGAAAAAGATCAAATTTCCTTTAAATCTGTGTGTTCATCTATGGGAACATCCCTGAGTAGCTTTCTTTTATAATTACACTGCATCCAACAAATGAACTGCACACAACAGCACAACAAACAGATAACAGTGGACATAATCAGGCTCAATCAAGGAAGCAGGAAGTGAAGAGGAGAAAGAGAGGACAGGCGAGGAAGAGTACGTGCCTGTAAGTAGGGGGTAAGGGGGCAATGAGAAGTGTCATGCAGGTCATTTAAACGCTAAGGCTGAAGGAAGTGACTATGTCAGCATCACTCGTCTAAAACGTGGTGATGACCTTGCATTAACCGAAGAACCATTTCCATCCCGGGCATCTGTTTTTCTCTCTCATGGTGTTGAAACTTCAAGCTGGTTTTACCACACTAAGTGTTGTACGCTTGGAATTAACATTATTGTGCCCTGTCTGTGCATGCTGTATGTGTGAAGCATGTAATGTGCTGCGATGGTGCTTACAGAGTTGTCATAAAAATACAACGGGTGAACGTGATGTATATAAAAATACAGAAATGACACCTATTGTTTGTTGCCAACATAAAAAGAAAATTAGAGCATATGAAATATTTAGATTACAGTAGTACACTACACTCATGTACAGTTTTTCAAGGTACTTGGAAGGTTACCTTGGAAAACTACAACTCTGTGGATTTAGGCTGTCTCGCTGACTTGTGTCAATTTGGAAATCAGGACTTAAGTTTCTTATCACACCAAAGAATAGGAAATGAGACCAAATTATATTTGGCTCCCTGATGATTGAAGAATCTAAAGTGCAAAGAAATGTAACACATTATAATATTTCTTGATATTTTCTCTTTCACTCCCAGGATGGATAAAGATCTTCAAAAGAGAAAAAAAAAGTTTATTTACATCCTGAATAAAATAAAATAAAATAAAATAAAATAAAATAAAATAAAATAAAATAAAATACAATAAAATAAAATAAAATAAAAAGAATAGCCTCTTAAAGCCAAACTTGTAATAGCATGTACTTCAAAGCTTCATGCAGTTGTCAGATTAGGCTTGGCAGTCTTAGGGAATGAAATAGTGTTAAAAACAAATCCCTGCAGTTACAATTTGGATCAAAGAACGTAGTAAAACTGAACACAGTTGATGTGACAGTTTGTGAAAAAATTCACAATAATTAGTTTGTTCATTTAATCACTTTTAACAACATGCAGAATAGCTTTTAGAGTAAACTTTCCCCTTATGCCAGCTCTGCACATTTCTAATTTAATGTGAGGTGTGAGAAGACTGCTAAGCCTATCAAAAATGTATTGCTACCATTTTTGATTATAATAAAATAAAAAGTTAAACAACAAAGGAAATAATTCAAAATCAATACCTTCTTTAAAAGTAAAAGAAAGACTAAAATGAAAGAAACAAATAGAGCTAAGAGGTAATGTAAGCTCAGCCTTAGTGTTTAAATGGGAGTCTCACCTGGAATGACAGCAACAGTTTTCAGTGCTCGGAGAACCCTGAACGTTCTCAGCGCCGAGACATTCCCAAGGTCCACAAACTCTGTTATATATCTGTAACAAGGTAGGATGACACACAGAACAGAGCCCCATGACACACAACACACACACACGATAACTACACGCACGTATGCGCAAGAACACGACACCAGCACCACCATCGAAGACCAGGAGGGACACCACGGTGAGAGCAAGAACACCTGTTCAACCAGTGGGAAGAGAACGCAGAAAGAAGAGGAGAGGAGAGGGAGTGGAACAAAACCACACCTAACATCAACCCCGTGGCTCGCCCACCCGCAAACACAAACACCTGGACTCTCTTACCTGGGATAACTGAAATTGTTTTCAAAGCCCTCAGAACCCTGAACGTACGCAGAGCTGACACATTGCCTAGGTTTACAAACTCTGTTATATACCTGCAAGGTGGATCAGATACAGTTACTCAGCAGCCATGCTGACCAGGGGAAAGAAAGAAAGAGGTTAATACAGACTATGTGAATAAGCATCATCAGCAACTGTGATGGTGTGATGTGGATTAGCCATCGTGTTGTGTTTCATTTTAAAAATATCAACACAAATCACACCCAAAAATGCAAAATGCAACAGAAACATATAAAATCCATAATTTATTTATCCAAATAATTAACTGTTAAGGAAAATTTGCTTGATATAAACTGGATGTATGCAAATCAAGAAAATTTTGTTTTACCTTGTACTGTAAAATTTAGATGTAATTAAATTACACTAAAGCATTTTTGGGCATGAATATTATTTTGAGTGCATTACAATCAACTTGACTTACAACTCACAATCACTTTAACTGTGACTAAAGCGATAAATGGGTTTCATTCTCTCAAATTAACGAACCCCTGTTGCCTTCACACATGCACGACTTAGCAAACAGGAAAAAGGAAAGAAATTCATAATCTATACCCAGGCAAAACTGGCAATGAAAAAAGTGTTGATAAGAAACATGCCAGTGTGTAGAATCACAAATAAAACCCCAGTTTAACAATGTTCAAATCATTCTGAGCTTATATGAATATTTAACATAAAATGTACTGTACTTTGTTACTATGACTGATAAATTGCACAAAAGTGTCAGATTAAAACTCATATAAGCAAACTGATGTTTGATTTTTATTTTTTTAATTTGCCAGGGGGGTTAAAAGCATCCCAGGTAGGTGGGGTCTTTCAGACGTCACAGTGAGGAGAACTTTAAGAATTTTTGAACCCTAAATTGAGAAGTGTATGGTATAATTTAGAGTTTCTATGCGAGGGATGAGGCTGAAAACCAGTACTGAATGGCCCCAATCTTCTTGCCAGCAGGTGGGAATGCATCAAGATCAGACTAATAATTCTGCAGTGGAAATCATTAAATGGGCTCAGGAGCACTTCTGAAAACCTTAACAAAACCTAAGATTTATCAGTGCATAAACAAATGCATTTTAATACCATATTATCAACAGCAAAATGCATCCAGAAACTCACTGAGCTCATTTAAGATGGGCCAGAACAAAATAGCTCAGAAACTAAAGAAGTATGACGGTTGAATAGAAAATGATCAAATAAGGAGCTTATTTCTAAAATGAATGCAGGTACTGTGCTATGAAGTATGAGTACAATATGCCAGAAACTTTTATATGCTAAACATGTTAATTTTTCAACTTTTTAGAAATGTATTGCTGGCATCAGCAGTTAAATTTAAATTTAGGACCTTTCCCATACCACTTTAAACTCCTTTCTGGGACAAAACTTAAATACGTTATTATGTTAGCTCAGGAAAAAGAGAATAAGATAAAACTAAAGAAAACTAAGGAAAAGAGACTGTCCTTATGTGTTTATTATCAATACGTATGGCAGACTGAAAACTTTTAGGACCCATCCCAACTGAAGTTAAGTCAATTCAATCATTTTAAACGCCTTATAACAGAAAATGTGTTTTTAAGAAGTTTCGAGACTTTTGAAGGATGCACAAACACCCTGATCTGATTCCAATCTTTCAACTTCTCAAAGTCGCAGTTGTTGGCTGTTCCATGATCAATAAAATATAAACTTTAAATACAAATATATTCTGAGTTTGCAAAAGAAGACTCAGACAGTGCATATTTATCTGTGCCGTTTTCAAGCTGCGAATTTTATCTTTCAGATGGGAGGAGTCGTATTTTTGTTGATTACAAATCAATGTGTTCTGAAGTACTTACGCCATTGAAATGACCATGAAGTCCAGCCAGTTCCAAGGGTCTCTGAGAAAAGTGAACCCGTCGATGGCAAAACCTCGGGCAACAATTTTTGTGAGTGACTCAAACGTATAGATACCTGTAAAGGTATACCTTTCAAGGACAAAAAAAAGAAGAGGACAAAAAAGGTGAGGAGAACATCAAATGAGGATATGACTGCTGAGGAGAAGTTCGGAGGTGGACTTACTCCACTTGCTTGGACCACTCCGGGGGATCACTGAATGTCATGAATATGCAGTTGGTCAAAATCGTACACATGATGATCATGCTGAATAGCGTGAGAACACAGTTAAGGAAAGACTGAACAGTTGCGTCTGTAATAACTGAAATATGGCTTTAACATTAAAGACAAACTTAAAGAAGAGCAGTCAGCAGGGACATTTAGTCCTTATAGTTCATTAAAATAACTGCTGGCCACTTCAACAGCAAACAGAAAACATGTTTTCATTTACTATAAGGCAAACAAATCAAATAACTTGAAAGGATATGAATGTATCAAAATTTTAATAGCTATTCGCCTAAATAGATTAAAAGGACTTATGATGTACAAGGAGGGCGTGGCACTGAAGCGGAAGAGTGTTTTCCCCTTGTTTAAGACTATAAACGTCTGGAAAAGAGAGAGAGACAGAGATAGTGAGACAGACAAACCCTGCAAACACTTCTATGTCAAATATTCAGTAAACAGTCTGAAGACCTTCATATTATCTTATTGAAAGTATGATGATAGAGCTTACTGAGCTGACCTCTGAATACACTGGTTTCTTCTGTATCTACAAGGCTGATTGTAATACTGGAGTTTATACTGTGCTTCCGGCTTATTGGTTTGTGACTATACGTATATGGAAATAATTACCCTGCAGTGATCTAAGCATACAGGTTAAAAACAGAAATAAAGAGATAAAGGTACATAGAAAGCAGTAGTAAGAGTCTCTACTGACATGGGTGATCAGTCACCCAGGAATCAGGGTTACAGTTCTGTCCTTCTTACATCAGACTGGGACTTTGCCCTGGCCAGCTTTTCCCCCTGATAAAAGCTTTGAGCAGCTTTAGGATCAGCAGACAGGCACATGGGAAACTCTCCTTTTCGTGGCCAAATGTCTCTCTTCGTCCCAAGTTTAAAGCTCTTACTGGAAGGAGACGGCAAATGCTGTCATCGATCAGGGCAGATCTGCTGACTCTAGGCTCTCAACGACTGCTCCGGTCCCCACCCATAAACAGCACCGGGCCAAGTGGGGCTGGGCACTGGGGTGAGACAGCATTGTGTGTTTGTTTGTGGACGTTTGAGCCCAGTGTTGGACAAAACTATGGGGGGTGACAGTAAGAGGAAATATTTGCAAACAAACACAGGGATACTGTGCATTAATAGCTACAGCTGCTGCAAGCACTTGTTCTTTTTTTCTGTATCTACATGCAATGCAGTTTAGAGATGGTTCACTGACAATTTATAAATGAGTTGTTTGGATGTAAATGTAAGTGAGTTATGAATGTGGACGCTGCCTGGATATTTTTTTTTGTTCACAACAGCCTCTTCTGCGTCTTTATGACATCACTGACAATATCAGCTGCCACTATATGGAGAAAACTGATCATGTTCTTTGTTATGCCCTCACTGAAGAACAGCGATTGCATCCTCTGAGTTCAAAAGCTAATCACTTATATCGCAGTGAGCTTGCATTCATAAAATGTTATGGATGGATATCAATTATCAGTTAGCTCAGTTCATTGAGCTAATCGATATGGAAGTAATAATAGTAACAGTAATGATAAGAAGAAGAAGACGAAAGGGACGAGGAATCCTTGTACTTCTGTAGTGATAACCCATATGATAGATGCATTTGGTCTTTAGTAACCATATCACAAATACACACACTGTGAGTTTGGGATTTCCACCAGGGGAAAAGAAACGAGGAGGCGACTCAAAGTGTCCTGAATCAAGTGGTGTCCAGAAATCTAATTAAATCAAAAATAGTTCCCTTAGTCTGGCTAAAGACAAAATGTATCCTCTAGATCAGACAACTCCTTACTCTCCCCCTCCTTTCCCCTTTCCTGCTGCTTTTTGTCCATAGATTATATCCACTACTCAAAATATCCTCTTACTTTTTTTTTGGAAAATAAAAAGGATTATCTACTTAATGATCACAGGAAAAAGAGGAAATCACAGACTTGTCCAAGTCTTGTCCCAGAGGTCAAGTGAAGGTTTTCGCTCACCAGGCAAATACAGCATTGGGATGGAAGGACAGGAATATCTCATTAGCAGTTTACATATGCCCACTGTGCAAGACTATGATAGGCTAATCAATGTCAAGGATATTGCAATAGTTAAGTCATATGGGTTTACTGATGCTTTTAAAAACCTGAGTCATTATAAAACCTGAGTCTCTATTGTATATTATAGTAATCCATATTGTAGTATGGTATATCTTTACCCATCCCGTTTGCTAAGAATACAGGGGGAAAGGTGTTGCAATTTATTGAAGCATGAACAAACAAACATGGAAATATAGTCTATAAGGCAAAAACAGAGCTTGTACAATTTGCCAAGCCTTTTTTGTAATTTAAGCAGTCTTCAGGAATAGTTCTCCAGGCTTCCTCGAGGACATTCAACGCTTGTCTGTGGATGTTGACTGTCTTATTCTGTTCTTTGTCAAGATGATCCCACACTCCTTTGGTAATTTTGAGGTCCGAGCTCTGGGGAGGTCAATCCACGAGTGATCGTGTTCTACTGTGTGTGTCTCATTATCTATTCATGTTTTTAATGCACTAGTAGTGTGTCTGTGATTATTTTCAAAGGACTGGACTGAAAATGACAGAAAAGGCAGATGGTATCCACAAAAAAAAGAAAAACTACAAGAACGTCTGGCTCCTTAGCAGCACAGAAAAGAGGAGTGGCTCAAGACTTTTTCACATACTCCAGGTCACCCTCTGCTGCATCTGGGAATGCAGAAACTTCCGTAGACTCAATTGTAAAGACTTTCTAACTACTTTATGAATTGTCTCAGCCTGGAGACAGAAAAATCTACTGTTGACGCAAACTTGGCATGATTACTACAAGGTTTGTAAATGTCTGGCAGTTTCCTTAATTGATCACATAATCAATAAATCGCTGAACCTTATATATAGTGAATGAATGAATTCTTTTAGAAAACGTGTCATTTTTACAGGCTATTTTTGCACATCCTAAGTCATATTCTTAAAAAAAAAAAAAAGTCGAACTAACGTATGAGTAAAAATGGTGTTCACAAAAAAAGGACAGTCCAACTTTTGTTCCTGATTCCAAAAATGGGAGCAAATCTTTGTGGTCAGATATAAATTATAAGAGTATTTTGTAAACTGGAATTCACTTTTCACAGTTTTTGAAGGAATAAAACTAGATGGAAGGACCTGCACAAGAAAACAGGCACACACATGAAGCATGTCATCGTTAGCAGCCGCCATCCTGAATCCAACCAATGAAATCAGCAGCTGAGTGAATGTGAGAAGGATACCTTTGACTGTTTAAATTCTTCAAAGCGCCTAACTGACAGAACAATTTTCCCTGGTTTAATTAATTTCTTGAACAAACTCTGTAAAGTAGGATCACAGACAGTGAATCAGTTCATCGTTATGAAATGAAGGTTTTAGCCTTCACAAAGCATTCCAGCGGGATGAAAATATTTAACATGTAGTGAACGAGTGGTTCAATTGCATCTCTTCAAATGGATAAACATACAATCAAATAGAGTGGCTATAGTAGATAAGTACCAAACAAATGACTGTGCGGCACATAATGATTACTGCAGTCATTCACACAAAGTGCATGAAGGTACAGTGCATACGCTTATCACAATAGCACTGATCTATATTGCTATAAACAAATGAATATGCACACCTTTAAATGCACGACTCAGCAGGTCGGGCTTCATTCTACCAAGCCACCTTTGCTGCAAAGCTGTGGAAATGATAATAACTCTCAACAAAGCACATGCAAGAATCAGGAGACAGAACGCAGCTACAATGGCAGTCTACTTGCAGATGTGTTTGTGTTTGCATGGAGCGGACACATGGAGGTACGGGACACAAGCAAAGAGAGCCGAAGAGAGACAGATAAGAGGATGGAGGGGGAGTGATGCAGAACAGAAAGCCAAAGAGCTGCAGAGATGAGAGAGCCAAACCTGAGATGGATGGGTAGATGGAGGGAGGAGGAGGAGTAGGAGGAATTGGTAGGCATGCAGCAGAGAAACTTAGAGATGAGAAGAGGAGGAGAGAGAAACAAAGAAAGCTCAATGAAATCTTAAAGGGGAGATTATAGTAAGTAAGTCGCAGGGAAGAGGTGGTATATTTCTCTTAATTACTTCTTTATGAAACTGACTACAATAAAGTCTTTGTGATCAGCGCATGTATTAGAAGATGGACATAAAAAATGTATAAAGCAGATCAAACAAAAATGCACAAATGATTACATTAGAATCATTTTTAACCCAAACCAGACAAACATGCAGTTTTTTACCCTTTTAAGATGCTGACCAAACAATAAAGTGGCAAAGTAGATATTATTTCTGTTGTGATCTGGTCCACTTTTGCAAGCGAGAACGGTCAAAAACCCAATCTGTAAAGTGTACCTGGTATGGACATAGTCAAGTAAAAGTATTGTTAGACTTGACAAAGTATTATTTCCATAGCACTTCCTTTATGGCCAACCAGCATTGATCTCACGAGACATGTTAATTAATTACTAAGTGTGAGCAAATATAGCTCATTCGCTGCCGTCGAAACTCAGCGGACAGACGGTCACATCTAAATATGAATGACTCAAAGCTAATTCACCTGTATCAGAAAAACTGCGTCATCCCACTTCCTTACCCATATGCTGTGCTGCAAACAAAAAACAAACACTTTCCACCCCTTACCCTACCTTCCCTCTTAATACCAACCTGACTAGCAGTGAAAGCACATTCAACCCCCCTCCCCTCCCTCCATCCGTTCCTCACTCAGCTCAGAACAGGAGGATGCTGTGTCATCAGAGACTGACGACTCAGACAGAGCACTAAAGGCTGGGCTTCATTCTAATTTACTACACCCCGAAAGGAAAAAAAACATGCCAGAGAGGAGGCAGCGGAAAGGAGAGGAGAAAGGGGAGTAATGGAGATAGACAAACACACTGACAGAGATGATGGGATAGGGACATAATGTAATGGTGTGTGCAGTGCTACATGCTGAGCTTCAGAAGCAACTGCTCCTTTCGCTGTGAGCTCCCCTTGTGCACCCACTAGCAGTTGCTGCCTTGCACAAGCCTGTGCAGACTGGTCGACTGGGTGCTGCTAGAATACAACAGTCACAGAAATGCCACATACAGAAAGCACATCAAGCTTTCAAACTAACAAAACCAGAGCTTCTTTTTCGCCATACAGTACCACTTTAACACTGCATTAAAGTGCTGTGATCAGGTTTACTGCAGCTGATGGTAACACACACACACGCAAACACACATGAACGCACTCAGACACACTCATTGACACAGCGCAGCGGTGAGCGACGGTGGGTTGAGCAGAGGAGACGAGCAGCCCGAAAAGGTGATTGCAGAAACAGGGGGAGAGGAGTAAGAGTAACTAACTAACTAGAGTAAATTCCATGGTTAGAATCAAAGTTAAATACATGAGTGGATTAGGCAGTTCACTGGTACAAAAGATGGTATGATGTTGCTGATTCACCGCATAATTAGCTGCGATAAGGGAAGCAAATCGTGACTGAGCAGAATAAAGAGAAATCAAAACCTGTATTGATATGTTCAGAAACACATACTGTATGCAGGAATCAGTGAAGCCAAAGATGGATGGAAGTGTAAAAGTTTAGCACCCATACCTTATTTACCTAATTCAGTGTAAATGTGTTCTTCAGCCATGCAGCATAGTCACGGCTGCACCAACAGAGCTGCTCAGAGGATTAAAAAACAAACAAACTAAGGACTGTGGCTGTAAGTCGCCAGTGAGGCATTTTTATATTTCTGAGTGATCTTATTTAGCTTGTGCGGTATTATATTGGCTTTTGTACCAACGGAAAAAATATTAGTCTAAAAGACCTCTCGCATGATATTCTGGTCAAAGACCATGTGGAAATACTATGCTATGCTACTTCGTTTGAAGCAGAACCCTGTATACTGATAATGTAGATGTTATCATGTCATCATAACCATTTTAAAGAATACTTCCGCCATGTACCGCAAATCATCTGGACAGTAAGAGCATATAAATACACAGGGGGTTGATTATCATTACACTACTGTTTAAAAGAAAACTCTGCAGGAAGATTTAGATCAATCTGAAAAATTATTCTTGGCCTTTGTAAACATGAAGCAATTATTTTAAGAAAATAGCAAATGAAATATATAAAGACAAATGTTTATTTATTCAAATAATAAATCATTATGAGAAATAAGCTTAACATAAACTGAATCAAGTAAATTTCATTTGACCAGATTTCATTAAATTGAATGTTTCATGTAACAAAATGACATGGAAACGTTACACGTTTTGACTTTTTTTTTTCTTTTTAAGCATGCTGAATATTCCAACTGAATAGTTTTATTAGAAAACAAATTTATCAGAAAAGAAGTCTGATCTATTGAGCCAAAGCCCTGATTCAGTGGTATATGTATATACAGACTCACAGCCTTGGCCAGCCGCTTGAGGAGGTACACCAGAGAGATAGAAGGCAGGAGAATAAACCAGCTGTTCTCCACAGAACCAGCAAATGTGTACTCTCAGTGGCAAGGGAACAATAATAAGAGAACAGCACCACCAAGGCTGGAGACGGAGCAATACTGGAAGAGCATATGGGAGAAGGACGCAACCCATAACGGCAATGCTCAGTGGCTAGTGGATCTGAGGGCAGACCATAGCGACCTCCCTGAACAGGGTCCAGTAACCATCACAGTGGCAGATATCCAAGAAAGGGTCTCCAGTATGAAGAGTTGGACAGCACCAGGGCCCGACATGGTTCACGCCTACTGGCTGAAGAAGCTGACTGCACTCCACGAGCGTCTGGCAGCCCAAATGAACCAGCTGCTAGTTAACGAGGGACACCCGGAATGGCTAACCGAAGGTCGGACGGTCCTGATCCCCAAGGACCCCAAGAAGGGACCAATCCCCTCCAACTACCGACCAATAACCTGCCTCAGTACTACATGGAAGCTCCTGTCAGGCATCATATCGGCTAAGATGAACAGGCACATGGGTCAATACATGAGCGGGACACAGAAAGGAATTGGTAAGAATACCAGAGGCGCAAAACACCAGCTACTGGTAGACAGAACAGTCAGCCGAGACTGCAAGACCAGACTAACCAACCTGTGCACTGCCTGGATTGATTACAAAAAGGCCTATGACTCAATGCCCCACAGCTGGATACTGGAATGCCTAGAATTGTACAAGATCAATGGGACCCTAAGAGCCTTCATCAGGAACTCAATGGGGATGTGGCGTACAACACTAGAGGCCAACTCCAAGCCCATAGCACAAGTCACCATCAAGTGCGGGATCTACCAGGGAGATGCTCTGTCCCCACTGCTGTTCTGCATAGGCCTGAACCCCCTCAGTGAGATCATTAACAAGACTGGCTACGGATACCGACTACGGAACGGAGCAGTTGTCAGCCACCTCCTGTACATGGATGACATCAAGCTGTATGCCAAGAGTGAACGAGACATCGATTCACTGATCCACACTACCAGGCTATACAGCAATGACATTGGAATGGCGTTCGGGCTGGAGAAGTGTAGTCGGATGGTAACAAAGAGAGGGAAGGTAGTCAGAACTGAGGGGATTGAACTACCAGAAGGCAACATTGCAGACATAGAGGACAGTTACAAGTACCTGGGGATCCCGCAGGCGAATGGGAACCATGAAGAGGCCGCTAGGAAAGTTGCAACCACCAAGTACCTGCAGAGGGTCAGGCAAGTCCTGAGGAGTCAGTTGAACGGTAAGAACAAGATCCGGGCCATCAACACGTACGCCCTGCCCGTGATCAGGTACCCTGCTGGGGTAATAGGCTGGCCAAAGGAGGAGATAGAAGCCACTGACATAAAGACAAGAAAGCTCCTTACCATGCATGGAGGGTTTCACCCCAAGTCCAGCACCCTGAGGCTGTACGCTAAGCGGAAGGAAGGGGGTCGGGGACTGGTGAGTGTCAGCACCACAGTCCAGGATGAGACAACGAACATCCAAGAATACATCTCGAAGATGGCCCCAACTGACCAAGTGCTCAGTGAATACCTCAGGCAGCAGAAACCCAAGAAAGAGGAGGGAGACGAGGAACCATCATGGAAGGACAGGCCCCTGCACGGTATGTACCACCGGCAGATAGAGGAGGTGGCTGATATCCAGAAATCCTACCAGTGGCTGGACAAAGCTGGACTGAAAGATAGCACAGAGGCACTAATCATGGCAGCACAAGAACAAGCTCTGAGTACAAGATCCATAGAGGCTGGGGTCTATCACACCAGGCAAGACCCCAGGTGCAGGCTGTGTAAACATGCCTCTGAGACAATCCAGCACATAACAGCAGGGTGCAAGATGCTAGCAGGCAAGGCATACATGGAACGCCATAACCAAGTGGCCGGCATAGTGTACAGGAACATCTGTGCCGAGTATAACCTGGAAGTCCCGAGGTCAAAATGGGAAATGCCCCCAAGGGTGGTGGAGAATGACCGAGCTAAGATCCTGTGGGACTTCCAGATACAGACGGACAAAATGGTGGTGGCTAACCAACCGGACATAGTGGTAGTAGACAAACAGAAGAAGACGGCCGTAGTGATCGATGTAGCGGTTCCGAATGACAGCAACATCAGGAAGAAGGAACACGAGAAGCTGGAGAAATACCAAGGGCTCAGAGAAGAGCTCGAGAGGATGTGGAGGGTGAAGGTATCGGTGGTCCCAGTGGTAATCGGAGCACTAGGTGCGGTGACTCCCAAGCTAGGCGAGTGGCTCCAGCAGATCCCGGGAATAACATCGGAGATCTCTGTCCAGAAGAGCGCAGTCCTGGGAACAGCTAAGATACTGCGCAGGACCCTCAAGCTCCCAGGCCTCTGGTAGAGGACCCGAGCTTGAAGGATAAACCGCCCGCAGGGGCGTGCTGGGTGTTTTTTATATATATATATATATATATATATATATATATATATATATATTAGGGGTGCAACGATACACAAAATTCATGGTTCGGTTCAATACTTTGGTGTCACGGTTTGATATTTTTTCGATACAAAAAAATGTTCATGCCTTTTTAATTTGTCATTTATTAAAATTATAAATATATATTTTAACTCAAAAGTACAGTTTTTAAATTTAATGTTGCTGAAACAGCAAAGTAATAAAAAATAAATAAATCTATCTGACCGAGAAATCACTCATCTTTGGAAAAGAGTTTATTACAGAGAAATGGCTCTTTCCAAAATAAAAGCTATACTATATGTTTCTTCTGGGCTATACTCTCAGCAGCATATTAAACATATCAGGTCCCCATAAGGAGAATCATGTGCTAACGGCTGTCTAAATGACTCGGTAAAGTTTGTAGCATGCGTGCTTGTTGTTTTTGTCTGCTTCCACTTGTCTTAGGATGCTGTCTGAGTAAATGTTAGGGGTGGGGGAAAAAAATCGATACTGTGTAGTATCGTGATATTTTGTTTGCTAATAATGTATCGATACAGGGACAGCAGAAATCGATATTTTGTTACAAAAAGGTTTTTGTGCTCTGACTTCAGAGCATGTTGATCCTTTTTCTGAGCAAGAATCCTGACATTCCTTCACTGTCCAAATTTGTTTAACTTTTTTTTTGGCAGCAATAAACATGACAGTTTACTTATTTTAATTTAAGACATGTTTTATTTTAATTAAGTTTAAAACTTTTTTATTTAATGTAAAATTATATTTTGTTTTAATTTACTTTCAAATTCTTCAGTTGCTGAAGGGGCTGCATAGTTTTCATAAATGTCATAGTTCAGAATAGCTATAATTGTACCAGATGGTTGCATTCAGTTAAGTTGGACTAGACTGTAATACAAACCGTTCAGTTTGTCAACAATAAAACTGAAATGAGAGAAAGACTGAGTGTGAGACTTTGATATTAGATAAAATGAATATTGATAAAGTTTACCTTTATGTACAGAATCTGAATATCGCAAAATATTTTTAAAAATTGCAATAATATCGTATCGTGCGTTAAGTATTGTGATAATATCATATCGTGGGATGTATGGTGATTCCCACCTCTAGTAAATGTGCAGTCATATTCGTTGTGTTCCCACTAGTGCTGTCAGCGTTAATCTCGTTGAAATGACGTTAACGCCGCAACACGGCAAATCTCCGTTAACGAGCTACCGCCAATCGCCCCGTGTGTGGGGCTGGATGGCCAACACGTTAACGAGCTAACTGCACTAACGCACTAGTTCCCACCCATGTAATTGAGCATTGCCTGGCACATCCAACATACTGTTTTACTTTTGTCCATGACGCGCTTACCTTCAGGGTCATACGTCACATGAAAACCAAAATAGTTCCAAACGCCAGATCTGAATGAGGGTGGGGGAGGTTCAATTTGCCATGCTGCAAGGAGAGCTTAACTTCTGTCTGCTAGCTTGCCCTGCTCTCAGTGAATCTGGGTTCGACTACTCCGCCTAGGCTGCACTGTCGAGCGCAGATCCACTGAGCGCTCAACACAGACAGCACCGTCAGAAGGAAAGTTGATAAAATAAATTAAAAATTTTGTATTGTTCGATACATATGCGTACTGAACCGAAAGCACTGTATCGAACGGTTCAATATCGATACGAGTATCGTTGCACCCCTAATATTTATATATATATATATATATATATATATATATATATATATATATATATATATACCACTGAATCAGGGCTTTGGTTCAATAGATCAGAAAAGGCACATGTACTTAATAGTTCCATCCAGCCTACGAGGAAGTGCTTCTAGTTGAGATCATGAGTCTTGCTGACTGGGCTTCTGGCGTCTACAGAGCCCACAGATTCTCTTACACATTATCCCTGCTACCACACTGGAGACTGGCTACTCCCCACCTATACACAGCTGAAAGTACTATTGCACACTCCAGCCTTTTTCTCTCCACTCCCTGTCCTCTTCTGCCATCTTCTGCCTTCCACTACTCATTCCTCTTTTCCTAGTATGGAGTGACAGGAATCTCAGCGCCTTGGGTCTCATTAATAAGAAATACATGACTTGGGGCGGAAATATGAGTTTGGGTTTTTTTGTCATCTGTAGTTACATCACATTAATTCTTTCATTAAGTAAGAAAATTAGTTGACTGTGTGATGTTGAGAGGAAAAAAAACATTACAAACGCTGCGTAACAATGATTTTGAAGGAACGCTGAGAAAACCTTTGATTTTTTCTGGTTTATCTGTTTTAAAATTAAAGAAATGTACTTTTTAACACTAAAATTCAAGAAAACGAGAGAAAATGAACTTCCACGTTGTGAGAAATCACACACATATGCTGCGCTGATAAACACGATCCAGTTAGATCATTTTTCTCCTCCGCCATCCTGACAGAGCACTTGTTATGTGGGAGTTTGCTTTGTCGTAACAGAATTCAGTTCACAATAGCACTGAAACATGAAGGCAAATTTGTCGTCCCCTCCAGCTGTTACATCATCTTTATTATGCATTAACACATATTATTAATCAACCCTGCAGAAACCCGAGACTAACCGCTGCCCAAGAACTGCATTCCACAGCAGCCCTGCAGTGTTGCACGAGCCGAGCCAAATGTCCTTCTTCCTCAGCTTTGCTTTCATTGTACAAGTGTAGTAAAAAAAAAAAACATATATATAAACTCACGGGCATTTTATATTATCAAAGCACACTCTAATGACTGCCTCGAAGCCCCAGTACTATCACTAAAAAATAGTTTTAAAAAGCAGTTGATTGCCTCAAGGTCATCTTTGTTATCTCTAGCTCTGTGGTAACAATAATTTGATTTTTCTGCTTGAAGTGATATGAGATCTAAATTTGTTGTTCATTTCAAATCACCTAATGTGTTAAGTTTACAGTGATGGCAGTTGCCCATCAGGAGGTTCAGGACAATGGTTTAATACTATTCAGAGAATTCAAGAGAGTTGGAATCCTTAAACTTGATTTAATATATGTAGTGTTTGTCTGGTAAGAAGGGGACATTTGTTTAGTGGAGTAAGGCTGTATAACAACTTACTTTCTGATTTAGGTAGAACGGGTCCAAATCCTCCAGTGGTGTGGCCACCATTCCATCAGGGATATCGCCGTAGATGAACGGCAGGCTCTTCCCAGCCTCCAGGTCACTGTTGGGCTTGGGCTCATTTTCATCGGATGTGTCGCGGTGACTGCTGTCTGATCTTGGCTTGGGCGGCTTCTTGTTCTTCTCTTCGTTGATGCGTTTCTCGATATTAGCGAGTGACTCCGGGGTAAATTTCTTGAAGCTGTCAGGTCCTGGGGGTGCAAGAAGGGGTGCGGCCATGTTTTCATCCTGCAGCTATTTCCTCTTTATTTGTTTTCCATCCCAGACATCCAGCTCTGATAGGAAGACAGCGATAAAGGGTGGAAGAGTGAGAACAGATACTCAACAAAGAGAAAAAGAGGGTTAAAAGAAATAAAAAGTGCAAGCATCTAACCATCAGCCTTAATGACTGAGGCACACAGACAGCATTGAATTCCCTTTTGTTCTCACCTCTGTGACCCCAACTTTACATAACAAGGAGACGTGTCAAGTTTTCTCTTCTTGAGTTTATGCACTGTACGTCTGATAGCCTCTCCTTCAAAATATATCTGACATAAATTCTGCATTTACTTTACATTTTATTTGCATCTACACAGCGCCTAAAGTAGTGAAGAATAAAATGAAAAAACATAATGTGAAAGTGGTAGCTCTCACTAGAAGAGACATCCAACTCTGCAGCAGTATACGTGCAGCTTTCAGCTATGGAAATGATATACCCAGATATGGAAAAACTAAGCTGTAGTGGAGTTCAAACAGCTCTTGCTGCTAGTAGAAATGTTAAGTGCACACAGGCAAATTCAGCCCTCTTCAGTGCAAAACAAACACACAAGCCAGAAAGCACCAGACATTTCTCATTTCAGTAAAGTCAGACATGAGAACACTGTCACCAAAAGAACTTAATAAACTTAATGCGAGTCAGGGTGGGGTTTCATCCATGATGATAATGTAAATATTCACTGTGCATGATGAGCTGGCTTTAAAATACATTTAGCTTTCCCATAAATCACAGTTTTTGTGATTCAGTGTGACAAATTCATCCACCTGACCCCTACTGTGATACACTTTACAAATGCCACATTCCTGGTATCCTGTAACAACAATTAAATGATTGATTAACTTTATTAATTACTGATTTATAATAGTTTAACATTCTTAGGCACAGAACCATTTCACACAGCAATGCATAAATGATTTTATGAATTGGTCACTGTTATTTAGCCTCTCATACTCTGACTCATTGCTTAAAAGTAAGGTTATAATACTGTCTTTATGCACCCTGAATAGATAGATTTCAGTCCCCAGATGGCTGTGCATGCTCTTTAATACACTATATTAAACAGTCAAGTCAAAAAATTCAAACATGAGTGTGTGCAAAACATTTAGGGGAACAATGGCAAGGTTACAGACCTGGGTATAAATCAAAAAAGAACTCAAAAGCAATCCACAGGCAGAGAGAGATCCGGCAACCCGGTATCTGAGTATGTTGGAGAAAAAGAAGGGGAACGAAGTCCGATTTAAGTAACCCAACCACGGCACAACCTCCAAGTCTCCTTCCACCAACGCTACATCAATTGATCCGTCAAGGTGATTCAAACCAGGATGCAATAGCATGACCAGCAGTTCGTGTGCACTCACAGGTAAAGCTGGGACAAATCTAAAACAAACAAACAAACAAAAAACAGGCAGTAAAACTGCTCGAAATTTTGCAGATGTCGTTTTTAGGATTTCCAGCAAAACTTAAAGGATCACATGAAAAGCATTTTTAAAAAGTGCAAAAATAGGACTTTTTCTCAAATTAAAAGCGCCGCTCGGGTCACTCTTACATAATTTGCAGTGAATGCTACCGCACACAGCCGGAGCTAAAGTCCGCAGAGCCAACCCGGTCTCGGTCTGATTAAAATCCGCTCAAAGTGAAAATAAGGAATGGATGATAGAAAAGCCCAAAAACTCCGAAAGCCTCAGTTGCCTCCCATAGAAAAAGAGCCGTGACGCTGCGCCCTCTGCCCATAGGAAAGGCATCCAGGCGCACAGCGGCCGCACTCCCGATGAAGAAAAGAGAAGCTTTTGATTCGGCTCTCTCTCTCTCTGACGATGACCTGACATGTGATGAAGCTATCAGGACACCGCGGAGACATCTGTGCTCCAGAGTAGGAGGCGTACGGGGCTCTTGCATCAGAGTCACATGGATCGGACAGAACTTCATCCTTCATTTCCTGCAGCGAAGTCTAAACGTTGCCGGTCTCTAAATGCCATCAAAACGAAAGCGTTGCTGAGGAAATAAGCTGCTTGCCAAATATGAAAGGGGGCTCAAGTAACCCCCTCATATCATAGAGCTGACTCTATTTCAGGTAGGCCCGAAGTTTTGATGTCCTGAGTGGGAATTTGATGAATTGATTATTCATCTGAACCCGTTTGTCCTCAGAGAACAGAGGAGGAAAGAGAAACAATTATTACAGAGCTCTTCCCTTCAGGGAGCTGTGCGGTAAAACTGAACACAAATCAAGCACACATCTTCCTATTTCTTAGAGAACTTCTACCCTTTGTGGGATTAAGACCACCCACTCCCTCTTTAATATTCTACGTCTTGCCATGAAAGTGGCCTGGTGATGCTGATATGTAGCCTGTGCAGTCCAGGGTAAAGTCCACTGTTACTGAGGCGCGCCGTTGTTCTATAGGGCCATAGCCTAAAATACTGCAGTGTGGTTTACTGCTGCTATATGGGCTCTGACTCTAGTAGGTCAGTTAAATGCACAAGCTACATCCCGAATACTCATTTCTGGACCGACAAAAACACACACGAAGTCAGCACAACCCAGTTCGCCCAGCAGAAAGTGAAATTGGGCTTTTTGCAGAAAATAAACGAAACTAAAATGGCCTTAATGTTACAGCTTAGCCACCGCACCCGTATCTATAGACCTCGGAGATCTATAGACTCCTTGTGATGCAGGTTTACAGAGTACCACCACCGCGGGAAATACTGCACGAAAAGACTAGAAAGGGGGTGTCGTGGTCCCCTTTGAGGACTGCCAAACTACAGACGCACCTACCTCTTCCTGCAATACAGTCTCCAAAGAGACTGAAAGAGGGAGGGGGGCACAGAGGTGGAGTGTGGGGGTGGCAGGGGAGGGGGTAAAACTATCAGTTAGCCTAGAAAATAATGGCACAAAGCTGGAAATGCTGGGAGGATGATTTTTTGCCAGGGGCGCATTAATCGCGTAGCCATTGAGAGCACACACCATAGTTGCTGTGGCCACTGACAGAAGTTTGACATGATCTCACTTATATGCGTAGGCTGTGTTTTACATCCCGACACACTGAAATGTCATAGCCTATCATCCAGCGGCGGGCCAACTCCCTTAACAACCTCCCGTCTCCCCTTTTTCTACCACGTCGCATTTCGATGGCTGTTTTTCCTTCCATAAATCACATCTTTGCTACTTCTGCCTGCCGCCCCGCTTACATGTTAGTCCATGTACTGGCAAGGAGCCCTCCACAGACGCTGGGAAAAGATGCTGAGAGAGGGACCGCTCTGCGGCACTGGGATGCAGTCAGTCGACAAAGTAAGACCGAGATCCATTCCGTGACGTGAAATAAAAGACAAAGCAGAAAAAATAAGGTCTACTTACTTTTTCTCGCATTAACAGAAATCCAGACAGCTGTCACCGAACTGCAGATGTGGGAAAGAGCCGGGAGTAAATGCGGCTGTCGCCATATTGTTGCTGCTATCTTCCTTCCCAGTGCGTGCGGCTACCCTGCATAATTGATGACTCTCAGCAAATTGTTGGGGAGTGTCGGTAAATGCCTCTGGTTTCAATAACGGACGAGAGACCGCAGCGTCGTAAGGAAATGTATTTTTTATTTATTTATTTTATTTTTTTTATTTTAAAAAAAGGACAGTGTACGCTACTCATGTAAGATAACTCGTTCGTATTCTGGTTGGGATTTGTAAGCAGTTAGCAAAATATACCTTAATCTTAAATTTTTTCTAATTAATAAACCAAACCAAAAACAAATCATTTGTTTAATATTACTTTAATGCTTAGATTGCATAGAATATGCATTCAATACAACTGATTTGTAGAATTAAGTTTAACACGAAATTTGTCACACCTTGTGTCATAAATGAGCAGATACAAAACCAGAATTGCTATTTTGTAAGTTCCTTTCAAAATGATCCACAGCATCACTGTAAATACAGGCATGTGAAAAAGAAAGTTTGAGTCTGTGCAGTCCTGTGAAGAACTAAGTATATCCCATGATTAAGGAGCTCGTAGCATTGTGGTGACAGGATGAAGCATGCATTACAGTTGAAAGAAGACAAAATATAAGGTATATACCAGCAGTGGTATATAATACCCCTGCTCCAAAATGTTGGGTTGTTTTGTAATATGTTGTAATATGTAAGTAAAGATAGAATGCAGTGCTCTGAAAATCTCATAAATCCACATTTTGTTCACATCAGAACAGAGAAAATATATCACGTGTTTAAACTGAAACATTTTAACATTTCATGAGAAATATTACCTCAGCTCAATATTAGCTTGGAATTTGATGGCAGCATTTGCATCTAATTATTCTTACTGGAAAAGCACAGCATCACTGTAAATACAGTCACGTGAAAAAGAAAGTTTGAGTCTGTGCAGTGGCAACTGCTGGCAACTGCTCAGTAACATGATTTGGTAAATAAAAGAGCATCTTAGCATGTTAAAGATGAGCACAACTGTCTACAAATTGTGGAGCAATTTAAGAATAATATTCCAGATTATTCTTAAATTGCCATAAGTGAACAAGAAACCATAAGCGAACATGACACAGAAATGCCATAATTTTCTCTGGACCAAAGCTAATTTAAAAAGAACTGATGTGACGTGTAAAACTGTTCCTTGGTAAGACAAATCAAAACTTGAAAATCTCCTTTGGGGAAACTGAAGACGAGAGAGAGGAGAAGAGAGGAGGACTATCCAGTTTGTTGTCAGCATTAAGTTTGAAAAGCCTGAATCTCTGATAGTATGGAAGTGTTTTAGTGCCTTTGGAATTGGCATCTTTCAAATGTGGAAAGGTGCCATCAATGAAGACAGGTATATGCAGGTTTTAGAGCAACATATGTTCCCTCCCAGATGTTGCGTTTTACATCCAAGATCTTGCATATTTCAGCAAGGCAATGCTAAATCACATAACGCAGCTATTGCAACAGCATGGCTTTGTAATAGGAGAGTCTGGGTGATGAATTGGCCTGCCTGCAGCGCAGACCTTTCACCAACTGAAAACATCTGGTGTGTCATGAAATTGAATATACAACAAAGAAGAACCAGGACTGTTGAGCAGATGAAATCCTTTATCAGATAAGAATTGGACAACATTCTGTAAAGTGAGTGCTGATAATGCATAGTTTGTTGACCAGAGGGCAGCTTGCCTGTTGGCAATGTGTGTTTGAAATGCCACAAACACAACGATCAGTTGATCCAAGCAGAGTTGGGCAGAGAATAAACAAGAAGTCTGCAACTTGTTATAACTATAAAACACGTTTATTCTTAAACTCTCTCTCTCTCTCTCACCAGAGGCCTGGGAGCTTGAGGGTCCTGCGCAGTATCTTAGCTGTTCCTAGGACTGCGCTCTTCCGGACAGAGATCTCCGATGTTGTTCCCGGGATCTGCTGGAGCCACTCGCCTAGCTTAGGAGTCATTGCACCTAGTGCTCCGATTACCACTGGGACCACCATCACCTTCACCCTCCACATCCTCTCGAGCTCTTCTCTGAGCCCTTGGTATTTCTCCAGCTTCTCGTGTTCCTTCTTCCTGATGTTGCTGTCATTCGGAACCGCTACATCGATCACTACGGCTGTCTTCTTCTGTTTGTCTACCACTACTATGTCCGGTTGGTTAGCCACCACCATTTTGTCCGTCTGTATCTGGAAGTCCCACAGGATCTTAGCTCGGTCATTCTCCACCACACTTGGGGGCGTCTCCCATTTTGACCTCGGCACTTACAGGCCATATTCGGCACAGATGTTTCTGTATACTATGCCGGCCACTTGGTTATGGCGTTCCATGTACGCCCTGCCTGCTAGTATCTTGCACCCTGCTGTTATGTGCTGGATTGTCTCAGAGGCATGTTTACACAGCCTGCACCTGGGGTCTTGCCTGGTGTGATAGACCCCAGCCTCTATGGATCTTGTACTCAGAGCTTGTTCTTGTGCTGCCATGATTAGTGCCTCTGTGCTGTCTTTCAGCCCAGCTTTGTCCAGCCACTGGTAGGATTTCTGGATATCAGCCACCTCCTCTATCTGCCGGTGGTACATACCGTGCAGGGGCCTGTCCTTCCTTGATGGTTCCTCGTCTCCCTCCTCTTTCTTGGGTTTCTGCTGCCTGAGGTATTCACTGAGCACTTGGTCAGTTGGGGCCATCTTCGTGATGTATTCGTGGATGTTCGTTGTCTCATCCTGGACTGTGGTGCTGACACTCACCAGTCCCCGGCCCCCTTCCTTCCGCTTAGCATACAGCCTCAGGGTGCTGGACTTGGGGTGAAACCCTCCATGCATGGTAAGGAGCTTTCTTGTCTTCATGTCAGTGGCTTCTATCTCCTCCTTTGGCCAGCCTATTACCCCAGCTGGGTACCTGATCACGGGCAGGGCGTAGGTGTTGATAGCCCGGATCTTGTTCTTACCATTCAGCTGACTCCTCAGGACTTGCCTGACCCTCTGCAGGTACTTGGTGGTTGCAGCTTTCCTGACGGCCTCTTCATGGTTCCCATTCGCCTGTGGGAATGTACATATATACATATACATATACACATACACACACATATATATATATATATATGTAGAGAGAGAGAGAGAGAGAGAAAGAGAGAGAGAGAGAGGTGTGTGTGTGTGTGTGTGTGTGTGTGTGTGTGATTCTCACACATGTAATGTGCACAACATAAACAGACTAGTATCAATCTTGTTACAGCTGTTCAAAACTGGAACAACCACCTCTGAGCTAACAGCTTTAAAGCTCAACTTTCTATTGGATGTAATCATTTCAAAAATTCTATGTGCACAGTTATCTGATGGAGAACCTCAATGAAGCTCCCAAACCTTGTAGCAAGCAGTAAAATTAACTGTAAACCATGCTGTTTAGAGTTCCAAGAATTGTTTCAAGACTTGACTAGTTTAAAACACTGGGTTTGAACTTTTGGAGCCCCATAGCAGGCTAACCAAAAATCACTAGCACTGTGAAATAAATTTGATGATTAAGGTTTTACTTAAACACAATAATACACTGTTTTGTTTATGAAATTGTCAAAAAATGACTGGAAATTGTGCAATTTATGTTAAATATAGAAAACAGACTTACTGTCTTTACTGCACATGGACCTCACATGGTTAAGTGTGCCGTCATTCCCCTATGAGACTATTTAAAAAAAAGACACACACACACAACCCTGTAGATTACAAAATTTTTACCTGTAGCTTGCTTTCAGTCACAAATGGTTTGCAATATGTTATCTATATTCCTCACCCTTCAAATCACAGTGTTGGGGGAGTTTATGAAGGAAGTGTCGTGAGCTAACAATGTCTCTATCTAGTGGAGCATTAAAGAACTGCAGTTTAATGTCTATTGGAAATAAGTGAGCCATTTAAAAAACTTTAAGCATGGGAAAGAGATGTCCCGAGTAGATTATTTGTATAGTGTACTGTAGACGAGACAGAGACATCCACCAGGTTGTCTTAGAAGCTCTTCTCAAGTTACATGTGACCAGCAATACATTCTGCTACCAGAATGTATAAAACTCCAAACATGGAGTTTTATAAATGTCTTCACTTGCTGAAAAACTGGATGAATAACAAAAACATCCGCAAATACACCATCTGTGCTGTTCCCCAAAATAATCACATTATTAATAACAAATTAAATAATTTTAGTCTATGACAGATTTTGCTTTTAGTGACAAACAGGCCAAAAATTAAACATTGACTAAATTCTTCACTTCTGGCTCTTTTTGATTGATGTTTTCATTTATGAACCTATAAGTGTATTGTTTGGTTCAGTACCATGACTCTTTTCAGTGTAAACCACACAACATGGGAGTTTATGTGATTGAAAAACCTAGAGACAAATTTTTGCCATATAAAATGCACCTGTTAAAAAAAACTGAAGCAGCTGTAAGGTTTTAAACATTAGGACATTTTTTTTTTTTAAAAAAGAAGAAGAATCAGGTCCGTGGCAGGTTCTCAAATTGTTTAAACACATCAAATGAATAGATGAACAACAATACATGAACTATTTTACAGTGTCATTATTAGAAACAGTGTTTGGAAAAACTAGGTACATGTCATGACTCAATAGCTTGCAGAACCACCTTTAGAGGAAATATCTTGAAACAATCATTGTCCTGTATAACTTTATCAAGTTCTCACATTGTTGTAGGGGAATTTTGGCCCTCTACTCTTTACAGTATTGCTTTAGTTCAATAAGGTGCATAGGTGTTTTTTAGGCACAGCCCATTTAATGTCCTGCAGCATTTCGATCTGGTTGAGGTCTGGAATTTAACTGGGACATTATGTCACCTTGAGTTCTTTCTTGCCCTCACATTTGACTCTAGAATACACTGGTACACACAGAAGTTCATGGTAATTTCAGTGACTATAAGGTGCCCAGGTGCAAAACAAGCCCAAATCATCATCCCTGGGCCACCATCTTGACAGCTGGTTGATGAAATCTGAAAAAAAAAAAAAATTATCTTTATTAGTTTTATTTACCTTTGCAAAGGGGTTAAAGAAGCGTATTGAAATCATGCCATTGTGTTTTTTGACAAAGAAGAATTACAAAAATAAAGACATTTATAGCTCTACAGTTGTGATTAGAAGTTTTCATACCATCATCATTGGCATGAATGTAATTTTGGGCTCTATATAATTTCTTTGAACTGTTTTCCTGGGTTGAATAACTGCACAACATACATCTATGTTGACTTTAAAAAACAAGAATGGGGTGCAAAAGCATGAATTTATTTGTGATTTTCCCAAATCCACACAGGGTCTATACTGCACATATAGCCTCAACAATACAATACATCCCGGCTAATATTTGGTTAAATCTGACAGTTTTAGTAGCCATTGACAATTTCACCAATTTGGTTGGTTTCTGGTACAGACCTGGCTTTTAAGTCCAAGCTTCAAATTTTCATTAGGGTTGAGGTCGAGGCTTTGCTCCAGACCAACAAACTGCCAAAACTGTTTTCATGGGTGTCCACACTTATTGATGACATGTTAATCGAATGCATTTGATTAACAGCACCTGGCTGCTATTTACCTTTTTAATTCCTCTTATTGGAAACAAAAAGGGTGCTATTATTAAATAAATAATGAGACAGTGTAATATGTCATGTGCTGTTGGTCATCTGAGGTTGTATTTTAGGTTAATCTGCTAGTTTCACATGGTGGACTCTACTATGGGGCTAGAAAAATTATTTGGGTGTGTGCATTTTGATCTCTGTGGGGATTTGTGTGTGTGTGTGTATTCTGATTCATGTATGCGTGATCAGAAATGTGCAAATATATTTGTAAATCTTTAGAGAGATTTGTTCATGTGTAATTTGGAATGTGTGTGTAACCAGATTTGCAAATGTGAAATTAAATCTGTAACCATGCATAGATGGTTTTACTCTAAGCACTGAAAATACAGACAAATCTTCTTCATCTTTGTCTTCTTTTAGCTTGTCCATTTAGGGGTCACCATAGCAGATCATTTGCTCCATATCACCCTCTCTTCCCTCTGCATGTTCTCCTTCATTACATCCATAAAACTTCTCTGTGGTCTTCCTCTTTTCCTCCTCCAAACCATATATTATAGCAGGTCTCACTACCACCTTGCAAACTTTCCTTTTTTCTCTTGCCGCTATCTGTCTTTCTGTCTCAAATCACCCCTAACACTCGTCTCCATCCACACCGTCCTACACTTTCTTCTTCACTTGTCTCCTGAATTGTCCATTTCTTTCGATGATTGACCCCAGTTATTCAAACCTGTCCAGGCTCTCTTCCACCTACTCCCTACTTCCACTACAGATCAATATCATCTGCAAACATCATAGTCTATGGAGACGCCTGCCTGACCTCATCTCTCAGCATGTCTATTACGAGTGCAAGGGGCTCAGGGCTGACCCCTGATGTAATTAGTGAAATACTCTAGATAGCTGGGAGGGCATGGTGGTTTCCCCTCATAATTTGGGGGAAAAGACCATGGATGTCTTTCCCCACTCTCTCCATTAGGGTACCCTGCAGGAAACCATTGAAGATGGACATCACCTGGAGCACCATCTCCCACAGGTCGGTGGTATGAGCAACTGCCATTTCTTTTCTTCTGTGGGTGGCTCTCACCAGCATTACACTAACATAAACAATCAAACACCAACCAGAGTCCCTTTGGAGCTTGAGACACCATGGTAATCTCACACAAGTACCAGTTTGATGTGAACATCATCTTCATGTATCCGCCTCCACTCTGCTGCATCCTTAGCAATAAGCTTTTGGCTGATGTCTCTTCAAAAAAACCCGGCAATGTTCAAGATCTCCTGATCCAACACTGCTGACCAAGAGGAAGAAGGGCTCAAGTGAGGAAAGCACTGGGACCTCCACTAAGCCATCTGTAGTGAAGTGAAACCTTAAAGAGGTTTTTGGGCTTCCATCAAACTACAGAAGGCTTGTAAGGGGTTTCTCTTCCACTGTTGTTCTTTGATCTACTTACTATAGAAAGGAGCACAGTTTTTGTGTACAGAAACCCCTCTTTAAGTCCTGAATACATCTGAGGGTTGGCCAATCCCTTACACATTCTACGGAGCTTACATCATCAGTGCCTTAGCCTGTGGCCTACTAACATGGCCTTATGTCACATGAAGCACCATTTATGTAGATGTTTTTGCCTTCCTGCCTTCATCCTCTCCAGTACACATCCAAGGGCTTCAAAAGCACCATTGAAAGATGCACTGTGCGCAAGAATGTCATGAAGAGACCACAAGCTAAGACACTCTGAATGGAAGTGGCCATGTGAGCTTAGGTGCATTCCTTCAGTACCATTAGCCTGGTCTTAAATGTGAAACTGTGAATAAAAAGCTTCCCTGTCAGCCTTGACATTATATGTCAGAATTTTCATATTAGCATGGAGGCTTTCCTGGTGCACATGTGCATTTCTGTCCACATCTCCAGCGTGTGCTGGTTTCACCTAAAAGGTACACCGGGCACAAGAGTGATAGAGCCTGCAAAGCTAGCTTCAGTAGCCATTTTTGCAGTCACTTATCTGACCTGCTCTCTGCTCTTTAACCACATCAACTTCCTGCTTAATCTTGGAGCAGTCCACCAGAAGTTTTTTTTTTTTTTTTTTAACTTTTGACATCAATTGAATCTTCCCTCTTTGTGAACATAGCGGATTAGACAATATACAGTTCTGCTCGCCATTTATTTTGAAACAGCTTGCCGTTAATTCTAAGCTAAGTTTTTCATTTAATATATGCAGTTCAATTTCATGTCAACCTTCATAGTAATTGTGTTGCAAGTTATGTAGTAAATGTAGTTTAGTAGTAAATGGGTAAAAAAAAAAAAAAAAAAAAAAAAAGATTGTTATAAAATATGGATTTTACCAGAGAGAAAAATTATTGATTTGGAACTGGTTTTAGTAACTAGTAGAATTTGTGTTTATTGTAATTATTAATAGCTTTTATGGTAATTGTTTTCTTGCTTGTTTTGCAGCCTTCCCCTATGTTTCTCTCAGTGTAAAGGTTCTGTGTTTATATGCGTGTCTAACTCTGTATTTGTTAGTTAGCTTTTGGTAATGGTTACACTGTGTCTTATGTTAAGTTATGTACCTTAGTCCTGTTTTCAGAGAGAGAGAGAGACAAACAAGCGTGAAAATACATTGAACTTTAACTCACTTTCCTCTCCTTTGTCATGTGACCAGCAGAGATAAAAAGTGCCGGTCACCTTAGAGTGATCCTTTAGTTTTGTAAAAAGAAAAGATAAACACTAAAAAAACACAGACGGTGTATAATACAGATTTTGTATCCAGCTAAAGTGACAAATGTATTTTGGTGTTTGTTATTCTGTTCCTCATCTTCCGAGACTCTTGCCTATACAGTTACTAAAATAAATAATGACCCAGTGTAGTCCATCATGTGCTGTTTATTCATCTGAGATTGTATTTTATATCCTGGTCAGTTTTCATAGTAAAACATCAGAATTTAACTGAAGAAGCGTCTTAGATGAGGGGTGAAAGACTGCAATGACCTGGATGAGCGAGAACCTTCACAGACAATTGAAAAGGGGATAAACTCTTTTCTTTCTTTTTTTTGACATGACTCGACAATTTTTGAGAAGTTGATGGAGGAAAAAAATGATCTTATAAAAACGTGATAAAGGATGGGTGGTCAAAAACATGATTCCACCATAATGGATATGCCCATGTCCATTAAAGTTTCACTGATATATCAGTAGTCTGATATATTGTCTGAGACTGGCCTGTTACCAGTGAATTACACTGTACTGATATGTGGTAATATTGAAATATGAGCAGGTTAACTATTTCTGAAATATATTTCTGTAAACTTCAGCAATACCGCCACGTACAGATATATATGCTTGCAGCTACTGTTTGTAACGTGATAGCTTTTTTAGGTCGACTTTTATTTTGAAAAGCGTGACACACTTCCCGTCTGACCTCCTATACCACGATCATTCGCTGCTGTTTACGCGGCCTAGCTGCACGACAGTCGTGCTCCGCAAAAATGACTTCTGTAATGAGATTTCTGAGCTCTGTAGTAAATATATTATGCATTCCGCTTCACCTGATTCACGCCGTCGGCCTGTCCGGAATATACAAGCGTATTTTCCCAATTTGTATAAATTGGATGGCGAAATCGTACAATAAGAAGATGCACAATCAAAAGAAGGATTTGTTTTGCGTTTTGCCAGAGTTCAAGAAGGCTGGCGGGCAGCTCACAATTTTGGAGATTGGCTGCGGCACAGGTGCAAATTTTGAGTTTTATCCGCCTGGTTGCAGATTGATCTGTACAGACCCGAACCCGCATTTTGAGAAATATCTGACAGAAACTATGGCCAAGAACGATCACCTGAGATATGAGAGATTTGTGGTGGCGTCGGGGGAGGACCTGAGGGCAGTGGACGACGACTCGATAGATGTTGTAGTCTGTACCCTAGTGCTCTGCTCTGTGGACGACGTGAGCCAAACCCTGCGAGAGACACACCGCATACTGCGACCAGTGAGTGGGCTTTGCAGCAATAACTTCAGACTGAATCGAGTCCATTAAACACTGATCGGCAGCCATGCTGTTTACGTTATTATTTGTGCTGCTTCTCTGATTATATGCTGACAGTACGTGTGGGTTTTGTTGTTGTTGTTGTTGTTGTTGTTGTTTTTTTTTGGGGGGGGGGGGGGGGGGGGGGGTTCAGTTCAGGGGCGATTCTAGGATCAGAGCTTTGGTATGATAAATGATGCTCATAGTGAGTAAAAAGTAAACTGTGTGCATTTTTTGGACAGAGATTCACTTCTAAAGTGTATGTATAATACAATACAGATACATAAAAAATACACTCCAAAAATAGAAGAGTCCTTGAAATATACAAAATATTATTAGAAAATGGAGACACTTGGCCTTTGGTACAATGTATACAATGTATGAAAAGATCTTTACTGCAGATACTACTATGGCTCTGCAGATTTTTTCTTTTCTTTTAACCTACGTCGCCTCACCTTGAGGTTGGTAAATCTGTCTATCACATTTTGGTGGTCAAGTCTCTCACGCATCTCTTTCTCAACTGACATCACAGCCAGGTGCTGGAGTCTGCTTTGACCCATGGTCCTTCTCAGCCAGATATGGAGCTGACTCAAGACACTAAAAGACCTTTCACAGCTACAGCTGCTAACTGGGTTTGTTAGGGCAACCTGAAAAACAGTTTTCAGTTTGGGGAAGATCTGACTATCCAGAAGATTGTACAATGTCAACATATCTGGAATGGCACCAGCCTCACTCTTGAGCTTTATAAAGTCTTTGGCAACCGTGACTTCCTCTGACTGAAGCTCAGTATGGTAATGCAGTGCCAGGGCTGACAACCCAGTTTGTTTTGCAGAGACTGTATAGCAGCTTTAATATAGGGAGAACACAACTTCCAGATTGTATGAGTTGTTTGTATTAGTTGTTTGTCTTTCTTTTTCTTTGCCAGTTTAACAGTTACTGTTTTGCCTGTTAGTACTCCCTGTCTGTTTTCTTACCTGGTACTTCCTGATCTCGTACTTTGTCCTCATGTTCCCCTCTTTCCTCTCTCCCTCTTTGGACTGACAATCTGTACACACACACACACACACACACACAACAGGAGTTATAAGGTTAATGGACATCCAGTCAGTTAGCTAGTTAGTACCTTGGGTTCAATATCGGCACATGGACATATGGCAAAATAACCAGTTTCTCTCATTACATTTCAAACAGGACAGTGGTAACAACAGCAGGCTACGGACAATGTTAAGTTTTAGATTTTAAATAGGCTGTATACATTTCAATGAGATCAACAGGGCAGTCAAATATCGCTAATTTTACTACAGAGCAAACATCGTCGGAAAACACGTTTTCAACTAGGGCTGCCACAAACGATTATTTTGATAGTCGACTAGTCACCGATTATTTTTGCAATTAGTCGACTAATCAGATCATGCATCCATTGGATGTACAGCGTACAGCTTATTGCACCAGCATGCATCTGCTCTCATATAACTATCATTAGCTTACAGCTTTAAGTGTTTAAGGTACGTGCTAACTAAAAATAAAGACAAGATGATAGTTTATTAAATTTGAATGAAATTTGCAGATTGTTTAGGTGAAGTTTAATAAACTCATTGTTATCTAAAATATAACGGGACACCGGAGTATATTCTCGAGCATCTCACACTTCTGATAATCCGTTGTCTGCTTGACGTTCATTCAGCTGTGTAAAAACTATAACTTTAATCTCAGCCTAACTGATTTACTCAGGAACAAATAAAATACTAAAAAAAGCCAAACAATAACATTTTTAAGTTATCTAAGTGACTTATATATGTTTAACCTGAGTAGCGAAAGACCGCAGTGGGTTTGAAAACGATTTGCCGGAGTCCGGTGTTCTCACGGGCTCTAGTGAGCCTTGCCCCCGGCTAGCTGTCAAGCTAGTGGGTAACAGACGTCTCTGAAAACGTCGGAGCGCTTTTGAAAATATGTGGTGTCTTGATAAACTGAGCAGATATTTGAGGTTTACACAGCTACATTATCGCCTGAAAATATGCTAAACGTTTATTTTGTGACCCAGAAAGAATAATAAGAGTAATATTAAAACTAACTAGCTGCCGCCATTGTTGGAAACTGAGCTGGGCCGCGCTATGAATTCTGGGCAGTGTTGCCAACTCCTCAGTAAGGAAAATCGCTATTGGTTGTCCTAAAAGTCGCTAGAAGTCGCTAAATGACGTCATCACCTAATTTGCATAATTTGTCATGCTAATGTCATTGTAACCTATGTTGTTGTAGAGAGAAATAACATCGTGGAAGAGACATAAAGTGAGTAAAAAACGTCCTAAATGCATATGAAGTTTATTTAGAACTACAAATTAAATTTATTTTAGCAATTATTGTTTTTTTTAATGTCACATTTCCAACCCTGCTCCTTTACCCGGGCTTGGACCAGCAAAAGTGACCCGAAATAGGCACTCTGGTGGAGTTACTTTGTGTGTGTGTGTGTGTGTTTATAAGTAGTTTTAAACCTTGTGATCCACAAAACAGCATAACAGTAAAAGAGTAAAAGAAGAACTGACTGCGTTACAGCACCCGCTGCTTGTTGAGAGTAAAAGCGATATGCGCTTTCACGTCTTTTTTTTAGAAAAAAAGTCGCTAGGGGGTCTGAAAACTCGCTAAATATAGCGACAAAGTCGCTAAGTTGGCAACACTGGACACAGCTCCTTCTTCTTCTTCGGGGTGTAACGGCAGCTGGCATCCTTGTACATGCAGTGCTGCCATCTTCTGTTTCAGTCCGTTATTACACTCTTAAATTATACTACTTGTTCCTGCGTCTTTTGTGATCTTACAAAGTTTCAAACGACGCGTCGACTATTAAATCAGTCGTCGATGATTTTGATAGTCGAGGTAATCGTGACTAGTCGACTAATCGTGGCAGCCCTATTTTCAACACAGCAGGTTACCTGGTGTAATGTTTTTCAGTTAAAAAGAAACATGGTCTGACTCCTACCTAACTATATAAAGAGTAACTGAAAGTTAAATGCAGCTAATATGTCCTGTTTTAAGCCAGGCACTTCCACCTCTGCTCCGCTGCGTCTCAGCCACCATGGCTCTGGCAGCAACGACGCTAGAGCGAGTAGGAGAGAGCCGAGCTGGAACAAACCATTTTGGGAGGGGGGAGGGGTTATCTATACTTTTGTTGTTAAAATGTTCCATCTCAATTAAGTACTGTATGCTTTTTATACTTTTAGTAGTGTGTCCCACAAACAGCAAATATTTTCAAAAAAGTAAGGCATCTTTGGGGGTGCTTTGATTCATTTTGGGGGTGCTGAAGCACCTCCAAAACTGGGCTAAAATCGCCCCTGGTTCAGTTACTTCGTATCCTAAGAGTCTGTCATTGTCTAGAGTCAATATATTTTCATGGAAGTAATAATTGTCTAAGTGTTCTCTATCGCTTTAACAATTGTGAGCTTTAGGACACGTGATCGTGATAAGCGGGTACTGCCACCTTCTCTTGGTGGACTTTACTGCCTTCCAGCTGTGGTTCTGCATTAATCAGTAAAAGTTGAGGAGTCATCAAGAAAACAACTGTAGTGTTCACACTTTAAAAAGTTTATCATCATTTTCTGTTTGATTGTACAACATAAACATTACTTAAATTTATTAGAGACCACCTGTTATATCCAACAGCAATACTGAAATCAGTTCTTAGTTTCCAATATCAGTCCAATAGGCACTAAGTCACTAGATGGACAGTAATAGCACTTTGTACCATGCACCTTTTTTTTAAAAATCTGTCTCCAGTTTAAGGCCTTTAGGTCTGTTTTATGGGATTCCATATTAATTTAAAGCAATATTAATTAAATTATTAGATCGTTATAGTGCATATATTTCTTAAGGATATTGTTTTATACATTGAATTTTTAATTTAATCAGAAAAATGATGATTTTCATTTATTAAGGGTTAAAAAATTATCCAAACCTACCTGGCCCTATATGAAAAAGTAATCACTCCCTAAACCTGGTAACTGGTTTTTCCACCCTTGACAACAAAAACTGTTATCAAGTGTTTGTGATAACTGGAATCAGTCTTTCACATTTCTGGGCAACTCTTGTGTTTTAATTCAGCTACACTGAAGGGTTTTTGAGCATGAATGGCTGTTTATGGCTATGTCAAAGGATCTTGGCCACGCCAAAACCGTCATTTCTTTTTTGAGCCATTCAGAGGTGGACTTTCTAGTGTTTCAGATAATCGTCCTGCTGCATAATCCAAATAACCTTGAGATTTAGGACATGAATTGATGGCCGGACATTCTTCTTAGGGATTTTTTTCAGTAAACAAATTTCTCAGTCTTTAGATTATGTTCTGTTTTTTTCTTTCTGTCCTCCTGGATGAGACATTGATGTTTTCTTCGAGTGATTTTGGTAGGCTGGCCACAGCTACAAAAGCTCACCACTGTTCCACTGTTTTGGTTGGTTGTTTTTTTTTGTTGGGGATGTATTTTTTCTGTTTATCAATTTGTGTGTTCTGTAGTAGATCTTAAGTTAATGAAATGAGCGCCTGCGTGTTTGCCAGTTAAACTATTAATTTACCACTCATTACCCAATATTGACACACTTTATAGTTTACATGTTAAATCTTTGTCGTGCAGGGTGGAGCCTTCTTCTTCTTAGAGCACGTAGCTGGTGACACCTCGACTTGGACGTACTTCTTTCAGCACGTTCTCCAGCCTTTGTGGTACTACTACGGTGACGGATGTTGGATCATCCGGGAAACATGGAAATATGTGGAGGAAGCCGGATTCTCTGATCTCAAACTAAGACACATTGAAGCGCCATTCTTCTTCATAATAAAACCTCACATCTCGGGCTATGCTGTCAAATAAATGCAGTCTGATTATCTTTTTAGGGAGCCCCCCCACCCCCTTCCAAAACACACAGACACACAACCAGCTTCTGAATATGCTGAGCATTAACTGCCTTTTTCCTCTTCTATCATGTGACCACCAGTGATAGAAACCACCAGTCACCTTAATACTATTTTTTTTTTTTTTATTAGAGTGAGTCATTAGTGTTGTACAAAAAAGATGAACACTAAAAAGACAACCTTACATAGACAGCACACAACTCTAATTTTGAATCCAGCTAAAGTGACAAATACATTGTGGTGTTTCGTCCTCCATTCCTCATTCCCAAACTGCTTGCTGGGAAAAAAAATTTGTTAGTGTTTGTGAGCTATGGGGATTGATTTGTACCTTTTGTGATTAAAATCAGATAAAATTTATATTTTTTGCTGTTATTTAGGTGACTGTGTCAAAACAGCAGCAATTAAAAGTCTTTATCCCACTGAGTTTGTCTGTGTTTTCTTTCAAAGATTGGAGGAACTTGGTGTTGCTTTCACTCTCATGTAGGCTGCACTGCATTTCCAGCACCTCCTGGTGTTAATGAGATGCGTTGGTCACGTGTTAAAGATTATAATCTTTTGAGCTTCTTAAGTCGTTCATCTTCAGGTGCCACAGCAAAATTTCAGGTAAGCTCAGTGAGAAATGAAGGTTTGTCTAATGAAATTATGCAGGCTGCTTTGTTCAGCCTTGAGTCTGCCCTTGCACGCAATGCAGGTCATAGGGCTGCGTGGCATGTACAAACGCCTTTTTCCCTTGCTCGCCTACAATGTGACATTTTCATACAACGACAAAATGCACAGAGTCAAGAGGGAGCTTTTCCGAAACATGGCCAGATTTGCAGATACCGATGGCACCCTTCGCCTGCTGGAGATCGGGTGCGGCAGCGGAGCTAACTTCAAGTTTTACCCCCACGGCTGCACGGTGATCTGCACTGACCCCAACCCGCACTTCGAGAAGTACCTGCGGATGAGCATGGACGCAAACCAGCATCTGACTTACGACAAGTTTATGTGCGTCTCCGGGGAGGACATGCGAGGAGTACGGGACGGCTCTGCGGACGTTGTTGTCTGCACCTTGGTCCTGTGCTCTGTCAGCAATGTGCAGCAGGTCCTGCAGGAGGCCCGGCGCGTTCTCAGAACAGTAAGTAACGTCTCGGTGCTGCCTTCAGGCTCAGTAGGATTTATTTTATTTGCTGCTAACGCGCATGAATGGCAGTGTAGTCGGTTACATGAGGACGGCTAGTAAATCCATTATGTGGCATTAAACACACTCGGTGTGTTATTACCACCATTTCCCGGCTTCTTGTAGAGCAGTGGACAACATATCCAATTTAACTCAGTCTTATTTACATAGCGTTACATCAGAACAACAACCTACTCTCAACATGCTTTACATCAGATGAGCCCCAGGCACTTGGCAACAGTGAGAAGGAAAAAGTATTTGGCCCCAACGTCCGCCAATATTAAAAGCTAGGGCTAGAGACTGGGCAAAAATCTGTAGCTCTAGAAGCCCTTCTTCCAGAAGTACTCAACATGTAGTATAGTCAGTGGCATCTCAAGTGATGAAATGAAATGAAGCCATTCTACAAAGTATTAGACTGGTTTCTCTGTGAAGTATCTACTTATGCAGATTTTGCATCATCTGTGGTCGACCCACTGAAGGTGATATTTTACCTGAACTTCACACGTCTTGCATGGCATTTGAACAACTCTGTTAAATATTTTAAGTTAAAATATGCAAAAGACCGCACTTTTAAAGTAGACTTCTTTTTCCCCTTATGCTTGTCAAATCCTAAGATATCTGATAGATGTATGGCTCCAATGGAGGAGTCCAATGGTTATACTGGGGTCGCCACACCCCTTCTCTGTCACACTTCATCTAGTTTGAACCAGTATCAGTCAGAAAGTCAGCCCCAGTGTATGTATAACCAGCATTACACAACCACACATGAACACAATGTAATCTTTTTTGCTGACTGTGTTTCAGGGCGGCGCCTTCTACTTTTTGGAACATGTTGTCTCAGATTCTTCATCCTGGACATACTTTTTGCAGTATGTGTTTGAGCCTCTCTGGTGCTTTCTCGGGGATGGATGCATGATTACCAGAGCAACATGGAAAGATATAGAGGTAGCTGGTTTTTCCGAGCTTAACTTGAGACACATTGATGCTCCAGATGTCAGTTTGATGATCAGGCCACACATCATGGGATATTGTATTAAATGACTGCATGGTGGACTGTGGAGTTTATATTAAAGCATTCAGGTTATACAGTGACATACATCCTAAAGCAACACTTGTAATGGCCTGTCCAGAGTTCACATATGAATTTCAAACTACTAGTTGAGGTCCAAGTTCAGGCTGGAGGTTTATTTTGAAAGGCAGCCCATCTGAGTGCACACAAGTTTAAAATTCTGAAAAAACACCTGAAATTATTTTCATTCATCCCTGTAAGTATAACAGATCTGCTTACATTTTTATTGCAATACATTAGCCACACTACATAAATTGAGTGAAAATATATTTATTTACACAATCAGCAACATTTCATTTACTGTTTTGTTCTCCTTTCCCTTCCCTCCCATGATGTATATAATAAATATTACCTGGACACCGTGCTTTTTTTCCCTGATTGTCTAAGGAACGGCCATAAAACACCCAAACAAACCACACTTAATTTTGTTTGTTTCCTTTCTCTCTTACCTTTTATATTGCATTGCACAAACATAAGGAATGACAATTGTAACATCTCCTTATAGGGAAATGAAGGGAAATGCTGGTTCATAAAATAAACAAAATATGTCTGTGTAGTAATTATATAGTCAAATTTCTGCAGATGTTGTTTAAGAAAAAAAAAAATCCAACAGCAAAGTTTTAAAAAAAAAAAAACAAGAAAAAAAGGAAAGGGATACATTTAGAAACTGAGACTAAACATTAAAGCTCACAATTTCACATCTCCCATTATTAAAAATGTACACAACTATAAATGTTATAGCATTAGCATTTTTTAAAAACAGCAGGTGGAAAAATGGCCAATTTGTATTTTTTTTCTGAGTAAACGTCACTGCTATAAGTCACTTTTTTTTATATCAAACAGAGTAAAAAAAACAAAAAACAAAACCCTGTAGAATCTCAGCCTGAAATGAAGTGTTCCCAGAAACCCCATCACGTCCAAATGGCTGAGGTGCACCACTGTCACACTACGTCCCAATCCATGAACATTATTCACACAGGTTACCCTGTTTTAACACAATAAAGATCTTTTAATGTTTTGAGTTCTTCAATCAGAGTCTTGTTTTGGTTCTCAAGAACAGCTACGCGGTTTTCCAGGCATTTAACATATTCCTTTTTCTTCCGTCGACATTCACGGGCTGCCTCTCTGAAAACAGGAAAAAAAGTGTTTCACAATGTGCACTATAAACTTACTGATACGGTGATAGAGGATTTTGTCCAATCCCTACCTCCCCAAACTATAACTATAACCATAAAATGAATGTACACAAAGTAAAAGCACCTAGGGCATTTTCACACCTATAGATTGTTTTTTCGGGTCCAAATCAGTTGATGATTTTGTAAACTTGTAGCTTTTTCATACAACTTGTTAAAGCTTCCCCATCCAGGCAGAATATGAGACCTTGTTTTACTCACAAATACACTGTGGATTTACCTGTTTTTTGCGAGCCTAATTTCTCTTTTCAGTGTTGGATCATCAGTTTTAGTCTGGGACAGTCCCACAGGAGACGTCATAACTACAGTCTGAGGCAAGGAAGTGGATGTGGGTGCTGTGCGGATCTGGTACGTCTGCACTTCTCCTCCTGCACCTGTGTGGAACAATAGTCAAAGAATTACAACCGGAAAAACAAGAGTTTCGCAAGCAGGCATGAGTTAAGATGTTTGATCAGTAATTATTTCTCAGTTGACCAGAACTATGTACAGTGGTATAGTCCAACAAGACATATATTACTTCACTTGGCACACACGAGGAATTCTTGTGTTCACCAGAAATTTGAATTATTACTGCTTGGGTTTGTTGGCCTTTTTTCTACCCTTCTTATTTCAAAAGATTTCAAACCTATGTGACTCAACTAGCAGTTTGGGTTTGTTTTTCAAATAAACAATAATTAGACTGAAAAATAAAAAGACATCTTGTTGGAAGTAAGATGGTTCTTATAAAGAACCTTACAAGCTGTATCTGGCAAGTTACTACACACATACCACTGAGCAGATAAAATCTAAGAATGTAAAGATTTTCAGACACAAGGCCACTACACAATATGCTGCATGGTAGGTATATATTTAGTGTAGTATGTGTGTTTTCCCATATTCTACTGGTCCGTGGTATGTACTACAGGATGTTGGAGTAAGCTCCAGGAAGACTTGTGACTGGATTTACTTTTTTTAACTGCCAATCCTACATTGTTCTTGTAGTCAGAGCCCCTTGATAAGGCACCGTCATCTGACTGGAACATGTTATGAGAGAGCATAATTTAGCTGAACACATTTAATCTCACAAAAAAGTAATCAGGCAAAAACTGGTTGAAAACTCTGGCAAATTCTATTGACTAACCTTGTACAACAACCTGATTGCTAGGCACCAGTATCTGCTGTCCATCAGGTGTCTGGGCATACTGAAGGATGGTGGTGCTTGACTGGGCTCCACCAGAGTTGGCCATGGTGACAGCCTGAAGTCCCTGAATGCCTTCAGACCCTGGAGATGCCAGCTGGATTGTGCCATTTGCAGCTATGGTAACTAGAAAAAAAATTACACAAACAGTATTAGAAGCCGGTAAAGCAAAAGTAAAAATGACATTTTTTGTGAGTAGCTCAAGTACTACAAAAATTCTAACTTTCAGTATAGCGCTCCATGTATATAGAGCTCTTTCCCATATATATATATATATATATATATATATATATATATATATATATATATATATATATATATATTACATTTCAAGGCAATTCTTAATTTCGCAAGTCAGCGAGAAACATTTTGTAGGTTCTCCTTTCAAGTATAACTGAAGGGAAAAGCGCTTACTGTACTGGCCGCTGCTGGTCTGGTAGATTGGTGTGGTTGGTACTGTAACACCCGTAACTCCTGTGGATGTGGGACTGCTGTCCTTTCCCTCAATGTGTGCCACTTCCTCTGCTGAAAGGTCATTCAGGATTTTTCTATAATGTGAGAAAATGACAGTCCCTGAATTGTTGTTTATTAAACGAGAACTGGGTTTTCAGCTTCTTTTTGTTTGTTTTCCTTACCGATATGAAGGCCGCCTCGCCAGTATTTCTCTGGTTTTTTGAGTTGCTGCTCCACTGTCTGATGAATCCTGTGAGTCTTCACTGTCTGTACCCAGGGCCTTGAAAGTAGGTGGTCAATTATGATATAAAAACAATTTAAGCAAAAGGTCCATTTGAAAATAAAATAAATACAGAGCTGAGAAAAGCAGCCGGTCTTACTTGTGTATTCTGCCCCTGAGGGGACTGAATGACTGATGACTGTGCAGACTGGATCACACCCTGAACCTGAAACTGACCACCAGGCAGCTGCACAACAGCTACAGGAGAACCACCCAGTGACATCTGGAAAAAAAAACACAGAAAAGTTCTAAATGTAAAAAAACTGTATGTTTGACATAGTAGCTTGGTGTCAGTGTGTGTGTGTGTGTATACATACACACAAGTGTGCTCAGAACCTTTGAGAACAACAGAAACATTAATAAGGATATAAGGAAATTTTCACTCAAATTTACACACAACATACTTTTTATTTTTGCCATATTTCGTCACGAAGCTTCCTGTGGCACTCCGGTGTAGTTTTAGTAGAGGTAAATTCGTCTTTAATTGTTCACAAATGCTTTTCCCCTCCTTTTTTTAAAAGACACTCAGTAGCAAGGGCAATATCCAATTAGTATGACTAAAAATAACAAACTATAAGAGAAAAAATTAAGAAAAACTATCTTTAAAATTATTATTTATAAACCTGACAAGCTGATAACAATATGATTCCACATAGTTGCTTTTTGTCACATTTACGTCTTCATTTATCCTCATTTGGACACCATGTACTTTAAGTGGATAGTTCATAGATACTGTGACCTCAATAGTACTACAGATATGAATTGAAACAGCTTTATGAAATAAGCAGCAAGACTAAACCAAGCAGACTTACTACACTACAACCTAGAATGTATTTGGTTATTTCGTTTCAATTTTTCTTTAATCCATTTTAAGTAAACAAATTTAAGGTGTGTAACAGCAAGAGTTGAAAACAAAAAACTTCATGAATGAACCTAAACATGAAGCTGTAACAAAAGGTCAGATATGCGCTTTCAGCCTGGCATTCATAAGTGGCCTTGTATTATCAGCAGTGCGAGAGCAGCTGTAGTATAGCAGTGATACTTCTTAATGCATTTTGAATCTATTAGTTACCTGGTGGCCTATCTGTGAGAACTGAGAGGTTGTGATGGTAGTGGGAATGGTTGCAGTCTGTAACTCAATACCATTGCTGACCTGCTGTACTTCTTCCATAGTAACTGGGAAGAAATAAGTCAATATTACCGTTTCATAGTGGCGCTAGTGTTAACAACAACTTTCTGTGGCGGGGTGGTACGCCTGTGACATGTTGTAACCAATCCGCTGTGGCCTTCTCTGCTTCTTTTCCTCTACTACTTAACACCATTAAAACAATCACTGTGAAGAATATATGAGCGGTCAAATCACAGTTTATTTAATTATTCTGCAGTTTAAAAAACGTGAATTAAGGCCAACTAAAAAAAACCAACTTCCTCTTTGGTTAGGTCGCGCTAGCCCAAATGCAACTAACGTTGCAAAGGAGTTACGAAACATGCCTAGGCCCGACAGTCAACAGTTTTAACTTTTTTTCTTTATTCATTTATTGCCAATTTTACAATGTGCAACTTCCATGCCAAGGAAACGTTTTCGGATAAAATAAAAGCTCCTCACTGCTAGAATGATCTAGATCACTAAGGTTACACTTGCTAGTTAACGGTAGCTAACGTACAGTAAAACGGATGTTGAGCAGTTTAAATCTTATAAATCGATTTCATAGCAACATCCGAGGCAAGTTTCTCTCCTCTGATTCAAAGGATGGACAAGCTTTTGTCTGAATGAGCAAATATGTGCAACTCTGTCACTGGCACGCAAGTTACCGCGTCAACAGACGTCAGCGATACGGGGAGCCATTAAGCTAACTACACCTTCCCTTTTCGTAAAACGGCGAGGAGTTGACGAAGTAGCAGCCGCCATTACCGCCACAGCCGAGCAGACAGCCACACGAGCACAAAATTACCGCTCAGGCAGCTGAAATTTACCTTTTCAAATGCAGAGAAGCTGCTCTCGCTCACAGCGTGGACTTCCTGCGATTTGGGTATAGACCTTTGATCAAAAAAGTAATCCTAAAAGTACTTAGCACCGAAGGCTAAAAGGCTAAAAACATAAAGATGTCAGCTAAAAAAATCGCTGACCACTTTTTTCCCAAAGGAAATGGGCGGTGCTGCTAAAGCAAAGACGCATTACGTAACAGTTTCTTTAGGCTTTGTGATTGGTGAGAAGAGTTTGAACAACTAGTAAACAGAGAGAAATGAAAAGTTTACTTCATTATGTTTTCAGGGAATAAAGACAATTCTGACTATTCGAGCTGCAACATTTTCTGAGATGTTGATTTGAAGAAGGTTCATTTAAACTGATCAAAGAATGACAGGTGTGAAATGCTCTATCTGTGGACAGCCTCCTGACACATCTTCTCATTTGTTTTTGTCTTCATGTTAATGGTTGATATAGTTGACAACATTTTCTCTGATTCTTCTCTAGTTGTTGCTGATTATGCATTTTATATTATTCATGTAGTGCAGGTTCTTGCCATGTTCTACGCATTCTCAAATCAAAATTTGCACACGAAAGGCCAATTTTTTTCTTGCTTTTAATGAAACAACAAACTCAACTATCTATGATATTTACTCATATCATATATATATATATATATATATATATATATATATATATATATATATATATACACATATGACTTTGTGCTTGCAATGCAAGCAGAGCATTCAAGGCTAAATGTCTGCAACTTTTTAACGTCGTCCATCTGTCCTTTTGAGTTTGATTTCTAATTTGATTTTTCTTTTTATGATTCTGTGTCCTGATTTGATGATGCTAGTGCCTTCTTAGTTATTTTTGTTTTTTAATTATAAGTTTTTAATAGAAGTTGTATTTTTTTTACTATATCTATGTGATTTAAATTTGACAAAAATATTACATATTTTTTAGATCATGTATAATGTACAGGGAAAGAATAAAGTTACGTTGAAACCAAGCTCACCATTGTTTTTCTTGTGACATTACCAATAAGTTTGATGTGTCACATGGCCCTCTTCCTATTGAAAAAACAAAAGTTGTATCCAAGAAGGCCGACTTCTAAATGGCCACCATGGTCACCACCCATCTTGAGGAGTTTGCCCCCTCGCATATACTAAAGTGCCACAAACAGGACTTTAATATCACCAACCATTACCATGTTATTACGGTGTATCCATATAAATGACCCGCCCTGTAGTATATTTTGTTGTTAACGCTTCTTAGACACTTGCCACTTTTATGTACGCATGTAATTTAATTTAGTTCACATTAATTTAATTTGTATAATGCGAAATCACAACAACCATCACCTCAAGGCGCTTTATATTGTAAAGTGTAGACCCTACAGAAAATAGAGAAAAATCCAGCAATCAAACAACCCGCTTGGCCAAAGTGGGAAGAAAGAACTCCTTTTTAACAAGAATAAACCTCAGGCTGAACCAGGTTCAGGGAGGGGCAGCCATCCGCCACAGCTGGTTAGGGGTGAGTAAAATCTCAGTACCAGTAAAAAAAAAAAAAAAAAAAAAAATCCCCTCTGAAGTCACATCAGTGGTTTGACCCATTTGCTAAAAGTTATGTTCATGTTTGTTGCATATCTTTTAAAATACTTTGATATGTTTTCAGCTCGGAGTCAGTGACAGCTGTGCAAATGTAAATCTCAAACTCCATGAGGCAATTTTTTTCAGATTTCACACAAACTGACACGGGCACGAACTAGTTATGGTGATTATGGTCAAGGTCACTGTGACCTTACAAAACACGTGTAAAATTATTGGTAGAACTGTAGAGCCTGTTAATTGAGAATATGACCCAGGTTATTCTGTAATAGGTTCAAAAGATGTATCCTATAGAAATACACTCACTAAATGTCTGTGTGCAGTTGTGCCTGCTGAAAATACGGCAGTGCAGAAAAGATAAGACTGCAGCTTTGCAAACCTACAGTGTGTCTAAGTGAGTGACTTAAGAATTTTTCACAGAAAAAAGGTGTTGAGTTGTTTTCACATCCTTTCAGAGAGGATCAAGACTTCTACTGCACATAGTGTGGAGCAGGTAGCAGTTACTGTAAAGGAAGCACTTACACTTAACTTACACTTTGTTATGTGCACCCATTCAGCAGCTCCTTAACAAAAAAAATATTTAAAAAAAAATCACCCATTCCCATGGTAGCACGTCAATGTATTTAGGCAAGACAACTTGCAAGAGCAGTTGTCCCCTAAGAAAGGGGATTTAATGTAGCTTTGAACATGGTATCCTTGCTGGTAACCAGTGTTGGGACTAACGCGTTATTAAGTAACGCGTTACAGTAACTACGTTATTATTGTGGTAACGAGCACGGTAACTAGTTATTATGCCAAAATCAGGAACGCGTTAGTCGTTACTGGGATTTAGATACGGTCGTTACTCGTTACTTCGTGTGGTGGCTATCGCGGAGCTTCCACAGATTCAGTAACATTAGCAAGTGGTGGAGGCCAGCAGGTGGATGAGGGAAAGGGGACGCAGAAGGAAAAGAGACCCGAGGCGGCCGCTGGTCCAAGTGTGAACTGAACTTCAGGTAAGAAGTTATGACCTGCAGTCTATCTGGGTCAGATATAAACCAAGTTTAGGTGGAGTTTATTTTCGTTATGCTAACTTTTTCCGTACTGCGTACTAGCTAGCATGACAGAGTTTCTATACAGCTGGGTGGGTGCTATGAATGATGTTGAACTTTATTTTGTTCATAAGCAGTGTTGGGGAGTAACGGAATACATGTACCGCCGTTACGTATTTAAAATACAAAATATGAGTAACTGTATTCCGTTACAGTTACCGTTTAAAAAGGTGGTATTTAGAATACAGTTACTTTGTTGAAATAAATGGATTACACGGCGGTACTTCCCTGTTTCATGTTGTCGCGGGTCAGGACTGTTTGGGGTTTGTTTGACAGCTACGTTCTGTTGTTCCAGGCGGCAGCGTTACGGTTGCCATGGTTACAGGGTGACGCTCTCTCTCTCTGCGTGTTTCCTGGGTGAGAGAGGCCTTGTTGTTGTTGTTGTGCTAAGCTAACAGGCAGAATGCTACAGGTATAGCTCTAAAGAATGTAGCATCATAGGCAGTGTAGTCCGTGCTGCAGGGAGAATGGACTGCCATACACGTTATGTGTCTGTGAGCGAGGGAGGGAGAAAAAGGAAAAGTACGAGCTGTCATCGAGCAAAAACGGGAGCTGGAAGCATGTAAATATAATAATAACCACTGCAGCCAAGAAGAGAGCCTGACGAGCCCAGCTGTAAGTAAGCTATTAAGACTCGACTGTACACCGTGTTCGTGTTTTCCTCCAAAAACAATAAGTTCTGTTGGAGCAGCCTTTCAACGCCTCTCTCTGTCTCTGCTAGCAAAGTTGACCCAGACAACAAAGTAAAGCTAGTTTTCAGCTACGAGCCCGACACGAACCCAACGTATTAGCCAGAGGTCCCTTTACTACGGTTCGGAGCCGCGGACCTTCAGTAACAGTAATAAATCACAGCAATAGTACATTCATGTAGTTGTAAACAGCATGATAATATATTAAGTAATCCAAAGTATTCAGAATACGTTACTCTCATTGAGTAACGTAACGGAATACGTTACAGAATACATTTTGGGGCATGTATTCTGTATTCTGTAATGAAATACATTTTAAAAGTAACCTTCCCAACACTGTTCATAAGTTATTAGAGTTGCCAACCGTCCTGTCTGGTATTCAGAGAAAATATTAAGCGTTTTGTATTGAGGTGAAAAGGAACAGTTTGTCCCATAATTCAGCTACAATGAAAAAGGCACAAAGCTGGAGTTATTCTGTGTCTTTGCTGCACAGCTGCCTCTCCTTCGCTCATTCTCCCCCTCCCTCTCCCGTTTCTACTTCAATTATGAAAACTGATCAATGATCAGCTGATCGGCTCTCTTGTTTATTTATCGCCCACTTTGCGCCAGAAAGAGGAAACCAGCTGATGTCGCGCTAAACAACAGCAGCACGTTTAAGCTTGATCAGCTGTTGTTAGAATTTATTTAATATTACTTTCTAGTATCAGCTGATGTTTGCTGGAGCCACAGCTGCAAAGCTGCTGGTCATGATGTCGGTTTGGTTATCTGGTGAGAGGGAAACATGAAGATGAAACCAGGTGATGTCCTTACTGAATCATCAGAGCTGTGATGGAGAAACAGGTTTACCTTTTAGGTGACATGAATGAGTTGAAGTGAAGTTATGAACTGTTTCTGAGAGACAAATAACACCAGGATCCTTTTTTAGGTAGCTGACAGCAGGTAACTGTGCAGGTGCGGATCTAGCAAAGTTTTGCCAGGGGGGCCAGGTAGGGCATTAACAGGGAGAGGGGGGCACAAGGAAATACTTTTCTTTCTTATTCTCATTTAAAATGTCTGGCTTTTAAAAAATAATTATCTGAATCTTACAACAAACGATTGATAGATTGATGCATATATATACCATCAAAACAGTGTACATCACTGTCACAACAGCGTTTGTTTTCATTCAAAGGCTTTATGATTTTTCCTATAATGGTGGGCCGGTCTCTAGTCAAAATGCCCGGGCCGATTTTCTGTCCCAGTCCAGCCTGTATGCAGCTCATCTGCAGTCTGTAGTTGCCTACATCTTCCTATTCAGAAGGCAGAATTTCCGAGTTCTGAGTACAATCAAAGCACCACGACTGCAGTTTTTGTGTTGGATGTAAAAGGCGCACATGATGCTGTGATGTAGGCTAGAATCATGGCAGCAGTCAATGACGGTCCAGGCGTGGGATTTCTCTCGTGGAAATATGCACATTATCTTTTCCTTTCTATTGGTAGGTGGCACAGTGCACTTGTGGAAAGTAAGCAAGCTAGAAGACTGGCAAAGTTATGGAAGCAACACATTAACAAGAGAATTCTGAGTAAAACCAAAGTTACTTTCCCTAGTAACTAGTTACTTTGAAAGTAACAAGTAACTTGAAGTAACTGAGTTACTTTTGATAGAAGTAACCAGTAATGTAACTAAGTTACTATTTTAAAGTAACTTACCCAACACTGCTGGTAACAGAGTGATCTGAGAGTTTCAGTAACTACTGATGTATTGGGATTTTCCCCACACAGGCATCGATAGAGTTTACTGAAAATGAAATGAAACGAAAATGATTGGAAAAAGAGAAAATATCCAGTGAGCAGCAGGTCTCTATGTGAAAATGTGCTTTTGATGCCAGAGGCCAAACAGCTTCTACTTGATAGGAAAAGACAATAATTCAAATAACAACTTGTTACAACCAAGCTATGCAGAAATGCAAGACATCTACCTGTGAAGTAGATGGGCTACATCAGCAGAAGACCTCATCGGGTGCCAGGTTTGTCAAGGCTAAAATTCACATGGGCTCACTAAAATTGGAAAAAGGTTTCCTGGTCTGCTAAGTTTCGATTTCAACATTCGGATGGCAGGGTCAAAATCTGGCTGGAAACATAGATCCATCCTGTTATATCAACAGTTCCAGCTGGTGGTGGTGCAGTAATGGTGTGGGGGATCTTTTCTTGGAACATTTGAGGCCCCAGCTGACCATCGTTTAAACACCACAGACTATGCGAGTCACCGACCATGTCCATCCCTTTTTGACCACAGTCTGTGGGGATGCAGTGTGTACAATAATTCAAAGAGTGTAAGATATTTAGAGTAATAACAGTATTCATTAGTAAGCTCAAGAATATCCAGATACTTGAAATGATTAAATGGTTCTTTTTATTCTGCATTACTTATACATAAAGTATAAAACAAAGTACAACAAACCAAAATAGAAAATAAGTGAGAAAATGGGAAAGTGCACCACCTTAGTATTATTTTTTTTAACTATACGAGTTGCAACACCTCTGTAGCAATAAAGATTAATCAGTGGATCACACCTTCTTGGAGCAAGTTTAGATTTCACCAAATAATTAAAATACAACATACTAAAGTGTGCATACACAAAACATTGACAGAACAACTCAAGAGATGAATACAGGCTTAAGAACACTACTGGTTAAATTTGTTCAGTCCTCCGTTCTTAGTAATTACAAAATGTATAAGCATCATGTTTATTTCACCAGACTGTGCAAGCTTTGAAAAGAAATTGCACCGTCGTCGGGATTGCATAGTGTGTAAGAACTCTGACGGAGAAAAAAGAGTGGAAACCAGAAGAAGCCCTTGTAGACTTCCCAGTGAAGCAGGTTGATGGTAGATGGACACTGGTTGTCAGCTACCCCTCTGTATGCTTATTAGGTTTGTAACGCCTCATTTTGACAAATGTCTACATTTTATGGGTACTCTTCACAGATTGCACCACGGGACCAGCTGGTCCATCCCTGTCCTAGGAGTTTTGTTCCCTGAATATACAGTTTCAAACATATTTAAATCCCCTCCCTCCCCCACATTTGTGCCTAAAGACAAGATGTGCCTCAAGACAATTCCTTCTTGTGCTTGGCTGAGTCATGCAAACATTCTCCTGCAACTGTAGGATGCAGTGTTAAAGCTAAGATGAAGAGCTATTCGTTTTTATATATATGTGTGTGTGTGTGTGTGTGCGTGTGTGTGGATTTAAAACTAGGCAAAAACAAGTATCAAGCTGTAAAATTACATTACATAATTAATGTAACATTGAACGGGGATAAAGTCCACACATTAGAAACCTGCTGTTAAGTACAACCAGTGCAAAGTGCAGTCATTAAATGATTATCATTCCCAGTTATGTTAAAGTTGTTTCTAAAATGTTTGGCATGACTGAATGTTATAATAAAACTACAGCAAAAGTCCAAACAGAACAAAAAACAAAAAAACAATTACTATATACATATTGATATTCAAGGTTCATCACTGAAACAGTATGATCCAAAACAAACAAACTTTTACTTCTCTGAGGAGCACAAGGAGAAGCACAAGTTCGCAGGAATCCAACTACAGTTTGCAAATATATCTAGCTGCTCTTTTTTTTTTTTTTACCCATTTTTCTGCATTACCTTTCATTATCAACCAAAGATGTTTTAAATCTGGCTAAGCTCTGCAGATGGATTCACGAGTGCTTCTAAAAATCCAGTGACTGAACACAGAAAATAATCCAGATACATAATGACGGTACTAACAGCATTGCTTTTGCCATTCAGAGTTAACTATTTACAAAGTTGCACAAAGACAAAACACAGTTTGAATGAACCTTCAAGCGGTGAGGGGAGAAACGGGCTGAACTTTTACATACTTGCCCTATTGTGTAAAATAAACTTAGAGGGGCATGGCTCTTTTGCAAGTATGATGGTAATGGATTATATATGAACACTTGTGGGGCCTGCTTTTTCTTACAAAATAACCTGGTAGCCTGAAAACAGTCATAATATTGGTTTTTAGCCTTCTCCGTAGACACTTTTTCCCCCAGCAGCTGATAGAAAGTTTCCTGGCATTACCAGTAATAGTCCTCCCACTGACACCTCAAAAGTCCTCAGCCAAGATTCATCACACGCATGCTCCTGAACCATTTATAATGCCTCATTGTTATAATAAAATAGAGATTTTTTTTGTGAAAGTGCAATGTTAAATTCATCCTGACTAATAATGCTTTAAAGTTATTTACCTTTATCCTCCATTACATAGCTAGTGTACCACTTCGAAACTGTTAAACTGTATTTACAATCTTCTTTCTGCTACTGTTGTAATCTCCCCGTTCGGTTCTTTATCTACAAACCATCAACCGAGAGAGCTGAGTAAGCATCTATACATTTTTACAATTAAAAATATCTATACAGTTACGTACAGTATCTAAAATAAAAGGAGGCCCTCGTAAGTACAGTACAGAATATGGCCTCTTTCATCTTTTGCTTTGATCCCTTTGGATATCTACCAGGATTTCAACTACTATTCAGACCCAAAGGAGAATCAACAGCCGTTCAGGGTAAATTCTTAAAAATTAAGTTAGGAATGTATGGCTGTTTGAAAGTTTTATAAGGCAAGAAATATATTAGGGCAGGAAAATCTATTTGGCTTCATTATTAAGGGGAAAAAAAAGCATTTTAAGTAATGTCCACAGACTTGCTGTTATTTTCACAGTTTGCCCTCTTATTCATCTGTATTAGTGATAAATGACGAGGGCTCAGCAGATGCGTTTGTGTGCGTCTGAAATGTAAAAATATTTCAAGTTGCAGATTGAAGTGCAGTTGCGGTGCGTAGACACAAAAGGGAAGATTTTTGTGGTAACGGCATAATAAAAGGATGCATTTTCACAAAGACTTGATAAAAAGTGGTCCTGTTGTATGTGTTGTTCCGCCCCTTCTGCAGAACAAAAAAGAAAAGAATAGGGGCAGCAGGGACTTTTTCTTTTTTTGCTTCCAATGTGCGACATGCACATGTTACCTCTTCCCCAAAATTCTATATATTGAAAAAAAAAAAACCCAAAAAACACAGTGAACAACTCCAAGCATCACAGATCCAATCGCAGACATGCATGTGGCCAAGATATGCTGGTGTCACACAGGGCTAGGTGTCAGTATATGTGGTTCATGCTTTTGCCTTACACCTCAACCAAGCCAGTAGCCAGATGGCGGAATAATGGCTAAAAAAATTATTATTATTATTTTCAAATCCCAGAACACCACCACAAGCGCTCACATGTTGTAAGCAACATAGATAGGATCCAGCTGGTCAGCGAGGAAAGAGTCACGAAGGTGCATGCGTTGCTTTTCTCCCCTGGAGTTGATCGGAATGACACCGGGGTCAACGATGACCACCACACCCACAATGAGGTGGTGCTCCTCCAGCACCACGTTGGTTATCAGAGGCACGAGGTCCAACGCATCCTGCTCTGAACCACACAGCTCCGACACCACCACCAGCAGGTTGGTCCACGTAAACACAGCACTGTGAGGCACAAGGACGAGGCACTTAACAGCAGTGTCACGATGAGGAATAATAAAAACTAATCGGATATCACGCTGTGATGACAGCCTGAAATGTAATCTTTTATTAAGGCAGTGGGGTTCCAAAATTTATACACAAAGGCCAAATTTTCTGCTTTTACCTTCATGTTTTCAAGGTTTAGCAATAATAAGAAACTGGGAAGAACCCATGCTGCTGCTCTTTTTATTAATTATGTTTTCACAAATGAAAAAAGTGAGGTTATTTTCTCAGTTGCTCCTCCTTTGAAATTAGCTCATCACTTCTTGTATTTCTTTCTCCCATAAACAACAACAAAAACAGCTGATTTCTAAATGAATGTAGACATAATATTTTCAATGATTATCTGCAAGGTTTATATTTCTATACTTATTAGTACCAGCCAGGCTTTTTACTCACGCCAAGGAGGTTATGTTTTTGGCAGCGTTTCTGTGTGTCTTTCTGTCTGTAAACACACTAGCTGGAAACATTTGAATGGATTCTGATAAAACTTTGTAGGGTCATGTTAATGATCCATCGATTCCTCTGTAGGTCAAAATGATATTGACTTTGTTTGCATTAACAGCATATAGGCACATGTAGGGATGTTCATAACATGTCTTTTATCTTTAAAACTATGTTTATAATTGTACTGCCTTTATTTGTGTTGACAACATTTATGAAATGATACTGTTACATGGGGTTTTTAAATATCACAATATAGTATCATGATACAATTGACCTTTCCAACTGCCTTTTTTCTCAAGTTAACCCCAAAATTTGTTATATATCTAAAGTCCTGCCAAAAGAAAGAGAATGAGCTGCCCTTTTATTTTTGATAAATACTATAGGATATTATTATATATTAAGCTCAGGTTATTTATGTACAGTTATTACCTACTCCTACATTGTTAAAAACATTAAAGTGTGCGTCGGTGTGTGTGCATGCATTCGCACCTCTCAGCAATACTTCGGTGAGCCCGTGACACTGACGTTTCAATGTCAGTAGGATGGTAGCGCAAGCCTCGTAGCTCCAATGTCTCATCCAGTGAGCCCACCACAAACAGAGCATCATGCCGATCTGAGCACACAAATGCAAACAATATAAACAACACCCCCCCAAACAAATTCAGTCACATTAGAGCAAAATTTGTAATCGGTTACTGTAGGATCGAGGTTACTTTAGTTTCATAAAGTTTAAGTTTATGCTTTATCAGGTTTAAATCTGCAAACCTTGTTACATTAAACTTATCAGCACTATTCCATCAATATTTCTGAGTCCAGGTTTTAGCTCAGTTGTGGTCTATTTACCCCCGCTTGCATCCAGTAGCTCGGTCCTCTTCACAAAACCCAGGTATCCAGTTCTGGCCCATAAAGTGTGCGGGTCTCCGAAGCTGAGCTTGGTGTTGAAGTGATCAGCCTGAAGACTTTCCTCTCCGTATATGGTGTAGTAGCCACTGGCACTGTGAGGGCTGTTTACCCAGATCTAAGAGAAAGAAACATATGTAACTTTCAGAGAAAAATCTTCTCTAGCTGCAGGTTTGGTCTCGATATGCGTGTGTGCTGTGGTTAACCTCTCCTAGATGAGAATCGCCAAGTGGGCCTCGGGTCTCTGGATTTACTATGATCACCCGAACACCTGGCAGTATCTAAAAATGACAGAAAAACAAAGACACTAAATACAACTCTGACATGCTTTTCATTAAACCTCTCAAAAATTGAGAAAAAAACAAACAAACACACAGGACAGCGCATAATGAGTTTCACCTTGCCAGACTCCATTAGAGGAAGACTCTGAGGTGCTCCTCTCTCCACCAGCCTCACTCTGCCAAAAACACAGGTAGCGCATTTATAAATATTCAAAGTTCTAATTAATCTTTGCGAATTGGACCATGTCAGGGATTTTCCTGCACGGAGAAGTTTCTGATGCCAGTGAGGTTTTAGCCAGAGCCAAAGAAAAATCTTTTGTGTTATTGTTTTTATTGTTTTTTCAGAAAACCCCCCAGAAAAATACATACAATTTTGTCAGTGAACCTCCTGAAACCCCGAGTCCTCATATGGGAGCGTTACATTTTGGCTTTCCTGCACCTCATCCGTCATTCTGCTTAATAAAGCATGTTATTCTTTGTGTCATAATATAAAATAAACTGTCTCCACATGAGGACATATGAGTTTTTTTATATATATAATATAATATAATATAAAACAACTTTATGTTCACACGTGATATTATTTTTTATATTGATCACGTCTAATAAATCCCATTTAGCTAGAAAAAAAAGTGTAAAGTAAGCTTTTACTAAATACTAGCAAGTTTACTTTAACTAACTTGACTGTTCTCACCTGTCATGGCGCAGGGACTTCATGTCCACATACACCGTACAGGGATCAGGACCAGTGGTGCCCTGAAACACACACATATATAAAAGAACAGGTTTAAAGAGGTTCCACTTCTTTCTCATTTGATCTATGATCAACAGCTACATCCTGCTGGTTGGTGTACCTGCAGGCAGATGGCCAGGTTAACTCTGGAACCAAAAGCAGTGCTGACAGCTCTGGACGACAGCCCGACATCCTTAAACAGTTTGGAGAAGGAGTGTGTGAGGGCAAGACGAGGGCGTTCCTCTGCTATCACCACGCAGCTCCGCACACACGACAGGTTCACACCACGGGCCTTAAACAAACATGCAAATGATCAAACCCGTGATGTTTTATTTTAAAAATAGCTGTATTGTTTCTCTTCCTGCATGTCGAGTCCTAACCTTGAGTAAATCTGTCTGAGTACCCAATCCCTTAGTGCACAGCTCCATGACAGAGTAGGAGCAGAAGGTGTCTCTGATACGGTACTGACTGAGCGTGCTTAGCCACAGAGACAAGCTGGTCTCCAGCTCGAACGGAGGAATCAGGATTGACTGGTGACCTGAGTAGACACTGTGAGACAAAACATGTAGGTGAAAAAGTGGGGAAAGTGATACCTTTGTAAATAACCGTGAAATATTGTAGCTGACGTTTTACCGTACCTGGCGAGGCACCACAAGACGAAGCCCAGACCACAATAAGGATCCAGACAGATGGCTATTTGGCGAGAGGAGTACAGCTCACACTGAAGCTTTATAGAGCGGCAAAGTGCGCTGACTGCTGCATGAGAGATCTGATAAAAGACGAGAAAAGATAAAGAATTAATTGTTCATATGTTTTATAAAGCAAAGTAAAGTCTTCCATAGATATCTGCCACTCATATATAATCAGAAACTGTTCCTTACACGCTTTCACTTTTTAAAAATGAAGACATGCTCCAGGTATGTGCATCTGTGACTGTACTGGATTACAAAAAGAAAAACAACACCCTGCTGATTCCTGCTGGTGTTTTAATACTACTCTACTGCTGCTATAATGTATGAGACAGTGTACCAGACAGTCATTAACAAGTTTAAGATACAGCCAACACGAAATTAAAAAACAACTACAGAATTGATGCCAATATTTGGTTTAAAATAGCACCGTGACAGAACACAGTATTTTTACAGTCTTTTTCATGTGGCAAAATTCATCTTGTAAAAGCCCCAGTCAGTAGAGGAGTCATATAAAAAGTCACGTGTCTCACCTTGACTCCAGTGAGCATGCCTGTTGTGGACACGCTGAAATCCAGATAAGCTATCATCTCTGCTGTGGGCGGCTTATAGATCTGTGGAGGCCGGCGGCGAGGAAGGTCATCTGCAAACACAAATAATGCGGGTTTTACAGCGCTGTAAACTTAAGATAATATTGAGCAATGATATAGAATAGGATCCAGCAAGCAACAACTAACTCAAAGTTCTCCAAGCAGGTGTCTATTCACAAATCTACCCACTGAGCAACTTGGATAACAATTGTAGAAAGCAGTGAAATGTCCAGCTTCCTGTTTTAGTGTCTCAGTGTTGCATATTCAAACAGTCCACAATAACTGACGCCAACTTCATCTAAGCTGCCTCGACTGCGACCCACAACTAATGAACCCTGTTTCTGCTTTGAATCTGACACATGAGAAAGTCAAGCGCTGTGAACAACGTGTGCTTAATTTGGAGTGTGTTCGTAAATAATAAGAAACTGCAGGATTTAAAGTTTTGTCATATGTTAAAACTGAACAAGGGAAAAAGTGTTTTATTTTCTAATTATCTTTTCGGCATGTTCGCTTATTTACAGCTTTCACGGCTGATTTATTTAAAAATCATGTTGATGGACCATTGAAAACTATAGCATAGCAAAACGACAGCAAACCGTTATAAAAGCAGCTCCCTCAGTCACAATGGGGCACTGCAGCGGGCAGCTACACACGTTTGCTTTTGCATCGGATGCCTTTACATTGGACACAACCCCAAAAAGGATTTGTGTAACCTCCGGAGACCAAGTAATGGATCTTTTCCTTGTTAGGCAAATGGGTAAACCACTATACTATGAAGCTACTAATAAAAATAAAAACAAAGAGTCATTAACCTTTAATTTTTGATTAATTTTGATCAACATTCTGTTAAATACGATAGTTTATAATAAACAAACTTTTATATTTACCAGAATATTTACCTAAATGAATGAACTGTGAGGACAGTGAATCGTCTTTCTTTAGAATGCCTGACTTTCCCATTACTGACTTATTATTCATAATTCTTTGATACAAGGATTAATGACTGAATACTAACTGCAAACTTACATCTGAGTTGCAAATACTTGACGGTGTTTATAAAACATTAAAAATAGCTGGAATGTCTCAATCATACCAACTGGCACCACAAAGGGGGGCCTGATTTGGCCCATGGCTTGTAACCAGAGCATCATGCAGTACTCAGATATGTTCAGGCTTGATTAACATACTAAGAGTATTTACTACCTGTGTCAATGATTGTTGGCCAGGTTTTAACATTAACAGAGGCAGCTGCCTCTTTGGAGCGCAGAGTCCTCATGAGGTTTTGTGTCGTAAGGATGCACGCAGCTTTACTGACCTGGTAACAAAACACATTTGAATGGGAGCGTGAACAACACAACAGTCAGAATCATTTTTGTTGTAAAATTGTGAGCAGCACATTCCATCAGCGGGTCGATTACAGTTAAAAAGTGGAAACTATGATGGACACTGTAACTGGACCCACTTCATGAGCATAATTTGCTCTCGGAATCAATGTAGCTTGTAAATGGAAATTATTTCAGGAAACTGGATGCCATAAAGATCTGTTAAAATCTAATGAAGCGCAGAGAGGCGCCAAGTAGTTGCAGAGTTATTTTTGGTGAAAGCATAAGCAGAAGTAATCCAGTGTATGTACGTGGTTTTTTTAGTCCTAATATCTACACAAATGAGATCCTGCTTAGGATTAAATGAAAGAACAGGCATAAATGGATGTAACCACATGCACTTACGTCAATGATCATGCGGACAGTAGGCAGCGTGGCTGCCAGGTTCTGAGGGTGCGGAGGCCTGACGTTTACAGGAACACATCCAGCATAGAGACAGCCGTAAAAAGCAGCAATCAAATCGATCCCTGAGGGAAAACAAACGGAGGAAAATCGTTTCATAACAATGATGACGGAAGGAACGCTTAGACATGGAGCCGGAGGTAGAACCCACCAGGAGGATAGAGCAGCACTACATTCTCTCCTGTGTTGATGCTGCCTTTCTCAGTGAGCGCTGCAGCTATCTTCTCAGCTCGCTTATGAAGCTGGACACAGGTCGCTGTCCCCACTGTCACACCCTGAAGGACAGGTGACAGTAAGGTTACTATGATATATTGTTTTTATCAATCACATAGATGATGTACGGCATTTTGCAGAGTATGGACAGATCGGTTTGGTACCTTGGCATTAAGAAGAATGTAGAGAACATGGTCTGGGTCTGTCTGTGCCCTCCATTGTAGCGCCTCTGTCAAATACTGATGCTGTTATTAAATAAGAAACATAATTACACACTGTAAACTGAGGGGTTTTTTTTGTTTAAGTGTATAAAATATTACAAACCCAGCCACTGAGGGTAAATACAGGAAGGGTGGTGTTGAAAAAAAGAATTTATTAGGGTCTAAATTTAAACTAAACAAAGCGGTGCTTACACTAAGTGTGCTGTCTGAGAGCTGTCTGGTATAAATGATCTGAACAAGAATTTATAGCACACTAAGCCAATAAAGCTCTTATAGTAATGAACACTAACTTGGGATGTGAAAGGTACATCAGCAATAAAAAAAAGGGGTGACATTCATGGAAGGTGCTTATTTTCTGAAATACCAAAAAATTAAAAACCCATGCAAATTCTTGCTTACGTCAGAACTGAACGAAAGCACACAAACTAAAACCACAATACAATACAGATTTGAGCATGACCAGAATAAACGAGGGTGGGGAACATGCCAGAGAGGGTCGTGATTCTTACCATCACGGTGGGCCACATACAGAGCTACATCCAGAGAGTGACGAGAGAAGAGAGAAAGAAGAGTCCAGATTTTTCTATAAAACTGAGCTCTGGCTGAGGTAGAGCCATTGTTACAGTGGCAGCTGAAATGTTTCAGCGTTTCCTATTTTAACACACTTTGCTGAGCAATGCTGTTAATCACATGCACAGGGTGCCTGCAGCTTCTGAAAGACTTGCATTTAGCACTTTTGAAAAACAGGAGTGTGGTTAAAAAGGGTACGGTCACACTGCAAGAATCAACGCAAAATTATGATATAGTTCTTGCATACATTCATCCATTCACATTTTCATTTATTGCAGATTCCAATTAATGTGCAGTAGACGCCTGAACATTTCAACCAGTGCCAAAGAGGATGAGAAGATGAACATTTTATGGCCACTTCTGCCAGCAATTTGATCGAAGCTTGGGTTATCAGATTCGGAGTTCGGTGTACCTTTCGGACCAGATCCTGATCTTCAATCAGACCGAGGTCTCTCCCTGCAGCCTGGGCAATCCTCTTTCCTGCCACCAGGTTTCCCACCATGACAGATGCAGGACCGACACCAACTACAAGACAAAACAGTCCGAAAGAGATAAAGTGAAATAAAGTAGGAGGCAAAAACAAGACAGGGAGGCCAGACCTCAAAATTATCAAAGCTGTGTGAGATCATTTTGACACAGAAACAAACAAAAGGCAGCATCGAGAGAAGAGCTTTGAATATCATTCAAGAAGCTTGGAGAACTATTCCTGAAAACTACTTTTTCATCCATAAATACATAAAAAAAATAATGTATACTTTATTGATCCCTGTGGGAAAATTCCTCTCTGCATTTGACCCATTCACTAAGTGAAGCAGTGGGCAGCCATTGGGCACTGGGGAGCAGTGTTTAGGGACGGTACCTTGCTCAGGGGTACCTCAGTGTAGCTGTTCAGTGGATTCGAACCCCCGACCTTCCGATAATGGGGCCACCACTCTACCTACTGAGCTAGCCCTGCCCCAAAAATGGCAGGAAAGCTTGTCTAAGAGAGTTCAGACTCTGTTTAAGACTGAAGGTCGTCAAACCAAATACTGAATTGTTAGAATAGTACAATCACTGTTTATTTAGATGTCATGCATGTTTGCACATTTCAATAAGTTCCTGCTCTTATTTTGCAGTTTCCGAGCAAAACGCCTAGAAATGAGGGGTGACTTAAGACATTTGCAGATTACTGCATACATATTCTTATGACTGCACAGCAGACCCATAGGTTTCCTACAAACTACATCTATTAACAGTCTCTGTGCCAGACTCCATTTAATAATTTATGCTAAATACGTTTAAAATATGAACCTCCTCACCGAGGCTTCGTTTGGCATAATCTTGTAAGAAATTGATGGGGATCATTTTCAGTCATGTTGAACAGAAGTTTGTGTCAGACAGACCTACCTGGCTGCTTCTGGCGGGGCTTGGGCAGGTTGGTGACACAGGTATGGGGACACATTAGGATGTTGCAGGGGTGGAGATTGCCCTCTAAGAAAAACTGCTTTGTGTCGGAAATGTGGATGCCACCCAGCGGCGTTTTTGGTAAGGTGTTCGCCGGGACCAGAGCCAAGCAGTAGAGCCCCACTTGGTGGATGCTATCAATAGCCTACAGATGAAACCAAGCACTGAGATTAGCTTTGCTGGGTAATGCTCTATATGACAAATGATTTTTCGATAACTCCAAAGACTGAAGATTATATTGTAGACACACTGAATGGAGGCTTCCATTCGAACGCTGTGGCTGAATTTACCTGAAGCACCCGGCTCATCCACTGGAAGCTGTCCTCCTCGCTGGCATCGGGCCTCTGCTCTGCCACAATTACAACCCTCTCATCATAGAACACCGTGACTGAAAACACAGCGATCCTGACACACACGAGGATACACAAACTCACTGAAGATTAGCCAGAAGACGTGGAAATCAAACACAAATGAGCAGTTTAAAGCATACAGAAATACTTTATCTTTCAATACTCCCTCCAGTTGTCAGTGTGGGGCCTGCTGTGTTTCCTCTATACCACTAGATGTCAGTAGTTATAAATAAGATTTGCACTTGACCCACCAACGAGCTCTAAGATTATTTTCTTTAATCCATGAAGAAGAGTTTTGCCTCACCTGCCACGGTACACAGTCTTGACCGGCTCAACTGCAAGAGCTGTGGCCACCAGGTCGTCGGCGTTGTGTCTCCGCCCGCTCACCATCAACAGGCCTTCGATCTTCCCCACCACGAAGATGAGACTGCCCTGTACGGAGCAAGTGATGCAACAGCAGGGTTGTTATACTGTTAGTGAGAGAGACGAATGGTTTCAGGTTGCCACAGAAGTGCTCTAATGAAAGAGTCCTACTTACTGGGCCAACAAACCCCAGGAGTCCAGATCGCACAAATGGAATCTCTCCAATGGGAACTCCGTTAGCGTTAACTGGTATCACCTGGGCACGACGACGCAAAGAAAGAACAGCAAAACACACAAAAACAGAACCAGCTTTAACTGCGTCCCTTACTAACGATGGTGGCAGCATGTGCAGTTTGAGTGTTGGTTATTCTGCTTTCGCACCTCAAAGGTGTTTTTGGTGAGTCCAGGCAGGCCGTAGTACATGTTGCCTCCTGCACGGGAGTTGATAATTATCTCTCCAATTTCGTCTGTTTTACACAACTGAGGCGGTCCATCTGGCTTAACGATACACATCAGAGCTGGAGGGACAAAAAGGCAAAGTTAAGAAAACACGGACTTCCTAATTTAAAATAATTCCCTTGATAATTTTATCTTAGACGTATGATTTTAAAAAAGTCCCATTTTCATTCTTTGTTGCGTACATGTATTCAGATTTACATGTTTTCTGTTATTTTTGCAGTTTAAAAGGATTGACTGGATTGACTGAATGTGGGAAAGTGTAGACTTTCAGCTTAAATTTGAAGGGAATTTAATAAAAGAGTGTATTACTTGTTTTAACAAATAACAATTTTTATATGCAGTCCCCTATCTGAGTGTCATAAATATAAATGAACAAATTAACACAGTTACATCAAAATATTCATTTTAAAGACTTTGCTGAGGATCCTTTGCAGGAAATGGCTGCACGATGTCAGGAAGCAAACAGATAACACCAAAGAATGAGTTTCCTCCTTTGGGATTCTTTGTTGCCAGGCCTTTTGCTGCAAATGTTTTTTATATTATATGGTTCTTTATGCCTTCAGTCTTGCCTTTCTTTACCTTCAAAAACTCCTGGGTTTCATTTTAGCTTAAAGTACAAATTCGTCTGCTTAACCACAGATGCACACTTATGCATCAGACTGCCTCCAATGTCTAATCTTTGTTTTCTACTGCTGAGGCTTATGAGGGGCTTATTACAGGCTTGGATAATGACATGTCTGTCTCCTAGAGGTTTGATAAATGCTTTTTTTTCTCTTTATGATGGAAAGGATCCCATGATCACTGACCAAATTAGTCCAGGTTCAAGTACAACAGTGCATCCTTTTACCCCCCTCATTATTGTGCCAACGTGCTAATGTCCCTGCTAGTTCTCTGGTGGATATTGACCTCCACTGAGAGCTCCTTTAGTGCATGTTGTGGGTTCACAGATTAAGCTTTTAAAAATGAAATGTCACACTTGGAATCACTTCCAAACCTTTGATATCATTCATTTATGAGGAAATATTAATGAATAGGCAGAGTCAAGTTTTTGTATGGATTGTCCAATTACACATGAGCCCAGATAAACAGGGCACTATATATATATATATATATATATATATATATATATATATATATATATATATATATATATATATATATGGCAGTTGTTGGTACAATATTTTACTTTGACCTCCTAAGTGAAAACTTAAAGTCTGCATATTCATTACAAACTGTAACATGAACAAGTGTTGGTATATAGCCAAAATAATAAATGCCGTTTTCAAAAACCCAACTGTTTATGTCATGAAGTCTTAGAAATAAACATCTGCCATGCAGATGATCAAAAAACTGGAACGTTTTATCTGGATGTTGAAAAGAAGAAGATAATTATTTGAATTTCTAATTTTCTCTCATATGATTATATTTTTGAACAACCTTGTTTGCCTCCATTTTCTTGGAGACGTGCAAAAGGTCATACAGAAAGATTTCAGAGCTGGCGGCAACTAGGCCTATTACATTTTTACACTATAACCACGTGGTTATAGTTAGTCAATATTGTAATCTCCTAATATGTATAGAAAACTGTTTTTTTTTTTAAGTGTCAGTCGTAATGGTCTCTTTTTTAGCAAATTAATTACAATCAAAAAAACAAATGCAAACAAAAAGCCATTTATCATGCAGCTTTTCTTCTACCCTCACCTCCAGGCATGACGTGCCCCACATCTTGTACAGTCAGAGCAGAGTTCTTGTCTTCCGTGTTCACCCTGATGACACCGTGGCTCAAGCCACCCATGGAAAGGATGGCACGGGCAGGGAGAGGCGCACCAGGCACTCCGGGTCTACACGAGTAGACAGTTCCCAATCAAACATGGATGTTTCCATCTGTTAGCCATCTGCCTACCCTCTTATGAACAACATCACATATAAATTCTGTCTAGTTGGACTGAAATACAGGCTGTGAAGGTGACTTGTGTGAGACATGAAAGAATAGAAAGAATTTGGTTTTAATCTTCTTCTGGTTTTGCCTTTAAGTTTTCTGTAATGTTTAACAACATCCAATAAGAACAGCGAATATAGGTCAGTGAGTTACCTTCGTATAGCTACCGTCATGGCCTCTGGAGATGTGGCACAGGGGCAAATCACCTCAGGCTTCAGCCCATGAGACTGGAACTTGTTCAGGAAGGCATCGCAGGAAGACACTGACCCTGGAAAGCACAATTTTAAAAGTGTGACATCTAATTTGGCTTGTTGGAAAAGACCCAGTTTTACAAAGCAGCGATGGCTCGGGACATACTCACAGGGATTAGCACCATCAGCAACAATGAGCATTCGTAAGGAAGCCAGGCTGATGTCTCTCTGCTCCCGATGAGCCATCATGGCCCAGTGCAGATCACGGCACTTCACCAGAGCTACACGAGCTGCACAACAGCAGGAGTTCCATGGAGTATTATAAAATTATAAAATCATTTTTTAATACACTTCGTCTCAGAGTAAAAGATAATTTACCTTTATGGATGTGGACCCTCTGCACCCAGGAGAGAGGACAGGCTTTCATCACTGCATAGGGAACGCTGATCGTGTGTATCCTGTTCATTACAGCCTGCAATCAAACAACCTGATTACTGGAGGTTGCAAATAAAAAAAACTGGAAGGGATTTTTTTCCTTCCAACTTGACAAACAACACAAACAGTGAGAAACCCATTTTGTGATGATTTTGCTCAAGAAATCTCTTTCATTAGTAATTTAACATTTTACATTTACTGGAGAATTTATAGTTCAGATATAATGTGCACACAAATTAAGACATTGTACATGCACCTAACTGTATATGCAACCTAACCTAACCTAGAAATCTACAGCTAATGACACTCACTGTGAGAACTCCATGCCATAAGCCCATGTCCTTTTTGAAGTCCAAGACATTCACCAAAGTTTCCCCTTAAAACAGAGACACAAACACACAAGTGAGGTTGGCTATGTCTAAACAATCTACACTGAGACATGACTCAAGTTGGGATTTGCTGTTATATAAATAACATGGAGCTGAACCGAAATAAAGCTTTGTGTAATGGATGATGCAAACACTATCCTTCTACTCACCCTCACAGTAGTTGCAGGCCTGAGTCAGTGATTGGCAGTGGGTTAACATGGCCACTTTAGACACAGCCACGCCCACCACTGTGCCCTCCTTATTTGCTTTATACTACAAAGAGATGAAGCAACAGATGAGCCACAACACACCAGACTAAAATGATGCTTTAAAGTATTTTTGGTACTTTGACAGGATGGAATAGGTTCTAAGAATGAAGCAACAAAAGTAAAAAATAATAATAATAAGCACAGCTGTGTTACCTCTATATATGCAGGGTCAGTGTTAGCAGTGGGAATGTGCGGCTGCCAGTCTTTGGATGGTTTCGTCAGGTACTTTGAATCTGTTATCACCCACTTCATTCGAGGCCAGCCTAACAGAGACAGGGAAGATATGCATCACACAACAATTTTGAGAAATATTTAATTTCTTTAAAAACAAAAAACAACAACAACAAAAAACCTCACAAGTATCCTAAAAGCCACCAAAATTGATCTGAATTACAACCCCAATTCTCCCCAAAAAATGGGATGCTGAGTAATGTGTAAAGAAAAACAAAATGCAATGATTTGCATATCATATAAACTCACACATAACACAGAAAACATGTCAAATGTTTAAACTCAGGCATACAAATATTAGATCATTTTATATTTGGATGGATTTTGTAACATGTCTGAAAAAGTTGAGATGGAAGAAACAAAATGATGGAAAAGAAAGTTATGCTGAACTGAACTAACTGGGTCAGTAACACGAGTGTGAATCTGGAAAAAACTGAGACTACAAATTGTGAAGCAATTTCACAATAATGGTGTAAACTATGTAAACTTTGAAGACTTTGAATAGGTCATCTCCCCTCATCTACATAATATCATCAAAAGATGAAGAGAATCTGGAGAAGGGACAAGGCCAAAAATCTATATTGGATGCCTGTGATCTCTAGGCTTTCAGGTTGCACTGCATTAAGGCGTGACTCTGTCATGGAAATCACTGCATGGACTCAGGGACACTTCCAGAAATCACAGTCTGTGAACACAGTTCGCTGTGCGATCGACAAATGCAGTTTGAAGCTTTATCATGCAAAGAAGCAGCCGAAAGTGAACATGATCAAGAAAAAAGTGCCGTCTTCCCTGGACCAAAGTGCTTTTAAAATGGACTAAGGCAAAGTGTAAACCTATTCTGTGGTCACATGAATCAAAATGTTGTATTGTCTTTGGAAAACATGGATGCTGCATCCTGTGGACTAAAGTGAAGAGGGACTATCTGGCTTGTTTTCCATGCTCAGTTCAAAAGCCTGCATCTCTGAGGGAATAGAGCTGCATTGGTGCCTTTTTGGAAACGGTATCTTTCACAAGTTTAAAGGTGCCAACAATGCAGAAAGGTATATGCTCCCATTAAGACAAACACCTCCTTCATGGAAGGCCTGAAGACAATGCTAAACAGCATACTGCATCTATTACAACAGCTTCATAGTAGAAAAGTCGAGGTACTGAACTGGCCTGCCTGCCTGCAGTTCACACCGTTCACCAAATGAGAACATTTGGCTCATCATGAAACAAAAAATAGGACAAAGAAGACCCAGGACTGTTGAGCAGACAACATTTCCTTCCAAAAGGTCCAGCAGCTGGTTCCTCAGTTTCCAGATGTTTATGGACTGGATGCCACACAGCGGTACGCACAGCCCTGTTCTAACTTTTTTGATACGTGCTGCTATGAAATGTTACTTTTTCTCATTTAAAACATTTGGTCTGTTTTCCAGGTTCTACTGTGAATATATAATAGGAGTTTATGAAATTTGCAAAACAAAGCATCCCAATGTTTTTGACATTAGTGTTGAATTAGACAAAGGTTGCTTTTTTTTTTTTTTTTAAACAAAACAGGTATTCAGGACATTCAGGACAGAACTTGCTTGCTGACCTTTAAATTGTAGTATTTCGCCCGTGGGGGTCTTGGGTAGGCCTTTCAGGCAGATCTCACTAGTCAGAGCCAGACCAACGCCACAGCTACCGAGCAGAAAACCCACCTGGCTGATACCTGCATCCTAAACACGTCACAAACAGGACAACAAGAAAGCACTCAGATTTTTGAACATAATCAAAACATAAAATTAAAGTTTCCTGTGACGGTTTTTATACCTTGCGAGACAGCGGTACCTCAATAGGTACAGGTATAACTTCAGCAAGGAGGCATCCATAAAATGCCACCCAGAACATCCCGGGGTCACTGTTGGGGTACACCAGCGCCACCTACCAAGACAGTTTAGTTGGACGTTAAAACCAGCACTTTCTGGGGCCTGTGGTCATTTTAATTAAGTAAACCCTCTTCCATATCAGTCGTTTTACGTAACAGGACATAATAGACATAAAAGCAGCATAGAAGCAGTGTGTGAAAAACTATTTTCACACACTCTATGTGCTGTTATTTTCAACAACAACAACAACAAAAAATCTTGCCTCCCACAGAGGCAGCAGCAATAAATCGGGATACAGTCAATGTTCATTGCAAATACACAAGTTAAAAATAAATAAGTGTGCTGTAAATAAGTGGGATTTTTCTGAATGTGAGCTCTTACTCGGTCTCCTGGTTTGAGGATTTGCTCGTTTTTAGTGCCCAGTTTGTTTAGGAGGGTGTACGCCAGCTTCACACTGCGACTCCACAGCTTCCCTAACAGACAGATGGTAGATTTTTTTTTGGGGGGGGTTAGCACCTTTAGAAAAATATAATGTCAAAGAGTTTGCACATTTTTTTTTTACTATTACTAGGTTTTAAAATAATAAACATATATAATGTTATCTTTCAGTCGTCACAATAAGTGTTTATGACATTAAATGACATATCATTTTACTGACTTGATGACGCTACACTTCTCTCTTTGAATCTTGTGTCTCACCATAAGTCAGTGTATAGAGTGGTTTGCCCGTGATGTCGAGAGCAGTAAGGGCAGGGCTCTTCCCCTGAGTGGCTCCCCAGCGAGCCAGCGCTGCCTGCAGGGCTGGGGGCCAGTTACTGACCACTCCCAAAGGCTCCCCTTTCACTGGGATGATCTGACGGCCCTCTGGCTTGGGTGTGTTGGGGTCCGGTTGGGGCACTGTGAAAGAGAGACAACAGGACACTTTTGAGTATATTAGAGACTAATGAGATGAGATATCACAGAGGTAAAACCGGTCCATGCAGGGTATCAGTTTCCTCCTACACGGTTTCCCCCTTTGTTTCCTGAGCTCTCATGTTACCTGCTTTTTTTATTTACTATATATATATATATATATATATATATATATATATATATATATATATATATATATATATATATATATAAAAATCCAGGAATCTCTGTATGTCTCTGCATGTGTCTGTTCATCTGGTTTGCAGGGAATCTGACAGAGTGCAGTGTTGACTGTGAGCTACTTTCCTTATTCACAAGGGGTCACTATAGCAGATAGAGCCATATATTTTATGTGGCAGTTTTTACACCAGATGGCCTTCCTGACGCAAGCCCAAAGGGATTTTTGTCTCCTCCAGGGAGAGAAACCAGGGATTGTCGCTTGCTAGGTGAGTGCATGCACCACTGTACCATGGAGCCACTAAGTTTGAAGTTTTCAATAACACTGCACGTGAGACGTTCAGAGAACATCAGTAAATTCTAACCTGGCCACACACCTTTACAAGCAAATTCTCAACCTGCAAAAAAAAAAAATTGGGGACATTTATAAAACAATCAGTTCTTACCACATATGAAATGACTGGTTTAGTCATTGCATATGTGGTTTAATAAAATAATACAAACTAGGTTTCTCCTTACCAGCAGCTGTTGACTCAGTTAGCATTAGTACCCACAGGGAGTGGACATTGAGATAGTGGACTCTTATAGGTACCTGGGTGTTCACCTGAATAATAAACTGGACTGGAGCCACAACACTGATGCTCTTTACAGGAAGGGTCAGAGCAGACTCTACCTGCTGAGGTGGCTGAGGTCATTTGGAGTCCAGGGAGTGCTTTTAAAGACCTTCTATGACTCTGTGGTTTCATCTGTCATTTTTTACAGTGTAGTATGTTGGAGCAGCAGTTTATCAGCAGCTGAGAGGAAGAGGTTGGATAAACTCATCAGGAAGGCCAGCTCTGTTCTGGGATGCACCCTGGACCCAGTACAGGTGGTGGGAGACAGAAGGACTCTGGCCAAAATAACATCTCTGATGGACAGAGTCTCCCACCCCATGCATGTAGATGTTGCTGAACTGCAGAGCTCCTTCAGTGACAGACTGCTGCATCCTCGATGCATGAAGGAGCGTTTCCGCAGGTCCTTCCTCCCTGCAGCTGTCAGACTGTACAATCTGAACTGCTCCCAACAAACATAGATGTTTACATCAATGCTGTAACTGCAATAAGTTAGTTAATTAACCAATTCGCACTACAACCTGGTTTGCCTCTTACCTGTAATTATTTTTATTTAATTTAATAACTGTACAGTACTCTCTGTTTATAGTAACTATTGTCCTTAATGTAAATATGTAAGAAAAATTGTGTATGTTTCTGTTCCGTGTCCTGTGTACTGTTTGTTTGTATATTTGTCTTTTTGGCTGCTGTTACAACCAAATTTCCCCTTGTGGGACAATTAGAGGATTATTCTATTCTATTCTATATACATTTGTAAAACAGGTAAGTGTTCATAAATAATCAGAAATGTCTTTTTGGAGCACTACATCTGACTATTTTAACTTATTATAAAACATTGGACTAAGGAGGGGCACAAATTCCAGTTTTTCTATGTGTAATTTGTGCAAGTCAAACAGTCTACCGCTACAGCTAATTCAGTGCAGCAGCATACCTTCTACAATCTCCTCGGCGTCATCGGTGAAGAAGTCACTGAGCGGGGGCCTCTTAGGCCTCTTCAGGGTGTTCAGCAGCTGCTGAATCTTAGTGGAGACCCTGCTGCTTACAGGAACTCCTACAGGCAGGGTGAAGGTGGAGAGGGGCAGCAGCAGGGATAAATACACAGTCACACATCCCACGGCTCTGACACACAGTGACAGAACATTAGAACATTGTTTAAGCATCTTACCATCACATAGTCTGCTGTTTTTCATGCCGTAACTTTTTAGTAAAAAATTGAATTAACCACAGATACACCATTTTGAATCAACTGTAACATATGTCCGGACTGAAAAGCAGCAGCGCGGTGGGTGGCGTCAACACAAGGAGAACGGAGTGAGAGCCGGGATAAAGGTTTTTTTGGTTTGGGATCACACATGAGGATTCTTTTTGTGCGTGTAGACGTTGCTTTTGTTTCATTTCCTGGTAAAATCACTAAGTACACACAGCAGGGAGAGTCAGAAACACAGAACGCCATGGACATTGTAGATTAAGGAGTTTCCTTACTCTGTATATTACCTCTTCCTATCAGCCGGTCAAAAATAATTTGACAGAGTGGGAAAAAAAAAAGAAAGAAAAATCGGGAAGAAAAACAACTTGATTAATAAAAAGGTCACAGCTGGAAGTCAACACTTACTTGAAGAAAGAGAAATCAGATTCTTGCAAAGAGACACAAAATGTTAAAAATTAACTGTTCTCCATTACCATCCGCTGTCTCCATCATGCTCGAGCGGCTCTGTCCCCGGCTCATCCCTCGGACGACAGCGTTGGAGGGCAGGTCCACGCGTGGGCCTCTGGCCGGAGGGGCCACAGCTGTCACATCTGGAGGAGGTGCACTATTCTCTGAGTGGGCTGTAAGGGAAAGCAGTGAGATTTCCACGTGTTTTAATGGGACGAATGTACTGTAGCTATAATTTTAATTTTAAATTTAAAAAATAAAAATAAAACACTCATGCATTAGCAAAACACAAAAGACTATTATTACCTTCACACATGGCAGTGAAAAGCCCCCAGTTTATTTGTATGTGAAACACTACTCACAAGCTAACTATAGCTGGTAGGTTTATGTACTCTGCGTTACAGGATTAGGCTATATTAAAGCTAGTTGTACAGCATTACATAAATTGACCAATCAGATGATCCAAACTTTTTACCTGCTGCTTTTCCTCCAGTTAAATAATTAATAAGTCTACTGTCCTTTGCTTTAACATACACAACGTCTGCACAGAATATTCTCCACACAGGTGCACGTCTCACCAATGCGACTGTGAGCCAGCATGTCCGTCACTGCGGCAGTGCGAGGCTGCTCGTGGGGCTGGTGCTGAGGTTGGTACTGTGGTTGGTGGTGAGGCTTATAAAGAGGCTGGTACTGCGGTTTGTACTGAGGCTGAGGTTGGCTCTGAGGCTGTGGTTTGGCCTCCTGTGAGAGGGTGGAGGAAGCCGAGGAGGAGGTGGAAGAGCCCTGGACGATGTGGTTGACCCAAGACTCCGGGCTCTGCAGGTTGGGGTTGACCTGAGGCTGGGGAGCAACCACTGACGACTGCCTGCGCACGGCTGTCTCATCTTCGGACCCAGACGAGGAGTCTTAGTGCCACAAAACAAAATGTAAATGTCCATAATTCTTAACTAAAAAGTCCAACTTTAATGCCTTCGCGCGTCCTACCTGGTGGTGTGCGTGTTTCAATGGGTGACTGCACGTATGTGGACCTCCGTTTGGTAGGCATGGGGAGCGCCATCTTCTCCTCCTTATGTTTAGCCAAGGCAGCTTGTACTGCCTCAGTATGGATATCTGTATTGACACAAACACATTTAGTTTAGGTAGAGATTAGTTCCAATGGCTTTGGATCTCATTCAGAGCAACAAAACAAAGAAGGCCACAAAGAAAAAAAGCTGTTAACATTCTTTCAACATGACTCAAGAATGTACATTTTGTTTACTACCTCCATTTATGGTCTTTTTCTTCCATTAGTGAGACCTTTTCTTTTCCGTTATATGAAAGTTTATTGAACTACTTCAAAAAGTCACCGCTGTGTGAATAACATTTTCATATGTTTGAATGATTTCCATAGGGGATCTCAACCGAGGAGCCGAGCCCCCTAAATGAGATTTCAAGGCACAGTAACTAACTTTAGGAGTCCCACGATAAAGAAAAAAAAGAAGAAGAGAAGAATCTAGCAAGCTTGCAAAATAATGATGAAAAACATTACTTTGCTTTAGCTGGTGACAGCATTTTTTTGAGAGCAGGAGTGTAGTGTTATGTCTATAAGTCATGTTTAAAACTTGAAGAACGGTGACAGGTGAGAAGCCTGAAGAAATCCTTACAGGAAGACAGCGTTTTCCCAATGAAACAGCACACAGAGAGGAGAGAGCCAAGCCGTGTATTAGCCCACTCACATGCCTACACGCGCAAATGCACACAGTAATGAATGCCGAGATACTTTCACTTGATGACACCCACAGGCGCATTAAAAGGCACCGCGTAGACAGACGCACGCTCAGACCACAAAACAGAACACGCGCCACAAAAAGCGACTTAGTGAATTTTCACATCTATCGACTGGAGGGCATCATTTTTGTTGAAACATCAACAGATTTAAATAAATCACAGAGCACAGCTCATTTCACAGCAGCAGCGGGGACCATAATTACATAACTGCCATTCTGCTTAACAGATTGTTCTCAGCTAAATCATTCTCTCTCATAATGTGCTGTTGCGCATCCTCGCACCGGAGCGTCAGGAGAGACGACTCCTTGCACATGTCCGGGAGGATGAGGGCGGTTTCCACGGTGATGGGCACAGTGGGGTGCGTGGCAGCTTGCGGTGAGTTTTACTCCAGTTCCAATCAACACTGACATGTGGGCAGCTGAGGACCTTTACTTAGTTATGTCTTTGATGCATGCCCGTTTTATTTATTTATTTATCTTCTTAATCTGAATCTAAAATGGTGTACATAAAACATAAAGTGTAATCATAGCGAGAGCAGCTCCAGAAAGCAGTCAGCGGTGTATTCAAGTGAACTCCGTAGTGACAGGCTGTGTAAGAGGTGTAATAACTGGAGGAAGCCAGAGGCAATTCAATTGTTCTGCAGTCTGTTAAAATTATAACCACCTTATTTTTTGTGTTCCTCACTGCTGCAGTTTCGACTATTCTTACATTATTTTAGGCTATAACACTTCTAATTAGAAATCTCTGACCTGCCATTTTCTAACAACATGACTCAAGGCCATCAAGTTCATTTTTTCTGTCGAGTAGGATCACAACTTTGGTTCTGATAGAAACTCCTCATCAGTTTTTGGATGAACTGCCATTATAAGCCTACTATAGTAAACATTTGTTCCCCAGAGGGGTACACCTCCTGACTTTAGTGATCTTCTTTTTTTCCTCATGCCACCATCAGAAACACATGTGCATTTTTATTTTATTTTTTATGTAAAATGTCTCATGTACTCTCAAATACATGCTGCCAGCCTTTATCATGAGATATCCATGTGCCTCAGGGTGAAATGTAACACTTTTGATGATTTTTTTCATTAGTGCAAAATTACAACAAAGTACCTTAAAACTGATGGGCTCAGCTTTAGCTTCTGTTTTACTGCACATTAGCAAAACGTGCGCAAGCTAATTAACGTGCTAACATCAGTTATTAGCACTGCCATTGTACATGGCAAGACTAACATTCAGCTTCAGCATACACCCCATAAACTTACTACCACAACTCTTCTTCCCCTCACCTACAACCGGTTGTGGCAGATTCCCTTTTAACAGGAAGAAACCTCCAGCAGGTTTTTTCCTGTTAAAAGGGAGTTTTTCCTTCCCACTGTCACCAAATGCCTGCTCATAGGGGGTCATTATTGTTGGGGTTTTCTCTCCATTATTGTAGGGTTGCTACTTTACAGTATAAAGTGCTTGAGGCAACTGCTGTTGTGATTTGGTGCTATATAAATAAAATTGAATTGAATGGAATCACCACAGCTTCAGACTTAGTCGTGTAGCCTAAAATTTGCAAGATCAGGAACAGAAATATTGTTTTATACATTCTGTGCTGAAATGGTTTTTGTTGATTTTCTCCAAACCTCAGAGTTAAATATGCACTATGTGGACACAGTATTGGGCCAAACAATGCCTTAATCTTGGAATTCAGGTGTTTTCAGTCTCATTGCCACAGGTGTATAAAACCAAAGAAACCTAGCCACACAGGCTGCCTCTAAAAACATTTCTGAAAGAATGGGTCCTCTTAGATTTTAGTTGAATAAACATAATTGTGAAAACATCAATGTGTGTTGTGTTGTATTTCCTCAGTGCATCAATATATTTGCATATTCTGTATTTTCCAACATGTAAAGGAACTTCTTGTCCACTGTGACACTCCTTTTTGTTCTCATCCTGCAATATAAAATTAGTTGAGGAATACCATCTGCCATTCAGCTTGGTTTTATTTTACATTTTCTCATCTCTCAATTTTAACCACTTTTGCAGTATTTGCAATTCTTTATACCAGAATTCATTTCATATGTCGGAGACTTTCGAGACTACAAAAACATTGTGGAACAAAGCACAACAATTCTGGGAGCAATTTTCATTCCACTAAATATGGAATCCAAATTAAGGGTTTTGAACCACAGAAGTGACTGTGACATAGACAATAACACAGATAAATGCATGTGTCTCAAATCTAAATTCACTGCCCACTACACTGTAAACTACTGATTGTCTTATAAAAGAGCAGTAACTGAATACACAAGGGAGCTTTATTGCCAAGTTTGACTCACGGTAAGTATAACAATCATAGCCTGACCAACATAACAACAACCTATTTTGAAGCCAGGACACAAATATAGCTTTTGGGGACTTTCAATATTTAAATTCTTATCTATCATGCAATGCCATCAGCGAAACATCAAAACAAAGATTTATTTCCTAACACAGACCTGTTATCACAATTTCAATTTAGCCTCTACTGAATTTTTTTAAGCTCTAATCTTTCTGAATCCTCCAACCAGATTAAACAAAAATAATGTATGTTGCCCCTGCCAGTAAGATTTTCTGTAAAGCTGAAACATTTTTAGACAACTCTCCACCAAACTCCAGTCTGACAGACAGACTTTAGATTAGTCAGCCTGGCATTTAGCATGCTGCACAGGCTGAGAGGCTTTTTAAGAAAAGAACCAGCAGGGTGTGGGTCAGCCCACAGGGAGATGCTTTTAGAGTCCGACTCTCAGTCAACAAACACTAGTTGTGTCCTGCACACGTGCTTTGTGCTTCTCTTGTCTCATCTTCACGTGAAAAGGAAACAACCATCTCTGAATCGAGGAGGGGGCCTAAGGGTACATCTTTCAACATGTAACAATGCTGAGATCGCAGACATTCCCTACTCTCTGTGAATGGTACTCGTGACTATTGATCATCAGTCTTGGCAACTTACACAGTAATGATCATGAAACTGGCCGCACAGCCCCACTGTTAGTCAGTGGTGTTGGTTTTGATCATTAAGTAAATATGGCGTTTATGAGGCTGAGGAAATCTGAGGAAGAAACCATGTTGCTGAGGAAGCTGCAGAACATGTCACACGGATGAGTGACGAAACGTTTCTCCCACTGAAAACACAGCGGCTGAACAGAATCAACTTTCTCAGATCTTTACCACTTATATAGGATTTTTTTGTAAAAAAAAAAGAAAAAAAAGAAATCTGTATTTCCCTGCTCTCCTCACAACCTTCTCATACATAGCCAGCCACTGACATCACTCTTCTGCCTGAGAAGGGGGTCCTCACTAAGGGGGTTTCCCAGCTGCGGCAAAGCACTGCTGTCTGCCTCGCTCTCACACACACGTTCCCCACAGCTCTTTAATTTGTCCCTTTGAAACAGCCCAGGATCTGAGCTTAAAAACAGACTGTTGTCGGATCGTTTCAGCTCTGAAAACTGTGCTGTAGTGCGCTGTACCGCTGGTGGGACCGTGGTGGGACAACCAAATGGGATAAAGAACATTTTGGCGCTGGACTTCTCGCTCACCTGATCTGTAGCGGTCATCCCGGGTTCCTCCACTGCGATGCGTTCTGCGAGCGCGTCGCTCACGATACCGGGATGAGCTGGAGGATGGAGGTGCATGGCTCGAGGAACTAGGAGCAGGAGGCTGTACGTTTTGAGGAGGTGGTGCTGTAAAATAAACACAAACAATCAAAAACTGCTTTACATACTCATTTCTGCAAACACTTTGATTTAATAGGCAGGCCTTGAGTATCTGCTGAACTTTTAACTGTTTCTGTTAAACACGATCTGTTTAACTGTGCTGTGGAAGGTGATGATTTGGTTTATGTCCTTCTGCACTACCCGCTAGAGTCAGAGCCATGTAGTAGCACTGTCTTAACATTGCTATTGTAGAGCTGGAGCTTGCTTTTGATCCTATATATTTCTCAGTCACCTATAAGCACCTCTAGCTTTGTTAACTCTGGCTGTGATGTTTTTATGGGCTCTGTTGTGGCTGCTCACCAGGCTACCAAAGTACGTGAATTCTTAGCAACGGGGTGGCTAGAGGAGGAGGTAGAGCAGGTCATCATCTACTAATCAGAAGGTTGGTGGTTTGTAGTCTTGGACAAAGTATTCAAAGTATTCTTGGACAAGATTCTGGAATCTGAGTTGCTCCCAAATATGTGTTGTTCATCAGTGTGAACAGAAGCAGTGCATAAATGAAACGGTGTATAAAGCACATTGAATGTTCATCTGGAGTGGGAAAGCACTATATAGGAATCAGACCATTTAATATTCTTCAGAACCTCAGTGATGATAGTAATGATATTAATGAGCATCACAACAAAGACTGGATAGTTTTCTCTGTTTTAGGAAAACCTCAAATGCCACTTTAGCCTTTTTACCATGAAACCATGTTGCTGTCGTATGTGCACAGTGTGGCTGTGCATTAAACACACCATGTATACTTGTCATGTCAATTGGTCTCTGCTATTGCTATTATTACAGATGGCCGCTCCTCTGTGAGTCTGGTTCTGTCGGAAGTTTTTCCTGTTAAAAGGGGGGTCCTTCCTTCCTTTTTAGGTGGGCTTTTTGGACGTTGTTTTAAGGACATGGATTGTCATATTCCAACTGAGAGAATCGGCTCGTTTTTGTCTGCTTTGTAGATCTGTTGTTCCAAGTCTGTTTTTAATTTCATTTTTGTAACATAATAAATAAAAAGCTACTAAAAAAAACTATGGGTGTGAAATCATTCTATTTTTAGATATAGTTTTTTTAATTTAAGTCAAGAACAGATTCTTTGCCACAGCAAAAAGACAAAGAAAAATATTGTTTTGAGTATGCCTAAGCAAGACAGGAAAACAGCAAAGACACGAGGGATGCACATCTATGCTTAGCCCGATCAAAAAAGGGATTATGAACACTTACGTGGAGTGTGGATTATGTAGGGAGCCAGGAGTTTTGCCCTTTTCTTCTCATAGCCCTTCTGTGTGATGTCACCTGTAGAAAAAAATAAAATAAAATAAAACTCTGTATTGCTTCTGAAAAAATGAGCATAAGATATGCCACCATAAAAATAACAAAACATCTCATTGTTTTATTTGATGGAATTCAAATATACACCATTTAGTCACACTGTCAAAGGTGCTCATTTGAACCCTGAACTTTAATAAAAAATGTTATGATGGTAGTGTTTTCACATTTCTTTTTGCCATTAAAACAATATCAGCATTATTAATATCACTTTTTTCCTCTCATTAACCCTGCTTCAGCAAAGCGGATCGTAGAAAGACTGTCATAAGGACCAAGCAACAGTTACTCAAGAGTTATCGCAGATCGATGGTAGAATAAACAGCTTCAGCATGATCAGCTTTCTATCTGTGAATGGAGTCAGCCAACACCTGTTCCAACCCACTGTGATAGAAAAAGCAGGAAGCAGCAGGGGAAAAAAATGATAAAGAAGATGATGAAAACACAGCTGGACCCACACAGTGTTGCAGTAATCTCTGGAGATGACTGCAGGCGTCAAACATGTGGCTCAATTCCAGCCTCAAAGAAGAGAAAAACAAAACAGGACTAAATCTGGAAACGTACGGAAGCGTGGGCAAGAAATGGGATGATTCAGAGACACCGAGAGAAAAGAGAGAAGTGTGAAAACTGAGGACAAGAAAGGGAAAAACGGAAATGCAGAGAAGATAAAGCGATGAAGTCAGAAAAAGCTTATGAAGATGAGAATGATGCTGCAAAGGACAGAAGAGGAGGAATCCTGAGCTACGGGTTTGACTTGATCGTATTCAAGTGATAGGTAAGCAGTGTCCCTTCGACACCATCTTCCATCCCTCCTGCCAACAGCCCATCTGCAGCTTCCTCCACCCCACCAGACCCAACACAGCCTGACTGAGCTCTCGGCTGGCCCCGAAGCGATACAGAAACTCTGCCAAACTCTTCTGTGGGCAAAGCTGTCAGGTTTTGAGTTACTAAAAATCCATCTGGAGAGCCCGTACACACTCTTACAGTAATTGTGTTGATCAGCAATGATTCATTCAGTATGTTCACCAGTAGCTGCCCTGGCTGCTTTTTAAACTTCATCTCCACATGTCTCTGAAACAACCTGTTATCCTTTTACAGTGCCTGAAAATGTCTGTACGAAGGGGAGATAGCTTTATATCAACTACAAGTATTGCCCGGTCTGATGGAGGACCCTGATGTTTGTGAATCAGCCACTCAGTAGCATAATGCCCTGCGGGCCTCAGTTTTAATCTGTGATTACAATTTAGGATTCTGAGATGCAAAGAAAAATACAAATCTTTCTGGCACTGATTTTTATTCTCTGCCCAGTTACAGCACAGAGGACAACAGAGAGGAGATGAGGATTTTCTGATGTGGTTCCAATAAACCACAAAGTTAAAAGCACTAACGTGAAGTGAGCATCTTGTTACAAAGACAAAGGGTGGAATATAAAGCAGCAAGTGAAGTGTCACTTTTTGAAGTCGGTGTGTTAAAAGCAAAGCAGCATAAAATTGGGACAAAATCATGATGGTTACACGAATCCCCAAAACAGAAGACCTTCCAGCGCAAACCAAAACAGAAAGAGGTTCAAGGTCACAAATTTGTATGAATTCTTTACAGGAGATGTGCAAAGAAGTTTGCACTGTGAACATGTTATTATTAAATCAACATGAAACGCATATGATTTACAACACATGCAGTCAAGACATCATCCAAGTTCGCTCTGAGTAACTTTAAATCTACTTAGAAAACCGCTCAGAGAAATAGCTGACGATTTGTATCCGCAATTATATGCAAACTTCATCTTTAGATGAAGACCATCAGTTATGACTAAACAGTCCAGAAAAAAAAATACACCAATACCTTTGAAACTGTCGTTTGCTTAAACTTTAGTTATTCTTATTTTGTAAAGGGTGAGAATGTGTGCCCTCACATGTTAGGCTAAAGGTGTTTTTAACTGTGGTGGATATTCAAACTGGGCCTCTGTTTCCTGCTTTATGATTGTTGGAATTTTTGGATTTGTTGTTATGAATGCATGAAAACAATAAGAATCACATTTTGCGTAATTGACATTACAGATGATACAAAGATCCTCCTCTTATATTTAAAAACTGACTAATCTGCTTGGTCTCAAACAGAACCTTTAACACAACTCTTAAGCAGAAGAGACAGAAAATCTTAGGCAACCTACAACACAGCCATATAAATTGCCACACTGCTGACATCACTGTGGATAGGACGGTAACAGTGAAAGTGCTCCTGTTTGGAAGATATCGCCTGAGAGCCCGCTCCAACACAATATCTGCTCGGCGACTGAGGGCCCTTTTTTCTGAAAATGGAAGAAAAGCAAACACTTCCATAAGTAATGCATGAACAGTACAGTTGGCCACGCTCAGTCACACAATTTATTTTTAGCTTATGTGAACAGGCAGTTTCACTGCAGATAGGCAGAGAGGGAGATGGAGTCAGTGAAGGGGGAGGGGCTTGTGTGGCATTAAATGAATCTCAAAGTAATCACTGTTCCATCTGGATGATTTGAAAGTCATCTGTGTTTTTACGGCTGCGTCATCACATTTGGTCTCCAGCAGTTGAATTTGAAGGGTTAAACTGATGTGAAAGCACTGCATGCGATCAGTGAACTACAGGTGATTAGAGCCCTGCATGAAAATATGTATGTGTGCTCCCTTATATTTTTTTTTTCCATCAATTATTCCTAAAATGTGACTATAAAAAAAAAAAACTATTACAATTACCAACATCTTTTTTTTTTTTGTACTTTTCCAAAAAGCTATTTTGAGTGAGGTTTTCCATGGGATTGGAAACACTTCAACGCTTGCAGCTTGTAGCAGTGCCTCGCCCTGTGAATAAAGGGCACAGGAAAAACAAAAAAAACTGATATGGCAAGTTCTTAGAAGAAGGATCAGTTAGTGTGACGCGCCTCAATTTTTCACATCATCATAGAAAAAAAAATCGAAGTGCAATATGCTAGAAATGGCTCCAGAAGCATTTATAAAGACTTTGGGGTTTTCTCAGTTCATGATAACTAGCACAACAACTCAAACCACCTTTAGTAGATGGTGTGTTTTATGGATACCCATAAATCCTATTAAAACCTATTAAAATTTGGAGTTAAAGTTCCAAAGTTTATGCTCTCCTCTACATGTTCCAATGCCATCCAGTGGGCTGGATTGGAGATCTTTAATGGGCCCATTCTGGCCCCTGGGTTTTTGTTTAACATCCCTAGTCTAGCGATAGAGGAACTCTCCATAGTGTCGGGCATCATACAAAGTTCACACTATGAACACAGCCCAGAAGTGGTGAAAAAAAATCCACGAGAACGGCAGAGCACCTGCAGATAACTCCACACCTCAACGTAATCTTTGTTAAAGTGTCCAGTGTGAGACAAAAATTGACTGTTCGGTAACACAGATGAGATAAAAATGTAATTTTCTGATAAAAGTTATAAATGTTGTGTTTGGAGGACAAAACAAGTTATGTGGACGGGCCATCAAGATTTGGGACCTGGACAGATTAGGTCTGAATTTCATTGAGAAATTTTGCAGGAGCGTGTCAGAGCAGCAGTCCATGACCATGGACCTCGGTTGTGTTGTGCAAGCAGAATGAGTCAAAGCACACAGGTACATCCACAATGATATTGTTAAAAAATAAATAAAACTAATGTTTTGCAATGGCCAAGGTTAAATCCTGTTTTTCTGACATTCTGTTCAATAAGAACAATCCTGAAACATTTATGAGCTGAAATGGTTTCGTTGGGAGATTTTTTCCTCCTCGCCATTGTGCAAGTCTCATAAGTAAAGGTCGTCACTGTTTGACTCTTTCCCGCGAAAATACGACGTTTGACAATCTCCCCGTACCCTTAATGACAAAGTTCGGTCCCCTAAATGTATATCACCACCATATTTCAGGCCTGCTTCTCGTGCAAGCAGGCCTGAAATATGACAGAAAGTGCTAGTGGTTACCCCTAGCAGGCATCCAAGGGGAAGCAAATTAAGGAGGGTCTATATTCAAGAATTCCCATACTTTACCAACAATTTTCAGTAAAAACATGAGGCACTACTGTTTTAGTCAGTGGGTAAATATAATGACATTGTAATTTCACATAAAAAACATTGAAATCCCATTTAATTAGAGGGGAATTACACCCTTAGTTGCAAGCCATATTATAAAATGTTACCAGAAAAAGAGTTAAAAAGATGTATTATTTAGCCTAGCTTATATTATAAAGACAAACGTGTCTACACACACTATAGATGCAAACAGTCAAAGAAATCTGATCAAGGCAAATCACAGCCCTGCTGAGGTGATGAGGGCCTCACTCGTTAACCCACTTTCTCAGAGTGGCCCAGTCACGTCTGTCCTATTGGTGGAGAGGTCACCATGCGACTATTTCAGTGTTACAGTCAGGCTTCACACGAGGCTGCCGCCACTCTGCTCTTTTGTCTTTGTTTGACAGTTGCATCAGTAAAGGAAACCGCCTCAGAGCGTACGTTTGCACTTTCCACGACGTGAAGGGGAGAAACATCAAAGCAGTGCCTTGTCTAAGCCCTCCACACTCTCACACTTTCTAGCTTCAGATTATTTGAATTGCAGCAGGCCTGCACTCTCCTTCCTCCCCACAGGCACTCAGTCTGAATAGTAATTAGCTACTGCCCTCTATTTTCTTTCCCTGCTTCTTTCTCTCCCTCATCACATTATCATTCGAATACTTGGTCTCCAAAAAGAAAAAAAAGAAACAAACAACTTAAAGTCGTGTTAACACCTGCTTTGTGAAAATTATATAAACACTTGGCAAAATATTACAGAGGAAACGTGGATTTCCTGCCGTTTTCTCTCATCTTACAAGACCGAATAAGCCTGATGATAATGTGTCTACTATAATCACACAATAGCAAACTCCAAGGAGGATCCTCCAAACGGAAGAAAACAAGTTTGTCAGTGAAGTATTCGAATTTACCCAGAGTAACTGACATACGGCCCCTCCTCTTTGGCTCTGGAGCTCCTCTGCATTTGCCTGAGTTCAAGGGAACATGTACAGTGGGGCAAAAAAGTATTTAGTCAGCCACCGATTGTGCAAGTTCCCCCACTTAAAATGATGACAGAGGTCAGTAATTTGCACCAGAGGTACACTTCAACTGTGAGAGACAGAATGTGAAAAAAAAATCCATGAATTCACATGGTAGGATTTGTAAAGAATTTATTCGTAAATCAGGGTGGAAAATAAGTATTTGGTCAATAACAAAAATACAACTCAATATTTTGTAACATAACCTTTGTTGGCAATAACAGAGGTCAAACGTTTACTATAGGTCTTTACCAGGTTTGCACACACAGTAGCTGGTATTTTGGCCCATTCCTCCATGCAGATCTTCTCAAGAGCAGTGATGTTTTGGGGCTGTCGCCGAGCAACACGGACTTTCAACTCCCGCCACAGATTTTCTATGGGGTTGAGGTCTGGAGACTGGCTAGGCCACTCCAGGACTTTCAAATGCTTCTTACGGAGCCACTCCTTTGTTGCCCGGGCGGTGTGTTTTGGATCATTGTCATGTTGGAAGACCCAGCCTCGTTCCATCTGCAAAGTTCTCACTGATGGAAGGAGGTTTTGGCTCAAAATCTCACGATACTTGGCCCCATTCATTCTGTCCTTAACATGGATCAGTCGTCCTGTCCCCTTGGCAGAAAAACAGCCCCATAGCATGATGTTTCCACTCCCATGCTTCACAGTAGGTATGGTGTTCTTGGGATGCAACTCAGTATTCTTCTTCCTCCAAACACGACGAGTTGAGTTTATACCAAAAAGTTCTACTTTGGTTTCATCTGACCACATGACATTCTCCCAATCCTCTGCTGTATCATCCATGTGCTCTCTGGCAAACTTCAGACGGGCCTGGACATGCACTGGCTTCAGCAGCGGAACACGTCTGGCACTGCGGGATTTGATTCCCTGCCGTTGTAGTGTGTTACTGATGGTGACCTTTGTTACTTTGGTCCCAGCTCTCTGCAGGTCATTCACCAGGTCCCCCCGTGTGGTTCTGGGATCTTTGCTCACCGTTCTCATGATCATTTTGACCCCACGGGATGAGATCTTGCGTGGAGCCCCAGATCGAGGGAGATTATCAGTGGTCTTGTATGTCTTCCATTTTCTGATGATTGCTCCCACAGTTGATTTTTTCACACCAAGCTGCTTGCCTATTGTAGATTCACTCTTCCCAGTCTGGTGCAGGTCTACAATTCTTTTTCTGGTGTCCTTCGAAAGCTCTTTGGTCTTGGCCATGGCGGAGTTTGGAGTCTGACTGGTTGAGGCTGTGGACAGGTGTCTTTTATACAGATGATGAGGTCAAACAGGTGCCATTCATACAGGTAACGAGTGGGGGACAGAAAAGCTTCTTACAGAAGACGTTACAGGTCTGTGAGAGCCAGGGATTTTCCTTGTTTGAGGTGACCAAATACTTATTTTCCACCCTGATTTACGAATAAATTCTTTACAAATCCTACCATGTGAATTCATGGATTTTTTTTTCACATTCTGTCTCTCACAGTTGAAGTGTACCTCTGGTGCAAATTACTGACCTCTGTCATCATTTTAAGTGGGGGAACTTGCACAATCGGTGGCTGACTAAATACTTTTTTGCCCCACTGTATAAGATTGAACTGAAACCTGGTGGTGACATTTCAGCATTTTGTCCACGCATTAATAATATATTAAGGGGACAAAATATTAAGAACACATTTGAATTTGATTATCAGCTCTGCTTTTAGACAAGAAGAAAACTGAATGTGTGTACTAGAAGACACACCCACCCACACTGGGATAATATAGCTAGATAAAAAAAAATGTATGTTGTCTGTCTCTCTGTGTGAGCCATGTGACAGATGGGCGACCTGGTACAGGGTGCACCCTGTAGATAAATATGTACATCCAAATACTTTTGTCTATATGGAACATAAATGTAGATCCTAGCAAATGGTTCATGTCCTTTGTATGATGCATGCTTTCTGTACTGAACAATCAGTCCAGACTGCTTGTGAATACAAGACCATGCAAGCGTATCAACAAGACCATGCAAGTGTGAATGACACTTAGGGTGCTACTGACAAAACTTGGAGCTTTTTGTTTCTTCTGTGACTTCCATATTGTTCGCCTTTCTTCAGCGTCGAGGATCTTATTCTACACTGTCTGACATATCACACTTTTACACTGCTTTTTTTTTTAATGATCATTTCACCAATTCAAGGTGTCTTGTGCAATGTTTTATTTCATCAAACAAAACATCTTTATCTTTTTTAGAGAATTTTATAATGATGGTTTTAGTAATTATTGCCGTTTGGGAGGATACAAAAAACAACAATGGATTATCGTAAAGAAAGCAACAGAAAATTTCTGTGTACCTTTACCTTTACCTGTACCTTTACTCTGTCAGACAACAAAACTGGAATTACAGGCACTGGTGAGTGAAAGAAAGTGCTTCAAAAAAGCCTCAAGCTCTAAAACACACACACACAGTTTCCCTGTAGTTGATCTCTCAGGTGATTCGGTTTCCCTGAAATTGTAAGCAGGGTGTGGTTAACTCTGGCCAACAGTGCAATTCATGTTTCCATGTTTGCCTCCACACACTGAGCTCAAGACGTGTCTGGGATGAAACCGTGACTCAGTCGGCAGCCCTTCCACCTCCTTCATTAGTTTCTTTCTTTGCTGGAAACAAGACTGAAAGAAAAGGGCGTGGAGACACACCTGACACATTGCATTTCAACACTTGCTGGAAGAAGCCGTTGCAAACGTTGAACACCGTCAAACGCATATCCTCCTACGGGATTTACACAACCAGTGAGATGCTGAGTTCTGGCTGTAATGTTATGTATGACAAATGATGTAAACCTAAAAACAAAAATGTCCCAGGATCAGTGTCACCGTGTCCAAAAACATCACGCAGGTGCTGACAGAGTTTTGCACGCTGTTAAACACAACCTTTATATCTGTTTTTATTTTTTTTTTAATATTATGCTAACTTAGCAAATGCTATGATTTTGTGCTGTCTTTGACTGCATTAAATATGTCTAGCGTCTTACAGAGCGAGATCTAAACCCAGGCGAGGATTGTATTCCTGGTTTTAATTGTGTGCGTGTGTGGTGGGGGCTGAAATGCTGACTGTGAAGTTCAACACACTTTTAGATCGGCGTCACAGAACTGCCTGGTGAGCAGATGTCACAGTCAAATCCTTTCCAGTCAAGTCAGATTACATCAAGTGTATTTGTACAGCTGACTGTAACGTATAACGTCTCCCTGTGAGGGTTCATGACCAAGCCTGTACACTCTAGAACCACAAAGGAAAACAGAAAATGAAAATGGGAGATGAAGCTATTATACAAAAAAGTCTGGTAAGGTTTCAAAATGGTGTAACAGCAAAGGTTAAGGGTCAGTGAATGGAGCAGCTAAGTGGACGTGTGGTTTAGTTGATGAGATCAGAACAATCAGCCTGGCGGAGCAGAAAAAGAGGCTACCTCTGCTTAACTCGTTCTTACTGTCATTTGCAATTCCTACGAAAACTCTTCACACACCAGTTCTCTTGCTGAGACCTGTACCAGTGGCCAGTATCCAATATGTAGACATCAAGAATTTGATCAAACATGAGGATGTGTGAACAAGTGGTGTGGTCCTTATGAGCAAAATGTAAAAATAACTCAATAAAAAAAAAGATTTGTTTTTCAAAATAAAAGTTGCATGTTGTATAAGAACAACAAAAGCACCAAAGGAGCTCACTTAAAAACTGTTTTGGTGTTAAGCAAAACACATGAGAGTAGCCCTGTTTAATGCAAGGCCTGATACTTCCAAAGACCCATTCCACAGAGACAGTTTATTTTGGAGGACAGCAAAGCATGACTTAACGTGAACCTCCAGAGAACCAGACGTGAAAACTATGATGGGCACTCCTCATTAACCAGTGTGAGGTTTCCCTCAGAAGCATGTAGAACAGGGGTGGGCAACTCCACGCCTCGAGGGCCGGTGTCCCTGCAGGTTTTATACGTGTCCTTGATCCAACACAACTGATTTAAATGGCTAAATTAGCTCCTCAACATGTCCTGAAGTTCTCCAGAGGCCTGGTAACGAACTAATCATGTGATTCAGGTGTGTTAACCCAAGGTGAGATCTAAAACCTGCAGGACACCGGCCCTCGAGGCCTGGAATTGCCTACCCCTGATGTAGAAACTTCAAAAATTCATTCAAATTCAGGGTGAAAGACTATTTTCACCATGAATTCCTTTGAGATTATTTTCTTTTTGATTTTACGTCTTTGTTTATATTCCCTTCTATTAAAGTGTGCAGCTAAGCGTTTACAAACTGAGCTGTAAATAATTAAGAAAGCATTAGAAGGTTCTTAGGCCTCTCATAAGTATTATAGTTACTATAACTTGCTTTAATTGTTAATGGTTTTGCTTAAGGATCCCTGTTCTGTAGCACTTTTTTGCCTCTTTGGTTATTTGAAGTCTGAGTGTTTCGTCTTGGGTTTTTCTTTTTTTTTTAAACTTTTGTCAGGACCCCCTCCTTTGACCTCACAGTTATAATTATCCAATCAGATGCCTTGTTTTTAATCTGTTAGCAACTGCAGAACTTTTACTCGTCCCACCGAATAAAACTTCACGGAGGAACATTAAAAATGTAGAATATATACACCCATGAGGGGCTTTTATTCGTACAGTTGAAACTATAACCAGCTAAACCGTATAGTGCATTTCCTGTCTTCACGGGTTGATGGGAATCGGCTAATTGCTCTCGATTGACTAATATGATTTATAAGAAAATCATGCAACACAGCAACACTCAACTGCATTTCTCCCCCACATTTGCAAAAGCATCTCAGCACATTATCATTGGTGGCAGAAGCCTCATGTTTCCCGTATAATGGTTTTAACAGCTTAGCACAGTGTGCAGTTGTGTTCCTGTATGTGCTTCAACATATGGCTGTTTTAATCTGATAAAGACTTTATGGAAAATTTCAAAAGGAAAAAAATGCATGTGTAAGGGGGGAGGGAGGATTTGGGGGCAGGGTGTGGGTGGTCACACAAGAGCACGAGGGAACGTGACATACGAATCCATGATGGTGTCCTGCAGGTTTTAGATGTGTCCTTGATCCAACACAGCTGATTTAAACGGCTAAATTACCTCCTCGACATGTCTTGGAGTTCTCCAGAGGCCTGGTAATGAACTAATCATTTGATTCAGGTGTGCTGACCCAGGGTGATATCTAAAACCTGCAGGACACTGGCCCTGGAGGCCTGGAGTTTCCCACCCCTGTGTGAAATGAACACGATGGCGCTTTAGAAGCAGGTGAAATCAAGATGAAATAGATTTACAGAAGTAAGCTTGTGAACTTTGCTCAGTCACTGAATGAGCATTTATTTGGAGTCGGCTCCAAAATGATCAACAGCATGCTGAAGAGGTCCTGTTGTGCAACGGATGTTGATAAACGGATGGGCGAACAGTCAAGTGTAACGTAGTTTGCAGTAGTTTGCATATTACAGCCAACAGGCCCTCCAGGCAACAAAACTGCAGGCTAACATATCTGTGTTAGGGCAATGAACTTGCATGTTTAACTCTATTTCAGTATGTTTGGTTTGACCACAGACATCCAGACAAGACAGGATGAGAAGCCTCGTATCTGATCGAAAGGGTCAAGCGGCACAAGGCTCTTTTAAGCTATTCCTCTGTAGTTCTTGTGCTTGAATTAGCAGCTACTATAACATTATTTTCCAGCCAGTACAATCAGTAATTGATTTGGGCTGAGTTATGATGAGGACAGTTTATCAAAATATTAACCCACTGACACGTAGAATAAGTGTAACGTGTTGAGCTCTGGAGGCTCGGCCTGAAAGTGAAAGCAACATAAACCAGAAAGAAACTTGGATAGCAGTGCACTGCCTGGACTGAAGCATGTGAGGCCAAGTCCGACTGCCACTTCTATTTGCCACTTTTAATAATTCAGCAAATAGCATATCGACTTAACCACACTCTCTCTTTCCAACACTGTCACCCTCACTCTGGCATTTCTTTGACTTGTGCTATTTTTAGCAGAAAGTGGCATGAGAATGGAAACTAACAGATCAGAGGAAGTTTAGCTTTAATTACCAGAAGGTGTTGGGAAGCACAACGTTAAAGCCAGAGGAGGCTAAAGACCCACCTGTGGTTCACTGTGAACTTGAACGTGAGACGATTCAGTTACCCAGCTGGAGGGGTGCGCTCGAGTGTCATCTAAATAATTCAGTTTCTTTAGTACACAAAGCAGCAGAGGGTTTTTAGTAACAGTGTGTCTGCGCTCATGGTGAAAGTGGACATGCAAAGTTTTACATGAAAACCATGATCCACAAATTAAAACAAACCAAACCGTATCCTGCTGTGAAACAAGCAGCAGAAGAGTTCATCTTTTCATGGTGTAGGATCAAGCCTGTGGCCTGGGACAGTGAAGATCAGAGGGCAGCTCCTCTGCAACAGTTAATGAGCTTTTAAAGAGATAAAATTAAAGAGATAAAAGCTAAATCAGTTTCCTTCCTGTCCCGGTCAATGCTGTGTGCACACCAGCCACAAATAATTGGAGCTGTAAGCTCTGCAACATGAATACACACATTTTTAAAGCCTGGTACCAAAAAAGGATTTGGTAGAGGTAATTTCACCAACAGGTACAAAGGATTAACTTCACTCAGTTATACTATGGTATAACTAAGGTTAATGTTATGTGATATTAAGGGTGTGACTGCTTTAGGTGGGTGTTGACTGATGTTCAGTGTTTGGTTGCACTAAAAGACACCCTAAGAGCTTAGATTTGCTGATGCTGGCCAAAGTTAGCATCCCATCACAAATCAGAGTAAATCAGCCTAGCTAGCACTAGCAGACAACACTGAAGGTCTACCCTAATTCGAATGTGGCTATGTCCAGTTTTTAAATAAAGAAGCTAACAATACGACGGCCACTTCTAAAAACAAACCTGTCCATCTTTTATATACAGTCTCTCATAATGACAAACTATAATTGTATTAGGTCTTATTATAAAAAACAGCCCACTGAGTCACTCCAACACACACCCTGCGTCTGCTCTTAACACTCTTCACTGCAGGAAATGCCAACAGAACTACTTCAGTATTATTGTTATTTTTTTAATCAGACACACAGGACAGCATTTCATCTATTTTTGTGGAGGGTAATACTGAAATAATAAAGCAATAGGGGGACAGAGGAAGACTGAGAGAAGTCATTTTTAGAGTCAGAGTGGATGGGTGGGAAAGGAGGAGAGATCCCCCCGCAGCAGTCCTGGCCCACTGTGACTCACAGGCTAAATGAGCCAGGCTTGTTGCCCCCTGATGCTCTGTGACCTAGATTGAGAGATGCAGGCAAGGCTATAATCTCTCATTTCTCTCCCTCTCTCTCAGTATGTAGCGGGCTGCCGACATGAAAACCTGCATCCCCTCTGCAGCAGCATCGCAGGCAGACAGCGGGATGGATGCTATTCATTAGAGAATACACACATCCACTCAACAGCAGGCCCTTTGCAACAGGGACTGGAGAGCTCGTAAAAATATGAGAAAAAAAATACTATGTAAACACATAACTGCAGTCTTACTGGACTCGTGATGCACTTATGGTCAAACACATCCATGCAGAAAATCATGGTGCAGATGGCATATATTATCATTACAAGCACCAAAATGATATCTAAGCTTCAACACTAATAGCAAAATGCTGTTTTTGTTTTGTTTTTAGCATAGCATTGCATAGGTTTGGGGGCAGCAAATTCAATCTGACAGTCTACTCAAACATCTCACCCACTGTTGGATAAACTGTCATAAAAATGCAGACGTATATTCATGATCTTCGAAGAATACACCATGGCAAAATGTGCAAACTATTACCAAGGTGTAGATAGGGTCCACGGGCTCACAGCGGCCAGATTTGTCAACACAATAGTGCCGCAACTGTACAAGATGCTATCATCAAACTTTACTAGAGCTGAGTTGAGCTCAAAATGAAGCCCGAGTTCAAAGATGGATCAGTGCCATCCCATAAATAGTGCCGGAAGTAGGGTCAAGGGGGCTATGGGCCCTTCCCACAGTATGCTCCTATACCAGAGTTTTTTCACACATGATGTATTTCCATGTCTTTCCATTTGGTATATAAAACTGGTAGCATTTCAGCACTGAATGGAATAGTGTCAAAAAGCTTGACAGGTAGGTCTGTGCGATATGAACAAAATCTCATATCCCAATATAAGAATTCTATTATCGTTATTCTATTCTATAACGATATAAATCACAAAAATGTAATATTTTCTGTAAATTATGTGAATCTCGGGCAGCTCGACTTGCGGGAAGTGTTTCCAGCTGGGCGTCGTGTACCTGGAGTCGAGTGTTTTAACCGATGCATGAAACGATACATTTTTAGACCTAAGTTGTAACGGCCGCCGTTTTCTTTGTGAGTATTTATCACACGGTGTGCTGTGGGGAAAAGCCTGCTCTAACGTTTGAGTCTAAGGTTTATTTTTTTAGCACCTGGCGGCTCTTTTTTACTTCTCATCCGTAAATAATCTGCTCTTTTACGTGATTCCGTTTATTTTGAAAAGTCTCAACAGGATCTTGAGCTTTATTGTGAAAGGTTTATGTGGAACATAAACAAGCGGACACGCGATGGTGTTACCGTCGTTGTTGCTAACAACAATGCATAAAACAGGTGCTTTTCCGTCAGTAGTGTGGTTATTCAAGAGAGAAAGAAGAAATTAATATAGCCACTACAGTGACCATCAAAACGATGAAAAAATATTGCCGTAAACAGTTTATTTTGCGACACCATGAAACAAATGATAGCATAAAATTAAACGATAGATGTTTTTATATCGTCATCCGATATATATCATTATATCAACAGCCCTATTGACAGGTGTGTGAAAGTCATAGCTCAAGGGCAGGTGTGATCTGACAATGAAATGGTGTCACAGCTGCTGTGATCCCACAACAACAGTGTTTAGTTAAAATCAATAATTGTCTGACTGGAGAATAACTAAACATTATACTCAACATTGCTTGACAAGCTGCTGAAAGTTGTTTTTCACTTTCCTTCTTTTACTTTCACTCACTAACATACTCTGAAGATAGAAGCTGCTGATATTATGAATCCCAGACGCAGAAAACAGTTGTGGTTCAGAGGCTCCAAATTCCAGTCGAGTTCAAACAGCAAGTCTTTGACACCAACCAACCCCCACCCCCCACTCCCCCGCCTCAAAGGTTCTCTTTGTGTCCGTACAGTCAAAGAGGTTAAAGTAGGTGGAGCTGTGCCCTTTCTCTCTCTCACACACACACAGACACACACAAATACAGACGAATAAACACCCACACTGCAGCCCACAACTATTTCTGTCAAAAAAACGCTGATCCACATTTCCTCTGTTTGTTGCTAGGGGAGTCCCATCTATGTGGGCAACAATGAGGGGGAATTGTTGCCATGTATAAGATAGCCATGAGATAGCTTCAGACTCATTGGGGGTCCAGCTGCTGTTCGCCTTGTCCCATCGTATGTATTCTGAGCAGACGGCGAGGGCACTTTATCTCACTAGAAGTTGCGGATACAGAAACAGGACATCTGGACAGCAGCGAACCTTTTCATTAGCAAGAGAATCATGTCTCATCTAAAGTTACAAACGATGCACTCACCCTCTGAGGCTCAGTCCCCAGAAGAGGGACAAGTGGTGTCGACTTACCTCACAATCTCACTAAAAGACTCTCGCAGGTAACTCTGACCACGGTAGGCCCCTATGCTCAAAAATTCCTGCTTGCCAGCAACAGCTGCTCCAGGCAGACCATTTGACAAGAATGAAGAAGCAACCGTTCGCGAGGTCATAACAAAGCAAAAACACCAAAAACTGTACACAGCTGAAATCAGATAACTTGAAATCCAATCAGATTAGAGTAAATAACGAGTAGTTTGAAACCTGATAGACATCCTTTAAAGAAAAGCACATTTGTTTCCTCCCATTATAAGAATAAAATTATACTAGAAAGAAATCATTTATCATAAATATCTATAAAGGTGCACAGAGAACCATTTTTAGCAAATTCCCTCCTGTGGCCCAGTGGTCCACGGTGTTAACTGGTTAAACTGGCTGGTCAAGTGTACCGAGCACAGCTTCTGTGGGTTACAGAAGAACTTTCCTCTAAAACCTATTTCTTTTCTTCTTCTAAGGAAAGAAGGCTACTCCATGCTGAAGACAACAGCGTCCTTCACAAACCAGCACAATCCGGCTCTAAGCAGTATTATTCAGTGAAGTAGCCACTGAGGACCCGAGAGGCATCTGTTTCTCAAACTAAGGACTCTGACATACTCTGGAGCATGTTTGAAGGTAGTGGTACACACACTCAGACCTGGCAATGAGTGGCCTTCATTTATTTAAATAAAAAAAAAAAAAGTCCTGACAGTTTATGAATAACCCTGGGCGATCGTGGCTCAAGAGTCGTCAGTTCGTCTTGTAATCGGAAGGTTGCCGGTTCGACCCCCGGCTCTGACAGTCTTGGTCATTGTGTCCTTGGGCAAGACACTTCACCCGTTGCCTACTGGTGGTGGTCAGAGGGCCCGGTGGCGCCAGTGTCCGGCAGCCTCGCCTCTGTCAGTGCGCCCCAGGGTGGCTGTGGCTACAATGTAGCTTGCCATCACCAGTGTGTGAATGGGTGAATGTGTAAAGCGCTTTGGGGTCCTTAGGGACTAGTAAAGCGCAATACAAATACAGGCCATTTACCATTTTTTTATTGCTTTTGGCCATTTTAATAATAAGACCTGCCAAAACTGATGCTCCAGACATTCAACTAACTATATTTATAGTGGAACAGAGGATATTCATTTCTTTTACAAAGACATTTCCAAACTACATGATAGGTTCTCTTAGAGAAGATCTGACTTAAAAAAAAATCTCAAACTCTTAAAACAGTAAGTTTCACAACCAAAGTGCTGCCTTTTGGGCTCAGTGGCACTTATATTTTGCAATCATGCCACAGTGCTCAAACACCAACCCACACCAGGTAAACTGATCTGACACTGCAGTTTTTCCTTTTTCTTTTTTAAAAGTTCATCAGGAAAAGTGCAGGATGATAACAATCGCAGTTATGAATGTGCCATTACTGCACGCCAGCGTGCACATCATTACGGTTATTTCTCATTCGCTGCCTCTCAGCCACGTTCAATGAGATGAACATACAGTGAACAACCTTAGTTATTCACTCTCATTATCACACTGCTGATTGGAGCCTATAATTAAAGACACAACTCTTTCCCAGCACTAGCTCAGGTCTGAACAGGCTGCAGTCATGCTCTGAGACTCTAGTCTATTAAGAGTGGTGCTGTTTTGTTTATTTTGCAGTTCCTATAACCTGAATCTAAACCAAAAAGGGGGAAAACATCTTTTACATTTCACAGAGGCGTCACCTTTTGAATGAATAAAAAAAGAAAGTCACGACACTTTTGCCGAGGTTCTTTTTGCTCTCGTGCCCATGTGAAGTTTCACCTCTTCTTTCACATGGGCTGGGCAACTCTGTGCTGCAACAGAGACTGAGGCATCATTAGTGGCCCATGCTTCCTCCTGCATGGCTCTCCATGTGAAACACAACATTACTCATCCACCCCCAGGCACCTGAGAACTGCACAGCACCAATCAAGTTGCTGCACAGTGATTCACAGTGTGAGGAGGAGACTTGCATAACAGTCAGCTCCATATTCTCTTTTCTTCCAGCCATTCTTACAAAAATAAATAATTAAATAAATGCACAAAATCCATTTTATTTGTGCAGCAGTTCAGGGTTCAGAGCGTTCAGAGAGCCCAATGAATCAGTTCGTGTCCACAAATTCTTCACACACAATGCCTTGACCCATTTCATTAAACAGGAGTGTATGTGCTCTGTAAACATTGCGTGGTATAGATGTGGGTTCATTAAGAATATAGAGAAGCGGAAGCTAAATAAATAAATAAAAAACCCAAATATTAAGGTGATCATGCCATACACACGAAGATGACGGATGGAGAAACAACAGCTGGAAAAGGAGGTCACTTTGTTTTTATAAATTCTTGCAGTCGTGTCCCGATGCACTGCAGCAGCACCGACTCTCCTCCAGCTGACACGGGAAAGCAGACTGTGGATGACTGCACACAAACACGCTCACGCAGCCCTCTCTATTAACTTCAGCGAGCCGCAGCTTTCCCATCACCACCACCTACTTATCGCCGCTATATGCAAACCCTACCTTCGGAGAGCTCCAGATCCAACTCCGCCAGCTGGTCCCTGACCTCTTTAGGCAGAGCCGACAGATCAACGCCGCGGTCGGCCATCGTTGGAAGCACAGCAGCCTGCGGGATGTTTGTGAAATCTCAAATGACAGCAGGTAAGATCCACCATGAAGCTCAGAGGAAGAGGTGGGGGGATTTACAAAAAAAATCAAGATGTAATAGTCGTGTTGTTTACTCCATCTCCGCGACTTCCCGACACCGCCATGACTGTGGGAGATGGGAACAACTCGCCAGAGGAGTCCGTCAGTCACATGACCAGGCTTGATGGTAATTGCCGTGACAGGATGGTGGGATGAAAAGCAGACTCTCTGCTCCCTCTGCTGTTGTGTTTTTACAGCTGGGAGAAAAAAAAACACAGCATTCCTGTCGCCTCAGCTCACCTGCCACCTTCCCCTCAGGTGGGTGCTAGCTCGAGTTTGTACAGGTATTTTCATGCACTAATGGTGGAAGTGGCGCCAGGTTTTATTGGAGATATTTTGTGTGAAGTTTCAAGGAAATATGTAATCCCCCGTGGATTGGGGGGCGTCTTTTCCTAATAAAAAATAGATAAATAAAAACAAAATATCTGAATAAAAAAATGTAATGTTCACTTGCACGCTTAACAAATTTAACAAATTTTTCAGGCTGCATCACTTTTTATTTATTTTCCACCTATTCCAAACAAAGATGGCGCCGGAAATCACATGTACGCACTCATTTTAAACACGCTCGCCGGTCAACTCCGTACTCACACCTTTGTAGTACCAGGTTGGTCGGTCTTTTGCCTCCAGAACTGCTGATTCAACAAGGTGCGTCACATTCCCAAATGTGCTCTGCTCCATTGAAATCTGGTGACTGTGGCCATTTGAGTACAGTGGCAAGCTCAAGAAACCAGTTTAAGATGATTTGAGCTTATTGTGACATTTCACACTGTCTTGCTGGAAGACAGTGGCATAAAGAGATGGGCATAGACAGAAGGAGTGGAGTTTAAACAGTGCTCAGTTGGTTCTAATGGGCCCAAAGTCTGCCAAGAAAATATACTCCATGCCATTTACACCAGCAGCAGCAGCCTGAACTGTTGATACAAGGCAGGATGGAGGCATGTTTTCTTGCTGTTTCCACAAAATGAAAAATTGAGTCTCATCAGACCTAAGAGCCAATCTTCTATTATCCAGTTTTGGTGAGCCTCAGTTTCCTGTTCGTTACTGGCAGGAATGGAACCCGCTGTGGTCTCTGCTGCTGTAGCTCATCTGCTTTAAGATTTGTCGTGTTGTGCATTCAGACATGCTCTTCTGCGTACTTTGTTTGTAACAAGTATTTACTTGAGTTGTCCTTGCTGTCAGTTCAAAGCAGTCTGGTGATTCTCTTCTTACATCCAGAGAATTACTGGATGCTTTCTCTTTTTCAGACCATTCTCTGTAAAACTTTAATAGACTGGTTCTTATATGGCATCTTTCTACTCTGAGCATTCAGAGCACTTTATACAACTTACCTTATTCACTCATTCATACAAGCACTTTTTTTATCCAACATCCACACTCCAATGGATGCATCAGAGCGCAACATGAGGTTAGCATCTTGCCCAAGGATATCTGGCATACAGACCGGATGAGCCAGGGATTGAACCACCAACTTTCCGTTTAGTAGACGCCTCCTGAGCTAAAGCCAACCCAAACTTACAGCACCTGGTATGCCAAGGCGGTCTGCCATCAAAGTACTAACCAGGCCAGACCTGCTTACCTGCTTCGTTTTTGAGATCAGACAAGTTTTGGTGTGCTCAGGGTGACATGGAAATATCCATGTCTAGGCTGGTGTGCTTGTGTGAAAAGTCCTACTAGATAACCAGTTTCTGAATTACTCAGACCACCCCCACCTGACACAACAACTCTGCCATGTTCACAGTCCCTTTAAATCTAATGATCAGTTTGAACTTCAGGGGTTCGTCTTAACCACGTCAAGCCCTGGTGAGATCTGTGTGCAACTATTTTATTTGAGTAAATACTGTTAATTTGTATAATTATAATAATATTTATATAACAAACAGAATTTGTGTTTCTATGTATCTACGTTGTTGCCCTTTTGGCCAGGTTAACCAACCTATTTTGACAGCAGTAAAGGCAACACTATGTTTAGAGTGATGTTTCAATCAGTGGTCTAGATCCTGCATTTAACACCCTTTAACTTGTTTTTGGTTTTCCACCAACCAAAAAAAAAAAAAGTGGAAATTTTTATGCCATTGTTTTATCAGCTGCACCCAAAAAGATGCGATAAGTTTAATGAAAAATGACTTGCAGGCTTAAAAGCAGCTTACTTACTTTTAATCCCAACATACTATTACTGAAGCACAAATCAGGTTCATTAATTTATTTTTATTATTTGCTCAAGACAACTTATTCATTAGTTGAGACTGTACACAAATAATGTATCCCATCTTGAGGCCTGAGTAAACTCCTTCCAAGACATTTTCCCATGTGGATTCACTGTCGCTAAACACTTAAAAACTGTCCTCTTTACAAATTAAGGGGAAGTACTATTACATGAATTGGGGGGTGGAGGGTCTAACATACCCACAGAACAAAAATAAACATCTTAAAACAAAGACATGTTATAAAAGAGCAACAGGGAGGGGGGGCAATATGATAGTCTTGGAAGTACAATGCCATATAAAATAAGCTGCATTTTAAAACTTGCAATTAAAAAGAAGCACCGTGCACAAGTATTGAGTCTACTTCATTATACAAGACGGCTCGTCAAAAGGTGGAAAGCACACAAGACCAGGACACCTGTAACTCTCTAAAAATGCACACTAATCACAAATCTCATTCACTCAAGAATACTTATCTTCACATTTGCTTTGGTCACCTCATAACTTTAGCTTTTAAAACTCGACCAAACACCCACCACCCCCTCAGCAGCTGGGCTACACATGTCATCTAAATGCAAGAACATCAATATTCAATAGAAAAATATATTGCACTAGTCTTTCCTCAACTGAAATGCATGGGTACTGGAGTTTAAAAATCTACGTATGATTATCATTTAAAGGCCGTCTGAAGGATCAAACTTTTCAAGTGTGTTACATTAGGACCGAGGATGGAATCCTTACAACGATTTTTGCATTGATAACAATGTTAGAGAAGTGAAAAATAACATGAAAACAGTGAATAGGATGAATCACAAACAGTGGTAATCTTCACCCCTAAATACTCCATGCAGTCAATAGGGTTTCATACACAGGACTAACATGTCATCCATTCTGAATGGGTTAAAATACATGATTTTTTAAAAAAAAAAAAAGTGTCAGGCACACAATCACAGGGTAAACAGTGAACACCATCTACAATTTGGTTTGCTAAGAACTCAGCTAACTAAAGCGACAAGTGTATTAACTCAGAACTGAAAGAACAGGTTGAAAACAAAACAATAGAAACACTTTCCAGGCTACTGCTCACTGCATTCAGCTCTCCTCAGACTTTCACTGCATTAGCAAAACATTATCTGACTAACATATCGGGCATAAAAAATCTTTTCTTACACGTGAAAAATACAAGATATTTTACAGAAAAAGTGTCAGCCTGGGAAGGACAAATAAAGAAAAGAAAAAAAGAACTCATCACAACCAGTGTGTAGGAAGAAGATGGACTACAGTGGCTTTGTGAAAGGAAGTTACAAAAAAACTATGTTTCTGATGCAATGATTTTCCATTCAGATTTTTCTTCTCGAGCCTTTAAACCTTTCCCAGGTGTCAGAACTGAACAAGAACTTACCCCAAACCCTGCAGAGTGAGTGTCTGACGTGTAATTCATATTTACATAGAGAGAGTGACGAAGCTTCAATGAAAAAGGGAGCCTGCTTGGAGTGGAGGGCTGATGGAGGCACTGTGCCGCGTCTTTGTGTGATTATCGGTGACTGTGAGGGAATTGGGTGGGCATGGAAGTGGATCTTAGTTTTGGGGTGTGTGTTGGAAGGGGAGAGGGATTTGAGGGCAGGTTCCTCTTTTCAGCAATCTTTGCACGAGTCCGGCCTCCGAATGCCACTCGAGTTCATTCTGGTCTATTAAGTGTCTGCGGATCATCTCGGGGCGGACTGCGGCTGCGTTGCCATGACAACCCCTGCAGCCTGGCCCGATCCCATGCCGGCCAAGACGGACATGGCCACCGCCTCTGCAGCCCGCACGCTCAGCCCGTTGATGGTGGCCCCCGGACTTGTTGCCGAGGGCGACGGCACGTGCTGAATGACTGCCGCCGGGGAGCCGATGGGTTCAGTGGAAGTATCCCTGGAGGTTTCCTCTCCTCCTGCAGCTACAGACAGAGAGAGCAACATTCACCCTTAGAGAGGTGAGCGAGTAAAAATAATGCATTAGATGGGATGAGGTGACAGATGAATCCTGGCACAAGTGACACAGTACAAGAAGTCTGATGGTCAGTTCATTATCTCAACTTGTTACCTAATAAAGCTGCCTTCTTCTGCATAATAGTGACAGGGCAGTCCTTGTGGGCCAGGAGAAGCTGCTTCAGCTGTGCCACCTCATTCCTCAGATGGGTTACTTCATTCTGACAGCAGCACAAAAAGAAATACAGTACAAAAATCATTCCCATCATGCCCCGTTATTACCATATCACCACAGAAACCCATTTATGACCGCCAGGGTGTTTACATGCTTGATGTTACGCCCTGGAGACAACTCACTGTGAGGGAGACGTTCATGTTGGCCAGATCTTCTGCTTTTTTCTCCAGAGAGTTCACCCACAGCTTCCGCTTTTGCCTGCAGCGGGAAGCAGCTGCCCGATTCCTTTCCAGAAAACGCTGCCTCCTCTCGTCAGGGTCCATCTCTGCTGCTCGCCGCCGCCTGCCCCCTGTTGGCTGAGCAGGGGACACCTGGAGAATGAGGAGGGGGTAAAAGTTGGCTACTTGTAAACCCAAATGTGATCATTAAGTGGGGGGAAACAGAACAACTGCATCAGGAACTCCTGACATTTAACAGGGGTAAAAATTCAGGAGTAGCAGATAATTTGGTGCCCTTAACTGTCAAATTAAAGCATCCAAACCAAAACACACTAAATCCAATGCTCATGCGTGACTTAAACTGACTCAGCCTTTATTTTGCATACGTGAGCACAAATTTTGGACAAGCCTGACATTCTGCTAAATATTTCTCTTTGATGCCATCAATAATGTGAAAACTACAGCTGTTAGTATTGAGTCTCATTTAGCTTTTTGAGGGAACATTCAAAGGTTTTCCTTCATCACACACATTTAACAGTCTATAGTCCTAGGTGTGCTCTAGGACCACATAACTTGTATGATATGTGCACCATCTACCTGTGGTTGGGCAGGTGATGGTGCATCAGAGTTTTGAGAGGGCTGCTGGCTTTGTTCCTGTCGCTGTGGAACAGCAGGGATGGATCCTGATCCCCCACCAATGCTATCTTGTGCTCCTGGGCCCTGATGAGTTAGAGCTGCCTTCAACCGCTAAAAAAACACAGAGACAACACCCAGGTCATGTAAAAGTTTTATAAATGTCATTCGTTTGTTTATGTAAATGAAATGTTTAGCCAGCAGCCTACAAAATGATCAAAGTACAACTGATGGTCTCACCATCTTTGCCTCAGAGTGAAGAGTATAGCCAGATGGGGAGGATGAACCACTGCTAGCGCCTCCAACAGGCGGTCCTGGAATCCCAGGGATGTTAGGCACTGTGTTCACTGGCCTCGCAAGCTCCACATAGCAACGAATATCCATAAAGTGGAAGAGAGGGAAAAACCAAAAGGATATGTTAAAATTCCATCCCAAGTACAATTTGTTGTATAGTTTTTCATTTTTCTGGAAAATATCTTACAGATATAACTGAGGTCATCTGCACAGGACTGGGCAAGAGAGGAACTGCCTGCCCATTAGGGAGGTGCCTCACCAGTGGATACGAGCCTGTGGGAGAGCTGTTGGCCAGATTAGACATTTGTTCTCAAAGGTAACTTTGGCTTGAGGAACACGCAAGTCTGGAGAATCGGAGTGGTGCAGAGCTGCAGCTCTCCAACACCTGCCTCAATTTCCATAGTAGATCAAGACACATATGATGACAGTAACCATACTTCTTTAGGAAATTAAAAAACAAAAAGATGCTTTCGGTTATCCTTTCTGGACACATTACTGCACCATGAGCTTCACCGATTAGCGTTTTTATTTGACCTTCCACAGTAGACTTCATGTAGTAATAGATATTCACCTCCCTCTAATTTTAAAAATTCACTCCTGCAGGTGTACCAGGTCTCTGTTGTAGCAACTGCTGCCTCTCCATTGAGTCTCAATCCCATGACAGGAAGGAGCCTAACTCCACTGTGTTGATCTGTGACTGAAGTCAGTAGTCCTTGTTCTACTCTGTGGATCCACTGCAAGCTGCAGGACCACTCTAACGAGCACATTCACGTGCTGCTACACTAAACTGTGGTACAACACAACAACTACAGCTGCTTACTGTAATCCAAGTCTACGGATAACAGATTCGCTGAAGAGGCAGCTATATTTTTAAGTTTGGGGGGAGCGTCTCAAAAAAGTTTAAATATTGGTAGAGAAACAATTTGTTAAAAGAGAAAAAAAAAGTGATGCTTTCTTTTGCACAAAAAAACAAAACAAAAACAAAAAACTTTACAATGGCCATAAATGATGGCTAATAAATAACAGACGCAGAGTCTAAAAGGCACTTTATGGTTCAATAGAGAGCGACTGACAAATATAGACTTTCTAATTAATAGGAGCATATCTCCCCACCAGGTAAAAATCAAACAGCCCCATCTTTGATTTCTGGTTGGACTGGATTACTGACTTTCTTGCTAGTTGGTCATGTGAAATTAGACCTATAATTTCTACATTTTACCAGCAGTTAATTCATTTTAAGTTTTACAAATTGTCAGCATGGTCCACAAACAGTAAAGCAAACCACAGCAACCTAAATTATTTTACCCAAGCTGTCTGTTGGAGGGTGGAGCTTGTGTGATGACGGAGGTTGGAGATGGCAACGTGGGGTGTAGGGAGTCATTACTCATGTGAAGGGGAAGAGAACCAGGACGCACAATAGTTGGAGTGGGAGCAGAGCTTGCCACGGGCTTTGTGTAGATCTCCTGTTAATAAATTAAGCAATGTAACTATTTTTGTGTGTCCATCATTTTTACCTGCGTGCAAGGACAGCAAATTACAACACAGCTCTCACCCTAGAGTCTCTGCTGTTTTCTGACATGCTGGACGAGGAATCAGGAGTTCCAGGAGGAGAAGAATCGACTTGTAAGGGCCCCTCATCCTCATCTTTTACTTCAGATGGTGTTTGTAAAGATGCGGCCTTGAAGACCAAAAGCAAAGATGAGAAGATGAAAGCCTTCAGATTTTATCTCGAAACCAGCACACCGCATGATCTACAGTAACCCTGTCTTTCTCACCGGGTTTTTCGTCCTCTGATCATCTTCCTGCGTTTTGCAAAACTCTTGCTCGAAGGAGGTGGCCAGCTCATTGAACAAACCGACCTCCTCACAGTTCTTCAGAAAACGTGTGGGAGTGGGGGTTTGGTCTGCCAAAAAACAAAAAAACTGTCAGTATCAGTGGACAAAAATATCACCTTCAGACACAGACTATTATATACAATTCATCTATTCAGAGCACTGACCACCTCCTCAGCACAGATTAACATAAAAAAGACAAATGGCGATGCCATTACCTGCAATGATAACAGAGTCTGTCCTGGCAGGACCAAATTTTAATGTCATTTCATGCTTGTGTTTGTGTACTGACAGGTGATCTTCATTTGTGAATCTCTGCAAAAGACACCACACATGACATTTAAGGAATATCAAGACAGTTTTAATCCTGATGTGAGATTAATAATGCCTGGTTTCCACTATTAAAGCAATGTTTCATCATACATTACACAGCACCTTATCAGCAGTCGTAATTGGTGAGCTAAGCTGGGTTCAGTTAATAACAAGAGAATAAAAAGCAGAGATTCAGACTCCTATGGCTGTTTAGAGTTAGAGGTATGTCTTAAGAAATCATACCTGCCCACATCCTGGGGCAGTGCATACAAAGGGCCGGTCATCCGCCATCTCAGACAAATGATCTGTAAAAGAAAGCAACAAACACAGCAATGTCATCCAATTTATTAGGCGATAAACCAGCTGATGCTCAGGTTCCCAAGACATATTACATAAGGGCACCAGATATGTTACTACCAAATGTTCTTAACCTACAGCATCAGCTTGAGTGTTATGGAGCTGATAAGAACTACAATCTAAATCGTCATAATTTACACGTGCCTGCTCATCTGTCACCAAAATCACAATAACATCTGGATAGGAGGGACACAGGCCGAAGACTGTGGGCCTGTTTTGAGCATTTCTTTAGACTCGGTTGGGTATAATGTTGGACTAGCGTTCAACGATGAGGCAGCAAGAGCCAAAGCACCTCACCATGCAACCTCCACTTAGCAGGATCGAGTCACTGGCGTTGGCTATTAGCGCTGTCGATGTAGTCCGGCTATGTAGTTAGCTATAAGACATGGGTTACAGGCTGTGGACAGGACACACAGGTTACCAATCCATTACTAGTTAGCTATGACTTAATGAGAAATGGGCCGCAAGGTAGCACATCCACATTGCTAAGCACGTGAAATACTGTTTTCCACAACCTGACATACGTGTCATTATAGCGAACATGGAAGCTAACATTGAACAAACTCATTCCACATATCAGAAGGCGCGGCACGTCTAGCAAATAAAGCTGTTTAGTGCAAGTACAATCCCCTAGCTGAGCTCATGCTAAGTGCTAATGGAAGCTTCGTTAGCTTGCCTTAAGTTACACTAACACGTCCGCCAACTTAGTAGCTAGCATTACACGTTAGCACGCTAATGCTAAATAGTGCCCATATACCAAGCCACGACTGTATGAGCGCGGTGCATGCCTTATGAATATCCAGACACACATATACACACACATTTTTTTTTTCTTTAAATGACGATTTACATTACATTTTACTAAACTATGCCCTAAACTTACCCCACGTTTAGACTGCCTCTTCACTCCCCCCCTCCCAGCTCCGGACAGCGCTGCTGTGCTGCTGCTTGGCCGTTGTTGACACTCTTGACACTTCCATTACCCAAATACCGCGAGAGAACTTGGAAGAGTTATTATGTAACAAGATTTCTCTGTGCGGGAGGGATCGTAGATTTTACACGAAATAAGATTGATTTTATATAAATCATTACATATTCCCAGACTTTTATCTCAATGTGCCGTTATATCAACTCTCTACATATATGTTCCGCTGTGTTCGCGTCAACTATCAGCGAAAGCTATGAACACACCCACTGAAGACTAAGCCAAACGCGCCTACAGCAGTTACATAATGTTTATTTCCGGATGTTTACTTGGCAGATGGCATGTTGAAATCCTTGAACAGATTTTGTTTTCTGGCTTAAAACACAAAAACCCCAAACCAATTTTAAAAAATAAACCTTTATTTTTTTGAATACATCAAGCTACTATAACTCAGCGTATAAACCAATGTACTCCGAAAAATGTCCAGCCCATTTAATAATTAAAAAAAAAAATCAGGATTGAAATTGTTTTGGTAAGTTAAAAATAAAATGCACACAGGGCAAGTCCTACAGAATGAACTGAAACTTTTGTTGCCTCAAAATGAGGTGGTTTTGTGAACTTTATCACGTTAATTATGACAAGTTTACACCCTTTACAGCATTTTTATAATGAAATTAAATCCCATTAAGGCACTCGGAGTTTGGTTTGATAACTCCTTATAGTCTAAAACACAAGCAGTGTCAGTCAGCTGCACACTTTAAAAACAAAACAAAAAACCCAGTATAAACTACTGATTACTACAGTGTACAGCCTGTTTTGTAAATTCCCTGTTAACATCTGAATTCTATCTTAAATTGCTCATCTCTTTTAACCATATTTAAGAAAATCTAAGTACAAATTGAAAAATCCATCCCAATACCCTTCTGTCATTTGTAACTGAAAGATATTCATTGTCAAGCCACAAGCTGCATTACAGATCAGAACCTAACCGCTAATAAACATTAGTCTACACACCAATTCATCAACATTACAAACACCGAATAACATGTAGTCAACGCTAACAACATAAAATACACTACCATGTGGACAAACGAAAACTGAATTTGCATACACAAAACCACATACATGTTAAAATCATTAAAAAAAATAAAATAAAAAAATGGTTTGAGATCCACAGCTACATTCATCATTTTGATAGCACGTGTGATTCAAGCAATAAAAATGCTACTTTTGAAATCAAGCAGTGAAAACATTCAACATTGAGGGGAAAATTTCTGCTCCCTGTCCCTCAGGCCATTCATAATATTTTAGCAGTAAAGAGGGTTCACTGACGAAGACTTGAGTCAGCATGACTGTTCCACTTCAACAATCTGAAACTATGAAGGAACCACAAACACCAAATTACTACAATGACCTAGTTAACTGGATTATTTACCTAATCCCAGTGTACACTGGTTTTGTGAAATAGAAACCAAAGTTAGCTGAAAACAAACAAACAAACCCTTTTTAGTTGTACTTTACAAAGCAGATGCCAACATTACCAAGATCTGGTCAAACACTTTCCTGCCTACATCCACCAACCATTAGCACTGATAGAATAATTCGATATTTATAATTTATGAAAAAAGAAAGTTTTGTAAAGTCTAGTAAAAATGACATAAGCAGATCTGCTCCACTTATTCCAATGTTAGCGGTATTGATCCAATATTTGCGCCACAAAGGAAAATTATTGCAAAACACAAAACCCAACAAGTATTATAAGTTCAAGACAAGATTCACTAGTCGTAGAACAAGTGTCTACAAACATTTCTACAAATATTGCTACTCTTACCTTTCAAAAGTTCAACCCACTCTAAAGCTGAACACGTCAAGTCCATGGATAACTGACAATAGATACTAGTTTTTCAGATTACTTGTTAATTACATGTTTAAAAAAAAGAGATACAAGGTCTCATATTTTCTAAACCACAGATGTAGATGCCACAAATTCAACAAATGTACAGGGATATTCTCATATCATATCGTGACACTACTTTCAGCAAAGTTCAGCATCTCTAAAGAGATGTGACGAACTCATGAAATGAAATATAGGCATCTGTCTTTATATATTACATATGTACATATATTCTTTTCTGTTTTCAGTTCATTTTTCTCCACCCTTTGGTTACTTTGGTGAACTTGGAGGGATATTCTGTTCTTTGCCACTGCGTCTGGCTGCCCGCTGTGGTGAAAATCGTTTCCCAGTGTTCAGGCCCTTCTGATGTTCCCGAATCTTCTGCCCTGGCTCTCGGACTCTGGCTTGGCCACTTCCCCCTCTGAAGGAGCGCAGTGGTTGCCGAGGAGGCCGTTTATCTCCACGTTTCTCTGCAGTTTGTCGGCCATTGGGACGAGGCTCCTCCACCCTGTTTACCTTGAGCTCTTGCAGGGGTTGGCTGTCTGAAGAGGTGGGAGTGGAGGGAGAGGGCATCTGTGCTGGCAGCGGTTCTTTGGCCAGCTTCTGGCACACCTCTGCATAACTGAGCTTTTTTAGACCCTGGTGAAAGAACAGGGAACCACAGTTTAGAAAAATTAAAACAAAAAACCCAAGATGACAAAACACGCTGAGTTTGGGGAGTTGTAAGCTGATGTTACAAGACAATATAATGTAATAATCAGCACAAAAGAAGTCCTTACCGGTTCTGATGTTGGGGATGTGGGAGGCGATGAAGAGGTTTCGGTAGAAAGAGCCTGGCTGCAGGTGGAGGGAGCATGTTCTGACGGTGATTGTGTGTGAGCTTGTGTGGACGAGGAGACATTTTCCTTTGTTACAGGAGCTTCAGTTTTATCCTCTTCCTTTACTACAAGAGAATCACTAAATGTATACAAAAAAAGTAAGGGATAAGTGAACTGTTGAAGACTTAATACCTTTGTTATTCACTGATGTATTAGCCTGAAGCAAAGGTTACCTTGAGACTGGTGGAGTGGTTGTTTGTGTGGACACAACAGCAGGTTTAGGTGGAATTACAGGATCAGGTTTGTTTACAGGACCTTCTGCGATGTTTGTGGGAACATCTTTGCTGACAGACTGTAATGACAATTAAATTTATGCATTATATTTTACCTTGTTTTGTAAAGAGTCTTAAGGATAGAAAGCAGCAGGAGAGGCAACATATTCACCTTGTTTGTCACCTTCAGGCCACGCACAATATCAGAAAGGCGCATCTCAGGAACACTTTCCTCCTGCATACTGACCACAGATCCTGGCAGAGGTGGAAAATTGGAGGCTGCCAGGTCAAACTTTGGATGCGATGCCTTGGCCTCCGGTACAGGGACGGGCTTCTACATTGAATGAAGAAATAAAATTCAATATATTAAAAAGCAGCACACCAAGACACTGTAGGACACAGTCCCGGCAGTCAACTTCTTAAATAAAGAGCACGAAAAGAGGAAACCAACTGACCGTTGCCTGCTCATCTTCCCTTTTTCTCCTTGTGCTTCTACTGGGGCCTCTTCTATAAAAAACAAACAAACAAAAAACAAAACAAAACAACAACAACATACCATTAGACTGCCACATCAGATTGGAAATCGTTTTAGTGTTAACAGGGGTAAGTGTAGGATAATACTAACTCACCTGCCCCGTCCAGACCCGCTCACATCTTTAAGGTTGAAGGAGGCCAGAGAGATCAGCTGTTGTGTTTGCAGGACCTGTGGACCAGACACACCATCCAACTGGTTCCTTGGAGCAAAAGAAGAGTGCACATCTCCAGGCCTGGGATGACCTTTTAAATGATTTCTAGGTGCACACAAAAATAATTACAAGTTTTACTACAGAAATCAAGCGCTACCACAAAAGCACAGTTTGACAGGATTGTACACGTTTTATTAACAAAGAGTGAACATAAGAGCAATGCAAGAAAGCTCATCTTTATTGGTTTGCAAATGACAATAACAGAGGAAACAGAGTACTCTTTTTTTTTTTTTTAAAGAAAAAAGTTTCAGTCCTGAAGCAAAATAATGGACTCCGGAAGGACTGGTACCAAACTGCGTTCCAGTTACGTTAATGCTAGCATTACCATCCGCAGAAAGTATTTTACCAAGTTCAAAGTCCTTAATTACTTAAATTAAAGCTTACAACAAACACTGCCAGCACCTGATGGTAACGTCAAGTCTGCATTGATCTAATAAACTAAAAGTTTGTATCATAACTGTACATACCGGTTCCTGGTCATAGCAGCATGTGTGTTGATGGAGCTTGAGTTAGCTTTGTAGTTCCCGGAACTGCTGTAACCATTCATATATCCACTGTTGGGGAAAGGTGCCTGCATATCACCAAACAGAAAAAAATCATTACAAATGTAACTAAAAAAACCCCCAAAGACAAACAAACAAAAAAAAAAAAAAAAAAAACCCTCTGATACTCTAATATTAACTTTGAGTTTACAGAGGTTATAAATATTAGTTACAATGGAGACTGCCATTAATTTGAACAGCATTAAAAACATTAAAATAAATAACATAGCAGCTTTAAGGGACATTCTGAATAGTATATTAAGGTTCTCACCAGCGGTGTTTCGAAATAAGGCATGTTTGATGGCTGAGGATTCCAGGAGGGAGACACAATAGGATAAACAGGGTATTGCTGCTGAGGGCTGTACATCGACTGCATGTACACTGGAGCACTTGAGTCATACGGGGCCTGCAGCGGAGCATGTTGACTGTACACACCTGAATCCTGGACACTACAGAAGCCATTCTTGCCAAAGAATGTATTAATGGCCTTAATGCGGGCCTGCAGGGAAAATGAGAGAATCAATATCGATACAACATTTCCACAGGACCCATATAGCTCTACTGTCCTTAGTCCCCTCAGATCTCATAATCTCACGGTCATTAGGCCATAAAAACTGCACCGACTAGGAGGAAAGAAAGGTTTTGAGGAGGGGGAGGAGGGGAAGGAGTATAAAAGAAAAATAAGGGAGAGAGGAACAGCATAGAAACAGACAGATTTTAAGAAAGCTAGTGAAAGTTTCCACCCAGCCAGCCACAGTGCATATGGGTCCTTCCAAGCGCGATACTGATCATCACTGGGGCTTAAACAGGACCATCAACAAATCACTGTGTCATTTGCTCCATCAGATAAAACAGCAGGGCACACGATGTCATAACAAAGTCCAGCAAAAATATCACTGATAGAAAATCTTTTTTTAAAAGTCCTAAAAATAAATAAATAAATAAAAATCCCCATTCTTGCTTATCAAGTGGAACACAAAGTGTAGCAGGCTCCATACATCTATAAACCTATAACAAGCAGTGACTGAGGTAGAAATAAAAACATGGGTTACTCACCATGATTGGTTTCCCTTGGAACATTTTAACTTCCTCTCTTAGGTATCTGTAAGCCTGAGGGCAAGAAAAGAAAACAGTAAAGAAAATGTGGTAGAAATGCCCCTTTAATGCAGAACCTTAGTGAAACATGAAAAGATCAGAAAGTACTGCATCTGCTAGGTAGTGAGATTTAGCAATTTTAAGTTAAATATGCCAGGTAATAATAGAATATTTAACTGGTTGTATACACCTAAAGTTGTACAACCAGTTTAAAAATAAGTAAAAGTAGCTTGTGGTAATTCATAAGGGGACGTACCTGTAGTGCATCCATGTCTGACTGAAAAGTTATGTACCAGTTGCTGTTGTGCGCAAACTCAACACTTAACAGTTTCGGGCAGTGTTCGCTCTTAAAAAGAGCCTCTACTTCCTGTGAGAGGAACACAACATGAAACATTTTGACCTAAAACAGACCATTCCATCACTCTCCACAAGTCAGCATGCAAAGTCTGAGCGAAAAGAAAAAGAGCTATCACTAAGCTACAGCATACACACTACCACACAAAATTTTAATCATCTAAAGCTGACTTGACAATAGTTATCACAATTTATGCAAGCACAATCAGTTTGCAGCCCTCGTTTGTAGATTTTACTATTCAGTCAGACAGTCTGGGGTTACAGAGCAATATTTTATTAGCATGTAGGAGTCATCTTTACCTCAACTGGGGTCGTCTCCGGCACTTCTCTTAGAATAATGATGCAGCGACTGTGGTTTGGTCGAACCTTCTTCCCAGTTTCATCAACTTGCACCATGGGGGAGGCTTATTAAAAAAAAATAATTTAAAAATTATTTTCCTAAATCTTCGCAGTGCAGCTGAAGACAACTGACATATACCATTTATGTAATAGCTATGAAAGACTTTTGCTCCACTGTAGCCAATTTAAAGTTGGTAGACACTGTGAATAATCTTATTTATGTGGTAAATTAACCACACACTAAGAGTAAAACAAAAGTAATGTAATGAAGTGTAATGAAACAAATTATTTCAAGTATGTAATGCATTACTTTTTAAAAAGTAACAATGGGCACTTTAAGTAGTAAACTAGGTAATTGCATTTACCTAATAAATAAAAAGTCTTACATTAAATCTTCTATATTTGATAAAGCCGGAGCAGGTAGCAGTTTAAGAACTATTAGAGTTCAAAACTCTTAAAAGTATCAGCTTGTCTATGTGAAACAAAGACAAACAGAAGCACTTGTACCTCGCAGTACATCCAGAATGAGGTCCATGTCAGTGGTAAGAGCTTTAATGTTCTCCATACAAGCAAGTGTCCAAATGGGAACAAACTGATCACCATCCATCTGGGATATCAAGTAGAGGTCCTTTGAAAGATTCTCTCTGCAATACCCAAAACATTGGTCTCTCTGAGTTACAGCTTTTTCTTTGCAGTAATAGTAAAACACAAACATCAACCTTTTAACAACCAAAATGATGATGGTGGTGGGGTTTATGTTAAATCATTTACATTAGTGTAGGAAAGCCATTTATTAAGCACTTTTGTGTTAGACATTGTCCAATTTAACACGTCACTATAAAATAATTTTTAAAAGAAGTTTTGTTCAATAAGCACAGAGTTTGCAAATACTAAGACATTTCAGAACATTAAATCACTACCAGCCTGAATCATTGTTTGTGCAGCTGAATCAAGATGAAAACCACAGTTAAGCCAAATTAGAAACTTCAGACACCAATGACTCAATATAAGAATATACTCCAATTAAAAGTTAAATGGCTTCTTACAGTTATGAAACAAAGTAAATTCAGTAATTACTGCTGTCCCATTAAGGCAACAATACATTATACACAACTCACCTAGAAAAGAAGAACTCAAGACGTTCCTTTAAAGACTGTCTCAAACTCTCTTCGGACATCGCCTGCACCTCAGATGCATTATCTATGGTGGATTCACACTGTGGGTCAAAGCCTAAAAACCCCTGGTCAGACGGACTGATGTCATTCACAGGGGTATACTCAGCAGTGCTGTCCACGTTTTCACTGTAGTATCCTTTACCTCCTGAAGAGGGAACATCTGAGTAATCTAAGAGAAAACAGCCAAGTGATAAGTGTCACATTCAATAAAGCAGTACACAACAGGACTGAGTGCACCTTTGTGCAATCTCACTAAAAATGTTTCATTATTTCAAATATTACAAGTGCAAGGCTTCATCCTATGGAGATAGATTTTTTTGAGGACTACACTGAAACTATAACGGGCTATAAACTATAACCCTGCGGCCCCTTAACATTGAAATGAGAGATAGGCAAAAAATCCAAGAGATTTCCAATTAGTTCAACTACATGCATGTAAAATGACATGTGAATACGTGAACTCCAAATTGTGGATCAACTGCCAGTGAAATTCAAACATCTGATTATAAGACTTTAGCAGAAAAGGCTACAGAAAAATGGGTGATGACAATCGGTACAGTAATCAATACGTATAAATGAGTCAAAGCATCAGCGACACAATATCTGTCTTCTTAAAATGACAGAGTACCACTTGCACAATCTAAGTGATGAAATTAGATGGGCCAGTGTTTCAGACTTGCCAAAGGGCTTATTAAAGGAAATGACTGTTTCTCTGTCTGCTTGAGAAGTGTCATGGACAATACAGAACTCAACCTTCATGTGTCTTCCAGGGGGGTGGGGAATAAAAACAAAGCAAAACTTCATTGGCCTTCAACACAAAACTGCAAGACCAAACTTTGCTAAACAATATGAACCTGATAAATACAGGAGCACACTAACAGAAAACCCTCAATCTCATTCATGAAAAACCACCAACTTTTGTTGCACTCAGGTCCTACTGTTTGGTCAGCATTTTCAGTTTAGTGAACCTGAACACTTAATTCATTCAATCCTCACTGTGCAACATTTATGTCATAACTGTTGATACTATAATACACAAAACAAGGTTTGTCATGTTTGCATTTACTGCATACTCCCATGGACAAGAGAAGCAACCTCAACCATTTCCTCATACCATGTCTATCTATAATTTTACTACACATGTCTATACTTGCCACACATTAACTCCCTATTTTTTAACACTGTACCAGAGCAAGTGAGAACGTTTGGTTTTAGTGTAGTACCATATAAGAGGAACTAACTTTTTCTTCCCTACAAACATACCTTCGGTCATTTCAGCAGGAGGAGGGCAGGTATTGAGCCATGGAGCATTGTCCATCTCCTCAGGACTCTCACTCTGTTGGGCAGGGATCTCCTGCCACACTTTGGCATTGGGGTTCAGGCCCGCTCCCTTTGTGGTAACCTGCATGATCATAAAAAGAGACAGAATAAACAGCTTTTTCCTTCAAAAATTACACTTTAACATAATTGCATACAGTTGGTAGGTCAGCAACTAATTTCTGAGAAACATGCATCAATCATAAGAAAGTGGTATTCAAATATGTCACTCAAAGTGGAGTGAAAGTAAGACTGGAAGAATTGTAGCAAGAGTAAATGGAATTTTTTTTTTTTTTTTAAATGAGAGATTGTGTACAGCCTTGTATAGTGTGAAAACATGTATATTACTGAATAAAGAGATTACTTTAGTGTTGTACTTACTGCACTGTGGTCTTAATTCATATTTTTGATTTGATATTTTTTAATATATGTACTGGAGTTTAAAAATAAATAAATGAGTCATGATGAGTCTCGTGTGTCAAAAAAACATTTGTGTGCTATATGTCAAGTCAACCAACAAGACAGGTCAGTCAAGATCCTAAATAGACATTCAAAGCTAATTTAGCATTATACATCAGAGCCAATCCAATGGATGAACTCTGTTCATTAGCGATCCTTTAATCCAGCTTTGCAAATGTGTCGACTCTTCACACACATTCACCGGAGCCCTGAAGTAGTACTACTAAAGCTTTGACACGCATACGCACGTAAGCGCCAGCTGAATTTTCATTGGCTTGCTTATCACCATTGTTCCGCCTCTCAGTCGCTCACATGCACCCGTACATGGCGCAGACCCGCCTCAAGGCAGCATGACTCGAATAAGGCAGTTTGACCTGTCATCCATTGTAAAATCTCGAGTGTGCAATATTTAGAGCAGCTACACACTACTAGAATCTTATTTTCAATCCAATCTGCTATCCCACACTGTATTACAAAAGCAGCAGGTCTGGGTTTACAGTGAAACACTAGAAGTACTTTGAGGGTCGAGAAGAGCACATGGCACCGACGTGCCCGAGCGCTTTCAAACACGAAGTGATATTTACTGTGTTCATTTAAAGTTCGCTTAAATAAGTCTCCCTCTGGTTAAAATGGGTGTCATCGATCATCATTACCCCTGCTGTACGTGTTCTTATATTTTCATAATGAACGTCGCATAGGGCTATGACCTTTATCACGGGCTATTCAGCTACAGTGGTGCTAACGTTTAACACAAATCACGTGCCATATTTACTACACGTGTAATCCAACTTTAAAACGCACACCGAGTGTAACTCGTAAAGCAGCAACACCAAGTCAACGAGTTCGTAAATACGTGTTTGCCGAATCGGGTCTTTGGTTGGTGTCCTACCGTAACGTTGCCATATGTAACAAGTGACACCACCATGTTTCGCTAACTCGCTCTCGTCTTACCCGCACACGACACCGGCTACACTTCGTACTGCTAAACTAAGCTAATGTGTTTGACAGGTTAAAATAATGCAAGAGAGGTGCTTGTGTGGAATGAGAAACGTAAAGACAAAGTGTAGTGTAATCAAAGAAAAAGCACACAAGTATCTGAGAAACTTCACACAGCACGCGTGTGTGAAACGAGAGAAAGGAAGCAAACAGGTTGCTGCTCGTTAGCTAGCAATAAGGCCTCGTCAAAACTCACCATGCTGATTTGATCTTCTCCGTAGGTCCTCGTCAGTCGCGGGGAACCGATAGTTCAATTGTCGTGCAAAGTTTGCTATTAAATATCGTAAGTCGAAGTTGCTGATCTTGGTGTCTACGTTTAATTAACGTCTCTTCCAACAACTGCGGCAGTACGGTTAAACGACAGCTCGCGCTCCAGTTCCAAAGGCACGTCCGCGCGCACGACAACTTTGAGATCTGTTATCTTTAAGACACCGAAAACTTTTTTCGCTATACTTTTTTCAACAAGCACTATCCATTTTACTCATGAATTTCTTCCATTCAGATCCTCATCCCGCAGATAAACTTCGCTACGCTCCTCCAGCATGTGACAGTTACGTCCTCTATCTTCAACCGACCGTCCCGACAGGCTGCACTCCGCCTCCACGGCAACAGCAGCGCAGCATAGCAACCATCGGTGACCTCAGGAAACCGAGTACTGCCAAACAGCCTTGAATTAGCTTTGAAAAGACGCAGTCCAATACGTTTGAGTTGTCGCAGTAGGAAAAGTAAAAGCAAGGAGAGGTTTTAAAATGTGAAGTGTGACAGCATGCAGTTCGGACAAAACTGGGTCACCGGGCGAAGTTCACCTAAACAGTAATTGGTGGGTGGGACTTGATCCGGTGCTGCTCCAGCACGACAATACTGATGAAATCATGTCGATTGAATCAGCGCAGCTCTCATAAAACCCGCACATGTGATTTCACTTTTGGCTGATTAAATCTGCAAATTGAATCAGAGAACTGTGGAGGAGTGACAAAATTAGAAAACTGCTATTAATTACAGAGTGAAATAATTAATCAATATAAATAAGTTATCGATTCATTTAATTTAACATTTAATAAGCTAGTTCCAATTTTATTTAATGATGTCACATTACTATTTTTTTAGGGCAATTGTGGCCTTCTACAGTGACCTTGCAATTTAAGTATGGCCCTGCCCACCGTCAGCCTGAAGGGGTCAAAGTCTCATGATCACTTTGTGAAGCTAAGCACATGGCCGTCGGGAGAAGCTGTAGTTTACTCTGAAACAGTCAAAATGTCCTGTAGAGGTCACTGTTTTTGAGATTTACCTCAGTCAAACTTATTACAGGGAGTTCGTTTACCACAGTCTTTCAAAAGCAACACAATTTACACAACACTATGTGATTAGTGGATTGCTGATTACCCAACCTGTGCAATAAGTCAGAATCCCTGCTAACACCTGAAACACTGCAACACAGAAACAATGATCACTGTCTGCCTTTTAAAGCCCTGCAAGCTTCATTCTAACTCAACCCCTTCTAAACCCCAGCTAAACAAGTCAGAAAGGATGGCGCAGCCCCTGTGAATTTAATTAACCAAAATAAATAAAAACATGGGAGTGGGAGTGCAGCGTCTTGTAAGTAAAGTAGAGTCCAGTAGTGCATTTTTACAATGTTCAGTCTTACAAACAAAACAGCTGTCCTTATTAACTTTCACTGATAAACACAATAACACAAACACTTGAATGTTCATTGAATCCACAGTGACCTCTTTAATAATCAAACATGCTGGACACCCAATTTAATTTAAAATTGACCAAGCGCATATGGCTGCTTTACAATAACAACAGGCTACTTGTAATATACTTGAAACAAGGTTTGTGCTCGTCAGATTGAAGCATGTTTTCTCAACACAAACTAAAAAAATCCTCCCGCTCATAAGGAGTTCAAACAGCTGTTCTTATTATGCCTTGGTGGTCCCCATTTGCGAGGATTGTTGGCTCTGTTGTAACTGCTGGATCTTCATGTTCATTACTTCAATTACAGCTGCAAAAAAGAAGACAAGTATAATATAAATCCAACGCTGCTATCGATTACATTACATAACATAACATTTTCCGATATGCACTCATATCCATCTTTTGTAATGGCATGGACACTGGAAATTACTGTTATTCTTTAATGTTAAAGACTCAATACTTGGCTTCATAAAAAAAAAACAAACAGTCATGGTTCATAAGTCCACTGATCAAACATTTGCTGTCCCAGAAAAAGCATATTTAGTTTCTTTATATATTGCTAGTTTAATCAATAAGAATATACATAAAATTCCTGCTAGATTAATAATTTATATTATCCAAATCCCAAAGAATAGTCACTAAAGTGACATTTGGCCCCTCCTTAGACTCACCCCTGTGTAGTGCAAGAATCGCATTGCAATACAGACAGCAGGGAGGGGCAGGAAATGTGCCAAATTTAAAGATTGGGCAGTTCATAAGCATACAAATGACTTTCAGTTGAGCTGTTTCTTAATTTAGCATGCTGTTCCTGTTGGATGGGAGAGGCTGAAAACATTGCTTTTCTTCACATTTGAACTATTCACTCAGGTGATTTGATGAACAACTTTTATTGTATTTTAGCTCTATTACCCTTCATAGCTTACTCAGAATAACCCTTGAAACTCTTTCCTGAGTGGTTTCTCTCATATTTAATTCCTATTAGAACAAAATGAGTGTGTTTGAATCAAAAGTTAGTGAGGGGGTTTCTGCCCCTAGTTACCCTGGATAAACCCGAATACTATTCTAATGGTTGTTGAACCACATCTTCATTGATAAATGCCAAGGTGTAAAGTCGTTACTAACCCAACAACAATAACATGCTGTTTTATATAACTTACACATGGGTTAAATCACCCAGCATTAGTGTACTAGGTTGAGGGTACAGGAGAGGTCATCAAATGTCATCTTTATAGGTTAATTCATCAAAATTCATATTAGCTAGCTATGCTGAAAGCTACTTAAGTATTTAGTTTACTACTCTTTAGTGTATAAAACAAAAACTGTACGGTAAAAAAGCCAAGGCTAAATGAACTAAAAAAAACAAACAGACAGAATGAGGACGAGTATGATGCCTGGCACAGACACAGTGAAGATGCGGGGGAGTTATGTTGCATTGCAAACTTATTATCCAATGGACAACACATTACATGAGTGGACATGGATTTTTAGCTGATATCATCTTCACCTTGTAAGTCTGTGTTTTTGTCAATGATGATAAAATGTGTTTATAAAGATACCTTCTGTACCAGGAACAACTGCAAAGGCACTATGAGTAATTTGGTTGTTATTTGGCACAATCTGTCACCACAACAGTATCACAACTCTGCAAGATACACACATGAAGCTTTGTCGATGAGATCAAAATGAAGGTAAAGTTTCAAGACTGAGGTTCGATCCATTCAAAAAGAGTCGACATTAACGTGGTGAAAATAATCATAATTGCTGTCGTCTAATTTTTAGGATAATTTCCTTTTAATTGAAGAAAACAACAAATAAAAAGTACAGAAACATGCATGTCATTGAATAAAATAAGTAATTCATCCCCCTTCAACCCAGCCAGAATTCTGACTCATACAGTGCTTAATATCAACCAGTATAATGTCACATGGAATGATGGTGCACTGAGATAAGGAAGTTACCTTGTTTCATGGCATGTTTTTCTTGTAGGGCCGGCTGAATTTTCTCTATCTGCTTTGTGAGGAAGTCTATTTTGCGCTTAAAGAATGCCTTTGAGTCTTCCACGTTCTGCAGAGACATAAAGGAGAAATCTCAACACAACTCAAACACATTTAAACATTTTGTTTCACTATAATCCATTCATGGCTTTTCAAATTGCAATTTTTTTTTTTTACCTTTTCAACATAGTATCCTGTCCCCACATCCACTAAAACGTGTTCCACATCATTTAATGTCCCAGGGACATACATCTGAGTAACAGGAATGTCAAGGACAAACATGCATAGCTCAAGATAACCATGGCGTAATTTAAAGCACATCATACAACACAGCAAAACACTTACTGTCCAGTGCAAACAAAAGGATACAGAACTGGTAAGAGGCACAAGGAGTTCTTTTCCTATATGAGAGAGGAGGAAGGAGGAGGTAATAATAAATCAAATTAAGCCACAGATTTCCAGCAAACATTACTGAAAAAGCAGAATTCTGTTTTTGGCCAGAAATGGTCGTGGGGGGTGTCATAAGAACTAATAAGGTTGTAACAAGTGTCATTTTTAATGTGATGACTGGTTATATCATTAGAGTGTGACGCTGTGTCAGCAAAGCTGATGTCGTACATATGAGCTCAGATCAGTGCCTCAGCCCTTCTGTGTTTTGCTCTTGCTTTTTTGTTTTGTTGAAACTGCAAAAGGGGTAATATCCACAAACTCAGTCATGTACACTATAATCCAGGATGTGTAGTTGATTTCTAATAGAGGACGTCGGATGAATGTCTTAGACCTTAGTTATTAAGAGTGGTTATTTGAGTTGCTGTTGTTCTTCCAGTAGCTCAAAGCAGTCTGACCTTTCTACTCTGACATCAACATGGCATTCATTTTGGAAACTCTGGACATTTGTGGCATTTAAACTCCAATACTCTTTACCGTTACATCCGTCTCTCTCACATTCACACTTGTGCTGACTTTCAAACCTCTCTAGGCTCTCTTCCACCTGCTCCTCACTCTCACTACATAACATTTATCAGTTAACTGGCAGGTTAAAAGGGGAAGTAAATAAACAGGGTAGTAGCTGCTACTTGCATTTCATTTGAATACCGGTTCATCTAATATATAATAATACGAGTAATTGCCGATATAGTCAATTTCACGCCTCTTGAGTGTTGAGATAAACATGTTTTTCAATCTACCAGAGGTGCACTGAATTAATAGGCTGTCAGAAGTTAAAATTATTACTCACCTTTATTGTTTTTGTTTAGGACATTCAAGCTATCTTTTGCCTCAACATACTTGGTCTGGACAACTTTGAGCTGACCTATCGAAGACGTCAAGAACTCAACTTCCTGCAAAAAGACACAACAACGTGTAGAAAGCAAGTGGCACACGGTTACCAACCAATGGTTTTATGCTTGACTTGATAAGGTGTGCCGACAACATCAACAACAATGGGTTTGCACTGTTAGCATCAGTGGTGCTAGCCGGCTGAATACCCGGGCCCGTTCTCAGCACGCTTAAAGCTCTGATTAGACCCCTTTATAAGGACACATTCCTCTCTCACACACACACACGGACAAACCAGGCACACTACCTGGTCTAGCTGGGTTTTCAGTCCCTCTAATTGAGGCAGGGAGAGGTCTGTCAGATTCACCGCCATGTTGGAAGCGTGATGCTAAGAGACCTTTAGTGATGCTGTTTCCGGGTTATGGAGCTGGACCGTCACTAGTCTGAAACATCGCCCCACTGCGGAGAAGTGAGGAAGTGAACCAGCTCCTTATGCCTCTTCAAGGAGAAGTATGTGAGGCTGACAGATGGGTTCAAGTTGGAGCTGGGATAACATCAGGGATCTGCACTGAGCCCCTTCGTGTTTACAATGGTGATCACTGACAGATGAGGTCAGGGAGGAGTTTCTGTGGACTATGATGTTTGCAGATGACACCGATCTGTAGTGAGAGCAGGAAGAAAGGAAAAGAGCCTGGAGAAGTGAGGATATACTCAGGAGAGAAGAGGAATAAAAGTTAATAGAACTAAGAAAGAATACATATGTGTGAATGAGAGAGGCAGAGAGGTGCAGAGGTAGTGAAAGTAGAAGTTTAAATACCTGCAGTCAACCATCTGAAGCAATGGACAGTGCACAAGAGAGGTGAAGAAGAGTGTGCAGGCAGGGTGGAGCCAAGTGTCCGGGGTGATTTGTGACAGAAGGATATCAACGAATGTGAAAGGGAAGGTTTACAAGGTGGTAGTGAGACATGCTTTGATGTATAGTTTGGAGATAGCTGAAATGACTAAAACACAGCAGTCCGAATTGGAGGTGGCAGAGTCGAAGATGAACTGAAGACGCTTCTTGGATAAAAGATGAAATGTCTTCAAGCAAGTCCAGATGCTTTTTTTTTCCCCCCCAAGCTCCATAGACTACGATGACCTGGATAACTGAGACCCTTCACAGACAATCGAAGATGTAGTTTTCAGTGGGAGAGATCAGGATTTAGTAATGAGTACACAGAGGGAATAGCAGTTTGATGAGGTAAAGCTGAGATGGTTTAGACCTGTGAAAAGGGGAGATGGCAGATGTATCAGACAAAGGATCTTGAAGATGGAACTGCCAAGCAGCAGGAGAAGAGAAAGACAACAGAAAATATTCATGTATGTAGTTAAGGATGGTATGCAGAGGGTTTGTGTGACAGAGGATAGAGTGTGATGCAGGCAGATGATCTGCTTTCAATCTGCTCAGGCCAAAACAAGAAGAAAAATATTGCTGGATATAGGCCCTATATAAAATTTATTTTTTGTGCTCGTGACAAAATAAAACTAAAACTGCAAGAGCACCCAGAAAGTGTGGACATCCACCAACTGCTGTTAAAAACTAATAAATTATTCCAAAGAAATAACACCATGCATGCCCCATGGGTGCAAAGTTCAAAACAGTGACTAGAAAAACATTCAGCAGTGATACGAGAAGATGGACTATGGGGGGCTCCTTCCTGAAGACATTTTTTGTGTCAAACACTTTTATACTGTTACTCTTCTATTTTTGTATTGGTTTAAGGTAGAGAGCTTTATGTAAATATGTCAGGTACCACAGGCACCAGGTTCAATGTACACTCATTGGCCACTTTATTAAACAAACATTGCTAGTACTGGGTTGGACCCTCTTTTTCCTTCAGAACTGCCTTCATTCTTCGTGGCATAGATTCAACAAGCTGCTGGAAACATTCCTCAGAAATGTTATTCCATTTAAACATGAAAGAAACACAGAGTTGCTGCAGATTTATCTGCTGCACATCCATCATACCAATCTCCTGGTCAACCAACTCTCAGAGATTGAGATCTGATAATTGTGGAGACAGATCTGGGCTTCATGTCTTTACGTAATTAACAGGGCACCGACAGATTTTGTGTGAAAAAACATTTATTATATTTTAAAAAGGAGTTCATTCTATACATTAATGATGAATTAAAAAAAAAAAAAAAAATCCCAAGTTATTTAAAACATTGACACACACACACAAAAAAAAATCAAAACAATGGTTATATAACATTATTTTTATAATGTTATACTCAAAATGCATTAAAAAAAAAACAAACAAAAAAAAACAACACCTCAGCGGCTCCCTATGATAAGTGCACTGGCAGGCCGTATACCACGGGCGCAGAACCTATCAGATATTTCAAGTGAGTGGCCTGCCGAGACGACCCCATGAAGTCGAGGAGCGGTGCCCCGGAGCCAGCAGAAAACCACGACTCTAACAAGGCCTTGGTGAAGCGATCAATATCCCGATCTGTGACATCCCAGAGATTTCCCAAGATGAATGGGCTAAAACAAGCAAACAAAAAAAAAATAAATCAAAAAGATGATGACCATAAGACATGTTACAAACTAGATACTCTACAGGGTGGGCCATTTATATGGATACACTGTAATAACATGGGAATGGTTGGTGATATTAAAGTCTTGTTTGTGGCACATTAGTATATGCGAGGGGGCAAACTCCTCAAGATGGGTGGTGACCAAGGTGGCCATTTAGAAGTTGGCCATCTTGGATACAACTTTTGTTTTTTTCAAGAGGAAGAGGGCCATGTGACACATCAAACTTATTGAAAAACAATGGTGTGCTTGGTTTCAACGTAACTTTATTCTTTCGTGAGTTATTTACAAGTTTCTCTTTGTTCACAGCCATTGACATGTCGAGGAGGTTAACACGTGAGGAGTGGATCGAAATTGTGTTGATATCTGGTGAACGCAGTAACCAGGTCATTGCAGCAGATTTCAATGCAAGACACCCTACGAGACCACCCATCTCCCATGCTACAGTTAACAAACTGCTTGCTAAGTTTTGTGAAACTGGTTCAGTGTTGGATTTGCCAAAATGTGGACACAAGAAAACTGTCACTAATGAAGAAACATCAGTGGCTGTCCTAGCTTCATTCAGCAAGAGCCCACAGCGTAGCACTGCAGCATCTCAATGAGGATGACCCAGATCGGCGCACCGAATTTGCAGAATGGGCAAAACAAAAATTGGAACTGGACCCTCAGTTCACGCAGAAGATTTTGTTCAGTGATGAGGCAAACTTTTATGTGAATGGTGAAGTTAACAAACAAAACCACCGCTATTGGTCTGACACTAAACCACATTGGATGGATCCCTCCAAGACTGTTGGAACAACAAAAGTGATGGTTTGGTGTGGTATATGGGGTACAACGATAGTGGGTCCATTCTTCATCAATGGAAACCTCAAGGCCACTGGATATTTGAAATTGCTACATGATGACGTGTTTCCCTCTTTATGCACTAAAGCTGGCACGTTCCCCGAGTTTTTCCAGCAAGATGGTGCACCACCACATTATGGGTGCCATGTCCGAGCATTCCTAGATGAACAGTTTCCTGGAAAGTGGATTGGTCGTCGTGGGCCAGTTGAATGGCCCCCAAGGTCTCCCGATCTGACCCCCTTAGACTTTTATCTTTGGGGTCAAAGAAGATGGCCGACTTCTAAATGGCCACCATGGTCACCACCCATCTTGAGGAGTTTGCCCCCTCACATATACTAATGTGCCACAAACAGGACTTTAATATCACCAACCATTCCCATTTTATTACGGTGTACTATATAAATGGCCCACCCTGTACATAAGATTCCCAAATATTCCTTCTGTTAACAACAGTTTGTTTCAAAAACTTGCAATTAAAACTGCAACAGCAGTATTAAAAAAAAAAAATTTATGTTTATTTTTCTTTATTTAAATTTTTGTTTTTAGGTTGTAATCATAAGTGCTTTGTTTGTAGTGCACACATTAAAAATAAATGCATACAATGAAAATGTTTCACATCAGCTATTATAACTGCTTCAGCCATCAAAAGGAAATGCTGTGCATTTCATATGATCACGTTATCCAGTTTTCATTCAGCTGCACATGAATGAAAATGCAAAAATATCTTACCAGCCTGCTATGATGTAATTTAGCACAATGCCATTTCCTTCCTGCTGTCCCCGGACAGCCAGGGCTCCGCTGCTGCAGCCAAACAGCAGAGATGCTGCCCTCAGCGGCCGTTTGAGAACAGCCTGGCTGTCCAGGAACCGGGCTCCTGCTCCATGGCCCACATAACTAAAATCATGGAGAGATAGATTAAAAAAAGTGAAACTCACAAAACGAACAGAAAAAAAAAATAAATAAAAAAAAAATAGAAATACAAGGTAAAAAAAAAGATGGATGGAAATCTGATGACAGAACTGAATGTTACGAAAAACAAGCCCTAATTATGTAAAATAGAATGACTATTATATGTTTGACAAAGAGAAAGTTTTATTTTTGATTAAGAAATCAGTCCCAGTGTGAACCATCTACAGTAAAGCTCAGGGTCACCATCCAGACACCTTCACTTTCTGCATACTGACCCTTACTTATCTCCAGAAGGCCCTCAAAGTAGCACATTAAGCTTTGGGTCTTTTTGTACACATCTCTATGTACACATGGATTTGGACTCGTTCTTTGCCTGGGTAACTCAGACACAGGCAGACTTGTCCTCAAGCTACTCCAACAAGACCGTGGTTGAATTATTTTTACTAATAGATAAACTCTCACCCCAACCTCTTTCCCTTAAGCCCTGACAGGTACACCAATAGCATGATGCTGCCAAGATGAGAGTATTACCCAAGTGATGAAGTGCCTTGGAGTCCATTACAGTGCTTAGTGGTCTGCTTACAGAGTTAATTTTTACAAGTATGTATATATATGTAGTTCATTCAGGTTGACATTATTGGTTTTGATGCGTTTTTAAGGGAGACCTTTTTTTTTTTTAAGAATTTTAAAGTGAATCTTGAAGAGAGAAAAATGTTCAAACAATAAAGGGGTTTGAATCTGTAGTTAATTTTTACTTGAAAAACTGAAACTCACATGTAGACGTCTTTTGTAGCAACAGCTTCTTCTAGTCGGCCCAAGGCAGGTGCAGCTCCACACACTCCTTCCCAGTCCGGTTTACTTTAATGAGAATAGAAAACTGAACTGATGAAAAACATTTATGCATGGACTTGTGCTCAATTACTGATATGTTTCAGTCTCACCTGCAAAACCAGTCTTTGAAACGCTCCTGGGAGTTTCCTAAATTGTCATCAGGATCGAGCACATAAAACACTTTCTTTGCATCCACACCACGCCTCAAAATAGACTCGGAGTCAGTCTAAAAGAATGATTGAAATAATGATAACATTGCGACTATTGAAATCAACTATTTCATTAGCAATACAGACACTTTGCATTAATCCTTGACAGCATGGGAATGTCTTTATTAGCATTGCAGTTAATGAGAGGTGTGAATGTTAAACACCTTAACATACATGTATGAGTCCTACCTGACAGTTATAGAGCTTAATCATACCTCTTTTTGAATGCTCAGTCCAAGCAGCGAGTGCAGAGAAGGCATCCGACTTACAGAGCTAGACTTTAAGACGGGAATGCTCTCCCACGGCAACTTCTGAAGGTACTGCAGCAAAAAGCACAAAAGCTCATAAGCAGCAAATACTTTGTCTTCTCACAAGTGATACATTGCAGTGGTGTTTTTCAACTCTTAGTGACACACATGCCTGCATTAGCTATAAAAGTGAATTCAGTATTTCACAGAGATGATGAAACCAACCTTGTCAAGGATTAGAACCACGTGATTTCGGGGCTCATCCCTCTGTAAGAGCTGGGACACAGCAGTGTGAAGAAGCTGATCACACTCAGTGTCCCACTGTGGAGAAACTCCTAGAGTGAATCTTTTCAAATCGTCTTCAGATAGCACAGGAGATGCAGAAAGCAGAACCTAAGACAAGTCAGAGGCATTAGTGGTCAGAATAATCGATTAGAACCTGATGTTAAAGATCCATAGAAATGAAACAAAAAACAAACAAAAAAACACCACCTTCAACATCTCTTCTTGCACTGGCACTCCCCTTGCAGATAATGCCTTGTAAAGGTGTTGGGTCTGTTTGGAAAGCTCAGCATCCAGTGAAAGGGGTAGAAGGAAGGTTCTCCAGCATCCAAGCAACCTCTCCATGTCCTTCAAGAGTTGCTGAAGGTGAGATAGCAAAATGTTTCCACTTTAAAAGAACGCTCTAAAACAGCAATTCACATTGCTCATAGAAATTTTGTTTCCATGACACTTTTTGGTCTAAATGACTGTTTAACAAAAGTACGTGAATAATGCAGGCACTATGAAGTCCAGCAACGTCATTTATCTGTAATACTTACCTCAACTCGAGAGTCGAGAGTCCTGCGGCCCTCCCACCACTTGGCTTTCTCAGACACACAGCTCACAACCTTCTGCTCGACCAGAATACTATCCATCTCCTGGACTAACTGGCTAATGGGATGCTGCACAACAGAAAGTCAAAGTTAGTCATTATCTGTTAAAAATATGATTTAAGGGTCTTATAAACAAAGCTGGACAAAGCACTGGGTGCTGTTGAGTGTCACGACTGAGGCATGAAGTCACAGAACCAAACAAAGTATTTAAATTCAGGCGTCAGATTATGACAGTAATAAAATTCCCTTACTTGATTGTTTCTAGATTTAAGCTCCCTAGTAGATGCACCTATGCTATAAATTTGAAAATCCTAGGTGACTTCTTTCTTAAGCTATTGCATTCACAAGATTTTTAGAAAACTTGACCTCTGACGTTGACGAGATTAAAAGTTGTCTGAGATTTTTAATAGATACACTTATGGTATAAAAATCCTACGTCTCCTTGTTCATGTTATTGTGTTCACAAAGTTGGGTGGTAATACCCCATCAGTCTTTTTATGGCTGAGAGGTAAAAACTATGTTAGTTTACATTTTCATTTTGCATTAACTGTAAATGTATTTGCTTTAACGGAAAAAAATAGATCAACAGTCTGCTGAAAACCTTCACCTTTTGTTTAGATGTGTCAATATAAACTGTGACAGGAGCAGAACTTTTCTCCAGACGTGTCAGCATGATGCTGTTGCCCATTTCTCCTGGTTTGACTCCCATTACAGACATCACACATGCCGTCACTCCTAAAACAGAAAGTATAGACAGAGAAACTGTCAAATGATGTTATTTAGGTCACATTGATAATGCAAATTCTGCTTTTACTTAGCTTAGCCTTTCAAATGCTAAAGATTCTGACATAGTTGGGCTATGGATGCTAAAAAAGAAGACGCTCACTGCTGTCAGGGTAGCAAGAGAAATCAAAGAAAGTATTATTCTACCTGAAGGAAGGTGCTGGATTTGTTGGATAAACTCTTGGCCGTGGGTCTCTGGAAAAGTCGAGGGGTCAGCTGTTGGGAATGAAAAGATGTTCTCCATCTGAGTCAGCCTCTGTTCACACACAGTCTGAGTGAGCTCATTCAGACTCAGAGTATGCATCTTGTCCTCCAGCTCACTGGAAGCCTTTTTCAGCTTTCTATTACAATAGAAATGACAGGTATCAGAAAATAGAATGTCATGAGTGGAAAATCATAAATTGACACTTCATATTACAGGTGCTTACTTGAGACAACTGGCTATATGCCTGATTGTGCGATGCCGACTTGTGATGCCCACAGAATGGCTATGTAGCATTGCTGTGGTTATAGAGTTTTGCTGTCCCGTAGTCAAGGCCAAAAGAGCACACAGGGTCGGATAAAGAGTGGGAGGGGGGAAGTGCTGAAGAGTCAACCACGCTGAATGGAGCAATGACTGAACATCCTTCAAAGTGAGATTGTCTGAAAAAAGATGTTAAGGATGAAACTTCATTAGGAACTCCACATCTAATATATAACTTCCATGTTTATTTTTCTATTGTTGTGGTCCTTCTTTGACACTTTGGATCAGATAATTACATTTTAAAACTTAAAAACCGTGTTAACGTACAAATCTGGTTTACAGTCGAGGTATCATAGCCTTTGTTTTACTTTATAAAGCAACCCTTCCTTTATAGTACTTGAACTCATTTTACATTGTTTTCCTTTTGCTGGCACCCAATCATAAGATACAAGTATAAATCCAGTCCATTAATAATACTGCATCATCTGAATTTGGCTCACCTGGCCTGCTGTCTGCATGAGAGAGGTGGATTTGTGCATTCTCTCTCAGATGACCTCTGCTTCTGAGAACAAACAGCTCATCTCTCTCCAGATTACCACACATATCCCTCCGCAGCACCTCAAAATCCACGTCTAGAGAAACAGTCAAGATATTCTGTTAGAGACTATAGTGACCACTATGGATATTTGTATTTGCTTGCAGATATTTGTTCCTCAAGTAAATGTTGTGAAAACTAGAACTACGCACTTTGCTGACAAGAGAGTTAGGGAGAAACTTCTCTGTAATCTGAATTCACTGATGTAATTTAAAAACAAAACAGCAATACATGTGAATGACTGACATGTAGATTTTTTTTTAAGTTCCAAAATGTGCACAAAATACATACTGTTATCTTTACTTGCAGCTGAATTGTCCTCAGCATCTGATGTCCTAAGTTGTTCAATGCTCATGTCCAGAATTTCTGGAGTTTCCTCCTCAATGGTCCTCATTGTGTCTGGTTCCTCCACAGCATCTGCGGAAGCTTGTTTTCTGGTTCTTCTTGTTGAACCAGGCCGACAGACGAATGTCTCGTCCTCAGAAGAAGCAGCACGAGGAACCACGGTGCTTTTTTTCCCTCTAACCTGCCTCTTGGGGGGAACCTTCTCTGCAGGTGCATCTGGGGTTGTTTTGGTATTGTGGCCAGCTCTCCTAGCAGTTGTTCGTGTCTTAGAGGCTTCAGCTTTTACTTTGGGCTCTGCCTGCGCATTAGCCTCTGAGTCGCTTTCATCACTAAATTCCACCTATAATTAAAATTTAAAGACATTTTTCTTATTTTTGCATAAAATTGGAGTGCACATCATGAAATAATAAAACCTCACATCATTAGATGCTTACCTTGAAACGGGATTTCTTTGTTCGTTTAGGAGCAGCAGGCACAGGCTGAGCTTTGCCTTGAACTGGAGACAACTCTTCATACACATGAAACTGTAGCTTAGGAGCAGTCCTTGATGGTTTCTGCGCTGAAGCAGGGCATCTTACCTTCTGTACAGGAGTAAGGGCCAAAGTAGGTACCGCTGTGTTGAAGTCATAAGAGCTGAGCTCTTTAACAAAAGGATAAGACTTTACAGTTACTGGTGTGATAGGAACCTGACTCTTCTCTTTGGTTGAGGAGCTTGTGACTCGAATCTTAGGTTTGACAGACCTGGTCTTCTTTGCCTCCTTTTTTGGATCAGCAGTAACTGAGTTTTTAATGACGTCTTTAGATTTTTTCAGTACAGATGCAGGAGGATCAGTTTTCTGTTCTGATTTCAGGTCTTTGCCCTCTTTCGGCATATTCCAAGTCCAAGCTTTTGAGAAGAGCTCCTCAGGAGTGCATTCGTTTTTGGCAGCCAAGCTTATCAAGGATGCAATGGCTTTGGCTGTCATTAGGCCTGCTCTCACAGGCCTTAGCATTGGAGAAGGTGTAGACTCAACAAAAGCTAACCCAGCTTCCAGTATTTTCCATATAGCACAGACCTTGGTAAGGCTCGGATCTACCCCAGACAAAGCCATGTGCAGATAAACACGGCCAACTATATCCTGCATTAGGGAGGGTTTAGAAATAATCTTGCCAGTATCGTACAGAGGGAAGAGTTTAGCCAATTTTACTCCAAGTTTGGCAGTAACAGTCTTAGAGCGGGATAATGTTGCCCATTGAAGTTTGGAGCTGACACTGGTGTCATTCGGATCCAGCTGAAGAAGCAGATCAGCTTGTGCAGCTGCCCAGCGAGCAGTGGCACGACCTAGACAGGGTTCGGAGCAGCAAGGGCACTGACATTCAGGTTCATGGGTCAGTGACGACAGCCAGCGGTGAGGCAGGGCTTTGAGAGGTGGAGAGCCGGACAGATCCTTCACTATAGGCTCTTTGGAGGTCCACCTGGTGCTCAAGATGTCCTTGAGATCATCCTCTATGGTTGGAAGAGGAGACTGAGGTCTCTGGACAGGACGACCTTTCCTTGGCTTGATTTTCACTTCAGCCCTCTGCACCTGATCAGAAAAATCTTTGGGAAAACAAAAGAGAAAAAAAAAGTTACAAAACAAAACAACAACCTTGCAACATATTTTATAATTTCACGTGGCCTCTGGTAAGTCCAGTCTCATTGTCTATTGTGACTCAATAACATGAAAAGCAACATTTCAGTTGTGATCATATCATTACCTTTTTTTGGTAGTCAACACTATTAAACTAACATCTGGCCCCATGTGACGGAGCTATACATTTACAGACCTGTGGAGCGCTCCAGAAGATTTCTGACGATGTCCAAATCAGTTCTACTTTCATCTTTTTCTCCCTGCATCAGCTCCAACTCAGCTTTTATCACCAGCAACTCGGAACATCTACAAAACAAACAACAAAATAAAACACTGTTAACAGGAATTTATATTTTACTGTGCTCAGTGTAAAAAAAACCAAGCCACAATAAAAATGTCACTTCAATACATTAACATCACCAATGTAGACAAGCATATAGACAAATATCTCATAAAAACTGCATTTTAACTCACTACCATGTACATACTGGCTGAGTGTTTGAAGTTTTATGGCCAGTTTCAAGGCTTCTAGACACTGTAGTCTGGCGTCATTAATGGCCCCGCAGTCGCTCCTCACAGACACCATCTTCTTAGAACAGTTTAGCAGTTCTGCAAGCAGCTGCCACTTAAGTGCCAGGTTATCTCCTGCTCATAGGGGATAAGAAGGGAATAGGAAGACAGTTACAAGATGCAAAACAAGCACCGATGACTTTCAGAATGAGGGACAAACATACCCTGGTTGATGAAAGCCACGTTTGTGCTACTGTTGCTGCTCGTGGTAGTCCCATAGAGGCCCTTTCCCACCAAAGTGACCAGAAGGCTGCAAAGAAGCTTTAGGCTCTCGTACAGGGCACCATCTGAAGTACTTATACCTAAGAGATACATACACACAGCTCCTTACCTGATTATACTATAGGTGAAACTTCTTCGCCATATTCTAACAATGCAAAATTAAAAACACACAAGGCCATCTGGCTCAAGAAAGAGTTGCAAGTGCTTCTAACCTTGTTCCATTATAAGATTTTTCTGAACTTGGGGAAGCAGAGCTGCATCTATGCTCAAAAAAGAAGCGCTTGTTTGCAGAGTCCGTGCACGCAGCAAGTACCAGCTTTTTGACTGTTTCTGCTGCTTCTTTAGTTCCTTCAGCACTTCAATAAGGCAGCGAAGTCCACAGTCAATCTGAAATGGGAGCAAACACAAGAAGGGCAATTAAAAGACAAAACCCCGCCAACAATGATAACTTGCAAGAATAATATGTTTTAAAAAAATCAAAATCAGTGGATTAATGTGAAGAATGCTACATACCTGCCCATTGTTGTAATGGCATTGAGCTTTCACCAGGATTGCCAGTAAGGACAAGGATGAAGATCCCTCTGCTGTGTTACTTGGGAGAACTGATTCCACTTGGTCTAGCTGTGTCTAAAAACAATATGGTGCATTTGGATATTGCCTCTTATTAAACGAAAGCATATAAAGTAAGAAAGGTTACTAAACAGCATGCATTACCTGCGCCAGTTCTGTGGAGCCCAAATCAAGAAGAATACTGGCTGAATGAATGAGCGAGCTGGCACAGGCCTCGTTATCAGCCAGTTGCCTTGAGAAGTCCGTCAAAATCTGGAGAGCCTTCAAAGCCTGGAGAGGCTAAACAACAGAAAACCAAACAGTTACAAGAAATCTCTCTGGACATACACTTATTCTGGTAAAGTTTGAGATCATAACTATTTAACATAATTATTATTTAACACACAAAAAGGATTCAATCATGTCTTTTTTTGTCTTCTTTTTTTTTTAAGTGGATGAATTGGTGTTTAGATAACTTGCTGGAAACAAAAATTGCAATTTTAATGAAAACTGGATTAATGGCCCAACATGGTCAGTGAATATTCTTGCAACACAGCAAACATACCATTACTTGCAGTGCAGCTTCAAATAAAAAACAAAACAAAACAAAAGAAAAAAAAAAACACGTTCAACCAATTAATTTTTCATTGGTTTGGTTTTACTGTATCCAAATCCAGCTTTAAAAGGTTCAGCAATTCATTAAAATGATCTCAATGACAAACTTAAAATTTACATTTCATGGTTATATAAAAAGCTCAGAATCTATTTGTACAATAAAAAAAACAAACAAAAAAACCCAAAGTTAAATGCATAGAGAGACTTTTTTTTTTTTTCTTTTAAATGTGGTTTAATAAAATTTGACTGGTAGATATACATCATACTTGTATCCAAGTGACAATACAGTTGATTCTGATAAGCGTTAAAGTGCCAAAGAGTGTTTGAAAGTGGTTACCAAGTGGCAAAATGTGCTTCTAGAATGACTGATATTAGCAAAACGGAGCATAAAGAAAACATTTTACACATCCTGTGCTGTTACCTTTCCCATGAGTCTGAACAGCGATGCAGTCACACCAATGGAGCGACACGTCTCTTTTGGCTCTCTGACAGAAGGCAGGGTTTCACTCTGAAAAATAGTGGTCCAAATATCCAAAGCGCTTTCCAACGGCTGACACAACTCTGAAGACAAAAAAATACAAGAAAAAAAAAAGAAGAGGGCTGTAAATATCACACAAACATATCCAGTAACAAACAATAATCAGTTTAGATTTGACTGACGGGGGAAAAAAAGTTTCTTACTGTGCTCTGCAGTCAGGTTGAAATGCAGCCCTTCATAAACCGGAATACTGTCCTGTGTTTTCTGCTTGTCTTCATAATCAAAATCATTGTTTCCTATGGAATTGGTCACACACTGTGTCTGCTCACGCAGCTCTTTCCTTTTTCTGTCACTATCAATGGCCTGGTTAAAAAAAAGAAAAGAAAAAAACAAACAAACAACAATTAATCCAAACACAAACAAATAAGAAGTATCAAACTAACACCAGAAACATTACATAAAACGAGGAGGCAAGCTAATATGGCTGTTGTCCTTCTCTAAAGAGCCAATCGACTGCTGAACTGGGAAACAGCTTAGCCACTTATGTTCGTGAAACATATCATGAAACTGTGCACGTGCACATGCAGAGTATAAAGCTTTTAAAAAGTATTTCGGGACAAAGCCATCAGACTTTGATGTCTGGTCTTTACTGGACTCAACTGCTGATTCCATACACAGCTCCCTTAAAATTAAAATATATGTCTCTCTTCCCATTCATAGGGACCTCTAAATAACCTCTCATGGCTGCCACTATGCAAACTGGACTTTACACTTTCAGTTTTACTCCTTCTCACACCTTTGTGCAAACAAACAACAGCAATCCACAAAAACAAGCAGATGATTGATGACACAGCGCTCACCTCCTGAAGGTTCTTCTCTAGAGTGCAGATGTAAAGCCATAGCAAAGCATGGGCTTTGTCATCCTTCAGTTTGTCTGCATTCTCTGGAGTCTCTGGTTCTTCATCAAGAAGTCGTAGAGCTTCGTGAATAAAATCCACTGCTGAGCTGTGTACACAAATAATATGACATAATGAGCACAGAGAAAACATTTACTTTCCATAGATGGTGATAACCCAAGTACACAGTTTGGTGGTACACTAAAGAATGTATTTTGTCTCTCAAGGGCCAGAGTTCATTAGAACTGGTGCAAAAAAAGTTCTTACCAGTCAGTCTGTTCACTGAAATCCTGGAAGCACACAACTTTGGCCATTTCACAGAGGTAAACAGCCCGCAGATGTATATGGGAACTCTCCTCGTGACAGATATCCAACAGATCACACAGAGTGTTGTACCGTTCCTGGGCTGTATCTCCTGGCATCTCCTTGTAAGCACTAAGCTCTTCCTCCAAAAGGCGCAGCATTACATTCTCATCAGGTACATCAGGACCAAAACCGTCACGCAACGTCCTGCTCAAGAAATGGCCAACACAAAACAAACATTTATTTTTTTAAATCAATATTCTACTCATTTAATATTGTTAGAAAAGACAAATTTAAGACAAGCATACGATAAAAGTCACTTCATTAGTCCTTGTTGGTACCTGAGCCTAATGTCTCCTTCAGAATTACATGCTGCATCAGTCTTTGTTTTCACCCACAGCGATACAGGTTCAGTCATGTGAGCAGTGATTTTGTCCCCCAAAGCCTTCAGCCACAGGATCACCCAGTCCAGAGCTCGATCATACTGCCCAGTCCGCCGTGAAGTTTGCACAGCCAACATGAAGGGCCGGCTCAACTGTTCACAAACGTAAAAACAGACTTTTTAAAGAAAGTACTCCAAATATTTAGCAAATATAATAAATTTCCCATACGTTATGTTGGTTTCATTCGTAAACCAACTGCTGCAGTCTGCATACCAATGTTTGTCATAAACCCCCAAATTTCCCCCTAGCTGTGCCTCACTACAAAATATGACCAGAGATATAAGATTACACAATCATTAAAGAACACTTACCCTATCCACAGAGAGAGAGGCAGGGCAATTTTTGCACAGATCCCTGCAGAGGATTTCAACTAGGATAAAGGCTTTGTCATAGAGACGTCTGTTGTACAACCCACAAGCCAAGTTGCTCACAGCAATTACTAGAAGACACATGAACACAAAATGACAAATAAAAAAAGTCACAAAAACCCTGACCAAATAAACTGAACTATTTACCTTATGGTATTTCTTATTTGAGCTAGAGACAAAAGAAAGTCAACAAAACTTTCACGTAATTATATTCTTTAAAAGCAGTTTTGTTACTTGATGTTTCATTTATGCACGTCAGGAAAAATCCTTCTATCTAAAGTATGGTATAATTTAAGGAACCCTTTCATATAATTTCATTTCAAGTGAAATGACAACATTAATAACAGAAAATCACCTGCTTTGATGACAATGTTTTCACTAGACAGTTTATGCAGTTCTGTCATCATCAGTCCAGCTGTGGCTTGGCAGTAAAGCAGCACTCTTTCCAGTGTGTCACTGTCCTCCAGCTACGTACAACAAATCACAACCAACAGTTAAACCAAGTACAATCAGAACTGAAAAAAAACAACAACACAGAAATATATGATTTTTCAGTTTTGCCAACACAGTCCTCATCATCTACAGAAACACTTTTGACTGTATGTGCACAAGTCAAACAGTAATAAACCAGAACAATTCTATTATCTATAACAGTGGTTAACAAGCAGCTTTCTCTTTTTGAATTTGTTTACCAAAATGTTTTTGTTTTTTTTAAAAAAAATGAGCTATAAAGCAAGAACTTTCCAAGTTCAGTTTAAGAGAAATATATATATATATAAAAAAAGATCAAAATCATTCTATATTTTTCCCTGGTCATCCATGCCCCTCCTGCAGTGGCTCTAATCCCCACTGTTAGAGAACCACAGCTCTGTATTGGCAGACAAAGTACATATTTTTTTTCCCTCTTTCTTCTTTTCTAAATTAAAAAACAAAATCAACAACAACAAAACAACAACAGTAAAAGAAGAAGAGCAAAAGAAAGTTATTAACAGCACAATGTAATTATAAGAGAAAATATCTAGTTGGGTCTTAGTTTTGTTACTTTCCTTGAAAAACATAATCAAAACAATGTTATGTTGTCACTCTATCCATCCCTACTTACCTCAGATGCAAGCATGCTCTCGTAGGCAAACTCAAAGCCTTTGTAAATACTGAAGCAAAGCGACTTCTGTAGTCTGCTGCACTCGGCCTGGCATGACAAGTTCTGAAAAAGTAAATGTAAAAAAAAAAGAAAAAAAGAAAAGCACTTATAATCAGGAAAAAGTCTGTTCTTCCAAACTTCAACCCATTTTGACTCGTCAGAGGCAATGCTAACCTTGTTTAGTATCCTCATTACGCACTCTTGGTGTTCCTCAAAAAAAGAAAACAAAGCCAGTAGCACCGGTCCACTTAAACCCTTGTCATACCCACTGTCGACAGCCCACACAACAAAGCTGCACCCTTCCAGAAGAGCATGACCTTCTCTGTCACCCAGGTTACCAGAGACTGATCTCACGGCCCTAGCACACTCTGTTAAAGCCTGGCGAGCCTCATCACCTGCTTTCACTGTTGAATGAATCATTACTCCCCATTTGGCAAGCACCACTGCTGTACACTGGCAGCTAAGAAACTCTGAGGCCTTTCTCTCAATTTCACTCAGGAAGGAGGAAGCCAGCCTGTGGTGGCCAGCCTTACACAGCACCTTCAATATAATCAGCACCATTTCAGAAAGCACATAAAAACGTGACGCTGCACGCTGCTTTGAGCCATCCCCATCAGAGTCTTGATCACCAGTCCAACATGTGTTAAAAAGTGTGTTCATTTCCTGTAGAAGAATGGAGGTATCCTCCTTTGTCATCACTCCACAGCTACTCTCAAATTCAGTGATGATATCTTCAATGTATACAACAGCTTTAGGCAGAGATGGAGTTGCATTTTCAGTGTCCAAAAGCAAAAGAAAGCTCAAAGCCTGCATCTGGCAGCGCAGTTTGTCTTGAGGATTTAAGATTTTCTTGTCTTTGGCAGCAGATAGTCTGTTCCACAGCACGGAAAAACAGCTCCTCACAAGAACACAGTAGTCTTCTTCATCCTACAGAAAATACAAATTTTGTTAAAGTATTAATTTTTCAACTCAATGTCGGACATACTTCACAAGATACTCTTGTAGAGAAAGCAACGCATACCTGTTGGGCTTTAGAAAGACGACTGTAAAGTAGTCCAGCTATGTGGCTGCACAGAGTGTGAACTTCTATGCTGCTTAGCTTTTTGACAATATGGAAAACAATCTTTTCCATGTATAAGGGGTTGCTCTGAAGCACAAGTGCTGCAAAGATGTCATAGCCATGAAGAGAAAGCTCCATCAGCTTCACCAACTGAGCGATGTGCTCCAAGTCAAGGCCTCCAACTCCAAGTTGATGGTTACAAGCTCTGATGATCCGGTCACACAGTGTGCGACCCTGAAGCCCGGGCTTACCCTTTACATAATTCTGCAAAATAAAGACCATACATAAATAAATCCAGCTTTCAAATCGAGAACGTAGAGGCAATTAATAATGGATTAATATAGGTACATTAACAGCTTGTGTCAGACTAGCAATGTAACGTGAATTCTAAAGTTAATAGTATTCTTCTTAATAAACCCAACCTCGAGTTCGTGGAATAAAAGTTCCGTTTCTCTCACGGAAGCAGTCCGCTTGATGTATTCGTCCACCTTTAAACACTTCATGACGACAGCTGTGGAAAACACGTTAGCCAAGAGTAAATAAAAGATAACTTAAACTTCAATACAGTGGCTAGCCTAGTTAGCGTTAGCAACAACGTCAATACACTATGACGCTATAACAGAATTTTAACCGAGAACAGTTACTGCGACTTACTTGAAGGTCGACGTCTTTAAAAATGTTTTTTGTGTGTAGATAAACAGGTTTTTAGCTGCCCGCAATAAGCAACATTTCCACAATAGTGTAATGTTGTTTTTAATAGTGTACGTTAAAAAAAAAATTACTATCAATGTCCGCCGCTTTCCTCTCACAGAATTTACTCCCCCGCTCACTGTTTTTAAAAGATCGTTGAAGACCAATCCGACAAGACATCCGTTTTAGCCGGAAACAGAATGAATTATGGGTACCGTAGTTTTATTGAGTCTCACTTCATATAAATCGTACATTAGCCGGAAAAATGCAGAAATCACACTGAGAACTCATTGTCAAAATCTTAAATTAAGAAAAATATTATAAGCAGTAATTAAACTTTATGCTTGTAAATAATTATACATGTCCATTGTCGTATTATATATTATATTGAGGAACACATGTTTGTAAACTATTAAATAGCGTCATGGGGGTGTAAAGAGTATTTCATCCTACTCCTTACTAGACATTTAAATTGTGTGGCATATGGAGTTATTAATGGTGACTTAATTTTGTTTCGATTTTTACTTTGTTTTCTGTTGCTCTTTTATTTACATGTTTCAAATGAAGCAGTCAATCACAATCTATTTTCAGCCCATATAAATCAAAGATAGCTCATTATTTCATTTATATGTTAAAGGTATTAGTGCCATGTTGTACTTAATTATCATAATTATTAATAATAATTAATTATTAATTAATAATAATGCACAGTGACAATGGTATTTCAGAGCACATTTTGAGTCTAAAATGTGGTTAAAAGAGGAGAAGAAATCTGATGTAATATTGGACAGCTCTCATATAAAGGGAAACAGTTACAGATAACTGAATAGCTGTATTTTATATAAACTTCAGATTGAAATAAAGTGACAGGCATTATATTTGGGTGCATAAAATTGACAAAAAAACCTTTTTTGCACAGCAGCAGCAGCAGCAGTGAGATAAGCAATGAAGGGAAGTGATCACCCTTGGGATTTGGTGAAGGAGTCCACTGTGAGACAATTTTTTTTAAATTAATATCTTTATTTATATTGCACTCTCCTTAAACATGGTTTACAAAGTGCTTTCAAAGAAGACAGTCAGGTCATGTGCCCATGCCTTATAAATAATCCCACAGTTGAACTACTGATTAACTAAGCCTCCCTTCTTGATGACATGCTCCATTGCAGTCTTTTCAGAGATGTCCAGGCTGACCTTGTACTTGGCCAGGATTTTCAAGATGGGCCTCAGCTTTAGCCACCACTGAGTCTTTGGAATACGATGACTGCAGAGGGAAATCAATGAAATCAAGAGATCAGATTCTTGAGTAAATATGTAAAACATTCTTTCTGAAGTTGCATTTAGCGCACTAGATAGCAGAAAAGAATAGAAATGCGGTCTCACTCAAAGTCAGTCTGTTCTGACAATTCTGCCAGAGGCTGAAAAACCAAAGCTCTCTTCCTCATGCCCAACACGCAGGCTGAATCCTGAGAGTTGGCGAAGATGCGACCTTGAGGTTTAAAGTTTAAACAGCACAAGTGGCATTAGCCCAGGGAACATCGATGGTCAGCAAGTCAATACAACATTTTGCTTTCTGAGGTATACTGAAATCTCACCATGTCTGTAGCATTCCTTCAGCTTGTCAGTCAACCACAGGACAGACTTCATCCCCATCTTTGTGCCAAAATTCCTGTCAAAAGGACTAGGGGTTCCACCCTGATAACATACAGGTTTCCTTTAATGCATAATATTGAACTGGGTGTCAAATAATGATCTTGGAAACAAAAAAACAAGAAGATCTTCATTAAGCAGCGTACCTGCTGCATATGCCCAAGGACGTTTTTCCTGCAGTCAAACACGCCCTTACCCTCCTCTGAGTACAGGTTGAAGATAAAGTCAGTGGTGTAGTTTGCATTGCACTTCTCATTTCTAAAACAAAAGTAGAATAACAGATAAGATATGACCTCCAATGGTGAACCCTATGAATGTAATAATGTTGATAATTCCCTCAAACCTCAGAATGAGTCCTCTCTTCACTGTAGTCTTCATCTTCTCCACCAGATGTTCCACATTTAGCTACAAATTAATTATTTTTTTGAAGTCAAGAATCAGAAACCTGTGTTTAAAAATATCCACATATCCATCAGTGATTCTCATAATGAGACAGACAAACCTCTAAGTCATGAATGTTGAAATGCTCTTCATAAATGTAGGCTGCATCAGCTCCACCTGCTAAAGCAGCCGTGGTCGCCAGATAGCCGCAGTATCCTCCCATAGTCTCTATAATGAATACTCTTCTCTTGGTTCCAGCAGCAGATTGCTTGATCCTGTCGCACGTCTACAAATGCAGACACATGAGAAGAGAACAATGTGCTGCATAGGACTTTGATGCTTTGTTGTTTTGTTGTGCTTAAGAGTGTGCCAAATAAGAGCTTTACCATAGTTATGGTGTTGAGGGCAGTGTCAGCACCAATGCTGAAGTCGGATCCAGGAACATTGTTGGACACAGTAGCGGGAACAACAACGAGTGGGATACACAGCTCCTCATATTTCTCTCTAGCTTGCACCAACTGCAGACCTCCCAAAAATGCCTATGAGGAGAAAACAGTAAAAGAATGAGTGTCTGTCGTTCTTGTTTATGTGCTCTCAATGTGACAGGAAGATATTGAAACAGAGTAGACTGGTTTCATCCACACAGAAACTCACCTCCACATTTGTTGTGGGTAACTGGCACTTACCGAGGGTTGGTTTTGTGTGTGTGTGTGTGTATGTTTTGCAATTGCTGTGAACCTGTTTCTGTGCTTGTTTTGGGTTAATTGAAGGTGCATGTACTGGGTTGTGCTTCCACTCTAGTGCACAGATGCTCTACACTACAAGCTCAGCTGTCACATTTTCCTGATTTTCTGTGTAGGCCAGAGCCTACTACATGCTGCAGTCTGAAGGCAACCTACACTGTAAGAGGTCTGGGTTCTATTTTTAACTGTGAAAGTTAAAAATAGAGAGCGTAGCTGACCTATGGCACAGCTGGCTCTAGCTTTGGACTTTGTGTTTTGTCATTCTCCAAGTGGGAATTGGATGCTCCCTCGTGGGTGCAAATGTAAACACATGTTAAATACGTTATTACTGTGTTAAAGAGATGTGAAATGCTGCATCAAATACATTGTTTGTTTGTTTTCCAGAATGTACTGTTTTGTGTATTAATATTTTTAAATTATAAAAGAAATCAACTTAAGCTTACTCTGATACAATGCATTAAATGGCAACATTTATGCTAATACTGTACATGGTCCCTTTTAAATAAAACGACTTATACTACTACTACTACTACTACTACTACTACTACTACTACTACTACTAATAATAATAATAATAATAATAATACCTGCATTTACTCTTTATCCCTGCTCAAACCTAAAATATGTAGGTTATGGTGTGAATACTGATCTACCTGTGGCATTATCACAGTCTAATGCTGCTCACCTCAAAGCCTCCGATAATGATCACAGCATGAATGTTGAACTTAGTGATGCTCAGACTGATCTTCTCCATGGACTCCTGAGGCAGGGATCTTCAGAACAGAAGAAAGCCACATGATAACAGATTATATCTCCCTAAGATAAAAGTTATGGAGATGTAAGACTTGTAACTGTCATTACTGCACTTGTCACACCTCTTTGTGCCCAGGAAGGAGCCCCCCTTTCCAGTCCATCCTGCCACTCCAGACCAGCCAATGGGCTCAATCTGTGGAGTCACAGAGCATGTGCTCTATTGTATGTCATGGTTGTGCACAGTTATGGTAAACAGCTGTTTAAATGCTTAAACAGTAAACGGTCCCTGGTCTGGCTTATTTATTTAATTATTATTTTTTGCATGCAATTAGATTACCATTCCATGGGCCAAGCCATCGAAGCCATCATGCACAGCCAACATCTGGTGGCCCTGGAGGAGTCCAGTTCTGACAGCTGAACGGACTGCAGCATTCATTCCAGAACACGGAGCTCCCACATTCAGTATGGCGATGTTGATATTACTCTGGCAAAGAAATATTTACAGAGATATTTGATTTTTATTAAAAATATTTACAGAGAGATATCGTTTTTCAATGAGGCTTAATGACTGAAAGACAATTTATTTGGTAGCACGGCAGTTTCACACCTTTGCCTCTGGGGGGCGGACATGAGCCAGCATCTTGTAAGTGTTCCAGTTGTTCTCAAAACTCCTGTTGCCAGAAATTAGAACAAAAAAATATAGACATTGAAAAATTATTGCAGCACATGAGCATTTCGTATTAGCAACACAAAAGTACATGTCTCACTTTCCCCTGAGCTTCACCGCGTCATCATACCGCCCCTCAGCCATGGCTGTTGTGACATCTTTAGTCTGATATAGGTGAAGGTGGAAGGAAAAAAAAAAAAAGTAAATTAAAAAAAAACCAAATCCAGGTCAGATATTCTAAAATATCTTAGAAGATCCCGTGTGTCGAAATCTGACTTTTTGTGTGCTTAGGATCTTAACTCACCACTTGCACACACTCTATGAGCGGAAGTCTGACAGCCATGTTTCCCGACAAGCTGACCACACAAGCAGGAGTCTCTGGTGTGGCCTCCAGTAGAGCCATAACTGATTCCACTCCCATTCTGCTTGCCTGAAACACATTTTTGTTTACAGAGTTAACTTTATAAAGAAAACAATACCAGCCGGTGATTCATTGTGAAGATCTTACTGAGACATTACCAGGATTCTATCAAAGGCAGAGGGAGTCCCTCCTCTCTGCACGTGGCCCAAGATGGTTGTGCGGGTGTCAAAACCTAGTTTCTTTGATACCAGCTGCACAGACAGATGATTTATGAGCAGTCTTTCTAACTATAGTCGAGCTTAACGTGGTATTCTGGAGTGCTGCCAATACTGACCTCTTTGACATGATCACAGGTGATTGGTTTACCTTGGCGGTCCATCGCTCCCTCTGCAACAATGATAATATTCAAGCGGGTGCCACGGCCTCTTTGCTAAGAGGGACAGAGTAAAACACAGTATCGCAATTCACTTTTCATTGTCCTTCTATGGACTGTAATGAAGCCAAAGTGAACATGAATGTGAAATCCACCTCTGTTAGTCTTCTGAACAGATGCTCCTCCCATCCATCATCTGGGGGCATCTCTGGGATGAACACCCAGTCAGCACCACAGGCTAGAGCTGTCACCAAAGCCAGGTAACTGGAAACCAAACAAACAAAACCAAGTAATATTTTTTCTAAAACTTTAAAATATCTAACACTAATATTGGGTACATATTAAAATGAGATTTTTGTTGTAAAACGAATTCCTAGAATAATGATAATAACAAACACGATAAAGCAATGTGACCAAGTAAACATAGGATAAAACGAAACAAAATATCGTCCTCAATTTTAGAGATGATATCAAGAATTTGTGGATTCTTTTTAAAGAAACTGGGATGACATAACTTGAACACACATATATCACACACAATTCATCACCTCCATTTTCATCTATTTTGGTGTCAGTGCCATATTCTGTGGTTCCACAGAGATAATGTAATTACAGCTTTGTGACCACTGAACTGACACTTGCACTGATGCGCACAAAACACTCACACAAGCTGTACTTACCCACAATGCCTGCCCATTACCTCCAGGATGAAGGTCCTCTGGTGACTGCACAATAACAGATTTTTGGTCAGGAGTTCTGAAATCAGTTGTCTCCTTTGTTCACATTTAAAAATGCAAATGCCTCTGGGCATACCTCTGTGCGGTGGTGGTGATGGCATCCACAATCTCTATGATGCGATGCAGGGCAGAATCAGTGCCGATGGTCATGTCAGTTCCACAGAAGTCATTGTCAATGGAGCCCACCATGCCAACAATATTAAGGTGGGAAGCGGACTTGGCCTCATTTACCGTGATCTTACCTGAGGACCAAAAGGACAAAACACTTGACAAATAGGCTAACAGCAGTAAAATGCACCACGCCACGTTCCATAACTAGCCCTGTGATTGGCTGGTGATCCAGAATCGGCGCCAGGCATAGGCAACCCTGAACTGAATAAGTAGTTTAGAAAATGATGGATGTTTCATAACAACATGGGTTTATTGTGTCGCTAAGAAAAGTGAATTCTGTGTTTCTCACCGGCTTTAACAAGGTCTGCCAGCAGCTCGCTCCACTCTGTTCTGAATTGGTTTGCACCCGTCAAGCTGCCATCACCTCCAATCACACACAGGTTGGTGATACCCAGCTTGACTAAGTTACAAGCAGCCTTTGTGCGACCCTCCTTGGTTCGGAAGTCCTGACAGCGGGCACTGCCGATCACAGTCCCACCCTGACATCAGGCAATGAAGAAGGGTTTCAGACCCCGACAAGAATCACAAAGAGGCTAATAAGGAGAATGGCAGCTGCAATTATACAAAATCTAAGCACAAATGTTTAATTTCTGTTTAGTATTGCAATTTAAAAATGCTGATATTTAGCTGCTAGTTTTATCTACTGCTCTAGAGTGTAGCAAAAAGTAACTCTGTGACCATTTTTTAACATAAAAAACAATAAAACAAACAAAAATGAAAACCCAGCAGTTTTTGCATCCTTGTGTGTTCTCACCAGCTGCAGCATCATTGACACACTCTCCCACGTAGCAGGGCAGATATGGTCTCCTCCATCTACTAGACCCTGGTAACCCTGTTAACAAACAAGAACAATATCACCTCAGTGACAAGGGTCATATCTTGGATAAAGCTTGGGGCTTAATAACACGGGAATCTTAGTGATTATATAGTCAGCTACTCTACTCCGTCAGTTGATTTTATTATTATGATGGGGATATTAGGCAGTGGAATATATGCAACATAGAATCAAATAATATTTTTAACATTTAAAAGGAAAAATAACAAGCATACACTTTTTATTTTATTATATATTTACTGTTAATGGTAGTATTAACTGAATAACAATATTAGGTATGGTAGTTTTGGTTTGTTGCACAAACATCATGCCGAAACTGAACATACCACCTGGAGCTCTTGAATCTGTGTTTCAATGATTAATCTGAAGAAACCAAATGAAGTTAAAAGCAGAATTTACCTCATGCACAAAGAAGACCTTGGCTCCAGTGTAAATTCCCACTCGGACTACGGCCCTCACAGCTGCGTTCATACCTGCAGGAATAATGTATAGGAAACTTATGACAGCACAAAAGTTTGGTTTAAATTTTTGGGATAGATGCGGCACTTCAGCAACTTCCTGCCTAACATATGTATGTTTAATGATTTAAAGTCTGAGTGGTTTCAAGTTTTGTACCATTGCCCACAGCCAGAGGGTTCTGGGTTCAAACCTGGGCTAAAGGTCTTTTGCGTAGAGGTTTCTTGTTCTCCTTGTACTCCCACTGCCATCAAAAACACACAGGAGCAATTCTCCTGTGATTGCCTTTGGCTAAGGTGCTGGGTTACACGTGGAGCTGGCCCCCAGAAGCTACATGCATGAATATCCACCGCTCCTAATCCTACAGATTTTCTTTACCTATGGCAGGGATGTCACACTCCTTTTACAATATGGGGGTCATACGGTCCACTTCAATCTCGGGTAAGTTAGATCAATGAAACACCTTTTTCTATCAGTACAGCGATGTTTAACTGCACATTTAATCCTTAAAATAATTTAGTATGAGAAAAAGCAATGCAAAGTCAATCACAACAATATATCCCAGTTTTCTGCATAACAAAGTCGCCACAACTCTTTGGGCATAAATTGTTAGAAATAAAATTGTGTAAAAAGACAGAAGAGGTTCTGGTAGCTCATTCTGCAGACTGTCCTGCAATTATCAAATACAAGTTTATATTTATTAACAAAAATATTCTATTATTTTATTACTGGACACATTGTTGAAATGAGAATAGGAGTGAAAAAACAAACAAACAGGAAGGTTTCTGTTATTTGTTTATCTATTATGGTGGTATGTAAATGGCCATAAGAGAGGTCTTTATTGATAGGAAAAGCTGTAAAATGCATGAAAATACAGTTAAAAGTTCAAAATTATGCCCTTCTTAAAAACTTATGATAACTGGATTAGCATATTTTCACAACCGATTTTTACACCTCAGCCTCGTGGGGATCAATTAAGAATATTCCACCCTTGCTTGCATTATTTTTAGTTTTACATCAAAGTCTGTCTGGTTGTCTCTAAGTTAGTGTGGTAACTCGAGTAGGCTATTTACTCATTCCAAGGCACCATTTTCTTTGATAATAATCTGCACTGATTTAGCACAACTAATCTCTGCAAGTATAATGACAGTTCTTTTTTTAGACTTCATATTAACATGCTTCATCAGCTGATAAACACCAAATGGGAGCATCAAGAACCACAAGAGAGCTGATAGTGGTAAACTGCTGGAAAGGAAACTGGGCCTGTGTCTGCTCTTTTGAAGGGGTTGTTTAAAGGACAAGATATGGTTAAATTAACTTTAAGGGTGCCAAGAGCATCTCCACTTATGGTGTAAAAAAGGAGAGGAGAGTAAGGAAGAATTGGACTGCACTCCCACTCTATCTCCCCCCTTTACAAACACATGACAGAAAGGTCACGCCTCTAAAATTAGCCCCCATAACAGATACAGTTCTACAGAGAAAGGTGGAAGGAGAGGAGGAAGAAACTTGGTAAATGACATACAAGTTCTAATGAGGATTATGTATTTTAGGAAAATAAAGAAAGGTTAGAGATATTGAGTTTTGCACTCTGTTCAAGGATCTTATACATTTGAAATGGAAAAAAATGAATCATTTGAATAGCTCACTGCCTCACATGCTTACATTACAGGATTGTGTGGGGTCACTGACACGCCTCCCAAAGGTCACAGTGGAGATATTCCTCATCAAGTTAAAGGTCAGGGGAGCATCTATCTCTGTCTGTAGTTCTACCACGTCTGGGTGAAGTCCTTCATGCTGCCCTTTTACATAAGTTATCCATAAGAGTGGATAGCTCAGTAGTTTAACTCCTTAGAAGGAAAATCATTAAATATGATCAGTGAGTAAAAATTTGCGAGTAGTTACAGTTGATATTAAAATAGAGCTACTGTGGTGATTAAACTTGGCAGTGAAGTTTGTCTGGGCCATTCTTAGTACTTTAGCTAAAACTAATTTACAGTGTTAAGTCAAATTCATTGTTATATATGCACAGTTTGTATTCATCATATTTATTATTTGTCTTTGACAACCAACAACAGTTTCAAAGACAAGACTTAAATTCTTGACTGTATTGTCACTGCTGATGAGTCCCTAAGCGCTGATTTTCACCAGTCAGATCTGCCACCTGCTGAAACAAAACAACATCAATACTGCCCGGGCACACCATGCTCCCCGGAGACCATCTACTTACCCTGGGCATCGCCTCCGGAGGTAAGCACGGCAATTGCCCGACCCACTCCCATCTTCGTGGGGTCGGTAGGACTCTGTTGTGCCATGGTCCTGGAGCTGAAGCTGACTGGGAGAAAGAGACCTTGAGTGCAGAAATCCCTGCCACCCTGCTGTACTGTGTACAGTACAAGGAGCCTCTAAGTCAGCCTGCCTGTTATGGAAAGTAGTAACAGTTGCAAAAGTGCACAGCCCAACTATCCTGTTGGCAGACATTCGAGGCACACATAGTTGTGCTTACGCATTTAGACACACACACACACACACACACACACACACACACACACACACACACACACACACACACACACACACACACACACACACACACGCACGCTCTACCAACCCCCCTTCCTCAAAATATGGTTTGTCCCCATGCTGTCCCATAAGGCCATTGGGACACAGTACAGCCAATCTAACAATGTCCACCGCCACTGAATAGGAGCATGGCAAGGTTGTACTCTCAAGCCATGTCAGAGGAACGCTGCACAGATCAATGCTGGCGGAGATGGTGTTTACTTTAATTGCAGTCTGGCTTACCAGCAACCTCTGCTGAGAGGTCATCACCACCTGTGGAGGAAGAATTAGAATACAATGTTATCTTAACTGTGATCCTACCACAGCTGTATGTGACTTAACTGTACATGAATCACTGGTTAATTTTTACAAAAAGCACACCCATCAGTCACTTTAAAGTGCAAACTGGCATTTCACTCACATGACAGACCCTCCCTACAAAAGATGAGCTTCTCCAGCATTATCCTTCAGCATTTTCTCTCCTATCCATTTTGTAATTTAAAGCATTAGTGATCCCTCTGCAACATCCTCTATCTGTACATTGCAGTTAGTTTACTCCCACAGGCTTTATCTTATTTGTGTTTTGCTACAGGCTGCAGTTGATAGGCTGGCTCCTTAGGAATGAATGCCGAAAAACAAACAAAAAACACACGATAATATATATATATATATATATATATATATATATATATATATATATATATATGTATTTTTTTTTTTTTTTTTAAATTTTGTTTATAATAAGAAAAAAGTCTCCTCTCAGTTCAGCCAGTCAATAAGTCCAATTCAGTGCTGAACCAACAAGACCCTAGGGTATTCCATATAGATGACTACTGCTCACAAAGCCTGTTATTCACACAGCAATTTACACTTGTTTGTATTGTTTGTATGCAAGAAAATGTACAAATCTTCTGCACCACAAAACTGTGCCCGTTTTTTTCTTTCACCTGCACTCACATTATACCTTGTTAGTCCCCTGTTGACATGCACAGTTATGAATAATGAGTAATTACATGCAGCACAGTATTACACCTCCAACAGATGTGGGTACGGGCTTGTTTGTGTATGAGTCCAGAGGGTTTTTGCAGTTTTTAAAAATGTTTGATGAATCACAGCTGAAGAAGCTGAATTAATTGAGGAACCAGCACAGCAGAACGAAATACATTATTTTTGGTCTCCTAAATTAATGTTGAATTAACTATATTGCTATGTGTTAGATGAAAAATGAGACAAAACAAAGCTAGATGAAACTCATTACTTAACCCACAATAGTTAAACAAAACACCAATGTGTGAGATGTCGCTTTTTGATATCGATGCATGTGTGAATTGATTATATATGAAAAGTAAGGATCAATATGACAACAAGCTAACTGCAACAGTTTCGTCTGTTGCAGTTAGCTTGTTGAAGCTGACTTTAAATAGACGCAGGAGCTGCTATCTATAAACCTCACAGGAACCCCTCCCTTCCTTTCCCCCATTACTGTGAAAATGCACAGTCATCCTAACTGAATATGTCAAACCGTGTCATTTTTCTGTATTTACTACCCGGCAAGGCATGACAATTTACCAAAATAAAAATAAAAACAACACGTCAAAAGTTCCTGAAAACAAATTCAACCAGTCAACCGGTCTCATACTGCCATTTGAATAAAACACAGAGTGAAACATAGACCATATGGGCCCATCCCAAAACACACAAAGGAACAAATTTTACCTTGGCACTTCTTTCTTAGCCAGAGGAGCAAGCAGGCCAACAGGGTGGCACAAAGAAGCCACAGAGCAATGAGGAGCCCCGAGTGCCACATTCTCCCAGTACCTCTGTTCCTTTGAAACCATTCTGATCTGTATTAATAGCTTTGATATCACTTCTTCATTGTGGAGTAGTGACCTTCATCTTGGCCACAATATCTAAGGTGGTGGAGCTTCCACAAATGGCGCCCCCTCCTATGTATTTTTGATAGATTAATTCTAAGTTTATGAGGATGCATCAGTTTGTTGGAAGATTTAATTACAAACTAATAAAAAAATAGAATTATTATTTTTTCTGATTAAATAACCTCAAAAAACAACTGTCTGTACATTTAAAATTGCCGTATGCCGCACAGAGTTGAACTCACCAGACGGTGTGTTCTGTAGTTCAGTTCATTATAACTTTGCCAAATTTATTTAAAGAGCTGACAAACTGGTTTAATGTCTCTCTGTTGGTACAGTATGACATTATAACAGTGGTGTCATGTTAAATGGGGTCAGTGTTTTTTAAACCGATAGCTGACTTTGCAGCCAGCAAGCTATGCAGCCACGTGACAATGACACTGGAGTGGCTCTCATACCAACACAGGTTAAGATTACAGCAGTGAAGCACAGGCAGACTGACAAAGAACATGCATTATACACACAGCTACAGTATATTTTTGAGGACCCCCACTAATATAATGGACGCCCCAACCCATAATCTCAGCAGCATACCCAAATGTTTGACGTATCCTAACATTAAGCCAAATCTTAACTGTAACACCACATCCTCACCTTTTTCAAAAAAAACCCCTTTCAAGGTCTCAAAGTCTAATTCTGTGTCATAGGAATAGATTAAGACTTTGGGCGCACATACACAACCAGACAAGCTCATGCATCATGATAGTTTAAAAAAGAGCTTTAAGTTAAATGGTTTTCTTGTTGTGATTCATCAACTCATGTCATCTGTGAAGGTCACGACTCACAGCAGCCCCTTTAAGAAAACACCTTCCCTTCAGTAAATTGACCTCTAAAGCAGATACATCACTGTGGACAAAAGGCAGCTTTGTGCGCCATCTTTCGAAAAATTGTGTGCCCCTGGTGGTTTGAGTGACATGCAGCTCTCTCCTGAGGCGAACCCCAATCAATAGCACCATTTCCAGGTAATCCCTGCTCCTGTCTTCCTGACACTGTTAACACTCACACTGGCTGTAATAAACCAGATGGATCAATACAAGACCAGTTCAACACAAAACACTTCCATCTCAGCTAATGCAGTGATATGTGGACTGGATATCCCTGCAATCTGATCCCTCACCATCTCTAATTATCCAGTTGTCTGTCATATTCTGTAATTTATGTTGTGATTAAAAGACTGTGATTATCTATCTATCTATCTATCTATCTATCTATCTATCTATCTATCTATCTATCTATCTATCTATCTATCTATCTATCTATGTAGACATAAAGAATCATTTTTTTTAAACATTTTTTCATAGATTGACTTTTCCATAGTAATTTAGATTAAGTTTTTTAATTTCTGCACTATTACATTAAACGTTTTAACTACAGGTTACATGTTTAGTAGTTACAGGTAAAACTGACATCTTTGCTTACCAAAGGGTCACAAATAAAAGAAAATGTTTACATTTTTGTCAGATATGGTGAAACAGAGTCGTTGCATTTGCTGTTTGTGAATGAACATGATTAACATTGTGTCAGGACCTCAAAGGCCCATACTGAACCAGAAAAACTCTGCTCATTGGTGTGTTTTATTACTTTAAGTCAATCTAGGACGAGTATATTGTCCTAGATTGTCCTAGAAGTATTTTGTAGACTTTTGTAGACTCTAGACCTGGCATTGCATGAAGTTAAAACCACTGTGGTAAAAATTAATCAGAATGAAAAATAGATAGTGAAGCAAAAGGCCATTTTGAGGTCAGCACTTTGCTCCCTTTCAACATAAATCCTGTTACGCTATTGCTCTCCCTGATCTTTAAATAAAGGGGGAAAAAAACCCTGACAGATCCTTGCTTAAACTCACAGTCAGCCAAGAGATGGCGGCAGCATCAGACCTTTCCCATCGCTCTGTTTATGAGCACTGGAGAAGCACACGCAAAGCTTTAGCCAAATGAATCATGCACTGAAAGTGTCAGTGGAAATTTTGTTAGATTTTATTGCAGTTTAATCAGCTCAATGAATGTTTTAATAGGCTGATATTTCAGAGAGTGAAAAGCCATGTGGTGATAAATTTTGTGGGGTGAGCTGCCCCCCACAGCCTCTGTACCTCGCCCCTCTTCTCTCCTGCCTTTTTGCTGCAGAGAATTGCTAATGTAGACCTGCACAGCTATTTATCCACTTGTTGGTGCAGAGGAGTCTTATGTTATGTACCCAGATTTTTCATATTCAGGCTAAAACAGACTAAACTGTAATTAACCAGAAAGGAAAGAAGTGTGTATGTTGCTCTTGGTTCAGCCTTTTTTTTTTGTTGTTGAGATAGCAGCTCCCACTTTCCCCCTTTTTCTGCATGTTATCCTCTCCTCCTCCTTTTTCCATGGGGGTTTTATGAATTCATCAGGTTGGGCCACCAGGTTCCACCTTATTCTCAGACCTCCAACACCATTTAACATGTATTTACCCCTCCTCCTCTCTCTGAGGATTGCTCTATTTCTGCATTTGTTATCTGCAATCCTCTCATTCCCTTTATGTACATATCTTAATCACTCCATTTCCCCCTCTCCTCAATTTTATCCATTCTGCGTTTTTTTTCTTCTAGTTTTGACCTTCAGTTCCCTTGTTTCATTACTCTCTCCCATTCCTGTATTTCTTCCCTGTTTTCCTGACCATGAGAAAGTAATAGAATGCAAACTCAATGTAGCGATGACATTTTGGGCTTCAGCCTTTCCCCTTCAGGCTTTGTCTCATACACAGTTGTCCTCTGCTAGCATGGATGTATAATGTGTGGTATGACTCTTCTAATAAGGACATGGATGAGAGAATGAAGGAAGCTGGGGGCTGTAATTAAAGACCGAGGGGTCTTGCTGAACAAGTAGGGAAAGGAGGGGGCAAAATGGTGGCTATCTGCTGCAGGAACAATAAATCAACCTGCCCCGTTAGCCGCCCTTAACACTATGACTACACAGCATTCAGCCCCCCTCTTTGCAAAAGCAATTCCGTCATGTCTTGTTAGCTCATTCGTCTTCATCAGCACCAGTGGGAGGTTCAAACCCCTTCCTCATTCCCGCCGCACCTTCCAGCACCCCACCTCTCCTCCCTCCCAATGCCAGGCACCATCGGTCAAAGAAAAACCAGCCCGCATCAGCACGGCCATGAGTGTCATACCATTCTCAGACACACAAACACACACACACACACACACACAGCAACAGCTGAAGAGACAACAGTTAAACTTAGCTTGGCCGTGCAGATCCGTGTCCCGCAGTAATGTTATTAATGAACGCATGGTTAACACACACAGCACACTAATGGCATTCAGGGCCAATTAAGGGATGACTAATTAATGAGACATTTCCTATAAGGCTTATTGATATGTTAATTTGCAGTTATATAAATCACAGTCTTAATTGTACTGCCCTCAGCTAATAAGATTTTCATTACGTGTAATAATGAATTGTTAAGCCAGCTGAATTTGTTGATTTACCAAGGAACGTTGTTTTTGAGAACACATAACAACATTACACAATGATAACAAAGTATTATTTAACTAAATGCGTTTACTTTTTGAAAAAATCTTAAGATAGCAGTTCCCTTTCCATATATTCATGCCTGGGTGGTTCCCACTTAAGAACATTGTTTTAGGTCATCTCACTTCTGAGCACTGTGAGACATGACACGTCCATGCAGCAAACCTAAATGAACTGAAACATTTTTGCTGCACTATATCACAATGACTTGCACATCAGTAGCTTTACTGTGTCAACTAAAGTTAGATTTGATGTAATTTTCTACTACTTTGAAGGTTTTTAGGTTTATGGGGTTAATTGATGTTTCTTTTTGATATTAGGTACCTAAATTGCTGGGAAAAAGTTTTTTTTAATTGTTTTTTGTGTACTTCTGATCATAAAACAAATGGTAATAGTAGACAAAGATGACCTGAGTAAATACAGTGCAGTTTTTAAATTTCATTCTGTCTGAAAAATGCTACCACTGGGTCTGGGCTTGCTGTGATTAATGGAATCATGAGTTCTGCTCTCTACCACAAAATCCTGAAGGAGAAGGTCTCATCATCAGTTTATACGCTGAAGCTCATGAACACTTTTGCAGTAGGACAATGATCCCAAACTCTGGCAAGTCCACCGCTGAATGGCTAATTTTCCACCAATTCATGTCTTGTAAATGAAAAATGTGATATAGTTTAAACTGCCAAATATTAGCCATAGCTTGATACCATTGAAATGATACATACATAATGGGCCTAAAATTATGATTCGCTGTATATCTATATGCATGTGATTTTTCATAACGCTAAAAAGCTGAGTTTCACTATTTCACAAATGCCTTATTTTTTATGAGCATTTTTAAAATTGTACTCGAGGAAAAGATCTCAGTGCTTCTTCATTTTACCTTCAGTCAGCGGTATCTGATAATTTATAGAGATAACATTCAGTTGGTGTTGTGTAAAGTAAAAACTTTAAATCCAAACTAGATATTTTTAATATCTGAAGGCACAGATGATTTCTTGCCCTTGACCCACACAGTCTGATACAGTTCAGTCTACAGTCTTCACTTTGTTTGCTCTGATTATGACTAGAGATCCGACCTGGCTGCCATAAACAGAGCCGTTTGATCTGAATGCTGTGCCATTAGTGGTTTAGGTGCCAGTGAAGAATAATAATGCAGATAAACAATGGAAATGTCTGTTGCTCCCACACAAACAAAAAGAGGCGGGATGAGAAATCTTCAGAGCTCCAACAACAGCTTCAAAACCTTTAACCGTCTGGAAATTTCTGCCTTACTCAATAACACAACACAGGAGGACACAACTTTTAAAATGAAACAAGCTACTGAGCTTAATTCCACCTCTCTGCCTGTTTAGTCATTAGTTTATTGATTAAATACAACCAGTCCAGTAAAGCACTTCTTTGTCTTTTATCGCTGTACATTGGAGAGCAATGAAAAGAAAGGACAAAACTTTTATTTCGACAAAGTTTTTCAAAATGTTAAATCTATAAAAGCTCCAATAATGAACCTCACATCAGTTTTTTTAATCAATGAATTTGGACAACTTTGATATTAAGGACACACATTGCTGATGAGTATAAACACACAAATACACACTAACAAACATAGCCGCTGTCTATCAATGCCTCTGCATGTCACAACGCAGCCCAGACATTTGATTGACAGCTGTCAGTCTGGCTGAAGAGAGTTGACTGAAGGGGTCAGCCATGGTACCAGGAGGCCGCCTGTGTCGTCAGGAAGCGACCGGGAAAGGGGGATGGAAATAGACAAGGTCTGCTGTGGTGTTCTGGGCTCTCCTCTGCCTCACCCCAGGGGGACAGGCTGGTGAGATGGTAAGAAAGAACGAGAATAACAAACCTCCAGAATGTGTAAAGCTGTTCAGAAAAGCAAAACCAAACTATGTAGTCACATCATACACATACCCTACATTAGAGACCATGGCAAAAGCAAATTCACACTAAAATATGTCTAAAGTATTTGCCTATAGAGTTTGATCTACAGAAGATGGGTGAAGAAGATGATAGGAAGAGACAAATAAATTAACTCAGGAGGAAAATGCACCTCACGTCCTCCTCCAGCCTGCTTGATACAAATGAGTAAAAGAAAGAAATGAAAGGAGACACGAGACGAGAGAAAAGCTAAATGGCTGGAGGGAAGCAAGAAGCATGCAAGTTAAATAAGACTGTATATTTTTGGTTACTGTCTCTTGCTGAGAGGAAGAGAGAAAGGGCTTCTAAAGCAACAGAAGAGAGTGTCAAAAACAGACAGCCATATAGACAAAAGCAGGATGCTGAAAACATTCACCTTTTAGAGGTAAGGGGAAAAAAAGCAGGCAGATAGTCAGAGAAAAGACTGCTAGTGTTGACAGAGGCTATTAACAGTCAGATGGTACACTGAAAGACTAAAAGGAGAAATGGAAGGATCAGGCTGTATTCACAATGAAGATGGAAAGCGACAAAAGAGAGCAAAGTGCAGAGAAAGGCAAGGAAATGTAACAGAGGAGAAGCTGTCAGCGGTCTGTGGTCCATGCTAACCTAAACCTTCTAACACAGCTGCTGGTCACATGCACGCAGACACACACACACACACACACACACACACACACACACACACACACACACACACACGTATTGATACCCACACACAGAAACACGCAGAGATTCATTCCTCTTGCAGACTGTCTGATCCTCTCTCCTCGGGGAGGTGTTAGTTTGGAAGAATCCAAGGGGCTTCGTTTGGACACCAAAGTGAGGGGAGCAATAATTCTCTCTCTCACTCCTTGTACTTGGCAAAGACACACCCATCGAGGCGAAGTACACACACATGCTCACACAAACCCACACACGCTGAGCAAAGGTAAGCATGGAACAGTCTGCACTTTTACTGTGGTGGTGGCCTCTCATATAAGATCAGATTTTTGTGCTCATCACTGTAACCTGAGTAAACCACCAACATGAAGAGGACAGCTATAGACAGTTGACAAAATAACACAAGTCCAGACTGATTTTTCTTTCAAACACTCACCTTTCTGATCTAAAATTGGATTCATTTGTTAAATGTATACAGCATAAATAAAGTTAGGCTTTGGCTCACAACACAGAACTGTGACCTAAACATATTTTGGAACTTTTATAATGTGTAAAATCTAACTAAAGACGGCAAATATATACATCCCATGTAATGTGTAAAGGCCCATTTGATAGTTATGTCAGCTGGTCCCTTCTTACCTTCTAGGTTCTGGCGCTTTTAATTTAAACTAACAAGTACAGCTTCAAGAGGACTTATAGCAGTGAAAACAGTGAGTGTGGAATGCTGCACGGCTCTCCTGCTGAAAGGTCACCATACTGATGGGATGAGCAAGACCAACAAACAACTTTAGTAGTCACAACTAAACAATATTGTAAAACACTGTAAAATTAACAGTACAATGCCTGATGGATAAAAGCATGGAGAGAACCATTAGTGATGTAACCTGCTGGTTTTTACTGACACACTGATTGTACTTTGATTAGTTTTATTTTGTAGGAAAAAAAGTTGCAGCTCTACAGATCAAGCAACCCAGTAATGAAATCCATCACCAGCTCTAACATTAATTTATTGTTAAATAATTTCACATAATATGTCATCAGTAGGACAGAGGGTTACACATGAGCCTGAAATCTGAGCCCAGTGTTTTCTACTCTTATTTTATTTCATATTTTATTCCAGGTACTGCCATTATGTGAGTCGAAATTGACTTTTTATGAGGAAAAAACTTTGCAGCCTTTTTTGTGTTGCAAGGAGACAAGTTACTAATATGAAGCCATTTACAGTGTGACACTCACAACTTGCTGTGTTTGATTTGAGACAAAATTATCCTAAAGAAATTCACACATGTTGACATGTATTGAGAAATTTTGGGCAATTATTAAAGTAGAGAAAGTACAGAAATCTCAAAAAAGATGGTTACAAATATTTATATTTTGGTTAATGTTAGAGACATACTAGATTATTAGACAATTCATATTCTATATTTCTCATTAATTTCCCCCTATCTCAGTTATTGTGCTGAAGTTTGTGGGAATGCATATGCGAGTAATATAAAACCTCTATACTTGTTACAGAAGAAATTGGTACGAATGGTTCATAATGTTAAATATAGAGACCATACAAATAATCTATTTATAAAATTGTTGAAATTAGAAGATTTAGTGACATTACAAACTTAATTAATCATGTTCAAGGCAAAAAAATTATACATTACCTCCAAAGTTCAAAGTTTATTTGTATTGTGTTCAGGTAGTGGGGACTGTAAAAGGAAATTTTATTTTAAGCATCAGTTTGCCAGGACCACACAAAGGCAACCATCTATTGGTATTGTATACTGTTGATTATGTTGTTTTGTTGTTACATTTTGCATTGATAAGCGTAGATAAATGTTAGAGTGCTTTTGGGGTTGTAGGTGCGCACTTCAGATAGGGGTCAGGTGCTAATAAGAATTTATTCTTCTTCCTGCTCCTTTTCACTCATGGATGCAGTGTTATATTAATGGGAACGAGGGTTTGTCAGTAAGAAATGAAATACTGTTGAACCATGTGTGAAACAAATAAATGAAATGAAATGAAAGTATGTATTACAGTAGGTTATTCTTTTTAAAATTCAAATATTGGAAAAGTACGTCAAACAAATTTGTTTTTGATAGAAGTAAACCAGTTAGAATGTGTGTGTGTGTGTGCGTGTGTGTGTGTGTGTGTGAGAGAGAGAGAGAGTGAGACCAGATCAATATCAAACAGTGCTGTGACACCATATTCATCCTAGGGGCCTATCAGAGAGAATGTCAACACCCTCTGGTGAGATGACCTCACCAAACACACACACACACACACACACACACACACACACACACACACACACACACACACACACACACACACACACACACACACACACACTCTGTGTCACCTTTTTCCCCCAATTCATTATTAACAAGCTTGCTGGGCCTCATTAGCAGAAGGCCACACAATGCTGCTTCCACAAACAAAACAAAATGCTCCCCAACAATAATTGCCTTCTTCCTCAATGTCTCCGCCTCCAAGTCTCCTTCTTCAGCTGACACCTGCTGTGGAGAAGTTTAACAGGAAACAAATCGACAGACCCAAACTGGCTAGAGCTGCCTCTCTACAACCACCCATTCCTTCTTCTCAATTTTAGTGATTTCTATTTTATTTAATCTGGAATTTCAAAGAATCTAGAGTTCATCGTATAACTCTTGTCCCCTGTTACAGCTCCTCCAGTTTGGTTCTCTTCTAATCTCAGTGTGCATAACACTGTAAGCTTGAGAGTTTATGTTTTTGTCTGTAACACCTCTGCTGAAAAACACGTTTAAAAGCAGCAAAATGTAAAAACAAAAGAAAACATAAAGGAGGAAAGAGGAAAAGAGGAGTGCGAGAAAGACAGCAGGAGAAACAACAAAAATAGGTAAAATAGACAGAAGGAATGCTCCACTGCTTGGCTGACACACATGGGGTCTCTGCAGACTGAAAGGATGCTAGGAGAGGAAGGGAGATGGAGAAAGAGAGTTGTGTGGTGTGGTGAGCAGCATCCATCCCTCCTCCCTCACTCCGCCTCCCTCTACCCCCACAGCAAAACTGTATGCTTGGCTTCTCCTGGTTTCTTTAGCATTCCTCCCCATCCTCTCCCAAAGCCTGGGAGAGGACCGAAGCAGACAGCAGGGCTTGTCATAGTCGCAGGCCTAGGTCCAAGCAGTGTGTGTGTGTGTTTTAACATTTGTATGTGCACTTCATTTATAACGTTTGGCCCCTTTTTTCTTTGTCGACATGCTGGCACAACTAAACCATAACTAATCAACCTGAATGAATAAATCTTAACTTGGAAAAAAACCCACAAATAAAGAAAAGAAAACTTAAATAAATCAGTCCCAGTCGACAAATATGTAATTATGTGCATTTTCTTTAAAATGTGATAATGTTCAGATGTGTCTGTGTTGACATATAGATTAAATTGGATAAATGTATATGCATAAAGTCAGTTTATGAGGAAATATTTAAATGAACCTATCTGGCAATTTTAGAAACCAATTTCCCTTTAACCATATCAAGCTGACACAGCTGAACATCACTACTAGCAAACTTGGAAACTATTCAACTCAAAATGTGGAACGAGTAACAACACCATTGTCTTTAAGAGAGTAATGTGTTCCTCTTTATCAGAAATATAATATCCATCACTCTCTGACACACACTTAACATGCAATTTTTTTAAAACATGTTTTTATACATTGAACATATATTGTTGTTTTCGATCACTTCACATTATTTCTTGCTCTTACTAGGCAATTTTGTAACCATCCTCTGTATGAACTATTCCTTTGCTTGTTTGCAACAATTACTGATTTAATGCACATTTTTCTTTTGTTATTTCTTTAAATTATTTAATCATTTTAAGACCAAAAGTTTAATTAAATTAAATTAGATTAAATGTATTATTTTTTCATGATATCAGCAGTATATTTCCTAAAAGATGACAAGAAACAACATAAAGTAAATGATAACAAATGTTACTTGCAACTCAAAAACAAAACAAAAGAAAACGTCTGGTTTTCAAAAACTGTATTCCATGGTAACCACATGTGAATAAAGTAGGTGGAGAAGGAAGAGATTAAGAAAAAAGAAAGTCTCACTAGTGGGAAAGATTATTAGAGGATGCAACAGGCCTGGAGTTTTTAAAATAAAACATGGCATGTTGTGTATGTCGGTGAATCTTAAGCCAACAGCAGACTTCTTTTGTCATGGATGTGGTTCCCAGTTGGTGCAGCTGTGGGAGAGCGACGGCAGGTAAGCAGCAAACTGCAGGGTGGAAAACTAAAGAAAACTTAGACGTGCCAAACATTGCTCTTTAGAAGCATGTTAATCTCTGTAGACACGCATGTTTAGATAGAAGTAGAAATACAATATTGTACAACCAGCTACCACATGTGGTTTGGTTTCCAGAGTTTTCCTGTTCATAGTAAGTAGGGTGGATTTTTATTACCCTAAAATTATTAGAATCACTTTGACTTTTGCATTGTTCAGCATTTTCTAAAATTAGCATTGCATTTAATTCGTTCAGAGTGAACTACATCTTGCTAGCTAGTTTGCCTGAGCTAGCATTAGCTGGCAGCTGTAGCCACCTAGCTGCACACTGTTAAGTAAGTAAGTAAGTAAAATTTATTTATATAGCGCTTTTCACAGATAAAAATCACAAAGTGCTTCACAATACAGAGAATGAAAATGTAAAACAATAAAATACAACATAAAAACAACAAATTAGTTAAAAGCTTGTATACTGAAAATGTCTTCAACTGCTGTTTAAAAGAATCAATGGAGTCAGTAACAGGATAAAAACAGTGGAAGACAATTCCAGAACGGTGGTGCCACTGCCTGAAAGACCCGATCACCACGAGTTTTAAATCGAGTGCGTGGGGCCACCAGCAGACTCTGGCTTGATGAATTTAGAGCTCGGGACAATTAATGCGGTTTCAGCAGGTCAGGTATAAACTGGGGAGCTTGACCATGTAGGGCCCTAAAGGTTAAAACTAAAATTTTAAAATGAAACCTGAAACTTGCAGGCAACCAGTGAAGGGAGGCCAAAACTGGAGTGATATGTGATCTTCTGTTGGTGCCTGTTAAGAGTCTTGTTGCAGCACTCTGAACGGTCTGAAGACGATTTAAAACTGATTTGTTATAACAAGTTACCCTTTTATCTAAAAGGTTTTGTCTGGTTACAAAAGCATCGTGACAGAAGCCTGAAAACCTTGACACTTGTCCACAAACCTGTAAGTGTTTGTCATAGCTGTTGTGTCTGTGTTCAGTATGACTCTGTACTATCCTGTTAAAAGTGTTGCTTTGTATTTCATTGTCCTATGAGTTTTGTTATCTTCTGATGCTTTGTATGGGTTCTTTCATTTTTGTATTTGTTTCTTTTGTTCTTAGTTTAGTTAAAGATGACTTTAGGTTCATTACTTCTCCGGAGTGTCACATCTCTATGTTGGTCTTTTCATCTGTCTTTTTTTCCTGTTCAGTTTTGTCTCTCTTCCTGTTTTACTTTGATTATTGTTGTTCTCTATGTCTCATGTTCTATGTTTTATTTGCTTAGTTGTCTTCAGCTATTATAAGCTTTAGCTATTTCTACTTCTCTCATTAGCTTTTGCAAATATTGTCCCAGTCTCCCCTTGTCCTTTGTTGAGTCATCCCACATAACTGTGTCCCTGGAGCCCTGCAGTCCAAGTTTTTTTTTCTTTCATTTTTTGGATTGCACGGCTGTAAAATAACAGTGTTGCAATGTTGACTGTAAAATGTTTCTTTTGACCTGACTTTAAACTGAAACTAGTAAATTCCACATAATTATTTTTCAGAGCCGTATGTGTCTAAATGCGTACAGAAAGCATATACTTGTTTAAACTGCATCCCATGTGTGCATCTATGTTTATTGCTCAGTGTGTGTGCTCACCTCTACATTGCATGTGGATATGTGGTCTGTATGAATGAATTGGAGATCTGAGCTTGTGGAAATATGGACAACCTCCCCCCCCCGAAGTCTCATGGAAGCTTAAAAACTGAAATCACTGCCTTTGGCTGCACACATGCACATATCCCCCCTGTAAACTCTTTTCTGCAACGTCTATAAATTATTCACCAAGCCTCGATTGACAGGACAGAGATCCTAATGAGAAAAATGTTGCAGGGAGACACTCAGCCGTGTCATTGCGTCCACATGAGCATGTGTAAAGCGTAAATAGGCACCATGTCTTTGCATATGTAGAGGGTGTGTGTTAAAATGTGCACAGAGAAATTAATTAGCACTGGACCTGCTGGACAAGAGAAATGATTAAAACTCTGTGTAATCAAGGCAGGGTGGGAAAGAAGAAATTCACCCATTTCTTCCACACTTCCTCAGATTTACTGATACATAGCAGTGAGCAAACACATATTCTACCTTCTTCTTTTACCTTATATGTGTGCTAAGTTACATTTTTCCCCATGTCAAGAATGCGTCGGGTGCAGTATCTTTCATAGGAGAGTCACAGGAAAAAAAGTATACATTTATCTATATCTAGCAGATATTTGATGTGTATAGTGGCGCTGTCGTAAAAATACACCTGTTTTCTAAAGTGTTAAACTTTTTTCGTTTGTATTCCAACCTCTTGGCTGCTAGCAATCTTTCAATGGGACACAGCAAAGCAAACAGACAGAAGAGCAGATGACACAGATACCTTGAAGTTTCTATCTCCCCTACCTGTCGAATTTCTCCTTCTCCTCCCAACAACCCCCACAACACCTCTCCCTGTCTCTCTCCCTCTCTGTTACCTTGGAGTCTGGCCGTCATGCTCCTGTGGCTCCACTCTAAAGGTTACGCTGTGTACCCACCGTCACTGCCTGTCACTCCCCCACCACCAGCAGCTACACACACACATACACAAACACACTCCATCAGTCCCAAGTCCTGTCAAAGAAATACTGTCCGTAGAATCACCAACGTATCTACAGTTTGCCTTTGCAGAAAGAACGTGGTGGCAAATAGCAACCTCCTCCAAACAGCTCCTAACAGCACTGCTGATGAAGTAAGTGTGTTTGTTAACGTCTGGTGCATGTGTGACAGTCACACACACACACACAGAAAGGCAGAAGAAATGTACATGTAAAAAAGCGATTGTTGGTGTTTGTGTTCAGTCGCTTCACCGTGGCATGTGGAATTGAAATGCTGCTCACTCAGAATTCAACAGGGTCCTCTGTCTCTCACAAAGATGAATCCTCTGCAAAATGAGAGCATGTAAGATGAGTGCAGAATACTCTGCATAGTTGCAACACTGGTGACAGGATATAGTTTTAACAAAATGCCTGGAAGTTTACTGTAAAATTTAAGAAATGCATGACTTTGTTAAAGCCTCTCTGTAATCTTACATGTAGAGTCGTAATCACGGTGTCAAGTGTAGACGACCTGCATTTCTCTCTTATATTCCTAGATGTTCAGAAATTCCTCCACAGTTGGTGATGCAGTTGCTGCAGGAAAGGAATTTAACTACAAAATGACACTGGCACTTGGTAACTTTACTTTTATGCAAGAATATAATATATAGTGGCAACCATTTGAGTGGAGTCCGCTATTGCAAATTACGCTTCTTGCAGACTAGGAGCGCCAACATGGTTTCTTCAGACGTGCAGTGCACAGCCTACAAGCAGCTTTGTCAAAAGTCATCTACATCAGTGGTCCCCAACCCCCGAGCCATGGACCAGTACCAGTCCGCGAGTCGTTTAGCACTGGAAAATTTATGGTTTTCAGGGTTTTTATTGTTGTGTTTTTAAATATTTTTATCGTTAACTCGGTTTCCCTGGGTCTTTTTCCGTGTGTTATGAATAAATACGCTTTTTTTTTTGGTACCAGTACAATTTGTATTTTGTTGTATTTATCCGCGACACCTTAAAGGCCGCTCCGTGAAAATATTGTTGGACATAAACCGGTCTGTGGCGCAAAAAAGGTTGGGAACCGCTGATCTACGTATTTTATTTGTTTACTGCCACCAGGGGGCAGCATCATGAACAAGCGGTCTGTGAGCTATGCTTGCTTGAGCTGTTATAGCATAGGAAGGTCTGAAATGAAGTGTTAAAAACAATAAAAAGTAACTAAATAAACCAGGTAAAAGTGTCCAGTAAAGCCACTAGCTATGCTTCTCATGCTTTATTTTTTGATATTTGATGTGTTTTCACATTTATCCTGTTTTCCAACCAATCACCATTCAGCCTGTGCATAGCGTCATCTACGCTGCAGAAAGAAATACATTGACAATCATGACTCAAATATTAACATCCTGTCTGTTAACTGCTTCAAAGAATAGTAGCTACATGTATATCACTTCTACATCTGAATGCATATGATATAAATGCACACAAAGAACATATGTACACTAGAATGGAGCTGTTTTAATTTGCTATTAGCCATTTAATGACACTTTGAACTTTCAGTGTAATTATGCTGACCTCACACACCTGGCACACACACAGTTTGAAGAGCTAAAATAGAAATCGCACATGCAGCTGCTTGGTGTGGTGTCTCAGTGAAGTTCTCTGTTGTTTAAAGAATACACATTGTTTATTCATATATATCTGTCTCTCCTAACTTTTCCTCTCATCATTCTACCCCCCTTCTGTCTCTCCTTCATTCCTCCTCTCTGTGGGCCATCCGTGGAGCGTTCAAGCGCTCTGGCGACATGCATCGCTGAGTTCTCAACATCTTGTCTCGTCACGGCAATTACACACACACACACTCGCACACTTACACACATTTAACATACTCAGTACACTTGAAACACATTTCAAAGAGTCTTTTATTTTGAGCGCAGGAATATATTCTTGAAAGTCATAAGATAAAAAAAAAACATGTTTCGGGTGACTTATAATGAGAAAAACTGTTTGTATCTCAATTGGATCCACCGTTTTGATTCAAGAAAAGACAACTGCACACTGCCTCACACGCTAACGGGACGTATAGTGAAATTCAGGAGTGAAAGATGGAGGGAGTGAGCAGGTGGTCTGAGAGGTCAGGGCAGGGATCAGTCACTGACCCTCTCCACACTACTGCAAAAGGATAAGGGTTAATTAACAGCAGACTTTAATCGCCTCTGATGAATGATTCATAGCTTTCCAGTCTATAACCAGTATTTAAAACACATGGACAGAGGCAGAGCCAGCATGAATTATTCAGGTCCAATGGTAGCCCACCCAACCCCACATTTCACTCACACTGAGCGCAGACAGAGCTGAATTTCAGTCTGTGGGCATCTAGCTAGCCTAATAAAGAGTTTACAATCAATGCACCACAGATTTGCACTGAATAATCTGACAAAATCTGAGAAAAGGGTTAAAGTGATAATTATAAGGCAATCTCCTGAAATGAAGTTATTTTTCAAAAAAAGAGGCAGCATAAGAAACAAAGAGAAATTTTGGAAGATGGCTGCAGAACAAAGATAGATGAACAAAAGTGGGGGAGGCTGAGATTTACTGTCTCGGCTGTGAATGCAGCAAATAAGTCGTCACCAGCTAAGCAGCTTTGATATATTCTTAAAATCCATGGCTGTCTTGTCTTTGCTCTTTCAATACGCCATAAACCCCTACCCCTTCATCTACTCCTGCAATAAACTGGTAGCTATAGGTATAGTTATAACTAGGGCAAAACGCGATGAATATGAACAAAGAAGAGTTTGAGAGTTTTTTTTCAGTAAAATTATTAACCTGCATTCCCAACCTGTCAGACATTTTGTGGTAAGGTGCATTTTACAGCCTTGTAAAACTTTATGACATTATGACATTTTTTAAACAAACAATAGGCTAAATATATATGTGTGAAAACGAAATACACTTTTACTATTTCCACTGGAATTAATTCCAGTGCAATTGGTAAGTATCACCAATTGCACTTGATTAACTGATCAACATCAAGCATGTCTATGGAAGCTTTGTGAGTTTGCTGGTTTGGTGCATTATGTGCACGTACAGTATTTGTTAACACAATGCCATGGAGGGGCGATATAAGCAGTTATCTTAGAAAAGCAACTGTTGCTGCTTCTCTAAGGTCTGTGAAGGGTTAAACAATTTGAAATCCGTAATTCGGCAGCGAGAAAGATTACTCACAAGTGCAAAACGTTCAAGACAGATGCCGATCTTTCCCCGAGTGAACGTTCCAGCAAATTCACCCCAAAGTCAGACTGTGCAGTGTTCAGAGAAACTACAAAAATCCAAGAGCTACATCTCAGAAGCTACATTCCTCAGTTAGCATGTTAAATGTTAAAGTTCATAACTATACAAACAGAAAAAGACTGGAAAGTATGGCTTGTTTGGAAGGTAGAAAGTAGTGATGTGCGATACCACTGATTTCCTTTCCGATCTGATACCAAGTAATATTCAGGGTGGTATCGACGATACTGATCCGATACCGATACTTTGTACAAAAACGTATTTTATTTATTGTATCTCAAATTATAGCGTCATAATGATTACAGGACATCAGATTACTTGTTCTTATCACTTAATAATGCAGAGTTCATCATATAGAAATAAAAAACCTGAAGTTGTGCGCTATTTGAACACCTTGCCTGCCTGCAGCACTAAAGGACTCCGTGAGAGACGTCTGTCTCGCCCTAGCAGCACCTGACCACTCCTCCTCTTCAGTTCGCCTTAACATATGCTCGTCATATTCTGTGATATGATTTACTCTGAGGTGTTTGACGAGGTTAGTGGTGTTGCCACAACACCTCACTTTCTTGCCACATGTATCGCAAACCACGTTTGTGGATGTAAAATATGGCCGCACATAACTCCAGTTACGCTCAGCCATTGTTGTGAGTGCGCACGCCAAGGAGCTGACACGTTTATACAGCCGTATTTCGCACATGACTATGAAAGGCGAAAGAGGAAGTAGTTCCTTCCAATGTAGACAATCTGAATGAAATAGGTTCTTCCCACTGTGTTCCTGTTAATGATAAACTACACATTTACGCTAAATTACTAAAATACCGATATTTTAATGTGAGAATCGATTCTAGAACATAAATGACTGGTATCGGAGGAATCGATATTTCAGTATTGATCCACACATTACTAGTAGAAAGCTGTATCTCTTTAAAAAATAATATTGGCAGCACGGCTTGGACTTGCAAAGTTGCATCAGAACAAACCATAAGACTTCTGGAGCAATGTCCCTTGGAGTGACAAGACCAGAGTGGGAATGTTTGGCAAAAACCAAGCATTATTTTGGAATAAACGCCTCATACCAACTGTCAAACACAGTGATGGACGGGTGATGATTTGGGCACCTCGTGCTCATTGATTGAACTCCTCTGTAAACCCAAATATTGAAGAGTCAAATGTGAGCCCATCTGTCTGACAGCTAAAGGTTGACCAAAACTGGGTCATGCAACAGGACAATGGACCTATACACAGCAGCAAATCTACAACAGAATGGCTGAAAAAGAAAACAAACAAATGTTCTGTTTATAAGGTTGAGGAAACCTGCAGTCAGCTGAGACTGAAGAAGTCACTTGGATGAGTCACAAAATGTTTCTCCCACTGAAAACGCCACGTCCAGATGAACAGAATCAGCCTTTGGGGATTTATTTACCTGGATGATTGAGCATGCGTCAAGACAAAAGAAACAAGGAGTTGCAGTGGTCCACTCAAAGTCCACACCTCAACATGTGTGAAATGTTGTGACCTTAAGAGAGCTGTGCATTATGATGAACTGAAACAAAAGGTGGATGAACTGAAGTGAAGTGGATGATGTGAGAAAAATAAGAAAACAAACAATAATCCTAATAAATAACATGTTCGAAGAGGAGTAGGAAGAGGCATAAGCTGTTTTTAATCCTACCCTTAATAATAATCACTTTTACTTCCTCTTTATACCTTTTTTGCCACATATATTAATTAATGACTGTGAACAACAACTGTGAAATATCCTAAAGTATTATTTATTGTGGCCACAGTTTTTTTAATGGTCAATTAGGGGTTTCTTTTTGTGAGAATATTTTAAAATGAAGAAATATACCTCAACTAAATCTTTCTTTATTCTTCTCAGTGTGATTTAAAGTTCAACCTCAACTCAGTGGACTAAGTAGACTATGTGGTTCTTTAATCATCTTTAAAAATCTGCAAAAGAACTGCAGCTCTAAACCTTTTTACTCTGCATATGTTCTTCTTTGTGAGTTCAACTCAAATGAAAAGAACACTACTTTTTTTTTCTGCACATAGCTTTACGGCTGTCTTGTTAGTTCAGTTTTATTATTCAAGTTCAAGCCAAGCTCAATCAAACATATCTTTAAACAATCCAAGGCCTCATGACCACATGCTGCATTTTCATTACTTAATATGGGAAGAAAAAGAACGTAAAACACAATATTTTGCTTAACAAGCTGCTGGCGTATGCCCTGGAGGTACTTACTAACAAAGAGTCTGGAAAGCTGAAGTGAAAAAGCTGTGCATATGAAACAGAAGAAACGATGCTGCGTCTGAACCACACATATGCTAAAGTTGATGACTTAGAGGGGGCAGGTATACAAGCAGCTTCTTAATCAGGTGTCCAGAATGAGCAGAAAACACTGATTAAGAGAGAGGAGAGACATAATAGAATAAAAACACTTATTCAATGCACTTTTAAACTGTGAAGATAGGGGTTAATGCTGCAGAGGGAGGAAGGCTTCTTTGGACTTTGTACATTAATTTAGAGCTAAGATTAGACTAGAGAGGCTAGTTGCCCTTCTAGACACGATATGTGCTAATGGTGACACAAATGTACTCGTGTCTTTTTCTTTTCTTTTCTCACAATGATTTCTTTTTATGTCACATCTCATTTCTCCTTTTTGGCTTTTGGCTTTATTCTCCTGTGCCCCCACATCCTTGTTTGTCAGGATTGCAGTGTCTTCGTGTTTTTTTTTCTTTCTCAACAGCCAAGTGTGTATTCAGAAATGAAGCAGTGACATCTGTTTGTCCGGGTTCTTAATTCAGTGTGTCAATCAGTCCATTAAAAATGCCTCACTAAAGCCTTGTCTACAGTAAAATGCACCATTAGACAGCTAATAAAAATATGTGAAGACTCATTAGCATCAACTGAAAAGATCAATAACCCATTGTGAACTCTAGGAGGCATTCACTCCCAAAGTTTCGACATGAAAAAGGTACAATTTGGCTCCTCTTCTTTTTAAGAAAATCTGAATCCCGAAAGCCGCAGTAGTGCCCATTTGCTGCACAAGTTTTTCTCTCCATCTGACAGAGAAAAATGAAGAGTTTTGGTTTACCTACCCAGCCAAGCAGAGCCTAAATGAAATGTCATTATAACCACAAGATAAAAACAAATGAGGCCAGCGGTACTGTGGTGTGAGGAGAGATCAAGAACAAGAGAGTGCTGGAGGTAAAGCTTGAAATGAGGGAGAACGGGTGAGACTGTGTAGGAGGAAAATAGAAATAGTGTGGGGTGGAGGGTAATGGTGGTGGTGGTGAGGGGGGATTTGTTACAGTAATTGTGTCCAGAGCACTTGTTTACCCAGGAGCGAAGACAGGTAGAGGCATTAGATGAAGGACACAGATGGATACATCACTGTGAGAGAGACAGATTATGGGATGGATGGCTTTTCAGTTAGACTGCACATTTACACCAAAAGAGGAAAGACGGATGACCATTTAGTCTTAGTGTACGGTGCATAAAATAATGTCCAGCCTAATGAAATGTACAGAATCAGATATTGTTGGAATAAAGGCATGCAGTGTCCCAAACATAAAATCCACAATTGAGCAAAGCAGCAAGAATCCAGGAAAGACCATGCGTGGAAACAAAGAGAGGGGGAATGGTACAATACAAACAAACAAAACAAAAAAAACTGATGCAAGAGGCTATAAATACACAGAAGGTAACGAGGGTGGTGAAAATAGGAAAGAAACTAAACACAGCTGAAAACAATCAAGATAATGAGGCATATAACTAGAAATAAAAGTAGACAACTAACTAACAAAGTACAACAGGAAGCGAAACATAACTAAAACTAACTCACTGAAAAAAGAGGGGGAGCAACAAAAGAGTCTGTGCAGGGGCATGAAGGTGGGAAGAGAAACAGCGTATAAAGATAACAGGAAGTGATTCAAAACGAAAAGTGATGCACTGAGCACAGGTGAGCTTTAAAGAAGGAAAAACACCAGATGATAAATGAAGGAAACCAGTAAATTTAATGAATGCAAATCCAAACATAAAACAAATTAAACAAATGTAAACTAAAGAGTTAAAGAAAGGAGATAAAGAACTAAATTAGGATTTTAAAAAAAACTACAGACATAAACATAGAGGAGTAATAAATCAAATACAAGAAACCAAAAAGTAACTAGTACTCAAAAAGAAGCAATACTCTTGTTGAAGTATAAATGATACCAAATGTAAAGAATGAAACTCTACAATAGTCAAAACCCTTGTGACAATATTTAGTTTGATTTTGTCTGAGTTTAGATCTGGTAGCAGTGAATTAACCAATCAGTTCACTTCAGTTTTTAATTCATATTTTATGTGAAATTAATTCTTAATTCCATAATTAATCTTTTGAAATTCCATCTCCAGGATCAATTTTAATGTTCCCAGACAGTTTTAAAATGTAAACCATGTAAAAAGAGCGGGTGATGACCCCTTCCAGTTTCCCTGTTTACCTCTTACTTTCCCCTGTTTTTGTGTTGGAGTTGTGGATGTGCTATAACCCTCTCTTCTCTCCAGCAGGCCCATGCTTGCTCTTGGTTTTGTTTGCTTTTTGTTTAACCTCACTTCTTGCAGACATCTCCACTTTACTTGCAATATCACAATATGATATAGCCATTCAACTTTTTAGTAAGCCTAATTTAATTCAGCTTTAGGTTATTTAACCTCCATTATCTGTGTGGTCTCCTTGTTTTTGGGAAATTTTTGACAATGTCTGAAACCTATAGAGGGCAAAAATAAAAGCTCAACAATATCCCATAAAAGAATGATCATTACACCTTAGCATTAAATAAATCCAAATGTAAAAAGTTACCTTGGTTTTAATAACGGTGTCTACTCGCAGTTTACTATACGACATTCAATAATAATGATGCACAAGCAACAGAGATAGGACTCTAATCTTTAATATGGTGTTATATTGGTGCCCATGCACTCATTCTTGAGGGGTGATTGTAATGTAAACCATAACAACCCCCCTGGGCGACCGTGGCTCAGAAGGTTGGGAAGCGCACCTGTAACCGGCCGTTGTGTCCTTGGCAGAGATGGGCAGTAACGCGTTACTTGTAATGCGTTACTGTAATCCGATTACTTTTTTCAAGTAACGAGTAAAGTAAGGGATTACTATTGCAAAAACGGTAATTGGATTACCGTTACTTTCCCGTAGGAACTCTGCGTTACTGCGTTCCTACGTTAGATTTTTTGAGAATGTCTCATGACAGTACGTTTGTGAAAACAGCTGTGTACAGAGCAACAATGGATCATATATCAAGTGCGGGAGAGAGTATGAGCGTGCAGCGTTTAAAGCGTGGAAGTACTGACCTTAGTTTAAGTTTGATTCCATAAAAAGTGACAAAAAAATTAGTGTCCGTTGTGCGTGGGAAGAAAACTTATTTTTACAGCGAAAAAACCCCCTAAACTTCCGAGCAAACACCGAGTGTGCTATGACGTAATGGGAAACTCACAGAGAAACTCGCGGATTCTTCCACTGACCACTGCGGCACACCTACACAAAGGTAAACCTCCGCCCACCTGCTTTACAGGTGAAAATAGAGCAAAAGGACCGCTGAGTCTTTGACTTTATTTATTCTTGCTGTGTTTTACTTGCATCTATTTGAAATAGTGAGTGTAAACACAAAAAATATTTTATTTTATGTGCTGGAATGTGCAGAAAATAGGTTTAAATATTAAACAAATTTCTTCCATTCAGAGAATGGTGCATATAATTAAATTTTTGCTTGATGCATAAAGTTAAAAGATTAAAACTAATAAAACAAGTTTTAAAAAGAGACTTTTCCATTTGATTATATTTTGTATGATGATTATGTAGAAAAAGTAGAATTGGGCTGAAAGATCTATCGCTTTATCACCTATTCAGGTTGTAAATCGTGTTTTTAAAAAGTAACTAAGTAACTAAGTAATTAATTACTTTTGAAAATAAGTAATCAGTAAAGTAACGGGATTACTTTTTAATCAGTAATTAGTTACTGATTACTTTTTTCAAGTAACTTGACCAACACTGGTCCTTGGGCAAGACATTTCACCTACTAGTGTTGGCCAGAGGGGCCGATGGGACGATATGGCAGCCTCGCTTCTGTCAGTCTGCCCCAGGGCAGCTGTGGCTACAACTGTAGCTTGCCTCCACCAGTGTGTGAATGAATAGTGGAATTGTAAAAGCGCTTTGGGTTCCTTGAAAAGCGCTACATAAATGTAATCCATTATTATTACCATCCATGCATCCATCTTCTTTATAAATAACACAGACAAATATATGTAACGTCTTTTACGTCATTTAAAAAAATAAAAAGTGAAATATTCTGAATGTTGTGAAATATCTGTGAGTAGAGGTGGGCAGATCGATGCAAATACCGATGCCAACACTGGTATAAGATCGAGACTAGCCTGATGGGATCAAAAACCTCTAAATTCAGTATGCAGCCCCCTGAATTGTGTTAAATAAATGAAAAACAAAATAAAATGAAATAAAATAAAATGTTATATTCCAGGTCTCCAAATAACAACAAAAAGAAAAGTCTCAAAATACATAAAAAGCTGAAAAGTGTGTTTTATTGTGTTAACTCATTATTTTGGAAAGTAAAAATCACAGTGATTCAATGGTCATTAAAACGTGTTTAGAATTTACAAATTGATGATGATTGATGTCATAAATTATGACACACGTTCTCTCCTACATAAGCTGAAAGTATCGGCAATATAAAATTTGCACAAAACTACCAGTAAGTGAAATGAATAGAAATGATACAAACCTGTGCCACAGGGGTACGACTCTCAGTGCTCTGAAAATCAAAGAATGATCCTGGAAACATGTCAGATTTAGTTATGCACCAATTCAGGATCATGTGACACACAGACACAAAAACCCCATTAAAACACATAAAAACACAATGAAGCAATAGATTTAATCCTCTTTTTCTCCCTAATTTAAATCTATTTTTATATAAATTTCACTTGGATATATTGGATTAAAACAAATCCAGCTGATCCTGTGAGGTCGTCTTTATAATTTATGTTTCATCGTAGATGAAAATGTTCTATTGAGGCAATTCAATTTAGAAATACAACATGAAAATGAACCAATGTGAAAATCTGATGTTTTACTGTACATGTAATCACAGAAAGCCTCTGGAGCAAAATTATGTGCGCATTGTGCTTGTGTGTGTGTGTGTGTGTGTGGCTGTGTCTATTAGAGAGCATTGTCCAGTATATCAGACAGCCCTGTCATGTTCATGTCGCAGCAGCAGGGTATAGGAGGTGTTCTTGTCTCTGAGTGATGCGATGGCATGAACAGCATGGTTTAAGAGCTAAAAGAAGGTCATCGATGTCTCGCTTCACTATCTCTCCCTCCTTTTCTCTCCTCTCTCTGTTGCCCCTGTCATCCCTACTGGATGATCCCTCGTGCTCTCTTCCAACCCGGCTGTCTTTCTGTCCTTCGTCACGGGTTGCTGTGTTCCATTTTTTTCGTTCTTTTTTTTTGCAGTATTGCATCCTGCTCCTTGTTTAACTCCACTGCTCTGAACTGATTTTATTTTTGCTACATTCACGGTCCATGGAGGGAAGTATTTGTAAACTGAAAAAGTAAGAATTGTGAGGTACCTTGAGTGCAGCGCAAGACAAGGGCCCCAGACCGGACCAGGTTTGTCACCATATCCCTGAGTAGAATAAGACGTGCATGGAACCGCCAGATCCATGTCACTAAGAGAGGCTGTGACCTGCTTACACAGTTGCTAAATCATTTCAGCATTTCAGAGTGTGGTTTACATGGCAGTTTGGTTGGTTTAAATTAATATCTGACTGTTTTCAGCACTACTATCTAAGGTGACTGAAAGCTGCATCAGCTTGCAGGTTCTCACAGATAAATTCCACTATATCACCTCTGGTCATCTTAGTACACAGATCTCCATCTTTATACCGTGACTGCAACTATGCAGCAGAGGATTGGGTGTGCATTTGGCTTATCTGAAATAACATGGGAAGCCAATGTACTGAAATGAATGTGACCTTACAAATGTTTGTAAACTCGGGCACAGCCAACCACTCTCACTTTCACAGCACCTCTGTTTTACTTAATACTTGACCTAATATTTCAAAGTTGCTGAGCGGGACACACCAGTGTGCTTTTATGTATTTAGTGATGTGAAGTAATTGGCTTTTGTGGACTTCTCATCCGCTTTCAATACAATTATCCCGCAGACACTAGTTGACAAATTACTGACCCTGGGACTGAGCTCCTCTCTTTGTAACTGGGTCCTGGACTTCCTGACCAACAGACTGCAGTCTGTGAGGATCCACAACGTCTCCTCATCTTCCATAGTCCTCAGCACTGGCTCCCCTCAGGGCTGTGTGCTAAGTCGCCTCCTGTTCACGCTGCTTACATATGACTGCTCACGTGTGGCACGGAAACTGCACTGTAGCAGAGAGGAAAACTCTACAGATGGGTGGTGAAGGCTGCACAGAGAGTTGTCGGAGGCTGCCTCCCAACCGTCACAGACATATACACCTCCAGATGCAGGAAGAAGGCCACCTGTATCATGAAGGACCCCACTCACCCAGCACACACACTCTTGGTCCCGTTCCCCTCAGGCAGGAGGCCGAGGAGCATCAAATGCAAAACCACCAGACTGAGAAACAGTTTTATTCCAGAAGCTGTGAGACTTCTCAGTGCATAAATGGACAAGAACTGTTATTGTAGCACCTTAACCACTACTTGACACTTACTGACACTGTCACTTTATCAATGCTGGTCATCATGCCCTTTGCTGCTAAAGTATTTATTTACACCTATATATATTTATACCCATACTCCATACTGGTACTCAGGCTGTTGCACACTAGTTATAGTATTATTTATTGTATTGTCTTATTACTTGTCATTTCTGTTTGTTAAAAAAAAAAAACTTAACTATTTATTTATAACTTAAAAAAAAAAATTCTGCTCCTTCATTATTTTTGTTTCTTTTCACATTTCGGGACCGTGTGTACATAATTTCGTTCCACTTCATGTTAACATGTGATGCAAAGGCAACAGTAACTCAAGTAACCACTCATAATAACCAAGCAGAAGCTGCTCCTCTGAAAGCACAACATGCTAAACGTTGAAGCAGATGGGCTGTAGCACTAGAAGACCACACAGGATGCCACTCATGTCAACTAAAAGCAGGAAACCGGGGCTATATTTCACAAAGGGCTCACTAAAACGAGACAATAGAACATTTGGAAAGTGTCGCTCATCTGCTGACTGTTGATTTCTGCTGCAAGCTTCAAATTATATTTCATAAACAACACAAAAGCATTGATTTACCCTGCCATTAATAATCCAGTGGTAGCACACTTTGGACCCACTAATATGAGCTGAGCATTGTTTAACTCCCACAGCCTACCTGAGAATTGTTGCCGATTACGTCCATCCCTTTATGATCACAATGTACAATCTTCTGATGGTTGTTTCCACCAGTATAATGCACCATGAAAAGCTCAGATCATCTCAAACTGGTTTTCTTACACACCAATGAGTTCTCTGTATTTAAATGGCCTCCACAGGCACCAGATCTCATATATAACCTGTAGGGTGGGTGTAAATATTGTATGTGTACTAAAACAAACAAACAAATAAATGCAATTAAACTTTTAATCAAATTCTTAAGTTACCACATTATATTTTAAATGACACTGAAATGTGTTGCTGTGCAGCACTTCACACACTGTCAGCTTATTTTGCTGAATGTTGCCACTCTTCACGAGGCTAGCACCAGCAGTTTTCTTTCCTTAAACGTCCTTTGCAGAATGTGTTTATGAATGGCTCTGTTTCAGTACTATTTATATTTTTGATCAAAATAGTACAAAACTATGCTGCCTTCGTCTGTCATAGTTTCCACTTATTGCTTCCCATCTTGGAGAGAGAGGTCACACCCTTATCTAGTAGCAGGTGACTGCGATGCATCTCTAACCCAACAAATGACTGGTGTTGTATTCAGAAATAAAACATAAATATTTAGTTGAACCAACTAGTAGTTCTAGTGCTGACAAGAACAACATGGCAGAATCTGATGCTGTTTGATGAAAACAGGTTGGAACAACAAGCTTTCGGCTTTGGAAACATTTCCCCAGTAGCAATGTTTTTATGTGGAGTGTTATTTTAGCACATTAGCATGCCGCATTCAGATCTCAGTGTTTCTCCTTTATATCACTGGCATCTCTTTGCAGTAGTGTAAAAAGCACAAGTGTGAAACCTGCTAACACATACTGTGCTCACATGTCAGCACATCACCAGCGTCGTCTCTCTAATTGTGATCAGCCTAATCAACGGAGGAAGTAATCCCTGCCACAAAGTTAAGAAAATATGACAGTTTTAGTGATGATTCCCCTAATTGTTGTTTCATTCATTTTGTATTTGAATAAAAAAATAGAAAAAAAGAGGTATAAACTAAGAATTTAAGGTTTCATGCATCAGACATTTCTTACAGACATTTCTTCTTTTAACTCATGAAATCAGAAACCCTTACACATCTAGGCTTTTGTTCATATAAAATGCCAGCGTTTTATTTAACAAACAGCATTTACAGTACTGCTTCACATCTGTTCCAGGCTTGTGTGTCTGTGTTTCATGACTCGGGTGTAGTTTCACTCTGTGTTTCTCACACAGATATCCTGGTGGGAGCAGCAGGTTGTTGGGACAGACAAGAGCGTTAATTAATGTTCAGTGTAGGGGGGAGGATTTGACACAGTTGCTCAGTAGGGATTTAGTAGTTACAGTCGATTCAAGTAATGAACTTGGCTCTTATAGTATTTTTATCTCCTTTTTCTATCCACAGAGAAAGTCATCGGACTCACTGGAAGTGCACCAATTCACCACAACATTGAAATCACTGAGGTAAAGTGACCATCTGGTTAAAATGCAGCAATCTGCAGGGAGTTTGTGGCTGTTCCTCTGGCATGAACCAAGCACAACCCTTTGGGGTAATGGCACTTCCCATTGGCAGCAGCTTTTTTGAGCACACACCCCATCCACACAGCAAAAAACCCATTCAAATAACTGCCAGATGCCTCTCCAATTGAACATTCATGGGACTCACCAGAACAAGATTGATCCACAAGATCCAAAGACACTCAAGAACACCCCCAGAAGATCCCAGTCAATGCCCACATGGGTTGTGACTGCTCAATGTGTAATGCAGCAGCTGTACAGTTACAGAAAGACAGAGTACAGCAGTCACATCACATTGTTAGCCATGCTTTCGAATCCAATATAATCTATTAAAAGAAAAACTTTTTTACACTTTTGACACTAATGCATCTCAAAATGTTAAAAGCTAACCTTTAACCTTTAAGCTGATCATTAGTTTTATCAAATGTCCATAGGTTGTGTTATAAAAATGTCTAATTACCAAGAAGCAATATAGGGATATGAATTGGAGTGATAAATCATTATTTACTGATGTAAGAGGGCTTACTTAACCTTGGAGTGCTGGCAGAATTAAAATGTGGATTTCAGGGGAAAACTCACTCTGTATGCTTGACCATGCTATGGGAGGAGAGCAAGGGAGGGGAAAAAAGGAGCGCATGAGCTTATGCTGGAAATGCAAGTAGTAACGGTAAGAAAGGGAACAGGTGCCAAAAGCAGAAGAGAGAAGATGCTTTTAAAAAAATAATGATTTAAGCAATGAATGTTGTGATGATAATCTACGGAGAGGTAAGTCAGGAAGAGACCGAGGGATGAGATTTAAGCCGAAGATTGTAGGAATGACACAGAGGGAGCAAAATGTGCTTCGGGCAGGAGGAGGAGAGGTAGAGAGGGGAAAGGATAGAAGGATGGGGGTGGGGGGTTGGAGAGCAAGACAGATGACAAATTGTGATTAATAGATGGGGTCCGGGGCAGCAGTGTGGAGCGCAACTCATTAATAGAGAGAATTAGAGAGGCTGTGCAACTCAATCTGCACACTGTCACTCGCAATCAAGGACCATAATCAGATTTGCACACAGAGGTAGATGCACCGGCGTGTGGTTCGTGCACGTACACATATTTTTAGGACACTTATGTTCCTTGCTGGAGTCACTATCCTACCACTAAACTGGCCACTTAAGGGTACAAGTAAACAGGATTGTCTTTTTTTTTCTTTTTTAAAAACTTTTTAGTAGGATTCACAAAGCAAACATTTCAACAGTATAATGCTGAAAACTGTGCAGAAATGTAAACATTCATGTCCTGTATCCTGACACACCTAAATTACTAGATCTTGTAATTCCCCAAACAGTGACAAAGGCCTCTGGAAGATTTGTGGTTCTTATTCATTTACAGTTTTTTCACTTCAATTCAGTTTTATTTAGAAAGCATCAATTCAGAACAACAACAGTTCTCATTGTGTTTACATTGCTTAAATCCATTGTAAAGTAAAGACCCTACAATATTTGAGGGAGAATCCAGACCCTATGAGAACTATTGGACACAAGAAGAGATCTCCTTCAGGGATCTTCTAACTTGCTGTCTGTGGACAGCTCATCTATAAAGGTAAATGTATTGGTTCTTATACAGTGCTTTTCTACTCGAGCACTCAAAGCACTTTATACAACATGTCTCATTCACACATCAGTTTTTAAAATTTAGCATTTGCACGTGAGTGCATTGGGAGCAGCTCAGGGTTTAGTATCTTGCCCAAGGATACTTTGGCATGCAGACTGACTGCTCCAGTCTGCATGATTAGTAGATGACCTGGTCTACACCCTGAGCCACAGCCATATTGATTCAGTATAATTGTAATACATTAACGCAGTACACTTTTTGAGGAACATATGGTGATATCCAGATTACATTTTATGGTGTAAGTATCAAGGCTCTCTGTGTAGCGGGCAGAACTCAAAGATCAGGACTTAAAAGAGAGTTTATAAAAAGAACACAGGTGAGGAACAAATAATCAAACAGACAGACTCTTACTGGACACCACATAAGGAAAACCACAACAAAGAACACAAGCAAACTTTTTAAATACACAAGTTTAAATACACAAGAGGAGAGCAGAGTGGAGACACCTGGGGAACACACAGCTGAATTGAATCTAGATGATGAGACAAGGGAAAGCAAAACTGAATGTAACACACATGAGAGGAGAGACTATCAAAATAAAACAGGAAGTAACAGAACATGAAAACAGAAATGTAGAACTGATGAAAGACTGAAAGGTAACCAAACACAGAGACAAACTGGCTTTATCAAGGTGGCTTTATCAATTTATTAAGGTGTGGGGAACAGACGGGAGCCAAGATAAAAGAAATAAGAGACAGAATACAAACAGACTAAAACCTAGATAACAAAACCAAGGAGACCTGAGAATACAAATACTAAACACCCAAAAAACTCAAAACCCTGTGTCAAAGACCCAGAAACCATTACAGAAGGCCTTGCTTTTTTCAGAAAGAGAATGCCAAACCACGTTCTCCTTGAATACAACAACATGAAAGAGTCCAAACACTGCCGCCTGATATAAACATTTTTCTCTTCATGAAATGACAATTACAATAAAAGATGACCATAACTGTTGAGTAGCTAGTCCATCAGCAACAAAGGATGGCAAACCTTCAGAATTGCAGATCTGGTCTCCTCAGTTGCCAAACAACAAAAGAAGAAGTGATCCGTCACATGCCCGTGATTTCAGTGTTAACTTTTAAAACGCCTTCATTAGAATGCAATGATTTTGACAATCATTTGCAATCTGTTTTCAAACTTTTACTGTGCCCCAGCTTTTTTTTTTTTTGAAAACATGGTTGTAAAAACACAACAGAGATGCTGAACAACTGCATGTTACTGCCAGTGTGATGCTTTGACCCTTACATTTCCATTAGCCCCGCTGTCTCTACATTCTCCCTCCTCTTACTCTCGCTCTCTTGCTCACTGCCTGACCTGTGAGATTGTAGGTCAGGTTAAGCCCTTTCCTCCGCTACTTACTTGGCTCGTATGTGTGTCTCACAGCGTTGATAGCACCTCCACCTTGAATGAGCCAGTTAATACCATGGTAACCTCTCTGATCACATGGTGACTCTCTGCTCATGCCCTGATTGCTTTTACTGATTCTTCTAAACAGACAGAGTGACTGTCCTGTTGGTAAATTACCTCTGTCCAGGCTTATCTATCTCACTGTGCGACTTTCTGGAAGACCAGAAAGTATCAACCGGAATGAGTCATTCCAACACATGGAGCCTGTTTTATTTACTTATTTATTTAATTTTTAAATCCAGAGGAAAAGCCAACTGGTCTGCACAGGCATGGGTTCAAATTGTCATGATTGGAAGCTTCACAGAAGCAAAGCTTTCCCACCACCTCTGGGAATGGTGATATTAGAGCAATGTAGATGTCACAATCTGTTCCTATGTGTATATACTCTAATATAAATCAGATTTTTCTAAAGGCCCACCCATATATAAAACAGTTGCACACAAATGTTTTGTGCAGATACATGTGCATGCATATCTGCATACATGTGCACAAATGTACAATGTATATATTTGATTTTTCTTTTAATTGATAATGCAAGTGGTGAAAATCTATCTAAAAATCATTAAATTGTTTGAATCTTTCCAAATGTGTACCGACTGCATCCCTGGATTTTGCCTCTTGTGTGGACAAAAGTGTTATCTATCATTGGGTTTTGGGTTAAACAGCAATTAAAAGTAAGTTGCTTGATGAATTGTGTGATTATAATTTTCATATGTGGTAGCAATTTATTTACCAAAGTTCTTATCATTTACTTATTTCATGGATGGTTGGGTGGATCTGTGATACAAGATGTCTTGTGTTGCTCTGCCTAAGCTTACTTTCATTTTTTTCTGTTTTACACATTGTTACAAAGGTATATAACGCTTAATTCTGCCAGAGGTTTCTTGCTGTGAAAAGGGAGTTTTTCTTTCCCACTGTCGCCAGGTGCTTGCTCAAAGGGGATTGTTTGATTGTTTCTTTCTAATATTGTGGTCTTACAATCACAGAAAATGACATTCATGTTATTCCTGTAAACTCTTTGGTTTTAATCAAACAGAGGATAGTGCAGTGCAGAAAAGACCATGAAAACATGTATCGTAAGGAAATAGAGTCAGGGGGCTTTATACAAAAGATTCTTTCAAAGTTTTCTTTCCTTCTTTGCAATATTAACTTAAATTCACTGAGCTATTTTAGTGTTTAATCAGCGTGTCAGAGCCCACATTTAAATTACATGTGGATGTATTCACACATGTGTGCCTGCAGGTGTTCACACTTGCCATAAAGGCTCATGAGTAGCCCAGCAAGGTCTACTTATATAGATGTAGAAATAATTAAAGACTATAAATTATCATCAACCCAAAATACAGAAACTTCTTCAGCCTCTATACTTCTGATTTACCAGTTTTATAAAATGCAGAGACCACACAGTTTCCCACTTTCTGACAAGCAGTACTTATTTTCTATCTCTAAATGCAAATGTGACCAGAGGCTTGGCATCTGCCTGAGGGCTCAGTCAGCTGACAGTATGCATCCTGGGGAGTGATCTATTGATCCATATTCAATATCTGCTACACTCTCCAGCTCAGTAAAGTTGGGAGATGAATAAATGAGGAGCAGAACTGACAGTGCATACAAGTACACTAGGACTGGGAGTGCCTAAATGGCTTTACTTTGCTGTGTTATGTGTAAATACCCCCAAACCAACATTTTTGATACACAAGTGTAGAAATAATGATGAGCTGCATAACGGATGTATTTCAGATGTCAGGTGTATTTCTCATGCAGCTGAATGAGAGCTGACACAAGGATAGACCGTGTCGGCAGGGAATCCCAGAATATTTAGAGTTTAAATATTCAGTCCAATCTGAGAATTAATTAACCGATGAATACTGTAAAATAAAGCAGAGAAGAATGGAAAGAAAGTGACCAGGACGAGATGGAGGAGGTGGGGGAGTTGTCAGCAGTGATACATCTTTCATCTCTAACAAGGTCTGAAAGCTACAAAAACACAGACATTGACAACAGACCCCGAGAACACCACTCTCCTCCTTTCATTTTATCTTTTCACTTCGCCTGCCTGCCTGATGTGTTTCAGTCTCACATCTGTAGCCCACGTTTTTGTACTTAGACTTTAGTCTTTTCACACCTGCTGTTCTCCGCAAACACAACTCCACAAGTGTCTATACCTCTTAACGCCACCTGAAAATCTGTAAGGTTACAGTCAGGCAGAAAAAAGAAAGACTATCACAGAATATCCAACAAATATGCTTTAAATCTACCAAGTAATATTGTAAAACCTTTGATTAAACCGTTAAACAGATGTAGTCATTTGATTTATGAAAAGGTCACATGCTGGATAGGGCGATGCTGGGTGTGTGTTTGTGTGTGGCTGGAGGTGTTAAGGAGGGAGGATGAGGGGGGGACGCAGTAGCGGGCAGATGCTGAAGAGAGAGAGAAGCAGGATATGGGAAAAGACAACAAGTGAGTGAACTGTTGCTCTGAAAATAAAGTCGCCGTGCGCCGGATTAATTCGGCGAAAGTCTGCAAAAGTAAGCGGTCAGAATATGTAGTTTTCTCTTTGAAGGTGCGATCCACCACTTCGGCATCGCTTCCACTGCTCCCGCTGCCTTGAGCGTTTTTCTTTTCTTTTCTTTTTCTTTTTTAATTAAATGTTTTTTTCTTTTTGGGCGGACGGTGTGGTCCCGCCAGCACGCAGGACACCAGGATGACATGCTGTAAGTTGGTAGTATTACTATGACTCTGTTTCCGCCGAGCAGAGTTTGGACCGCAGCGCAACTTCAGCCGAAGCGCCAGTAGACGCGCCTCAGTCTTTCGCTCGGGTCCTGGACCAGCTTTCCTGCGGCGTTTCTGTCTGAACCCGTGGGATGAAAACCCACTGAAGACCGGGGTTAAAAAACAGAAAGGAGCAAAGAAAGAAGACATCTGGGTGAGCTGATTATTGCAGTGTACTTTTATTTTTGCACTAGTTTATAAAAAAACTTTCGGAATCGTTTTTACCCACCCTGGCTATATTGAAGCTTGGTCACTTCAATTTTAATTTAAATGAAAATGCTAAAATAATTCATGCATTTATGCTGTTAGGTGAGCAGAGAGCTTGTGAACAATGCAGTAGGCCTGGAATAATATCAACATGTAGCTTTTGTGTCTGTTGTGTTAAACTAGTGTTAACCTGTTTGCTTTTATGAATAATACAAAAATGTTTTAACATGAATTTTGAGGACCTGAACGTGATTAATACAAAAACAATCCACCTGTGTGGGTCACACTAGTTCCAATTTTGTACACCTTTAAATATGAAATTACTGCAACATGAAATGTTTCTTAGATGCCTTCCATATTTAACATTTAAATTATAAATATGTGTTATAAGGAGATCACATTTTCTTAGTCCTGTTATGATTAGGCTATATGTGTGTGTTCTTTTTCTTTTAGAGTGCAAGGGATTCGCTGATTTTCTGTGATTCTGTGTTTTTTTTTTTTTTGCTTTACCTTTACCTCTAAAAAAACTTAGATTCTTAGCCCTTCTTATGAGCTGCAACAAATCTGTTGTTTGAGTGGAGGAATGGGTTTTTACGATAAATACAATGGAGCACCAGCAGTAAGGGAGATAGAAAAAAAGACCAGAGATTTAGCAGTTTCCTTGTTCTTCTCTTTTCATTCCTGGACAGACAAGTAAAGCGCCCTTCCCTGTATGTGGTGGGTGAGATGAACTCCAGTGGGAATACTGTAGACCCCACCTGACAGCTCTCTGCCTGAGCAACTGAAGGATTTTCACTGGAGCTTCTACAACCACAGAAGTGGATTCGTATAAAAAGCAGCTTGCCTAAAATCCAGCATCTCAGCGGTTTTACTCATTTTGAACCAAGTAATTTAGAATAGTTGTGTTATATGATGTATACCTTTAAAGATGATAAAATCCTGAAGACATAATGATCTAGGGGAAAGTGAAAAATAAAAAGGATACACATGTACTGAAAGCCAAGTAATGGAAAACCCTAGATTTCAGTCTCCCCCTGACTTTTGATTTTTTTTTCTCCTCCTGTGTGATGCGTCAGTCTTTCCCAGTCCTTGAATAGCACCCCATTTTCTTTTCTGCGTCCCGCACAATCACATATTTTCCTGCTCCACCTTCTCAATTCAGTGGTTGCTTTCTACCCAGAGTTCAGCCTGGCCGGCACAACCATTCCAGCTAAAGGGGAGGAGGACTTCCTCACACTGGCAGCCTCACGGCTCAGCCGAAAGAAACGTGTCATTGGGGCTGGAGTCGGCGTGGCCATGGTTCTGGTCCTGCTGGTAGCCATTCCCCTATTGGTCCACACCACCAAGGGAGGAGGGTCCGGAGGAGGAGGCACGCACTATGAGATGTTGGGTAGCTGCAAGATGGTGTGTGACACTTTCACCCCCCCACAGGGAGAGCTGACAGCTGTCTCCCCTCAGCCCCCGGACTTCTCAAACCGCAGGGGCAAACAGGGGTTCAGAGGAAGCCCTGGACTTCCTGGTCCTCCAGGTCCTAAAGGCCCCCCTGGAGAGCCCGGTAAGCCCGGCCCACCTGGCCCACCAGGGCCTGGACCTGGTGGTTACGGCCCTTCCCTCTACAGCCCCAAAATTGCCTTCTACGCCGGCCTCCGGAAGCAACACGAAGGGAGTGAAATACTCAAATTTGACGATGTGGTGACCAATGTAGGGAACTACTATGAGCCGAGTACCGGCAAGTTCACCTGCCCTCTGCCAGGTATCTACTACTTCACCTACCATGTCCTGATGAGAGGAGGTGATGGGACGAGCATGTGGGCAGACCTGAAGAAGAATGGACAGGTGAGTGCGAGTTTAGGTGGGTTTGTGCTGCAGTGTTTCTGAACTGGACTGACCTCCCCTTGCAATCAAACTAACACACAAACATTAGTAAGAATCTTTTGCATCAGTGAGTTCAAATACAAGAGCAGTAAATATAAAAGTATATAACTAAATAACATGCTTAGATCAGAACTTCAGGTAATAGATGCAATTCACTAATTTAAGAAACATATTGTCATATAGTTTAAATGCAGGAAGATGCTGTGTTATTTACTATTGAAGTGGACTTCATTGTGCTATGCAGGTGGTGACTGCCACTCAGATTTTGAGCATGGTTAAAAAGAAATCCCCCAAAAGTGAATTCTAAACAATACTCCACTGAGAAAATCATAGTGAAGTTTTAGACAAATCAAATATAGACAGAGATAATTAAACTGAAATACACTAAAAATGTAAGAGACTTCAAGGATGCAAAAAAGAAGAGGAAAGGAGGTGGGAGTAAGAAATGGTTTAGAAGAAATTGTAGTTATTTGCACAACTTGCATGTGGAAAAAGAGAGAAAGAGAGGGAGAGAGAATGACAGCCAAGCGATCAAGAGGATAACAATCCTCTGCGTCTCGGTGGAGCAAAGCCAAAATGCAACAGCTGGCTACTGTCCTCTGAGAAACTCTGACTTTAACACTAATAAATAAACAAGTACAAAATGCCTGGAAAAAGCCTTGAATGCTTCCATCTGGAGAGCAGTGACAAGCTTGAAGTACTAAGCCCTCGCTCTGTTGAGGCGCTCTGATTCTGACATGTGTGCTACAGAACAGAAGAGTGATGTCCTGGGGATTACTGGAGAAGAAGAAGACGAAGGGGGAAAAAAGCATGCTTTGCATTGTTGCAAAGGTTTAATGGTAACACAGTTTGTCCACACAGATTACACGGTACATGAACTGACAACAATATGCTACTGAGCAGAGCATCACTGTGCTGGGCTGCTGTTCATTGGTACGCTTTATTAAATCTACATCTAAATAAGCAGGCTAAGAAGGATTTACCAGAAGAACACGGGCTAGTTTCTAATTTGAGAATCGCCACTGTGGAAACAGACAGATGCAGATTTAATATAAGGGTTAAATCTTATTCTTACTTCAATCAAACATTGCACATACAAATTATGTGTGTTACTGTACATGTCTTAACTATTAGGACACATTGATTTCTAGTTTTCATCAATACTGAAGCACCAACATCCCTGTAGGCCTCATCAGCAGCCCTTGCCCAGTCTACTGTAAGTGTAAGTGCTTGCGGCAGATTGCTGTTGCTTATTTATGACCTGAAGCTACCCCCAGGTCAACTACTGGGAGTCACTTGTCCAGCAGCAAGAAAACACATCTGACCTTGCTAGCTTTTCCACTATTGGCCAAAATTTAGCAGCAGCAACATCATGGAGGATGCTACAAGGAAACAAACCCAGGGTTGCTGCAGTGGTGGACTAAAGCTATATTTACAAGTTGCCCGTGTTCCCCAATGTCAGTTTCTTTTTTGGTTAGTGGGTTGTGTCACAAAGCTCTGAGACGTAGTAGTTCAAGAAATAATTTTTTTTAATTTATTTATTTATAAAAGTTTTTTTTTTTTTTTTACTGAAAATGTGCTTGTTGTAGCCTGACATTCTCTTTTTCTTACTGATTTTGAATGATATATAATATATAATATGTGGCATCCCCTGATTTTCTATTGCAGTGTGTGTGTTGCAGATCTGAGGACAGATAATAGTTATAAATTAGTGCCACAGCGAGTTTGATTATTTATTATTATGCCTACATTTTATATTTTATTGTGACAAATTGATCATCACAGCCTGTGAAAGATTGACTTTGCACTTTGAAAAAAACCCCCCTTTTCCTAGCCCTGGAAACAACATAGTATATCTTCCAAATGATTGTTTGCAGGGAAAAAAGCACCTAATCTTTAAAGTTGAAATGTTGGAAAACAATATTTGGTTCATTGGCTTGCATAACGACTGATATTGCTAACCAGTTATCATACTTTCCACCAAAACGACATAGTCTACCCATATAATAAAAACAGTAAGTTAAAATGAATGTCTTATCTTATCTTATCTTATCTTACTTGCTGATGCTGTGTAAACGTACATTTGAGCTAACCATTACTTTCAAATTCAGACCTGTTAGTCTGTTTCATGCTGCTTCCAGACATGTAGTATATTGAATATACATTATGTGACTGATCGAGTCCATAAAGAAAGCTTTTCCTAGTATTATTGATTTGACAGCATGTACCTAAGGTGCAGAGTAAAAAGGACAGACAGCTTAATGCCAGATATAATTGGGGGGGACCTGGTTTGTTGCAGCGTGCCTTCACAGACATTGTCATTCCTGTCTTTTCCTGCTATTAAATCTTTCATAGCTTTTAGATGAGATCTTCTCCCCTTCACCTGTGCCCTTCCTTTAGTCATGTGCTCGCGCACATACACACACATACACATGTGCACCTTGCACTTTTCCTGTCCACACTAGCTATTGACTCCTTCCCCATTAATTATCTTTTTCAACAACTAAATTATTAAACCCAATTCAGTGCTGATCTTGCCCTTTTCATTGCACCCGCCTTCCTTTTTTTCTATTCTTCTGCTAATAGACAGGTGCTCATGAACCTTGGTGAAGCTGCTAGGTCAATGAGAAAACTTTAATACAGAAATTCTCTCTTGAGAGATAGCCAAGACACTACAACTACTACACCACACTACACTACAACTATTGTTATTATTGGTCATTATTGTGAATTTGTTGTTCTTCAAGGAAGATTTGATTCTGTTTCTTATAAGACATGAGAAATAAATGATCAATTAAAATATTCACAAAAAAGAAGAAATATTCTTGTTTGTTTTAGATGAAAAGATAGATACCAATCTCTTTCCTGTACGGTGACATGAAACACAGATTTTCATATCACAAATTACCCTACCCAAAACTACAAATCTTAAGAGCACATTTCAAGGTCAGGCCAGTTTCAGCCAAATGGGTGATTTTCAACAGTTTTCTGTTGGCTAAGTGCTTTTAAAAACCAATGAAAACCAAAAGAAAAGCATTTAAAGCCAATTCAGGGTAAAATAAGCAAAATATGGCAAGAAAATAAACAAGGACACTATTAGATAAAATACAGACGCTCTTTCATACATTGAATGGAAGCATGACCAACAAAGGGTGTTTACTGCTACTGTGGACCATGTTAGTATGTCTCCAGATAGATAGATGAATAACAATGTTTGCAGATGACATTGTGATCTTGTGATTCTTGTGATCTGGAAGAGATCATAGAGAGGTGGAGGTACGCTCTGTAGAGAAGAGAAATGAAAGTCAGTAGAAGAAAGAAAGCATACGTGTGCGAATGAGCAGAAGACAGGTGGAAAGGTGAACCATGGAGTAGAGATAGTAAGGGGAAGATGAGTCTAAGTACCTATGGTCAACCATCCAAAGCAATGTACAGTGCATAGGAGAGGTGAGGAAGAGTGTGCAGCCAGGGTGGAGATGCTCGGAGATGAGTGTCAGGGCTGATTTGTAACTGAAGGATGGCAGCAAGAGTGAAAGGGGAGGTTTAGAAAATGGTAATGAGATGTGCTTTGATGTATGGTTTTGAGATTGTGCAACTGACAGGAGGCCATCTGGAGGTGGCAGAGCTGAGGATCCTAAGATTTTCAATGGGAGTGACCACGATGGAAGGAGTAGAAATAAGTACATCAGAGGGAGGGGACGAGGGGTGGAGACAAAGTTCGAGGATGCTGAAGATGCTTTGTGTAATGTTGAACTTAATTCCTGTTACTGAACAAGAATGGTTTAATAATCAGTTACTAGCAGCTCATGTGCTTATTAACCAAATCTTTAGTTAAACTTGAACTGGATCCAGACCTTTGAATCCATTCAAACTGACTCATTACCTAATCAGACTGTAAGTAAAAGATGGAGGTACTTGAAGTAAAAAGTGAGGCGCGAGGGGCAGCTCGGGCTGAGAAACTAACAGACATTGCACGGTAGCGACTTGTACTACACTACAAGGTGTCCAATTCATAAATCATACACTGGTTTGTCACCTGTTGTTCTCTAAATGGGACCAGTATTTTCATGCTATAGTTAAAAAGACTTGAAACTAGAGATGAGATGATCGTTGATCATAAACTCATTAAGAAAGTGTTTACTGAGATTATAATTCAAATAAACAGTAGTGTATTGACTTCTATACAGCCTGACATGTTTTTTAGCTTGAAAATCTGTCCTTGTCAGTTAAAAAGAACATAAGGTTAAGACTTTTTATTTAAGCCTTTCCAGAGGCTACTTTCTTTAAACCAGCATTATTACTGAGTAATAAGTCGAAAAAGTGACTGAAGTGTTTTTACTTTGCTTGGCTCTATTTTTTAACCCTTTAAAACCAGTCAGAGCAGCACGCTCCGTTTTGCGCAACTACATTTAAATCCCGGTAGCACTGCAACCACGTGAGCTAGCGCAATAATTTTTTTTGCATATGAAACCAGAGGAGTTGTACATCTTATGCCATCAGCTTGTCCTAAGTCACAGTTTCCTTCCACATATAGCTTTGCAAAAACTGCATAAAAAGCACTTGCAGCAACAAAAACATAATAATCCAGAAACACTTTTGCCGATCCAATCAGCTGTTCGTAACTATCGCATGTCCGCCATGACCTGCCCGAAACCGGAAGTGACGTCATTTTCGCGGAAATGTAGTTTTTTTTTTTTACCATCAGGGCCTCATGAGCCTATACTGGTGTTTTTAAAAGTTATATTTGACTTTATGACTTTCTGTGTCGTTTCTGGGATGCTTAGGACTAATATCGCACTGCTGGAAATAGTTTATTTTGATGCATATGCAGCTTTTTTGCAAATTTGCATTATAATATTTATTTTCATTTTTCCTGCAGTATATAAAAATTGGTGTATTTCAAAAAACTATGAAGACACTCAAAATAAATTTCCTGTGGTGGGAAACTATTTTGTGCAACTTTTTTGTATTTACAGTTTTGAGGGATAAGCCTCTTAAATTTCTCTAACTAGAAATATATGTTAAAAAAACAAAAACGATTTTCAATGTTTTTGTAGTTTATTGCACTTTTTTGCAATTTATGTAATTACTATGCACTTAATGCAGACATATTATTAAAATTTAGGCTGTAATGGTTGTAATGATGTATAGCAACTTGAAATGCTCCCAAAAATGGCTCTACAACATGTAAAAACATAATATAAGCTCTGGCGGACTAGGTTCTATGGTAGGTCTTAAAGGGTTAAAGCCCATCAAAACCCATTTGTGGGTAAGGCCATGTGTCACTGATGAATATACTTATCCATTTTTATTAAAGTGTGCTTCAGCTATAACCCCATAACTTCAGCTATAATGAAGCTATAACGTCATTAGGATCAGGTGTCCTATAGACACTCTGCACTTGCAATTTGTCTCTAGTCATTGTTTACAGAGCATCACACAATACATTTGGTTAAAGTAGACATTTATACATTTTATTCAGATGTTTTGCAGATTTTTGTTTTTACTCTGTGCTAATTGAACACTTAAAAAAAACAGATAAAATCTGATCTCACTGGCAGTTGGGTCCAGTTGCATCCTTGCTGTACTGAAGGGAAAAAACCATTTCCTTTAAAGTCTGCCTTTAACATATTTCACAGCATGAGGTGACTTGTTTGCGTGCGTGTGTGTATGTGTGCGCGCATTGGGCCTACGACAATCGTCAGACTGACGGGCACAGTGTTGATCCACTTCTTGTCAAAGGGAGCAGAGAACAAGACACATCCTGGGGAGAGATCACTGCAGAGTGAGACAGAACAGACGAGCGGGCTGACAGAGAGACAGAGATGGATGGATATTCACAGGAGAATGGACAGAGGTTCTCTAAATTAAGACATGAGCTGAAGACTAACCACAAAGCAATGCAGTCAGCCAGACAGTATATGACAAAAAAATATCAGACGTGCGGCCGGTTCTTCATCTCAAACAATGGCTAATGAATTATGTAGCTGATAAGCTTACGCCACGTTTGCAGAGATTAAGCACTCAGTGCAAAGAATCTTCTTCCCTCGCTGCGTCCCATAACTCATCAAGAGATTGGTGTTGAGGTAGATGACCTTTTCAATGGATATATAATTCACCACCAATATGTTCTTTGCCCTTTCAGTGATGAGCATGGAGTGGGAGTATGAATATTTATAGCTGGTCCAATATGGTGGAATCAGGGTTGGTCAGTTGGTCAGTCTGTGGTTCTGATTGCATCTGTGTAGTTGTTGCGTTTCACTTTCTCAGACAACCTCGCTTTGGTAGCGCCACTGGTTGCATCTTTGAGGCTGGTGGACAAACTGGGCCCTTATAAAGCTCAAGTGTGAGGCTGAGAAACTGATTAAAAGTTGTCCCTAACCTTTGGATTAAAAGATTAAAGTTTCATTTCAGTTTCAAGCTTTTAAAGAAAGGTCTTGATTTAAAAAAAAAATAAAAATAAAAGCGAGGTTTGTCCTTAAGCGTAAAGCACCAAAGATATTTTTTCAAATGCTTTTCATTTTGATACTCATAAACATCGCATGCCCCCAATACTTTTTTTAATTATTATTTTTTTTAAATCTTCTTGAAACGCCCAGCTAAAGTGTGTCTATAATGAGGTCTGTGAGCTAACTTGTTAATTAAATAATACAGTAAAAAGTCATGATTATGACAAACTTGGACTCAATTAGGAGAAAGATGAACTCGCCTCCAGTAGGTAGGTGTGATGCGGCTGCTGTGAGAAGAGGAAGCTGCTAATTACAGTGAGCCAGACAAGGTGTCAATATGAGGCTCATGACTTCATTAAGCACTTTTAATTTTATTTTATTTTGGCACACTGGCATGCTGTTTTCTTTCTCCTCCAACAGTTGTGCATGTCTTGATAGAATCATTAATAAACATTTTCTCCTGTGTTTTGAATTGCATTAGTGTCACAACGGCCCGACATTTTAATGGGGAACATTTTTCGATAAAGGATGAAAGTCCATCTTTTCAGACAGATTTCTTGTAGAGCAAACTTAAAGAATTTGTCCTATATACCCTGCAGCTTTTCTTGCTTTTTTTTCTCTTCTTCTTGTCTTGTCTTCTATGTATTTATGCACTTGTCCGTGTGCACGGCCATTATTTAACTATATGTTTCTTGTTGTAATGGCCGAGGCCATTATATTCCAAAGACTAAAAGGACTTGGCTGGTTGTTACTGTGTGTGGCCGTGCCTTTGTTGTGCTTTCCTTTTGCCTTCCCATTATATCATTATTCCTCCTCATCAAGGAAACTGTATTTTGTCTCTTTCATAAGCAGCAGTGTGCTACAGTGTTTCTGCTTTCATAACTAACAGGAACAATTCTGAAATGTCCCTGGGTTATTGTCATTTTTAGAGGTTAGAGCAGAATTATCAGAATGGGCTAATCTGTGATCCAGGGTTTGCATGGTGATTTAGTGTTTAGTTGTTTTCTATTTCTGAGTATAAGTTTTTTCCAGTTAATGCAAGATAGTAAACACTGGTTTTAAAAACAGAAAAAACATCAGCTCCCTCAGCTCTGGCATTAAATAATGCCAGAGCTGAGGAAGCTGATGTGCTTCAGGTAGACCATCAAGAGAACACATTTATATCCAATTAAGCTATCCCCTCTACTGTCAAAGGTTTCAGTCTAGAGCCAATTAGAGACTTTCTAATCAACATCTTGACACCTTGGGTCCTAAGTGTCATGGCGAAATATTAGCATTTTGTATGCCAATTAGTGTCTGAGTCTGCAGTGCAGGAGAGGGGTTACGCGTCGACCTGCATAATAGAAACAAGAAACCTCAGGCTGGTACACATGGGTGGAGGTTGAGAGAAAACAGACGCTTTTATGAAAAAAAAAGGCCAATTCAATTGCCCTTCTTCTCTCTCCCTGTTCACCTTTAGAGGTCCCTCAGGTAAGTTTAAGAGACCCCGTCTCAATCGCTCGCTCCGCTCTGAGAGGTCTGTACATCACAGTGAATGAATCCTGTCAGTTTTATTACCAAAGGATCAAGGCACCACTGCGAAACAAAACAAAACCGAGAAAAAATAACACACTACATGGACAGCACACCTCCCAAACCTCATTTATAGCCCCCGTTCTCCTCTAAAACAGGCATGCTTGATCAGTTTGTTATCCAACATCCTCCCTCTCCATCACTCAAGGCCTCCCTCAACTTTGGCTTCCTTTACTCGCATCCTGTGCTCGGACTACTAAAGTGCACGCAGCTGCTTACTCGTCTGTGCGACCTAATCCAAATTTCTGCTCTCACACCCACCTTTTCATTACGCATACACTCTTCTCCTTGCCCCATGCCCTCCTTACATCAATTTTCTCAGACATTTTATGAATGCCTCTATAAATATGGTGAATGCATTATGGCTAAATAAATGTGAAATACATGTGTCAGCCCTTAAAAAAATGTCACATGAATGAGTGGCACACAGCTGAAAATGTAGATTTTATTGAGCATTTAGGACTGTCGGTGAATTATTTCCATGCTGTCAGTTTCCTCACTCTCTCTCCTCCTACCACCGCTCTCTGGCTCTCTTTCCACATTTAATGTTGCCCCAATGAAAAGTGTAGGCAGTGTAATCTTCTCTATTGTCCCTTGGGTCTTCCTTCTTCCCAACAGCAGCAGATCACGTCAGAACAGCGTTGGGCCAACAGACAGAAATTCACTCCCTTGTCGCTATCAATCTCCGCCACTGTTGACAATAATCCTGATCTGCCTTTGCTTCTTGTTTTCACTCCCAAAGCCCCAGTGCCTCCTGCCCACTTTAGGAAAACAAGGTTTCACTGTGATTGTTACTGACAGCTGAACCTGCAGACTCATCTGTGCCGGTTTCAGTGTCACAACACAATACGATCTTAGTATGGCCCGATGGGGGAAAAATAAAGTCCTTTTAGTGGTGGAATAAAAATTCAATATTCAGATAATGAGGAGGGAAAATAACAATTCAATTAATGCAGCACATATCTACAAAGCTTGGACAGGACAATATAAGCATGTGGCTATGGACTGTATGGAGACCAGTGAGTTAGATGAAGTGTTTTCTTCATACTTAGTTGTTATATTGGGAATACATGCATGTGGTTTGGCATTGCATGATTAAAAAAGCCAGGAAAAACATCATCTGCAGCATAAGTTGTTCGAAAGATGCACAAATGACCTGTTCCGTGTGGATTAATGCACCCCAATACCATCACTGATGCTGGCTTTTAAACTATGACGAGCTGGGTGATCCTTCTCCTGTTTAGAATTTCACATTTTGAATGTTCAGTTTTTAAATTTACATCAATTTGATTTATTCCTACTTTTCTTTTCCAATGTCAGTGATGACACGGTATTAGTGAAATTGCAGTGACACACAAAGGTAGCCTAGGTAAAGTTTTTCCTGGAAATTTTAAGTAAATGTAGAACAGAAGTGAAAAACACCAACTAAAGTAATTTAAGATTGAAACTTTTCAAGAGATGCACGATATCGTCACGAAAATTGAAATTGAACAATTTATTTCCTCCTGGGATGTTGTATCTGATGTTGAGCATTTTAACCAGCTGCTCATAGCTCTTCTTTACAACCACGTAACCACATTGCTACTTTCCAGCCTGCTTTTCCTGTAATATGGAGAACAACTAGCAAGTACTCCAACAATCCTTGATGAAGTCATTTGTTTACTTTTGGGTAAAACATGATCAGCTCCTACTAACTCTGTTTTTAGGTATTTAATCATCACTGGATGCTAACACGCGACTCTTGCTGTCAGACATGTTTGGCTTTATGTTCATTGATTGTCCTAGGGAACATAAATGCATTGCATTGCTATATCATTAATATGGAGAAATCACACTTCTTTTAAATTATGTAAATTATTGTGGATGTCATGATATGGCACAGACCCAGTTTTTCACTACATAATCCTGCATTTCTAATGCAGTGCCACTTGACCTTGCTCTTTGCATACAGAGATTTCTCTGAATTGTCTGAATGTTTTAATGATACAACATAAGAAAAAAAACCATTAAGAAATGCTTTTCTTTAATTGGTGAGCTGTTGTATTTGTCGACATTTCCTCACCATTTTTCTTCTAAAAGTGTCTTTGGGGTATTTTACTGAACCCCATTCATGTCTCCAATAAGTCTAATAAGTTGGTGTTTTACAGGCATTACAAAACTTTATCTTTTGTTTTCCCTGTTGGGGACAGATGCAACTTTAGTGCCTGAAAGATTTTGTTGCTGACACAAAAATAAATATATTTTTTTGTTTAAATTAAGTAGAAATTCTAAAATTAAAAATTAAAACTTATATATGGAGAGTGAGAAATTAATTATTTTTTAATGTGGAAGAATAAACATTCAATAAACTCCAGTTTGAAAAAAAAAAGTTTTTTTTGCAATTATCTCATGGTTCAGGTTTTACAAGTCACAGAGTAAAATAGGTCACACATTTCATCATGTGATGTCAGAGTTCAACTTACATGCAGATATATTTGTTCGTTTGTTGTTATGAATGTAACATAGAATTCGTGAAGCAGCTTATGTTCATCCATGAATTACTTCTACTGTCAATCGTATTAATATTGATAATATTTAAAAGGTCACACTCTTGTAAATATGTAGATAAAATGTACAAAGATGCGTCTTGTCCACTAGTTTACTGTATATAGGAGGGGAAAGGGATCCATGAATTAATCATAAACATAGCACATTAAATGTCAGCATCTCCACTGTCTGAGTAGAGGCTAAGTAAACCTACGTGCCTCATAAAGAAGTCAACCATAAAAAGCCATAAATAACAGTGTGTCCTTTTGGCTGGCAAATATAATTAGCTGGTGTTCATTTAAAAGGCCATTCAATGAGGTAGTGTGAATATCACTGCTGCAACTTTTGTTGTGACCCTTAAATGCTGATTCAGGTAAACATCATTTTATTTCAAGCATGGTTTAGGTTTGCTTACGATAATATTGTCAATGTACATGCAGAGGTAAACTCACTTTAGCTGTAATTTTTACGCAGCAAAACAGTTTCCCCACTCCTGTTTAATATGCTATTGGTCTGTCACTACCCTAAAAACAGTTCAGAGGGCTAGACGCTCCTACAGGGTCTAGACTTCAGGAGCAGTCCGCACCTTCTCCAGCACATCCCCTGCTCCTCCATTGAACATGTAGGTACATTTACATTTTCTCCGATCAGCCCTCCGGCCATAACAAGGTAAAGGTGCTTCAGTCTTTACTCATTGATCCAGTGGTGAAAACCTGAAGAAAACTGACCTTCACATGCACAGTTTTTATGAGACAATCCTTATTCCCTCCATTTTTGAGTGGTCATAATGTTTTCTGCTCACTGGTGTACTATACAGCAATCCTCACAGCAGCCGGCCAGCCTCTACCTCAGCTGACAGTATACTGTCAGGGGAATCTTGCTGTTCAACCATGTAGACAGATGTTGAATGTACAAGATGTAACAATCCCTCTACTATAATATTTCTTCTAAACCTACTTGTTCTCCTCAGGGGAGACATGCAGTCCCTTCAGAGCAAAGCAGCCTAGCACTGTAAAGTAACAAAATGTCTTCCATTGTTCTTGTTCTTTCCTTAGCTGTTCACCTGAGATTCACAAAACAAAAAAGGAGGAGATGTGAGGTTATCATGATGCATAGAGAGGGCAGGGTGGCTTGTGAATGTGCCATAATGTATCCTGACCTCCTGCTAGTATTTGGTGGGCCCGTTTGACCACTCTAGCCTATCCTGTGCCCCCATTTATTGTGATTGTACGGAGTTATTGAGGAGTTGGACCTATTAGGCGAGGAGCTGCCATAGCTGTCTGCCTACCAATTACTAGCCAGCAGCTATGTACAGCCTGCCCCGAGGTAAAGAGGGGTAGAGGATGTTGTAAGAGGTTGTGGGGGAAGGATAAAAGTGGGGTTGGGGATGCTGGGTAGGGGTTCTCAGGAGACCTGCCACAGCAGCACGTCGTTAATCAATCCGATTTAGACCGGACAGGGACACACTTAGACGCTGCCCCCGCCAACACTGCCATGGCAGGGGAGAGAAAGCGTGTGCGTGACCTGCATCTTATTCCAGTATGCGGACACAAAAAGATGGATAGATGGGTCCAGAATGAAGAGAAAGGAATGGGGTGGCAAATGAGAGAGGGATGATGGAAGGGGCGTGAGGTGTGGAGGGAGAGACAACAATTAATGGAGTGATGTGAGTTGAATTAAAACAAAGGAAAGATATTGATTCATTTCTGTCCTAAGGAGGGGAGTAAAAATGTTCACCTTCTTGATGTGAAAGAAAACCCCACAGAGAGAAATGTATTTGATAAAATTGATGAAAGGGGCAAAATAAAAATGTTGGATGGAGGAGGAGAAAGGGGGAAGTTTAGTCTGATTTGATTTGTCTTTGTGATCACAAGAGATCAGTGAAGTTTGATGACTGGCGGAGATGATGGACCATATCCTTAGTCAGACTCACAGGAGGAGACAAGGATAGAGTTAGGGCGTCCTATTTGCATTCATTAATATGTATGCACATGTGCACTTTATTTTCCACTATTAAATGGATTGCCTGCTTGAATAGTTTGTTACCCAGCCAGTGATAGTGCAATTTATTATAAGGAGATTTGCTTACCGAGTGCGAAAACAACTCAGATTTTACCGAGAGCGGATGAAATAACAGGCACATTTAACAACATCATAAATAAAGACGCTCCTTTGTCACCAGAAAAGCTGCTCAACTAAATCCTGGGATACTGGATTGGTCTTCGAGAATTAGGTACACAACATTAAGTCTGGTAATTGTGCTCCCTTCTGCAACATGTATGGGATCATTGCCATCGTGTAATATAAGGGCAGTGCTAAGTGGTTGCATATTAGTATGCATGTAAATATGTATTGTTAGATATAATGACTTCTTCCTAAATGACTGGTCATATCATTACAGACCAAGCATCATGTGGATTGCATTTCCTTCTCCAATCACAAAGCTGTCCAGATGTTGATAGAAGAGTAAATAATGCCTCATCTGAGCAGATTTACTTTTTAAAATTGTGCAAGGCTCCATGGTTTGCAGCCTTCACACTGGATAATGTGTTAGCTCTGTATACCAGCAGTTAGTGGGTGGCAGAGTTTTGTCTTACAGGAGTGTTGATAAGATTGTTTAGTGATTCTGAGGCTGCAGTGTGCTGACGTTCAAATGTCCTTGGCTGTGCCTTTTATTCATATCTGACGCCAAACAGGGACGACATTCTTCTTTTGAATGTTTTCATCAAAACATCGGACATTTTCATCATCTTGCTTGTCTTGAAACTATGGTTTTATCGTGTTTCCTTAAAGCCAAGTGATAATTACTTTCAGTGCATTCAATTCAATTATATTTTATTTTTATAGTGCCAAATCAAGTAAGGTAAGCACCCTAAAATAATAGAGTGAAAACCCAAACAATGAAACCACCCCCTATGAGCAAGGACTTGGTGAAAGTGGGAAGGAAAAACTCCCAACAGGAAGAAACCTTCAGCAGAACCAGGCTCAGAGAGAAGAAGCTATCTATTGCATTAGGGCTAAGGTAAAGATAACGGGTAAGAGAGACAGGACAAAAATTTAAAGTTACAGCTCCTGCCATGCGCCTTTAAGCCTCATGCAATACATATTTTGGTAAACTCTCAACACTGTCATCACTGATGCCTCTGGGTTATTTCTCTTGTTTGCTTGTTTTTTTTAGCAGTACCAAGTAGCATTAGGGATTGATGAGTTGAGCTTTTAGCAAATAATAGTTTTAGTGGGCAGTGGAGATAGCTACTGGATGTGTAAATAGACAAGTTCACCACGTCCACTTGAAAGGTCACAATAGGCCAATGTGGTATTCACAGTTTGTCTACGATCCCTTTCTTGTGATGAGAGCAGCACTGTCCTCTGACACAAACGGTCAATGCATGACAAGCAAAGACAAGAAAAAGGTAAATAAAACTGAAAGCTGTTTGCAGTTAATGACGCTGACATGGATGAGCAATAGCAAACACTTATAGCAGTGATCAGAATGTGTGAACCTTCACTGTGTTTTCTGTGTTTGTGTGAAAAAATGAACTGATGTGTTCCTTGATACTTTTCTGCTAATCTCCCATCAAACTGTCCTCAGCAACAGGTGGATCAGGTGTGACGGCAACAATCCTCTGGAAAAAAAATAAAAAATTCATGGTGACTAAAAAAGCTGGTGGTCTGAGACGGGAGTGTGAGGCCAAAGATCACTGCACATCTCATTTATCTACCCAGTGGACAGGAAGGCATCAGCACTGATTACATTACACCACGATAACAGAGTGAAACAGGAAATAAAACAGCAGTAGTGAACAAACTGGTTGTAGGTGAGATAATGTGGTGAAAAAGATAAACGTGTTAAAGGGAAAATGTAAAAAAAATAGAGGAATTTTAGTTATTATCAACAACGAATTTAAATATAAATAAAAGTAAATGCGTTCTTAACATGTTGGATTAGATAACTGGACTGTATAACACATTTTTGACTAGTGTGAAGTCCATAGTTCTGTCATGCTGACTAGTTAATTAACATTTAGATGGCAGTGGTGAACATGTCTCCTCTGCAGGCGATAATTAGTGTTTGAAGGCTATAAGAGGAGACCTCCAATTAAAAAGAGAGATTTGTAGAAACTTGTAGTTGAGACTGGATACTGAAGATGAAATATTAAAAAATAGCCACTGAAAATCACTTTTGGTGTCTATAAGTAGGTTTATGATTATATACATAAAAGCTGTTAGAAAAACAGAAAATATTTTTAACAGTAATTTTTTTATTTACACAAATGTTCATGTAATGGATGTGCAGCATAGTTACATTTTAGCTAATACTAATCTTTAATTTCTCTGAAAAAAGCAGGTTGTGTCAGCATGAAAGAAGAGTTGCTGTTTCCTGCCTTTTTGAGAGTGCGTGCAGACCATTGTCGCCCACGAAAACATGATTCAGCCTCACCGCAGACAACAACGTGTCTGCAAAACACACTCGTGACATCAAACGTCTGCTTTCCATGTGGCATTTTCTTCTTTAATGGTCTTTTTTCAATCTTGGCCGCCTATCAATTCCTTACTTGTGATTTTTCGCAGGTGAGGGCCAGTGCAATTGCTCAAGACGCAGATCAGAACTACGACTATGCCTCCAACAGTGTTATCCTGCACCTGGACGTGGGGGATGAAGTGTGCGTGCAGCTGGACGGGGGCAAAGTTCACGGGGGAAACACCAACAAATACAGCACTTTCTCCGGCTTCCTCATCTACCCTGACTGACAATGTCCTCACATTCCTATACTCCCCCTCTGTAATCAAGCAAAAAGTTTCATCTCCTTTCTTCATCTAACACTGCCATAATGTAATTTGTCATTTAACTGCCCTTCAGTAAATGAAACATTGTAATAATATGACCACAGCTAATAGATAGAGCTTGAAGAGAATTTGTGTAAAAATGAGTATAATATTGTACATATTACCAGATAACATTTACTCAATATAATACACTTGTGTGATCACTATTATGTGCCATGTACAGTATGTGTAAGCATGGCTAAAACACAATTTAAATACATCTTTTTCATATGCACACGTTTGCCTGTACACATGCGAGTGTCCACGCGTTAAGTGAAATTTACTTGTCGTTCTGAGAGAGGATGATCGTCCCGGCCACCGCTCTGAAATCGACTGGAATGATATCTGAATGTAGACTGTCAACCGAAGTGTGCGTATTCGGCTGCGGCCTATCGCCTTTACCGTGAGATGGATTTCCAATACGGCCGTAGACGTCAAACAAGAAAAGTCATGAATATATTGATCAGAGCTTATAATAGAGCCAACTTCATGGTCATAATCCGGTGTGTTGTATGCAGAGATGGGCAGTAACGCGTTACTTGTAACGCGTTACTGTAATCCGATTACTTTTTTCAAGTAACGAGTAAAGTAAGGGATTACTATTGCAAAAACGGTAATTAGATTACCGTTACTTTCCCGTAGGAACGCTGCGTTACTGCGTTACTAAAACCGTGATTTTCTTGCGAGAATGTCTCATGACAGTGACGTAAGCGAGTGCGATGTTAGTGACAACAGCTGTGTGCAGATCAACAATGGATCATATATCGAGTGCGGGAGAGAGTATGAGCGTGCAGCGTTTAAAGCGTGGAAGTACTGACCTTATTTTGAGTTTGATTCCGTAAAAAGTGACAAAAACATTAGTGTCCGCTGTGCGTGGGAAGAAAACTTCTTTTTACAGCGAAACCCCCCCCCCCCAAACTTCCAAGCAAGCACCGAGTAGCTACGACGTAAAGAGAAACTCACAGAGAAACTGCGGTATCCTTCCACTGACCGCTGCGGCACACCTGCACCAGGATAAACCTCCGCCTACTCTACTCCTGCTTTACAGGTGAAAATAGAGCAAAAGGACCGCTAGTCTTTGACTTTATTTATTTTCTGCTGTGTTTTATTTGCATCAGAAAGAGTGAGTGTAAACACACACACACACACATATATATATATATATATATATATATATATATATATATATATATTTTATGTGCTGGAATGTGCAGAAAATAGGTTTAAATGTTGAACTAATTTCTTCCAGTCAGAGAATGGTGCATATAATTAAAATTTTGCTTCATGCATAAAGTTAAAAGATTAAAACTAACAAAACAAGTTTTAAAAAGAGACTTTTCCATTTGATTACATTTTGTATGATGGATTATGTAGAAAAAGTAGAATTGGGCTGAAAGATCTATCGCTTTATCACCTATTCAGGTTGTAAATCATGTTTTTAAAAAGTAACTAAGTAACTAAGTAACTAAGTAATTAATTACTTTTGAAAATAAGTAATCAGTAAAGTAACGGGATTACTTTTTTGGGGAAGTAATCAGTAATTAATTACTGATTACTTTTTTCAAGTAACTTGACCAACACTGGTTGTATGTCTGTGTTGATGCCGCATACACGCCTGTGCTTGCCCTTTATTTTGTGCTGAGGTGTAAAAGCATCATGTTACTAATGGTATGACTTGCACAGTCTCTGACTCCTGCAAGAGGGAGGAGGAGGGGTTTTGAGATGTTGATAACAGACCTTTAACAAACCCAATATGTCAATACTGAGATTTAGCTTCGAGATTTATCCTGACACCGCCTCATCATATCCTGCTAATGAGCTGAGGCTTCTTCTACAGCCTCACCTGTTGGGTGACACACAAATCTTTCCTCTTTAAATAGTGATAGTTTGGGAAATATGGTGATTTTTCAATATGAAGATCATGGGATGCAGTCGAATAGCTGAAGTAGCTAGTTCGACATGCTATCTGCCCACCTTAAATGTTGAGATTGATGGATTGTGTTAAAAGCCAGCTGTCATAGTGAGGTTTAGAATTGATATTATTTCTTTTTAGAGAGTCTCACATGAAGGCTTCCATAATGTTCTGCCCACTTCTTCAGTCATGGCCACTAAATTCGATAGATTGTGTTTTTTCTATCTGCAGAAATGTTTTTTTCGTGGCATGGCTTTGCCGGGAAATCAGTCTCTCCACCCTTCAACTCACATATGTGGAAAGCGTAAAGCAGGGAGAGCAGCAGGAAGACCCTCATACAGAACAGAGCAGGCATCAGTAACAACAGATAGGACAATGATGCATGACGGGATGAGAGGTGGGTGGCAAAGCGGCTTGCAGATGAGCAAGCTAAAGCAGCTTATACAACACTATCAGTTGATGCTGACCGGCACCGAGATCAGCTGATGTGTCAGGACTGCAGCTGAGCTTGACTTCATGGCCTGCCTGAGCTAATGCTCTGCTGAAATTGTGCAATGGATTTAAAAAAAAGAGAGAGCCTCCCTACCTCCTCACAGCAGGCCAATCACAAGAGTGAAGCGGTTGTAAATGTGTGATTGCAAGAAAAACAGTTTCCCAGTCTAGTTCCCAAAATGTGAAGCTTTTTTCTTTTTAATTTTAATGTGAATGTATCCATGTGAAAAATCTCTTGATGTTACTGCCATGTGCCATACCTATAGGTTCTCTGTGCCTTATACTATCAATTTATTTTTATTTTTTATGCATGAGATGGTTTTCCCTTGTTAAGCTAAGTGAAGAAGATGGTCCACGTCATGCAAATAGAAATCAGACACACTACTTATAAGAGGGATTGTCTTTACAATGTTAGTGCATACTGACTTAATGAAATGCACACGTTTATGTTGCAAATAGTGACTACGAATCTTTGTGTGTAACTGGATGTTACTGACCCTTGTAAATAAAAGGCCACAAAAAAGACCAAGATGAATTCTGTATGGTGGGAATCAATTACAGAAGCATGACACGGTGTAATAGAAACTCTGCATCCACAAAAATTGTAATATTTCAATGGATCCGAATTTTCACGTTTAATTTTTTAACATTTTTTAATAATATACCTTGAACGTAAAACTCTTTTTAACACATTTGTTAGAGTTTAGTGCCATGCAAGTAGAGGGCTTCATTTTAAACCGTGTGAAGGAGACGTTATTATTAAGGGAGCATGACCATACCCAGATATTTGGATGTGGATTATTCTTACTCTTTTTAGTCTTGTGGTGAAATTGAAAAAAAAAAAAAAAACCATCTTAATGTCGTATATTGTACACAGACATCCCCCATGTGTAGCTTCATTTAACCTCTGCGCCACGATGCGTCCTACTGTGTGTGTTTTCTGGCGCTGCTACCTCTGTTCCCGAGCAGTAAAGATCCATTGCTCTTACTGTTCTTTGCGAGCTGAGACCATGAAATACAATTAAAAAAAAGAAGATTCAGGATGATTTTACTGTCAGGCGGAACCAGTGCTTTCTTTATTGCTTTTATTCTGTCTTCTTTCCACAGGAAAACAAAGACGCTGTTGCAGACCTGTTATGATAAAGTGTCTTTGAAGTTTTCAGGGTGTTTTTTATATGTTAAAAAATGTTCTTTTTCCTCTTTTTTTTTTTTGCAGCGCTGAGGTCTAACACATTTTTCAGGTTCAGTTATTTGCTCACATAATTTTGCAACAGTTGCCTTGAGATGCACAACTCTCTCAAAATGCTGAACAACAATGTGTGTGTGTGTGTGTGTGTGTGTGTGTGTGTGTGTGTGTGTGTGTCCCTGCTTGACTGCATTATATGCAGAGGCTTTCTGTCTTGCACTTTTTGTATATAAATATGACAAAGAAGAACAGCAAATATATATATATATATATATTTATACTTTTAACTTTTATACTTTTAAATATACAATATATATATATATATATATTGTATATTTAAAAGTATACAACCCTAACTCCAAAAAAATGTATATGCTCCTTTCTCAAGGCACAAAATAGAGAGAGGAGAATCTTTAAAAAAAAGCAAACTGGTTTCCTAATGCTTTCTGGTATTTGCATCAATAATAATAATCTGTCTACACCTGTGTTTAAAATACAGCTTTGCAACTTTTTAAAATCACCTGCAAAAGGCTGGAAAAGTAGGTGGTAATTAAAAAAAAGTTAATTAGATTGGAGTAATAACACTTATTAGTTTATCTGTTACATGATTGGGTATAAAAAGAACATTTTATAGTGGCACAGTTTCTCAGAAGTAAAAATAGGCAAATCCAAACCCAAAACGGTATCTACAAACTGCTGAACAATTTTAGGACAATGGTCCTAAACATAAAAGTTTAAAGACTGAATATCTCTTCAATATCATCTACATTGCATAATGTCAAAAAATTCAGAGAATCTGGAGAAATCTCTGTGTGCAATCTCTGTGAAATCACTGGCCCTGTGGCAGCACTGCATTAAAAACAGGCATAGAAATAACTGCACGAGCTGAGGAACAGTTCCAGAAATCATTTTCTGTGAACACAGTTTGCTTTGCCATACACAAATGCAGATTAAAGCTTCAACAGGATCCTCAAACACCACCATCATCTCTGAGATCTGGACTGAGACAAAGTGGAGAACTGATCTGTGTACAGACAAATCTCTTTGGAAAACATGGAGAACAGGTCTTGTCTAAAGAAGAGAGGGACCATTCTGCATCTTTGATGGTACGGGGATGCTTAATTTTCTATTGAATTGGCAGCTGGCACAACTGGAATGGCACCAAAAATGCTGAAATGTATTTATAGGTTTTAGAACAACATGTGCTCCCACCAGAATGGGAAGGCCTATAATATTTCAGCAAGACAATTCTAATAAGTTCTCTGTGTTCTATTGTGAATAAATTATGGGTTTATGAGCTTTGCAAATCATCGTGCAAATGTAGAAAATTAAATTTAACTGAGTTTACATTTCTGGCAATGTGCAAATTGCTTAGGATAATAAGCACTGTAAAGGTGGAATTGCAATATGTTGTTTGTGTGCAAAAACATTGATTTTACTGTAAACTACATGTATTTGTGGACATTTTTAGCTGTGCGTTTCTCTTTGTAGGATTTTAGTGGCAGTAAATCCCCAAAACAAAACATACACAAGAATAAGGTATTCCAAATTTAGTGAGTTGGTTAAGCAGGAGCATGTCAGCCACAGGCATCCATAGCCACACAATGTTGACAAATAGGCACATATTTGATATTCTGATTTTTTTTGTTCTGTTAAAAAATATCTTTAACAGGCAGTATTTCTTTACGTAGACATGTTTGTTTTTACAATATTTTGATTTTGTTAAAGTGTTGCTTTGACCTCAATGCTAACTTCCAAACAGGCTTAGAATGCTAGCATGTTGATGTTTTGTAGGTTTTTCCATCCATGTTAGCATGCTAACATTTTTTGTACTAAGCACAAAATTCAACTATTGATCAAAAATAATATGAATAAGAAAAATGCACTGTGGTTTGTACATGGTTGCTTTTGCACTACCTACAAACATCCAGTGTAGACAGAGGAGCCTGCATATAGAATTTAATTGCATCAAACAATGCCTGGTGAATATCTTTGTTTCAGGTTTATAATTAAAAAGCTTGATGCCTAAAATTCTTCATGAGTGAGCTGAACGTACTAGTGTTGCAAATAGTTATTGAAATGTCAAAGATTTGTCTTAATTGCTGCTACAGCAACCTGTTTGAAGAGAGCTTTCCCATTATCAGACTTGTTTCTTCACCTGCTGCTGCTTCTGGCCCTTTCCGAAGCCACCCACTGAAAGTGAAACATTGAAACATGAAAGAGTCTCACCTCCCTGGAATAAAAACAAGGAGATGGATCTTTAATTAAAGGTGAGAGCTAATACTATTCAGAACGAGGAGGTTCTTGCTGAATGTGGACAGTAGGTAAGGGGAATGCTGCACGGGGGGTTGTTGGGCATGTATCTCGGCAGTGTCTCCCTCCCTCTGAGTCCCAGCACTCCCTCCTTGCAGATTCCAGCGTTAAGTTAATTGGACAGGGAGAGGAGAGGGCTGAGGAGGGAAGCGTTCAGCCCCATTAGCAATCCCCCTGTGGAAGGCTGAGCCGAGAGGATCACAGACTCACAAATAGGAGGATTAAAATAATCAATAGGCTTCACTCTCTCTCCCTCAGCACAGGCAGCCCTGTGTACAACGCTCACACACACACAAACACGCACCATTACAAAGATATGCACACACACGCACACGCTCCTGAGCAAATACAAACACACCAAGAGTCTGAGGAATACTAGTTCAAGGAGCGCTACTCTGCCCAGTGGTGTCTGTGGACTTTCACAAATTAGTCTGGGTCAGGCAACATTTACACACATGCACACACACACACACACACACACACACACACACACACACACACACACACACACACACACCTATTCTTTGTTAATGAAGGTTAATTCAGCCTCTGACTAAACGAGGACCAGTTTAAAGGTCAGGAACATGAAAACAGTCTGACATATCTATATTTTGCTCAGTTATTTCTGAACTTTAATGGCTGCTGAATTTGCTCTCACATAAAAGACTTTTGTATATATATATATTAGGGGTGCAACAATACTCGTATCGATATTGAACCGTTCGCTATTTTATCAACTTTTCTTCTGACGATGCGGTCTGTGTTGAGCGCTCAGTGGATCTGCGTTCGACTACTCCGCCTAGGCTGCACTGTCGAGTGCAGATCCACTGAGCGCAGCGCAAGCTAGCAAGACAGAAGCTAAGCTCGTTGCAACATGGCTACTGCCTCAACGCTACCCGAAATTGAACCTCCTCCATCCTCATTCAGATCTGGTGTTTGGAACTATTTTGGTTTTCATGTGAAGCATGACCCTGATGGTAAGCGCGTCATGGACAAAAGTAAAACAGTGTGTCGGATGTGCCACGCAATGCTCAATTGATGGGAACTACTGCGTTAGCGCAGTTTGCTCGTTAATGTGTTGACAACGTCCAGCCCCACGCACAGGGCGATCCGCGGTAACTTGTTAACGGAGATTTGCCGCGTTATGGCGTTAACGTCATTTTAACGAGATTAACACTGACAGCACTAGTGGGAACACAACGAATATGACTGCACATTTACGCCGACATCATCCTAGTGCAAAGACAAGTGGAAGCAGACAAAAACAACAAGCATGCATGCTACAAACTTTACCTGAGTCTTAGCACATGATTCTCCTTATGGGGACCTGATATGTAATATGCTGCTGAGAGTATAGCCCAGAAGAAGCTTATAGTATAGCTTTTATTTTGGAAAGCGCCATCTCTCTGTAGTAAACTCTCTTTTCCAAAGATGAGTGATTTCTCGATCAGATAGATTTATTTTTTTTATTACTTTGTTGTTTCAGCAACATTAAATTTAAAAACTGTACTTTTGAGTTAAAATCTATATTTCTAATTTTAATAGATGACAAATTAAAAAGGCATGAACATTTTTTGTATCGAAAAAATATCGAACCGTGACACCAAAGTATTGAACCGAACCGTGAATTTTGTGTATCGTTGCACCCCTAATATATATATATATATACGTACTGAATATACTGTGTAATTAAAAGTCTTGTATCCATACAACATTAAACTTGTGACATGTGTGCAATTTTTAGTTCTTTTACTGCAGCAATTTAACTGAACACATATTTACATATGTATTTTTGATTTAAAACAAGTACTTTATAAGAAGACATGAAAGGTGACCAGAGGAAAATATCAAAGTGTTCAACATAATAGGCAATAGCAGAAAAAAATATCTACTCTGGCACTTAGCTGAACCAAATCTGGAATCTAATTTGAACTTTCAAATTCTGATAATGCTCACCACCTTTTCCCCACATGACCTTTTTAAATGAAGCACTGCACAGTTCAGACTCCTCATGCGGTACATACAAAATACTGCTCGGTTTTACCACACAGTGAGTTTATATAAGATTGTTCATTTGAGTAGTTTTTGGAGGATTGAAAGAAAAAAACTTAAAGTCCTACTAAACACACACAAAGATGAAAAAAAGGACAACAAACAGGCAAAGTTAAAATAATTTTATTTTTATAGATAATTGAAAATCCATTGAGAGATCCTAACCCCCAAGTTAAGATAACACCTCCAAACGCATTTCCTGTAGTTATCGCCAGGCTGAGGAGGGGAATTGATTTAATTTGTCCACAATCACATAACAACACATGATATACATCTTTTTTTTTAAAATTAAAATTATTAAAGTATTCTGATTCTGATGACACTGAAAACTAGAGGTTAAATAGAGACTGGACACCTGCTGGAAACATGTAAGTGCTTTCATGATTTAAGTTAAAATCATTGACTTTAGTGCATAAAACACATATCCGATTCATGTGAATTACCATCAAATAACAGGATTTACTCACTTTTTGTTGCACTGGATCAGAAATGGTCATTTTCCATTTTTATTTTTCACAGTTCAATAAAAGATTAAAAAAAAAATACCACTTGCCTGCCTTCTTTCTTGAGTGTCTCGTGAGCACTCTTACTGACATCCTGTTGCAGGGGGTCATTTAACTGCTAAGGAGGCCAATCACTGCCATTTCATTTTTCCCCACACACATTTACAGGTAAGTGCTTTATTTTAGACTCACCCTGTAGCCCATTCAGGTCACTGGCATAATGAGCCTCCTCATCCCTTCTAGAGTGGATGCATAAGGTGAATTTTACAAACTGGCACAGGCGTCAAACTAACTATTAATACTGGTTATTAAATAATATTTTTATTAATACTCTGCAAGCTGCTGTACATTTTACACACGCCTGGGGATTTGTTCATTAGTGTGTTCCACATTTGTTGAGCTTTTACTCACACAAAAAAAACATAGACTGGCTTCAGTATAACTTAAAGATCTGCTGAAGTTTGCTTTTGATGACCTAAGGATCCGCCTGACTCTCTTATGTAAGACTCCCTTCAAAACTGACAGCCGAATTGCAAAATGATCCATTACCGGACATGATTTTTTTTTTAAAGTCACCTTATTAATTGGTCTCAATTTAATTGCTGACTGTTTGATGAAAGTATGATAAAATCAAGAATAGGGTAAAAATGAGTGCTTTAATTTTTAAACACAGAAAGTAGGGAAAGTAACAAGCTTGAGATCTCGCTGTCAGTTTTAGTCTACTTTATTCTCCATTTTACTAAATTACTCATTTTTTTGTACAAATAAAACAGCAGTTAGTTACCAGATCAGCTCCAGATCACCAAACTGCAATATTTAAACACTGATAAATCTATCTGTCTGTCTGTCTGTGTGTTCTGAGAGGGTAGCATAAACATTTTTATAATATTATTGTTGAAGGACAAAAAACATTATCTACACCGCTGCGCCCCCTGTTGTACTTTGGTTGTCACTACAGTCTCTATGCTGTCCTGGAGCTGCAGTTTCGCGCTGTGGTCGCTGGGCGGCAGGCAACTTCGACTAGTTGTCTGCAGGCAAAGATGGCGGTGCGGAAGAAAGACGGCGGCCCGAATGTAAAATATTTCGAAGCGTCTGATACCGTTTCTCAGTTTGATAATGTCCGCGTCTGGCTGGGAAAGAATTACAAAAAGGTACCGACCGCATGTTTTGCTATCCTACAGAGAGACCTTCCATTTTTCACGTTGAAATATCGCCACTTACCTATTGGGCAGAGGCAGTGACAAAGAGAGGAGGGAGGGTGCTGCTGAGCGTCCAGCTGTTTGATTCACTCGAGCCGGGATACAAAAGGATGCTGAGCCAACAGCTGCATCAGATGCAGCCACTAACGGCAGCTTCTCTGAGCACTGTTGTAGTTAAACCGATCTAAAACAAGCACACAGTCTGACCTCAGAGGATGGATTTTTGTTGAAGGGTGACTTTAGCCGGCCAGCCCGCTAGCTAGCTAGTAAGCTAATGGGCTAATGGTGAGGCAGCTCGGATCCAGATGTTGGCTCTGTGGCGCGCCGCGCTGACTGAAGCAATGTCCGGTGTTGAATAACACTGAGCGCTGCGCTGGTGTTTAAACACAATAATCGAATAAAAAAAACAAACATTTTTAGTAAACAGTGATAAAAAATGAAAGGTTAGCGATATTTGTGACTCCATCCCCTCCCCATTTACCAATCCGTGTCGCAGTTTTCACTGAAATTTCCTTCCTTTGAGATATCCGATAAAGGCATCCAGCAGCACAGTTGAGTTTATTTTCATGTGTTTGCGCACAGTACATCCAGGCCGAGCCCCCCACCAACAAATCTCTGTCCAGCCTGGTGGTCCAGCTGCTCCAGTTCCAGGAGGAGGTGTTCGGTCGGCATGTCAGTAACCCTCCGCTCACCAAGCTGCCGGTACGTGTCTTAAACATCTGTATATCTGTTAAATTCAAAAATAGATACCTAATTTAAACTGCTGTTATTCTGAATGTGTTGAGTTGTATCCCTGCAGATGAAATGCTTCTTGGACTTTAAGTCAGGAGGGGCTCTCTGCCACATCCTGGCTGCAGCCTACAAGTTCAAAAGTGACCAAGGATGGTAAGACTTTCTTTCTAGCTGAGTTTAGGCGTCTGGGCTAGTGGCTGTTAAGTTACGGTGCTCAGTTGGATATTGGCTATGTTGCCGTTTCGTGTGTAACTCCAGTCTAAACTCCTGGTAGGCGCAGGTTTGACTTCCAGAATCCGTCGAGGATGGACCGAAATGTGGAGATGTTCATGACGATTGAGAAGTCCTTAGTGCAGGTGAGTTTTGCAGCAGTGCTTTTATGGTTGTCAATGGACAGTAGAAAATTTCAGGCCATATTTCGATTAATTTATCTAACAGGAGTAAATTTTTGATGGTTTTTCCTACTGCAGGCATTAAATTTAAATGATAGCAAAGTGAACACCGTGTCTTTTGGTTACGCTAAATTTCAAAAGAGTCTGGGAATTAAGCTGCCTGATCATTATGTACTGAAAGACATCCACAGAAATACTACTTAATCAGTCCTGCAGTTTTCCAAGATCATCTAGATTTCTTCATCTGCTGTGGCATGGTGATTTCGACTTTTAATCAAGTTCATAGGACAAGTACTGGACAATTAATATTCCAAAGAGGGCACATGAGAAACTGGGACTGTTATGGAAGACTGTACCAATAAGCTTATAGCAAAACTAATATTGGGCAGAACTGAGTTTAGACTATTGTTTTGTGATTCTTCTTGATTATTTGAATCAATGCTCGCAAATGTAGTTGTGTAAGTGATGTATCTGCTCCAATTCTTCCAGAACAACTGTCTGACTAGGCCCGTCATCTACCTGAGTCCTGACATAGAGCCAAAGCTGCTGGGGAAACTGAAAGACATCATCAAAAGACATCAGGTGTGTTTTAAAAGGAGCCTTTCAGGCAGATCATTTACTACAGACAGATTTAATTTACATTCAAATGGTTCTACTGATGTTTTCTTGTGTTGCAGGGCTCAGTAACCGAAGACAAGGCCTCCAGCTCCCACGTTGTTGTGCCTATTCCTGCCAGTCTAGAGGAAGGTGAGGTTTTGTCTCGGTAGGCATTGTTACAAGTTTTACTGCACGAGTCAGATTTGCGCTAACATCGTCCGATCTTCTTGGTCCAGAGGAGTGGGTTCGTCCTGTGATGAAGAGAGACAAGCAAGTGCTGCTTCACTGGGGATATTTTCCTGACAGGTTTGTTCTGAGCACTGTGCAGCTCACTTTTATCTACTTGTCTTATTTTCTCAATACATCTTTGGTTTTTAGAAGGTTAAGCTGACATTACCCCTCCTGCTGTGGTGTTACATGGCCAAACTTTTGCTTTTCACACCTAATGCGAGCTTCGACCTCATTCCCTTCACTGTTTAGTTACGATACCTGGATCGCAGCCAGTGAAATTGAGGCTGCGGTAGAAGATCCTCCCTCCCCAGAAAAGCCCAGGAAGGTATTTGTTGTTGCTTTTTTTTCTGTCTGTGTCAGTCTGTATGACTTTAAACAGCAGATTTTCTAATACTCCCTGAGTTTAATCAAGTATTTGACCCCTTTATTAATGCTACATGATACTTGCAGTATTTAAATTCATCTGTATATTTTTAGAAACCTTTTTGATTTCAGCTTGAATTTTAATTTGTTCTTATTCCTTTCTGCAAAATGAAGTCTTTAATAACAGAGGTTAATATCATGAGTTTCAGTCTTTTATTATAACTTTATTATAACTCAGTTTAGGTCTTCCTTCTTCCACCTCCTCCTCTACCATCCTGGTGGTTGACACGATTGCTGAAAATATTTCACTTCTGGGCAGATAATAATTGGTTTATTTATTTATCATTTATTTATTATTTATTTACAGGTCCATGCAAAGTGGATTTTAGATCTGGACCAGTATAACGAGTGGATGAACGAGGAGGACTATGAGGTTGGAGAGGGCTGTCCTAAGAGGAAGAGGATCTCCGCCAAGACCCTGACAGATGAGGTGACCACACCAGACGAGCGGAGGGACAAGAAACCTGGCAGCACCAAGAAGAGGAAGCGCTCGCCATCACCCTCCCCAACCCCACCACCTCAGGAGAGCAAAAAGAAGAATACCAAAAAAGGGTTTGTTAAGAGTCACGTCCTGATGCATGATGATGTTCTTCGACTCCCTGTTGGAGAAAAAAAAAACAGAGGTTTACGAGAAATAATGCAATACACATTTGTTTCCTTTGTGTGCGTGACGACAGACCAACGACCCCGTACACCAAGTCTAAACGGGGTCAGAGGGAGGAGGAACAGGAGGACCTGTCCAAGGATTTGGATGAAGCTTCACCTGTTCCAGCATCTGAAGAGGGAAACCCAGCAAAGACAAGTATACAAGTCTACATATATTTTTGAAAACACATCATATGTATATATATATATATATATATATATATATATATATATATATATATATAGAGAGAGAGAGAGAGAGAGAGAGAGATATTAATGGGTCCTCTTTTAAAATATTAATAATCAAGCCAATTCTGTCTCCCTGCAGATAACACCAAGAAGGACTCTGATTCCACCCCAGTTAAAGGAGGGACAGATTTGGGTGAGCTTCACCTACACAATCATATTTAACCACCGCCAACCAGTTTAATAAATGCTTCACCAAAAATGGCAAAGGCTTGTTGTGTTCGGCTGTTATTCATCAATAATTTCCAGTAATAAAGCACTGCTTAATCTATTGACTCTTTCACGCACGCGTCTCTTTTGTGTGATTTAACAGATGAGCAAGAAGACGAGTCCATGGAAACAACAGGAAAGGTACTTTAACAATTAATAGTACATATGACAAAATCATTGCTGTGATTCTGTGTTGGTGAGCCCAACTGTATGTTTGTATGAACAACAGGAAGAGGAGGAAGGCTCCCCGAGTGTGAAGGGCGAGCCAGTGAAAGGCTCAGACCTCCACGAGGACAATGTGACTGAGCAAACCCATCACATCATCATTCCGAGCTACGCAGCCTGGTTTGACTATAACAGGTAAGAATAAAAATGTTTTTTTCACATGTGAGAACAGAATGAGGAAATGAAAAGTGAACTTGTTGAAATGAAAAGCAACGCAAAACGACGTAGTATTAGAATGTTTTAAGGGTCATCCATGAGTGAGTGAAATTTGTGTTGCATACTTGCATCTGTTTTTTGTCCAGTGTTCATGCCATTGAGCGCCGAGCCCTACCAGAGTTTTTCAATGGGAAGAACAAATCCAAAACGCCTGAGATGTAAGTGTTTGATCAGTGCACAACACAGTGCTCAATCATTTAAATCTGTTTATCTGTCAGATATTTAAAAGCCTCTTTGTTTCAGTTATCTAGCATACAGGAACTTCATGATTGACACCTACAGACTGAATCCTCAGGAGTACCTGACCTCCACTGCCTGCCGTAGGAATCTGGCAGGAGATGTGTGTGCAATCATGAGGTAAGGGGAGGATAGGTGTTTCTAACCAGTGTTTGCAAAATCACTTACTGCCTGCGACTAATACGCCGGACTTTTTCTCCCCCCACAGAGTCCACGCCTTTCTGGAGCAGTGGGGGTTGATCAACTACCAGGTGGACTCTGAGAGCCGGCCCACACCCATGGGTCCTCCCCCCACCTCGCACTTCCACGTCCTGGCAGACACTCCATCCAGCCTGGTGCCCCTGCAGCCCAAGACATCTCAGGTTTGTATACACACACGCATGGACACGTGCGCACACATCTTCAAGGTTGTTTTACATATGTTCCTTTTTGACCCTGTAGACCCCTGCCACCCAGCAGATGATGTCATTCCCTGACAAAGTGAAGGACAAGCCAGCAGATCTGCAAAACTTTGGGCTGCGGACCGACATGTACAGCAAGAAGACAAGTTCTACAAAGGTACAAGTCCAGGAGGGTGGATAACAGAATGAATAGTTTCTGTTTACTCACCATAATATCGGTGGTTTAATTGTGTTAACAAGGTGATGGTGATGTTTTGTGTGCAGAGCAAGAGTGCAGCCAGCTCCATGAGGGAGTGGACAGAGCAAGAAACACTACTACTACTTGAGGTACACTCAGTCAGTGTTTTAAACATGATCAGAGTGTGTAAAAGCAGCCACTGTAATACCACACTGGGAAATGTCATCATGGAAAGATGGAGCTAAATGTAGGTGTTACTTCCCTCAGGGTTTGGAAATGTATAAGGACGACTGGAACAAAGTGTCCGAACACGTGGGCAGCCGAACGCAGGATGAGTGTATCCTGCACTTCCTGCGGTTGCCCATTGAAGACCCGTACTTGGAGGACAGCTCTTCTTCCCTGGGCCCACTTGCCTACCAGCCGGTACCTTTCAGCCAAGCAGGAAACCCTGTCATGAGCACCGTGGCCTTCCTCGCCTCTGTAGTCGACCCACGTGTGGCCTCGGCCGCAGCCAAGTCTGCTCTGGGTGAGAAGTAACTCCATTTGAAATTTCCCAACTCTGTAGAAAACAAAAATGGTCTCTTTGTGTTGTTGAGCTAATAGTAAGTGCCTGAATGGGAAAAAGAGGAAGCAACAGGGCACTGAAAACATCAACCAGTAAATAATCCAATAGGATAAAAATTAAGACAGCAAAATACATTTTAATTTTCTACAGTGAGACCATTAAATGTTAAACAACACCTTTCCAACACTTGATCAAATCCTGTATCATTGAAGCTCCAAATGTCTGTACATGCCATTCATAAGACCGCTTTTGTTCAGACAATAATTTTGTTCATTTTCAATCTACTAAAGGTGACTAATCCATCAGTGTCCTTGTTTTTGCTTCGCATCATTAATTGTGATTTATCGCTCCCTGCTCAGAGGAGTTTTCGCGTATGAAGGAGGAGGTTCCAGCTGCGCTTGTGGAGGCTCATGTGCGGAGGGTGGAGGAAGCAGCGAGGGTCAGCGGCAGACAGGACCCTCTGTATGGCCTGGAAGGCAGTGGCATCGCAGGGACCGGCCTGGAGGAGGGAGAGAGGCCTGGTAGGATAAATGCACACAGCATAAATTTTGGAACGCTGCATTACAAAGAAAATTAAAAATAATGATTGTAAAAGTTGAGTAGTCGGAAAAAGCACATTGAAAGATTGTGGCTTGCCTTCTCTACAGATGAAAGCAATGATGAAAGCAAGAGTGATAACCAGTCCAATGAGGAGAAGCGAGAGGCCAAGGTATGATGAGAATTCACTGTAACATAATAGAATGTCATTTTATAAACATATATATAAATATATACAGTGGGGCAAAAAAGTATTTAGTCAGCCACCGATTGTGCAAGTTCCCCCACTTAAAATGATGACAGAGGTCAGTAATTTGCACCAGAGGTACACTTCAACTGTGAGAGACAGAATGTGAAAAAAAAATCCATGAATTCACATGGTAGGATTTGTAAAGAATTTATTCGTAAATCAGGGTGGAAAATAAGTATTTGGTCAATAACAAAAATACAACTCAATACTTTGTAACATAACCTTTGTTGGCAATAACAGAGGTCAAACGTTTACTATAGGTCTTTACCAGGTTTGCACACACAGTAGCTGGTATTTTGGCCCATTCCTCCATGCAGATCTTCTCAAGAGCAGTGATGTTTTGGGGCTGTCGCCGAGCAACACGGACTTTCAACTCCCGCCACAGATTTTCTATGGGGTTGAGGTCTGGAGACTGGCTAGGCCACTCCAGGACTTTCAAATGCTTCTTACGGAGCCACTCCTTTGTTGCCCGGGCGGTGTGTTTTGGATCATTGTCATGTTGGAAGACCCAGCCTCGTTTCATCTTCAAAGTTCTCACTGATGGAAGGAGGTTTTGGCTCAAAATCTCACGATACTTGGCCCCATTCATTCTGTCCTTAACACGGATCAGTCGTCCTGTCCCCTTGGCAGAAAAACAGCCCCATAGCATGATGTTTCCACCCCCATGCTTCACAGTAGGTATGGTGTTCTTGGGATGCAACTCAGTATTCTTCTTCCTCCAAACACGACGAGTTGAGTTTATACCAAAAAGTTCTACTTTGGTTTCATCTGACCACATGACATTCTCCCAATCCTCTGCTGTATCATCCATGTGCTCTCTGGCAAACTTCAGACGGGCCTGGACATGCACTGGCTTCAGCAGCGGAACACGTCTGGCACTGCGGGATTTGATTCCCTGCCGTTGTAGTGTGTTACTGATGGTGACCTTTGTTACTTTGGTCCCAGCTCTCTGCAGGTCATTCACCAGGTCCCCCCGTGTGGTTCTGGGATCTTTGCTCACCGTTCTCATGATCATTTTGACCCCACGGGATGAGATCTTGCGTGGAGCCCCAGATCGAGGGAGATTATCAGTGGTCTTGTATGTCTTCCATTTTCTGATGATTGCTCCCACAGTTGATTTTTTCACACCAAGCTGCTTGCCTATTGTAGATTCACTCTTCCCAGTCTGGTGCAGGTCTACAATTCTTTTCCTGGTGTCCTTCGAAAGCTCTTTGGTCTTGGCCATGGCGGAGTTTGGAGTCTGACTGGTTGAGGCTGTGGACAGGTGTCTTTTATACAGATGATGAGGTCAAACAGGTGCCATTCATACAGGTAACGAGTGGGGGACAGAAAAGCTTCTTACAGAAGACGTTACAGGTCTGTGAGAGCCAGGGATTTTCCTTGTTTGAGGTGACCAAATACTTATTTTCCACCCTGATTTACGAATAAATTCTTTACAAATCCTACCATGTGAATTCATGGATTTTTTTTTCACATTCTGTCTCTCACAGTTGAAGTGTACCTCTGGTGCAAATTACTGACCTCTGTCATCATTTTAAGTGGGGGAACTTGCACAATCGGTGGCTGACTAAATACTTTTTTGCCCCACTGTATATATTATCTCTATCTCACCTCAAAGTTCTGTGGATCATATTGTGCTGTTTACTTTGCCACACAGGAGACTAAAGATGGAGCGAATGAGGAAGAGGAAAAGCAGGCAGAGAATGGGAAGAAGGAAGAAGAAAGGGGAAGAGAACCTGAAGGAGAGAGGGAGGCAGACAAAACAGAGTCTGAGATGGGTACAAAAGGGTTTTGTCTTCATAAGATGTTGCAGACATAAAGGTTTTGGTCAACAGTGAAAAACATTAAACTTTTGTTTCTCATAGGTGATGGGGAGAAGGAGAAGGATGGAAAAGAGGGAACAGAGGAGGGACAGAGGGAAGGGGAGAGTGAAGGAGAAAGGAAAGCTAAGGTGGAACGTGATGTAGGAGAGGGGAACCTGGCCACTGCTGCTGCCTCCGCTCTAGCAGCTGCTGCTGTCAAGGCCAAGGTAAAATTAATTGAGTCAAGGTCTTAACTTGTCGTATCTTCAATCTTCGGCTTTTTTTTTTTTTATTTTCTCTAATCTGAGATTCTTCTTCTTCTTTCTCCTCACAGCATTTGGCTGCAGTGGAAGAGCGGAAGATCAAATCTCTGGTGGCTCTGCTGGTGGAAACTCAAATGAAGAAGCTTGAGATTAAACTGCGACACTTTGAGGAGCTGGAAACCATCATGGATAGAGAGCGGGAGGCTGTGAGTGGGGAATTTAAGGATATGTAGCATTAAAATAAGAAAATTCTTAAGTTACATTCAATGCAGTGTGTATAGTATGCTGTTTTCCTAAATCATAGACATGTCTGTCTGTCTCTGTGAGCAGTTGGAGTACCAGCGGCAGCAACTGCTGGCTGACCGTCAGTCCTTCCACATGGAGCAGCTGAAATACGCTGAGATGAGGGCTCGCCAGCAGCACTTCCAGCAGATTCAGCACCAGCAACATAGCCAGGCAGGGGGCCCTCACTCCACTCAGGCCACCGCGGCCCCGGCACCTCAAGCCCTGACCGCAAATCAGCAAGCTCCCAGCACACCAGCGCCACAGCCAGCCCCCAGCCCAGCACCACCAGCCGCTTCAGCCCCAGCTCCCGAGTCCCAGCCACCACCAAGCGCTCACACCTCGCCACCTTGTCCCCCGGGGCAGACCCCAGCTGCTCACTCCAGCTCCAACACTACATCTGTACTCCATGGTGAGGTAGCAGCTTTTTCCTCGTACACCGTAGTTGTAATATTTATTTATAATTATTACATTCATTAGTTATGGACATGTTCACAGACATGTTTATTCTTGAAGCAAACTCAATAATATGAATGTGTGTGAAATACATGAAATTGTGCAGTGGTGCAGTAACGACAATTAAAAGCTGCACAGTTTATCTTATCTTTGTCAACAAGTTATTAAGTAAGACCAAAAAGCTGAAATGGAGTTCACTCATTAAAACAGGACTTCTCACTGTCTTGATTGTGAGATACTGTTAGCATGATGCAAATGATCAAACAATACCAAACATTTCATGCCAACATGACTTGGGACGGCTTATAATGTTCTGAAACCTAGCTTTGAAACAACACTCGTCTCAGTCTTGAGTTATTTCTGAATTGAAGAATCTAAAGTTGACACGGAGAAGATCAATCATTCTTTTATTTCACAAGTACACATCAGTGTTATAGTATTGTTTGGACTACGACTCTAGTCTAGTATTATAATATATCATGATTATATCATAGATTATAATATATTATGCATAATTCATGTTTTGTGAATATAAATTACTAATTTTAATAAATTAATGATACTATGTTACAAATCATACGTAACATTTTTCTCCTGTTTGCCCCCTCACAGAGCCCACCGCCCCTCTCCCCGGAGAGACACTCCACCCCTCAGCTCCGGTCCCTCCTCCACAGTGAGAAAAAGCAAATTTCCTGAGAATCTGAATGACTCTGACCACTTTGAATCCTGCCTGTATTATCTAAAATGAAGAAGTCATCAACCGAAGGAAGAGAACTCATTTTACATTTTCTATTTCTTTTTTTTGTTTGCTTGTGTGTTTTCAAGAGGACAATTGATTTGAGAAAGAAAAAAAAAAACGCCAATATCAATCCACCTTTGTTTTGACTCTCTGTTAGAAAAGAAGTCCTTTTTCAAATTGAACCGACTAATGAAGAAAATAGATTTTCATCCTGCGTATTCGACTGCGTCTCACTTTGGAATTTTAAGCTTGACACCAGGAGATCTGGTAAGCTTAGATGGTCTTATCAACATGCTGGCACTCAGTGAGAAGAAGAGAAAAGACTCATCTCATGTTTTCAGTGTTTTGGAAATTGTTGCATTTATTTTCCTGCAACAGTTTGTCACAGCTAGTGAAGTCTCGTACTTCCTACGCTCTCTAGCGTCCCCCTCCCCCCTCGTACTGTAGGTACTAATTAAAATATATGTAAGACAAAAGCACTTTTAATATGTTTCTGTAGGTCGCATTGAAAGACTTGAAGCAACCATGAAATTGAACTTGAGCACTTATATGATCTCTTTCTTGTCTTAAATACAGTTTTGGAAAGCTAATTGGGAAAATTATTATTTTTTCTCTGTTTTTAATTGTGTCATGTTTCTAAAACCCGTATAAAGTCTGAAAGGAATGAAGACAATTCTAATCAAAAGATGCCACACTGAAATTTAACGCAGAGTGGATGCAGTTTGGGAAAAGTGTACTGTAAACTGGATTTTCTGTTACAAACACCTCTCTTGTTACTCTAATGATAATATGGGAACTATTTGAAAGTAATGACAACCTGAGGTCTTGAAAAGGCCTCTTTTTGTTATAGGAGGTTACTCCCTCCCACATTTCAGCAGCACTTAGAGAAAAACGTGACCGTGGCGCTTTGTGTTTTGCAAGTGCAAATGAACTTGAAGCATCCAGGCTGTGGTTTTTGTGAGGAATGTAATTCTGTTTGAAAAGAAAGTCTGGGATTAATACCGTTAGCGACCACGCACGCGTTTATTTGGATTTGGACTTTGTGTAAACTGCTAAGCCAAAATGTTTTTTCTAATCATGTTTATCATACATTTATTCAGTGAGTTTCATTGTGGTTTCTTGGTGAGTGAGGAGGATGTTTTTTAGCAGCTTGGTGCATTTCGCTTTAAAGATGTAAGAAATGCTGACGCTGTAAAAACACAAGGGAGCACCTTAAACAGCTGACAATGGAGAATCGTGTCCTTAATATCTGCAACAATATCCTCACTTTGTATCCTATACATTTATATATTTTTTACTCTTTTTTGCCATCTTCTTTCTTTGATATGTCAACATTGTAACTGTATATTACCTTTGTAACTGATATTTACCCTCTCCATAGTTGTGTGTGATTTGGACAGGACTGCCGGATCTGTCTGAGATGTGACTGTGAGCATGTGTGTATGTGAACGCATGCCATTAGGATCTGTAAACCATGTTACCGTTCAGTTTTATTTTGTTTTGTTTTTTTGTTTTTTTTTACAATTTTTTCCAGTGCCATCTGTTGTTTGAAGAATTTACGAGAAGAAACACGTGTTGTTCTGCACATCATGTCAGTATCATGAAATATAATCCAGTCAGATGGTGAAACTTTACAGTCGATGTCCGTCAAGCCAGTATTGCAGTCCTCACCACAGTTGTGAGCATAAATGGACTTCTTTTATCTGTGTTATTATTACATTGTGTGGATTTTGTGATATGAAATAAGTGTCCGTTCAGTTTCTATATGTTTTTCACTATGCCGAAGGTAGCAGCAGTTCCATTGATTATTATACAGTAGAAAAGTTTCCTCTGTAAATCATCACATTAGTGCTGACAGTTATTCTGGCAGTTTGTATTAAAAAAAAAATGTCAAAACTGGTTTTAATTACAAAATGTTTGGGAAAAAATAAAGATGTGAAGAGGAGACATTGTTCAGAGTGGTTTGTTGACTTACTAACTTAAAGTATCTGATGACGAACGACTGCACAGTATTTCCTGGTGGACCTCGAGGAGGCATCGCCTGGCTGATGCTCTTTATTTGGATGTATCTAATTAGCTAATCAGCCAATTATTTTTGCTCAATGTGTAAACCTAACATCACTAATTCATATAGCTCAGGACACGACACACAGAAATCATCTGATATCCGATTGTGAAATATTTTTCATCATGCTTGTAATGCGACTTAATAAATATAATATAAACCTGTTAAAAGGTATTTAACCAGACTCACAGGCCTGATGACACTTTGTAAAACAGCATTTTTATTTCAAACTTTCAGAAATCCCATTATTATTTCCATTCACAAGAAAACTGCTGACAAGACAGATAAAGATGACAAAAGTTAAACAATCCGGGGGGGGGGGAATAATACTACTGATTGTGCCTGCAGGTGAATGTTTGGAAATTGAGGTGAAAGTGTCTCTTCACATTTGACAGAAAAGGCACAAAAATGTCACAGAAACAAAACAGACTTATTGGGGAAGGAATGACATGGATAGAAGGGCAAGACAACAGAAAATAATCTGGAAGTGGTCCTCGGAAGTTCTCAACCGCTCAGCACCATCCGGACGAGCTCTGTGTGGAGAGTGATAGAGAGTCAGGTATAAGCCATTTCCTAACCAGCCATATCAGCAAATAGGATCAAAAGCCTGAATTTATTTAGAATAATTAGATTTATGAAAAAAGGCAAACAGCTAGGGAAGAAAAGTGTTAAAAAAAAAAGTGTGGTAGAAATGTTTGAGTTCTGCAGACAAATTAAAATAAACTATTTGTGTCTGTTTGCAGCATTTTAGCTCATGTTTACACTTGGTGCACCCTGATATCCTCCCCCCCCTCAAAATCGTTAGCATTAAACATGGGAGCAGCCTTAAGGCGTGCAAGGATGCTACATGCAGGCCACATTTAGGTGGGGCTGAGAAGCACCGCAGGAGAGAAAGGTTAAAGGTCAGAGAACACCATCAGTGCTCAATATCTACAGACTAACGTCACAATTCATTAAAAAAAAAAAAAAAAAAAAAAAAAAAAAAAAAAAAAAAAAAAAAAAAAGGTTAATTCACTACCCTCTGTTCAACCAGATATAATATGATGGACAAAAGCTATGAGACAGGAGTCAGTGAGCATGAGGCAGTCGCACAACTACGGTGGCTCTGAGAGGTCAAACACTGCAACTTAAGAAAACACCAGCAAACAGAAAAACACTGCAAAAGTGCACAAAACAAGAAAGAACTGTGTCTGGGGAGACATTAACAATGTGCAGAATATGCAATGTGTTTTATGATTCATATAACATCATTAGCCGTTTACTTCTAGCTTCTAACTTGTGCATCCCCTCCTCCCAATTCTGCTTGCTGGCATTTCAGTGTTGCAGTGTGTTTGACCTCTCAGGGCCTCCGTAGCCAGAAAAACACTGTGTACAGCGGCCCTACATACATCCAATGCAGCCTGAAATCTATTCTAGGCAATACCCAGCAAAGCTGCAACTGAGAACTCAAATGTCCAACTCTGATGAAATGAATATCACACAGTTTTTAGCCCGACACAAGGCTGCGCGAAGTCCCACTAAGATTATGTGACAATAAAGCAGGTAAATATGTGTAGCTGGCACCACAGCACATCTAAACCAAACACTCTGTAAAACAATCTCCTGTGCTACGTGTGAGAAATTTACAAAAGCTACTGAAACTTGAACTTGACTTTGAGATTTGATTTCATCTAAGATTTTTAATTAATGAATTGGTATAATTTCAAAATTCTATGTCGCCTCATTATTAAGTTATCGCATTCACAAACTTGGGTGTCCACGCAAGGGGGGCAACTTTTATGTCTTTAAAAGCTGTCCCCGCCATAATTGTGTTTTTGTGGACATTTTGTTGACTCCATTTATGCATAGGGGATTTTCACATATTTCACTGAAGAGGAATGTGCCACTCTAGTTCCGCCACTGGTCCATGCCGCCTGCCTGCCCAGCGGGGTAATGACAATACCCCATCAGCCTTTTACAGCTCAGGGGTAAAAATCAATGGCAGTAGTATTATTTTTCCTCATATAATCTGGTTCTTATTTGTCACTGAATAAGTCACTTGGATGAGTGATGAAACGTTTCTCCCACTGAAAACGCTACGGCCAGATGAACAGAATCAACTTTTGGAGATTCTTGTTTGTTGTTATGAAGGTTTTTATGCACAATGATCTACCTTCGTAGTTAATGCAGCCATTGGCGTCTTCATGTCCCGCTAAAAGAGTCTCCACCTCTTCTTCTGTCATCTTTTCACCTGGAAGATAAAGAAGAACATATTAGCACTGAAGCACAGAATTAAGAAATAGACATTTTAAAGAAGCAGAAAGCACAGCCTTTACACAGATAACTACTTGAACGCAGGCCAACTGTGATTTATAGATTGTGACTAATACTTCATGTATTCTGCAGGTCTTACCTAATGTGGTGAGGACATGACGCAGCTCAGCTCCCATCACTGTGCCATTTCCCTCCTTGTCAAAGACCCGCAGGCCTTCAACAATGTCGTCAAAGGAGCACTGGTCCTTGTTCTTAGCAATGGCCTGATACATGGGCAGGAACTGCTCAAAATCCAGCATCTTGGTGTTCATCTCTGCAGGGGGACAAACAACAGTGAGCCTTCAATGGTGAAGGTGAATAAGTGAATAAGTTTGAGATAATGTGAGTTTTTGGGTTGAATTTAGTAGAATTTTGTGATGTTTTTCTGTGAGGTTTTTGTTTCTTGCCCATTCATGGTGATGATTCAGAGTTCAGTCACATGGATGTGGGGGATGATATTTAAGGCTGACACAAATAACCTGTTCATCTGCATGCAGAGCTAGTAAATGTATGTTTTTCTTGCTGCCACTTTCTTTAGACCTGCTGTGGTGACCCTTTGGGCAAGGGAACAGGCAACAGTAGCATCGGATAAATAATGTTTTGTGCACATTGTTATTATGATCAAAACTCGTTTTGATTGCATGTGAGAAAATCTAGACATTTTCTCAAGATTTAGAGTTTCTCTAGTGATGTGAGGGACATTGGAGCCCCTTTACCAAGTGTTAGATTGTCCAGAACAGTTTGCACACAGCAGTAAATTTAGTCTGCAAATAAAGACATGTATTTTAGTTCAGGTGTGACTCTTACAAGTTACACTGACAAAGTAAGCCACTAAGCAGTGACTTATCACCTGTACTACTTTGCGGAGGTTATAATGAGACCTTGTAATTGTACACCTAACCACACTCTTAACCAAAACAAACTAATGCTGCAGTGATAGTCATCTGCTTTTGTTGTGAGTAGTGAATCAGATACTAGCCTTCCAGCTTGGGGTTTCCCAGGACTTTGAGTACTTCAGCATTGACCGGGTTCTGTCCCAGAGCTCGGATAACATCGCCACACTGGCTGTAGGTGATCTTCCCCTCGCCCGTCCGGTCAAACAAAAGGAAGGCCTCTTTAAACTCTAGTGAGAAGGAAAGCAAATGCAGAACTCCAGTTCAGCTGCAGAGCATGTTAGGTTCCCAAAAATTACAGACAGGCCTTCATGACACAGGTAATGACATATGCACCAAAGCTTTACTGATACCCTGTATGTAGGAAGGAAAACATGATTTTTCATACGTTTTTCATACAGTAAACACTAGCAGCTTCTGTGCGTTTCATTTCAAAAAAGCAAGAGGTTAGCAAGTGGGCCAATAAAATTCTCACGTCTGTAAATACTTGTTCGCAATCAATGGTGCTTTTACACTAAAAATAATACACAGCACTTCATTACTATAAAATACACAATGTAGTTTTTTCCACTGGAATCAAAAACTGACACGCTTCACATAAACCAAGTCCTCTCCTCACTGTCAGTGGGTGAGTGTGCGGCACAAAATTACAAAAGCATGAAAAGATAAGAAAAGAAAAAAAAAACACCACTACAAAGCAAACGTACCATAGCAAACAATGTAAACTGTGTTTCAGTGCCGTTTGACACACCCACAAAAATGTCAGTCGTTATTATGTCTGCTAGCATATCACACATTTAAAAAGCTCAAGCATGCAAACAAATCAACATGTTTCACCCAAGTCCTGTTTTGCAGGTTAGCACTAGTGATGAACTCAGAGTTAAACGGTTGTCCAGTTTGAGTCGTGAGGCGCCTTCAGGTTTCCCACACAGTGAATGCCATTCAGTGAGGTGAGTTAAATTTAGCTCACTTTCACATTGCAGTTCTCATTTACCTGCAGCGATCCTACACAAGTACAGGGCCAGAAGTCAGAGCGTTCTTATTTTCTTTTTTTCTAAATATGTACTGGTTACATTAATCCGATGAATGTTATGGATAATAAACCCCTTTAACCCCTTTTCATAATGAGACTCACCCATGATCTGGTCCTCCGTTAGGTCGGACTGGTTGAGGCACAGTTCAGAGAGAGGGGAGAAACAGTTAGATGAGACAAAACGACAGAGACTTCAGTGACATTTACAGATGACTTAATCCCGCAATGGCATCAATTACAGGCAAGAAACGGCTCGGAGCTAAAGGCTCGAGTGAGTGAAGCAGGCTAGCAGATTCGCATTTAGCGTTACCTGGGCTGGAATAGGAGATGGTAAAATCATTTTCCATAAATACAGCAAAATGCCGATATTTCCATAAAATTTTCTGCGGGAATCTTTGACTTACCATGTTTGTTTTTTTAGAGGGTTTAGATGACAGATGGCTCAAGCTGCTGGACCTCCTCTGAGCTCCGAGGACTCAAACGGCTCCTGCGTGGTACATCCCCGGTGATGTCACCGTTGCTTTGGCAGCAACAGCCAATCACATGCCTCCATTTCACAGCTGCATTTCTCGCATAGTTGCAGGGTTGCAGCTCGTTTGTGGTGCAGCACGGTGCTGCAGAGCCATAACCTGCACGCACGCTACACACCCCCTTCCGGTTTTCTGAAAAAATAAGATGCGACACATTAACACACAAATGTAAAGCACAGCTACTGCGTGAACGCTGTAATATCGAATATTTTTTAACGGGGAATTCCCATCGTTGAGTCCTGCTATAGCCACACATTAATGGTATAAAGCTGTGACAGATGACGCTGTTCTTTAGACTTAACCTAACACCGCCTGCTTTTTAATCCCGGGCTCAGTGAAGAGCCAATAATCAGGCAGCTTGACAGCTTTGTGCCTACATTGCATCTGCTTACCCTGACAATAGGTTATCAAATGGGTGAAATTCCTCAGTTCTATTTTTATTGAAGCAACAGCACTTGACGCATGTATAGCTTTTTCTATTAACAGGAACCCCTGTAAACGTTTCTGTAAATTAATACAAACTTTATATTTTGAACTGCCAGAGCTTTCCCCCCCAGTTTTGCAAATTCATCATGTAGTTTCACTGGTGCAGCCCACTTACGATGAGTGTGGGCTGCATGTGGACCACAATAAAATGACTTTGACATGATTTATAGGGTGATCTAGGCTTGTTTTTGATGAGGCATTTGATATACTGTGTGCACAGAGCACTTCTTCACTGAAGTATATCATTAAATTTGTTTTTTTATTTTCTTCAGCCTGTGTTTGGCCCCATCATCTGATACTGTTTCTTCTCTTGATCCCCAACCAGTCGCAGTTGGCTGCCCTCCCTCAGCCTGGTTCTGCTTGAGGTATTTATTCCTGTCAAAAGTGAGTTCTTCCTTCCCACCGTCTTCACGTGCTTGCTCGTAAGGGGGTTGTTTGTTAGGGTTTTCTCCACAATACTGTACTGGCTTTAACTTGCGGTATAAAGCACCTTGAGATGACTGTTGTTTTGATCTGGTACTATATAAATTAACCTAAATTTAGTGATAAGGTTTAAAGTGATTTTGCTAAAAATGTTGTTCGTTGCAATGAGGATGCATAACAGGTTGGGCAATTTCTCAGGAACAAGATCACAGATACAAGCGCGCTTTATGAGCTTTCTCTGAAGGGTGGCTGGGCTCTCCCTTAGAGATAGTGCAAGGAGTTCAGCCATCCGAGAGGGGCTCAGAGTAAAGCCACTGCTCCTGCACATTGAAAGGAGCCATTTGAGGTGGTTCAAGCATCTGACAAGGATGCCTCCTGGGTAAGGTGTTCCAGGCATGTCCCATCAGGAGGAGGCCCTGGGGCAGACCCAGGACACGCTGGAGATAATATCTCTTGGCTGGTCTGGGAATGCCATGGTGTTCCCCCGGACAAGCTGGAGGAGGTGGCTTGGGAGAGAGAGGTCTGGGTTTTTCTGCTTAGGCTGCTGCCCCTGCGACCTGGCCCCGGATAAGCGGAAGAAGATGGATGGATGGTAAGTTCAGTTAGGTTACAAAGCAAGAGGTTCGTCATATATAAAGAACTTTAGAAAATAATTACCACTAAACCTTTTCATTAAAAAAAAAAAAAAAAAAAAAAAGTATATTTATGTGTTAAAATACAGAATAGTGTTTAAAATAAAATACTAAGTAGGTTTTTCAGGAAAAAGATTTTATTGTTGGATTGGTCATTTCATCAGGTACCAGTGTTTGCAGGCGCACACTCTTTCAAATTCATGATGCTGTGTGACTGTGATGCCTCAGTCTTACAGAGTACACAAAAACCTGAATTATATTCACACATGAAATGAAGACATGTCAAATTCAGCTGAATGAACAATTTCCCTCTCTTCATTCTGCGTCTTCAGTCGTCTCGCCGCATTGAAATCGGACAAAGTCTAGCACTCGAGCCTGCTGACCTCTGAGGAACTGTGCCACAGTCCTGCTGGGGTCTGCCAGGAAGGTCTGAGGCAGCAGGCGTGTCTCACTTTCGCCACAGGGCAGGTCATCCATGTTACCCAGAGACAAAGGCGACTCTCCCACTATATGCTGTCCCAGTTTACGACCTAGCATTTCCTGCTCTCCTTCCTTTCCACCCTGAAATACGACCAGGGCTCCGTAACGGCCCATGGCTACCTCTGTCTGGGTGCTGATGCCGCCGTGTATATATGAACCAATTTTCCACTCAGCAGGGATGCCCACCGTCACTGCCCGCTTCAAAGACATGTTCTCACCAAGGCGACCTGAGGAGCAAGAGGCACCGATATAAAAACCAAAGCCTGCTGCAACAGACTGTTCATTTTCATGCTATTAAGCAACAATTCAAAAACTTGACAATTTCAAATTGTTCCGCTTATATTTCTATTTATTTACATTTTTTGTTTCAAACCAAAACAGCTAAATTTATTCAACTTTCAGATGTTCACTCCTTCCTGACAATCTGACAGCATCTAAACATGTCAGCTTTACACTTGAATGAACAACCTAGCCTAGCAATTTTTCTCCAAAACTTTAACTGCCTAATAACATCCAGCCTACTGCATCAGTTTAACAACCAAAGTCTGAATTTATAGTTACAATATTTCATACACTGCTCAAAAAAGGTTAAAGGAACACTTTTTAATCAGAGTATATTATTGATCTGGTCAGTCAAATAGCAGAGGGGGCTGTTAATCAGTTTCAGCTGCTTGGTGTTAATTAAATTTACATGGTCATATGAGGCAATATCTGGACCCTAGGGGGGGGTTACACAGGTAGTTCAGCTCCTCTATGATGGTACACTCGTATGTGTCATTGCTAGAAGGACCGCTGTGTGGCAGCACAGCCTCAAGAGCATGGAGGAGATCCCAGGAGACAAGCAGTTACTCTAGGAGAGTTGGCTAGGGCCGCAGAAGGTCCTTTAACCCATCAGCAGGACCGGTCTCCACTCCTTTGTGCAAGAAGGGACTTGAGAACTGCCAGAGCTACAAAATGACCTCCAGCGGGCCACTGGTGTAAATGTTAATGTGTCTGAGCAATCAGAGACAGACTTCATGAGGGTGGCCTGAGAGCTGGCTCTGTGCTCACTGCCCAGTACTGTGGAGCTCAATTGTCATTAGCCAAAGAATACCGAGAGTTAGCAGACAGTTGCTGAAGGATGAAAGATTTGATACAGTTGACCGTCCCCCACACTCGCATGATCTAAATTCAATAGAACACATCTGGGACATTATGTTTCGGTCCATCCAACCTCACCAGTCTGCACCTCAGACTGTCCAGGAGCTCAGTGATACTGTGGTCCAGATCTGGGAGATGCCCGAAGACTCCTAATTAGGAGCATGCCCCCACGTTATCAGGCATGCAATACAAGCACATGGGAGCCATTCAAACTAGTGAGTACCATTTTGAGTTGCTCCAATAAAATTTTGGTAAGACAGACTAGCCTGCCACATAATGTTTTCACTTTGATTTCAAGGGCATCTTTAAATTCAGCCCTCTGCAGGCTGCTAATTTTCCTTTCCATCAAAGAATTTTGCATCCTTATAGATACATAGACATCCAACATGATCCCCCCCCCCCCCCCCATTGAGATCTGATGTGTTTAACATATTTTTTGAGCAGTTTACTTTGTGTGTACCACATTTCTCTCCATCTTATATTTCTATTAAGCTGTGAGCATAAAAGTGAAATGCCTGAATAACAGAAAACCATAATTTTAACACTGCAGTGTTATATGTCCCATGTGTGAAAAGTGCTTTACAATGAGCAATGTCCCTTAGGCAAAGTACTGACCTATAGTGAGAGCCACCTGATCAGCTAGTGAAGTTCCTTCACCCACGCTGAGTTTGCTTAAGTCATCGCTTGACAGGACACTCTGGAAAGAAAAGCCAGTTTGTTAGTGCAAGGACTGCTAAACAAGGCTAATGTGTAGTTTTGCTTTTCTTCAGGAGTGTCTAAGTGACTAGAGCAGTGATTCCCAATGTGGGCGGGGGCCCCCTGGTGGGCTATGAAGGTTCTGCAGGTGGGCCGCAGTAATGACACAAATTCAGTTTGAAATTACTCACAAGTATGTACAGTTACCTATTTATATACAATTTATTTATTTATACAAAAAGGGAATTTAAACTGGTAATGGGATGTGGTTACTTTACAATATCACTCATTACTCTGACTTAAATTTACTGCTTTTGTATTAAAGTTGGTGTCCCAGTGACAGATGGGTCATCCATTAGCCTAATACTTCGCATATGACTGGGTAGCATAAAAAATGTATAGCCAAAGGCCTGTGAGGTTGATTTTTTTTTTTTTTAATACAATTGTTCTTAAAGGAAATGCAACATTTTAACTCATATTTTGATTAGATTGAAGATTTAAGGTTGGACCACAGAAAAAGTATGCAACACTGAAGTAGTAAAAAACAAAAAGAACAACAAAAAACCAAAACACTGAAGTAGTAATGCACTTTTAACCTACCAAACCCAGTGATTGACTGATAACACTGTTAAAGCATGCACTGCCATAATGTCTGTAATCTGTGTGTTTCATTTCACCTTTGGTGGGACATATGGTTATGCAGCTTCAGGTTGACCTGGTCAAGAGGAAACAGAACTATCTAATAAAGGAGATGGGTAGCATCATCATTGTTTCCCAGGTTCCCTGAAGCATTCTTGAAGGAAGCTGCAATATATTCTCATCTGGCACGCGTCATAAGTGTTACTCTGTCAGCACTGACACATCAAAAACTCTGGTATATCAAAAAGTTGTTGCACAAATCAGTTTTAAGAGTTCAAGTACTTGTGTGGCATAACAGGATGTTCAAATCACCAGTTTCAGTTTACATGAACAACTAGCAGTGTTTGGTCATGGCTGTACACAGCTCATGTTTGCCTGAAGCTGCAGGACCAATTGCGATGCTCGTCCCTGTAGGTGCCCCATTAGTTGGTGTGCATGTTGATGTACCCTGTTCCTGATGTATTGCTGTGCTTTCTTTCTGGTTCATACTTACTCTATTATGTTTTGTCTGAAGGCCACATGCTAAATCATGTTTTAGTTTAGACTTCCATGCGCCTTAGAGGTAGGTGAAGTTGTGAAACAATCCACTGACCTGTTTCCATTAACATTTATGAAATTTAAAAAACAAAAACATTTATTTCTACTCCCAGGCCTCAGCATGCATCTTTACCTTTACATATCCTGACTGACTTTGAGTTTTATTTCTGAGGTGGGCCAAGGTGGCAAATGTCACATCCTTAACCAGCTGCTGGAACTTCTCATTGCGTGCCACAAAGTCTGTCTCACAGTTCACCTGCATCAAAAACAAACAAACAAACAAAGAGACAAAAGACCAAGTTGTTGAGAAAAAGAAAAAAAGGAAAAAGGAGACGAACTAGGAGGAGATGGCTAATGAATCCCCGCACCAGTGGGCTTACCTCAACCATTACCGCAGCTTTGTCCCCTACAAACACGCCGATTAGGCCCTCTTTGGCTTTGCGACCTTCGAGCTTGTTTGCTTTGCTCCAGCCCTCCTTCTGGGCCTGCTCATGCAGCCATGTCTCTGCCTGAACATTTGCCAAATTACATTAAAAACAGTCCCACAGCTCATTAGTTTCAAAGACGTAACAACGCTGAACAGCACCTGACAGATTACGAGAGGCCCTCACCTGTGCTACGTCATTATCGAACTTCTCCAGGGCCTTCTTACAGTTAATAAAAGTGTAGCCGGTGCTTTTCCGCAGTTTCATGAGGAGGGCTTTCTCTGCTGCCAGCAGCTGACATCCCGTGTGTAAAAACTGCACATGCTGGCCAACACTGACCTGAGAGACACAGATGAGGAACACACACCACAACTTCAACAAAGCAGCCGCATTTATGTATTTGAGGACCAATCCGATGCCATTGGTCACAGTAAATACCAATTTATAGTAAATTTTGCTTCTGTTGTGATTTCAAGTGGCTATGAAATGCACGAAATGCGAATGAATTAGCAAAGTTAAGTCACTGAAGATGTCCCACAAACGCAGGAGGCTAAATCAGCGAGACAAACAACACGAGTTTAAAGTTAAACGTCAATCATGCGCTTACCTTTGCGACATCTCTTGTTAATGTTCTGAACAAAAAGGTTAAGGACATCTTCGCATCCAGCAGAAGTGAGCAATCTTATGAAAGCTCAGAATGTCATTGACGTCCACGCTGTGGAAGGAAGCCGTCCAGGGACAAAAGTGTTTAAGTGATTTGCTTATTGCACTTCTGCGCCACCTAGAGTACTGGAGGGCAGCCAGCCCAAGGTTTTGCGGAGCCTTGGGCAGATTTTTGGGCCACCGTCCCCAGCTAGTCCTACTATTAACTACATATTGTCCATGCTTAATTGTTTATGCATTATACATATTAGCATGTATATGTATTATATATTAGTATGGTGAAAAGAGTTAAAATAAACCAGCGGGTTCAATATTTTTATTGTTTCTGAAATGTGCAAACAGAGCAAAAGAGTCCCCTAGAATGTAACACAGGCCTAAATGTTCTTTTTCACATAGTAATGTAAATGTAAAGACAGACAACTTTTACTAAATGAATTAGAAACTAACTGACTAGAGAGCTAATAGTCGGTTATCAACCATGATATCTGTGGTTTCCAGTCAGCATCACCTAAACTTTCCACACCTATACTGAAATAAAGACTCAGTTGATGCTTCCTTTTAACCATCAACATTATTAGTGAATGTTAAAGATTAATAACTCATATATTGCTTTGTTGTATGTTGTATGTATGCTGCTGTGACACCTCAGTTTGTTTTATTTTGAGAGGGATGAATCCTTTTTTGAGCTTGATGTGATCTAACACTTACAGTTTGCATGAACGTGACCCCAGCTCTGACTGTGAAAATGATAAAACTTTAAAGATTAAGGTTTCAGTCTGTTAACATCTTTATCGAACTATTTCACTTCATGTTTTATTATAACTACACACAATAAGAGAGCTGGTTCTCTTAATAGTTTTCAGTCATGTGACCGACTCGCTACACTGGCAGGTACAACATCATAGGAAAAACAAAGATATAAAGAGAAATGATATATTTTGGGGACTTGTGATCTGTTTTCTGACCTGGCAGCTTTATTTAAAACTCCTGAAAGCGGCGACGTGTCTCCCAGAGTTTCAATTTGGTGACATCTAGTAGTATTTTGTAGAGAATCGCTCACCTTGCCGGGATAAAAGTTTTCAAAGTGCGAACAGCTACATATGTTTTTGATCCCGATGGGTAAATAATGGGTAAATAATGATGCCCTGTGGGAGGTAAGAAACAAGAAATTTTTCATGGTTTAAACAAAATTAAGTGCTACAGGTTACGTTTTGTTGACTGAGACATTTAAAGTGTAGGACCAGAAACGTTATGGTAGTTTTAGTTCGGCACATTAATGTCGTGCCATATCAATTAAGTTAACCGAGTATTTTTCCAATGTCAGCTAAATCATTCCTACAGTTTAAGTGAGCCGCCACTGACAGGCGTGGTTGCTGTGGAGAAGCAGGGATTGGTGGGATTTGAACCTGTAAGGTGGGGTTAGGCGAGATGTGCTTACGTGTTGGTGCCATACTCTACGCTGTTCTAGCAGCTCTAACATTGATTAATGCATTTGATAGCATTTAGGCCAAGTTAAACTGAAAGAGATTAAAAGAATGGCTGCACAGTGAAAGGACGGGCTACATGTCCCAGTAGCTGTCACATCACGTGAAAACTATGGATTGATCGATACTGAAAATGCAGGGTCTGTCAACAGAACATAAAGCAAACATGAAGTGCTCCCTATGTCACTACCTGATGACGGGCTTGCCTGTGTCAGTCACAGCTGCTTCCTGCACTGCACAACTTGAAATTTCCCAAATGTGCTTGACTGCAGTGATAAACTACTCGTTCTGTGAAGCACTTTGGCATACCTGTGGTTTTTTAAATGTGCTATATAAATAAAATTGTATTGTATTGTATTGTACAGATAACAGGCCATCGAAGCAAAATTCAAATGTCTGGCACAGCAGACGGTAAACAATTTGTCTCTAGAAGCAGATCACGATCGAGTTTGTTCGGACACAGTAAACGTATTAAACCACCTGAAAACACACAACATCCTGCAATCTAATGAATGCATGAAGGGCAAGAGCAACAATGCAGTCACTGCTAATGTGAATCGTCTCTGAACTCAGATGTCCATAAAAGGTACTGTTACTTCAGTGCAAAGCAAAAGCCTCAAATATAATAACAACACTGTTATCTCAAATAGCATGGCACTCAAAATTAGAGATGTACATATAGGCCCTTGGGGGTGGGTACTTTGTTTCTCTCCCCCTTAAGTTCAGTAGGTATAACGAAATTGTATTAAATAAATAAAGTTTTTGGAAATTTGAATTTCAATCACAGCTCACACCCTGTATTTTCACTTCCCGGCAGACTCAAGAGTATTTTGTCATACGCTCTGTTTTGTTTTGTTTTTTTTCAAGTTACTCATTACTTTCAAAGTGACTAGTTACTAGGGAAAGTAACTTTGGTTTTACTCAGAATTCTTCTACTAATGTGTTGCTTCCCTAACTGGATACCGAGCAAGGATGCCAGTCTTCTAGCTTGCTTAAATGGTAGCACTATCCTGCCACAAGTGCACTGTGCCACCTAATGGCCTGAACCTAAAATGCCAGTGTAGTAGTGTGAGTGCAATTTAATGATGAAATGAATGAAACTAAATTTGAAATTAACAATGTTTTTTTAATGTGTCACTGTCTGTTTTAATCTATTTCTATTGTTTCAAACCTCTATAAATGCAAACACATCATTTTGGAGTTGATGCAGCAGTGTTATAAATCTAATCATTGTACGTAATATCACTAGGAAGAAGCAGTGGATGACAAAACACAACATACAGTGTGTTGAAACCTTTGAAAAGTATATTTATTTTTGCCATTGAAATTGGTAGAAAGTATACTTTTAGCAGTGTAAACATTAAACTGTGCCTCAGACCATTTAGGAGCTGTAGGTATCAAAATAGTGCAAAAATGTAGTGCAAAAATGGTCCAACATAAACACAGTGAGGTTTGTCCATTCTTTGTAAACTTAACTGAAAACAGCTGAACTGCAGCAACTGGAGACATGTTCAGTAATGATGGGCAAACTTTAAAGTATTTTGAGCCTCACAAAGAAACATAAAATAAATAATAAGTATTTTCAGCCTCATAAATAGTCGATATTTAACCAAAATAATATTTCCTCCAGCCAGGCCATGTAGATAAATAAAATATGATGGTAGATTAAGCGCTTCAGTGGTCTAATATTCTAGCCTACGTCACAGCGTCACGTGCGCTTTTTACGTCCAACACGGAAAGTGCAGTCGTGGTGCTTTCGTTTATACTCGAAACTCGGAAATTTTGCCTTGCGAGTGGGAAGATGTAGGTAACCCCAGACTGCAGATGAGCTGCATATGTGTTTATTGGTAATTTGTTTTTGTAGAGGGCTAGCAAAACAACCGTTTTCGAGGGCATTGCCATATTGGAATCCTGACTTCTCTGACGAGGCTAACCAGAACGCCGTTTACTCGAGTGTGACATCATTCCCAGGTCCGTGTTCTGATTTCCAAGGTAAGTCGAACGCAACACACGAAGTAACGAATAACGACCCTATCTAAATCCCAGTAATGATAAACGTGTTCCTGATTTTGCCATAACTAGTTACTGTGCTTGTTACCACAATAATAAGTGGCTGTTTGTTGATCCTCCAGCCTGGAGGATAAACATTTTACAACATCAGGCTGACACTAATCCTCATCTGCAACGTTGAGGTGCACATAAGCAGGCTCATAATGAGAGAACTGCTGATTTAAACTACAAATTAGCTGAGTAAACACGTGCAACAGAAAATACAGCAGATACGCGGTGTTATTCAGGAGAAATGATCAGAGTGAAGAATGTATAATGTAAAGGAGTCTCTCCCCCCCTCTACCTTCCAACAGTAACAGAGTTTTATTTGCAGCGGCACGAAGGATGCAGGATGAACAGAAGAGGGCACCAATGCAACACTGAACTGGATGCAGTGAAGGAAACAGGTGGCTCTTTTTACACTGATACAGAAGTCTTTGTGGTTTATGTCATCCAGTGAGGGAGTTTAGAAGGAAAGCTCAGGAGCAGCGGTTTCCAATTTGTGAGTCCCAACAGCTCTGAGGAATAGCTAATCCTCAGGCATTAAAAAGTCCTATCTCAGAAGTCAAAAAAGATTGAACTTGAAGGGAGTCAGAAAGCCATGGCTTCATTTTAAGGAGTGATAAGGGTTTGATTTGGAAACATAAATTGGCACTAACTGCAGCTGTACACAATATATCCCAACCATGACTGCGGTGATCCCACACTAACCTGATAAGATAAGCATTTGCTCCATACCTTATCAAAAAGTAGCCTTTACTTCCTTTTAATATTATACACCATCAACCAATTGATGTGAGTTTTTAAAATGCACATGTAGTATATGGTTTACTAGTATTCACTATGACACACAAAAAGAAAATTATCCAATTTTTTTATGAATATTTGAAGCAGGAAAAGCAAAAAACATCAAATCTTACAGGAGGATGGGAAAAGGCAAAACTTCACCCACTCTTTTGCTTAACCTGTGGTGACCTCTCTGTTTCCGGAGGTGCCCGGTGAAGCCGTGGTGAAGCCATGGTGAAGCTGCTGCTCTACCATGGTGAAGCTGCTGATCTGTCGGTAGTGTTGGCTGTTGATGGTGCGGTCGATGGTGTCGTGTCGAGGAGCCTGGATGACGCTGAAGACGATGGATTCCGCCTGGAGGAAGGTCGTGTAATATTAGGGAAAATGCAGGGAAAGGAAGGACGACTCAATGATATCGCCTCCAATGTCTCCCTAGGATGAAGCTACATAAAGAAGCAGTGTTGGTTCTGCACAACCAACAAACCAGCAAAATAGTGAGAACTCAAATTCAGGAATCAGCTTCAAAATATCTATAGTGGCGAACCTTAACATTACTTTTGAGTTTTATTCTCTAAAATTGTACAATAGGCAGTAGAAAATAAATCTTCAGGTTTTTACTGAGAATTACAGATTTATTGGATTAACAGTGTTGGATTATCCTTTAAGCTGGCTGCTTAGTTTAGCCAACTTAGGTAATGATCTCAAAATAAACATTCAGAGGTCCAGCTCTTTTCTAAACTGGTAACTTTGGGATGATTCCAAACATGATGCCAATTAGTTCACAAATCATACCAAGCTTCAAAGATATGATCTGTTTCTATTGTGCAGCTCATAACGAGAATCAGCTGCTTAAAGAAGGAAAAAGGCAAATAAGCTAATTTAAATTACTTCATACATATTATTAACTTTACAATATATGCAGCAGAGGATGGAGAGCAACATTTGATTTAGTTTCGCATTAATTAAAGAAGTATGAGTGTGCTTGCTGAAGAAATCAGTTCTCGAATGCTGTATTTTGACCTCAGTTACACATTTGAAAAGTTTTTTTGTTTTGTTTTACTTTAATTCAATTCAATTCAATTCAATTTTATTTATATAGCGCCAAATCACAACAAATGTCGCCTCAAGGCGCTTCATAGATACAGAGAAAAGCCCAACAATCATATGACCCCCAATGAGCAAGCACTTTGGCGACAGTGGGAAGGAAAAACTCCCTTTTAACAGGAAGAAACCTCCAGCAGAACCAGGCTCAGGGAGGGGCGGCCATCTGCTGCGACCGGTTGGGGTGAGAGAAGGAAGACAGGATAAAAGACATGCTGTGGAAGAGAGACAGAGATTAATAACAGATATGATTCAATACAGAGAGGTCTATTAACACATAGTGAGTGAGAAAGGTGACTGGAAAGGAAAAACTCAATGCATCATGGGAATCCCCCGGCAGCCTACATCTATTGCAGCATAACTAAGGGAGGATTCAGGGTCACCTGGTCCAGCTCTAACTATATGCTTTAGCAAAAAGGAAAGTTTTAAGCCTAATCTTAAAAGTAGAGATAGTGTCTGTCTCCCGAATCCAAACTGGAAGCTGGTTCCACAGAAGAGGGGCCTGAAAACTGAAGGCTCTCCCTCCCATTCTACTTTTAAATACTCTAGGAACAACAAGTAGGCCTGCAGAGCGAGAGCGAAGTGCTCTAATAGGGTGATATGGTACTACAAGGTCATTAAGATAAGATGGGGCCTGATTATTTAAGACCTTGTATGTGAGGAGCAGGATTTTGAATTCAATTCTGGATTTAACAGGAAGCCAATGAAGGGAAGCCAAAAAAGGAGAAATATGCTCTCTCTTTCTAGTCCCTGTCAGTACTCTTGCTGCAGCATTTTGGATTAACTGAAGGCTTTTCAGTGAGTTTTTTGGACATCCTGATAATAATGAATTGCAGTAGTCCAGCCTGGAAGTAATAAATGCATGAACTAGTTTTTCAGCGTCACTCTGAGACAGGATATTTCTAATTTTAGAGATGTTGCGCAAATGGAAGAACGCAGTCTTACATATTTGTTTAATATGTGCGTTGAAGGACATATCCTGGTCAAAAATGACTCCAAGGTTCCTCACAGTGTTACTGGAGGCCACTTTAAGACGAAGTGCTCAAAGCGTCTCTGTTCCCGCCACAGAAGGTGACACCTGATTCTTGTCATGATGTCACGCATATACTGTAATTGAAGCTGTGAAAGATTAGCAGAAAACGTATGTAGTCTGTGTGTTACCTCTGTGTCTGCATCAGTGGCTTTCAGCTCAAACTCAGTGATGGTCTTTCTCACACCTTCCTCATTAGTTTGAATTAGCAAGGCAGATTTATGCATGAGGTGACCGGGACAAAAAGCTGCCACTTTTTTGCTGTTATAAAAGCTGTAGAGTTTGTTAGATTTCACATTTCTTTCATATCTTTCAATTTAGTGACATCATTAAGATTTTTTTTTAAATTAAGCCAAGCATTTAAGTGATCAGAAAACCTTTCTTTCTTAATTCCTGTCAACAGCTTGTTTTCTGCACCATTTAAGGTTGTTCCCTGCACTTGAGATTAAAGGTCCCTCTTTGGACTCACAAAGACTGTTGACTTATTTCTTGGCCAAAATGGGAACAAAGTTATTTTAAAAACCCAATTAGTCTTTAGGAAGAACAAATAATATTTCAGAGCTTCTGTTGTAGTCAGCAGATATCTCCATCAAGACCTCCTTCTTGAATAAATTTTAAAATGTGTTAAGCTACCAGGTATTGTTAAAATCTTCTGCCATTCACCTCATTTGTCCCATCGGACACGGTGATGGAGAACTGGGATACTTAATGGATATACATCTGTCCAATTAAGAAGCAGAAACCACTGTGAGTCTATTTCAACCTCGTTAGTTTAATATTAAAGCGACAGCAGGTACAAAACTACAAAACTCTGAAACAGGGAATGGCTTGGCAGACCGTTGCTCTCTCCTGATCCCTCCTGATGGATTTTTGTCTACCTTTGATTTTCTTTGTGTCCATTCCACCAATTCCGGTGGTCTCGGGCAAATGCCAGTTCAACAAAGTGAGTAATTTCAGAGATGAATTCTTCTGCATCTGTTTCTGTTATAGTTGTGATGTCTTATCTTTCATATTTTGTTGTGACATGTGTTTGTAAGCCACCATGGCATTTTCTGGCCACACACTGAGTTTGTTTCCTGAATTTGGCTCTTATCAAATTTACAAGGGGATAAAACTAAATTGAGACTAAAGTTAAACTGGAATAACAATGCTTCTCTTTACTCTGTGTTGCCTCCGAAGTATAAAACCCAGTGGGAAACATAATCAGGTTTGTTTGCAACAATCCAGCATTACTCAGCGTGAAACGAAAGGTGACTGTCTTAAAAACAAGAACCAGATTTTTCTTTTTGCTTTCCAGGAGTTCTGTGATCCTCGCTTATTTTGGATGCAAAGACCTGATGCAGCCGTTTGTAAGACAACACATTTATGGTTATTCCTGACATACAAAGTGTGCAACAGACACATTACATAGTTATCTATGATGTGCATTAATGAGGAAAAGGACAAAACGTCTTCTGAATTTAGACTTTCATTGATTTCCAGCTGTGATATTTCATTTCCTAACATTTTCACAGAACAGTTTAACAAACCCATAATACTATCATATAAATTGCAATATTGAATGAAACAAGGAGCCAAAAAAAACAACAACAAACAAACAAAAAATGGTTTTACATCCTGATTTGTATCAGCTACCAGTTAACCTATGTTAGTTCCTTTCAGATTAATCAAAGTTTCTTTTAGTTGTTGTTCTAACTCTCTGATCAATACAATCGATAGAACTCCACTCAGTTCTATCGATTTAATTTAGCCTGATTCAGTCCACCCAATGCTTTCACTCACTGTATGTGCAAACTGTCTGGATATGATAGCCAGTAACACTTCAACGAGTTACCAATACAACTCAAACAAAATGAATTTGTGCTGAAAGGTGCTATATAAATAAAACTGTACTTTTACCTTTTACTTACTTTCTTTACTCACTTTGTATGTTATTGCAATAACACTTTTTTTTATTTTTAATTAAATTTTTTTTTTTTTTACAAAAGTAACAGGGATTGAAACTTCATTGGTAATTTTCCAGGCAAAAACATTATCCTCATTCAGAACCTCATTGGCTTACGGAATGTTGATGTTATTTAAAAAGATTCAAACAAAAATATGACCTCATTCAAAAATGTCATGTGACTTGTGGAATTCTGATGTCACAATCCTCTAAAGCTTTGATCCTTTGAAGCTTTGATTCTCATGAATCCTTAAATAGGGGTGAGGATGTACAACTTTTAGTCCGTTATTTGCAGCACTTATGTTAGCAGCATTCAAACGTTCGCCAGTAAAACACTTTGAAACATTTGGATCCTTTTCGTAGTCACGGTATACAGACTCCAACATGTCTCAGAAAGATCAAGAAAGACAAGAAGTTGACCCCAGCTCTATTCCGTGGTATGAGTCCCTAGACCCTTATATCAGCTCTCTTCCTTGGGACGAACAGGTAGAATTAGAGGAACAGCGATTGGAAGAAATGCAAAACGAAAATCTCATGAACAGAGAGAAGATTAAGATCCTGACGGAAGAAAATGAGAGAAAGAGCGCTGAATTAGAAAAATTATCCTACCAGCTTCAAGAAAAAGAGGGTATTATTGAGGAGAAACAATGGGCTCTTCAAGATAAGAAGAATCAAAAGCTCCAAGAAAAACTTGATGAAGCTTTGGAAAAAATTAAAGATCTGCTCCAAAAGGAGAAAAAAGAGAGCATTAAAGGGGATACAATGCTCAAGAAGAATCAAGAGCTCCAAGAAAAGCTTGACGAAGCTCTAGAAAAACTTAAGGAAATCCACCAAGACAAGAAACAACAGCCCACAGAGCAGAGAGACCTGCAGAGCAAACTCCAAGGCATGGAGGAAAAATACAAAGCGCTGCAGGTGAAGTATGATAAAACTCTGCACAAAAATCAACAGTTGCTTCAAGACAAGAAGCAACTGAGAGAGCAACGGGAAATGCTCGAGAAAGGAACGGACTCCAAGGTTGAAGTCTTGGAGGAAAAATTAAAAATGCTCCAAATAACTCTTGAGGAAACACTGCTCAAAAATAAAGAGTTGCTTGATGAGAAAGACCAACAGAAAATACAACAGGAAGAAATGGATTGCAAGCTGAGGAACATCGAGAAACACAACGAAGGCTTGCAAGTAATCCTTGATGAAGCTCTGGAGAGAAATAAAGAGATCCTCCAAGACAAGAAACAACAGCCCACAGAGCAGAGAGACATGCAGAGCAAACTCCAAGGCATGGAGGAAAAATACAAAGCTCTACAGGTGAAGTATGATAAAACTCTGCACAAAAATCAACAGTTGCTTCAAGACAAGAAGCAACTGGAAACAAAACAGAAAGAAATGGACTCCAAGCTTGAAGAGATGGAGGAAAAACACAGAGGGCTCCAAATCAGGCTTGATAAAAAAGTGCACAGAAATAAAGAGTTCATTCAAGAGAGAGAGCAACGGGAAATGCTCGAGAAAGGAACGGACTCCATGGTTGAAGTCTTGGAGGAAAAATTGAAAATGCTCCAAATAACTGTTGAGGAAACACTGCTCAAAAATAAAGAGTTGCTTGATGAGACAGACCAACAGAAAATACAACAGGAAGAAATGGATTGCAAGCTGAGGAACATCGAGAAACACAACGAAGGCTTGCAAGTAATTCTTGATGAAGCTCTGGAGAGAAATAAAGAGATCCTCCAAGACAAGAAACAACAGTCCAAAGAGCAGAGTGACATGCAGAGCAAACTCCAAGGCATGGAGGAAAAATACAAAGCGCTGCAGGTGAAGCATGACAAAACTCTGCACAAAAATCAACAGTTGCTTCAAGACAAGAAACAACTGGAAACGAAACAGAAAGAAATGGACTCCAAGCTTGAAGAGATGGAGGAAAAACACAGAGGGCTCCAAATCAGGCTTGATAAAAAAGTGCATGGAAATAAAGAGTTGCTTCAAGAAAAAGACCAACAGAAAATGCAACAGGAAGAAGAAAAACTTATTCTCCAGAGGAAAATTCAAGAACTCCAAGAATTGTATAATGAAACGAGGTACAAAACAACTGTACTGGACGGAGAAAAGAAAGAAATGGAAAAACAATGCTCAGCGATGCAGAGTAGCATCAATGAAATGCTGAGAAAAAATACCGAACTTGAGGAACTTTCAAAGAACTTGAAGTGCAAAAACACTGAAATCCAGGTGCAAAAGCAAGAACAACAGAAAACACATAAAGACCTGCAGTGTAGACTTCAGGAAATCCAGAAGAGAAACCAGCAGTTGGAAGACATGCACAAGAAAGTAGAACAGAGAAATACAGATGTGCACAAGGCAAAGCGAATAGAGGAGGCAACAGTTAAAGAACTGAAAGACAAGCTTGAAGAAAAACAAGAACAATTAGAAGACATGGTGAAAAGATGCAACAAACTTGAGAAAGAAAACACAGAAACAATGGATGAGCTGAAAACCCTCATCATTGAGAAAAAGGTGCTCGTCGAAGAATATCTTAAAAAGAAGAAAAAACGCTTCTTCTGGTTCTGGAGGAGGGACACTGCTGCTTCTCACCTGATGTAACCTTGTCTTCCTCCACCTTTATTCCAACTTAATTTTCCCCCTTCCCCTTCCCCTTCCCCTCCCTCCTTTTCTTTTTTCACCCTCACCCCCCGACCAGTCCCGGCAGTTGACTGCCCCCTCCTGAGCCTGGTTCTGCCATAGGTTTCTCCTTTAGGTTTCTTTCACTTTAAAGGAGTTTTTCCTATCCACTGTTGCCTGGTGCTTGCTCAGAGGGGATTGTTGGGGTTTTCTATCCCCCCCCCCTTTTTTTTTTCTACCTCTTTTCCCCCTTCTACATTTTCCTTTACCCAATAAATACAATTGGCCACATTTTACATGTGTTTGAAAAATGTCTTCATTCAACAATAATTCATCTTAGGTATAAAAACAAGAAATGTGTAATAGCTGCATGTGTGTTTGTGTGTGTGCATAATATACATACTTAACTTGTATCCCAGAAAGAATTAATACTAGATGGGTAGAGACAGGTTTTAAAGACTAGACATGAAAACATGTGAGTCCTATAATCTAAGCTCGTTTCACCAATAGGTGATGTTACATTTTAAATTAGGCACTTCATTACAGGACTGTCATTGTACCGAGGTATATTAAATAACATGAAAATGGATTTCTCGTGTCTCCGGTGACCTCGCTGTGAAGGTATTAACTTGTTGAATAATTTAGCTCTGCAATAGCAAAGTTATTTCTCACCACAGAGATGAGGGAATTTCACAAAGTCAAAATTAAAACTTGCAAACATTACACGGGGAAGGCAATAACTCAACATGCCAACAAGGCATCAAGGAAATAAAGACATCTCAGTATCAGCTCTCTTCATGTCGTCTACTGACATCTAAATGAGCACACTTCTATGGTCTTCTTGGCTTTTGGCATCTATTCCTCAGCTGAAGGTTTATACATCATCGTAATCAGGACAGCCAGGCTGGGAGACAGATCCAAAATTCTCAGTCAGTGATGAAAATCAAGCTTTTTTAGTTCCATCATATTAAAGCAAATTACATTTTCATTTCCATTTGTCCTGACAGGAAATAGCAGAAAATGCCACATTTTGTTTAAACATGGGCTGAATGCTATGCAGGTTAATATATGAGCTGATCTCGTGGTACAAAACAAACAAAAATCGTTCCTATTTTCACACGTGAAGTCAAAACTTTCTGGGAAGTTGAGTATATTGGATGTTTAATGGTAGAAACAGACTTTTTAGACTTCTAGAGACTGACTGATGTGAGTTTAAATCAAATCTGAATCCGATGTGCTTATCTTTCTAGTTGTGGTCTGCAAAGATGTCAGGTTTTTAAAACTAATTAAAGGGCAATAGTGTGATATTTTGTATTTATTTATTTCCTTTTTTTTGTCCTTCTTTAAGAAATTTGTATTGAAATAAAAACAAGTACAAGGGCTTTTATTTTGTCCTGATGAAACCCACTTTACTATACTTGACATAATTCTTTTTGATTTACACAGATATGCAGATATACTACATGTGTAACATTCATGTCATTGTTTAAATGTTTAATAATAAAGTACATGAATAACTTGAGCTTATTATATATCATAGTAAAGTATATTTCCTATTAACTAGGCAGGTCATTCTCTTTCTCTTGACAACGCTGTCTTTAAATAAAAATATATAATTCTCTATATTCCTATCTATTCCAAACAACGGTAGTAAGTAACAAAGTTTCAAATTTGTCTTTCACTTTGACTCTTAATTTAATAATAATAAAATAATGAACAAGAGGTCAGAGGTCAAATGTGGCATGATACCTTAAATCTTTCTATGACACTTTCTGTATGTGGACCAGAGATGGGCAATAACGCATAATGCGATTACTTTTTTCAAGTAACGAGTAAAATAAGGGATTACTATTGCAAAAAAGGTAATTAGATTACTGTTACTTTCCCATTAGCACGCTGTGTTACTACGTTACTAAACCGTGATTTCGTTTGCGAGAGTGTCTTGTGACAATGATGTAAGCGTCGTTCGTGGCAACAGCTGTGTGTAGATCAAAAATGGATAATATAACGAGTGCGGGAGAGAGAACGACTGTGCACCGTTTAAAGCATGGACCTTATTTCGAGTTTGATTCCATAAAAAGTGACAAAAACATTAGTGTCCGCTGTACACTGCATGGGAAGAAAACTTCTTTTTACAGCGAAAACCCCCCTAAACTACCGAGCAAGCACCGAGTACGCTGCCACGGGAATGCGAAATTCACAGAGAAACTCCAAGATTCTTCCACTGACATGTGGCACACCTGCACCAGGGCAAACCTCTGCCTGCCTAACTCCTGCTAAGCAGGGGAAAATAGAGCAACAGGACCACTGAGTCTTTGATTTGATTTGATTTTTTTTCTGCTGTGTTTTACTTGCATCTATTTGAAAGAGTGAGTGTAAACACAAAAAACTATTTAATTTTATGTGCTGGAATGTGCAGAAAACAGGTTTAAATGTTAAACAAATTTCTTCCAGTCAGAGAATGTTGCATATGATTTAATTTTTGCTTGATGCATAAAGTTAAAAGATTAAAACTAATAAAGCTAGTTTTAAAAAGAGACTTTTTCATTTGATTACATTTTATATGGTGGATTATGCAGAAAAGGTAGAATTGGGCTGAAAGATCTATTGCTTTATTACCTATTCAGGTTGTAAATCATGTTTTTTAAAAGTAACTAAAAAACTAATTACTTTTGAAAATAAGTAATCAGTAAAGTAACAGGATTACTTTTGGGGGGAAATAAGTAATCAGTAATTAGTTACTGATTCCTTTTTTCAAGTAACTGGACCAACACTGATTGTGATTACTTTGGTTGCAATCAGATTGCCATGGTCACCTGCAGTTTGCATGTAGGATGCCAACTACTCACCAAGTGGTGGACAAAGTTTGGTTTGGTTTAGTTTGGCTTTCATCTTTACTTTTGCGCCCTCCTGTGTCTCATGGTCTAATCAGCCCCTTGTGCATTTATAATCCCTCCTTTCCCTCTGCTTTGCCTCACAAACAGCATGCACACCTGACTTGACTGCCAGATAAAATAAATAAGGTCAGTATAAAAAGAAAAGGAGCAGAGAGAAGAAAACATTTAAAGTCCCCCCATCAAGCAAAGATTTATCAGTAAAACCTGGCTTTTGGCAGCGTTTGGGAAAACAATTCATCCAAAATTAAATCAAAGTATTAAGCATGCAAGCAAGCAATTTATTTATATAGCACTTTCAGAAAAACACAGCTGAACACAAAGTGCTGTACACTTGGCATTCCAAAAATGATACATGAATAAGTAAAAAAAAAAAAAAAAAAGTTTTACCCAAAATAAATAAATAAGAATAAATAATAATAAAATGAGAACAAATAGCGCAAAATAAAAATGTATAAAATGATAATTAGAATTAAAAACAATAAAATCTGTGTCATACAGAGTCATATGCCAAGGATTAGAAATTTTCTCACAATCTCATAAAGAATAGTGTCATTTATAGTACCTCTACTCTCTGCGTTTATGTGGTCATTTATATGGCGTGTCATACAAAACCTAAACTGTTTTAGGTTTTCTAGCATCACTTCTGATGCTTTCAATCATTGTTTCCACACAAATTTTGCTTAAATGAATGCATGTGCGCGTCACACTCCTGGTGTTAATGCACAAAACGAGCAGTTCCAGTACTTGCAGATGTTGACTTGTAATACACAACACCCCCAATGGGTTAAATAAAGAAGCATAAGCAGATATTTACTTGATAAACTGTCTCAGCCATGAACAGAGCTCAACAAATGTTGTGTTTGTGACCACTCGAAACATCGTGCACTCTATATATGAAGACGTAGATTCTCTTTTTCACATGTTAGCATGTTGTTTGGCCCACAGCTGTGGCTTACATTACCGCAGCTGTGATAAAATGATCAGGAGTAGTTCTATGTGCACATTAAGCATCTCCTGTAAGTTTCCTTGTACTTCCTTGCAGGTCTATGTGGGAGGAGGCAAATATGTTCACCTTTGTGTTTACGAGAAACTCCCGGCTTATGGAGGAACGCTCAAGCTGACCAGGCTGCAGCATCCCAACAGTCAACATGACAATATTGAGTACTTCTAATGGGACAATGAACCAGCCAAAGAATTAAAGCTATAGCCTGTATTCTCATATTACGTTCAGGGAGTGAGAATGTGTTGCGTTTACATATAATAACATACTGCAGATAATGGAAGTAAGACAAAGTGGATCATGTTTTATACAAAGTGCATAAATAAATGAAGCAGATTTTTTTTCTGAGTTGTGAAATGTCTGCAGCCCCGGGAGTGGACTGTATTTGATTTGTCACATTGAAAGAGGACCAGAAAATTACATAATCAGTGAAGCCAAACACATGTCTCTTTCCTAATATGGGCAATGTCTTTAATAAAACTCAGCTGTAAGCATGTCTCCAGGCTTTGAATTGAAGGATTTTAGCACACAATGTTATGTGTTTTCAAACTCACAAAATCATATTTTACGTTCTTGTAGCAATAACCACGTGAGACTGAAGTTTAAATACAATTCTTCCCCACATCCCGTGTGCAAGAGTCAATTATAGCATCATTTGGAGAGTTATATTTCATTTAGCATGTTATCCTTTTTGAACGCATATCTGAAGGTGACTTAAAATAAAGCACCTTTCAGTCAGAGGGTCTCTTATTGATTGAAATCTACTTTTCCAGCTTTTAGGAGATAACTGAAAGCACACATGAAAGGTGGTCAGTAGGTTGTCAGCATTATTTTATTAGCAAATTTGACCATTAGTCAGTGTTTCTTTTATCTTGTTAGTGACACTTGTCTTTTTTAATTACATCAATGTGAATTTTGTGGTTTGTTTTGTTCAACAAAGTATTGAGTCAGGTGTTGTACTTAGTTTTTTATAGGACAGCACAGAGTTCTGTGAAAAGTTTCTTTTTCACATGAGCTAGAGCTAAAGCAAAAATGTCAGCTTCATATATGTTTTAAAAAGTGAATAAATAATATTATACAATAGTCAGGATGAATTGTAGCACATAAGCAGTTGATGATAGACTTTAAATATTTGACTTTTAGTTGATGATTATTATGTTTACCATATAGATCAGACATACTTTGTCATTTGAATGACAAACTAAGGAAAAATAAGAAAGAAGTACTGTGTCAGACTAAAAGAGTTGACTTTAGACTTAACTTGCTGTTGTCTGATCTTCAAGCTTACTGTATACCCATGAGGGTGGTATTTATGTTTTTAATTACATTAAAAACAACAACAAAAATAAATTAAACCACACCACCATATCACACAGTACTCTTCATTGCCCTTAATGATATAAGCAGTAAATGACACTATAAACTGAGTTGATCTTACTTACTGGATATAATATGTGTTGATCATGAGTCATGCTCTGAGTGCGTGCACCGTGATGTCATTAAGAGTGCAAGCCTGGGAATGCTGGGCACCCCATGACTGGAATAAGACAGCTGCACACTGAAGTGGGAAATGGCAGATATATGCTGTGATGGTGGTGAGGAAAGTCCAGGACTGCCAGTGTGTGTTCATATACCTGTAAGTATATTGATTACTGCAGTGTGTGTTATTGATGGTAAGAGTTCTGGTGATGTTGATTATGAACGCAACTGCATCTTGGATTTATTTAATCAGTGTTTTGCGTTTATCTTATAAATGTGAACGCATTGTGACATGTACAGCATTTTGGATAAAGTCGCTGCTCTTTGGATGGCCTCAGTGCTGCGTGTGTATAATGTAATTACCGCCATAGCGCTGCGTGCACCAGAATAGTTGCAGCTGTCAACCTTACGGTAAGTTGGTGGCAGAGCAGTGGGGAAGGCTAAAGTAACTGTGCTTGTGTGTGTGTGTGTGTATAGATTATATAATTCATATGTTCATTTATATAAACTGTATAATCTATTAATCAATTAATGTATTATTTTAAAATTCCCCTCTCGCCCCTGCGGACTGTCTATCCTTCCAGCTCAGGTCCTCCACCAGAGGCCTGGGATCTTGAGGATCCTGTGCAGTATCCTGCTGTTCAGGACAGAGATCTCGGATGTTGTTCCAGGATTTCCTGGATCCACTCGCCTAGCTTGGGAGTCATTGCACCTAGTGCTCTGATTACAACTGGGACCACTGTTACCTTCACCCTCCACATTTCTCGAGCTCTTCTCTGAGCCCTTGGTACTTCTCAAGCTTCTCATGTTCCCAGTCATTACAGGATCTAATCTCGATATCTTTCTGCAAAGGGACAAACTCTGCAAAAGCTGTCCTATTGATGCATCAATCAGCATAGCATCTGTGTCTTTTCCAGACTTTGATCCTACAGTCCAGCTGCTGAAGGCAGAGCCTGCATTCATTGCTAAACATAAAATTTCTCCTCAGGCTCATGCTTAGTGCGCATATCGCTGATGTCAGTGCTAATGGGCCTGATGGATTGTCTGGACAGAGCACCATTGGCAAAATCATCCTGCAAACTTTGACTGCAAATCTGTAGCACACTGCTTTCTAAATGCAGACAGTGTGTGGAAACGGTCTTCTTGTAGTGTCATGTTCCTCTGGTGTCAAGTTTGAAGTTGCCCTATAGCACAGGCTCTATCCACATCAGTTAAATGTAGCATGCTTGGAGCATATGATCACTGCACCAGGGTCCATGCTCACAAAGATACTAAGTGGGCACCAATCAGGCACTGAATTGTCAGTACCTGGGGTACCTGAAGCTCAAAACAAGAGTCAATAGCAGAATAAGCGATTTGGCTTTGGCAGAGAAGATCTGGCAATTTATTATGGGCATAATCCACATACTCACCTCTGCTGCTCAACGCAGGAATATATTTTCCTTACAAACATGGCCCTATTTAAGGGAAAATAAACAGACTTTCCAATAACATAAGATTTATTGCCAAGAAGTGTGACAGCAAAGAAATGATTGCTCAAATATAAGTTACCTTACTTTTTCTATGAAGTTTATATGTTTGTAAAAAATAAAGTAAATCATCTGCTCTAAACAGGTTTAAATAGACTCAAGTTTCCTTTTATAATTTTCTTGAAAACATGTTTTTGGGGTGTTTTGCAAAACTGTGAGTTTCCTCAGTTACCCACTTTTTCACTTCACTTAAAAAAACTTGCAGATCTGGCATATTGATCTCAGGTTTGATAGCGTATCTGTGGACAGTCAGCTTAAAGAAGAATTTGCAAAGTTCATTGTATTTATTTAAGATAATTTTTGACAGTCACAGCTGTGGCACATAAATTATTTTTATAAGACATTTATCACAGACTATAGACTGACAGGACTACGAGAAACACCTTTTAGTTATTGTTCCTTTTTAGTCGTCTAAAAAAATGTTAATATAAAAGCATAGGTTTATCTGTTTTAAAGACACAGATAATTTAAGACACAATTACACAAGTATATTTCAAGAAGACATTGTAAGCAAACATTTAGGGGCTGTCGTTTCACATGTTGCTCCTCCTATCAAGCGTTAGAGTCACCTTCCAGGTTTCCAGCTCACTTACTCATATATATGTACTTGGACTGTACAATACATTACATTACAATACATTAAAAATCTTTATTTCTAGACATATAGCACTGACTGGAGTTCATAATTTGAAGCATTAAAAGTCGGATTCTGTAACAAAAAAATAAATGATTGTGATTGTTGATTTCTTGCTAGTTATTAACTTTTACCATTGCATTTACCATCAGCTTCTGATGATTTCTTTGATTTTAATATTTGTCCAGAGCTTCATCTATAATAACTGTAAGGTTAACAGTACTCTTGTCTGAATTATCTCTGTGTTTATGTGTGTGTGAGGGAAGACTCTCTAACAGAGTCCCAAAAGTCCAACACATGTTATCCTGTTTTTAGAGACATAATTTGTGCAGCATATACAGAATCTAACCAAACATTAAAGGATTATTCAGGCTTCTAATCTCTCTAATTTATTGTGTTTTACAATGATGGACATGGTCGTCCATACAGAAGATAATCAGTATTAAGACATCAGTCACAGCTGAATTTCTTTTTAATCTTGCATTAGTCCCACTTGTCCAGCAGATGTCCTTGTTATGTCTTCTGCACATCTTGCTTGTTTGTACGTCTCAACCATGCTTTGACCAGATCATTCAGCCTTCCTTCTTTTATTTAAAACTATGAACCATTTAATCCAGTAGACCATCTTGTAGTGGCGTTATTGCAGCCTTCAACGTGTCATTTTCAGATGGTTGTTTGTTCTGCTTTTTTTCCCCCTTTAGCTTGTGTCACTTTGTGGCTGTATCTTCATCTCCCTGTTTTAATTTTGATGCTGTTTGCAGTCATTAAAATCTCCTTTTTGTTTTTTTGTTTTTTTAATTTTTTTTGCATCTAACATTTCCAGCTCTAAATGTTAACTAGAAAAGAGTAATAATTAGGCAGAACCCCTTGAAACTCACTTAAAAGTATGTGAAGACAAGATTCCCCCTGGTGAAAAAAAACAAAACGAAAAAACAAACAAAAAAAACAACAACAATTAGGGAACAGTAAAATCCAATCTCTACAGCCTTAAACAACAAATAACAGTAATAAAATAATATCTAAACCACAGAGAGGAGTATACACTAGAGCAGGAGTGTCGAACTCCAGACCTTGAGGGCCGGTGTCCTGCAAGTTTTAAATATCACCCTGGGTCAACACACCTGAAACAAATGATTAGTTCATTATCAGGCTTCTGGAGAACTTCAAGACATGTTGGCTGTATCCCAATTCAGGGTCTGCAGCCTTAAAGTACGCAGCCTTAACGGTTCACAAGTGCCGCATACTCAAAGACCACTAAGGCCGGAAGTGAGAGGCTTGTGAAATGGGACGTCTAGCCTCCGTTGCTAGGCAACCTGGTTGCTAGGCGGTTGCTAGGCAACCTGGTTGCTAGGCAATTCGGTCGCTAGGCAACCCGGTCGCTAGGCAACCCGGTCGCTAGGCAACCCGGTTGCTATGCGGTTGCTAGGCAGTGTTGGGGAGTAACGGAATACATGTACCGCCGTTACGTATTTAAAATACAAAATATGAGTAACTGCATTCCGTTACAGTTACCGTTTAAAAAGGTGTTATTTAGAATACAGTTACTTTGTTGAAATAAATGGATTACACAGCGGTACTTCCCTGTTTCATATTGTGGCGGGTCAGGACTGTTTGGGTTTTGTTTGACAGCTACGTTCTGTTGTTCCAGGTGGCAGCATTACGGTTGCCATGGTTACATGGTGACGCTCTCTCTCTGCGTGTTTCCTGGGTGAGAGAGGACTTTTTGTTGTTGTTGTGCTAAGCTAATAGGCAGAATGCTACAGGTATAGCTCTAAAGAATGTAGCATCATAGGCAGTGTAGTCCGTGCTGCAGGGAGAATGGACTGCCCTACATGTTATGTGTCTGTGAGCGAGGGAGGGAGAAAAAGGAAAAGTACAAGCTGTCATCGAGCAAAAACGGGAGCTGGAAGCATGTAAATATAATACTAACCACTGCAGCCAAGAAGAGTGCCTGACGAGCCCAGTTGTAAGTAAGCTATTAAGACTCGACTGTACACCGTGTTCATGTTTTCCTCCAAAAACAATAAGTTCCGTTGGAGCAGCCTTTCAATGCCTCTCTCTGTCTCTCGCTAGCAAAGTTGACCCAGACAACAAAGTAAAGCTAGTTTTCGGCTACGAGCCCGACACAGAACCCACCATATTAGCCAGAGGTCCCTTTACTACGGTTTGGAGCCGCGGACCTTCAGTAACAGTAATAAATCACAGCAATAGTACATTCATGTAGTTGTAAACAGCATGATAATATATTAAGTAATCCAAAGTATTCAGAATACGTTACTCTCATTGAGTAACGTAACGAAATACGTTACAGAATACATTTTGGGGCATGTATTCTGTATTCTGTAATGGAATACATTTTAAAAGTAACCTTCCCAACACTGTTGCTAGGCAACCTGGTTGCTATGCGGTTGCTAGGCTAGGCGGTTGCCAGGCAACCCGGTCGCTAGGCAACCCGGTTGCTAGGCAACGTTTCATACAGCTTTGTTTGACAGGTGAAGGACAAAATCTTTTGTTCATTTGTGACTGTGAAATCATGATTATTGGGCTTCACTTCTGTACTGAACAGTCATTTAATGAATAACTGGCTTGGTTCAGAATTAATTGTGCGTGTGTCAAAAAAAATCAACACACTGCTTCAGAAGCACTGTGTCGAAGCTTGATTAGTTTGGCCAGAGTCACGTGATCAGTGACGTCCGAAGCTTCATTTAGAACCTAACTGCTTCGGTGTCTGATTCACTGGTTTTTAAGGAAGTGAATCATTTGCGGGATTTGTGGAGTGTTTTGATGGTGACAGATAGCAAACCACTGATATTTATACTGAGAGATTTGGAGCGAGCGAGGAATAGAAGAGTTTCTGTCATGTGGGAGTATTTTGAGTTGATTTTGGTCAATCGGGTAGGTTTTCCAGCTTTGTGTTCTTGTTGTTTGCCTTTGTATTTTGCGTGTTTAATTTATCTGAAAATGGGAAAAACTTAAAATGTCAAAAATCTGCTTTTTAAAATATAAATATAATTAAATAACTTTAGAAAGACTCCCATTTGACTCTTTACATTTAATGTTATAAAAAAATATTTTTTATTTTTTAAATAATCTTAAACTGTTAGTCTGCAAAATGTGCAGCAATTTAATTTATTTATCCTCTTTAGCTGATAGTTTGTGAGGCCCAGGTAGACTGTATAACTGCATCTCTACCAGTTTTTCTGCACTCCAGGCTCTTCTGTTCCATGTGAGGGGATTTTCCTTAAGGCAGGAGAAATTATCTCCATGAAAAGAAACAGGTTCGGCCATCGCACAGTGGAACAAATTTTCTTCTTAAATAAAGGTTTAAAAGGGTTACCTTAAATGCATCATGTTGTAATTTGCAAGTTCATAAGCATTTTCAAGCATAGGCCTGACCTGTCTCCCCAATGGGATGTTTGTGTATTGTATGTACAGTCGGCAAGGTCTGTCATCTCGGTTGTGGGCAAAAGACCTGCAACTGACAAATAAAGGCTATCTCATCATCTCATTTTCCCTTTCCAGTTCACAATCAATTCTACCCCCAGGTCAAAAATATGTATAGGAAAATTTCCCTAATATAATATTATTTATAAATATACCCCTCCAGCGATTAACTGAAGTACATGGAGGCGGGACCTCACAGCAGAAGCATACTCCATAATGTGTTGTACCAGGGGCGATTCTAGGATCAGAGCTTTGGGGGGGCTGAGCACCCAGAGAGCTGCCCAGCCAGGCAAGATGGCTTTACTCGTCACGATGAGACTTCTTCCCTGTCTCTGTCAGTCCCTGCATCCTTAAATGTCTCCAGTTGTCCCTAGTTCCCTCTGACTGTCTCCTTGGTGCATTTATGATGAATGATGATCATAGTGAGTAAGAAGTAAACTGAGCGCATTTCTTGGACAGAGATTCACTTTTAATGTGTATGTATAATACAATACAGATATATAAAAATACACTCCAAAAATAGAGTCCTTGAAATGTACAAATCTAGAAAATATTGATAAAAAATTATAAAAATGGAGGCAACTTTGCCTATGTGTCATGATTCTGGGTCTTTTGACCCAGCGTTTTAAGGTTGAGTTTATTTTGTTCATTAGGTTATCTAAGTTCATTTGTTTATTAGATTGCCCTTGTGTGTCCAACCCCTGTTAAGTCTCCCTTGTCCTTCATGTGCTTCATGTCTGTGTTTCTTATGTTGTCATGTTTGCGTTTCATTATGTTTCCCATTTTATTTTGAAAGAGGTCCTGTGTTCCTGCATTTTTTTTTTACTCTTCTCCTGTGGCGTTGTCATGATCCTGGGTCCTTTTGACCCAGCGTTTTGTGTTTTCTATTAGTGATTTTGGTTCTGTTGTTCCTCCTGTTTAGTGTATTCTGTTCTGCCCATCTATTCCTGTGTTAAGTCCGCGTTTCCTAGTCCGTGTCTTTGTGTGTTTGTGTTTCCTGTTGTATTGTGAAGGTCTGTTATGTGAGTGTTTTTAAGTTTGCCTCCCTAGTCTCGTCACGTTAATCGCTCCCAGCTGTGTCCCCCACCTGTGTCCCCCACCTGTGTGTAATCTCCCTGTGTTCTCTGAGTGTTTTTAAGTCGTGTCTTCTGTCTTAGTCGTTGCTGGTTCGTCTGTGTTGTTTCCCCTCGGTCTCCCTGCGTTTCTCCATCCATCTCTCTGTGTATATTTTCCCCGGACCTCCCTGCATCTTTGTTCTGGTTTGTTTTGTTAGTTTGCCCAGTTTAGGTTTTCTGTTACAGCTTCACCCGCGCCATTTCTGTTGTATTTTCTTTTGTAAATAAATACTCACCTGCACCTGAGCTGCCGCTTCCGGGTCCTAAATAGTTACCACACGGCTTGCCCCGGCAGACCGTGACAGTACGAACCAGCCAACATGGACCCTGCGGCACTAGATCCGTCCGAGGAGTTCCAGGATGACATCAGCTACAACGTGGCAATTCTCCTCGGGCTGTGGCTGGAGAACCCTCCGTACGAGCTTCGCCGCACCGTTGAAAAGCGGCTACAACGGCTCTTTTCCGGCCTCCCATGGCTTTTGAAATCACTTCCTCCGACCATGCAGGCTTTTCTCCAGCACACACCTCACCTTCTCTCAGCCGCTCCTGCCTCGCTGCCCGACTCGTCGGATGTGATCCTGCCCGGCCCGTCGGAGCCGTCTGCGGGGGAGGAAACGCCGATCGTGCCGCCGGCGCGCCACCCCACAGCCGGACGTTCGGACTTCTAATTCGCCGTCTGTGGTGAGTGGGGACTCTTTTCCGTTTTTGGACTGTGTGACTGTTCATTCAGGGGCTGTGTTCTGTGCGGCAGATGATGGTGTGAACAGCTTGTCGCCTGCCCAGCAGCCACTGTCAGCTCAGTTAGCCGCCCAGCAGCCACTGTCAGCTCAGTCTCCGGTGCCTCCGGTGTCACCTGTGGTTCAGGCCCCAGCGCCTCCGGTGTCACCTGTGGTTCAGGCCCCTGCGCCTCCGGTGTCACCGGTAGTTCAGACCCCAGTAGTACCAGTTTCACTCATTCACTCCATGCAGGGAGAAAGTCTTATTTCGACTCAGGGTGCTTTTCATGGTTTAGCTGCCATTGGCACAGTTTGCCGCTCCAGGGCTTCCCCAGAGGCTAGGTCTCAGTCCCCAGCTGATTCTGGACCCCTGAAGTTTAAGCAGCCACCTGAGAACTGCACCACGTCAGCGTTGCCTGGGCAGAGCCAGTGCTCAGTGCATTGCCAGTCGCCTTTGTGTCAGCTAGTAGCCTCCATGACTGCTGGCTTAGTGATGGCTTCAGCTGGAGGGTCCGAAGGACCGCTCCAGCCTTTGTCTCCTGTCTCCGCTGGAGGGTCCGAGGGACCCGTCCAGCCTGCAGCGCCTCCGGCTTCCACGCCGCCGCCTGCAGCGCTTCCGCCTCCGGCTCCCACGCCGCCGCCTGCAGCGCTTCTGCCTCCGGCTCCCACGCCGCCTGCAGCCTCATCTTCCACGCCGCCTGCAGCCTCATCTTCCACGCCGCCTGCAGCCTCATCTTCCACGCTGCCTGCAGCCTCATCATCCACGCCGCCTGCAGCCTCATCTTCCACGCCGCCTGCAGCCTCATCATCCACGCCGCCTGCAGCCTCATCTTCCACGCCGCCTGCAGCCTCATCTTCCACGCCGCCTGCAGCCTCATCATCCACGCCGCCTGCAGCCTCATCGCCCTCGTCTGGTCCAGCTGCAGCCTCTTCGCCCTCGTCTGGTCCAGCTGCAGCCTCTTCGCCCTCGTCTGGTCCAGCTGCAGCCTCTTCGCCCTCGTCTGGTCCAGCTGCAGCCTCTTCGCCCTCGTCTGGTCCAGCTGCAGCCTCATCGCCCTCGTCTGGTCCAGCTGCAGCCTCTTCGCCCTCGTCTGGTCCAGCTGCAGCCTCTTCGCCCTCGTCTGGTCCAGCTGCAGCCTCTTCGCCCTCGTCTGGTCCAGCCTCATCTGGGGCTGCAGCTAACCGGCCACTTTCCTGGCCACTGGCCGGGCCCTTTCGCCGTCTTGAGCGGCCCCCAGACTCCCTTTGCCTGAGTCGCCACTGTTGCCTTCCGCAAGGTCGGCCCCCTGAACTGCGTCCACGTCGGCGCCGCTGCCTTCCGCGTGGCCGGCCTCCGGACCCCCGTCGCCTGGGTCGTCACCTGGGTTGCCGCCGTTGCCGTCCGCATGGTCGGCCCCCTGAACTGCTTTCACGTCGCCGCCGTGGCCTTCGTTGCGGCCGGCCCCCGGACCCCCTTCGTCTGAGTCGCCGCCGTTGCCTTCCGCACGGTCGGCCCCCTGAACTGTTTGGACTCCTGTGCTGTCAGCCCCCTGGCCAGCCCCCTGAACTCTTTTGTTTTGGACTGTTTTCTTGGGCTCCGGTGTATTCTTTTTTTGGTGCTGGCTCGTGTTTTGTTTTTTTTTTTGTTTTTTTTGTTGTCCCTCTTGTGCACCTGTTTTGTTTTGCTCCGGGCCCTCCGTCCTGGGCCCCCGCCGCCCGCCCTGGTCGGGTTGTTTTCTGTTTTTTGGTGGTTTTGTTTTCTTGTTGGGCTGTCTGGTGCCAGCCTTTGGGGGGGGGGGGGGGGGGGGGGGTACTGTCATGATCCTGGGTCCTTTTGACCCAGCGTTTTGTGTTTTCTATTAGTGATTCTGGTTCTGTTGTTCCTCCTGTTTAGTGTATTCTGTTCTGCCCATCTATTCAATTCAATTCAATTCAATTTTATTTATATAGCGCCAAATCACAACAAATGTCGCCTCAAGGCGCTTCATAGATACAGAGAAAAGCCCAACAATCATATGACCCCCTATGAGCAAGCACTTTGGCGACAGTGGGAAGGAAAAACTCCCTTTTAACAGGAAGAAACCTCCGGCAGAACCAGGCTCAGGGAGGGGCGGCCATCTGCTGTGACCGGTTGGGGTGAGAGAAGGAAGACAGGATAAAAGACATGCTGTGGAAGAGAGACAGTGATAATAACAGATATGATTCAATACAGAGAGGTCTATTAACACATAGTGAGTGAGAAAGGTGACTGGAAAGGAAAAACTCAATGCATCATGGGAATCCCCCGGCAGCCTACATCTATTGCAGCATAACTAAGGGAGGATTCAGGGTCACCTGGTCCAGCCCTAACTATATGCTTTAGCAAAAAGGAAAGTTTTAAGCCTAATCTTAAAAGTAGAGATAGTGTCTGTCTCCCGAATCCAAACTGGAAGCTGGTTCCACAGAAGAGGGGCCTGAAAACTGAAGGCTCTGCCTCCCATTCTACTTTTAAATACTCTAGGAACAACAAGTAGGTCTGCAGAGCGAGAGCGAAGTGCTCTAATATGGTAATATGGTACTACAAGGTCATTAAGATAAGATGGGGCCTGATTATTTAAGACTTTGTATGTGAGGAGCAGGATTTTGAATTCAATTCTGGATTTAACAGGAATATTCCTGTGTTAAGTCCGCGTTTCCTAGTCTGTGTCTTTGTGTGTTTGTGTTTCCTGTTTTATTGTGAAGGTCTGCGTCTTATGTGAGTGTTTTAAGTTTGCCTCCCTAGTCTCGTCACGTTAATCGCTCCCAGCTGTGTGTAATCTCCCTGTGTTCTCTAAGTGTTTTTAAGTCGTGTCTTCTGTCTTAGTCGTTGCTGGTTCGTCTGTGTTGTTTCCCCTCGGTCTCCCTGCGTTTCTCCATCCATCTCTCTGTGTATATTTTCCCCGGACCTCCCTGCATCTTTGTTCTGGTTTGTTTTGTTAGTTTGCCCAGTTTAGGTTTTCTGTTACAGCTTCACCCGCGCCATTTCTGTTGTATTTTCTTTTGTAAATAAATACTCACCTGCACCAGAGCTGCCGCTTCCGGGTCCTAAATAGTTACCACACAGCTTGCCCCGGCAGACCGTGACAGGCGTTGTTATGTTCATGTTGTGTCTACTGTGCCTTTCTGTTCCATGTTTCAGGTCCCTATGTTCTGTCTCCCCAGTCTGTTAAGTTTACATGTCTTGAGTTCCGTCAGTGTGTTTCCTGTTTTACTTTCACAGTCTGTCCTATGTTAATGTTTCTAGTTTTGCTTCCCTTGTCTCGTCCTGCCTAATTACTCCCAGCTGTGCTCTCCTCCTGTGGCTCATTCCCCCTCGTTATCCCTCAGTGTATTTAAGCCCCATGTTTCTCTTTGTCAGTGTTGCGTCCTCCCTCATAGCTGTGTGATTTTTCCCTCTGGCCCCTTGTGCTTTAGTTTTCCTGGTTTAGTTTTGTATTGTTTTTCGTGTCCCACTCCACGCCAGCAATAAAACTGAGTTTACTTTTTGTCTCTGCGAGTTTGCGTTTGGGTCCTACTCTTGCCTGCACACAGCCGTATTGTGACACTATGGTACAATGTACACAATGTATGAAAAGATCTTTACTGCAGATACTACTATGGCTCTGCAGATTTTTTTCTTTTATTTTAACCTATGTTGCCTCACCTTGAGGTTGGCAAATCACTGTCATACCTAATGTACCCAATGGTGATGATTTTGCCGATTTAGAAACGCTGAAAACTAACTTAAAAAGCAAAAACAAAGAAAAGGTGGTCGGAGCAGTCGTGACGGCAGCCGACCTCACCGGCGCCATCTTAACAAGTTATAAAATATAATGTGGATTGCACAACACTGGACATTATATTCCTCATTTCCAGTTAATATTTGTACAGCTGCTGTTATTGTGTGTGTATATATATATATTTATATTTATATTTCTTCATACATTCTTATATATTTCTATACTGTGTATTTTGCTGTACAGTTATTTTATTTTTAACTTTAATTTATATATTTTATCTATTCTTCCCAGTTAAATTTACCCTTTTCCCTTCATTCTAATTTGTGTTGTACAATTATCTCATTCTTAACTTAATTTTTATATTTTATTTTATTTTATTCCTTCCTGGTTAAATTTACCCTTTTTTATTTTCATATTTATTTCCTATCTTATTCATAGCCTTCTCTTTTTTTTTCTTTAGGTCACGAGCAGTTGTCCAAGCATTTCACTGCATATCGTACTGTGTATGACTGTGTATGTGACAAATAAAAATTTGAATTTGAATTTGAAATCAGTTTTGGTGAACTATCTCAAGCATTTTAACAGTTTCTGTTGTGCCTGTCACTATTCCCTGTCTGTTTTCTTACCTGGTTCTTCCTGACCTTGTACTTTCTCCTCACGTTCCCCTCTTTCCTCCTCTCTCCCTCTTTGGACTGACAATCATACACAAATAGATTGTATTCAATTAGATGAAAAAATTACATTAATATGAAAAAAATATATTATTAAGATCACTAATAAAAAAAAGTCCTCTTACAGTTTACTTTCAACCAAAAGGCAAATAACCAAACCACATGAACATCTAATAAAAGATATAAATATTGAAACACTGATCCAACATTATCCTTTATTGACGGATCATTTGTTCTTACACTTTTACCTGAATGTTGTTCCTGGGTTTAATATCGGCACATGCACATATGACAAAATAACCAACTTCTCTCATTCCATTTCAAACAGGACAGTGGCAACAACAGTAGGCTACGGACGATTTTAAGTTTTAGATTTTAAATAGGCTGCATAAATTTCAGTGGGAGCAACAGGACGGTCAAATGTTGCTGATTTTACTACAGAGCAGGACTGATTGTAGGGTAGCAAACATCGTCGGAAAACACGTTTTCAACACTGCAGGTTACCTGGGTGTAATGTTTCTCAGCTAAAAGGAAACATGGTCTGACTCCTACCTAAATATATAAAGAGCAACTGAAGGTTAAATGCAGTTAACATGTCCTGTTTTAAGCCAGGCACTTACACCTCCGCTCCGCTGCGTCTAAGCTACCTTCACTCTGGCAGCAAGGGGCTAGAGCCAGAGTAGGGGAGAGGCGTGTGACAGCAAAGAAATGATTGCTCAAATATAAGTTACCTTACTTTTTCTATGAAGTTTATATGTTTGTAAAAAATAAAGTAAATCATCTGCTCTAAACAGGTTTAAATAGACTCAAGTTTCCTTTTATAATTTTCTTGAAAACATGTTTTTGGGGTGTTTTGCAAAACTGTGAGTTTCCTCAGTTACCCACTTTTTCACTTCACTTAAAAAAACTTGCAGATCTGGCATATTGATCTCAGGTTTGATAGCGTATCTGTGGACAGTCAGCTTAAAGAAGAATTTGCAAAGTTCATTGTATTTATTTAAGATAATTTTTGACAGTCACAGCTGTGGCACATAAATTATTTTTATAAGACATTTATCACAGACTATAGACTGACAGGACTACGAGAAACACCTTTTAGTTATTGTTCCTTTTTAGTCGTCTAAAAAAATGTTAATATAAAAGCATAGGTTTATCTGTTTTAAAGACACAGATAATTTAAGACACAATTACACAAGTATATTTCAAGAAGACATTGTAAGCAAACATTTAGGGGCTGTCGTTTCACATGTTGCTCCTCCTATCAAGCGTTAGAGTCACCTTCCAGGTTTCCAGGTCACTTACTCAGTATATGTACTTGGACTGTACAATACATTACATTACAATACATTAAAAATCTTTATTTCTAGACATATAGCACTGACTGGAGTTCATAATTTGAAGCATTAAAAGTCGGATTCTGTAACAAAAAAATAAATGATTGTTATTGTTGATTTCTTGCTAGTTATTAACTTTTACCATTGCATTTACCATCATTGCAGCTTCTGATGATTTCTTTGATTTTAATATTTGTCCAGAGCTTCATCTATAATAACTGTAAGGTTAACAGTACTCTTGTCTGAATTATCTCTGTGTTTATGTGTGTGTGAGGGAAGACTCTCTAACAGAGTCCCAAAAGTCCAACACATGTTATCCTGTTTTTAGAGACATAATTTGTGCAGCATATACAGAATCTAACCAAACATTAAAGGATTATTCAGGCTTCTAATCTCTCTAATTTATTGTGTTTTACAATGATGGACATGGTCGTCCATACAGAAGATAATCAGTATTAAGACATCAGTCACAGCTGAATTTCTTTTTAATCTTGCATTAGTCCCACTTGTCCAGCAGATGTCCTTGTTATGTCTTCTGCACATCTTGCTTGTTTGTACGTCTCAACCATGCTTTGACCAGATCATTCAGCCTTCCTTCTTTTATTTAAAACTATGAACCATTTAATCCAGTAGACCATCTTGTAGTGGCGTTATTGCAGCCTTCAACGTGTCATTTTCAGATGGTTGTTTGTTCTGCTTTTTTTCCCCCTTTAGCTTGTGTCACTTTGTGGCTGTATCTTCATCTCCCTGTTTTAATTTTGATGCTGTTTGCAGTCATTAAAATCTCCTTTTTGTTTTTTTGTTTTTTAAATTTTTTTTTGCATCTAACATTTCCAGCTCTAAATGTTAACTAGGAAAGAGTAATAATTAGGCAGAACCCCTTGAAACTCACTTAAAAGTATGTGAAGACAAGATTCCCCCTGGTGAAAAAAAACAAAACGAAAAAACAAACAAAAAAAACAACAACAATTAGGTAAAATCCAATCTCTACAGCCTTAAACAACAAATAATAGTAATAAAATAATATCTAAACCACAGAGAGGAGTATACACTAGAGCAGGAGTGTGGAACTCCAGACCTTGAGGGCCGGTGTCCTGCAAGTTTTAAATATCACCCTGGGTCAACACACCTGAAACAAATGATTAGTTCATTATCAGGCTTCTGGAGAACTTCAAGACATGTTGGCTGTATCCCAATTCAGGGTCTGCAGCCTTAAAGTACGCAGCCTTAACGGTCCACAAGTGCCGTGTACTCAAAGACCACTAAGGCTGGAAGTGAGAGGCTTGTGAAATGGGACGTCTAGCCTCCGTTGCTAGGCAACACGATTGCTAGGCAACCCGGTTGCTAGGCGGTTGTTAGGCGGTTGCTAGGCAACCCGGTCGCTAGGCGGTTGTTAGGCGGTTGCTAGGCAACCCCGTTGCTAGGCAATGTTTCATACAGCTTTGTTTGACAGAAATGAAGGACAAAATTTTTTGTTCATTTGTGACTGTGAAATCATGATTATTGGGCTTCACTTCTGTACTGAACAGTCATTTAATGAATAACTGGCTTGGTTCAGAATTAATTGTGCGTGTGTCAAAAAAAATCAACACACTGCTTCAGAAGCACTGTGTCGAAGCTTGATTCGTTTGGCCAGAGTCACGTGATCAGTGACGTCCGAAGCTTCATTTAGAACCTAACTGCTTCGGTGTCTGATTCACTGGTTTATAAGGAAGTGAATCATTTGCGGGATTTGTGGAGTGTTTTGATGGTGACAGATAGCAAACCACTGATATTTATACTGAGAGATTTGGAGCGAGCGAGGAATAGAAGAGTTTCTGTCATGTGGGAGTATTTTGAGTTGATTTTGGTCAATCGGGTAGGTTTTCCAGCTTTGTGTTCTTGTTGTTTGCCTTTGTATTGTGCGTGTTTAATTTATCTGAAGACGGGAAAAACTTAAAATGTCAAAAATCTGCTTTTTAAAATATAAATATAATTAAATAACTTTAGAAAGACTCCCATTTGACTCTTTACATTTAATGTTATAAAAAAATATTTTTTATTTTTTAAATAATCTTAAACTGTTAGTCTGCAAAATGTGCAGCAATTTAATTTATTTATCCTCTTTAGCTGATAGTTTGTGAGGCCCAGGTAGACTGTATAACTGCATCTCTACCAGTTTTTCTGCACTCCAGGCTCTTCTGTTCCATGTGAGGGGATTTTCCTTGAGGCAGGAGAAATTATCTCCATGAAAAGAAACAGGTTCGGCCATCGCACAGTGGAACAAATTTTCTTCTTAAATAAAGGTTTAAAAGGGTTACCTTAAATGCATCATGTTGTAATTTGCAAGTTCATAAGCATTTTCAAGCATAGGCCTGACCTGTCTCCCCAATGGGATGTTTGTGTATTGTATGTACAGTCGGCAAGGTCTGTCATCTCGGTTGTGGGCAAAAGACCTGCAACTGACAAATAAAGGCTATCTCATCATCTCATTTTCCCTTTCCAGTTCACAATCAATTCTACCCCCAGGTCAAAAATATGTATAGGAAAATTTCCCTAATATAATATTATTTATAAATATACCCCTCCGGCGATTAACTGAAGTACATGGAGGCGGGACCTCACAGCAGAAGCATACTCCATAATGTGTTGTACCAGGGGCGATTCTAGGATCAGAGCTTTGGGGGGGCTGAGCACCCAGAGAGCTGCCCAGCCAGGCAAGATGGCTTTACTCGTCACGATGAGACTTCTTCCCTGTCTCTGTCAGTCCCTGCATCCTTAAATGTCTCCAGTTGTCCCTAGTTCCCTCTGACTGTCTCCTTGGTGCATTTATGATGAATGATGATCATAGTGAGTAAGAAGTAAACTGAGCGCATTTCTTGGACAGAGATTCACTTTTAATGTGTATGTATAATACAATACAGATATATAAAAATACACTCCAAAAATAGAGTCCTTGAAATGTACAAATCTAGAAAATATTGATAAAAAATTATAAAAATGGAGGCAACTTTGCCTATGTGTCATGATTCTGGGTCTTTTGACCCAGCGTTTTAAGTTTGAGTTTATTTTGTTCATTAGGTTATCTAAGTTCATTTGTTTATTAGATTGCCCTTGTGTGTCCAACCCCTGTTAAGTCTCCCTTGTCCTTCATGTGCTTCATGTGTGTGTTTCTTATGTTGTCATGTTTGTGTTTCATTATGTTTCCCATTTTATTTTGAAAGAGGTCCTGTGTTCCTGCATTTTTTTTTTTACTCTTCCCCTGTGGTGTTGTTATGTTCATGTTGTGTCTACTGTGCCTTTCTGTTCCATGTTTCAGGTCCCTATGTTCTGTCTCCCCAGTCTGTTAAGTTTACATGTCTTGAGTTCCGTCAGTGTGTTTCCTGTTTTACTTTCACACCACTCCACGCCAGCAATAAAGCTGAGTTTACTTTTTGTCTGTGCGAGTTTGCGTTTGGGTCCTACTCTTGCCTGCACACAGCCGTATTGTGACACTATGGTACAATGTACACAATGTATGAAAAGATCTTTACTGCAGATACTACTATGGCTCTGCAGATTTTTTTCTTTTATTTTAACCTATTTTTGTTTGACAGCTACGTTCTGTTGTTCCAGGTGGCAGCATTACGGTTGCCATGGTTACATGGTGACGCTCTCTCTCTGCGTGTTTCCTGGGTGAGAGAGGACTTTTTGTTGTTGTTGTGCTAAGCCAGGGGTCTGCAACCTTTTACACCCAAAGAGCCATTTGGACTCGGTTTCCACGCAAAAGAAAACACTGGGAGCCGCAAATACTTTTTGACATCTAAAATGAAGATAACACTGTATGTATTGTTTTTTACCTTTATGCTTTGTGTGAACAACTAAGGTGTGTTGCTTGAAATCCATGAAGTGCTACAGAGAAAATTACATTTTATTTATGTAATCAACACATTTTGAACTCTTAAAGAAATATAACAAAAGGAAAGACACCAACCTGAACTAAAATGATCCATGTAGCAAACAAAAACTATTCTCAGCCACCACCCTTATATCGCCTTTGGGCTGTTGGAGCCTTGACCTGACTTTTAAAAAATAATTGGTAAAAAAGCACTATGCTGCTGAAAAATTAAAAATAGGTATTTGCAAAATTCTGCCTAAATATGTATTTTACCAGGTTAATGCGTGCGGTGGGGCGTGGTCTGCAGCGCTGCTGCAGGGGAGGCGGACGCACCTGAGCCACACCCGCAATCATGCCTCGCTGCCTTTACGTCTGCGCTATCTGTGCTGTTGTGTTGTTGGTGGTGTATGTCGGGCTGTGAGGTGAAAAGCTATAGCCGGCTGTATGCGTACAGCAAACGTGTGTGAAAAGTGGTCAATAAAGAGATGCTGAAAAGCGTGTTCATGCAAACATCGTCGGTCTGCCGTGATATGTTTACAATAAGACTTATGGTCCCGAACCTCTGCGCACAGCGTCTGCTAATCGGGGCTGTACGAAGTCAGTTTACGCAGGACTGTAAGCTGTCATCTGTCAGGCGTGAGCGGTGTTTGTCTTTAACATAGTTCATGGTGGAGCTGCTGACATAATGTGGATCCGAAGATCCATAACTGGCCTACCTGGGGTTGAAAGTCTCGATAAATGCACGGCGTTTCGGCGGGTACACCGGCTTCCGCGAGTGTGACGCTTATTTTGAGCGATGAAAAAATAATAGAATATAATTTTATTTTTATATTTCAATATCACAATAATCTTCCACTTTAGAACTACAAGTTAAAAAAAAAGAACTAAACACAAATAAAATACACTTCAGCTAAATACTAATTTATTTTCCCAAACCACGCGGAGCCGCAGTATAAGGACTAAAGAGCCGCATGCGGCTCTGGAGCCGCAGGTTGCCGACCCCTGTGCTAAGCTAATAGGCAGAATGCTACAGGTATAGCTCTAAAGAATGTAGCATCATAGGCAGTGTAGTCCGTGCTGCAGGGAGAATGGACTGCCCTACAGTTATGTGTCTGTGAGCGAGGGAGGGAGAAAAAGGAAAAGTACAAGCTGTCATCGAGCAAAAACGGGAGCTGTAAATATAATAATAACCACTGCAGCCAAGAAGAGTGCCTGACGAGCCCAGTTGTAAGTAAGCTATTAAGACTTGACTGTACACCGTGTTTGTGTTTTCCTCCAAAAACAATAAGTTCCGTTGGAGCAGCCTTTAAATGCCTCTCTCTGTCTCTCGCTAGCAAAGTTGACCCAGACAACAAAGTAAAGCTAGTTTTCGGCTACGAGCCCGACACAGAACCCACCATATTAGCCAGAGGTCCCTTTACTAGGTTTGGAGCCGCGGACCTTCAGTAACAGTAATAAATCACAGCAATAGTACATTCATGTAGTTGTAAACAGCATGATAATATATTAAGTAGAGATGGACCGATCTGATATTAGGTATCGGTATCGGTCCGATACTGACCCAAATTCCTGGATCGGATATCGGCGAGAAATAAAAAATGTAATCCGATCCATTAAATATCAAAAAAGCACCTCACAAAACTTGCTACAAGGCGTAACCCGGCTCATAACCGTAGCACTTGCAGCAGTGTGCATCACGTGATAGAGCGGTTGTGTGCTACCAAACCAGCATTTCATCTCCGAGGAAGTTTTCCCAGAGAGAAGTAAAGCAAGTGTGTAAGTTCATCTCTGAATGTTTGTAAAGCATTCCCGCGTTAAGATTAACAACCAATATATAGAGGGATTGCCTCTCTCTCTCTCTCTCTCCTGCTCCTACTTCAAACGTGAAACTGATCAATGATCAGCTGATCGGCTTTTCTGTCGCGAGTCCTCTCTCTTGTTTGTTTTTGGCCCACTTTGTACCAGAAAGAGGAAACCAGCGGCTAAACAACAGCAGCACGTTTAAGCTTGATAATCTGCTGTTAGAATTTATTTAATATTACTTTCTACACCAGGATCGTTTTCTATGCAGCTGACGGCTGGTAACTGTGCAGGGGCGGATCTAGCAAAGTTTAGCCAGGGGGGCCGATAGGGCATGAACAGGGAAAAGGGGGCACAAAGACATACTTTTCTTTCTTATTCTCATTTAAAATGTCTAGCTTTTAATAAATAATTATCTGACTCTTACACCCAAAGTTTTAATCTGATGTAAAAAATATATATAAGTCCATTACTATATATAGTAACTGTTAATTCTAATATACCCTAGTAAGCTATAGTACTTTTTCCTTTGGGAAGGTACCATCTGTGCAGTCTGCAATTTTGTTGAAGAAAGATGTTGAATCTATTTAATTATTCTTGAAAAATAATTTATTTCTGTGCATTTTCCTCCCTGCATCAAATTAAATTTAATTACATCGATTAAGCATCATGAGGTGGGGGGTGTGGGTGGTTCCCTATTTTTTTTTGCTGGGAGTTTGCAACCCTATTAGTTAGGTTGCTTAATATTTCTGCTAAGTACTCTTTAAAATACCAGAATAGGAAGGATGGAGCAGGTTTAAGTTTATTAGATTGATATGTGTTGCTGAAATATGAAATATTTTAGGCGCAGTGTATTTTTTACATACAGGTATAACAGAATAGCTTTAGTGTTGTTATTTATTTAAACTTGAGTATAAACTTATACAAAATGCAGCAAGATATAAAAAAAACAGTTTTATTGATTAAAAAACACACTATATCGCATTCATATCGGTATCGGCAGATATCCAAATTTATGATATCGGTATCGGTATCGGACATAAAAAAGTGGTATCGTGCCATCTCTAATATTAAGTATTCAGAATACGTTACTCTCATTGAGTAACGTAACGGAATACGTTACAGAATACATTTTGGGGCATGTATTCTGTATTCTGTAATGGAATACATTTTAAAAGTAACCTTCCCAACACTGTTGCTAGGCAACCTGGTTGCTAGGCGGTTGCTAGGCAACCTGGTTGCTAGGCGGTTGCTAGGCGGTTGCTAGGCTAGGCGGTTGCCAGGCAACCCGGTCGCTAGGCAACCCGGTTGCTAGGCAACGTTTCATACAGCTTTGTTTGACAGAAGTGAAGGACAAAATCTTTTGTTCATTTGTGACTGTGAAATCATGATTATTGGGCTTCACTTCTGTACTGAACAGTCATTTAATGAATAACTGGCTTGGTTCAGAATTAATTGTGCGTGTGTCAAAAAAAATCAACACACTGCTTCAGAAGCACTGTGTCGAAGCTTGATTCGTTTGGCCAGAGTCACGTGATCAGTGACGTCCGAAGCTTCATTTAGAACCTAACTGCTTCGGTGTCTGATTCACTGGTTTATAAGGAAGTGAATCATTTGCGGGATTTGTGGAGTGTTTTGATGGTGACAGATAGCAAACCACTGATATTTTTACTGAGAGATTTGGAGCGAGCGAGGAATAGAAGAGTTTCTGTCATGTGGGAGTATTTTGAGTTGATTTTGGTCAATCGGGTAGGTTTTCCAGCTTTGTGTTCTTGTTGTTTGCCTTTGTATTTTGCGTGTTTAATTTATCTGAAAATGGGAAAAACTTAAAATGTCAAAAATCTGCTTTTTAAAATATAAATATAATTAAATAACTTTAGAAAGACTCCCATTTGACTCTTTACATTTAATGTTATAAAAAATATTTTTTATTTTTTAAATAATCTTAAACTGTTAGTCTGCAAAATGTGCAGCAATTTAATTTATTTATCCTCTTTAGCTGATAGTTTGTGAGGCCCAGGTAGACTGTATAACTGCATCTCTACCAGTTTTTCTGCACTCCAGGCTCTTCTGTTCCATGTGAGGGGATTTTCCTTGAGGCAGGAGAAATTATCTCCATGAAAAGAAACAGGTTCGGCCATCGCACAGTGGAACAAATTTTCTTCTTAAATAAAGGTTTAAAAGGGTTACCTTAAATGCATCATGTTGTAATTTGCAAGTTCATAAGCATTTTCAAGCATAGGCCTGACCTGTCTCCCCAATGGGATGTTTGTGTATTGTATGTACAGTCGGCAAGGTCTGTCATCTCGGTTGTGGGCAAAAGACCTGCAACTGACAAATAAAGGCTATCTCATCATCTCATTTTCCCTTTCCAGTTCACAATCAATTCTACCCCCAGGTCAAAAATATGTATAGGAAAATTTCCCTAATATAATATTATTTATAAATATACCCCTCCGGCGATTAACTGAAGTACATGGAGGCGGGACCTCACAGCAGAAGCATACTCCATAATGTGTTGTACCAGGGGCGATTCTAGGATCAGAGCTTTGGGGGGGCTGAGCACCCAGAGAGCTGCCCAGCCAGGCAAGATGGCTTTACTCGTCACAATGAGACTTCTTCCCTGTCTCTGTCAGTCCCTGCATCCTTAAATGTCTCCAGTTGTCCCTAGTTCCCTCTGACTGTCTCCTTGGTGCATTTATGATGAATGATGATCATAGTGAGTAAGATGTAAACTGAGCGCATTTCTTGGACAGAGATTCACTTTTAATGTGTATGTATAATACAATACAGATATATAAAAATACACTCCAAAAATAGAGTCCTTGAAATGTACAAATCTAGAAAATATTGATAAAAAATTATAAAAATGGAGGCAACTTTGCCTATGTGTCATGATTCTGGGTCTTTTGACCCAGCGTTTTAAGTTTGAGTTTATTTTGTTCATTAGGTTATCTAAGTTCATTTGTTTATTAGATTGCCCTTGTGTGTCCAATCCCTGTTAAGTCTCCCTTGTCCTTCATGTGCTTCATGTCTGTGTTTCTTATGTTGTCATGTTTGCGTTTCATTATGTTTCCCATTTTATTTTGAAAGAGGTCCTGTGTTCCTGCATTTTTTTTTTACTCTTCCCCTGTGGCGTTGTCATGATCCTGGGTCCTTTTGACCCAGCGTTTTGTGTTTTCTATTAGTGATTTTGGTTCTGTTGTTCCTCCTGTTTAGTGTATTCTGTTCTGCCCATCTATTCCTGTGTTAAGTCCGCGTTTCCTAGTCTGTGTCTTTGTGTGTTTGTGTTTCCTGTTTTATTGTGAAGGTCTGCGTCTTATGTGAGTGTTTTTAAGTTTGCCTCCCTAGTCTCGTCACGTTAATCGCTCCCAGCTTTGTCCCCCACCTGTTTGTAATCTCCCTGTGTTCTCTGAGTGTTTTTAAATCGTGTCTTCTGTCTTAGTCGTTGCTGGTTCGTCTGTGTTGTTTCCCCTCGGTCTCCCTGCCTTTCTCCATCCATCTCTCTGTGTATATTTTCCCCGGACCTCCCTGCATCTTTGTTCTGGTTTGTTTTGTTAGTTTGCCCAGTTTAGGTTTTCTGTTACAGCTTCACCCGCGCCATTTCTGTTGTATTTTCTTTTGTAAATAAATACTCACTTGCATCAGAGCTGCCGCTTCCGGGTCCTAAATAGTTACCACACGGCTTGCAGACCGTGACAGTACAAACCAGCCAACATGGACCCTGCGGCACTCGATCCGTCCGAGGAGCTCCAGGATGACATCAGCTACAACGTGGAAATTCTCCTCGGGCTGTGGCTGGAGAACCCTCCGTACGAGCTTCGCCGCACCGTTGAAAAGCGGCTACAACGGCTCTTTTCCGGCCTCCCATGGCTTTTGAAATCACTTCCTCCGACCATGCAGGCTTTTCTCCAGCACACACCTCACCTTCTCTCAGCCGCTCCTGCCTCGCTGCCCGACTCGTCGGATGTGATCCTGCCCGGCCCGTTGGAGCCGTCTGCGGGGAGGAAACGCCAATCGCGCCGCCGGCGCGCCACCCCACAGCCGGACGTTCACACTTCTAATTCGCCGGCTGTGGTGAGTGGGGACTCTTTTCCGTTTTTGGACTGTGTGACTGTTCATTCAGGGGCTGTGTTCTGTGCGGCAGATGATGGTGTGAACAGCTTGTCGCCTGCCCAGCAGCCACTGTCAGCTCAGTTAGCCGCCCAGCAGCCACTGTCAGCTCAGTTAGCCGCCCAGCAGCCACTGTCAGCTCAGTCTCCGGTGCCTCCAGTGTCACCTGTAGTTCACGCTCCAGCGCCTCCGGTGTCACCTGTGGTTCAGGCCCCAGCGCCTCCGGTGTCACCTGTGGTTCAGGCCCCTGCGCCTCCGGTGTCACCGGTAGTTCAGGCCCCAGTAGTACCAGTTTCACTCATTCACTCCATGCAGGGAGAAAGTCTTATTTCGACTCAGGGTGTTTTTCATGGTTTAGCTGCCATTGGCACAGTTTGCCGCTCCAGGGCTTCCCCAGAGGCTAGGTCTCAGTCCCCAGCTGATTCTGGACCCCTGAAGTTTAAGCAGCCACCTGAGAACTGCACCATGTCAGCGTTGCCTGGGCAGAGCCAGTGCTCAGTGCATTGCCAGTCGCCTTTGTGTCAGCTAGTAGCCTCCATGACTGCTGGCTTAGTGATGGCTTCAGCTGGAGGGTCCGAAGGACCGCTCCGGCCTTTGTCTCCTGTCTCCGCTGGAGGGTCCGAGGGACCGCCCCGGCCTTTGTCTCCTGTCTCCGCTGGGGGGTCCGAGGGACCGCCCCAGCCTTTGTCTCCTGTCTCCGCTGGAGGGTCCGAGGGACCGCCCCGGCCTTTGTCTCCCGTCTCCGCTGGAGGGTCCGAGGGACCGCCCCGGCCTTTGTCTCCTGTCTCCGCTGGAGGGTCCGAGGGACCCGTCCAGCCTGCAGCGCCTCCGGCTTCCACGCCGCCTCCGGCTTCCACGCCGCCGCCTGCAGCGCTTCCGCCTCCGGCTTCCACGCCGCCGCCTGCAGCGCTTCCGCCTCCGGCTCCCACGCCGCCTGCAGCCTCATCTTCCACGCCGCCTGCAGCCTCATCATCCACGCCGCCTGCAGCCTCATTGCCCTCGTCTGGTCCAGCTGCAGCCTCATCGCCCTCGTCTGGTCCAGCCTCATCTGGGGCTGCAGCTAACCGGCCACTTTCCTGGCCACTGGCCGGGCCCTTTCGCCGTCTTGAGCGGCCCCCAGACTCCCTTTGCCTGAGTCGCCACTGTTGCCTTCCACAAGGTCGGCCCCCTGAACCGCGTCCACGTCGGCGCCGCTGCCTTCCGCGCGGCCGGCCTCCGGACCCCCGTCGCCTGGGTCGTCGCCTGAACTGCTTCCACGTCGCCGCCGTGGCCTTCCTCGCGGCCGGCCCCCGGACCCCCTTCGTCTGAGTCGCCGCCGTTGCCTTCCGCACGGTCGGCCTCCGGACCCCCGTCACCTGGGTCGCCGCCGTTGCCGTCTGCACGGTCGGCCCCCTGTACTGTTTGGACTCCTGTGCTGTCAGCCCCCTGGCCGGCCCCCTGAACTCTTTTGTTTTGGACTGTTTTCTTGGGCTCCGGTGTATTCTTTTTTTGGTGCTGGCTCGTGTTTTGTTTTTTTTTTTTGTTTTTTTTGTTGTCCCTCTTGTGCGCCTGTTTTGTTTTGCTCCGGGCCCTCCGTCCTGGGCCCCCGCCGCCCGCCCTGGTCGGGTTGTTTTCTGTTTTTTGGTGGTTTTGTTTTCGTGTTGGGCTGTCTGGTGCCAGCCTTTGAGGGGGGGGGGGGTTACTGTCATGATCCTGGGTCCTTTTGACCCAGTGTTTTGTGTTTTCTATTAGTGATTTTGGTTCTGTTGTTCCTCCTGTTTAGTGTATTCTGTTCTGCCCATCTATTCAATTCAATTTTATTTATATAGCGCCAAATCACAACAAATATCGCCTCAAGGCGCTTCATAGATACAGAGAAAAGCCCAACAATCATATGACCCCCTATGAGCAAGCACTTTGGCGACAGTGGGAAGGAAAAACTCCCTTTTAACAGGAAGAAACCTCCGGCAGAACCAGGCTCAGGGAGGGGCGGCCATCTGCTGCGACCGGTTGGGGTGAGAGAAGGAAGACAGGATAAAAGACATGCTGTGGAAGAGAGACAGTGATTAATAACAGATATGATTCAATACAGAGAGGTCTGTTAATACATAGTGAGTGAAAAATGTGACTGGAAAGGAAAAACTCAATGCATCATGGGAATCCCCCGGCAGCATACATCTATTGCAGCATAACTAAGGGAGGATTCAGGGTCACCTGGTCCAGCCCTAACTATATGCTTTAGCAAAAAGGAAAGTTTTAAGCCTAATCTTAAAAGTAGAGATAGTGTCTGTCTCCCGAATCCAAACTGGAAGCTGGTTCCACAGAAGAGGGGCCTGAAAACTGAAGGCTCTCCCTCCCATTCTACTTTTAAATACTCTAGGAACAACAAGTAGGCCTGCAGAGCGAGAGCGAAGTGCTCTAATAGGGTAATATGGTACTACAAGGTCATTAAGATAAGATGGGGCCTGATTATTTAAGACCTTGTATGTGAGGGGCAGGATTTTGAATTCAATTCTGGATTTAACAGGAATATTCCTGTGTTAAGTCCGCGTTTCCTAGTCTGTGTCTTTGTGTGTTTGTGTTTCCTGTTTTATTGTGAAGGTCTGCGTCTTATGTGAGTGTTTTTAAGTTTGCCTCCCTAGTCTCGTCACGTTAATCGCTCCCAGCTGTGTCCCCCACCTGTGTGTAATCTCCCTGTGTTCTCTGAGTGTTTTTAAGTCGTGTCTTCTGTCTTAGTCGTTGCTGGTTCGTCTGTATTGTTTCCCCTCGGTCTCCCTGCGTTTCTCCATCCATCTCTCTGTGTATATTTTCCCCGGACCTCCCTGCATCTTTGTTCTGGTTTGTTTTGTTAGTTTGCCCAGTTTAGGTTTTCTGTTACAGCTTCACCCGCGCCATTTCTGTTGTATTTTCTTTTGTAAATAAATACTCACCTGCACCAGAGCTGCCGCTTCCGGGTCCTAAATAGTTACCACACGGCTTGCCCCGGGAGACCGTGACAGGCGTTGTTATGTTCATGTTGTGTCTACTGTGCCTTTCTGTTCCATGTTTCAGGTCCCTATGTTCTGTCTCCCCAGTCTGTTAAGTTTACATGTCTTGAGTTCCGTCAGTGTGTTTCCTGTTTTACTTTCACAGTCTGTCCTATGTTAATGTTTCTAGTTTTGCTTCCCTTGTCTCGTCCTGCCTAATTACTCCCAGCTGTGCTCTCCTCCTGTGGCTCATTCCCCCTCGTTATCCCTCAGTGTATTTAAGCCCCATGTTTCTCTTTGTAAGTGTTGCGTCCTCCCTCATAGCTGTGTGATTTTTCCCTCTGGCGCCTTGTGCTTTAGTATTCCTGGTTTAGTTTTGTATTGTTTTTCGTGTCCCACTCCACGCCAGCAATAAAGCTGAGTTTACTTTTTGTCTCTGCGAGTTTGCGTTTGGGTCCTACTCTTGCCTGCACACAGCCGTATTGTGACACTATGGTACAATGTACACAATGTATGAAAATATCTTTACTGCAGATACTACTATGGCTCTGCAGATTTTTTTCTTTTATTTTAACCTATGTTGCCTCACCTTGAGGTTGGCAAATCAGTTTTGGTGAACTATCTCAAGCAGTTTAACAGTTTCTGTTGTGCCTGTCACTATTCCCTGTCTGTTTTCTTGCCTGGTTCTTCCTGACCTTGTACTTTCTACTCACGTTCCCCTCTTTCCTCCTCTCTCCCTCTTTGGACTGACAATCATACACAAATAGATTGTATTCAATTAGATGAAAAAATTACATTAATATGAAAAAAATATATTATTAAGATCGCTAATAAAAAAAAGTCCTCTTACAGTTTACTTTCAACCAAAAGGCAAATAACCAAACCACATGAACATCTAATAAAAGATATAAATATTGAAACACTGATCCAACATTATCCTTTATTGACGGATCATTTGTTCTTACACTTTTACCTGAATGTTGTTCCTGGGTTTAATATCGGCACATGCACATATGACAAAATAACCAACTTCTCTCATTCCATTTCAAACAGGACAGTGGCAACAACAGTAGGCTACGGACAAGTTTTAGATTTTAAATAGGCTGCATAAATTTCAGTGGGAGCAACAGGACGGTCAAATGTTGCTGATTTTACTACAGAGCAGGACTGATTGTAGGGTAGCAAACATCGTCGGAAAACACGTTTTCAACACTGCAGGTTACCTGGGTGTAATGTTTCTCAGCTAAAAGGAAACATGGTCTGACTCCTACCTAAATATATAAAGAGCAACTGAAGGTTAAATGCAGTTAACATGTCCTGTTTTAAGCCAGGCACTTACACCTCCGCTCCGCTGCATCTAAGCTACCTTCGCTCTGGCAGCAAGGGGCTAGAGCCAGAGTAGGGGAGAGGCGTGTGACAGCAAAGAAATGATTGCTCAAATATAAGTTACCTTACTTTTTCTATGAAGTTTATATGTTTGTAAAAAATAAAGTAAATCATCTGCTCTAAACAGGTTTAAATAGATTCAAGTTTCCTTATATAATTGTCTTGAAAACATGTTTTTGGGGTGTTTTGCAAAACTGTGAGTTTCCTCAGTTACCCACTTTTTCACTTCACTTAAAAAAACTTGCAGATCTGGCATATTGATCTCAGGTTTGATAGCGTATCTGTGGACAGTCAGCTTAAAGAAGAATTTGCAAAGTTCATTGTATTTATTTAAGATAATTTTTGACAGTCACAGCTGTGGCACATAAATTATTTTTATAAGACATTTATCACAGACTATAGACTGACAGGACTACAAGAAACACCTTTTAGTTATTGTTCCTTTTTAGTCGTCTAAAAAAATGTTAATATAAAAGCATAGGTTTATCTGTTTTAAAGACACAGATAATTTAAGACACAATTACACAAGTATATTTCAAGAAGACATTGTAAGCAAACATTTAGGGGCTGTCGTTTCACATGTTGCTCCTCCTATCAAGCGTTAGAGTCACCTTCCAGGTTTCCAGGTCACTTACTCAGTATATGTACTTGGACTGTACAATACATTACATTACAATACATTAAAAATCTTTATTTCTAGACATATAGCACTGACTGGAGTTCATAATTTGAAGCATTAAAAGTCGGATTCTGTAACAAAAAAATAAATGATTGTGATTGTTGATTTCTTGCTAGTTATTAACTTTTACCATTGCATTTACCATCATTGCAGCTTCTGATGATTTCTTTGATTTTAATATTTGTCCAGAGCTTCATCTATAATAACTGTAAGGTTAACAGTACTCTTGTCTGAATTATCTCTGTGTTTATGTGTGTGTGAGGGAAGACTCTCTAACAGAGTCCCAAAAGTCCAACACATGTTATCCTGTTTTTAGAGACATAATTTGTGCAGCATATACAGAATCTAACCAAACATTAAAGGATTATTCAGGCTTCTAATCTCTCTAATTTATTGTGTTTTACAATGATGGACATGGTCGTCCATACAGAAGATAATCAGTATTAAGACATCAGTCACAGCTGAATTTCTTTTTAATCTTGCATTAGTCCCACTTGTCCAGCAGATGTCCTTGTTATGTCTTCTGCACATCTTGCTTGTTTGTACGTCTCAACCATGCTTTGACCAGATCTCTACAGCCTTAAACAACAAATAATAGTAATAAAATAATATCTAAACCACAGAGAGGAGTATACACTAGAGCAGGAGTGTCGAACTCCAGACCTTGAGGGCCGGTGTCCTGCAAGTTTTAAATATCACCCTGGGTCAACACACCTGAAACAAATGATTAGTTCATTATCAGGCTTCTGGAGAACTTCAAGACATGTTGGCTGTATCCCAATTCAGGGTCTGCAGCCTTAAAGTACGCAGCCTTAGCGGTCCACAAGTGCCGCGTACTCAAAGACCACTAACGGTGTGTTCACACCGAACGCGATGGACGCGAATAGAGCGTCAGGTTTACATGTAAAGTCAATGGAAAAGCGCGATGACGCGCGATTGCGGGTCCCGCGAAAATTCGGAAGCAGATTTGCGTCGCGAAAACGCCAAAACGCGTGAAACGCGCGTCAGTGTAGCGCGTCTGGCGCGTTTGACTCGCGAATAAAACCACGCGCGTCAGTTTTTGTGTTGCATTTTGTGCATACGCGCGTTCCGCGTCTACCGCTCAAGTTGGAAAAATCTGAACTCCAGCGTCAAATCGCGCCGCGACAACCAATCAGGAGCCTGGTGACGTGGCTCTGACCTAGGTCAAAGGGGCAGATCCAGCCAAAGCCCTTCATTCTTCATTCAGTATGGAGGAAAAGCTTATCAGTGCCGTGGCTAATCACCCGGAGCTATACGATGCTAGCTACTACTTTTACCGAGACAGGAATAAAAAGGACCTAGCTTGGAGACACATAAGTGAGGAGATCGGGCAACCTGGTAAGTTCATTCCTTCTTTTTAATTTTCAGACTGACCCGATGAACCCGCGCAAAAGCTAGCAAGCCCGCCTACTGTCCCGCTATTTTCCCACTGATGTACAAATACCTTTCCGCTAACAAGATAATGCGTTTATTCAGAGGACATCTGCAGGAGAAAGTGGAAGAGCCTCAGGGACACGTATAATAAGGAGAAGAAGGCAGAGAAGGAGAAGAGGAGTGGGTCTGCAGCAGGATCGGGGAGAAAATGGAAGTTCTTCGCGGTCATGGGGTTTCTGGACCCCTTCCTCACCCCGCGGGAGACTAGCGGAAATATGGTGCGGACCGTGGAGAACTTCTCCCCCGAGGACCAGGGACAGCCCGAAGAGGCAGCAGGGGAGTGTCAGTCAGAAGGTATGTTTACATTGAGTTAATGTAGGCAGTTAATTTATGCGTGTTGTCATACAGGAACATATTTTGTTTATTAATAAACAGTATACAGTAGTCCCGCTGTTCATCCGTCACTGCCTCGCCTTTTCGTTGATTTTTTTTATTGCACCGTACAGCTTTCAACAATGCGCATTGCATTCTGCAGCCCAAATGACAAATCTCCTCCGTGTTGTGTCTCCTGCGCTTGCCAAACTTATCATGTTTGGTTTTGATAACCATCATGTCCAATAGAAAAAAACAGCACAAAAACACTCATAACTATGACCCTCATTCGGAAATACACACCTGCACCGGGAGCAAAAAAGGCGCACAAAAGTGGCGCCGCAGACGGAGAAAAAGCGCGGCATAATACTTTTACGTTTTAAAATCGACAAAGGTTTTCACTTTGAGAATCAACTTGTGAGAACTGTGACTACTGTTCATGTGCTGCAATAAATGAGAGACCACTGTATATAATAATAAGTATATAAGTATATAATAATATAATATTCTCTATGACTATTGTCTTCAACCTGTTAACATTTAATATTGTCTTCATAGAGTCAAGTAATCATGCAGCAGAGTCCTCCCCTGTCTCTTCTCCTGGCTCTCCAGTCCCTGGTCCCTCAGCTCCTGCTGCTGCACCCACAGGTATGAACATCAAGCACTGACAGCTTTTTACTCGCTTGAATTCCCTTGTGATCACCTTTACTAAATATCTACAACCAATCTGTTTATATCCTGTTTTTTTCAATTTTGAAAATGAAAATCTAGTAGCAGCCTTCTCATTACTTTGTGTTGTTTTGTGCTGTGTTTTACAGGCCCACAGAGGAGGACAGCTCGAAGGCGGGCGAGGGACGGGTCCCAGGACGGTCCATCGGCGGTGGAGCTGGCCATCCTGGAGTCCCTAAAGAGGCCACGCCCGTCTCCAACTGAACATTTCCTCCTCGGCCTTGTTCCTGCTCTGGAGAGCATGCCGCCTCAGACACGAGAATTCGTGAAATTTCAAATTTATAAATTAGTTTTTGAAAACAGCACAGCTGTGTTAAATTTGGAAACATTGGACCCTAATGATCAGTAGTTTTCTGATGAGGCAGCAGCTCTCCAGGGCAGAAACAATGTTCTTATTTTTCTCCTCCTCCTCCCTGAGGCTCTTCCACTCCAAGCTGGGTCCTTTTTATTCCTGTCTCTCTGTAAATAGTTAAATTTCATATATTTATGATAAATGTTTTTGTTAATGAATTTATATTTTTTCAAATAAACATTTATAATGACAAAATGTCTCTGTTCTACTACACAGCAAATATTGGCACCCGACTTGACACAAGTAGAATTTATTTCATATTATACTAATGACAAAACATACTAATACAGTGGGATGCAAAAGTTTGGGCAACATTGTGAAAAGTAATTATTTTCTTGTACAAATCATTGGTTGTCACAATAAAAATAGTCAGTTAAATATATCATATAGGAGACACACAGTGATATTTGAGAAGTGAAATGCAGTTTACAGAAAGTGTGCAATAAGTGTTTAAATCAAGCAGGTGCATAAATTGGCGACACAAAAAAAGAGAAATGAAATAAATATTTAGTGTATATCAATGTGTGTGTCTCCTATATGATATATTTAACTGACATTTTTCATTGTAACAGCGATTCATACAGGAAAATAATGACTATTAATAAGGTTGCCCAAACTGTTGCACCACACTGTATATAGGAACATAGTGAAGACAAGTTACTTAAGAGAGTAAAAAGAGGTTAGTTTATTTTGGAGTAGAGCTCCATTTATTAAGAAAAATTTAAAAAGACAGGAACACTCTTTAGAGGTTTGTGGGTGGCTCTTAAAAGAGCCGTTGTGGGGAAGTCACTCGGACTTCAAACAGGCTACTCCTTTGGTTGCCAAGACACAGCTCCCTCCACCGAGAAGTGAGCCATGAATTTCTCCCTCACCAGGACAGCCTCTCTGGAGGAGTTGTTTGCTGGCAAGGAACCTGGACAAAATTGTTTAAAATGAGTATTATGTGTACTGCAGTTACAAAATACATTATTGAAATTACAAAATTACAAATTACAAAACATAAATCTTACATAAAACATTTTGTAATTATAAGGATAATTACATGATATATATTAGATATAATCTAAAACAGTCTGCGGGGATTATATACAAATATTCAACTATCCCAGAATTAAACCAGGTCTAAATAAAAAGGAGTGAGTATCACTACAAAGGTTAACTCAGTGGTCCTAATGCTACAGTTTGATATCAGCAAACACCGAGCGCATACATTGATATGACACCACAGCCATGCTATCATTGCAAACACTGATAACAGCATAAATCGAATTAAATCGGGACTTGATGAGACCTTCTGAGTATCACTAGAAATATTATAAACAGTCGTCTCTGTACCACAGTTTGCTATCAGTAAAAACCGAGAGCATTCACTGTTAGCATAGCACATCCACGTTAGCAGTGTATAAATGGATAGTTTAGCATATATTAGCACAGGTATCAATAAAGGACTACCATATTAAATACTTTTACTAACCTCAGGCAGATGGACAGGCGCTCTGCAGGTGGGATTGAGCGCCTGTAGTTGGTGTCTAGGCGGGCGATTCTGGGACCGACGCGGGAAAGCAGGTCCTCAAACTGGCCGAGTGAAAGACGGTGATATCGCTGAAATCGGCCGTCATCCAGGCGCAGCTCCTGGAGCAAATGGTGAAACTCACCAAACTGCTCACGCCTCTGGAGGACCTGATGGACCCAGGTACGGCGAGGACGTCTTGTACGCCGCTGCTCTGCTCTCCACAGTATATAGAGAAGGGAGACTCTCTCTTCAAGCGCTAACTCGACAGCTGCCATCTTGCAAAGATACCGGTCTGGCACAACTTCCTCCCACATCCCTCCCACATTTCCGGTTCACGCGCGTCAAAATATAATATTTTGACGCGCGATGGATTTTTCTTGGACACGCGTTGAGGCGCGAATGTGCACGCGTCAAATTAGGGGCGTTTGGGGCGTTTTTGTTCGCGTCCATCGCGTTCGGTGTGAACACACCGTAAGGCCGGAAGTGAGAGGCTTGTGAAATGGGACGTCTAGCCTCCGTTACTAGGCAACCCGATTGCTAGGCAACCCGGTTGCTAGGCGGTTGCTAGGCTAGGCGGTTGCCAGGCAACCCGGTCGCTAGGCAACGTTTCATACAGCTTTGTTTGACAGAAATGAAGGACAAAATCTTTTGTTCATTTGTGACTGTGAAATCATGATTATTGGGCTTCACTTCTGTACTGAACAGTCATTTAATGAATAACTGGCTTGGTTCAGAATTAATTGTGCGTGCGTACACTGTAAACCCGAATGTTCAAAGTAATTAAATAGATTAAGTAGTGTATACTCAAAGTCTTTAAAAAGTTCTGTTAACTTAAATATGTCAAGTTCGTGTAACATGTTCTTCTTTTTGAGTAAACGAAACTAATAATTTTTGATTGAATTGAACTATTTCTATATTAAGTAAGCATCACTTAAAATCATAACTTAAGCACAACGTAACACAGTTAAGTTAGGACATATAAGAATGGTAAAGTTCTGTTATTTTTGTTGTTTCAAGTAGGTAGGATTTAATAATAAACTTAATTTATGTAGCACATGCTAAAATACAATGATGCTTTTTAATTGTTCATCAGTTTATGCCTTTGGATCTCTCTGTTCCAGCTTCAAGAATTAAGACCGAGTCAAGGAAGAGAACTGGGGATGTGATAAAGATACCAGGTAATTCATTTTGTTTGTGAATTCTTCTACCAATCACCGCTCTCGCTCTCTCTCGAGTTGTCTTAAAAACCCCTAAAAAACCAAACTTTCCCCAAGGAAAGGATCCTTCAAGCCTTGACCAGTTGAGGCAAGCAATTGTTGAAGAAGTCAAGAAGGCTGAGAAGAACCTGCCCCTCATTAGAAAGTTGATGGAGACCACATTTCCCCTGCGCAGACAAACCATAGTGATGTCCTGCCCGCCACTGAAGGAGCTCTTGGACCTCTGGCCTGCTCTAAAAATGGAGTCTGAGGTAATATGGATCAGCTCTCTTTAAAATGAAAATTGTAATTCTTACTCATGTGGCAGCTTTTTGCTGCTTTATAAAGGTGTGCGAGATTCTTCAAATTGAACTGTATTGTCCTTCTGCTGTAGTTGTATGCAGAGTTTCAGCGGATTACAAATCAGAACCTGCCCAATACATTCTACGCTGGACTTGACCGCCATCTTCCTCGACTGATGACCTATTAGTCCACTTTGTGTTTGCTATTTGTCTGACTGTATTAAAGGTGTGAACAGGTTATTTGTGGACATATGTTCTGATTTGACTGTTGTTGTTGTTGTTGTTGAGTAAACTCACCAGTATATACAATTCTGTTTTTATCTGGCAATAGGAAATACATGATATCCACACCAAGCACACTACCGTTCTCCACGCCCTTCCTGTCTATCTGCGTGAGGTTGTCTCTGGATTTTTCAGAACCTGCACTGTGAGTGTCCTTAAGTATCTAACAGATACTACTGTGTATATAAACAGTGCATCAAAGTACAAACATGTATTTGGATGCACTGTTTGGACTTACCTTTGTTTAGTCTACCCATACGGTTTCCATGTGTGGTCTTTTCTGTCTCCTCACTACGAATGAACTGAATTGGTGTTTTGTTGAAAGTGATAAGATGTTTAGTAAAACATTTTCCTATGTATTTCCTTTAGCTTAGTTTAAGTCTATCTCACACCACTTGATTCTCTGGTGAATTAGCTGATTTATGTGTGCAGAACATGGATCTTCTGTTTTTCACCTCTTACAGTGAGACCCAGGTCTCCCTTGTAAAAGAGGTATTGGATCTCAACGGGAGTTGGTAAAATGAGAAATTATATGTCGTTTGTTGTATTTCTTGGGTTAGATTGTGATTAGTATCTCTTTTTCATTCATTCAGGACGAATCTGATGAGTTGGAGCTTGATGGTGTTGAAGTGGCCCTCTTCACTGTCATCAGTGACCATGACACGACAAGTCCAGTTCACTACCAACCTGTGAAAATCTCTGTCGTCACTGAAAGTGATGCCATGGTCAGTCTCCCCAGATTTGGTGAAGCCTTCCTGGTAATGTTTGGACTGATCTATGCACTTCACCTCAGCTACCTCAAAGCCCTGACCAACACTTTAGAATTTACTCAAAAGATTTTACTTGGTCTAGAAAGTGGTAAACTGTCACCCAGGTTACAGACCCTCAAGAATGACTTGGTTATGTAGGAACTCATCTGAAAGAAGGATGCAGGGTGAAGCATTATAAAAGGCTAGTTCAAAGTTCTCTCCTTTTATCTAAATAATGCCTCAAAACGTTATTGCATTACTCTACAGGTGTTCAGCCAATAGGTCCAAACTATACAACGTGCCTTTGTTCTCATTAACATAATGCAAAGCAACACTAATGTTTTGTATTTGTATGTTTTAATGTTTTTCGTAATACTATTTCTAAAACATTGTGGGCTGCGCAAGATGACCCAAATTTCACTGTTTGATACTGGTTAATGTAAAACAAATAGCATTGTAATTCACTCAAATTGCTGCCCTGTTGCCTTATTCAGATATTAGCCAGAGAGCCAAAAGCACATTTTGATATTATTTATTATTATTTGGCATTATTTTTTATTACTGACAGTCTGACTAAACAATTTTTGGTCTACTTATTTTAATTTATAAATGCTTTTGTTAATTATTTTTAATTTATTTAATATTTTTTTAAAAAATGTATTTAATTTCAACATAATGTGCTAAAAGGGAGCAGGCAAGATACTGTTCAATGGCAGATGTTTATGACTTTTGCATATTAAGTTACCGATACTCAGTGTAATTGAGGCAATCAATTGCCTCAAAAATTTTAAGTTTTGGGTCACATGTTTTTAAGTATCAAGTAATCAACATATTTGACTAACGTGTACTTAAAATAATGACAACACAAACTAATAAACATTTGAGTGTTGTTAACATAAAAAATGTTGTGGTTGTGTATTTATTTTTTATAAGTTCTGTGAACTTATTCCTTTGAATTTGTAAACTTGAAACTTTCAGTCATATTAACTGCAAATATTTGAGTTGACCATTCTCAAAAGATACAAGTACCATGTAATCCAAACTTTTGTGTTCTGGAAAAATTTGACTTTTGAGTTGATCAACTTTAAAAAAAAATTTTGAGTTCTGGTAACTTATTCGGGTTTACAGTGTACTCAAAGACTACTAAGGCCGGAAGTGAGAGGCTTGTGAAATGGGACGTCTAGGCTCCGTTGCTAGGCAACCCGATTGCTAGGCAACCCGATTGCTAGGCAACCCGGTTGCTATGCGGTTGCTAGGCAACCTGGTTGCTAGCGGTTGCTAGGCAACCTGGTTGCTAGGCGGTTGCTAGGCTAGGCGGTTGCCAGGCAACCCGGTCGCTAGGCAACCCGGTTGCTAGGCAACGTTTCATACAGCTTTGTTTGACAGAAATGAAGGACAAAATCTTTTGTTCATTTGTGACTGTGAAATCATGATTATTGGGCTTCACTTCTGTACTGAACAGTCATTTAATGAATAACTGGCTTGGTTCAGAATTAATTGTGCGTGTGTCAAAAAAAATCAACACACTGCTTCAGAAGCACTGTGTCGAAGCTTGATTCGTTTGGCCAGAGTCACGTGATCAGTGACGTCCGAAGCTTCATTTAGAACCTAACTGCTTCGGTGTCTGATTCACTGGTTTATAAGGAAGTGAATCATTTGCGGGATTTGTGGAGTGTTTTGATGGTGACAGATAGCAAACCACTGATATTTATACTGAGAGATTTGGAGCGAGCGAGGAATAGAAGAGTTTCTGTCATGTGGGAGTATTTTGAGTTGATTTTGGTCAATCGGGTAGGTTTTCCAGCTTTGTGTTCTTGTTGTTTGCCTTTGTATTTTGCGTGTTTAATTTATCTGAAAATGGGAAAAACTTAAAATGTCAAAAATCTGCTTTTTAAAATATAAATATAATTAAATAACTTTAGAAAGACTCCCATTTGACTCTTTACATTTAATGTTATAAAAAATATTTTTTATTTTTTAAATAATCTTAAACTGTTAGTCTGCAAAATGTGCAGCAATTTAATTTATTTATCCTCTTTAGCTGATAGTTTGTGAGGCCCAGGTAGACTGTATAACTGCATCTCTACCAGTTTTTCTGCACTCCAGGCTCTTCTGTTCCATGTGAGGGGATTTTCCTTAAGGCAGGAGAAATTATCTCCATGAAAAGAAACAGGTTCGGCCATCGCACAGTGGAACAAATTTTCTTCTTAAATAAAGGTTTAAAAGGGTTACCTTAAATGCATCATGTTGTAATTTGCAAGTTCATAAGCATTTTCAAGCATAGGCCTGACCTGTCTCCCCATTGGGATGTTTGTGTATTGTATGTACAGTCGGCAAGGTCTGTCATCTCGGTTGTGGGCAAAAGACCTGCAACTGACAAATAAAGGCTATCTCATCATCTCATTTTCCCTTTCCAGTTCACAATCAATTCTACCCCCAGGTCAAAAATATGTATAGGAAAATTTCCCTAATATAATATTATTTATAAATATACCCCTCCGGCAATTAACTGAAGTACATGGAGGCGGGACCTCACAGCAGAAGCATACTCCATAATGTGTTGTACCAGGGGCGATTCTAGGATCAGAGCTTTGGGGGGGCTGAGCACCCAGAGAGCTGCCCAGCCAGGCAAGATGGCTTTACTCGTCACGATGAGACTTCTTCCCTGTCTCTGTCAGTCCCTGCATCCTTAAATGTCTCCAGTTGTCCCTAGTTCCCTCTGACTGTCTCCTTGGTGCATTTATGATGAATGATGATCATAGTGAGTAAGAAGTAAACTGAGCGCATTTCTTGGACAGAGATTCACTTTTAATGTGTATGTATAATACAATACAGATATATAAAAATACACTCCAAAAATAGAGTCCTTGAAATGTACAAATCTAGAAAATATTGATAAAAAATTATAAAAATGGAGGCAACTTTGCCTATGTGTCATGATTCTGGGTCTTTTGACCCAGCGTTTTAAGTTTGAGTTTATTTTGTTCATTAGGTTATCTAAGTTCATTTGTTTATTAGATTGCCCTTGTGTGTCCAACCCCTGTTAAGTCTCCCTTGTCCTTCATGTGCTTCATGTCTGTGTTTCTTATGTTGTTATGTTTGCGTTTCATTATGTTTCCCATTTTATTTTGAAAGAGGTCCTGTGTTCCTGCTTTTTTTTTTACTCTTCCCCCGTGGCGTTGTTATGTTCATGTTGTGTCTACTGTGCCTTTCTGTTCCATGTTTCAGGTCCCTACGTTTTGTCTCCCCAGTCTGTTAAGTTTACATGTCTTGAGTTCCGTCAGTGTGTTTCCTGTTTTACTTTCACACCACTCCACGCCAGCAATAAAGCTGAGTTTACTTTTTGTCTCTGCGAGTTTGCGTTTGGGTCCTACTCTTGCCTGCACACAGCCGTATTGTGACACTATGGTACAATGTACACAATGTATGAAAAGATCTTTACTGCAGATACTACTATGGCTCTGCAGATTTTTTTCTTTTATTTTAACCTATTTTTGTTTGACAGCTACGTTCTGTTGTTCCAGGTGGCAGCATTACGGTTGCCATGGTTACATGGTGACGCTTTCTCTCTGCGTGTTTCCTGGGTGAGAGAGGACTTTTTGTTGTTGTTGTGCTAAGCTAATAGGCAGAATGCTACAGGTATAGCTCTAAAGAATGTAGCATCATAGGCAGTGTAGTCCGTGCTGCAGGGAGAATGGACTGCCCTACACGTTATGTGTCTGTGAGCGAGGGAGGGAGAAAAAGGAAAAGTACAAGCTGTCATCGAGCAAAAACGGGAGCTGGAAGCATGTAAATATAATAACCACTGCAGCCAAGAAGAGTGCCTGACGAGCCCAGTTGTAAGTAAGCTATTAAGACTTGACTGTACACCGTGTTCGTGTTTTCCTCCAAAAACAATAAGTTCCGTTGGAGCAGCCTTTAAACGCCTCTCTCTGTCTCTCGCTAGCAAAGTTGACCCAGACAACAAAGTAAAGCTAGTTTTCGGCTACGAGCCCGACACAGAACCCACCATATTAGCCAGAGGTCCCTTTACTACGGTTTGGAGCCGCGGACCTTCAGTAACAGTAATAAATCACAGCAATAGTACATTCATGTAGTTGTAAACAGCATGATAATATATTAAGTAGAGATGGACCGATCCGATATTAGGTATCAGTCCGATACTGACCCAAATTCCTGGATCGGATATCGGCGAGAAATAAAAAATGTAATCCGATCCATTAAATATCAAAAAAGCACCTCACAAAACTTGCTACAAGGCGTAACCCGGCTCATAACCGTAGCACTTGCAGCAGTGTGCATCACGTGATAGAGCGGTTGCGTGCTACCAAACCAGCATTTCATCTCCGAGGAAGTTTTCCCAGAGAGAAGTAAAGCAAGTGTGTAAGTTCATCTCTGAATGTTTGTAAAGCATTCCCGCGTTAAGATTAACAACCAATATATAGAGGGACTGCCTCTCTCTCTCTCTCTCTTTCTCTCCTGCTCCTACTTCAAACGTGAAACTGATCAATGATCAGCTGATCGGCTTTTCTGTCGCGAGTCCGTCTCTCTTGTTTGTTTTTGGCCCACTTTGTACCAGAAAGAGGAAACCAGCAGCTAAACAACAGCAGCACGTTTAAGCTTGATAATCTGCTGTTAGAATTTATTTAATATTACTTTCTACACCAGGATCGTTTTCTACGCAGCTGACGGCTGGTAACTGTGCAGGGGCGGATCTAGCAAAGTTTAGCCAGGGGGGCCGATAGGGCATGAACAGGGAAAAGGGGGCACAAAGACATACTTTTCTTTCTTATTCTCATTTAAAATGTCTAGCTTTTAATAAATAATTATCTGACTCTTACACCCAAAGTTTTAATCTGATGTAAAAAATATATATAAGTCCATTACTATATATAGTAACTGTTAATTCTAATATACCCTAGTAAGCTATAGTACCCCAGATAGCAAGGAAACATTGAACAGATGTTGATTTTCCATCTGAACCATCAGAATCGTCAGGGTTGAAATGTCAACACAAATCCAATGTTGAAACAACACTGAAATACTGATGAAACCGCTTACAGCTGCTACCACTTGGACTATTCCATAGCCCCCCCTCTCACAGTGGTACATCCCTTCAGGTAACCATTGTCTTGTACAGTAGAGCGGGACATTAGATTTACTCTCAGCGGAATTGACCGGAGAAGGCATCAGTTCATGCACTGCACTGGCCTGCACCACGATTAATATAAGGTAAGAATGAATGACTTTTGTTCTATTCGTTATTTCCACGGTTGCATTTGAATAACAGTAAAAAAACAAACAAACTTGTTAATGTAAAGTTTCGGACAAAATGTGGGAGCCCGAAATTGTGTCTACTTTCATCTTACAATCCGGCAACAAATAAACTGCACTGCGAACAAAGTCAACAAAGAAAACATTTTCGTTTCATACTTTTCCGTTATATTCTCTTACAAAGCTAGCTAGCTAGCTGTAACGCTTCGAGGGTTCCTTTGTTCTTGCCGTCGCCTCGGCGCTTGACCCAGACTTTCGCTCTGTAGTTGCTTTTTAGCATAGTACTACAAAAAATTGTAAATCTGTGATATATGATTGATAAACGTAAAGGTAACTGTATAAATGTGTTCAATGACTTTGTTACTTTTAATGATTGGAGAGCACCCGCTTCGATTCGGACTCAATTCAAACTTTACGTTGCACGCTCACCTAACTTTACGTTGCACGCTCACCTAACTTTACGTTGCACGCTCACCTAACTTTACGATGCACGCTCACCTAACTTTACGATGCACGCTCACCTACCTTGCGTTTGCACCTTTTGTCCACACGTAAACTGCGTTTTATTATTTATATATTCGTTTTTCGCCTCTCACTGCTTAAGCCATTAATCTTTCTGGAATTGTTTTTTTAAACAGATGCGACCTCACAAAAGATATTAGCTATGCTGTCAGACCTGACGACAGCTGTTAACGAACTCCGTGAGGAGGTCAGAGCCATCCGCCGTCCCTGCTGCAATGAATCGGTAGATGCTGGGGTTCTGCCTCTGGATTTGCCCTTGCACAACATTGAGGAGCTAAACAATGCAGAGGCAGCTTTTCAATCATAAGAGGCAAATAAGGCAATGGTAAGTATATAAAGGTTATGTACACTTTGTAACTATAAAGTGTAATAGCTGTCAGATGTGATTTAAATACATAACAACGGCCTGTTGATTAAACACACAAGCACTTGCATACACATTTAAGACATGAGACACGCTAATTCCATCTCTTAAAATGTGTCTATAGGTGAGACGCTTTGCCTTGATTGGAGGGACCACACTGGAGGTGCGAGTCCGCCGTGTAATGGCTTATGCCATTACAAACGAGCTGGCCTCGGTACTCAACTGGGCAGGGAAAAAAACCAAGGACCAGACAAAGCAAAAAATGGCATTTAAAGATACAGCGCTCTGCAAATGCATATATGGTGGTAAGTTTTACAGTTTTTTTGCTATATTACTTTGTCTTTCTTAATAACAAGACTTTCATGTCCGGTTAATCTGGAGATGGAGTCTTTGGTCTTTGGCTTGTTTAGTCCTCGAGTTGTAGTTGTACAGCCCGAGGACCCCATGTTTATTTTGTTTTAAAGGATACACGGCACACCATGCTAAGACTTATCACTTATCACAGCTCATAGCTCTTTGGGAATCAAATGCGGCAGTTTGCAGATTTACGCCTGGTGACTTTCATGTTTATCAGCCTAGGAGTTTACATACTGAAGACAATTAACAAGAGCTTATTCATGTGCTCTAATTCACTTTTTTTGTTTGTGTGTGTATTTTTTTCCTAGATGGCCTGACGCAGCAGTTAGGGGCAAACTCTATGTCCAAGTTTGTCTTTGCACAAGCAGTGCAGAAATGGCTCCGATACGCCCCAGATCGTATGGGTATGGGTGGTGCAGGACGCACATCATGTATCCCCATCCCAGAGTAAAAAATTACAAACTTCTGTGAAACATATAAATGTAAATAGGAAACTGTCTTTTAATAAAGTATTTAGCAAACGAAACACGCCTATTGACCTTTTTTTGTTTATTTTTTTTCTCTGTTACATCACATGCAATGCTTTCTTATTTTAGGATATTAATATTGACATGATACATTGTGAGACATTTGTTGTTGTTTTTTTTTTATAAAGGGTGTCCAATTTGAGGAATAAGTACAATTATGTGTTTAGGTGGTTTAAGTATTGATGGAAACATGCAGTAGTTTAGTATTGGTTAAAATACCTATAAAGAAAGATAGATTTCCAGTCATGATTTAACTGTTGTTTTAATAAAAAGCAACTGTGCGAAAGAGGTGGAAAATCAACACCATAGCTCAACAGTGTTTCAATATCAGAATCTGACATTGTTTCAATGTCAGGTTTCAACATTGATTCAACATCAAAACCTGACGTTGTTTCAACATTAAAAAAGGGTGCAAGAGTGACGTTAGGTCAACGTCACACTTCAACGTTGATTCAATGACGTCGCCTGATATTGACTCAACGTTGTTTCAATGTTTCCTTGCTATCTGGGACTTTTTCCTTTGGGAAGGTACCATCTGTGCAGTCTGCAATTTTGTTGAAGAAAGATGTTGAATCTATTTAATTATTCTTGAAAAATAATTTATTTCTGTGCATTTTCCTCCCTGCATCAAATTAAATTTAATTACATCGATTAAGCAACATGAGGTGGGGGGTGTGGGTGGTTCCCTATTTTTTTTTGCTGGGAGTTTGCAACCCTATTAGTTAGGTTGCTTAATATTTCTGCTAAGTACTCTTTAAAATATCAGAATAGGAAGGATGGAGCAGGTTTAATTTTATTAGATTGATATGTGTTGCTGAAATATGAAATATTTTAGGCGCAGTGTATTTTTTACATACAGGTATAACAGAATAGCTTTTTATTGATTAAAAAACACACTATATCGGATTCATATCGGTATCGGCAGATATCCAAATTTATGATGTCGGTATCAATATCGGACATAAAAAAGTGGTATCGTGCCATCTCTAATATTAAGTAATCCAAAGTATTCAGAATACGTTACTCTCATTGAGTAACATAACAGAATACGTTACAGAATACATTTTGGGGCATGTATTCTGTATTCTGTAATGGAATACATTTTAAAAGTAACCTTCCCAACACTGTTGCTAGGCAACCTGGTTGCTAGGCGGTTGCTAGGCAACCTGGTTGCTAGGCAGTTGCTAGGCTAGGCGGTTGCCAGGCAACCCGGTCGCTAGGCAACCCGGTCGCTAGGCAACCCGGTTGCTAGGCAACGTTTCATACAGCTTTGTTTGACAGAAGTGAAGGACAAAATCTTTTGTTCATTTGTGACTGTGAAATCATGATTATTGGGCTTCACTTCTGTACTGAACAGTCATTTAATGAATAACTGGCTTGGTTCAGAATTAATTGTGCGTGTGTCAAAAAAAATCAACACACTGCTTCAGAAGCACTGTGTCGAAGCTTGATTCGTTTGGCCAGAGTCACGTGATCAGTGACGTCCGAAGCTTCATTTAGAACCTAACTGCTTCGGTGTCTGATTCACTGGTTTATAAGGAAGTGAATCATTTGCGGGATTTGTGGAGTGTTTTGATGGTGACAGATAGCAAACCACTGATATTTATACTGAGAGATTTGGAGCGAGCGAGGAATAGAAGAGTTTCTGTCATGTGGGAGTATTTTGAGTTGATTTTGGTCAATCGGGTAGGTTTTCCAGCTTTGTGTTCTTGTTGTTTGCCTTTGTATTTTGCGTGTTTAATTTATCTGAAAATGGGAAAAACTTAAAATGTCAAAAATCTGCTTTTTAAAATATAAATATAATTAAATAACTTTAGAAAGACTCCCATTTGACTCTTTACATTTAATGTTATAAAAAAATATTTTTTATTTTTTAAATAATCTTAAACTGTTAGTCTGCAAAATGTGCAGCAATTTAATTTATTTATCCTCTTTAGCTGATAGTTTGTGAGGCCCAGGTAGACTGTATAACTGCATCTCTACCAGTTTTTCTGCACTCCAGGCTCTTCTGTTCCATGTGAGGGGATTTTCCTTAAGGCAGGAGAAATTATCTCCATGAAAAGAAACAGGTTCGGCCATCGCACAGTGGAACAAATTTTCTTCTTAAATAAAGGTTTAAAAGGGTTACCTTAAATGCATCATGTTGTAATTTGCAAGTTCATAAGCATTTTCAAGCATAGGCCTGACCTGTCTCCCCAATGGGATGTTTGTGTATTGTATGTACAGTCGGCAAGGTCTGTCATCTCGGTTGTGGGCAAAAGACCTGCAACTGACAAATAAAGGCTATCTCATCATCTCATTTTCCCTTTCCAGTTCACAATCAATTCTACCCCCAGGTCAAAAATATGTATAGGAAAATTTCCCTAATATAATATTATTTATAAATATACCCCTCCGGCGATTAACTGAAGTACATGGAGGCGGGACCTCACAGCAGAAGCATACTCCATAATGTGTTGTACCAGGGGCGATTCTAGGATCAGAGCTTTGGGGGGGCTGAGCACCCAGAGAGCTGCTCAGCCAGGCAAGATGGCTTTACTCGTCACGATGAGACTTCTTCCCTGTCTCTGTCAGTCCCTGCATCCTTAAATGTCTCCAGTTGTCCCTAGTTCCCTCTGACTGTCTCCTTGGTGCATTTATGATGAATGATGATCATAGTGAGTAAGATGTAAACTGAGCTCATTTCTTGGACAGAGATTCACTTTTAATGTGTATGTATAATACAATACAGATATATAAAAATACACTCCAAAAATAGAGTCCTTGAAATGTACAAATCTAGAAAATATTGATAAAAAATTATAAAAATGGAGGCAACTTTGCCTATGTGTCATGATTCTGGGTCTTTTGACCCAGCGTTTTAAGTTTGAGTTTATTTTGTTCATTAGGTTATCTAAGTTCATTTGTTTATTAGATTGCCCTTGTGTGTCCAATCCCTGTTAAGTCTCCCTTGTCCTTCATGTGCTTCATGTCTGTGTTTCTTATGTTGTCATGTTTGCGTTTCATTATGTTTCCCATTTTATTTTGAAAGAGGTCCTGTGTTCCTGCATTTTTTTTTACTCTTCCCCTGTGGCGTTGTTATGTTCATGTTGTGTCTACTGTGCCTTTCTGTTCCATGTTTCAGGTCCCTATGTTCTGTCTCCCCAGTCTGTTAAGTTTACATGTCTTGAGTTCCGTCAGTGTGTTTCCTGTTTTACTTTCACACCACTCCACGCCAGCAATAAAGCTGAGTTTACTTTTTGTCTCTGCGAGTTTGGGTCCTACTCTTGCCTGCACACAGCCGTATTGTGACACTATGGTACAATGTACACAATGTATGAAAAGATCTTTACTGCAGATACTACTATGGCTCTGCAGATTTTTTTCTTTTATTTTAACCTATGTTGCCTCACCTTGAGGTTGGCAAATCAGTTTTGGTGAACTATCTCAAACAGTTTAACAGTTTCTGTTGTGCCTGTCACTATTCCCTGTGTGTTTTCTTACCTGGTTCTTCCTGACCTTGTACTTTCTCCTCATGTTCCCCTCTTTCCTCCTCTCTCCCTCTTTGGACTGACAATCATACACAAATAGATTGTATTCAATTAGATGAAAAAATTACATTAATATGAAAAAAATATATTATTAAGATCACTAATAAAAAAAAGTCCTCTTACAGTTTACTTTCAACCAAAAGGCAAATAACCAAACCACATGAACATCTAATAAAAGATATAAATATTGAAACACTGATCCAACATTATCCTTTATTGACGGATCATTTGTTCTTACACTTTTACCTGAATGTTGTTCCTGGGTTTAATATCGGCACATGCACATATGACAAAATAACCAACTTCTCTCATTCCATTTCAAACAGGACAGTGGCAACAACAGTAGGCTACGGACAAGTTTTAGATTTTAAATAGGCTGCATAAATTTCAGTGGGAGCAACAGGACGGTCAAATGTTGCTGATTTTACTACAGAGCAGGACTGATTGTAGGGCAGCAAACATCGTCGGAAAACACGTTTTCAACACTGCAGGTTACCTGGGTGTAATGTTTCTCAGCTAAAAGGAAACATGGTCTGACTCCTACCTAAATATATAAAGAGCAACTGAAGGTTAAATGCAGTTAACATGTCCTGTTTTAAGCCAGGCACTTACACCTCCGCTCCGCTGCGTCTAAGCTACCTTCGCTCTGGCAGCAAGGGGCTAGAGCCAGAGTAGGGGAGAGGCGTGTGACAGCAAAGAAATGATTGCTCAAATATAAGTTACCTTACTTTTTCTATGAAGTTTATATGTTTGTAAAAAATAAAGTAAATCATCTGCTCTAAACAGGTTTAAATAGACTCAAGTTTCCTTTTATAATTTTCTTGAAAACATGTTTTTGGGGTGTTTTGCAAAACTTTGAGTTTCCTCAGTTACCCACTTTTTCACTTCACTTTAAAAAACTTGCAGATCTGGCATATTGATCTCAGGTTTGATAGTGTATCTGTGGACAGTCAGCTTAAAGAAGAATTTGCAAAGTTCATTGTATTTATTTAAGATAATTTTTGACAGTCACAGCTGTGGCACATAAATTATTTTTATAAGACATTTATCACAGACTATAGACTGACAGGACTACGAGAAACACCTTTTAGTTATTGTTCCTTTTTAGTCGTCTAAAAAAATGTTAATATAAAAGCATAGGTTTATCTGTTTTAAAGACACAGATAATTTAAGACACAATTACACAAGTATATTTCAAGAAGACATTGTAAGCAAACATTTAGGGGCTGTCGTTTCACATGTTGCTCCTCCTATCAAGCGTTAGAGTCACCTTCCAGGTTTCCAGGTCACTTACTCAGTATATGTACTTGGACTTAACAATACATTACATTACAATACATTAAAAATGTTTATTTCTAGACATATAGCACTGACTGGAGTTCATAATTTGAAGCATTAAAAGTCGGATTCTGTAACAAAAAAATAAATGATTGTGATTGTTGATTTCTTGCTAGTTATTAACTTTTACCATTGCATTTACCATCATTGCAGCTTCTGATGATTTCTTTGATTTTAATATTTGTCCAGAGCTTCATCTATAATAACTGTAAGGTTAACAGTACTCTTGTCTGAATTATCTCTGTGTTTATGTGTGTGTGAGGGAAGACTCTCTAACAGAGTCCCAAAAGTCCAACACATGTTATCCTGTTTTTAGAGACATAATTTGTGCAGCATATACAGAATCTAACCAAACATTAAAGGATTATTCAGGCTTCTAATCTCTCTAATTTATTGTGTTTTACAATGATGGACATGGTCGTCCATACAGAAGATAATCAGTATTAAGACATCAGTCACAGCTGAATTTCTTTTTAATCTTGCATTAGTCCCACTTGTCCAGCAGATGTCCTTGTTATGTCTTCTGCACATCTTGCTTGTTTGTACGTCTCAACCATGCTTTGACCAGATCATTCAGCCTTCCTTCTTTTATTTAAAACTATGAACCATTTAATCCAGTAGACCATCTTGTAGTGGCGTTATTGCAGCCTTCAACGTGTCATTTTCAGATGGTTGTTTGTTCTGCTTTTTTTCCCCCTTTAGCTTGTGTCACTTTGTGGCTGTATCTTCATCTCCCTGTTTTAATTTTGATGCTGTTTGCAGTCATTAAAATCTCCTTTTTGTTTTTTTGTTTTTTTAATTTTTTTTTGCATCTAACATTTCCAGCTCTAAATGTTAACTAGAAAAGAGTAATAATTAGGCAGAACCCCTTGAAACTCACTTAAAAGTATGTGAAGACAAGATTCCCACTGGTGAAAAAAAACAAAATGAAAAAACAAACAAAAAAAACAACAACAATTAGGGAACAGTAAAATCCAATCTCTACAGCCTTAAACAACAAATAATAGTAATAAAATAATATCTAAACCACAGAGAGGAGTATACACTAGAGCAGGAGTGTGGAACTCCAGACCTTGAGGGCCGGTGTCCTGCAAGTTTTAAATATCACCCTGGGTCAACACACCTGAAACAAATGATTAGTTCATTATCAGGCTTCTGGAGAACTTCAAGACATGTTGGCTGTATCCCAATTCAGGGTCTGCAGCCTTAAAGTACGCAGCCTTAACGGTCCACAAGTGCCGCGTACTCAAAGACCACTAAGGCCGGAAGTGAGAGGCTTGTGAAATGGGACGTCTAGCCAACGTTGCTAGGCAACCCGATTGCTAGGCAACCCGGTTGCTATGCAGTTGCTAGGCAGTGTTGGGGAGTAACGGAATACATGTACCGCCGTTACGTATTTAAAATACAAAATATGAGTAACTGCATTCCGTTACAGTTACCGTTTAAAAAGGTGTTATTTAGAATACAGTTACTTTGTTGAAATAAATGGATTACACAGCTGTACTTCCCTGTTTCATATTGTGGCGGGTCAGGACTGTTTGGGTTTTGTTTGACAGCTACGTTCTGTTGTTCCAGGTGGCAGCATTACGGTTGCCATGGTTACATGGTGACACTCTCTCTTTGCGTGTTTCCTGGGTGAGAGAGGACTTTTTGTTGTTGTTGTGCTAAGCTAATAGGCAGAATGCTACAGGTATAGCTCTAAAGAATGTAGCATCATAGGCAGTGTAGTCCGTGCTGCAGGGAGAATGGACTGCCCTTCATGTTATGTGTCTGTGAGTGAGGGAGGGAGAAAAAGGACCAGTTGTAAGTAAGCTATTAAGACTCGACTGTACACCGTGTTCGTGTTTTCCTCCAAAAACAATAAGTTCCGTTGGAGCAGCCTTTCAACGCCTCTCTCTGTCTCTCGCTAGCAAAGTTGACCCAGACAACAAAGTAAAGCTAGTTTTCGGCTACGAGCCCGACACAGAACCCACCATATTAGCCAGAGGTCCCTTTACTACGGTTTGGAGCCGCGGACCTTCAGTAACAGTAATAAATCACAGCAATAGTACATTCATGTAGTTGTAAACAGCATGATAATATATTAAGTAATCCAAAGTATTCAGAATACGTTATTCTCATTGAGTAACGTAACGGAATACGTTACAGAATACATTTTGGGGCATGTATTCTGTATTCTGTAATGGAATACATTTTAAAAGTAACCTTCCCAACACTGTTGCTAGGCAACCTGGTTGCTAGGCGGTTGCTAGGCAACCTGGTTGCTAGGCGGTTGCTAGGCTAGGCGGTTGCCAGGCAACCCGGTCGCTAGGCAACCCGGTTGCTAGGCAACGTTTCATACAGCTTTGTTTGACAGAAGTGAAGGACAAAATCTTTTGTTCATTTGTGACTGTGAAATCATGATTATTTATTATTATAAATCTGCTTTTTAAAATATAAATATAATTAAATAACTTTAGAAAGACTCCCATTTGACTCTTTACATTTAATGTTATAAAAAATATTTTTTATTTTTTAAATAATCTTAAACTGTTAGTCTGCAAAATGTGCAGCAATTTAATTTATTTATCCTCTTTAGCTGATAGTTTGTGAGGCCCAGGTAGACTGTATAACTGCATCTCTACCAGTTTTTCTGCACTCCAGGCTCTTCTGTTCCATGTGAGGGGATTTTCCTTAAGGCAGGAGAAATTATCTCCATGAAAAGAAACAGGTTCGGCCATCGCACAGTGGAACAAATTTTCTTCTTAAATAAAGGTTTAAAAGGGTTATCTTAAATGCATCATGTTGTAATTTGCAAGTTCATAAGCATTTTCAAGCATAGGCCTGACCTGTCTCCCCAATGGGATGTTTGTGTATTGTATGTACAGTCGGCAAGGTCTGTCATCTCGGTTGTGGGCAAAAGACCTGCAACTGACAAATAAAGGCTATCTCATCATCTCATTTTCCCTTTCCAGTTCACAATCAATTCTACCCCCAGGTCAAAAATATGTATAGGAAAATTTCCCTAATATAATATTATTTATAAATATACCCCTCCGGCGATTAACTGAAGTACATGGAGGCGGGACCTCACAGCAGAAGCATACTTCATAATGTGTTGTACCAGGGGCGATTCCAGGATCAGAGCTTTGGGGGGGCTGAGCACCCAGAGAGCTGCCCAGCCAGGCAAGATGGCTTTACTCGTCACGATGAGACTTCTTCCCTGTCTCTGTCAGTCCCTGCATCCTTAAATGTCTCCAGTTGTCCCTAGTTCCCTCTGACTGTCTCCTTGGTGCATTTATGATGAATGATGATCATAGTGAGTAAGAAGTAAACTGAGCGCATTTCTTGGACAGAGATTCACTTTTAATGTGTATGTATAATACAATACAGATATATAAAAATACACTCCAAAAATAGAGTCCTTGAAATGTACAAATCTAGAAAATATTGATAAAAAATTGTCACAGTCTGTCCTATGTTAATGTTTCTAGTTTTGCTTCCCTTGTCTCGTCCTGCCTAATTACTCCCAGCTGTGCTCTCCTCCTGTGGCTCATTCCCCCTCGTTATCCCTCAGTGTATTTAAGCCCCATGTTTCTCTTTGTAAGTGTTGCGTCCTCCCTCATAGCTGTGTGATTTTTCCCTCTGGTGCCTTGTGCTTTAGTTTTCCTGGTTTAGTTTTGTATTGTTTTTCGTGTCCCACTCCACGCCAGCAATAAAGCTGAGTTTACTTTTTGTCTCTGCGAGTTTGCGTTTGGGTCCTACTCTTGCCTGCAAACAGCCGTATTGTGACACTATGGTACAATGTACACAATGTATGAAAATATCTTTACTGCAGATACTACTATGGCTCTGCAGATTTTTTTCTTTTATTTTAACCTATGTTGCCTCACCTTGAGGTTGGCAAATCAGTTTTGGTGAACTATCTCAAGCATTTTAACAGTTTCTGTTGTGCCTGTCACTATTCCCTGTCTGTTTTCTTACCTGGTTCTTCCTGACCTTGTACTTTCTCCTCACGTTCCCCTCTTTCCTCCTCTCTCCCTCTTTGGACTGACAATCATACACAAATAGATTGTATTCAATTAGATGAAAAAATTACATTAATATGAAAAAAATATATTATTAAGATCACTAATAAAAAAAAGTCCTCTTACAGTTTACTTTCAACCAAAAGGCAAATAACCAAACCACATGAACATCTAATAAAAGATATAAATATTGAAACACTGACCCAACATTATCCTTTATTGATGGATCATTTGTTCTTACACTTTTACCTGAATGTTGTTCCTGGGTTTAATATCGGCACATGCACATATGACAAAATAACCAACTTCTCTCATTCCATTTCAAACAGGACAGTGGCAACAACAGTAGGCTACGGACAATTTTAAGTTTTAGATTTTAAATAGGCTGCATAAATTTCAATGGGAGCAACAGGACGGTCAAATGTTGCTGATTTTACTACAGAGCAAGACGGATTGTAGGGTAGCAAACATCATCGGAAAACACGTTTTCAACACTGCAGGTTACCTGGGTGTAATGTTTCTCAGCTAAAAGGAAACATGGTCTGACTCCTACCTAAATATATAAAGAGCAACTGAAGGTTAAATGCAGTTAACATGTCCTGTTTTAAGCCAGGCACTTACACCTCCGCTCCGCTGCGTCTAAGCTACCTTCGCTCTGGCAGCAAGGGGCTAAAGCCAGAGTAGGGGAGAGGCGAGCTGGAACAAACCAAAAATGGGCTAAAATCGCCCCTGGGCAGTATCATCAGAAGACATAGCATACATTTTCACTGCTATGCAGATGACACCCAGCTCTATCTATCTATGAAGCCAGATAACACACACCAATTAGTTAAACTGCAGGAATGTCTTAAAGACATAAAGACCTGGATGGCCGCTAACTTTCTGCTTCTTAATTCAGATAAAACTGAGGTTATTGTACTTGGCCCTGAAAATCTCAGAAATATGGTATCTAACCAGCTCTAAAATTAGAAATGTCTCAGAGTGACGCTGAAAAAACTAGTTTTGCATTGATTACTTCCAGGCTGGACTACTGTAGCTGATTATTATCAGGAAGTCTTAAAACTCCCTGAAAAGCCTTTAATTAATCCAAAATGCTGCAGCAAGATTACTGACAGGGACTAGAAAGAGAGAGCATATTTCTCCTGTGTTGGCTTCCCTTCATTGGCTCTCTGTTAAATCCAGAATTGGATTTAAAATCCTGCTCCTCACATACAAGATGAAGTGCGCTCATGCACACAGGTACACACACTATCTTGGGCTGCCTCTAAAAATATCTTGTATTATCAGTACTGTGTGCTGTTCAGTAACATTGCCACTGTTATTTATGCATATGTTGGTTTTTGCTATGGTTTCTCTGCTGTTTTCTTTTTCTTTTTTTTCTCAATAGGTGCAGAAGCATTTCTCCTCTTTCAGCCTTTCAGTCATATTCTCTAATGAAATATGACTATCAAGTGGACCATAATAGTACCTTATATACACTTGTTACAATCAAGGTATACAAGGTATAACCAAGACCACAGAGGGTGCCACTTGTGTCTGCTAAAAACAGACAGCTGAGTCTACACTTCCCAAGGGATCAGCAAAATTAGACAGTAGAAGACTGGAAAGTGTTGCCTGGTCTGACATGTCTTCCTGCTGTAAAATTTGGGTAGTAGGGTCAGAATTTGGCATCCTGCCAAGTATAATGCTGTTGTTCACACTAGACAGCAGACAGGTCAGTAGTCACTGTAAAATCTAATTAGTTCGCAGAACTAAAAAAAACCTATGCAAACTCGTTGCCTCGAAAAATTGAGTAAAGCTTACTTAAGACGGCTAATTTATGGCAACTTATTGATTTTGAATATGCATTGTGTACTCGGTGACCTTTAGCTTGCCAAATCAAAATATGCTAGCTTCATAAGGAATTTAAATCTAATTGTCCACTATAAAATATTATTGTATTAAAGCAACTCGAAACTGCCTACTTTTTTGTTCCTTGTTTCATCATTTTGAAAATTTTCAATATAAATGTTCAAAATCGTGTTGAAAATTTGTCGATCAAATATAACACTGCAGGGCAGGCTATAACACAGGCTACAACAATAACACTACAATATTTTATGTGTTTCTCAAAGGTTAAAAGCCCAAAGGCTAAACAGCAATTTTGTAGTCCTTTCCAGATTTTAAATTTAAAAAATCTGGTTGAGAAAATATGCAAATAATATGGGCACAAAATATGCACTTATGCAATATAAGTTCTATTTTTTTTGGGGGGGGGGCATGAACCCTCATGTGTACTTTTGGGGTAGGAAAATCAAACATTTATATGTCATCAGGCATCCCAAGAAAAATCCAAACCAGTGTTTGTTGCAGAAGTAGTTTTATTTGTAAGTGAACTTCATTTCAAGGCATCAATTTTTCCAGGCTTTAAATCAAGGTTGCACTCTCAGTCAGTGTTGCATTTGAGCATGTGATCTCCACATGATGAGAGATACCATGTGTGAGCTATTCTGGGTTATCTCACATAAACCCTGTGAAATACAGCATCTGGTCATTCAGGTGGAAAAATCAGAGAGGGTCCCATAATAATGCATAAATGTACTTCAGATTACTTTGATGGAAATTACATTATTTCTCAAGGCAAATTCCATATACAAAAACAGCTTATAACATATATGTTATGAGCTTTGATGCTTTTTATGTGTTAAAGCTCTGTGTGATAACCAAATGTAGTTTCCATTGAAGAGAAAAAAACTGGAGATGTTTATCCTTAAATAGATTGATGCATATTTTTTTTAAAAAAGGGATTCAAATATAACTTCAATCATATAAATACATAATTAATTAAGATAACACCTCAAAAAGAACACTGGTGTGTTTTGCATAAAAGGTGCAATTGTGATGAAGTGACATGACTTATGGGTCTGGGTAATGTGAGTGCTGCTTTCGGATTGTTTGAGTGAATTTGTAATTTATTATTTTCTTTTAACTGCACACACACTTAAACAACATAAAGGCCATGTGCTCCTTTGTGGTATGCCTGGCATTCCTAATAGCACACAACTCACAACAATAACACAAAAGACTGCTTTCAAACAAGGTCTCACGGCTGGTGTGTCGGTGTATGCCGGCATAGACTGGTCCCAGCACCACACTCAGCCACATAGGCCACTCAGCCTCAAGGGAAGAAAACTTTAATAATCAATGAACAGCAGCTGTACCTACCAGCTCCACCTGGCACTGCTCTCTGAACTCCCTCAGCCACCTCTCTTTATGCAGCTGAGGAAAACTACAGCCCACTACCACACAGGCTCACTGGCTGACTTAGGTTGGGGAACCAGCCTGTTTTGTTGTTGCAGTTGTAAGCTTCAAATAACAGCAAAACTCACAAGGTGTGTAATGTGTAATGCACCAGTGTGACTTGAGATAGTGAGCTCCAACTCATCACATGCTGACACTTCTATACACGTCATTTTTCAACGTGCGGGACAAATGTTTCAAAGAAATGTTGGCTTAAGCCAAGGCAATTTTTAAAAAATTTTAACCAAGCAGTTTTCTTGCCTTTCTTCAGATACAAAAGTAATCACTGAGTGACAATAAAGTGGAAAGCATCAGCTCTTAATTTGTCATTTAAAACACCATCTCTCACTCTTATTTTTATTGAGTGTCATTTGCTAACACGATAATTTGTTCCAATGTTGCAATAGTTGGTGCTTCAATCCAAAGGACACTTTTTTTGGACTGACATGAATCTACAAAGCCATGAAGCTAAATCCAAGATGAAGCCAGTGGCTGGACTCCTTCATGCAGTGGAGTCACTGCAGTTTGACATGGTCTCAACAGAGGGTGGTACTAGTTTTCATCCTGCACTAGTACTGCAGAACATTGGTCATCAACCAGATTGGCAGGCATACATTTATGTTATCCATCCATCCATCCATCAGAAACAATAGGTCAGGAGGAGTCTGCGAGTGGTTAACCCCAGGAGAGCCTGAAGGCCTCCACTATCATTCCCATCCCCCCAAAAACTAGTATAGACAGCCTCGATGACTACAGACCTATAGACCTCACATCTGAAGTCATGTAGTGCTTTGAGCAGATAGTGTCAGTGTCAGCACATCAGAGACGATCTACCCTACCCCCTCGACCCCCACCAGTTTGCTTACAGAACAAATCAGTCCACAGAGGATCACCATCACCCTTCACACAGTGCTGAGCCTTCTCGAGAACAGGGAGAGCTATGTGCAGATACTCTTTGTGGACTATAGCTCAGTGTTCAACACCATAATCCCAGACATCATCACCAAAAAACTGGACCATCTTCATATTCCCCCTGTCACCTGCTCCTGGATCAAAGACTTCTTCACCAACCAGCCTCAATCAGGCCTACTCAGTCCCCACCTTTCCCCTCCCCTGATACTCAGTACCAGATCTACTGCACACTTATGAGTGCACACCAACCCACACAACAAATGCTCTTTACATCACTGGGGTTTGGCTCATCTCTGATGGAGATGAGACAGTGACAGGGCGGAGGTAGAACTTGTCCCGCTGGTGCTCAGAAAATAACCTGAAACTGAACGTCCTTAAAACAAAAGAGTTTAGGAGGCACAGGTAGGTCCACTCCCCAATTATTATAAATTGAAAACAGGTGGAATCTGTCTCCAACTTCAGATTTCTGGGCACCCACATGTCCACCAATCTCACCTAGACCCACAACCCCAAGGCACAGCAGTGGCTACACTTCCTCTGTGTCCTGAGAAAGAACAATCTGGACCAGAAGCTGGTGCTGGCCTTCTACACTTCCTCAGTGGAGAGTGTGCTCTCCTACTGCCTGGGTGTTTGATACGCAGGGCCCACAACTGAGAACAGGTTGCACAGAGAGTAATTAACACCAAGTTGTTCACAAGCCAGTCAAGATACAATTGCTCCAGCGACTTATGGGTGTGCCAGAGAAAGGCATCCTAATCAGGTGCCCAAACCACCTCAACCACCACCATGCTGCAGCCCATTAGAATCAACATGAAGTGTGTGGAAAACGTGTCCAGCTTCAAGTTCCTGGGTGTGCACATAGACACAGACCTCCAATGAAGCTCAAACACCTCGGCAGTAGTAAAGAAGCCCCGACAGCGTCTCCATTTTCTGAAAATCCTCAGAAAAATGGACCTGAAGAGGGAGCTGCTGATCGTCTCGATTGAAAGTGTGATGGCATATGGCATCTCTGTATGGTTCTCTAGCTGCACCGCGGCACACAAAAAGGCACTTCAGCGGGTCATTAATATGGCCAAAAAAATCATTGGTCATCCTCTTCCCTCCCTGAAGGACCTGTACAGCACTCGCTGTCTCAAGAAGGCACACAGCATCCTACGGGACTGTACACACCCAGGACACCGGATGTTTAAGCTGCTGCCGTCTGGCAGGAGATTCAGGCTGCTGAGGTCCCGAACAAACAGACTCAAGGACAGCTTTTACAACAGGGCAATAGCCCTAATCAATGCTAACAGTTGACCTATTTTTTTTTTTTTGATATAATAATATTAATGTGCAATAAACATTCACTCATTCTTTCATTCATTAAGCCATTCCTATTTTTTGCTCATACCTTTCTTGCACTTTTTTTTTTTTAAATTAAAAGTTACTGTGTTTTCTTGCTTTTAGTTGCGCTTAGTGCCAACGTTGGACAGTTTCCAATTTTGTTGTACTATTGTGCTAGGTATGAATGGGCAATGGCAATAAAGAGTTATCTTAACTGCCTACTTTCGATGTGGAGAAGCAATGGCTCTACTCTGCACCAGCATTTAATCTCCCGGTTTAAATTTTTATAAGTCCCACTTTTTTAATGGCGTAGTTAGCATTCATGTGAATTGAATGCAGTTTCTCTCTCAAGTTCAGGACATGGTGCTGAAGTTTCCTTCAAGCACCTTGAGAACTTCTCTATAAGAACAAAAATCCAGTGGAGGCCTGGAGCTCCAGCTGTGGGGAGGTGAGGGTACTTTAGTTTAGGGGGTGCCACAGTCCCCCCTGCCATATCCCCTTAGAGCTCAACCACCTCTAAAGGTGCTGTCAGTTTATTACCGACTGTGTCATCAGCTGCTGACATACATATGGGTGCTGCTACTAGTGAGTTACCATCATCAAGTTAACAACACAATTTTTTTTCTCATTTTAAAAGCTGTGCCCTTCACTGTGGTTGGGTGTATTTAGCACTTGGGATTGCCCAAACAACAATAACCACAGACTCTTCTTTGAAAACGTGATGCAATTGCTGCCATGTTGATGCCTGCTGGTGTGGTCAAAATGTATGTGTGGCCATCATGTTCCAAAAAGTGACTACTTGAGAGAATTAAAGCTGAGTAACCTGTGCATAGGTGCTCTGTCACTTAACTCCACCTCCAATGGTCCCTGAACCAGTATGCCCTACCTCTCTGATGGTAGTTGGGCAAAAACCACACCCCACTTTGACATAAAGGAAAGGCCACAACAGTTAGTTCACCTAGATATCAGGCTGCTGCTAAGCAAAGATGAAGCTCCTTGTTGTCCTTGTACTCTGTGTGACCCTGGTTTTCAGCAGTAAGTCATTTCTTTCTTTTCTTTTTTTTAAACTTTTTTGCTGCTACACTGCATTAAAAGGTAAAGGTACGTGACAGAACCAGACTCTTGATAATAGTTGATACCAAAAACATGTGCATTTGCCATTATTAGAGTTTGTGGAAAGCTATTAGTATCAGTATTTATTTTCTTGTAAGGGCAGGTGTGGTGAGAGTTACAACTCTCAGAACGAGTGTCCCTGTAACTCCCTGTGCCCCCAGTACAACAACTGCTGCAACGACTACAACGAACTCTGTTACAGTAAGACCAAAATATGTGTTGTGAGTAGCTGACCCCACCTCACGTGCCGGATGGTGTCTCTACACTACTAGCTGTTCAGTTTGCGTTCTACAAAATCTTCCACTACCAGCCCCTCTGTTGCAGACATCTGGTTGCTTTCACACGGCTAACGAGTTCCAACAAGCAGCAAGACAGCGAGCTGTGGGGGTCTGTGTCCCAAAATCTGAATTTCTCAAACTATTCTTTGTGTCAGTAACATCATAGCTAGATCACTAATTACATTTTTGTAATTGTGGGGCTCTTTGAATGCATAAGAGTTCTATCAAAAGTGGGTACTCTGCTATTTTTATTAATTTATTTAATTTATTATCTGTCATAGATAAATAAATAAATAAATAGCAAATTGTATCTCTGAAACTCTCTCATAATTCATCTCAGCACCCTTTTATTTATCTTGGAGGGCTGACCTTTAGGTTCAGGACCTCTGGACTAAACAACAAACTTTATGTAAATTATTTAAGTGTAACTGTGCTTTGACCACTTATATTTTAGAGTAAATTTTCTTTTATAAATTGACACAGAGTCATGAAGCTTTTCATCGTGATCCAGATGCAGAATGAGAACTAATTTTCTTTATAATTTCTTAATTTCTTTCTTTTGACATATTATAGTTGTAATGTAGTATTTTTATATTGTGCCACACTTCCATATTTTGCTACTTTTTTTTTTGCCTAAAATAATCGAAACACTTTTTATTGGTTTGTGGTGCCAGCAACTCATGGGCAAAGCTTTTTTTTGTTTTAGTATATGTCCAGCAGGTGTCATTGTTGGGCTAGTCCCTATAATGAACGGAGATTAAAAAGGCTCATTTTGTTCTTTCCCTAACTGCATTTGTTGCCTCTATGTTGAGTATAATCCAGTGGTGGAAGATGTATTTTGATACATAAAAGTAATACTAGAGTACAAATATACTCCAGTTCTCATTGTGGAAAGTTGATGTCTGATGTGATGTCTGACTCAAGCAGAGTTAAGTTGGACTATTTCACACACTGTTTTAACTTAACTTAGACTTATTTACTTTCCTGTTATCTGTACTCTGACGTCTCCAATAACACACATATGTGCATGTATTTTGTAGGTGTGGATGGTGTGGTAACTGATGCAGAGATCAAGTCTATCTCTGAGAGACTTTATTCTCTGGACTCAAACAAGGCTTCAGCCTCAGACTTGGTCATTGACCCTCAGGCTCTGGTGCCCGACTCTCAGACCAGCTCTGAGACAGATCGCTCCTCGAAGCCGTGAGAAAAGCCGTTTTATCAGCACAGCAATCTCTCGCTACATAGCAGTTTTTCTATGTCCTAAATCTTTTTTTCCTGCTTTCAGCTTGTTCAGCTACCTGAATGAGAATGCTCTCTTTTCCAAGCCCACCTACGCTGCTCTGCTGTCTGTGCTGGACAACTACAACAGGATGACTGGACAGGCAGAGAACTTCAGCTCACAGCAGCTGGCTGAGCAGGACAAGTTTGTCAGGGAAACTATGTCCAACACTCAGCTGGGACAGGAGCTGTTTGCTTTTCTCTACAACAAGGGTAAAACATTTCTATGCATGATATTTCACCTTCACGCATCCTCAGCAATACTTGAAGGTTGGGTACGGTTATCCTCATGTGTTTTCAATGTCTGTGTTTATATCTTAAGGCATTTACAAATCAGAGGAAGACTTCATTCAGGACCTGAAGATGATGTGGTTTGGTCTGTACTCTCGCAACAACAACCAGCTGGACTCCAGCGGGTTTGAGCACATCTTTGCAGGTTCGGAGAGAGCAGATTTCTTTTGAACATCTCATTTATTTGAAAACATATTCTCTTTTTTTTACTATTTTAAAACCACATTCTCTAACAGGAGAGATCAAGAAAGGAAAGGTCTCCGGTTTCCACAACTGGATCCAGTTTTATCTTCTTGAAAAAAGTGGAAAGCTAAACTACTACAGCCACAGCTTCAATGGGCCTGTAAGCACCGGTGATAAAAATCCTAAAATACTCTTTTAATTTACAAAGGGCACTGCATTCATTTTTTTTCTTTCTTGCTTCAGTGGACTACATTTCCTGATGTCTTGGGGATGCAGTTCATGTGGGACGGCTACTACAAGCAGGTTGGCTCTGCGGTCATTGGCTGCAGCCCGGAATTTGACTTTGCCATTTACAGCCTCTGCTACATCACTCGTCCTGGAAAACAGTGAGTAAATGTTCACATCCTGTGACGCCTTATCGAACGTGGATCTGTTCTAATTTCTGCTGTCTATCATCATCCTTAGGTGTCATCTGAGCGTGGGAGGGAACACGCTCATTATTCAGACTTACACCTGGGATAATTCCTCCTATGGAGATGGGAAGAAGTTTATTGGCTCGGCCTATCCCGCATCCCCTTAAGGACTGACATTTCCCCCTAAACAATAAACAAATTGCAGCAGAGCTGCCTGCAAGTGTTTCATTGCACTCATTATATAATTGTTTTGAAATCATTTTCCCAATAGTAGCATTTAAGTTCAAGTTCCCAAATTGAAAGATGTAATGTGATGTAAATTTGTCACAACATTCCCTACATCCTGTATTAAAACAATACAGAGCAATAAAGAAAAAAAAAAACTTTATCTCCTAATGATGGTTTCTTTCTGATTATCTAGTTGCGTAAACAAAACTGTAAACCAGCAATTAATCTGCAGTGAAACCTTTCAGAGAAGTCTCTCGGAGCATGAGAATGTGGCGATCTCCCAGGGGCACGATCAAGCTGTGCCTAATGGGGCAAAAAATGGGCGTTTACACACCGTGAGCGGGCACAACGCTGACACTAACCGTTCAGTCATAAGAGCGTGTGCACACTTGACACAATTGCTTATTGTCTTATGTAAGAGCAAAACAAAAAAACAGAAAACAAAATGCAGTCTTTTGCAGTATGAACTATAGAAACAAAGAGACATTAACAGATCTTGTTCTGCTTGACCTGCTCTGAACAGTAACCACCAGCTAAACCTGTTCTTATCAGCTGTCCATAAAGCTGCCAGTGTGTATAACTCCCCAGTGTGTGGGGTTAAGAATGTGTGTGTGTGTGCGAGTGTGTGTGCATTTCTGCCTTTATAAATGGATGTGTATGTGTGTGTCCAGCTGGTATGGGGGTTGATTTTACTCTTTCACTCATCTAGGGTGACTAACAGGATAAATTCTGGTCTGCCGACAGAACAGGGGGGACACACTTGCTGCCCTGTTTAAAGAAAGTATTACAGGAGGTGGATCTGCCACTGATCCCATTGTCCACCAGTCTGTGTGCATTCATGCAAAACAAGAGCACAAGACCAGTCAGTCCGCAGAAAAACTCAGCCTTCAGCAATTCATCTGATTTAGGCCTCACATGTAGTCAAAGTGCTGCAGCAACATGACAATAAAGTTCGCCCAGGGAAGAATTTCTCTTGCTATTTTGTCAGACCATATTACATTTTCTTTGCTGGTGGCTCTGGAAATTAGAAGAGTAAATCTCCTCTCTTTTCACTCTGCCCTCTTTTTTAAGCCCCAGTGGAATCAAATTAAATCACAGTGGGGCAAATAAAAGGGGGAGAAAAAAAAGATTCAATTGTTTCTTTTGTCACTCACACAACTTCATAATCAAATTATAGCTGGCCACCCGCCAGCGTGTCCTCGTATCTCCCTCAAATGGGCTTCTCCTGGCAGATCTCGTGAGCCACCTGACTTTTGTTTTGTAATTATATTATCCCGCTCTCTCTTTCGCATGTTGCGGCTAATGGCTGAGCGGGCTAGCCCAGCTGCACACGCAGAAACAAAGCTGCTTATGGGGGCCAGACAATGGGCCTGTGGAAAAGGGACGCCTGAAGGCGGTCAGCCAATGAGCACGCTCAACAGGGGGCCAGCAGGGGGTTTAGGAAAGGGTTAAGGGGGTTTAGGGTTCAGCCACAGGGAGAGGAGGAGGAGGGGAGGGGTGTGTATTTTACCCAGTGGTGGGGTCCATCAGTGAGATGGTTAGTAGAAAGACACATGGTCACCATCACCCCTGTCTCCCCAGGGTCGATCCTGGGCTGGAGGGAGGTTCAAGTTTGGCTTAGAAGACTGGCCATTTCTAAAGTTGATGGGGGACCATGAAATACAGAACAACATTCATTCTCTGGTGTTGTTTTGTACGTTTTCCAAACAATTTGAAGACCGTATTGTTATTGCGTTACCACTGGTATAGATGTTGAAATGGATACTGACATGTGCAAAGTGAGAGATACAATCTCAGTGCACCGATACAACCTACGGCCATATCAAATTACATGCGAGGCTACTGCTCATATGGAGAAAAAAACTTTTTAAAGGCTACACATGGGCTCTATCCTCATCCCCAAACACGAGAACACACACAAACACACTGTCTTCATGCTGTAGCGCTGGCATCTCTCTAAGGAATTCCAGTATGACAGATGGACAAAACCCACTTTCCCCACTGTCACACACAGAAACTCTGGGGATTCAAAGGAAGGTCATGTTTGTGTGTGTACTGAAGTGAAGTTTTATCTGTCCTTCTTTTTTTTTATTATAACAAATTCCCGTCTCATACCTAGAGAAGGTGAGGAGTCCTCTGAGCATGCAAACATGCTGAGTGGGCTGAGCAGCCAGTTGAGAATAGATGAGCATCTGAGCCACAGACTGTTAAAATATGATATATGTTCAAGGAAAGACCATCTGCAGCAGGACTTCATCATGTGTGGCCAGCACACAGGGATCAGGGGACATCATGGCATACATACGAGCACCACTTGTCGAACATAAAGATCGGAAAAACTGCAAGTAGGTTGCATTTAAATAGAATTATTAACAGGCTAGAAAAGAGAGAAGTTTTTAAAGTTTGGATCAAAGCTCTTAGAAGAATAATGAATAAAATTTATTCTGCTAGGTTGTTACAAAATGTTTTACAAGCATATGCAACGGGGACACGAGGCCTCAGCTATCATATTCCCCTGCCGGTTCCACTCTGGGGATGTAAGAGACCCAGCTCTGCTATTCCCATCTCAGGCTGCAGGTGTGGAATAGGACAGGAAAAGACGCAGGGGGAGGAGCATGGGGCAAGGTGGTCGACTTGGGAATGAATATAAAGTGAAAGCACATAGTTTGGAATTGCAGATTACCCTGTAAACTATGTTAAGCCCCTCTGTTAGAGCATGTGGTGCTCTTTTCCTAAATCGCATATACAGCATTCCCAATCTCACGCTCTCTCTTTTCTCCAGTTTAAAAAAATGACAATAATCAGCAAGACAATTTGTCATCCTCACTTTTTGGAGAACTTTGGATGGTTATGAGCATGCGCCTATTTACATCTGGATTGCTAACATTTTCTTTCCTTGAAATAATCTGACTTTAAATCATTGTGTGAAATTTGCCACCTACTTGACGTTACCTGTATATTAGTCGAATAAAATGTAAAATGCACAGCCACAAGTGTTTTAGTTGTGATTCTTAGTCAGCTGAAAAGTTAATGTAATCTGTATAATCATTATTAATCTAATCATTAGTGTACCTTTTATACAAGTAGATAATTTATAACAGCTGGTTATTCAAACAAATCTCATCATCATATTCCCTTGTCTTTAAGACTTTCAGCCATGTTTCATGGTCCTCATCACTGAATAGAGTGATGTGGCTGAAGTGCTCCTACAGCAGGTTCTCCTGTCAACACTGAATAGAGCTAGCATCCATATCATTTTTTTGTTTTTTGAGCAAATCAGAGTGAAAACTGTGTTGCAATTTGCTCAAACTACTGACATAAAAGTTCAATGCAATAAAAAATTTTACTGGACTTTTCAAATTCAAGGTTAACTTACAGCTATTGAATAATTCTGATAAGCGAAGACATTCATTCATTGTCAGTGAATGTGGGTTATGGTGTTAAGCCTCAATATTCAGACACCCATGTCCCGCAGAGAGGACGAGGGGGGCTGGAGCGAGTCTCGAAGTCACATTGCTCATTTAAGCGCACACCTCAGGAGACCAAACTTACCCCTTCTGGTCAGAGCGGCCTCTCAGTTGAGGTGAACTTGTTTAACAGCCTCATCTCCACAGCGCAAAGGGCCTATGCCGGACGAGGGGAATGGCTCAAACACCTGCTCACACGCAACTCCGAGCTGTCACATACAGTTAGGCTCACGCGACCGAGCGCGTCTCCCCTCCGTTCACTGACACCGTGCTGCGGATTTGGCGGCCGCCCTCGCGCCTCAACAAAGGCCCGGGCCTCCCCTGTTTGTCTCGACTATTTCAGTGAGCTTATGCACATCTCTCACACGCGCGCTCGCGTGCGCGCAAGTCTTTGAGCTCCAGGGGCTACAGCCACGGGCCGGCCACGCGCGAGCCGAAGCGCGTCAACAAGAATGGATGGGAGTGGGAGGAGGAGGAGCTTTAACGTGAAGGTTAAAACCCGGAGCCCCCTCAGAGTGACCCGCACTGAGAGGCTGAACAGCTCCGCACAAGGAGACGCCACTGAACTTCAGCGCTGCTTGATGGACGGTGTGACCGAGCTGTGATCCGCGGAGAAAGGACAAATATCATCTGACAGACTTCCTGAGGCGGTCCCGGGACACATCAGCACTGGTATGTTTCATAGCGCAGCCGAGAGAGACTCTGCGGGTCTCACATGTGAGTGAGTCAGTGTGGACACACTGTTTACACGTAATTTACATTTTAATGTATCTTACAGGCAACTTGCTTTCAGTTTAGAGAACCAGATTTTTTGGCATAGGGATTTTATTTTGAACTAAAGCAAGTGCACGTAAAGTCAACAAGAAATTAATATATCTAATGAAAAAAGTACAAAAGGCTTATCTTAATATACTTCAGCAATAGCTGCTTAGGCACGCAATTTGTGGGGAGACATTAATATTTCTGCCTTTGAAAATGTCTATTTGAATTCAGACTGAGCCCTCTGTCAGGCTACTGATCTGCGGGATGTCGATCTTTCATTTAATCCCATGGTCGTTGCTTCATCCACGGAGTAAATCCTGTGATGGCCCAGATTAAAGTCCTGTCGGTGACTTGCTGGGGCATTACCAGTTCACAAGTTGACCGGGATTACCCAAAGAACAAGGGAAGGGGAGAAGACGGGTAAAGCAGATAATACATATGGGGGAAAATTCATGTAGCTATAAAGGCATTAAAAGCCATCACCTCTCTCTGCAGCTGTAATGTTTGGCCAATCAGAAGTACATGAGGCTGAGAAGCGCGCATCAGGAACTGTCCGGTGCTGAAACCGTCGGCCCGTTTGAGGACTTATTTGCGCAAAAATAATGGTTTTAATGGTTATTGATGTACTTGTATTCACTAACCCCAGGTTACCACGGGCATCAGACCCCTTAATTCACCCTTAACCTTCCCCAACCTTAACATTGTATAATCTTTCTGGGAAGTAAGTTTAGTTAACAGAGAAAATGGCTGTAATGGGAAAAAGAACAGGAAAAGTATTTTTTCGCTAATCGAAAGATCTTACAGCAAAGAGAAGCAAACAGGGACAGAAAGACACTAGATTTTTATACTTGCTTAATTTCTTTCATTTAATTTGCAAACTTTTGATTTTTTTATTTCCACTTCCGCTGGTGAAGTTTAGGAACCAAATAGTTTTGGTTAGGTTTAGGAGATGATGCTAAAATATCCTTGAACAGTATTAACCACCTACTACATTTTGTAGTCATACATGATTAAAACAACAGTCAGAAAATAGTAACATTAGTGGCAATGTCATTACAAAATTATTTTATGATGCATTAAAAACATGATCCAGAAGAGATTATATGTTCCTTGAAAAACAAACGATAATACTGATGAGCATTTGTAGGAGGTGGGGCTGTTAATTATGACTAACACACCTTTATTATGAAGCCAGGAAAGATCACCTGCTGATTTATGAAGAGCTGTTTAATCCACTGGAACACTTATAATCTGAGACAGGTCCAGAATCACCAAGTTCAGTCCAAACAAAAGCTGCTAAGTATTCCTCTTTAGTGGTGCTAAAAAAATAAAATAAATAAAATAAAAGTTAAAAGGAGCAAATTCACGTGTGAAAAGGCTTTGATCAAAATATTACAGAAATAAATATATTTCAGTGCATTATAAATTATTCAGAATTAAGGTAATACTTATGTAGGATGACCTCACTGACCAATAACCTAAAATATACATTCCAGTTTAATGCAATACTTTCAACAGCACATGACTTTAGGAAAAGAAAAACAATATTTTGTATTATCATATGTTTAGGATAAACAGATAACATTCATAGAATTACAAATCCTAGTGTAAGTACAGTCACTGTATGTATTACAGTACTCATGTCGAATGCACTGCTTTATATAAAAGAAGAAGCTGGAAACCAACAACAAAGAATTTGACAGTGATGAATCTGAGACCAAGGTCTAATAAACAATACTGTCTGTTATTATTACAGCATGTGTGTCACAAAGATGTCCTTTATTCTCCATTTTTTGGCAGATTGCTATGATGATAAAGCCATATGTTAGACAAGGGGAGGGTGAGGAGGTCGTCAGCCCTCTGCAGTGGATGGACGGAGACATGAGCTCACCTGATGGGGATCCATCGGCCCCATCGCACAGCTACAGAACAGGTGACATGATCCAACAGGCCAGAGAGATGGGGAGTGAGGATGCAGAGGAAGATGAGGAGGACAGAGAGGAAGGACCAGAGGATGAATCAAAACGACGAGGGCCTAAGAGAAAGAGGATGACCAAGGCCCGGCAGGAGCGTTTCCGTGCGAGGCGAATAAAAGCGAATGCCAGGGAGCGCTCGCGTATGCACGGCCTAAATGATGCACTTGAAAACCTGCGCAGCATCATGCCCTGTCACTCCAAAACACAGAAGCTGTCCAAGATCGAGACGTTACGGCTGGCCCGCAACTACATCTGTGCTCTGTCTGAGGCTCTGGAGGGGGGCCTGTCCACAGAAAGCAGGGCTTTCATGGAAACGCTGTGTAAGGGACTGTCACAGCCCACGACCAACCTGGTTGCCGGCTGCTTACAGATGGGACCAGCTCCAGGTCCTGGGATGAGGCCTGAAGACAGACATGGAGGTCGGCCACCACCTACTCTTGGTGGCATGGTGAGCTACTCCTCTCCAGGACTGCCAAGTCCCCCATATGGCACATTTGACTCAGCTCACCTGCTTCACTTGAGGGCGATGAAGGGAAGACCCTATGAGAATCACTCACCAAACGAGTACAACGCTGGTGGCGTGGGAACCCCTCCATATGACGGCCCGCCTACACCACCTCTCAGCATCAGTAGCAACCTGGTGCCCAAACAGGAGCCTTCACCTCACTACCCACCTTCCCACCGCTACTCTCCCACCCCTGTGGAGCAGGTGCTGTATCATACACAGACCGGATATGATGTACACTTAGAGGGGCCATATGACTCCTATCATCCACCGCACATGCCCCCCCGACAGATTACATCTGTCTACAGAGACTGAGAAGGATCGGGAGCGTCGGTTCCACATCAGCCTTTAGTACGACTTGAAGGATGGAGTCCCATCCTTCACAAACACTCAGGCTGATTTAAAGAAGCTGGCTCTCTCTCTCAGTAGACAGACTGGTAGTCAAGCACTGTAGAATAGTTTGTTTTTTAACACTTGTGGAACATTTGCACAGTAGATTAGCACCACTCAGCATTGCTAGTATTAGAAAATACTTGACTTAAACCAATAAATTGTTTTCCAAAACTCATTTACCAAATGATATAAGGACATAGCAGGCTGCTGCTGTCCAGCTGCCCGGGTACTGTAAAATAAGCACTTCTAATTAAGCTTTGGTAACACCAGATATTATTCCACATAAAGTATTTTTAATTTATTCGTTAATTTAAGATGGTGTAAATTAATTTTTTTCTGATGTGTGTGTTTTTGTTTTTTTTGTTTTTATTTGTACATATTTGTAGTCCAAGCTCTTCTTTGTCACTTAGACTCATCCATCTAATCTCTTATCCTTGTTTTGTGTCCAGTTTTATTGTTCCATTATAAGTTTCACACTTGAAACCATTCATTTGTGGGGATCAAGCTGATCTTCTGTGGGTAATGACAGAAGAGAGAGATATTTGTTTGTTTGTCTTTATTTTCAAATTTTCTGTAATGTGAAGGTTTGCAAAGGGGATCCCGGAGAAGCAAAAATTGTAATTCTCAGGTTAAAATTGTAAAGAAACTGCAACATATGACTGTTTTTCTTTTCAGTCTTGTTTCCTTTGGGACAATTGATGTTATTAAAAAACTGAAAGTTCAATTAAGTCTGTTTTTTTTCTTTTGTTTAATTTACTATTTGATGAAATGTTTTATTTTTAAGCATATATATTCATCAGAATCCATCGTTTAAACACTACCAACATCAACACGCCTTGTTTACTTGCTACTTTGTTTCTCATTTTTCTCTCCAGATCTCTGTGGTTTAGCGGCACTAATCCCCGGTGCCGTCTTTTAATGAAGGCCGAATGTGCGAGGCAGGATTGCAAGATAAAGATTTATGATTAACATGGCTGCCCGCCTGCTTAGGGTTTCTACTTCTCTGACATTGCGTTGGCATAATCCTGCCCTGACATCCACCCAGGCCGCAACTTAACACTTGTATTATACACATATAATAAATGCATTTCCTTACAGTTCTTATATTATTGATGTTTCATGTTCACACACAAACATTCAAAAAACATTTGAAATGCCGGAATCAAATTTTAAAAGCCTGGAAATAAACAGCCAGAGTGAGAAAATGATGAAGATAAAAGCAAAAACAAGAGACATCTGATCTGAGAGCAGCCAGTCTTGCTTTATAGTCCTTGCTGGTCACTTTAAGGGCCACCCACTGAGAGGTCAGGGAGCGGGGTCAAGAGGTCATGGGTCAGTGGTGGGAATGGTCACTGAAGGAACACTGGTGACCAGTTGCTTCATCACGTTGGCGGTCATCTTTCTGCGTGTTTCTGCCCTGCCTTCATCTTTTCATTCAGAGCAGCGAGCGTTAAGTATGACGTTAGAGGTTATATTATGGCTGAAATGCTCCTAATCCCGATAAACACGCTGATGAACATCCCACGCATGACCTGCACTGGGAAAAAATATATCGCTTTGTTTTCACGAGGATTAGCATAAGCCTGTGCGTGTATTTGTAATGCATTTGCACTACTAACCAGGAAAACCAGGGACTAACTTTGAGGGGGCAGGATGAATAACAAATAGCAGGACATCTCTCTGCTTGTTGGAGACACAGACGATCCCCAGACAATTAACATGCGGAGTGTTCCTACATGATAAATGATGGACGGCTGATCGATCAGCGTCTTGAAAAAGAAAAACACAAAAAAAGTTTTGTGATTTAAAAAGGACACTTCTGCACACAGGAGAAAGAAAGGACTGCATTCACCCTTAACCTTTTGACCTTTGACCCCTCTGACATTTAATATCAACGATGCCTTTTATTGAATAAATGCAGAAACTGTTCACAGTGCCTCATTTACATGTAATGTTTTGAATAATTTCCCAATTATGTCAATTTTCCCAAAGGAAACTTGCGGCTTGGCAACATTTATATGAAAAAATTAGACAAATGCAACGATTCAAGCACAGTTTAAATCAAGTCTTAGTAGTTAAGGGAATAGAAAAGGGTTTCAGTCATATTTATGAAACCAATAAAGTTTTAAGAACAATAAATGTATATATTTGTGTCACTCTAACATCATATGGAACAGTAGTTTCCTGCTGCCTGAATATAAGTACCAAATTATCTAAAGAATACGTGCTCACTTATGTGAATCGACAGTTTGTGCGTCTGTGAGAGAGCTCACCTCACGTGTGGATGGTGGTTGTGTTATTTGGGATGAAACAGTATTAAGCAGCTGATCAGAGCTCAGTGTCTGAATGGTGTCATTTACTCGTTAATCCAGAGGAGAGAGGGGCAGTCAGTGCAGCAGCTCCTCTTCTCCATTTGATGCGCAACAGTATGCAGCTGCAGCGCTTACTCAGCATCTAATGCACGGTTAAAGAGATCCTGTTTTGGAAGAAGTTGGAGAAAAATGAGTCTTCTGTTGTGAATATGCTCATTTTTATTTGTATTTTATTAATTATTATTATGTTAGATGACAATTATAGAACAAAATCTATAATAAAGGAGGGAGGAATCGCACTGCCACCTAGTGGTAGAAGTTTATTCCTGCAATATATGTATCAGCTGCATGAGATATAAGCATTTGGCCACTAGGTGTCAACATTACACAACTTCTACAGTCTTGATCTTGACTGAAGTCTGTAAAGCATACTGTATTAATAAAAATACAACAACCGTTTGACAAAGACACATTTGGCATCGAGTGACTGGCATTCGTTTACAATGAAAACCCCTCAGACTAAATACGATGGAGATGAGATAATTTCTCAAATACTTCCTTTGCAATGACTGTGAAGGTAGACACATAACAAAAGAGACATTTGGTGAGAACTCCTCTGTTAAACACAGTGAGCCAGCAGAGTGAACAGGGAGTGGGAATAGAATTAACCTATTTACAAGTAAACTGGTTGATGGAGTGTGTTTGGATGAGAATAATCAGGCTAATGAAGATACCTGGGGACTCTGCTCTATCAGAGAACTGCATGCTGTCCTCTCTATCCAGCAAGTGATCATATCAGAGTCTAATTATTTACCGTGAAAGGACATGAAAAAGGATTAATCAAGGAAATCTGACTGATTAAATCTTCAAAGCCAGCACTGAAGTGCATTTGCTATTAGGGAAGAAGGTTGTGGTCGGGGCTTTTATCCTTGAGGGGGGAAAATGAAGGATCAAAAAAAGAAAAAGAAAGAAAGACGGTGCTCTCCAGGACTGTTGGCACACTGAGTAAAGGAGAGGAAAGAAACGCAAAAAAAAAAATGGCTAGATAAACAACACAGTTGGCACGATTTGAAGTAAAAGTGTTTTTTGATGCTTTTTAAAAATGCTTTTTGGTAAACTTACCTTTGATTTTATGTGATAAGATTTTCAGAGTTAATGAGGCAAACAATGTGTTTTGTTTCTGATGAAAGTGGAAGCTAAATATAGAAACAAACACACTATTTGATTAGTTAGATAATTAAAACACTCCCAGATGGCAGTAGTCTCTCCTAGCAGGACAATGCACACGTCAAAGAAAAATCTCAGGAACACCAGAAGGAACATCATCGGGAGCCTTACAGAGCTGGTCTCCAAATTCCTGGGAATGTGATATGATTAAGCATATTTAGGACTCAGTGGAATAAGCATGACAGACTGGAGCCCTACAACCCACAACCCACAGCCCACTGGACCTGTATAATGTACTACCAGCATCCTGGTGTCAGACCTGATAGGACGACGCCATGAGGGCTCACAGGTCAGAGCAGATTTAAGAAGATAATGTTAACTTGTACAGCTGACTGGTGTACAAACACATTATAAAGTGTTTTCAACCAGTTTTTAAAGATTTACATTTGCACGTCATACATAAAAATTTCAAGAAATACTTCATATTTGTTTAACAATAAATATGTACAGATACAAATACAGTACTTAACAAATTTGTCAGACCATCTGCCATAAAAACAAGAAAACAAACATTTTTGAAATCTGAAACTCATTTAAAACTAAACATTGTGTTGTTAGTTATATGGTTATGTTGTTATGTTATTCAAAAATATAATTTTAATTAAAACACTTAATTGCATTACTGTAATTATTACAGAAACATAAAAACTGATTTTGATATTTACCAAATCTGTTCATTTAGGGCAGCTGTGGCATTAATTTGTGTGTACATATAAAACTATAATTGAGGTATATATTTATACTAGTATAGTTTACTAATTATAATGTTGCGTTTTTACCTAAGAAAGAATCTTTTTTTTAAATTAATCTTAAATGGATAACTTCTACTTGTAATTGAGTATTTTTTACTGTTTCCTGTATTTATTTAAGTTTATAAATATTTTTTAAGCCAAATTAAAATTAATTTGTTTCAGTATAGTTTCAGTGGTCAGTGGTGTGGGAGAGAGGTTAGCCAAACCACATCTTTCTGCTCAAGCAAAGGTTTGTGGGTTGAAGAAGAAGTTGCGTCAAACTAACCTGCTGCACACATGAAAGGAGAACAAAGACATGAGCAAACACTGAAAATCCATATATAGATCACTGAGAGAGGAATGCAATGCACTGCATTACTCTGCAGGATGTTATGGTGAGCCATCTTATAAAGGTTTTATGACAGAGAGAGATTAGTTAAAGAGCAAAGGACAGGGCAGTCAGAAAATGTGTGCTTGTTTTACTCACGTTGTGAGGACATACATTTGTTTACATCGTCATATTGGAGGGAACTTGAGTACCTTTATTGATAGCATATTATAAGTTGTTAAACTGTAGAAAGGGGACGTGGTTTAAAGGTTAGCATTAAGTAAGTGGTGGTTATGGTTAGGGTAAGTAACCAGGAAATGAACATAATGTCCTCTGAAGTGATGTAAACTCAACTGTGTGTGTGTGTGTGTGTGTGTGTGTGTGTGTGTGTGTGTGTGTGTGTGTGTGTGTGTGTAACTGTATCCACTGATGAAATGTGCTTACTGCTCCAGTTTGTCGTCCTTCCTCACTGTCCCTCAGCCTAACCCCTTATCTGGCATGGTGCCAGAAGCTGTTGGTGTGTTGCTTTGTCCATAATAAACATGCAAATGAAATACAAGTGAATATGTCTGCCTTAAATTAAACTGGGATATAAGTTTACATGAGCACATCCTTAGAAGAGTCATAAAGTGACCCTGCCAAGACTGACTGGACACTACCATTAAGGCTTTTACAGCTTGCATTAAACACTTGGTGTTTTTAAACGGCCTGTCTCATTTACACAAGAACACTTCACACACTCAGTGTCTTTAAACTGTTCACATCATTTTAATAGACTGTAGTTAGCCACGCATTTATTCCCCATATTCCTCAGGTGACTACTTGGAGCGCACAAGGCAGACTAGAGCTCAGGCCGTTTAGCGTATCAGAATTAGACTGACATTTACTCGACATTGGGCCATGCGTCAATCTCACCTCAGCCCTTGCCTCCTTCTGCTCCACCTAATACTCCCCTACCTCTCCAAAATGACACTCGCAAGCACATTTAGGACATCCGATCTGAATCTACACCTTAACTGGCAGAAAGCAGGAAGCAACATGGTAGCGCACAGGAGTCCCACAGTATCATGTTTGTAAATTTTGTGTGACTATCTTCATCTTGCAGCCATCCACATTTAATTTCACCATCTCAGCTATACCAGTGCTTCGCGTTAGATGTTTCAGTAGGTGAGAAATGGAACTGGGTGACAGAGAGGCTGAGAGTGTTTTGGATTTGCAGTGGATCAGCATTTTAAAGAAGGCCACCTAGTGTAAAATTTACCTCCTGATGTTCGGTGCGTGATGTGAGTGAAAAAACAGAGTGTGGCACCAGGAGGCTGATGTCCTCAGGAAATTGCACAAGTGGAGACAATCAGTGCTTTGTCATCCCCACTATACTTCAGTGATAACTGACAAATCCGAACTTTTAATATCCTGATTAAAAGTTTGAAATGATGGAGATGGGAGAAAAAAAGAAACATTAAAACTGAAGTGCACCAGTTAAACTGGTCATTATGCAGTATTTAAAGCTGCACCAGTTAATGTTTTGATAAAAATGTTGATATAACCTGATTTTGCAGCTGTTTCTGTTCACTTCTTGCCGCTCTGACTGGATTATTTCCAGTCAGATACTGATGGGTGTTTTCAGCTCTGATGAATTCAGAGTTGATACTCTGGCAGCTACAATTAATTCCTGCACAATCAAAGGACACAAGCAGAGCTAAAACAGAGCTTTTTCACAGTGTGTCTTCTGTGCTGTCTCCCTCCCCTCACCCCCAACGGCAGATGGCTGCCCCTCCCTGAGCCTGGTTTCTTCCTGTTAAAAGGGCGTTTTTCCTTCCCACTGCCGCCAAGTGCTTGTTCATAGTGAGTTGGCTGGTTGTTTGGGTTTTTCTCTCTACTATAGTAGGATCTTGAACTGAGCTGAATTGAATTAAACTGAATTAAAAGAGAAACCAAATGAATGAATGTATGAATGCCTATGGTGGTATCGCAGTCATACACTATATATAAAAGATGGAAGTTGCTATAGTTTTTTATTATGTTTTTGAAAACTTAACTTGTTTGTTAACTTTTTTTCCCCAAACTACATGTTGTAAGTAAAGTTGTTGCACTTTTGTGTCTGTATCATTCTGTTCTGTCTGTTGTTGCACTGCCTCTGTTTTGTTTTGTTTTGGGGGGGGGGGGGGGGGGGGGGGTTGCGATTTTTGCGATTTTTCCTTGCACTTTATGTAGTGCTGTGTTGATTGTCTGTTACATGTTAAATGTAGCATCATGGTCTTGGAGGAACGTTGTACTGTACCACTTCGCATGGTTGAAATGACAATAAAGCCACTTGACGTCACTTAAATTGACAATCACAACACTTTTTGCAGCTAGAAGTGTCGCCCCCTGCTGGCTGTCAGTAAGAATCCAGAATTAAGACAGTACCACACACTTTGGTTTCAGTTTCAGCAGTCTGTCTTTAGAACAGCTTTTTAATGGCCCTTTTAAGTGAACTGACTGTTACTTAATGCAGATTTAAGATAATTTGCACAAAATCATTTATGGATAAAATGGCAACTTAAATTCCTGCTTACTGGCTGAAATAAATATAAAACGAGATTATTTAAAATACTGATCTAAAGCATTTATTTAGGGGTCTCACTTTTGCAAATGTGCCCAAATTGAGGGCTGTTCAAAGATAATGATGTGAAGCTAAAATGTTGTAAATCTTCATAAAGTTTCTAGCAACTTAAATTCTTACATATTGTCCATCTGTAATATATATAAGCCCTTCTGACACATTTGCCAAACTGAAATTCTTCAGCTTGTGCATAACAGGGATTGAACCGATAAGCAGAATCATCAAGCACATGTGGACAGAGCAGGATTTGAGCAAAGGGTTTTGACGATTGTGTAAATAACTCAGGCTTTGCTCATAACTCATTATAACAACCCGGTCATTCAACAAATGAGCAAACAAACCCTGTGGGGCAGGGCCATTTGTGTGGGAACCTGTTTCGATCTCAAACAAGCAAAAAGAATACACAGTTTATCTGTCCATAAGCCATCTGTTTCATCCACCAATTACACTTCCTTTGCTTCACCTTGTCAACAACTTCTTTCAAGTTTCAGTGACTTTCCACCATCTTCAAAACACACACACAACCACACACACACACGCAGACTTCAGTCCTTATTTCCTCTGATCTGCCATCCGTTGCTGGGTCTCCCCTCCTCTCTCCTGCCCCTCCTTTTCCATACACACACTCCCTCTCTGCCTGTATCTCCCTCCTTCCACAGTTGTCCTCACATATTAGGTTCCCCAGTCCTAAGAAGCAGAATTAGCCACTGGAATCTTGTGCACTTGTTTCCTTCACTCCCGGCAAAGAGGTGACAGCATGAAAGGAAAACACAGAGAAAATACAGACAGACACAGAGTATTACAAGCTTTTTGAAACGAAGAGGATAAAGAGAGCGAGAGAACCGAAGATGAAGAAGCTGAACATCAAGATGCTTGTAGTTTGATGCAGCCACACTGTGGGCATGTGGCTGCCTGCACCGAGCATTTCCGTCTTCACTCCCCAGCTGACTGGTGCCAGTTCTGCGCTCACGACGCTGAGTGTTTATTTATTTATATTTCTACAATAATGTGAGCATACTTTTTTTTATTCCACTCAAAGAGGACGGTATCTCTGTGGTACTTTACGCTGGCTGACACACTGACCTCCGGACTCTCTACTGGTCAAAGGAGCTGGATCGCATTGAGCATCGCGAAGCGCAGAAGCAACCAATGTGGGGCTCAGGTAAGATCATAACAGACTACTGAGCAATGCAAAAACACCCACCAGCCTGAGTTTGCTTCCTTTGATCAGCTTAAGAAGAACTGAGAGGCTGGGTAAGCCGGGATCCCCTCATTACTGCAATATTCTGAGCAGAAATAAAGAGCGAGTGACAGTGGCTACACGAGGCTTTGAAGGTCTCTCTCTTTGATGAAAGTTAGGCCAGTCTCCTGCAAACATCAGCATGCAGGGTCAGATAAGACTTTGCACTCACACTTGGTGTGACCCTCAGCCTTTTACACACTTCACTGATATGATGCAGGAAATGGATGATGGAAGGTGGGAAGTTGTATAGAAGGAGGAGAAAGAAAGAGAGCAACCTTTGGCATGAATAGATAGAACAGAACACTTTTTTGTTTTCCCTGACATCCTTAAACAAATTGATAAGCAGAACGGAAAAGCTTGTGGACACGCAAAAGATATCAGTAATGTTTGTTATTAAAGTGAAGACATTTTGCCCGAGGAAAGGCTAGTCACAGCTAGAGCTGTGTGGGGGTAATTCTTGTGTGCCCAATGTCAGCATATTCTGATTCTGATTCTTTAAATATACAGCAGTAGTAGTAAACAGAATCTAAAGCACTCTGGTATCTCGGTTAATAGCATGTGAAGTATAAGACACCAGTTTTTGGGTGCTTACATAGAGGGAACTGATTGCACATCTGGCCTCTGCTCACATTATCCTTAGTTGAATCCCCATTACCTTCCATCATAGTTATTCCAAGTCTTTGTCTTCACAGATGTGGTTAAAAAATCTGGTTAAAAATTTAGTAAGTCCAAATGAAATTATTTGTTTATGATCAGATAAAAAATGCTTTAATAACACTAAATTATTAACATATATATATTGCCCCTTCCCCATCAGAGGGCACTGTAATGTACAACACACGTGCTGATAAAGTGCCCTCTACCCCTTTACTTTACACAGACCTGTGTTTAGTCCAGTGTGCGTCCTTGTGTGTACCTGTTTGTGTGTATTTATATACAGTGCATGTTGGTCATTTAGTTAATTCAAGCGACGCCCATTTTAACCTTCACGGTGCAGTAAATTCAGTAGATCTTCTCTCATCACGTCAGAGCAGAAATACACTTTACATTATATAGCTTTATAACTAAGCGTAGCTCAAGTTAGTATGTAGTTCATATGTAGAACAAAAAAACAAACAAACAAAGAGACACTTATGCTGAGTGTGACATAATTTGCATTTACTTCATCTGCATTGTCTGTTTGGCACAATAGCCTGTATTGGGTTACCAAGTATATGCTTATGGCTACTCTAATGTTATCAGAGGAGGACTGGCACAACACTTCAGGCCTCACCGCTAAAGATTAAACCTAAATGGGACTTTTTTTGTTAGTTTTTTTTGTTAGTTATGGCCTCCCGGGACAGTATGCAGTACAAAGGACTACTGAATGTACAGTATGCAACTAAACACTGATCAAAACTTTAATACTTTATTCTAAACATAATGGGAGCCGTGCGAGTCGTGTAAAAGACTAAGTACACTCTTCCTGCTACCATAGAAATTCCCAGGGTAAGTAGAAGCTGATCAAACTTCATTAACTGATCATCAGCAAGTGTGAGCACCTCTATACAAGTTGGTAATAAGGCAGTTTGCTGGTTTGCCACAATGCTACAATCCCACAATCTTCCCAGGATTGTACATCCCAGGAAACTCACCCCATGGTCAGACTGTGCTATGCTCAGAGAAACAGCACAAAACCCAAGAGCCACACCTCAGACTCTACAGGTTAAAGCTAAAGCTTCACTGAAACTGGTTCATGCAACAGAAGAATGATGTCAAGCACAACAACAAATGTTACAACACAAAGGCTGAAAAAGAGAAAAATCAAGGAGCTGCAACAGTCCAGTCACATGCCAGACTTTGAGTCCAACAGGTGCATAAATGATGCAGCACTGTAAAGAAAAGTGGGCCAAAATTCCTCCAAAACGACGCGACAGACTGATAAAACAAAGTTATTGCTGCTAAAAGTGGTTCTACAAGCTACTGAATCATGGAGTGACTACATAGTCCTGTGAAAACTTCATAAATTCTTCATAAATGTACAAGAAATCTTTGAATAATGATTAAAAATTACTTTAAATAATCCGTTTGAGTTGTCATTAAATCCACTGTATAATTGATCAATTCAGCAAAGATATTCTTTCACACTGACAGAACTTTTTGTTCTCCGAAAACCAGAAAGGCTTTTTATTAAGTAAACAAGGCAAAGACTTAGCATAAATCCCCTAGGACACACACACGCACAGACACACACATACACAGATGGGATGGTTCGTCACATGAGCTCTGAGGTCCGATTTCATTTTCCCATGGTGACATCCATTAAAGTCATGCTGTGTCTGACCCTCCACCCTCAGACAGCCATATTAGCACCTGGCCCATTGGCCACAACAATACACCTGCCTGCATTATTCAGGCTGACTCTACTAATGAGGAAACCTTATCACACACACACACACACACACACACACACACACACACACACACACACACACACACACACAAACTCTACCCTGGGTTCAAGCAAACTTAAACACAAACAGACTGACACGCAGCATTATTTGACTTACTTTAGGATGACTGTTTAATTATGTAAAAATGGACCAGATCGTGTTGCCTAAAGCCCAAACAAGAGAGTTCATGTGACAGCCTGATCTTGTGAGAAAGTGTTTGACGAAGGCTCGCACATCCATTAGCACAACATACACTTTAAATTCATTGTTCTGGTAAATGTTGGTATAGGAGTGCGTGCAGTGAGCTTAGTATTTAAGCTCATTCAGCACTCTCTGCCACTGCCTGTCAAACAGCTGTCAGCTCCCTCCTTCATCCTGCTGTTTCACCATATCTTCCACATTTCCTCACCTTACACTTTCATCCCCGAGTCAGTCTGCATTAACCTCAATTTCTCCTCCCCTCCCCACAATGTTTCATCGAGTCTCTCAAGCTGTCAGTCTCTACTGCGCCTCTTCGCCCGCTCTTCTTTTTGTCTCTTCGCACACTTGTCTGCAACAACACCGTGAACTCGGTCAGCATTTTCCAAAATGTACTGCTGATTTTTGCCTGCTGCCTATTTTTGCCTGTTGTCTGTACTGCCTAACAGACAACAGACAGGTAGAGGTAGAGAGCAGAGGAAAATCTCAGGAGGAAATTGTCAGAGCACAAAGACATATTTCAAATTTCAGATGTTGTCGACGAGAGTGAAAGTGAGACGAGGGGAGGTGTGTGTGTGTGTGTGTGTGTGTGTGTGCTGGGGGGTCGTCAATAGTAAACAGGAGACAAAGGGAGACGGAGAGAAGGAGAGAGCAGAACCGACAGCAGTATTATCAGTCTGCGTCCTGATTCAAACACCCCAAGAAAATGTTCAGTTCCAGCTGCTCTCATTGGCTAAACCTCCAACCAATCACAGCTTAGAAATGCAAGGTGCCTTTATGTTATACCCAACCCCAAAAATATGGTCGAGAGAGAGAGCGCAAAAGCGGGAGAGAGAGAGAGAGAGAGAGAGAGACAGAGAGAGAGAGAGAGAGAGAGGCATGCTGTAGTGCAGAGGTTCCTCCTGTGAGGCAAGCCTCCATCTCTCTGGTGTTCCTCCTGCTGGAGTGAATATATAACAGTGAATAAATTACAGGCTTCATTGCAGTAGATTGAGTGCATGCTGTGTTGCAGTCAAGGCTGCTGTGTTTCTCCTCTGGCAACAGCTGCCTGAGACGTGTACCGAGACCTGAAGGAGAAGAAGAAGGAGAACTATCTAATGTGGATGAGGGACACTGAGCGGGAGGGAAGACACAGTGTAGAGAACCAAAGTGAAGGTTGTGATGTTGGATGTCTTTTCCACATTGAGTTTTGAGAACCAGAGAGGGGGGCGCTTAAGATTTGAGTCGTCCTTGTAGCTGATCAAAGAGGAGAGGAGTCAAGCAGGAAGATAACGTGGGAAAGAGAAGTGGGAGAATACAGCATGATCTTGGGTAAGACAGCATTAGAGGGCTTTTTCCTCCTCCGTGCTCTCATTGATCTGATTGATTTTGTTTTTCTTCTACACAGTTAGATTTCTGTTCTGATGAGATGATCTCTTGTGTATGGTGCAAACTTTTTATATGCATTTATGTGATGTTTTCTTTGACATGCGTGATCAATGTGTCACCCTGTGTGAAAGAAATCTGTAGGGTCTTGTGAGCAGGCTCGCTTTGCTCCAGTTCATTTGACTTTGTGTGAGAACTTGACTCTCACGCTCACCAAGCTTGTGTACATTAGATGATTTTAGTCAGTTCCAGAGGAAATAAGGACATGCTGTCTTAAAAAAATTTATGTATCCCACAAAAAACATGAATATTGCAAAATGAATGAGAGAAGAGACCTTTAACCACATTAAGGCGATTAAGGAAATATTCCAAATTCCTATGAAAATGTGTTCATTTTAAGTAGTCTAACATGACCCTAAGCTGAGGTAGTCCTTCATTATAAAATAACTTAGTGCATTATGTGATCAATTATCTCAGTTTCTCTTGGCCTAAGGCATAAAAGCACTCACCACTGACAGGGTGCAAGACTGCATGTCATTCATCAGTCTAATCCTCCGCCTCGCCAGCAAGCTTCATTACGGAACAGATTCTGGAAACTGGAGATCTGGCTTTTAGATTCAGTTATTAAAGGAGAATTTTTAAGATTAACAACAATGCTGGCTCACTTCCCTGTGGTCAGTACATACATTACTCCAACATAATGCTCAAAGGTGTCAGGAGACAAATCAGCATTAAGAAGAAGTATAAAAAGGTCAAGAAAGCAGTGTGCCATAAAGCCACAGAGTGCTATTTTTTGTGGTGCAACAGAATAATGAACTCCAACTTCAGTCTATATAAAGGCTGTTTTGTATGCTTGTACACAAATTGAGTTTGGATTATGTTTGTGAAACGCATTTACTGCAGTCAGTTGAGTTATGCTGATGTTTTGCAATCTGCAGAATATTACAGTAGCTCTTCAATGCCCCATCCAATAATTTCATGCACTGCACTTTTATTTAAAGGCTAAAACAACCATCCTTTAGACACAATCATGTGAGGCAGAGGCGTATAATTTAGAAACATATAATTTAGATGATGTTTTCCAGTTCCAGCTTTTTATCTTGTTCCGTTTATCAACACTAATCCATCTTTCCTCACAGTAGATTTGATTAACCACTGTGACCTTGTCCCGTGTACGTGTGCGCTGACTAAATATTTGACTACTTTATTTTTGTTTGCTTGCTCTTACCCCTGCTCGAGTCTTCCTGTGATCTGAGTGTGAGCTTGAGCTTGTGGTAATCCTTTTCCCAGTGCAGAAGCTTTAACTCCGCACGCATTAGACACTAAACGCGCTGACACATGATCACAACAACATGGGCTGATAGGATTTTATAAACTGTATTAGTTTCCTTTTCGAGAGACAGAAGTAGCTCCAGATACTGAAATAGCAACCATGAAAGGCAAAGGCAGGAACAGCAAAGATGGAGGGGATGAACAGGGAAAGCCTCCACCGATCTACAGTCCCATGTCTCCCTTCGCTCTGTCTCTACGTCCATCATTTACACCTAGTTTTCATGTCTTTTGATGAAAGGAGGAAAACCAAACATGTTGACACAGTGAGCCTCGCGGACTAGAAGAACTGTGCCGAACCTGGCTCATCTCCCTCGATGCAGAGCAGTGGAGAACACAGTTTAGTAACTCTTGTGTAATTTTTGTGATGAATATTTCAGACCCAAAGGTTTTTATTTATTTAAAAGTGAGCCAAGGCTTCCTCTAGTCTGATGCAAATACCTCAGTCAGCACTATATAAAAGTTCACGTCTTGCATCACATCTAGACACACATAGACGAATTTTCCCCGCTCATCCGTGGCCTCCAAAAGAATCAGAGGTGCACGTTGACCCCGATAAACAACATGACCTTTAAATCCAGGCAATGCAATGAAGGGTGGAAAGTATTGGCATTTTAAATGGAGACAGAGGGCTGCCACTCTGTGTTCAACAACCTGACACACATTTCATATGCTTAAGAAGCCTGAAACTCTTGCAGAGGAGAGCGGATTGAGAACTGCAGGACTATACGGGGCTATATGCTGACAGTAAATGCAGCAGAGCTCAGACAGGACATCAACAACTACCTTTTATCACACAAGGAGCTCATGCAGTCCAGAAATTACATTTTGTTTATCTAAATTACAGTGTGATAACAGTAAAACCGCTGCAGTAAGTGGCATATTGTTTCTGAATGTATCGCTGTTATTTGTTTATATAAACTGCTCAAGGAGGATTGCGCACAAATGACCCATAACTCTTCCTAACCTTACGCTAGTCCAAACTGGCATAAATGGGTCACTGGACAGTGAAATCAGAGTGTGTCATTTCGGGGGACACCAGCATCTGCGGTATCGTATGATGTCACAGCAAAAATGCTCATCACCACTGCTTTTTGCACGCTGAATCTGACAGCGTGTCATGTGAGGCCACAATAGCCTTGTTTACCCACCTGTAAGTACTGCAAAATGAAAGAGGAGTGATGGTGGAACTGTGAGAGGGGACCAGAAGTGTGGACCCAGGAAACGAGGTAGAAAACCGTCATCACAGTTTGGTATATAAACTGTAATTAATGTTACTGAAAATCCCCAAATTGACCAATTTTCATTTTTGCAAAGACGCTTCTCATGCCTAAAGTCTGTAAACCTGCAGCAAAAGTAATGATAGGTGATGTTGCTGTTAGATCAGGAAATCTCATATGTCATTTTGGAAGGCAATAACACATTTGTCATTAAGTTTGGAGCCCTTGTTGACCATAATTATACAGTTAAAAGCTCTGAAATCTACAGCACAAAACAGTAATGTCTATCATTTACTTATTTAAGGACTCCAAAAGTAGCATGAGAACATAGACTGATCATACAGTTGTTTATTGTTTATTGTTCTGAAGTTATGCACACTATGTGCGCCACCCGCCTCACTCTTACCCTTGCGTGTTGCATTATGGCCATGCTATAGCATAAAACCACACTCTCCCTTTTAGACTGCAATCAAATCCCAAAATACAACTGGTCATTTTTGCTTCTGTGGAATAAAACCTGTGCTGTGTATACCACACAATCCTACTTTGTTCTCTGTGACTTTTCTATGCATTGAAGATCAAGTATTCCTTTCTTTTGTCTGTTTTCTTTTTTTATAAAATGATGATGCATCTGGCTGCTGTTTGTCTGATGCCATTGTTTTGTATGTGTATTTTTACTGAACGTGTTTGCTTTGGATGCTCTTGTGTGTTCTGTGTACTTTTGGTTCTCGGGTTTCTGTATGTTTGTATCTACAGTAGTGTATTATTCCACCACCCAGCAGGTGTTTAAATGATTTGAGGGAAAAAAGGGATAATAATGTGGGGCAGGGCTGCTGTTCATGTTGTCCTGGTGGATCTCTTAATGGCCTTCACTTTGCTCTGTGTAGCTTTGTGCTGCAGAGCCCTGGTAGAGCCTCAATGGTGCCTGCGACACAATGAAAGACAAAGTTGGCAGTTGGATTCGGGCTGTTCCAGCAACTCCCCAAAGAGCTGAAGCCTGACACGAGCTGAAGAACAGGCGGATGTTTAACAGTCTTTTTAGGAAACAAATCTCTTCAGGATGCAGCATGTTGACATCCACACAACCATGCAAAAGACTGAATACACTGATGCAGTTTTAACATTAAAAAGCTTGTAGTTTAAAAGGAAATATCTGTATCAGTCAACTTTGTAGGTGGTAAAAGGGAAACTTGTGAAAAGGTCAAGGTGCTGTTAATTGGAGAAGTGGACCTTCTAACTGACATACGGATGCTTTTTTATGTCATCACATAAATAGTAATGCCTCTTCTGTTTCCAGTTTGTTAAGTAGACTTTGGTTTTACTATTACTATTATTATAGCTGTCAGCCAAGGAGTTTCTTGGCTGACAGCTAGCAAACTCAAACACTTCTGGTGAAAAGACTGCAAAAGAAAAGCTTGTCATAATCAGTAGCAAGTGAGACAATGAACATATATTACTAATATTCTTAAGGTTCATTTATTAGTATTTGGTGAGTTGGTTTCTGTGGAAGTTTGTTTCCACCACCACAAAAATCGTATTGATCCTGTCGCACTAGTTTCTATCAGATGCCCATGCCAGCATTTGTTTCTATCAATAATCAATATTTGGACTGATCCACCCTCCTCTAATGGTAAATGGCCTGTATTTGTATAGCGCTTTACTAGTCCCAAAGGACCCCAAAGCGCTTCACACAACCAGTCATCCACCCATTCACACACTGGTGATGGAAAGCTACATTGTAGCCACAGCCACCCTGGGGCGCACTGACAGAGGCAAGGCTGCCGTACACTGGCGCCACCGGGCCCTCTGACCACCACCAGTAGGCAACAGGTGAAGTGTCTTGCCCAAGGACACAACAACCGAGACTATCCAAGCCGGGGCTCGAACCAGCAACCTTCTGATTACAAGGCGAACGCCCAACTCTTGAGCCACGATCGCCCCTAATTTTAATGGTCACATGACAAACAATTGGGTCGCTGTGTGGTTAATTTTACCATCAAAGAGTTCTGAGCTCCAGTTTAAGTGAATAAAATTATAGTATTAAGCAGATATCTTTGCTATTAGCTGATCTTGCAGCATTAGCTGATAAATTAGCATCTCACCTTTTTCTCCATATATTGTCACTTCTGGCTCTAAGATAAACATCCGAAAAACAATATGGATGCAATATGGATGCAGTCCTTGTTGAGGCTTTAAAAACTGTTGTCAACAAAGAATTGAGTGATGTCACAGACCCTGGGCGATCGTGGCTCAAGAGTTGGGAGTTCGCCTTGTAATCGGAAGGTTGCCAGTTTGAGCCCCGGCTTGGACAGTCTCGGTCATTGTGTCCTTGGGCAAGACACTTCACCTGCCGCCTACTGGTGTTGGCCAGAAGGGCCGATGGCGCGATATGGCAGCCTCGCTTCTGTCAGTCTGCCCCAGGGTAGCTGTGGCTACAATGTAGCTTGCCTCCACCAGTGTGTGAATGTGAGAGTGAATGGGTGGATGACTGGGTGTGTAAAGCGCTTTGGGGTCTCTAGGGGGGACTAGTAAAAGCGCTATACAAATACAGGCCATTTACCATTTACATCATATTTACTGTATACTCTTTGGGGTAAGCTTTAAGCAGATTGCACAGACACCTCACAGGAGTGAGGTACTTTGTACTCTGATACACAGTTAAACTGACTTCTACCAAAAGCAAGTGATGGCATGTAGCTGACCCACTAGAAGAGACATAGCATGAAATTGCTCATCCATGTACGCTTTGCATGTGACTTGCAGAGGTTAACCCTTTGCAACAGCTGTAGCCTACTTGACTTGACTCCTTTCAGTATTTTAAAAGCAATGTTTTTAACCAGCATGTTCCACGCTGTGGTTCAGCTGCATGGACTACGACTGCTTCCTTTAGGTAGCAGATGGCCTTTGTTCTGTACATTAACCTGCAGGTCGACATGGCTCTTTACCTCCTCTGGTCACCTTGGACTCACCTCAAAACATGCGGCTCTTTCCCCCCACAACCCCCACCCCCTCCTCTGATGCCTTCCTTTCGCCTCCTTGTCCAGACCTCCTTTTCTCGCTCAATCGACTTGAACCACTCAGCCCAGTGCCATTAGTTCTCAGCTTATCATCTCCAGTTCCTTGATAGTCACTTTTTTTTCTTAACCTCTTCATGGGGAAAGACTGTGAAAAGACTTGAGAAATAATTTATAGGATAATATCCAGACAAAGCAATGTCCTGCATCATTACATAATAATTTTTAATTTTAATGAGAGCAGTGAAAAATCTGCAGAGGAAGAAAAAAAAAGTCTTCGGTAATTACAAACACTGCATCAAATCAGAGACTGGAGCTGCAGAAGGACTAAGGAATCTCAAGAGCACTGCATAACAGGCACACACACACACACGTTTCCACTGAAAGACGACTTCAGAGAGTTCTCTAGGAGGCGGCATTTAAGCTTGGCCACTGGGGCGCAAAGCATCTATCATTAAAACAAAGTGCAGAGTGAAATCAAATGTGTTCTCCTTCTCAACCACTTGACTCTCCTCTTCGCTCTGTCCTTTCCAGATCTCACACAGACCAACACAACATTAATCAGAACCCAGCCCATAAATTACCCTTTTTTTAGAGCATCATCTATTCAGACTACAAAGGTTTGTGTGCGAATGCGAATGTGTGCACCGTCGTCTGTCCCCCCGCTTAGGTTGAAATAGCTGCCTTTGACTTGAGGGTAAGCTGAGCCGCAGTAAATTGGATTTCATGCTCAGTCCTTCACAGCAGCAGTATGCGACACTAAGACAGACCCATCTTCCCTCTGCATTCACGACAAAGTTAGCACTGTGGTTCTTTAAAGGTTGGAGCTTTAAACACAGTTGTATGACTTTGTTTTTTTTTTCTAGGATTGGTTTTAATGTCAGCTCTGCCAAAGTGTGGCAATTACCAACTCAGCATTTCAGCTACAAAACTGAAAATGTTAGTCGTGAATCACAGACACACCAATGGTGTCATCTGCGACCAAATGTTGGATCAGCTCTGTCTCGCATTCCTTTGTACTTCAACCTGAGGGTGAAAGCCAAACCCAAATGCAGTGAGCCCAGTGGTTTTCTGGTTATTAGACACCCTTCCACCACACGGTTGCCTCTGTCTCTGCTGCAGTGACATCAAGAGGGTTTTTGTCAGGAGGCAGGCTGGTTAATCCACCACAGACGCTCATTTCAGAATTATCTGTGCACAGCAGGCCATTTAGATGCAGATGTGACGCGGCTGGCATCGTGTGCCGGTCCTCTTGAGCGTGGAGCTAACAGGCCTGGATAAAGGTTTCTTTCTTTGGTGGGAGCCTGCAGTGTCTTTGCCTCTCATCAGACTTCATTCTGGCAGACAGCATGTCACACAGTCTCCTGTCCCCTTCCCTCCCGGTCCCATCATGGAGCGCGAAGATGGAAGCAAGCAGGGAATACAGAGAGACTCCTGCGACGCCACTGACATTGACATTACCTCTATGATCATTAAAACTAAATTGGCTAAATGAATTGCCAATTTGAGAAGCCTTAGTCACAGCATACTGGTGTGTGCACCGCACGGCTGTGTGTGCACCTAACGGGGGAGATAAGATTCCATCTCTGGTTGTCTGTTTTCCTTTTTCTTTTCTTTTTTGTCCCTCCTCTGCTTCTCTTCATTTCTGTCCAACTACCTCTCTCGCACAATCTACACAAAAATTCAATAAGCTATTACACAGACATTGATCTCTTTCTCACACAAACATTTGCATGGGGGGGGGGGTAAAGCAGTGAGATGACGGTGCTGCCTGTTCATTTCAGTGGAGAAAAGGAGCTGTAGATGGTGAGAACTGGATTTATGGAGTTTGGCAGCATCTTAACACTTTAATGCTCCTCAGAATGTGTCCAATCAATGCTCTCTCTCCCTGCGTGGTCGTGGCATTCTCTTATCTGATGTCACTGTATATCACTCAGGAGCTGGGTAGGTCAGGGGACGATGCTGCTACGCTAACGCCGAATTGGTTGGTGCAGAACGTGACACTAAAAGCAATGAGCAGCATTGTTTTAATCTAGCACTCTACTGTGTCTGCACTGTAAATACAGATTTATTATAGAAGACGTTCTTTGACCTTTAAATTGTAATATAGCGTAAAATGAGCTGTGGATTTACCAGAAATGTGCCGGGAATACATTTCACCAGCCAAAGAGGAAACACAGTGATGATGTCTCTCCATCGCTCCACACAGCTGAGACACTATTGTCCTATTATTTGCTTGGCAGGGAATTAAACTGTGCTTAATTGCATTCAATTTAGTTTCTACTTTTTTTAATTTACCCTTTTGATCAAATAAAGAACAAACAGAATTTTAAGTGTAATAGGAAGAAGGAGAGTGTAGAACTGATGCTTGAAATAAGTATTATTTACAGTATGCCGCATGTAACCCTAAGCCTAGCACCCGCCCACTAAAATAGCTTGGTGGTATGTACATGAACATTTTTCTCATTTACACAAACACAGTCCTGTGGCTGTGAATACATCCTGCTGCCTCGTGTTAATCCATGTCTGAAAATAGTTCTCAAAAAGCTACTAATGCTACTGCTTCGGGTGCAGCCGCTTGGACACCTCCCACTGGTTTATGAGCTCTTGCTTCAACTCGATGATTTTTTCATTTATCATTTTGTTTTTTTTCTCTTTTTATTAAACCAGATACTACAAGTGGAAGGGGATTCTCACTGAGAAACCAAAGACACCACATGGTCATACAGCAGCAGCTGGTCAATCACCAAGTAGACTTGGCTCAAGGCATTCCCTGATTAATTTTCCATGTGACTAATAAATTGGACCATATTTCACAAACGGAACATCATGCTGTAAACTAGTGAATGAGAACCGAGAGGGTCACACACTCATGGCCACAGACAGTCTCTTTCCTGTGCAGCCACACAACTAGTAATGACCTCGTAATACAGTGACAGGTCTGTCCCATCTACACTCACCAGCCACTTCATTAGGTACACATAACTTTCATGAAAGCATATCTAATCAGATATTCGCATGGTCGAGACATGGTCGAGACAACCTGCTGAAGTGTGAATCGAATGACAATGTGGAAGAAAGGTGATATAAGTCATTTTAAACATGGCATGGTTGTTGGTGTCAGATCCAGTGAGCAGCCTAGGAAGGAAACAGTAACTGATATAACCGCTCTTTGCACATATGCTATGCAGAAGAGCACCACATGTTAAATCTTGAAGAAGATGGGATATAGCAGCAGAAGACCACACCGAATCCTGCTTCCTGTCACCTAAGAACAGGAAACTGAGGCTCACCAAAATTGTAAAATTGAAGACTGGAAAATCATTGTCTGGTCTGATGAGTCTAAAGCTCTGCTGCAATATTCAAATGGCAGCGTCACAATTTAACATAATCGGCTTCAAACCATCAATCCATCGCTGCCCTGGTAAACGTCTAATTGTGCAACCTTTTTGCATATTTGGGCCTCCCAGTACCAGTTGAGCATCATTTAAACAGCCTACTGAGAATTGTTGCTAAGAAAGAAGCAGGAAAGGAAGGAATATAGCTAGCAAGCTAGACATATAGAGAGATAGATGTTTATATTTCTTCTCTCAGTATCTGTTGTTGGGCAGTCACTCAGGCCTTCCTGATGGTATGTAGTCTGACATGAGATGTGTCACTCCAGTTTTTTTTATCCTTCACAAATCTTGCTGCGTTTGTTTTAAAGAGGTGATAATGGCCACCATTTGAACTGTGGGCTTTATGTCTGAAGGACCTTTAAACTGCAACCTGTAGCCTTACACCTATTTTTTTCCCCATAATATCAAACACTCTCCTTCTCATGCAGCACATGTAAAAGTATTCACACATGATTAACAACAGCTACAGCTGAGCTTTACCTGTCACAGCCTCCCAAGGACGCTGAAACACCCTGAAGAGGAATGCCAAAAAGAAAGACTTTCCCCTCCATCTATTTCTGATCCTGGCAGTAAATTATTTATGTCTCCCCTGTTGTCAGAGACGGGAGCCTCCTCTGATACCAAAATAGTTTTTTCTTCCCCTCGTTTTGACAAGTGACCAATTTTCTTTTCAAAACTAACAAAACTGTTAAGGAGCCTAGTCATCACAAAGAGGCAGCAATAAAGGGAGATGACTGCATATAATCTCAAGAGAAAAGATTATACAAATTCTCTCTGGGTAGCTAGATTGGGCCTGAAGTGTCCTGCTGGTTTTACACTGGAGAAGAATAAGTAGTGGAAGAATAAGTGGAAAACAGAAAGAGGATGATGGTGAGAAGGAGGAATGGAAGAACTGGTGCTGGAGTGAGAAGAAGTACAGATGAGGGATAGAGAGCCAGGCAAACAGAATAAGAGACCATGAAATAAGGATAGAAAACTGTGCTTGGTGAGAAAGACAGAGACACTGGGAGAAATGGAGAAAAGACAGATATCTGCAGCACCCGAGCTGCGAGGCTTAAGGAGCTTAGCTCTCCTGCCCATCACAGAAAAGTCTTCAAGTGCAGGCATTCAGTGCTGCTGAGCTACTACTGAGAGAAAAGTGAGCAGCAAAAGCAAAGAGAGGAGAGGTTTGGGTGATGAGTGAGGTTCAAATGTGAAAAAAGGCACAGAGGATGACACTGTTTTGATACAGTGAAAGAAAAGATGTGTTAGAACTTGTTGTAGGATTGTTGGATATGTTTTGACATTTCTGGAAAAAAACAGCTCAGAGTTCAGAGTTATATACAGAGTTCATTCCCTGCTTTGATTTTAATGGCGGCACCCGTCCAACATGATATCATCATCAAAAACTCATTAATGAAGTGTCATAATATTAATTCTTGGCCCAGATCTGGTATTGATGATGACGTCAGACCACTGAAGAGTCCCTTTTTGTTTTGTTTTTTTTTTCCTGCCTTGACGTTTGAGCAAGCATCAAGAAATTTTAAAGAGCTTTTTCTGTGAATTAACAAAAACTTTCTTTTATAATAAGAGGACAGTGTAGACAATGAGCTACACATTTATTTCTTACACTTTAAGAGTACTACTTACAGTTTTATTTTATACGAGAGCATTTATTTAAAAAATGAGACATACTATTGAGTCTTATCTTAAGACATTACAGGGATTAACTGTGTAGTTAAACTTCCTCACAGTGACAGAAAGGGGGGATTTCACAAGTCCAGCCCACTTAGGATCAAAGTGGGCTGTATGTGGCCCACCATGTGAAATTAGTTTGACATCCCTGGTGTAAGCTCGTTTTCCAAACGGTCAAACTGCTCCTTTAAGAAGAACGCTTTATGGTTGCCGTCTTTTACTAGAATATGTAATTATTTATAGGTTTTTTAATATCATTGTTTGCATATCTACCGCAGGAGGTGTAAACCGCCCAGGGCCTGTCCCTGCCTTCCTCAGGAGCCCACCTGTCATCCCAACTCCACTGGATATGAAGCCGTTCCTCCAGTTCCCCCTGGAATCGCCTCACCCAGCCAGCATCGGCCTCTTCCACAACTTTAACACAGTGAGTGCTCACAGACATTCCTGCGCATATGCACACAGACGGCGCCTGGGATTTGTTATCAGTTTGTTTCACTTAACAGGAGACAGAGTTGGTATTCAGTTGTGGCTCCAGAGCCTCACAAGTGAAGACAAGTGATAAACTGATAAGGGATTTATAGTGTCTAATACAAAATAATAAGGTGACAGCTGTTTGCTTTTTATTCAGCACAGTGAGTTTCAGTATAATTGAGAAAACGCCCAAGCGAGTGGTTTACAGCAATAAAATGAGTTACAGCTAATCAATCGTAAAAGAGGCACGGGCTGTTCTCCACAGTCAGCATTTTCTCCACCTCCCTCACATTTCTAGATTGGGTTTCATGTGAAGGTCATTGTGGTGACAAAAGGGGACGGGCGAGCGCCACCAACAGACACACACACACAATCAGTCAACTCGGGCAGAATGACCCTTGTGCAGGTTTATGATTCATCCTTTATCATCAAGGGCATTGAGTGTGGCCACTAATTCCACAGCACTTTCATGCAAATCATTCTCTGTCTGCACAGTAAAAATTTATACAAGTCTACAATACTAAAACACTCTGTGTGAGTCACGTCAACATCTACTGTCATCATATAAGATAAGAGGCTGCGGGAGCTTAAAGGACACAGTGAAAGGCAAACTGACAAAAACAGTTGATTACAGTGATTATTGCTTCAAACTGAGTTATGGTCCTGTTTGGAGTCAGGTCAACCTCACCAGGTTTACAGGCAATTTCCAAATACTTAACATTCTGCAGAGCCTACAGTAGGTCCAGCCTTCTTACACTGAGACTGCACAGTACTGCACTGTGTGGTAAGAGCTCTTTAAACTGCTCTTTAGAGCCACGCAGTCCTAGGTCATTAGTCCAAAACAATTCAGGCAGTTTTACAAAAATGAAGACAGCCTTATTTTACACACTTCAGCGGGGGAAAAAATACACATTTCCATGGTAACAATCTGCCATTCCCATTCAATTCACATAATTATGGTAATAATAGGGTCCAAACAATGACAAAAAAGAGTTAATTTAGGCATAAAAATGCTACTGTTCATCTGGGTGCCTGCCTTTGAATTTCTCAAACTAGCTGCTGGGACATTTTCAAAAGGAGTGAATAGAGCAGAGTTGCTGAGGCTCTGAAGAGGTGGCACAGCTGGCTTTTTTTTAGTTTTTTGGGGAAAATGAATTCTCAGTAAATTTGTACTACAGTACATATGAGAGTCAAGAGCTACACTGCTCTGCACAAGAAATAAAAACAGATGTTGACATACACTAACTATCAAGCTGTTTTTACACATGCGCTGCACCCTCACACTTCTCTAGACATTACTCTGCACAGGTGCGTGTGAGAACACAAATGTCTAACAGAGCCTTTGTAATGTTCACGTGTGAAAGTGGCTTTAGTTAGATCCAACTCCTTAGTCCTCCTGTTGTTATGGGAGGAAAAGTGCTGCATTCAGAAACATTTTATAACTTGTTAACAGCAAAGCCAGTTTTGTGTTATGCAACGTAGAGGACAAGAGCCACATCCAGGCAATGTATTTATATTTTATAAAAGCTTGTTTAATACTGTAGAAAACAACCTTCAGCCAGGAGTTCAGTATTCCCATGTCAGACAGCCTTGTTGACTGCCGGGAGCTCAATAATTAGATTTCAAGTGCAAATTTGGTTTCACTTCATAATTCAGTCTGACATCGTGTTCTTGTTTAACTGCGTTCGGTTTGGAAAGGGACGTTTACACTAAGAAGTCAACAGCAGGTGACATATCTGTTCCTCAATTTCCATCAACATTAAGCTGATGATTTCGGTGTTATCTTCTCTCAATGATGACTTGCAAAAGCCCCTGTAGCAGAAATTAAATTTTTTGCTGCACTGATGAGCAAAGCAGAAATGCAGGACACAATCTGGAGGACAAGAATGTACCTAGCTGTCTTCTTTAGTTTTCTTGATTAATGCAACAAAACACCAGGGATCCACAGACAAAATCTAAAACCTTTGCATGGCTACTTAACCAGTTTTGGTGAAGTTGCTTCCTAAAGTGTTTTTGATGCTCCCATTAGATACTGGAGATATATTTTTGAATAGAACTCTGTGTCCTATAATGTAAAACATCACCTCTTTCAACAAAGATGCTTTGCAATCCTATCATGAAACGCTTCCAGCCTTTTATTATGAAATATTATCTAAATCAACTTTAATGGCCATGTTTCTACCAATCTACTTGCTGTTGATTGCAATTAAAGATTCTTTGAGCTCTCTGTCAGCTAAGCTATATGGTTATGTGGTGCATCCAAAGCAAAGGTTTATATGCAGCCAGATATGTGGGAACCATCTATAAAGTGTGAATTACTGGTGCAGAAAAAGCTCGACTACACGAGGAGAGTCAGAGTGAAAGAGAAGATGAAAAGTGGAGCAATAGGTTAATGAGGTCATAAGAGCTGGGACAGAGAAAAGGATCCTGATGAGAACAGGTGGTCAAAGAAAGGCAGCGAATGACACGCAGTGATGAGAGACTACAGAGAAAGACACAACACACACGCACACATTAAAAGGCCCCAGATACATACCCACATGCACAACAGACAGGTTGAGCGCTGAGCTCACCCAGATGCAGCGCTGGCACACGGACAACTGAGCAGATGAAAACCAAACAAATTTGGAGGTGCTGCAGGTCTCCACATGAAAAGCACAAAACAGTCAAAAGATAGACCGAAGAGCTGACGTCACAGGCAAGAGGGGGAAAGATGTTTAAGTCTGTAAATATTTCTAACAATAGATTTACACCCAGTTTAAGTCCTCAGACCAATTACACCATTTCCCCTGGTGCCTGCAGCTTCACAGTGTAAACAGTCTCTCATTTGGCAGCATGCATCCAGTCTGAGAAGGAGATGAGAGGTGGAGTAAAACCACAGTGGAGTTTTGGCTGCTTAATGAGGGCAACACCCAGCACTGCGGTTTCCAAACCCTGCCAAAGGGTCAGAGAGCTCACACGAGTCCAATGCAGTTGTCTAAAAATGAGGCAGTAAAGAGTATGACATGGCATATTTTTCCTTGATCTGGAAATGACAAACAGACATGCATATATATATATGCATGTCTTGATGCATGCTCAATCATCCAGGTAAGTAAATCTCCAAAAGTTGGAGACTTGATGACTTGGATAAGTGACGAAACGTTTCTCCCACTGAAAACACTACGTCCAGATGAACAGAATAAACTTTTGGATATATATATATTCATTGTAGCTATGATATTAATGTCTCATCTTGTGGTAACCCCTTAACCCTTTTACTCCGCTGTTATTTGCTTAAAAAACAATCAACTAAAATGCAGCAAAATCTTTTCAGAGTACTGCATGGAGAAATTACTGCTTCTTGTAATACACTGGTATGTAGGTTTAAAAAAAGGAGCTTTTTTTCTGCAAACATAGCAGTGTAAAATTCTTAGAGATTGCGAGTCTGTAATTAGGCCCCTCTAACCCTAACATGAATTAAAGCGTTTGAACGGCACCCAAGAACTCAGGCACAGACAGCAGCACCAGCTGCTGCAGAGAAAACACACACCTTCCTGTCCGCATCAATCACTGCTCCCTCTTCACTTCCCTCTTCCCCAACTCTATTTTATCTCCCAGCCTTTCTTCCCCTTCAGAGGCTGTCATTCACCTGCACTTTTTCTTCAGCGCCTCTCTCTCTCTCTCTCTCTCTCTCATCCACATTCACTTGGCTGAACCTTTGAGTGCACTGCAGTTAGGAGAAGCACTGGCCTCTGAATTTCTCCTGTGGTGCTGAATTTTTGATGTGACCTCTGGGCTGTCTCTCCTCAGATGGACCCTGTCCAAAAGGCTGTGATGACGCACACCTTTGGGCCACCTATGATGAAGACAAAGCGGCCAATCATCTCCTGCAACGTCTGTCAAATACGCTTCAACTCAGAGGTATGGCAGCTTAAGCAGTTCCAGAACAGGGTTTGCTTTCAAACCATAAAAATCCCATAAAAATCCTACTTACTGACCACTTGCAAAATTCACAACACAAACAGCAGCTATTTTTTTTCTAATAGCTTAGCTTAGGTGAGCAGGATGCTGGGGAAAGGTGACACTCAAACGCAAAAGCATCCTAGTTTTACCTGGATTATTAATCAAGCACACATGTGATTGTTCCTCAACCTGCTACATCAGCACCTGTGTGTCCTTTTATGCAGAGACCTTTAGATTAAATAGCTAAAAGCTTAAGTCTGTGGTGGCTGTTCAAGATTTGCACATCCACTGTAGAGTGCTTTACCACACTGTGGAAACCAGTGCTGAATGCTTCTATAATAAAATGTAGTCTTATGTTAACACCTCTGCTTCTAGTTTTTATTGGATTTGGGAAAGTTTTGAGTGCCAGGCTTGTTAGCCCATTGTTTCAGAAAGTTTGCTTCAAGAATTTTGAGTAGTGTTGCTGCAGGATTTTAAAGTTTGGCGGGTGTAGCAGTTAATAAAAGGATGGGGTTAATAGAAACTTAGTTGGTTTAAGACATCATGTTAAAATAATGAATATTGGAATTACTTCAATCCAGAATTGAACTTGTACTCACTGCACATGACCTAAAAAGTCTGCAGTCTGGACTTGAAGTTGGTTGGTGATTGACTGCACAGCTGGAGAAGGTGAAAACTTAGTTCACACTTTAGCAGCTCCATTTTTAGCTTGTCCACCAAAAAGTGTGGGGGGAGGAAGAGAGAGAAATACCTGCTTGCTTCACTTCTGCTGGAATTCTCACACACATAGTAGTATTAAAGTTTCAAAGGAATGTTGTCTCAGATAAGTTCCCGATTATCCAAAAACTTATCTTTTTAACTTGTGCAAACAGAAGTCTGAAAAACATTTCTTAGTTGTTGACAGCAAGCTTGTGACTATAACTGTTCTTTACCCCACTCTGACGAGGCTGTAACTGACATTTGTACGACGTGTTTGCTGGTTACAGTAAAGCAGGAGGATGGAGTCCTAGAAGTTTCTGTATTGCTGATGGGGCACATTTGTGGCACGTTATGACTAACAGTCGGTTAGTCATAACGGAAAGGGGGGCTGAAATAAAAGAGGCCTGAAGTGATGAAACTTTAGAGGAAAGATTGGAGTGTCCCCCATTAAGGAGGCAGTAGTGTTAACTGAAGTTGAAAAGCAAATCATTCATAATGTGGGCAGCTACTGGATGACATGACCGACGAGTCTGCGCCTGTCTACTGCTGGGTCTGTTACAGTGAGTGCGTACAGGGAATACATTTTAATGATATAGGACTTTCTTTGCATGGAAAAATATGTATTTGGACAGACCATTTCTTGGTGAGCACACTTCTCCTCAAGCTGTATCTCTACATTTTTGTATTTATTTAACACCAATATATGTGCTTTCAAGGATGGAAAAATCCTGGTGTTTATGACTTGCCGCTGTAAACTCTAACCTAAAACATGAGCAGAAATCAAACAAAAGCCTGATATACAAGCCTGGCTAAAAATATGATTGGATTGCAGGGACCAAGTGCTAAATACTTTCACTCTAAATGCAGTGATGTGTAAAGGACACAGGCAGGGAGGGAGTCATGTGAAACTTGTGTAACACTGCCCCGTTCTCTCTGCGAGGGGCCGCTTAATTATATCTCCCCTGCTCAAACCTTGCGTGTTCTCACATGGTCGACATTATCATTATTATTATGGGGGTGGGGTACGTGTAATAGGGAAGTGTTTTAATTCTCTTCACCATGTTCTCATTTGCATACCTGTGTGTTCACTGAAATGTGCATGTATGAAAATGCTCGTGCAGGTGTGTGTGCGTGGCTCATCGTGTGCCCGGGACTTCCAATTCTGAGCCACCTGTTTGTCCAGCCTGCTGCTTTACTCATGAGCTGGCAGCGTGCATCTGCTCTGCTGCAGCTCTACAACACTTTCCAGAGTAACCTGAGAGTCTGGGAGCTTAAAGCATAGTGGACATTCTTTAATAATGAAGGAATACTCTACTTACAGTGCCGTACTTGGCTTACTCATGCTGTCTGGTCTGCACCATGGCTCTTAAGGGAATACAAAGCGAAAGCAAATTGTTGATGGTGGTCACTGGGAGTCAGGTGCCTATCACTGCTGCTCCACTGTAGTCCCACATGCTGTAATTATAACACCGCAATTCATTTGAGGCCACAGAGGACAGATTAGCCTGCCAGTGTGTTCAGCTCTGCTCTGCTGCAAGGTTGACGTCACACCATGCTGCATTAGCCATCGTCACCACTGCTGTAACATGCTGGACACCTCTCTCCCTTTCCCCATCTCTCCTTGTCCTCCTCGGGCAAATACAAAATCATGTTTCATTACTGTCTCCCATCCGTCTGGCAACTTTTGTCTTTTCTTTTTCCTCATCGGTTTTCATGTTTCCACTTCTCCCTCTGTGGGGGTATACTCTATACCGTGTCTTTCTCTTCACCTCTCAAGCCTCTTTCCACCCCCTCTTCCTGTCACTGCTGTCTGTCCTCAGTAGATTTGGCTGCTAGACCAGCTCTATCTGCTTTCAGTGCCTTTTGTCGGTTTATAGATAAAACATCAAAGCACATCCTGCTTAGAGAGAAAAAGGATTTTAGGGACATTCACTTGCTCTCATTTTCTCCTTAAATCCCATTCCCACTTCTTCATTCATCTAAATTCTCCTTTCCGTTGGCTCTCACTCAGCTTCTCTCCATCCATTTCACCTGCTAAAACATAGTTTCTGTTTTATCATATGCTGTATTATTTACCTTTCTTCTTACATAAAAAACCCTCATTGACATTAATTGCTTTGGATCCTGTAATGTACTGTGCCCCCACTTCTGATGCTGTCAGGATTTTTTTATGCATGAATGGATGGCAGCCCTTCATTGATTTCTTGAAATTGAAGGTCATTAGGACAGTGAAAGTATCAAAGCACAAGCAGCAAGAAAACTGTTGGGTTGCATAAAAAGATAAAAAAACAAAACAAAACAAAACATGAAGGCCAGCAGCACAGAGCCTGGGTTACAACAAGAGAGTCCACTGGCTATTTCAGCTCTCTACTGTCCTTTGTTTGTCGAGTTGTAGGCCCCTCATCTCCTGCCTAATTGCAGGGAAGCACCAGCTGGGGGAGTAGAGTTACACAAGCAGAGCTATATCTGCCTTTCTGTCATCACCAATCAGGATGAGGGCTATATGGGTAACTATCATTGGCAGTTAATACCACAGGCTTACAGAGGCACGCTGGACAAGTCCCAGTCGACCCTTTGCCTCAGAGCCCCAACATGTACCTGGCACATGCCTCATGTAGGTTTCTCAGCCTTTCTATTGACATAATGAAACAGATCTAATTCCAGAACGTGTTTGCATGAGCATACACATGCACATAGAGTCACACACACAGTGTCATATTACTGTATTAATAAGGAGCTTACAGGAACTATATTTGTACCCTAACACCTCACCCTTTCCTTTGATTTCACTTGATGGTGACATGGACATTAATATCTGAACTTGGAGTCTTACACTGATTTCCGTATCAGCGGGGAATATTTTCGGATGTAAATCATGCACCACATGATTTACATCAAATGCCAAAGTTAAATACCAGCACAGCAAACCTTTAGTGTAATGAGGCAGAAAGTAAGGGCATTGAGGTTAGTGCCCAGCGGACATATTTGTAATAATTGTAACCGCAAACCTTAACCTCTACCAAAAAAAAAAGATAGTGTTTATGAATATGCAGAATCTGTAGAGGTTTCTAGTACAGGAACTTGTACAGTTGGAAGACAGAACAGGAAGTTATGGTCTGAATAGCTGCCGGTTACACTGAAAGCTCAAAAGAATAAGCTGTGACTTCAATGCTCTAAAAAATAAACAGTTACAACTAAAATAAGTACGGCTAATGTAGAAAGTGTTAAGCTCATGAAATATTGTCTTTTCTGTGACCTTTTAGCAATAAAAGCCTCAGTGATGAAGCCATATAACTGACATATAAAATGTCTGTAAAAGGAAACTTAATGCAGCTGTGATATGGCTGTGAAAGTGCACACATTACACGTTAAATCCGTGTGTTTTCCAGGGAATCCTTCAGGAAGTGAGGAAGTGAGGAAATGGCAGACTTATAATAGATAACTTGTCTCCTGTTGCATCCTGAAAACTGAAATGTAAAATCCAACATCCCCACAGTAGATCTTTAAATGCCCATACCTCTTTATGCTCCCTTGGAGGATTAGCTTGGAACTGATCCTCTTAAGTGCACACTCGTGGATGCAAACTTTTCCCCCAGCAACTGACTGTCAACTGTCACACCTCACCCACATCCCCCCAGCCCATTTCAGATTATCCCACCGCTCAATAATCATCATCAGCTCAGCAGGCCAGTGCTGTGATTACAGCAGTGCTGAAGGAAGACAAGAATATTCTGGAGACTAATCTTTGCTGACTGCCTCATCAGTGGTGCACCATCACCCGTCACAAAAAACAGCTCAACAGACGTTGCATTACTCCTTCGGCCTCAAACTATGCATGTTTCTGCACTTATACAGAAACTTGAAAGAAGATCGAGACAGACATGTTTCTAGTCTCCATACCAAAGATTTAAATGGGGTACAAGATTGCAAGATGGTAAATAACATTTAATAAGCCTATGTGAAGATGTCAAATACATGCAACACATTCTTATTTTGTTTGATTAGGGTTTATTATGTGTGTGTGTGTTACTATTTGTAGACACCTCATTTGATGATCTAGTAGAGTCTGCTTGGTTCAATATGGAGAAAAGACAACCAAGGTGGTGGGCATTTGGAAATAAGGACTTGAACATGCCATGTTAAAGTGCCATGTGCTTTACTCTTGTTTTTCAGAGCCAGGCAGAAGCCCACTATAAAGGGAACCGTCATGCTCGAAGGGTGAAGGGTATCGAGACTTCCAAAACAACCCGTCTCCAAGATGGTGACAAGCAACACCATCCCCCTCCTGCTTCACCCTCCCCTCCAGGCCCTTTACCATCCAGCCCTGAGCCTGATCCTAACAACAATAAACAGGGTGAGCATCGCCTCTCAAATACAGGAACCTGTCATGAAATGTAAAGTGAAAGTATTGGCAAACTGGTTTATCTAAAAAAATATATATTTTCACATCAGAAGAGTCAGAAGGTTCATTTTATTGCTGATTTTGTTTTTTCCTAAATTATTCACTAACAAGAGATCTTTGTGCTGTTTTCAGATGACAATCAGTCCTGTCCCAACTCTAAAGAGTCACCGTCAACCCCCAGCTGCCTTCCTACTTCCACACCAAGCTCAGCAGATACAGAGTGCCCCCTCTTGCCTTCTGTCAACACGCCTTTGCCACCGTCTCCTTCCCCTTCTGCAGCCCTCAGTACACCCTCTGCGGATTCAGCAGCACCAGCAGCAGCTGGTCTTCTTGACACCCCGTCCCCAGCACCCAGCCCATCTTCAGGAGAGTCGGAGGAAGAGAAAGCCAAAAAGCTTCTCTACTGCTCCCTTTGCAAAGTGGCTGTTAATTCCCTCTCACAACTGGAGGCACACAACAAAGGTTAGTCCCAGGGGAAGTGGACAAATTGTGCAGCTTTCAGAAGCGTCTTCAGAAACACTGAAGCGTGCCTCTTTAGACGTTATTCTTCACTTGTTCTGAGTGTCATGTTTGAAGACGTGAAGCAGCTGCGTTACTGCCACTTAGTGGTGAGAATGTCAGGTTAAAACATGGTAAATGGCAATTGATAAAAACCTTAACACACAGCACCTACACTTAATATTTTCTCACTCAATTCTCTATCATGAAGTCCATTTACTGGCTGTTCTGGAGCTTTTAGTCTTGTTACATAATCCTCTGGAAGTTTAAAAAGCTTATTTACTTATTTCAACCACTTGAACAACTTCTTATCCATATGGGAGACTCTTGCTCTTGGAAACATCAGACAAACAACAACAAAGATGCAACAGAGAAAAACATTGGAGGGGAAAAATCCTGGAAGATGTTCACTCTAGTATTCTTTTTGTTGTTCCCAGGTACCAAACACAAAACTATTCTGGAGGCTCGAAGTGGACTGGGACCGATTAAAGCTTACCCACGCTTGGGTCCTAAACCCAGCCCTGAGCAGGGAGGGGAGCTCTCCTCTGACCCTAACACTCAGGAACGCACCTTCCACTGTGAGATCTGCAACGTCAGAGTCAACTCTGAGCTGCAGCTTAAACAGGTGAGGAAGAAAACCTCAAACTAGACCCTGAGTGAATTATATGACGAGAAATCCCATATCTGATTTTTCTTTTTTAATTTAATGTTCCAGCATATATCTAGCCGGAGGCACCGCGATGGAGTCGCAGGGAAACCTAATCCTCTTCTCAGTCGGCACAAGAAGCGCACAGACTTTATGGTACGTGCTCATTTTTATTTACATGCAGCACTTCTCCCTCGTAAATTCATCCTCATTTAGGTTTAATCTTAAAAGGATCAACAAGTCGTTTCTCTATTTGTTTGTTTTTTAAAGGAACTTCCAAAAACCCTAGGGGCTGGACTTTTACCAAATCCTCTGGCTGTTGCTGCAGCAATGGCAGCAGCAGCGTCCTCAAATCAGCTGGCACTACGTCCTCCCGGCCCAGCCTCCCATCCTCATCCTCACCCTCATCACCACCTCCTACAGGGAACACCCCTCAGCCTGCTGAGGCCAGCCCCAGGACCCATCCGCACCACACACGGGCCAATCCTCTTCACTCCTTATTAATGCTGAAAGAGCGAGGACAAATCAGGAAGAAGCACACTGTGAATCGGAGGCTGGCAACCGCGTGCCATCAAGAGCCAAACCAGCTGGTGTTTCTCCAGCTAGTTTTTCAGGATGATAAAAACATGAACATGGCTCTTAATGGCACATCGTGTAGCAAAATATATGTTTCCTTCCTCTCCAGTTTCCATCAAGCATGGACTTCTTTCAGCATCCTCCAGTCTGCAGCTGACTAAATACCTGCATCTGTCATAAGATCCACTACATTGGACTGAAAACCCTACCTCTCTTAAGTTTATGGTTCATCTGCAAGGATTCATTACATATCCAAACGTTAACAAACATGCCTGCTGCAGTTAGGTGTAGTAGTTGCCTCTGATGTTAGCTGGTATCCATACTGTAGCTGTAAAAGTATAGTGGATTGTACCACTGTAATATTTTCTATTTTTATTTTTTGCTTTTGTAGCCTATGAAAAGAAAAAGGTGCCCACAGTGTTGATACAATGTCTGCAGTTTCTGGCAAACATTTTCACAGCTGGCTTTTGTCTGTATTGTGTCAGGTTTACAGAAATAAGGAGTGATAAGAAGAAAAGGAAATACATAGTTCTTACAGGAAGTCTTAAAGCAGAAGTGATTATGAAGTAATGGTAATCATAGATCATTGGCTACCGATGCACTATGCAGCTCTTGGTGTTTATTCTTAGTGTTTTAAGAGGAAACACAAGCTTAGACTTTATAAGAAACAGAGAACAAGAGGAAATACCCATGCTAAGTCTCTTAAATCCCCTAAACTGTTTTTCTGATGATCCTCTGATTATCCCCAAGTCATCACAGATCGTGTATATAAAAGTCTCACAAAGCACACAAGCGGTGAGAAATATAAGTGAAAATGTCTTCATTATTTTATCATCTACACAACACTGTGCAAAACAGAAAATTTTCAGTGTCTTAATGGACTGACTTTCACATGCCGAGCACAGCAGGACAGTCGTTGACTCATGGCTTCTATTGCAGTTTGTGCACATTAAAAAGACTGCATTTCACCACTATCTGAATGAAGTGGAAACAGTGTGATGAAAGACACCAGCATTGAAGCAAAAAGGACCACATGCACAGATGAGAAGTTGTATGCAAAAAAAAATAATTTTGACAGTGTTGCAGGTTTGTGTTGGGATAAAAAATGTTTTGTTTGTCTGCTCTGCCTCGTGTGCTCCAATCTGCATCACCCAAAGTATCCCAGTGAAAACTGTTGGCTTGCGAAACTTTAGAGGGAAGCTTTAGGAAATGGAAACTGTAGCAATACTTTAAGCACTCCTGCTAACTTTTCTTGTCAACTGCAATAAAAAATGTCTTCAAATGTGATAAATGTTATTTAGGATTAGGATACTGAAACGTTGCTGTAAACGTAGATTAATTTAAAAAAATGGTTCAAGTCTGGGATTCCTAAATGTTGAGTCTAAGTAAAATTATATATATTAAAAAAAAATCATTAAACTGAATTCATGGTTGTAACGAGTGGTGACTGGTGTTTTGTTTTCCAGTTATTTTAAGTCTGCTGCAACACATAAACAGGAAATCTCACTATCAGAAGGCAAGAAAACTAAAGAGAATAACACCCCCCCAATCACCATATGAAAAGAAAGGTGGAAGTCATCAACTTTACGGTGAGAAAATTTAACTGCTTTTCATTAGAAATGTTTAATTGTTTATTGTTGGTTTTGTCTATTTTGTTACTGCATTTTGTTGAGGGAGATATTTTATTTTTCTTTCTAACCATCAAAAACCAAATGATTACATTTGTTCACTTCACTGCACTGCCTGAAACCTCGAGGATTAGCTGACATTGAAAATTTTTGAGGTGAGGGCAGGCAACAGGATTTTGTTTACTTATATTCTGATTCCTATCCTCTGTTTATATTAGTTGACAGAATGCTGATGAATCAAACAAACCACACCAAGGACGTTCTCTCCTGCTACAGTCCTTCTGTTGAAATCTACCGGTACTTTGCTGTGCTGTGGGGATGTGCTGTAACCATCACAGGTACGGTGGGGAACCTGATGACTATTCTGGCTTTTGCCTTTGTCTCACGTCTGAGGACTCGCTTCAACGTGCTCATTGTCAACTTGGCTGCATCTGATCTCTTGTACTGCACCATCCTGCAGCCCTTCTCCATCGACTCCTATCTACACCTCAGGTGGCGCAGCAGTGAGCTGTGGTGCAGAGTCTTCGGCCTGCTCCTCTGCCTCTCCAACTCTGTTTCCATTTTCACTCTCTGCCTGATTGCGTTGAGCAGATATCTCCTAGTTGCAAAGAGAGTTCTGTTTGACCGTGTTTTTTCTAAACGTGGTCTTGTTTTACTCCTCGTCTCTGCGTGGACATTCAGCCTGGTCAGCTTTGGTCCACTCTGGTCTGCCTATGTGTTTGTGCCACAGGTGTGCACATGCAGCTTCCATCGTACCCGGGTCGTCCTTACACCACCGTCCTGCTAGTTTTCAGCTTTCTTGTTGGCTTGAGCTGTGTTGGTGCATTCTACCTGCTCATTTACAAACATGTCCTGGTTGCATCACAAGCTCTGCTCCGTTACAGGTTCAGCCAACAATCATCCAGGAGGAAACCAACACCAGCTCAAGAGACTGACGATAGTAGTGTAAATTCTGTCATAACAAACACGTGCGGCCAGGCAAAACTTGTTCAGGGTATAAAGGCAGCTGGCGAAAAGTCCTGCCAGTCTGCTCAAAGTTCACTTAAGACCTTAAAAGCTGAGCCCCCATCTGAAGCTGACCTTGCACCACCTACTCCCAGAAATGCAATGCTGGCATCACACTCGACAGTTGCAGTGGATGAAAAGGAAATGAAGCACATAACACGGATGTGCTTAACTGTTTTTCTGTGCTTTGTGTTCTGCTATGTCCCCTTTGTGCTGCTGAACACAGCCGACAAACCGAACCACGCCCCTCAGGTACTATACATGTTCTTCACCAACCTCACCTGGCTAAACAGCTGCATCAACCCCGTGCTCTATGCTGTCATGAATCGCAGGTTTCGACAGGCCTATCACATGCTGCTCACCAAGGCTGCTGAACCTTTCACCCACCTGTGTATCCGTCACACAGATCAGCATTGATAAAACTTAAAGCAGACATTATAAGATGGGACACGTGCTAATAATGTTGAGCTGAAATAAATGGAAGAATTTCAAAACAGCAAAAATATCAACATTAATTTCTCTTCAGGGTGGGAAAAAACTTTTTAAAACTTTATTTTGGGGAGGTGACAGCATTTTTTTTTTTTGAAATCTTGTTTCTATTCTGGACATAAGGTTTTTGACAGGGCATTTTCACTGTCTTGCAGGACAAAAATATGTGTAGTTCAAATTTTCCTCATTTTAAATGCCACAAAATGTTGAAAATTTAAATAAACAATTTGCTCTAAATGGACTTGACTTCATTTTGAAATGTTAAAAACTTTGTACCAAATCTCACAATCGCCCCGTTGTGTGATTGTCTCAGCCATAGTTTAATAGCTATGTCTGTTATAATAACAGGCAGAGAATTATTCCAGTAAAAGATAATAATTTCCTTCTATACATATAATTCTAAAAATTTGGAAATGAAATATTATTTGTAAAAATAAAAGTCTGTCAATGGTGTGACAATTTTAAATTGGGTAATTCCAATTGGACAGCTATATTTAGCTAAAGGGCCCCATTCAAGGTCATGTAGCTGAGGGGCCACGTGAATCCCATGACACTCATACAGATGAAGTTTTGTTGACCTTATGTTTAAAATGTATATTTCTCAACATAATTACAAAGCGTTGTGTAAATGACATTTAAGTTATTAGTGCCATGGTTATAAACAGTGCACAAGTGTGATGAGTGCGTAACTTATTTGGAGAAGAAAGAACTTAAGGAGAAATGAGTAGAAGAGACTATAAAGAAGTGATAGAGAGCAAATTAGGATCCAAGCAGAATATAAGAGAAGGTAAATCAACTGAAAATGCTGTGTTAAAATAGAAATTAAAAATATCACTCAGGTATCTTGATGACTTTAGTTTGAGTACCAGCTCTACTGAATGTCTACCCACTACTAAGTATTAGAATAGGCTGATGCTGGGCTTACCTATTAAAACTATTATTATTATTACTTGTTTAAAAGAATAATAACTCAGTAATTAAAAAAAACCAATAATAATCCTTAATCATCTTTACTTTGGTAATTTATTACATTGACATTAACCTATTGTCTACCCTCCAAAGAAGTATCATGAAAAGAAGGCTGAAGGAAACTGGAAAGTGTGTTAACTGTTTAATTAATAACAGCTCTAAAAGTGCATTTTTAACTAAAATTATATTCATTAATGTTTTGCATATTTCTTAAAGTAAAATTAAAATGCATTTTTCAAAGACGTGAATGTAATCAAGAGACTGAGTGCATGAGCTACGAAGAATCAAAGTTCTTTCCGAAAATTAGGCATCCTTTAATAAGTAAAAGTTTATTTGTTGCGATCAGTACATTTGATTGATGTATTGTTGATGCAAAGAATGACTTTCTCTATCAACGTTTAATAAATACTTCACATATTTGGGCCATCAGCACCATTTCTGTCCCTTAATATGACATAATGTCCTCTGGTGTGACTTTCATAAAATTACCAAAAAAAAAAAAAAAAATGCTTGTATTTTTACTTCTTTTTTTTTTCTATCATTATCTCATCTGTTAAGGAGAAGGTACATACAGACTTATACATTATAGATGTACATACATACGCTCCAGTCATTATAGTAAGATGCTTGAACTGCTCAAATAACGCCTGGAGTTAAATCTGAAATATTGGTTTTTAGCTGTAAAGTTTCCTCACTTTGATGGCAAGCTTTATAAAGCCCATATATCAATATTTTTTAATGTTTTTTATGTGTTTTATTGGCACAAAAGGAGGGCATATGTGAAATGGAAACTAGTATTAGATTTTCAGTGCTACAGGCCAAATCTGCTCTTCGGCATCGTGACGTGGTGGGTCACGTCCAACAGGGCAGAGGAGGATTCAGTCTTGGAGCAGTAACACCTCGGTGGCAACAGGCATCTGTAACCGAACGTCAAAAAGTGGTAGTGGAGGAGGTGTGACGACAGGAGGAAACAGCCAGACATGCTAGAGCCCCTCAATCCCAGACCTGGGCACGCTGAAGGCCGCCAAGGTTTGGCAGATGCAAGTGGACTTGGATCAGAGGCTAATTTTCCCACAGAGATCATAACAACTACTGTGCGACCAGACCTCGTCCTCTGGTCTAACTCGCCAAAACTTGCGTACGCCATTGAGCTGATGGTACCATGGGAGGGAAACAATTGAGGAAGCATTTGAGCGTAAGAAGCTGCGGTATGCCAGAGGCTGGAAGATCAAGGTGTGGAAAGTGGGGTCCAGGGGCATTGTTGCCAGTACAACAACAAAACTGCTTAAAGAGATTGGGATCAGAGAACAGGCACAATGGCAGGCTATAAGAGAATTAGCTAACACTGCTGAGAGGACCAGTCACTGGCTATGGCGAGTGGAGGTAAAGTGTACAGCCCGATCCGGCGAGGAGGTGTGGGAAGCCAGATCAGGCGACCCCTTCCAGCTCTCCTCTCTGCTTTCTCCTATCTTATCTTACTTACTTCTCTCTATCACCTTTTTGGTCCCTTTGAAGAAATGAGGCTCCATAAATGTTAAAGAGGTAAGTATTTCTCAGTTGCAGTGAATAGATAGAATAAACTGTAGAAAACTAAACAGCAGAAAGAAGAAGAAAAATAACAATTTTAACATAAACTATTGACACACTCTGGGGCCTGATCAACCCTGGCAGGGCCTCCTTGGATGAGGGTGTCTAGTGATAATGGCCAAAATACCCTATGAATCCAAGGTCCACTACTGACGATGTCTCCCAAATTTTAATATAATCATTTAGATCAGATCTCTAATCCCTAAACCTAACCAAGGAAAAAGGGCAGATTAGCCTGGGTAAAAGAACAAAAGTTGAGGCACACAACGATGTGTGCCGCTGGTAATGTTTCTGGGCTGCTTTTCCTCATAACAGCCATCCCCCAAGATTTTCTCCATTTAAAGCTATGCATTGTCAGGGAATGTAACATCTAGTCCTTTTACTGAATTCTAACTTTCGTTTTAATGATTTGGGACAGAATTTCAAAATCATCTTGTAGGTTACAAAACTAGATAAATGTTATTAAACGTTCATCAATCAGAATATCATCTCTGTCTCATCCTTTATTTCATTTCACTAGCTGGGCCCAGGTCGTCATTTATGTTTGACAGCGTTTTAGTAGGAAGACGTGAATGCTCTGACATGAATTGAGCTGCGGTTTGGGGAAGGCCTCGAAGGGGACTGGTGATGGCTCCCGGGCCAGGCAGATCCCCATGTACTAAATAGAAGTGAAGAAGCTGAAGAATGGAGAAGAAGGAGGGAGGGAGGGAGGGAGGGGCATGTAAACGAGAATGATCAGCTTGCAGAACTAGGGGAACCTATATAGATGGCAACCAGAAGGAGTGTGTTTGGAGGCGTGGTCCTGCTCCTGAAATTCTGATACATAATCTCCAATAAATAAAAGATGGCAATATTTCCAAGGTGGAAAAAAAGTTATATTTCGTTTTAGTGTCCCCTAATTCATTTTAACAACTTTGGTATTAGCTTACTTTTATTCACACTGAAGTAATGAGAGACCTAACAATTCTTGCCCTTGTTAAATTTGAACATTCAAAGCCAGTAAACAATGTCTCCCATTTCATGGGTTGGCATTTGGATTTGCTTGTCTTCTTGTCACAGGTTTAGGACATGCTCAGAGAGCAGTTCTGCTGTTCCCACCTGTTAGTGAAGCCTCCACCTCCCCCTGGTGGTCATCTTCAAGAAGAGTTAACCTGTCAACTGTGCTGATGAGCTTTGCGACAAGTCATGTTACTTAGCAGACTGTTTGTAAAAGCTTTTCACATCTACAGCAGAAAATGCAGAGTAGTGGACTTTTGTGACACCGAAAAAAATCATAAAGTCTTTATACAACTTAGTTTTACTTCATATATTTTCCTTTGTAGTCCACACCCCACATGTAGTACTTTCCTACCCACCAGTGGGGCCTGCCCTAAGTCTGAGAACGACCGTTGTAGTGGTTTCTGCTCCTAATTTTACCCACTTTCACCTTGCTTAGTCTTCTGGGAGAGGTGGTGGGCACACTGGGTTTCATTTGATTCTGGTTTTTAACTTAGGGAGGTTTTTTTCTACACTTCTCCAAAAACTGAAATGAACAACATTCGGTTGCTTCCGTCTCTTCCATCTTGTTTAAATGTATGACTCAAAGTAGGTTTAGGTCAACAGAACCTGCAACCCTTAAAAATATTTTCACAGAGCAGAAAATGTCAGAAAACAGCAACAGAACCAAGTGCTCACTGTCAAAATGCACATCCGTGACTTTGATCAAATAATGAATAGAATTTTATTTGAAACTAAAGGTTTTATTAATCAGTCATGTGTCTTTGGTCATGTTTCAAACAATCAATACAACAGACCAAACGTGATTTCACGTGTGCTTTACACATTGTTTTCACTCAAGAATTTTTTTTATTTATTTTTTGGGGGGATCCTGCTGCAGTAGCATGAGACAGACACAAGCTCAGATACAAACTCAAGTCAGTGAATCAGAGGCTTCTGGAGCATGCAGTGCTTCTAAAGTGTTAACTTCTACATGTGCTGCCACACTGAGCCAGAAATTCACACACTTTGCACACTCCATCACACGTCTATTTTCTCGTGTACGCTAAACTGTCGGACAAATTAACTAATAACAAAGTTACAGGAACATCAGGGGGGCAACAAGAAATGATCACAAATGTGTAAATCGTGCAGCTGCTCAGAGTGACATCAGGCTGCTTTTCTCCTGTGTGACAGTGAGTAACTATGGTTACAGGGGACGCTCTGAAACTCATGATCCCCAGTAAAAGATGTCAGGTTATTATATCCCTCTAAAATCAAGGCTGTGCTCAAATACTGAAACTTAGTTAAAAAAAATATATACTGCATGTGTATGTGTGTATTACTGCTGTAAACTCAGTGTTGGGAAGGTTACTTTTAAAATGTATTTCATTACAGAATACAGAATACATGCCCCAAAATGTATTCTGTAACGTATTCCGTTACGTTACTCAATGAGAGTAACGTATTCTGAATACTTTGGATTACTTAATATATTACCATGCTGTTTACAACTACATGAATGTACTATTGCTGTGATTTATTACTGTTACTGAAGGTTCGCGGCTCCGAACCGTAGTAAAGGGACCTCTGGCTAATACGGTGGGTTCTGTGTCGGGCTCGTAGCCGAAAACTAGCTTTACTTTGTTGTCTGGGTCAACTTTGCTTGCGAGAGACAGAGAGAGGCGTTGAAAGGCTGCTCCAATGGAACTTATTGTTTTTGGAGGAACACAGCGTACAGTCCAGTCTTAATAGCTTACTTACAACTGGGCTCGTCAGGCACTCTTCTTGGCTACAGTGGTTATTATTATATTTACATGCTTCCAGCTCCCGTTTTTTGCTCAATGACAGCTCATACTTTTCCTTTTTCTCCCTCCCTCGCTCACAGACACATAACGGGTACAGCAGTCCATTCTCCCTGCAGCACGGACTACACTGCCTATGATGCTACATTCTTTAGAGCTATGCCTGTAGCATTCTGCCTATTAGCTTAGCACAACAATAACAAAAAAGCGCTCTCTCACCCAGGAAACACGCAGAGAGAGAGAGAGAGAGCGTCACCCTGTAACCATGGCAACCGTAACGCTGCCACCTGGAACAACAGAACGTAGCTGTCAAACAAAACCCAAACAGGCCTGACCCGCCACAATATGAAACAGGGAAGTACCGCCGTGTAATCCATTTATTTCAACAAAGTAACTGTATTCTAAATACCACCTTTTTAAACGGTAACTGTAACGGAATACAGTTACTCATATTTTGTGTTTTAAATACGTAACGGTACATGCATTCCGTTACTCCCCAACACTGTGTAAATTTAAAAACACTGACATCATTCCATAGGAAATAATATGTGCACTGTGTCACTGATGTTGTTTCAGAAGTGAAAAATGAACCCTTCTCCTGACTGCATTTGGTGTAACTTCCCTGTTCATGTTTTGTTGTGCTTTTCAAAGATATGCATGTCTGGCATTCGGTGCATGCCATGAAGAAGACAATAGAAGTTAATGTATTCTGTTATGCTCCATTTGATACTACTATTCTAAAACCACTCTGTAAAGTGTAAAATAAATACAATGTAGATAAATACAATGCAATGACAAAAACACTGTAAAAGGAGAGTGATCATTAAAAAATAAAATACTGCGAGGAGAGGTGGAGAATGAACTTAATCTGGGTGTCTATTGTCTTGTGTAGTCTGGGAGATGATTGGATGATGGGATGGTTGCAGTTTTCTCTGCGGTGGGGTCGAGTGGGCCGCCCCGGGATCTGTGGGGCTGGGCGGTGCTGCTGCACCGATCCAGATGGGCCGATCCAGATCCAGATCCCTGCAGCAGCAGGGAGGCCCAGGGTGCGGTCTGCTTGTCTGCACCCCAGGGAAAAAGGTAACATCTCCTGGGTCTAGGTGCAGTTTTCCCCACTGGGGGCAAGGGTACCTGAACCAGGGTATAGAGCATGTTTGGGGAGTGTGATTGTGTGTACAGGGCATGATGCTTGACATTTTATATTCATTTAAAAAGTGTTGTTATTAAAAGACAAAAGTCAAAATACAAAAGGATTTCAGGGCTGCACAAAGCCCCCAGTCAAAGGAGCTTGCAAAGAAAAGCGTCTGGACTTCTTTAAGTTGCTTGAAGACATTTCACCTCTCATCCAAGAAGCTTCTTCAGTTCTAAGGTCAAATGGTGGGGAGTCCCAGATTTAAACCTAGTGGGAGTGTCCCCCCACAGAGGGACAAAACGATCCCCTGATGATCCTCTAATCGCCTGAGCCAAGGTGTGAAACTGGGTGTGGGTCCCAATCAGCCAGGGTTTCGGGTGAGCTCATTGTGAAACCTGGCCCCACCTTATCATGCGAATTCCTGAGGTCAGATGGCCCAGGATGTGAGTGGGCGTTAAGGCGTCTGGGGAGGGAACTCAAAACTGGATTATAGATGGCAGAGAGTTGGTGTCGTAAACCACCGCCTCTGTTCAAAGATGGTCGCTCACAGTGGACATAGATGGCTTCTTTCACTCCTCTTTCAAACCATCTGTCCTCTCTGTCCAAAATGTGAACATTGGCATCCTCGAAAGAGTGTCCTTTATCCTTAAGATGCAGATGGACTGCTGAGTCTTGTCCTGTGGAGGTGGCTCTTCTGTGTTGTGCCATGCGCTTGTGAAGTGGCTGTTTGGTCTCTCCAATGTAGAGGTCTGGGCATTCCTCGCTGCACTGTACAGCATACACCACATTGTTAAGTCTGTGTTTTGGAGTTTTGTCTTTCGGGTGAACCAGTTTTTGTCTGAGTGTGTTGCTGGGTCTGAAATGCACCAGGATGTCATGCTTGGAGAAAACTCTCCTGAGTTTTTCTGATACACCGGCTACATAGGGGATGACAATGGTGTTGCGTCTGTCCTTCTTATCCTCCCTCGCTGGTGTCTGATCTTCTTTTCTGTGCCTCTTTGCTGACTTTAAGAACGCCCATTTAGGATAACCGCACGTTTTGAGTGCTTCCTTTACATGTGTGTGTTCCTTCTTTTTTTCCTTCAGGCTTAGAGGGAACATGTTCTGCCCGGTGGTGTAGGGTCCTAATTACTCCAAGTTTGTGTTCCAGAGGGTGGTGGGAGTCAAACAGGAGGTTGGCTTCCGGTAAACTTCGATGTTGAGTTTGCCATTCTCTTCAATGTGCACAGCGCAGTCCAGGAAAGGTAAACAGTCGTCCTTTGTGTCTTCTCTGGTGAACCTGATGTTTTTATCCACAGCGTTAATGTGCGCAGTGAAGGATTCCACTTCTTGTGTCTTGATTTTGACCCAGGTCTCGTCTACATATCTGTACCAGTGGCTGGGTATTCTCCCTTTAAAAGAGCCAAGAGCCTTCCTTTCCACTTCCTCCATGTAAAGGTTTTCTACAATAGGTGACACGGGGGAGCCCATGGCACAGCCATGTTTTTGTCTGTAGAAGCCTTCGTTGTATTTGAAGTATGTTGTGGTAAGGCAGAGGTCTAACAGTGTGTAAATCTGATCGGGTGTGAAGTTGGTCCTGTCCTCCAAGGAGCTGTCTTCTTGTAGTCGTTTTCTGACAGTCTCCACTGCCTCCGTGGTGGGTATGCAAGTGAAGAGAGAGACTACATCAAAGGACACCATGGTTTCATCTGGATCCAGGGTAGGTTTCTGGACCTTGTCAGTGAAGTCGGTGGAGTTCTTCATGTGGTGTGGGGTGTTCCCCACGAGAGGAGCAAGGATGGTAGCAAGGTGTTTTGCAATGTTATATGTGGCTGAGTTTATGCTACTGACTATGGGTCTGAGTGGGACAGCTTCCTTGTGGATTTTAGGAAGTCCGTAAATGCAGGGTATGGCATCCCCTGGGTAAAGGCGGTGATATGTAAGGCGGGCAATGATTTTGTCCTTTTCAAAGTCTTGAAATAAGATCACCCGAAACTCTGGCTGATTGGGACCCACACCCGGTTTCACACCTTGGCTCAGGCGATTAGAGGATCATCAGGGGGTCCTTTTGTCCCTTTGCGGGGAGATACTCCCACTAGGTTTAAATCTGGGACTCCCCACCATTTGACCAACTGAAGAAGCTTCTCGGATGAGAGGTGAAACGTCTTCAAGCAACTTAAAGAAGACCAGACGCTTTTCTTTGCAAGCTCCTTTGACTACGATGACCTGGATGATTGAGAACCTTCACAGACAAAGTCCCCAGTGTTTCATTATGCACTTTGTAACATTGCTGTTAAGGACTTTAGACAATTAATGTTTGTTAGTATTATAATAAGTAAGTAAAGTTAATTTATTAAGCATTTTCACAGACAAACAGTCACAAAGTGCTGCACACAAAAAGCATAAAATAAACAAGAGCATTATCTGGCATAACAGCCAGTTTAAAAAAAGATACAATTAGAGCCGAAAAATAATCGAATAAAATCTTTCAATAGAAATCCTGTTTTAAAAAAAGTCATAGAAATAGCATAGTTACAGCTGTTCCACCGCTTCTGTCAGAGATCTGAGGTGAATAGAAAAACTATTGAAAGGTGTCAGACTTAATTTTCACACTGCCAGGTCAAAACCATGTTTCATGTGAAATAAACACAAGCTTTTGGGAACCCTCTGTGGTGCGCAATGGAAACAATATTCAGAAACTCTCTTTTTTGTCCTTTTGTCCTTTTACTGGCACACAGTGGAAAAGTCTAACTTAAGAACAGGATTTGCTTAATAATACATGTCATATATGTTAAAAAAAACATCCTCTTTATTAACTGCCACAGCTTTTCCCCCCACAACTTTGTTGCAATTCTGTACTCAAAGAGACAAGAAAAGACGTCACGGACAATTTCAGTAGTTGTTCTGCATTTTCTTGTGACTCACTACTTACTGCTCTGTGTGTATGTTGCATTTGAGACCTCATAAAATGGCCTCTATTTACAGAAACAGGAAACTATAAAGGGACAAATTTGTGGTTTGGCGGTAACACTTTTATCTGCCTGTTACTAACCTGCAGGTGCAAAGGATATGCATTTGTCAGTATGCAGCTTTTGATATTTATGTTTCCTGTCCAAAGCAAAGTAGAAAATTAATTTAAATACTCCAGATTGAACTGGACTATTTAGGACTTAGATTGTTATACATTTTTCACAGGATTCCATTTTCATTACTTGGATCAAATGCTGTTTCGTCCCTTGAGTTCCTCTGTCATGCCTTTACTGAAGTCATCATCAGTTGCTGCCTTTTTTGGTTCTTAGCATCTTTTGTCTGTTTCAGTTGTCATGAAATGACAAGGGAGCGACTCACCTGATCATTAAACTCCACATCAGTCAACTGTCCGATTAATCTTCTAAAAGCAGACAGCTGTGTATAAAAATGTAATCCATAAAATAATGCAGTACCTTTTGATTGAAGTACTGTGCAAATACTGTGATAATGATCAAAATATTTCAGGCCATGCACACATAACTCATAGATAGATGAGAAATGTTTTTGGACATCTAATTATTACATCAGAAATTAGGAAAAGGGAAAAATACACTCAATCTTGCTTCCCAAATTTAGACAGTGGAAATTCCCTGCTTCAAATCACTTCACAGTGTAACGGGTACTTAAGCAACACAGAAGAGACACATGCTCACAGTAGCATCAGCAGGAAGAGAAACATTCAGTGTGGCGGTGCACTGCAAAGAATTACTCAGCTACATGTTAACAGTCAGAACAGGGACCACAAGTATTTTAAGGTGAGAACTTTTTTCTTTTAATTGGTCATGATTTTCCTTGATTATTGGTAATGACTGTTTATGATCATCTTTAACTACTGAAGTGTTTTTTCATGTTAAGTCTTATTTTTGGTTCAGTTACATTTTAGCTTAATTAAATGCAGTTTTTCCGCCATAACATCTAAGTAGAAGTTTTAAATTTGAGTTCAGCTGAAAGGCAATTTAAGGGTTGCATTAAGTGAGCTGAATTTGACTAACAGAAAACAAAACCAGTTTCTACTTCATTGTGGTTAACACTGTGGACATTTTCAGGTGACAGCGTTAGATTAAATCAGCCACAGCAGTAAATTATGTTTACTAAATTGATTGATGATTCATTAAATGCAAGATTTTCCTAAAACTCCAAAGATCAAAGCACAACACATATAATCACACAGTGACACAAATGAATGACTATAACAGAAACTCAAAGTTTTCATGTTGTAAACGACTTGGTGTTTTGCCCTGTAACAGGGTGGACCCTGAGCTATACATAACCACTTTTGAAAGTACAGGAAGTTGTAAGGTAGCACCATTTCACGCTGTTATGTAAAGAACAAAGGGACTGACACTATAACAGCACACTGCAAGTACCTGAAAAGCGCACACCTGCACTGGCTCATACACTTGATCAAAATATCTTTGATCAAGTGTTCCTGCATTTTGTTGCCTTGTACTTGTGACATGCACAATGTCAATAAAGTTGAATTCTATTCTATTCTATTCCTGCTCTTCACAACAAAGTAAATGAGCGGTGTTTCTAAAAAAGGAAGTGGTTAACTGTGTAATCCACCAGTAGCTTCCCTTTTAACTTCCAGTAAGCACAGTGCAAAGACATTAACCAGTGTTTTGATTCCTGTTTAGTTGACAGAATAATGATGAATGAAACAAACCACACCGAGGATGTCTTCTCCTGCTACAGTCCGTCTGTTGAAATCTACCGGTACTTCGCTGTGCTGTGGGGATGTGCTGTAACCATCACGGGTACAGTGGGGAACCTGATGACCGTTCTGGTTTTCGCTTTAGACCCACGTCTGAGGACTCGCTTCAATGTGCTCATTGTCAACCTGGCTGTTGCTGATCTCTTGTACTGCACCATCCTGCAGCCCATCTCCGTCGACTCCTATCTACACCTCAGGTGGCGCAGTGGTCATCTGTGGTGCAGAATCTTCGGCCTGCTCCTCTTCCTCTCCAACTCTGTCTCCATCATTACCCTCTGCCTGGTAGCAGTGGGCAGATATCTCCTGGTTGCAAAGAGAGCTGTGTTTGACCGTGTTTTTTCTAACCACGGTCTTACTTTACTCATCATCTTTGCGTGGGCGCTCGGCCTGGTCAGCTTTGGTCCACTCTGGTCTGTCTATGTGTTTGTGCCACAGGTGTGCACATGCAGCTTCCATCGTACCCGGGGTCGTCCTTACACCACCATCCTGCTATTTTTTTATTTTTTTATTGGTCTGGGCTTTGTTGGTGCATTCTACCTGCTAATTTACAAAAAAGTTCAGGCTGCATCACAGGCTCTGCTCCGCTACAGACTCAGCCGCCGGTCATCCAAGACAAAACCAGCATCTTCAGTTCAAGGGACCGACGACAGCGGTGTGGAGAGTGGCATAAAGACATGCACATCTGATCTGAGCAGCCATGAAATATCCCAAAACATGGATGTGAAAAATCAAAATGTGAGCTGTGAAAAGTCTTCCTTTTTCACCACAAGCAATGACACAGCATTAAATTCATCAGCAGCACAGAAGCCTTCCACTGATATCATCGAAAAACCACCTGCAACCACACCTGCTAAAACAGCTCACTCATCGCATTCTGCAACCTCAGGGGACGACAGTGAATTCAAGCGTGTGACACGGATGTGCTTCACTGTTTTCCTCTGTTTTGTGTTCTGCTTTGTCCCATTTCTGTTGCTGAACATAGCCGACAAACAGAACCGCGCCCCACAAGTATTGCACATGTTCTGTGCCAATCTCACCTGGCTCAACAGTTGCATTAACCCTGTGCTGTATGCCATCATGAATCGCCAGTTTCTACAGGCCTATCATGTGGTGCTGAGTAAGATGGCGGCTCCCTTTACCCGCCTCTACAGCAGGTAAAACATACTGCTACTGGATCCTGATCCCTTGGAACTGAAACTTGTCCGACATACAACACTGCTTTTGTCACTCTTGTTATTCATGTTACATTAAAGCTCTTTAATACGCACAAAAATCGTAACAATTATATTTTTATATGTTGTCATCTTTAGAGGGATGCTTCACAGCTTCTGTACTTTGTATAAACCCAAACCAGAACATGTGTTTTTGTTATGTAATAAATTATATATTGTAATACATATTACATTGTTGTATTTGTATTTGTTACACATCATTATCTTGTGTTCCTTACATCATATTTAAAAAACCCTCCAGGATTACAAAATCAGTACTGGATATTGCTTTTCAATGCAACACGCCTTATTTCAGCAACTCAGGAACTTAGGACTCTACGCTGTGTCTCAATTCTGTACTGCCTTTGCTGATAGTGACTAATGGTAAGAATAGGGCAGGTCATGCAGCCTTTAGGGTAATATGCGGGTGAAGCGTGCATGTACAAACATGTATCTGTATTTTACTCACTTTGGCACAAAGGAAGCTGATGGAAAAAGCGTAAAAGCAGTGTACGTTGTGCTTTCCTTGGAAATTATAAGTATAGTATAAAGTATAAACTGCTTAACATGTTTAAGTTTAACAGTAACTAAAGTAACTTAACCTTGTAAATCTTATCTTGAGTCAGCCTTGTCATCCAGCTGCTGAAAGTAAGTAAAGCCTGGTTGTAATCTGTGGTGAAAAAGTTTGCTGTTTCCACCTTTAGTGGGAGCAGTTTTCTTGCATATTGTGCTACTTTTGATATTGAAGTGTTTTTTCTGTGACAAGGAAACCATTAACATGGCTCTTGCTCTTGGACATGCTTAACCTTGCCTCCTTGTTAGAGGTGGGTGAATCAATCTAAAATACCAATGCTGCTATTGGTATTGGATACTAGATAGACAGATAGATTTTTTGCAGATCTATTTATTACATCAGAAATTAGGAAAATGGAAAAATACACTCAGTCTTGTTTCCCCAAAATTTAGACAGCAGAAATCCCCTGCTTCAAATCACTTCACAGTGTAACGGGTACTTAAGCAACACAGAGGAGACATGTACACACAGTAGCGTCAGCAGAAAGAGAAACATTCAGTGTTGCTGTGCACGCCAAAGAATTACTCAGCTACATGTTAACAGTCAGAACAGGGACCACAAGTATTTTAAGGTGAGAATTATTTTTTTGTGGTAGTGATTTTCCTTGATTACTTGTTCACAGTCATCTTTAACTCCTGAAGTGTTTTTTTAAAGTAAGTCTTTCTTTGGCTCACTTACATTGCAGCTTCATCAAATGCAGTGTTTCACTAACAGACAGCCAGTGGACGTTTTAAATTTCAGTTCAGTTGAAAGGCAGTTAAAGGGTTGCATTAAAAAACACACTGATTCTGAATTTTTAGTAAATTGAACAGTAAAACAAAACCAAAAAATCATTTTTAATGAATTGATTGATGATTAAGTGGAAGATTATTCTAAAATTACAAAAATCTAAGCACAAAAAATATAGTGTCACACTATATTCATTAACCACAACGAATGACTAGACAGAAACCCAAAGCTTTCATGTTGTAATTAACTTGCCCCTTTCCCCTGTAACAGGGTGGACACTGAGCTATACAGAACTACTATTGAAAGTACAGGAAGTAGCAGGGTGACACTAATTTATGCCATTTCTTTTTTTGTTAAACAAAAATATTTAATCTATTATTACTAGACATAGCTTGTAAATGTTAAAAATTCTGTTTCTGAATGTTAGTTTTTATTGTTTCTTTTTTGTTTGTTTGTTTTTAACATTTGTAAAATGGGAATTTTTTATTTTTATAGTCAGCCTTTTGAACCAACCTTTGTTTCTAACCTCTAAGTTCAGTATGTAACCCACTGAACTGTGTTAAATAAATTTCCCTTAGTTATTTTTGGAAAATTCACAACACAAAAACATTCACAATGAAAAATGTTGCAACTATTTTATTTATTGCTTTAAAGTTCTTTAGAGACAAGCACATTTACACTCCAGGTCTCCAAAAGAAAACTAGTTTCAATTTTCTGACCAGTTATGGATTTATTAAGAAAATTACTCACATATAATTAAATTATCAGCTCCATCACTGATTTTATCTTTCAGCTTTATTAGTGAAATTTTCTCTCTCTCTCCCTTACTCTATGTGCAGTCGATGGATCACAGCTGTGATCTGTGAAATAACCCAAATACAACCAAAAACAACCCAAAACACCTTGAAATTATCACGAGGGGAACAAAAACATGGTAAACAGTTTCACTTATTGGTTGCAGGCACGTGCTGCTAGTGGTGACCTATATTGAGCCTCTTCGCTGAAATTTGCACCAGTTTTGCCCTTAAACAAGTTATGCACTGTTATGCAACAATCTGTGGCACCTCGGACTAACCAAGCAACCTGGGGGAGGGTTTCAGCCACTGATTTTGAGTCTCAAGATGATAATCAGAAAGGTAAATTTGGTATTAGCATCCTTAAAATCTCTCCAGCAAAATAATGAAAAATGACATCTCAACAAGGACATGTTTCTTTAAGCATTAAGCGATCAACTCAGTCACATTTGAGGTTTACTAATGGGAAAGTAGAAAAGAAAATAATATTTCAATGTGACACTTGCAATTCTCAAGTAAATATTCATCCTCTTTTTTGGGATATTTCATGGTTGATTGGCCATGTAACTAATTTTGAACTTTGCAACCTAAAATTAGGAAAAACAAGTATTCACTGACCTTTCTCCTTTGTTTCGGGGCTTTCTGTCATTGAAATATCTGTTTCTTAAGTCAACTAGCTTCCTACTTACTACAAAAGGCAGCCTCATAGGTGAAAGATGAAGCCAACCCTGTGCCACATACTGCAGCTCCTCTAGATTGTAAGCTATACCAGAGAAAGTGACTTTTTCATATTCCTCCTCATATTCATGAGTCTCTCTTAATTGTGTCTATATATTGTTTACAGAGAATTGGTGAATTGCATAAACAGACAGCCAAACAATTCTGTGCTCTAGTGATTAAAATGTAAGTACCAATTAGCAGGCATGTGTGATGCAACTAAAAGTCAGCTAATGACTGAGGGCTCCACCCGTTGTTCAAATATGGCTGCAACAAACTAACATGACAGCATAACTTTCATGTCCAGCCTGTTTCTGTGCAAAAAAAAAAAGTTCTATCAACAGAAAATCATCATAATAGTCAAAATATTAGTTCTAGTCCACAATTTTTACAGGTAATGAGGTGCAGGCTAAAAATATAAAACCAGTTTCCTACATTTGTCAATGTACAATTTGTGTTAATAATCAAACCGCACATTTCTTCTTTACTGGTGCTTTTATTGTGACTTAAATGACAGTGTTACTATAAAAGGACAAACTAAAACAGGAAGTGTGATGTTTACGTGAATTTTATCACGTTGTAGGTGCCAATATTAAAACAATAACAAAGGGTTCAAAATAAACAAAGATATAATAAATTATGTGCAGTCTATGCAGTAATAGTTCATACAAACCTTTCCCGCCTCCTTACCTGGTCAGTTTTTAAGCATGATTTAGACTTTATGCCTAATCTTAAAATAATAAAGTACGGACTGATATGAGTCCGGCTCATTCAATGTTCTTACGTGTATCTTCTCATAGAGCAGTACAAATAGTTTAGGATTCACAGGGATGCTCTATAAATTTATACAGTGCACAAAAACATCAGTTATGTGTGATTTTCAGGGTCATCAGATGGGCTGTTGAGCATCTCACATGAAAACGGAATTAAAAGCAAACTATTTCATTTATGCTGGATTTGCCACGTGTGCCACATTTTTCTGATAGGAATGCTGTACTGTGTGTAAAGCTAACAAGTGCATTATGTACAGTGATATGGTTGAATACAAACAGAAGCTAAGGGAAGCTGCCACAGGACTGTGGGAGCAGACAGTTAAATCCTTGAAGGCTGAAATCAGGCAGAGATTGGTCATCTTGCAGGAGGTCGTTGTCAAAAAGGTTTGGATTGTTGAGATACATCAGCAGATCCTGCGGCGGCTCTGGGTCTTCAACAGAGCCATTCATCATGGGATCAGGGTCATAAGATTCCAGTGGTGGCGTCAGAGGATAAGGATCCCCGTCTTGTTCTAAGAGTGAAGAAGGAAAAAAAAAAGTTGAATCCGTTGTCATCGCTGTGTAGTTTATTTATGCTCTCGCTAGGGAAATGAAACTGAAAAAACATGTGATTTGCTGTTCAAGCCCAAAGCAGGAAATAGAAAATCACAGGAACTGATTTTGTACAGAACATTTAAATGATGTCTAACTTAGATTTTTTTTTTTTTTTTTTAACCTCAGAATAGCTCAGTTGAATCGATACTAAATACAAATATCACATATCCTTTGTAAAGGAATAGTTTATTTTATGGCATATTAGAAAAAACAAAAATGAGCAGTTTAACCATCCGTAAAATACTTAAATCTGACTGAAAGTGTCTTTTACGCTCAATAATTTACATGTTACTGAATAAATAATTAACCCTGTACATAAAAATCCTACATGTGACTAAATCTGACTACTACTGCACCCTCAACCCCATATTTTTCCGTCATAAAACTCAGACGTGCATAGAAAATACTGTTAATATTATTTTCCCTGTGAACCCAGAATCACGGAAATATTAAAATCCGAGAACATCAAGTCACTTAATGAGTGCAAAACCTCAGAAACTGTGAAAGCTTGACTGCAGCCATGAACAAAGCACTGACGCTATATGAATAAAACTAAATTGAACTGAATTGTTCTATATTACAGCACACACACATTTTCATATCTTAGTCCAGACATCTCATTTACATTACTCTTTCCCTAGCCGCTTAGCCTAAACCTAACTATAACCTAAATGTAACCCTGACATTAAAAAACACATTTTGAACCTCAAAAATGCCTTCAAACTCGTGGGGACGGGCATTTTATTAAAGTTAAAGTATCTATGTACATTGTCTAGAACTTTTTTTTTTCAATTTCCAATTCAAATTATGATTCAACCTCATAGCTGTTTGCCTTCGCTCAAGGCTTAACTCTTTCTCTAAGGATTTTCTGACGTGTCAATAGAGAAAACAAATGGAAAATTTGCTTCTGAAAGCAGAGCCATTAAAAAAGCGGGCAGTCCCTGTTGCACTCTACAGTTCTCTATGACTTTAACCTTTAAAGCTTGAAGAGATCCAGCATGCATTACAGATGAACAATTGCAAGTGATGAGAACAGGACTTGTAGGGATCAATGCAAACAGGGCAAAAGCACTTTGAGCAGTGCGGAGGACAGCAGAGAAGATGACCTCAAAGGGGAGATCGCAAAGATTTAAATCAGGTATGATTTTTGCTTGTTATGAATGGGATCAAGCAAGGTTTTGATTTGACCAAAAAGTCAGTAAACATTTTTGTAGTAATTAAATGAAGAAAATATAATTTAATTGTGAGTTTTAGAGGTGCAAGTATGTATATTACTTCAGTAGTCGTTTTAATAGCGACTCCAAGAATGTAATTTAATGTAAAAGGACCAAAAAGCAGCATAAAAAGGCAGGATAATAAAACGTGTTAGTGATTCTATTGCTTGGCTAGAACAAGGCTTTATGTTCACTGCACCATGCTACGGCACATGTGCATGCAGTAAAAGCAGCCAACATTCCCACAAAAGTTCAATTCAAGGATAAAAAATTAATAAATAAATCTTTTAAAAAGCTGTCACCTGACATCTACTGTATTCAGACAGCATGCTACGCATTGCTTTCATGCACTGCAAGACCATCACAGGGATGGTGACAGAGATTTTTGATGGAAGGTGAGTAATTTGTTTGACAAGGTCTTAAGCTGGATTGGACAGCAAGGAGAGGCATGACTCACCAGCTGCCTCTCCACACAGGCCATTCATTGGCTCCAGGCCTTCACCCTGTGCCATGTCAGAGGGCATGGGTGACCTGGCCTCCAGTGTGTTCCTACATGACCAATGATAAACAGTCATTACAACCATTAGCTCATGACAAAGAAAAAAGGTGTGGGTACACCACTTTTGAAGTGAAGTGTATTTAAGTTTGTTGTATTAATGGGATGGTTTTTTTTTTTTAATTCCAACAAGCAAGACACTATAAATTAGCCTGAATGTATATGGACCGCATACTTACTCCTTGGAAACAAACACCAGCTTGGTTTTGATGTACTTTATGTATGGACTGTCCTCTGAAACAAAAAGAAAGAGAAATTTAATTTAATGGGTCATCTGCAGGACTAACTTTAATAATATTTTAAATGGTGGCCTTACCTCCACTCTTCTCAGTGTAATACTTTCCAAAAGCCTTATCTTTCGGGGTGTCCGGATACAGGTAGAGTAGAGGATTTTCTGGGACATTTTCAGCTTCTAAGATCTGGAAATTTCGAATGATTTCATGGAAGGGAATCTGGGAAAGGTCAACTTTGGTGAAGGGCTGGACTGTCTTTACATCAGGCTCACCTAAACAGACAGTGGATGATGTATTAAACAGGTTACCCTGGCCACTGTGAAATGCAGCTTAGTTGTATTTCTTTCAGACACACAAGCAAAAAAAAAACCAAAACACTCTCACCAGTCACAGTGATTTCCACCCAGGAGAAGGTAATTCCCCCAATGACGCTTTCACTGAAACGCAACAAGAACGTGCCTCTCTTTTTCTTCTTCAAGAGAGACTTCTCTTTGCCTTTGGTCACAAAACCCATGATGAGCCTGAAGCACAAAAGGAATTTTATTTTAAAAGGCAAACATTTCAGGTTTCACAGACACTGAAGTTATGAGCTAAACTGGACCATGCATATTAGTAACAGAGTTATCCAGATTACAATACTGACAGTGTGGCAAGTGGCTGGATTCTTTTAATCTGCTTAAACATTAACCTGACACTGCTGTCAAGTTTTCAAATACAGATGGCTACTTTTCTTTACTTAAAACAGGCATTTGTTGATAACTTTTGGAGGACAACCTGCAGATTTTTCCAAAAAATGATTATCCAATATAGTTGTCACGAGTTAAGAGATACCTATTTGTTCTGTGTGACGTACAAATAATATGCAAGGTACAGTACTGTGCAGAAGTCTTGAGCCACATCTAGAAAGTCAAAATCCCTTGTTATTTTGTAATTGTGTAGGCTGTCTTGAGCAATAGTTCTCCAGGCTTTCTGAAGGTCTTTCAAAAATTTTATTTGGACACTGGTTTGTTTTTCAGTCATTCTCAGAGCTAACCATGTTTAGAGGAATGTTTGTTTTGTTTTAACCCATTAAAACTGATCTATGAATCATTAAAGCAAAAAAGCTTCTAAGAATGTATAACAATCATACCCATCCCTCCACAGATCCTCAAGGTATGTTTTCACCATCATCAAAATGCCATCAAACCACACCCAGAAAGTGTCAGGAGTATTCTCCTATAACACAGACAGCAGAAAATGTCATTTGGACACACCTACAGACCTATGTTCTCTGCAACGAAATGCTCAGATATATTTAGATGAGATGTAATAATTGTTCTTAGTGGTAAGGCTTAAGGTTAAATCCCTCAAGACTTGCAAAGTATGGCTTGAGGGATTACAAAAAAAAAACCAGTAGCTTTTAGGGCTCTTACCTTGGTAAATTTTGACCATGGTACTGTGCAGCTGTCATAGTTTGGCTTTTTGCCTGGAGATTAAAAAAAAAACGATGGACAATCACAAGCATGCTTACAAGCCACAAAGGACAACGAATTATGTCAGTCTTGTGCTACTATCTACAAATGTAAAGTTTGCAAAATCAAAATACATTTTAACAGTACATGAAAGTAGGTGTTGTCAACAATGAGCAGAATGAAGCAGAACACGGTGGAAGAATTTACCAAAGAGCTTGTTTGCGATCATTTCCAGCTGAGTGTCATCCAGGCCACGTTTTGTGGCCGAGAGAAACTGCCAGCTCAACATCTCTCCAAACTGAGGCCAAGTAGCTGCAGGAGTGTTGACGAAGAACATAACATCCTGGGAAAAGCAGACATATGTACATGATATGTACACAATTAATTTAGTCTGGCCCGTAATTGTATTACAAGGGAACTTGACTGCAAAAGCACAGCATGTCTGCCAGTAACAATGACTTATCACCTTGGCATCCTGACTGAGCATGTTGAACCAGAGGACAGATGCCCAGGCACTTTGCTGCTGGCTGGAGTTTGAGATGATGACCACAGGGAGGGTGGAGGCCTACAAGTGTGTGTGCCATAAAAACATATAGCTTCTACTTAGGTCATAGTTCTGTCACCAAAGCTGCAAATTAATGATTAATTTTTAAACTGAACTAATGTTTTTTATCTGTGATGGCAGCCATATAACATGAAAAACTCAGAAGAAACTCCACCTGCAGCTCAACAGAGAAGCCTTTCAGCTCAAATACAGTGTTGAAGTAGATGATATGCAGCTCCTCTGTAACACTCAGAGAAATCTATAAACAAGAAAGTAACACACAGATCATTATTCCTTTATTATGATGTAACATTAAGAAGAGATGGTATCAGCAGGGTTACCGATATTAACTCACATCACTGACTCCTTTGCCACCACCTCCTGATTTCTGCTCCTTCAGAGTCTACAGACAAATAGTATTTATGAATTAACTAGTGAGAACGCACACACAGTCACTCCCAAATAACATAAAAATTCTCACCTGCCAGTAAAGGCTGTATATTGATATAAATGTTACTTTTTGAATTACTTGAGTGTAGCTGATGTGTTATATGTTAAATACGTTGTTAAATATTTGGTTTTAAACCATTTTTGTGTCACAGTTGTATAAAAGTCTTTGTATCTAATTCCTTATGAATTCATTATTGAATATACCAGATGTCTGAAGTCTGCCACCATGCCTCCATTCGTGCTCTCAGCCATGTTCAAGGCCTTAATTTTAGTCCCCAAGACATTGAAACGTCGATACCTACAAAAAACAGGAGGTTTACTAAAAACAAGTTCACAGCAAATGTCAAAGCTCAACGTGGCTTCTGAAACTTAGATGTAAATGAAAAAAACTTGCCCTTTGATCTGAGGAGCCTCCCTATATTCAAGGGTGAGAAAAAAAACACAGCAGCAGTGATCACAGGGAGGAATTACACATCTTTCTCTAATGTTAAATGCTGGAAGTTTGTTTTAAGGGTAATGAAAACAACTAAAGGTCTGAAAGAGAAAACTTACTTGTCCATGGATACATCCACTTTCATGGAGTGGTTCAGTTCCGGAAACTTCACAAGAAGTCTGAAATGGTTAAGTCAGGTGCAAAATGTTAGAGCTTGAAAAATATGAAGATGATGAAGACAAAAATGTAAAAAAAAAACAGGAAACCAGGAACGCTCTCAAGGTCACAGCATGGAAGACAGCCAAAGACATACTTGGGAAGAAGATGAGATGGCTCTGCAGGAATGCAACAAACTTTCACATTTACTCGCATTATTTCACAATTGATTCTTTGTTTACATGGTGGAAATAAAGGCCAACAAAACCACTCTCTATACCAGTCCGTTTCTATAAAGATACAGCAGCTTGATATGCACATTATCATAATAAGTACAGCATAGTACAGTAAGATAAGGGGGGGCAATGTCAAACATATATATTTACTTTGTGTAATATGCTGAGATATTTATAATTTATAATTAATTACTTTTTTGTAACTTTGTAATATACTGTATTATTTAATTTGGTTTAGTTAGTAAATGTTCTTACTGTCTTGGAGCAGAATAAAGTATTCTGATTCTGATATTATTTACTGTAAGCTCATTAGTGGCTCTACAGGTTTAAACATTTTCCTAAAAAGCAAAAGATGCAAGTTCAATCCCAGGAGGAGACACAAATTCCTCTGGGGTTGTGCCAGCCAGGACACCCAGTGTAAACAAAATCTGCCAAATCAAACATGTGGATTAGGGAGCAGCTGGAAGTAGCTCTCTTATTAATGCAGATAAGTCCATCGAAACATTGCGTGCACGCTGATTTCTGTGCTGGGCACTGACCTGGCTTTGACAGAGAACTGGACATTTGTGCGGAGAACCAAAGATCCTTTCCCCTGAGGCATGGATGGCTGAGTTTCAACCACAAAGGAGCTAAATGTAAGAGTAAAAGAAAAAAGGGAAAGTCATTTAATTACCTAAAGAATACATAAAAGTGAAAGAGAACATGATAGAGTGTCCTAAAAGAAATACCTCTTGAGTAGGTCTCTTAGAAGAGTGTCCACTCTCTTCTGCAGTGTGGGGTTTTGGGCCTTCACAGGGTCATTTTCATAGGACACTTTTCCTACTAGCTCCTCCAACTTAGTAAGAAACTCCCACACCTGGAACAGACACACTGCCACACAGCTGAACCTAGAGATTCAGAAAGAGAAGAGTATTTATTTTAATTTCATGCAGATTTTAGAGAATGGGGGGATGGACTTTGGAAAAGCAAATTCAGCTCAAAGAGAGAATAAACATACCACTTTTCCAGCTGATCCAGGCAAACATTGTCCGGAGCACCAATGCACGCTTTCTGCTGCCTCCTCTGCCACTCCACCAGCTCCTTCTTCACAAGCACATCAATGATGTCCTGAATCCTGTCCAGAATATCATTTAGGCCTGACAACGTGCTCTAAAAAGTGATAAAATGAGATAAGAATGTAAACAATTAAACAACTACAATAAAACGTTTAAGAATATATTTAGGAATATTACTGACTCCATACCTTCCTGCAATTATTCAACTTGTTGACAAGCAACTGAAGCGCTTTAATCTGTTCTTTTTTCCTGGCCTCGTCTACCACAGCTGCTTAAAAGTTTCCATGGTGGGATGAAAGTTTCCACATGACAAAGACCAAAACAAAAGAGTACATGTAGCTCTGATTTAAATCTTTTTTAGATTTATTACTCACTCTCACAGACATTAAAGCATGCGAATATAACCAGATTGGTTTCATTTGTTTACCTTCCAACTTTTGGGTTTGGAATTTAAAATCAAACTCATCTTGCTGCTCCTCCAGACATATGATTGTATGTTCCATACACTATAGCACAAAAAAAAGAAATGAAAGAACTGTGACATGCTTTATCCATATAATACAAATAATAACACAAAGGAACATAATCTCCACCTGCACTTCATTCCTCAAGCCAGCCAGTTTACGTTCAAGGTCCTGCTGACTGCTTGTCTCCATTGCCTCTGGCTCAACTTGCAAAAGCTGGACCTAAGAATAAACAAAGGTGGAGCTAAAACCAAGATCTTATTGTCTTTCAGATGTAATACTGGGTGAAGCTGTCACAAGGGAAATAGTAAGTGAGAGTGTAGTGTAAAAACTGCTGGGGGAAAAAATCTTCACGTTTTAGCCCACACAGTGAGTTTCATGGTTCTATTTCGCACACACAGCTCTTTTTAAAAAAACTGAATGGAAAAAACTAAAACAGGATAAAAATTTACACTAGGCTCCTTAAAAGTTTGCATTTAATTTTAACCTTAAAAGCTGAATTGCAATACTACAAACACTACAGCTAACAATGGAGTCGTAACAGAAAAAAGCCAAAACATGGCAATACACCAATAGATCATATGATATAATGTTTTCCTGTAAAAAAAAAATACCACATACAGGTATATCCAAGTGTGCAAGTGTAGTGTTGGGGCACTATTTTTTAGCAGAGCATTACCATTTTACAGTACATGCTAAATACCTATGCTTTTTCTGGGTTTATTTCTTTTCTTAAGGCACTTAGCTACATTGTTATCAAAAGTGTCTAAACATAAAGTTTATTTTAATTACCACAATGAGACGTTACACCAACCTTTTCAGCCAGTTCAGCACTCTCCAGGATTTCCTTCTCTTTTTCCAAAAACCAAAGGATGGTGGTTGCCAAAGCACACGGATCATCCACATACCTCTGTAAGAGAGAAATGGCAGAGGCTGGGAGTCACATGTGTTAAAGTATATTATGTTACACTGATACAGTATATAGGCCAATCAACTGTGCAGACTTACTGGAGGACATTAAAAGACTTTTTTAACTTTTGTCACTTTTTAGAAACCTTTACTGTCATATTATCATTTCTCATCAGCCAATAAAGGATTAATAACAGGTTAATATTTTCCTATGTCTAAATATCTCTCACTTGGCTAAACAGGAAATTCTGAGCATGTAAACACATAAGCAAATCATGGTAAACGGAGTGGTTGCAATTATAATACTATTATTCAAAATCTGCTTTTCTATTTTAAACCAGAGACGTCACTGGGTTGCTACTTTACTGGACACACCTGAAAGTTCTGCTTATAGCGCCTAATGTTGTGCTGCAGTAAAAATGACTCCTCCTGGACAAAGCGGCTGTGTTGGATGTCCAGATTCTCAAGCAGGACCTGGAACAGCACCATAGCAAAGGCATGGTCCCGTGCTGCCCGCTGCCTGCAGAAAATGACATAATAAAAGCTTTTCACAGCCATACTCACTTACAGTAATCATTGAAGCTCGTTGAATCACAGGGTTCCTTACCACTCCTGCTTCTCTATCCAAGGGGCCAGGTAGTGCCGAACATCCATGGGTAAAGCATCTCTGTCATAGAGCTCGTGTAACTGCTGTCGGTACGCAATAGGAAGCTGTCTCAATTTGTCCCACTGTGCCATCCTAAGGCACACAAACAGCCACCAATCACATTAAAGGCTGGATTCAAATCAACAGCAACGAATGTGTATCTATGCCGGGTGTTAACTTGTCATCCTAGAGTCTTTATCTGCAGGTTAGCTAGCTGGCGGAAAAAGTGCTAAGACCACAAATACCGTCGATAATGACCCGTCGATAATAACACATTTACTCACCTCAGTGCAAGATATCAGTGCGAATCCACTTAGTATACTTTATTAGCTTTCCGCTAGATTAAGACAATGTGCATATCTAGCTCTTCCGTCGAGCTACTTTGGAACGCTGGTAAAACAAAACAACTGTCAAGAGCAAGCAAGCGTGTAAAGTGTTTCCCCGTCAAGTCTTTATTTTACTGCTTTTTCATTGGATATCTACTTGTCCCGCCCAAGAAGACCATGACGACTAAACTCCCGACGCCATTTTGGCTCTGAAAGAATTTCCACCAAAGGCAGTTAAAGAGCCGAAATGTCGCAACAAGACTCGCAGATTCCTCGTGAGTTCAGACTTAACGCCTGATTGGTCAGTCCGTGAACAGGACCACGCGTTCTGCTGGTTAACGCATCTGTCAATCTCTCGCGTTGCAAGCCAGTGAGCAAAATAGAAACTTACGGCCGTGTAACCAAGAGATTTCCCGAGAAATGACGTCTCGAAAGTGACAAAGCCAAAGAGGAGCATGTGACTCACAACAAACCTCAAAACAGGTTGTGTGTCTTCGTAGAATCATCTGAGAAGAAAGCGTTTTTTTTATTGTATTCCCACGTCGTTTTTATTGTATTCCTTTATGCAAACACGATGAAAATGAAAAAAAAAAAAGTACCTTTACGTTTATTGGAGTAAAATTTGAAAAGCATGACGTTTTATCCTTCATACCTAGTATTAACAACAACGTTAATACTACTAAGCAGAAGAGTAGTTGGTGTTTTTGTCTACCAGTGAACTAAAACGTTGACACACATGGAAAGTCTCCAGTTCTTTGTGCATATTTTCAGTACAGTAGCTGCTCCCCAGAGCTGGCGTGCAACAAAGTACTTACAAGTACAAGTACTTCGTTACTGTACTTAACGAGAATTTAGAAAAATCAGCATACACAGACTGTCATTTTGTGCGCAGTTTGTACAGCTTGTTACTAACTAAAGGTCCAGTGGAGATGAAGAAGAAAGGGTAATATATTAAAGGCAAGGACTGCTCAGAGGTATTTACTTGCAAGTCCTCATGTTTGCAAATCAGATATTGGGTTTGTGCATGTGACATTATGTTTTTCATACTGTGAAAAGTGCTGAAAAACAAACTCTTTGTGTTTTCAAAGGTTGAAAAAAAATATTCAGCCGTTTACTGCTCCTTAACCCACAGAGGCTATTCACAGTGGGTGGCTCCGCATGTTTTGATTTACAAACCAGGCATATTTTGCTTATTAGACGACAGCACACTGTATTTAATGTGTTTATTCTCTCGGTTTCTACTGTCACCAGTAGATGTCACACTTCACTCAAAGAAATTAGGATGCCAGTTTGGATTTTTTTTTTTTTTTTTTTTAACTTTGACTCAAATGCGCCATGCAGGTGTGAAGAAATTCCTAAGTTTTAAATATAATTTCTCTTATGCAAATCTAATATAGTTATTATTATTAACTTAACCATACATTCTATAGGCCTGTTGGGCCTATCAGATTAAATATTTTGATTCTTATCCTTTTTTCAGTATTTAGAGTGTGGAAAGTTATTTTAAATAAATAATATGTTGTGTAAGAATATCTTGATCAAGTCAGAGGGAATTAGGCAACAGACAGGCAACACTCTGCCCTGGTCACCGGTCAGTCAGAGGGCCAGCACCAAACACACACAAAAAAAGAAACACAGTGGGTTTCTCTCTTTTGCTTCATATATAATCTGCATCAACAGAGAGAACAGACAAATTCACAAACGTCTCAGACAGCTGGAATTAAATAGAAATTTGAGTGTATCCTGTAAGCCAATATAACATAACATCCACTGTTTTTAAGATATCAAAATTTTGTGTGATGGTAGATATCAATAACAGCTTGAGCTGATTTAATTGTGCTGAAAATTAGGCCAAGGTTAAGGTCAGGGTCACCCCAAATGATAAAATCAGTGAAAACTTTAACTTTACCGACAATTCTTTATGGCTTATCTTCAAATTCCACAACTGGCTAAGCATTTGACCTTGAACTTCATTGTTAGCGTTTACGTTGAAAAAAAATTTAAATAAAACATAAAGAGTTTTATTGATTTCAGTCAAGTCTGCTCTAGTTATATGGGTAAAGATAATAAAATACATCACAATCGCACACTAACACATCTGCACTTATGGCCAGTTTGTGTTATCTGTTGGAGTGTGAATGTTAGATAAAAGTCCTTAGGTATTGCAAAAAGCCTTGTACAAATATGTGTGTGTGTGTGCGCGCATGTGTGTGCGCATGTGTGTGTGTGTGATCAGCCGACTCAAATTTACAGTAGGAAGCATTTTGATTGCTTAAATTGAGTATGAAGGCGCCTTATAAGTGCCAAACCCCATGCCACTTATTTTTTTCTTTTTAAAGTATTATGTAAATATTCTTTAAAGCATCACTTAGCGTCAGCTGAAGTACATACACAGTTTAAATTCCCACGATTAAGACTGTGTTAGGTTCAACACGAGCGTGCACATTAAATATTTTCAGCACAAAAAACAATCTGATAACATTATACACTGCCACCAATTTAATGTAAAATTTAATAACATTTACAGGAAAAAATATACAGCAACAACATTTTTATCATGAGGCTAGTGTCCCTGCAATTAAATCCGAGCTGAGAATATGACTGCGACCTGACAACCTGACTGTAGGTTTCAGCTGAAGGAAGGGACAAATTAAAAATAAAAGATGATAAACAGAGACGGGCAAAATCAAAGTGTTGAGGGACTGAAGGTTTTGTTTCCTGAGACCAGTCATCAGTGTTGCTGCCTAATACGATTAACTAGTAAACTACTTTATAAAGTATATACTTAAAATATTATTTCTAAGCAATGGCTTAAAGCTTACTTTCTGAGGTTATAAATTATTGGATCTGTTTTCAGCTCATGTGGACATTTTTCACTCTGTGGAATGACTTTTATTTCATTGTTAGCTTACATTGTCTCTCTTTTATTATTTTATATATGCAGACAAATTGGAATCTGTCTTAATAATATTCTTTTGTTGTGTACACACTTACAAAAAAAGAAAAGAAAAATTGCACTGCAAATTATCACTAATAGTTACTATGCAAACAGGTAAGCTATCAATCATTGATCATCTATCTTTACACATGTAGTTATGTCAGTATTTATTGCCAGAGTTTAAGAGGGTGATTCATTGATTCTTCAGTCTATGGTGATGACACCCTCCTCCACGCTGAACTGGTTCACCAGCATGTCATCTTCCTCCTTCATGGAGTTGAGCAGATACTTGACCCCAGCTTTCACGCCGGTCTTCACCCCTGCACCCAGAGCATAGCCCGCTACCCCAGCAGTCCCACCCGTGGCGACCATGAGGGCATCTGTTCCGAGGTCAACAGCGCTCAGGATGGCTCTCTCCTTGGCTGTTTCAGAACAGTTGACTGAGGCGTAATACACAGCTGTGCCAAGGTTATAGAGTGTGCTGACTCCAGGGATCCACTCCATGACATTGTACACGCGCTGCTCGCTTTTGTTGATGCAGTTCCTCTGAGTGCTGCGCTTCCACCGGTGACCAGTTGCTGCTGTGGCGCTGCACTGATGGATCCAGGTCTCAGATTCTGTGGAATCAGATGGCAATATGCGACTACTTTTTTTCCACACTGCCTGGTACATCCCGGGTGTGTGACGCCCACTGCTGGTCACACCAGCACACAGGAATCCCAGGCTTTCACAGCTGCTCAAAGCATCCTCCAGTCCACCTGTGCCTCCCTCCACAGCGTTTCCTATCAGCATGGTCCCATTTACTCGACTCCAACCCTCGCAGTGCCCCTCCTGAATAGTGTTGCCTTCTCCCGCGAATGCCAGCTGCTCAATGTTAAACATCACAGCTTTTATGTGCCGCTGAGTTTGATCTCTCCCTGAAGGCAATGATGCTGATGTGGGTGTTGGTGCAGCTGCTGATTTACTCATCCTCCGCTCTATCAGGCCTTCTACCTCCATCAGGAGCTCCTCTGTATCAGCCACTCCCAGCAGATCATACAGCTTCAGCAACAGGGTCTGTGCTTCCTTTGGGCACCCTGCCACCACCAACACAGGCACCAAAGAGAGACCCAACAGCTCCTGTGGAAAGATGGAGGACAGCTGGTCATCCACAGCGCTGGCTGACAGCAGCTCCTCACAGCTGATGTTCCCCTGAATGTGTAAATGAGCTTGAATCTGCTCCTGAAGCTTCGCCCCAAGGACCGATATCATTCGTTGGGCAGATTGGATTCTTTCAGATTTTTCCTCAGGTAAGAGACCAGACTGAACTTGAGATCCCAGGAGAGAGTCAAGATTCTGTTTGGACACCTCCTCTACAGCTTCATGGGTGTCACTTCCTGGAAGCAGAGTGCTCTTTTGCACCAAAGGAGGTGGGACCCTGCACAAGGCCTGTTCATTCAGCAGGAGCTGGATCACAATCAGCCACTTCAGCTTGGAGGACATCATCCTGCTTTAAAAGAACACTTTTCCAAAGCCACTACACTAAATCGGAATAGTAAAAACAAGGGGAAAAAAACATTAGGGTTATTATTGTATGTGCTGAGTAAATAGTGCAATCAAAGACCTGGATTATTTGGTTAGTTTGTCATCACAGTAAATGTAAACCACTTTGTCTTATAGATGGGTTTATAATTGCAATGTTATTCTTGTGGTGTTAAATCCTTTGCTGCAGGCACTGAGCAAATATTGACTTACTGGTGTTTATGCATTTGCAAAGGTACGCTGTGCAGGAAAATAACCTTACTAGATCATTTAACCTTTAAATCCGGGACAAAAATGCTGTTTGTAAAAAAAAGAGTTAATCGCACTGTAACTTTAACGGGAAAAAAAAATGCTATTAACAAATCTATTCTACATCTAAAGTGAAATTAAACCAAAAAAAAAAAAGCAAAAGCAGTTAAAAAAAAAAAGATTTTGTTTAGCAAAGCAAGAAAAAGCAACACGTCCTGAAACTGGCCCCTCATTCAGAGCTGAAGCAATTGCTCATGTCCTGTTTTGTTCTCAAAAACAACAAAAACATCCTGTTCCATATGTTTATCGTACACCTACCTTATTAATAATTAGTGTTGCTCATGAAGTCCTGAGCGTCTGACCAAGATGGCTTCACCATGTAGGATGCTTTTTGTTTTCCCCTTTTTCCCTTTTCTCCAAACGTGCATAGTGATCTTTTCTCCCTTTGCCTCCAATGAGAATCTCTTTCTTTACACATGACATCCCACAGCCCTCCCTCTGTATCATCCGTCTTTCAACTCCCTCTTCTCTTTGGCCTCATTGCTCAACAGGGAGATCAGGGCTTGAATATTGATTCACGTGGGGGAAAGTCCATGTGTTCTAAAGCAGTTTTGTTTGTCTGCCCCGCCATCCTCTCATTCTCCCCACCCCCCACCTAGTCCCTCTGCTCCCCCTGTTCCCTCTCACACAGTCGTCAGGTTTTGTTTTTGACCCAAATACTTGAAAGAAATCTCCCCTCATGCCGTTAGCGAATTTATCTCTTACAGAACCAAGTGTGTGTGTGTGTGTGTGTGTGTGTGTGGGGGGGGGGGGGGGGGGGGGGGGGGGGGGTATGCTGTGTGTGCGTTTCTTTTCCTTGTGCCATTATTTTACATCCTAATGCATTACACACTGCTCCATTTACAAACATACTTTTTCTTTTTCTTCTTCTTCATTTTTTTTTTTTTGCCCTGAAGCTCTGTTGACACACAATATAACGCTGGTAAAAGTCCATCTTGCACCCAGAATAGTGCAGTTTTGACCTGGAGCATCAGTGTCTTTTAGAAATGTGACTTTATCAGAGTCATTGTGATTATGCATTTAACCTTTATTACATTTTTAAAATTACAATCTAATGAATTGCAATGCCTGCTTGTTTTTTTTGTTTTTTTTTACTGATTTGAGGCGTGAAACATTTTCAAAAATAAGCACATGTCCTGTTTGTTGTTGCTCTTGGACCAGCATTCTTATCCAAAGAACTTAACTTCTTCTCCTGATCCTATACCACTCACTCATTATGGCTACTCTCTTTCTTTTGCTCTTTACACACCAATTTTACCCTTACACAAAAATAGCTTTACCCTGTTAGAATCCAGCAGAACGCTCAAATAACAGGAATAACCTTTATTTGGTGAGGAACGGTAACTTAAATAGACATCAAAACTGGCCTCCCCGGGACTCACTGTGAGGTTCCACATGGATTTCTCCCACTTAATCAGCAAATTCAGGTTATGTGACAGAGAGTGATATTATTGCATTTAACCAGTCAGTAGTGGACTGAAGCATGTCAGACTTGTCCAGTGTTCTTCCAGAATTTGGAAAACTATGGTTTTCATCCTTATGTACTCCTTATAGTTTCCAGTAGTAATAGGTTCCTTGTAATAGGTTCCGATAACACTCTAGAGTTGAAGTTTTAAATTTCCATGTATGTCAATGAGTGTCCTACAAATAAATAAGATCATTCAGAACCAAATTGTCCAACTACCATAAAAAAAAGTAAAAAAAAAAAAAAAGAAAAAGTTAATCAGTCATTTCATGTGTTCACAAGTCCTGTTGTCATTCTTGCATGTCTGGTAATTCAGTAATATAACGCTCTGCACAGACACATAAAGTTCAGAGCTGCTTCCAATTAGACGATAATCAATCATATCGCATTTCTTAAATATATGCACTCACTGGCCACTTTATTAGGTCAAGAAGACCTGCTGAAGCTCTGCTAAGCATCAGCATAAGGATGAAATATGACTTGTAGTGAATGTAGTGGGTTGATGGTGCCACACTAGCTGGTCTGAGTATTTCAGAAACTGTGCATTTGCTGAGATTTTACTACACATCCATCTCTAGGGTTTAGAAAATGAGCAGAGGTCAGAGAAAAATGGGCAGGCCACTTCAAGCTGATTGGAAGGCAGCAGTAACTCAAACAAATACTCATCATAACCAAGATATGTAGAAAAGCATCTCTGCGCACACAGGACATCACATCTTTATAGAAGATGCGCTACAACTGCAGAAGACACCATAGATGTCAGCTAATGGTGTGAAAATATTTCCATAGCATACCACTTTGGATCCCTTTATGATCACAGTATTGGCTACCCATCTTACAATGGCTGCTTTCAGCAGGATAACACACAAAGCTCAGATCCTCTCACACTGGTTTCTTGAAGATGTTAATGAGTTCCCCCTATTCAAACAGCCTCCACAGCCACCATAGCTCAATCGGACAGAAAACCTTTGAAATGTGGGGGAACGGGAGATTCACATTATGGATGTGCAGCCAACAAATTTGAAGCATGTTTGATGCTGTCATGCAACTATGTAAAAATGGACAAAAATCTCTGAGGAATGTATCCAGCACCATGTTGACTCTATGGCATGAGAATTAAGGCAGTTCTGGGGGTAAAAGTGGGTTCAACTCAATAGTAGCAAAGTGTACCTAATGAAATGCCTGGCATACTGTGTGATAGGAGGATTTCTTGGCACTAGGGGGCGATGTTGGGAAAAAATTTCTTTGTCATGGGAGCAGATGTCAATATAAATAAAACTTCTGCTTCTTTAAGTTTCTTGAAGATGTTTTCACCTCTCCCACTGGGTTTAAATCTGGGACACTCCGCCATTTGACCTTAGAACTGAAGAGGCTTCTCGGATGAGAGGTGAAACATCTTCAAGCAACTTAAAGAAGTCCAGACGCTTCTCTTTGCAAGTTCCTTTGACTACGATGACCTGGATGACTGAGAACCTTCACAGACTTAATGATTCGAGCAAGTCGTGAAAATGTTCTGAAAAGAACGCTGTCTGACCCTTTTTTTTTTTTTTTTTTTTTTTACATCTGACGCAAGAAATATGAACCACCTGAATGTTTCACCTATTTTTTAAATATTAGTATTAGTTGCTGACTATTTACATCCCAACAGAATAGATTAGGGATGTGGTAGAAGGGGAGAGTGTCATCATGAATGTGCAGATGATGAATATGGAGCAACTGTGTGATGCTGTCATGTCAGTATGAATCAAAGTTTTAAAAACTTTGTTGAATCTGTGCCATGAAGAATTAGTGCAGTTCTAAAAGAAAAATGAGCTCAATCAAGATAGCAGCAAGATTTCTTAATGAAGTGACCGATGAGTGTACAACACAAATATATGACGGTCTTGCCCGGACACAGGAAAGCGGTCCTATTTAATGTGGTTGATAAATAATATAAGATGTCTAATTAGAGGACTGATTGCTTACACAGTAATTTCTGCAGGGAATTCAGTGGAAATGACACATATGGATATGATTAAGACGCTAGGGTCCAATAAAAAATCCTCAGAAGCTTTTTCATATAAGTGGAGCACTTTATTTACATCAACAGGTTTTGAACCACAGGTTTTTTAAGTGCCTGCTTCACTCTCATTCCAGAAAAGTTAGGCAGGCTAAGCCAGTCATGTTTCAAAATCATGAGAGGGAGGAGTCATAGAGTAAAGAAGGCATGAACCTTTGCTCAGTATCTGTCACCTGCCCCAGCTCCGTGTGACTGTCTCATTAAAACCTCCACTTGCATATGATAAGTAAAAGCTTTAAAAGCAGTTTCAGCCGCCAGATATAATAGGACCTGATTAAAAAGAATTTGACCACAAAATCAAAGTAACTCAAAAACAAAATCAGAAATCTAATATTTGCTTTTGTTTTTTTAATCAGTCAATGGAAAAAAAATTAAAATGAAAATTACACAATGTAATTCATTACTATTGCAGATGCAGGTGTGTCATTTAGCAGCGCTCTCATCATTCAGCCATCAGAACAAGGTGTACCCACCGGTTTGTGCAATGCATGACTGAGCACGACTGCAGCCAGACATATTTGATGTACTTGTCTTTTAGATAAGTAGGTACAGCATATGGAGTTTCTTCTGATGGTTCTAGTTATTGTGAAGTAATGGCACAAGAAGTCTCTCTGCAAGAGAAACTCAATGGGCTAACAAGCTTCTAAGTCTTTAATTAAGTGTGATTGATTCGGTCTCATGGGGTCAGGAACCATGAGCACACAAATACACAGGCACTGATACGATACCGTGATACTAATGAGTATTTGTTTTTGTGTAGTTAGAAAGACTTTAAACATTTAGATTTATTGTTGCAATAGAATATTTTTGGCTATGGCAAAACTGAATTCAAAGTAACTGAGGTTAAAAAAAAGAAGAAGAAAGAAATAGAAAAGCTCAGAACTTTTATATGTGTCTGAATGTGTCCTTCAGCAAAAGATGAATTGTTCTCCGTGCATTTCATGTTCTGTACAAAATGAAAGCTTTAACATTCTAGATCACGTTTAAGAGATGCTAATACCAGATTTCAGCAACTATGGACAGAGTTAGCTGGGTGATGCCTACTGCTAACTGCTAGAGTCATTTAAAAATAAATAAAGCTATCAATAAAGCATTATCAATTTATCAAATTAACCACCGACAAATTGAATAAAAGTGTTAAAAATATTTTCCATTTAAAATTAAAACAAAAAGAAAACAAAACCAGTTGTTCTGCATGTGATGAGTCTGTAGGGGTGTTTCTTCTGTCTCATCAAGCCACTGATGAGCTGTTGGCACTGTAATTTAATTCAGTTCAGTTTAATTTATAATCTGACCTAATCACAACAACAATCGCCTCAATGTACTCACATTAATGCAGAGAAAACCCCAGCAATCAGACAACGCCTTATGAGTAAGCGCTCAGCAACAGTGGGAAGAAAAAACTTCCTTTTAACAGGAAGAAGCCTCCAGCAGAACCAGGCTCAGGAAGGCCATCTGCTGCGACCAGTTGGGGGTGAGGGGTGGGAGACAGGTGAAAGACAGAGATTAATAATAAGTAATAATTAAAATCTAGAGAGTGAATCCAGAGAGAACACATAGTGAGTAAAAAAAAAGGTGATTGAAGAAGAACCATTGCATCATGGGAAGCCGCCAGCAGCATAGGCCTGTTGCAGTGTAACTAAGAGTGGATTGAGGGTCAACTTATCCAGTCCTAACTACAAGATTTATCAAAAAAAAAAGAAAGTTTTAAGACCAATTTTAAAAGCAGAGGGTGTCTGTCTCCCAAATACAAACTCACAGAGAGAACTGGTTCCACAGAAGGAACTAAATGCTGAAGGCTCTGCTTCCCATTCAACTTTTTAATACCTTACAAACCACAAATAAGCCAGCAGTCTGAGAGCGAAGTGCTCTATTGGATTACTATGAGGTCTTTAGGATGAGACGGGGTTTGATTCTGCACAAATGCAAGAATATATATATATATATATATATATATATATATATATATATGTATGTTTGTCTAATGTGCACACTGAAGAAGATATCCTGGTCAAAAACAAGTCCACCTGGTTAGACACCATGTTTCTAGGATTTTTACAATAACCTCAGTTTTGCCTGAATTTAGTGGTCATCCCAGTCATTATGTCTAATAAGTAATAGCTTAAATTTTGCATGTGTCATCTGGCTTCATGGATAGCTAAAGCTGGGTTTCATTTTCATAGCAATGACAACATACGGTGTGTTTTGTGGCATAGGCTAAACAAAACTGCCCAAGGGAAAATGTCTAATGCAAATAGTTTCCTAGCAACTAGCAACCAATTCTGTGGAACTCTATGGAACGAATAAACTGTAGTGTTTGACAAACAGGAAGGCTGACTGACATGTCTGACAGGAGATAATAGTTAAAACTTTATGGCACTTACTTTGAAATGAACAAGTTTCATAATGTCTTGTGGCAAACACTACATGCTCATATATGTTCACATTTAATGTGGTGATGTCACTCATTACATTAAAGGGAGCAGCGATGCTAAATAATTAAACACACACGCATCTTTAAATTTGCTCTTGTGAATGTCTGTCACTGTAACACAAGTCATCCTAAGAGTAACAGGAAACAAATATCCGCAAGCTACAACACCCTAAAAAGTTAGTTCACACCCTGACCACAAACCTAAACTAAAGCTTCAAACATGTTACTGTAAGCCATCTGACACTCTGTTTCATTTTCTTAAAGAGCATGCATTTCAGTGACAAAGAGATTTCATGTGAGAGATACAGAAGAGTAACTCTAACAAGATAATCGAGCAAAACCTATTCTACATAATGAATAGATAAAAAAGTATGATTCATTTTCTGATGGATGCTTCCAGCTGGATAATGCACCATGTCACAAAGCTATTATATACCACATTAAACATTTTCTTTTAATGTCTCTTGCATTAAATAAGGAATGGACAAAGGTCTGTACACAATTCAGCATACAAATAAGCTCCAGATTACTTTCTCTTTTTTAAGCCAAAGTTTTATCCACATGAGGATGAAACATTTAGCTTTATTGTGAGATTTGTGCAGATTTTTTGCCTGTTTCTTTCTATGTCTTAATGAAAGAAATATCATTTTTTCAATGAGGAACATCTAATGAGGCAGTTACTACAAATTATGTGTATACATGTGCAAGGGTGGGACAGAGTTTTGGGTGGTGGGTGGAGTGCTAATCGGATTAAAAATTAACTCAAGCTATATAAAATTTGAGAAAGAGAAATCCTGCTGTCTTAAAAGACTGGCTTCAACGTGACATGGAGCTGCTCTGATGCGAAGGGAAAAGATCAGCTCAGGGTAAGATTTTTTACACTTTTGGTTTGTTACACGAGTCTTTACATGGCTGACTGCATGAATTAAATTATATTATGGGATTATGTGATAACACAATACTCCATGGCTATTTTATTCCATTTTGACTTAAATCATAAGCAGTTAGGTCAAAATGTATCACTTGATGCACTATAGTTATCTGATTATTTAAAACTTGCTATATTATTTCTTAATTATTCTTATTTCTAGCAGCCAGTTGAGGTGGGATGAGGTGAGAATAGATAAATATAAGTATAGGTAAAAAGCAATGGAGTGATAGCAAATGAAAATAATTGTCATACTATATGCACAAAATATGGCATACCTACACATCACAGCTGCAGGAGCTGGTCAGACATTGAAATCCATGCCATGAAGCTCCTAGCACAGTTTTTGTGTTGATGCCAAAGGAAGTTTGTAGCCTTTCAGCTCACCTTTTTCCACCTCAGGACTCAGCGACTCGTCATCGCAACTTGGTTTCAGCTGGGATAGGCTGCAGACTATCACAAAGAGCTAACACAAAGAGCCAGACAACTATTTGCACTCACATTCACACCTACAAGCATTACCAGTTAACCTAACACCAGTAATTCCATGTCGCTGGACTGCGGGAGGAAGCCGGAGTACCCAGTGCTAACAATGGCACTCACCCATTCCTTCATAAATATTTGTAAAGGTGGACTGCGTGGCTACGTATTTGACTTTTGTCTTTGAATACAACTGAATTCAAAGATTAAGAGGTGTGGCACAATACTTCATCTACATGGTGTTTGCTCAGTCAATAAGCACCTTTCAAGTTTTTATCAACAGTATAATGTTTCAAAGGTTAAGCTCCTCCTCAGACTTCTGAAAAGAGAGAAAAAAAATGTAAACAATAAAATAGGAACTGCTCATGTTGGCTAATAGACATGTATTTGACGTATATTTGACAGAGATTGACAATTATCTGGGTTTGTGTTGCGTGGGCAGCAGTTCGAGCAGAGAGTCTCAAGCCATCTGAGAAATATGATCTCTCCAGCCAGTCATTGGTCTGCCCTGAGCCTAGGCAGACAATAGACAATGTTGTGTATTGTCCATATCCAGCTGACGTGGTTATTAGTTCAAAAGGTGTTAGAGGAAACACTGAAACAGTAGTGTTTACTCTGTATTCTGTTATGAACACACTAGAGAAAGTTTACTGTAAGCTTGTGTTTCAGCTGTAACATACAAAATTCAAGAGGAATGCTCATGAAATTCTGGAAGAATGTCTTGTTTTTCTGGGATATACCTGAATCCCACAAATCACAACACATTTAAAAAAATCAGTCAAAAAATGCATCACAGTCAACAGACAGAGGAAAAAAGAATATGAAATCAACAACCTGCTATGAGGTTTAGTTCACCTTTAGTTTTAAATACTGATGGCAAAGCACTTTGTATGTTGTGTGCTTTAGTAAAAACTAGTACTTTAGGTCTGTGTAATTTTATTGGACAGGGAGCTCATCATTTTGTATTTTGATGAGGGTGTTGTCTGTCATATCTGTCCAAAATATTCCATATTTGTTTAACTGGTTTTAGATCTGTTTTCCTTCAAAGCCATGGCATCATTTTCATAGTCATCAAACTAGTTAGTGATCCCTTTGGCCCTGTTGAAAAGACCACTCCAATCAGGACAGAAATGTTTCATCAAGTGTATCATTAACAGATAAATGTGGCACTGATTTGCTGACCCTCCACCCCAAAAAAGTCACATTCTGTAACTGTCTCTGGTCTTGAACTGTCCATCAGCAGAACAGAGTCACAGATCCCATCATTGAAATTGCCAAGGTTTCAATGTGTACCTTTTGGTTTTCTGCATAGCGCTCTTCATGCCGTTAACAGCACGAGATTTACGGTCCCTCCTTTGAAGCACAATAAAAGGGAACAAGTGAATTATTTTATGAAGAAATGGCTGTGGTCATGGACAGCAGAATAGATTAATAGATTACATAATTCACACGAAAGTTAATGGACTTTATATAATGATGGTGATGCCACAGAAGCAAATTGAAGCTTTACCAAACCAGTATTAGGCCTTTAGAGACTCTGACATAATATTTAAGGCTAATCAGTGGGCAGATATTTGCTATGCATCTAAAACCACGTTTTATCTATCCATGAACCAAGATAACACACACCAGTTAGTTAAACTGCATCAGTGTCTTAAAAGACATAAAGACCTGGATGATATCTGATTTCCTGCTTCTAAATTCAAATCAAACTGAGGTTATTGCACTCAGCCATAAGAATCTGACATCCAGCCAGATGCTTATTCTGGATGGCAACATCCTGTCCCAGAGTGACACTGAAAAAACTAGTTCCTGCATTTGTTACTTCAAGACTGGACTACTGTAATTCATCATTATCAGGATGTCTAAAAACTCCCTGAAAATCCTTCAGTGGATCCAAAATGCTGCAGCAAGAGTACTGATAGGGACTAGAAAGGGAGAGCATATTTCTCCTATACTAGCTTCTCATGCTTGGTTCCCAGTGAAGTCCTGAATTGAATCTTTAATCCTTCTCCTTATATGTAACGTCTTCAATAATCAGGCCTCATTAAGACCTCACAGTACCATGTCACTTTGAATCTAGCTCTTCACTCTCAGACTGCTGGCTTACTTGTGGTTCCTAGAGTGTTCTGAAGTAGAATTGAAGGCAGAGCCTTCCATTTTTAGGCCTCTCTTCTGTGGAACCAGCTCCCAATTTGTATTCAGGATACAGACACCCTCTCTGCTTTTAAGATTAGGCTTAAAACTTTCCTTTTTGATAAATCTTATAGTTAGGGCTGGGTCAGGTGACCCTAAATCCATCCTAAGTTATGTAGCAATAGGCCTAGGCTGCTAGATATTAAATGTTTATATTTGAGCCAAATGCAAAAATAGATATGCTTTAAACCAAATACTCAAAAACTCATATTTTAAGACACTCTGGGGTCAACAGTAATTTGTTATGCATCATTCATACAACTATATGAAAATGAGTGCCACAGTTCTGCACAAGGCAGATGAGTACCACTAAGATAAACTGGTGCCTTAAAGAAGCAGTATTTAACTATACTCAAACAGCTTTGCTGCATCATTGTAAACACATCGCTAAGTGTTGTAGAGGACAGTTCAACAGAGAACAAAGAACACCTTAACCACAGATACATGGAGACGCCTCCCATCTGATTCATGTGTCTTTTGTTTTTCTTTTTACCTTTAATCCAGTGATTCACAGTTCAGTGAAGTGATGGAGGGAACACATTTTTCACTGGTTGCATTGAGTATCTTCATCTTACTGACTGTGAGGTGTTGTTGTGAAGAAGAGGCCTACAATCCACTGACAGAGGTATGACTAAGTCAAATGAGATGCACTCACATTTCCATGCAGAACTTCGCAGCCACTGCAGCAAACATATTAAATAAGAAGTTGAAAAAATAACAACACTGAGCAAAAGGCTAACTCGTTTTCACTGTCCCCCAAGCCTGGATCAGACCGTGATTTGAAGGGATTGGATGACATCGGTTATGACAGCTTTCTGGGTCTGATGGGACGGAGAAACGCTGCTCTGACAAACAGTATGCCAAGAATTTTTGCTCAACTTTTCCTAAGAATGAAACTCATTTAACCTGTAGTTGTTTTAACATAAAAAGCAGCTGAATTCGGTGTTAAATAAGTTTTCATCATCGTGCTTTACTGAATGCAATATTTTTCTTTTGCAGGGGACACTGATCACAGCCTTGCTGATCTGTTGGGGTGGAGAACAAGTGAGTGCCTTTGGAATCAGTAGAACAGTTCTTACTAGAAGGAAGATGTGCTGATAAATGAATTAGATGCATTTTCTTGAATCTCAGGTCACTTTTAAGCACCTTCGGAAGCACTTGTTAGTTAGGTTTAGACTCCAAAAACAACATGTTTAGGCATAGGTGTTAAAACAGTAACAGTAATCCACACTTGTTGATGGATGAGCTGGGAGCAACTGCTCGCTCTCAATCAAGAGGCAGCATTACTCTCTACAGCCTCTCCTGATTTTTTCACGCCTATCACAAGTGCTCAGGCTGAGATTGTGAAAAGGTGGTGGATCTGTCAAGTCTGGTATTCCATGGCAAGTGACAAATCTAGTTCCAGGAAGCAATGAGCGGTGTTTCCTGATCAGTGTAGATAGCTTGAAGGGACTTTACTTTTCTTTGCAACAGGTATGACTAGTCTGGGTGGAAACAGGTATGCAGAAAAGAGGAGGCCGTTTCACTGATGATGGAAGGCTTAGGTAAGAAACCTGCTCACTTGAGAAAAAAGAAATGCAAGAAAGAAAGTTATGTGTAAGTTTTGTGCAAATGTTTTGACTGCATTTTGGATTTTTTTCCCCCTCAGGATGGAACGCTTTGTTTAATGGACACATGACACATACTTGTATCATGAACCCTCATGGTGAAACTTCGGCTTTTCCATCACGCTGTAAACCCTCAGGGCTACTGTACTTGTGGACAATATCCATCGGCCCATCAAATATTATTCACAGTCATAGTAACCCTGCATGAATGTTCCTCTGCTGTGATGAGAAAAATGCTCTGACATTATGCAAGTACATGTAAACAAAATCAAGATATAAAATAAAATATGCTTTTATTTATAGTGATTAAATTACCATTTCACTAAAAACAATCCTGCACACTGATTATAGAATGTGTGCTCACACATTAAAATGAACTCATATCCACACTGAAGTGTATTGACTCAATTAAGATTTCAATTCCAACATAAATACGTTCCAAATATAAATATAGCACTGTACACAATTCCCTTTAAGAAAACTCTGAAATGAGAAGATTGTCAAGGACTGCCCCATTAGAAATGATGCGGCTGATATCAAATGTGAGCATGAGCAGCCAAAAGAAAGATGAGAAGAAAAAAACATTTTTTTAAAACATGCTCTGGTGAACATGCATGTGTTCGTGCACATACTACAGAAACCAAGTGTAAACACAAAGTTATATTTGAAAATATCAACCTCATACATTTTTAACCTTGAAGAAAATGTGGTCATAAAAAGAAAAAGAAAAAAAATGGCCACCGTTCCATGAAAACCTTTAGTCACTCTGCAGATATGTGCCAAATTCCTTCTTCTTCTTTCCGCATTTAATCTCACCTTTGGTGATTACTGCATCTACCACAGGTTTAATGTCTGGTTAGAAACTAGCAAAAGAGCTGTTATTAATTTTATTTTATTTTTTACATGTGCAAAGTGTGCCAACTTCAAATGAGGCCTGACTGGCAAAGAATTTCAAAATAACACCACCTTCTTCTAACTTAAAAAAAACAAAAAAGACATTCACTGACTTGAATGAAGCTCAAACACATTACAACAGATGGATTCAGTAAAATAAAACAGCCATCTGAATCAACACTCTCTTCACGCTCATGTCACAGTGCTAAGTCAAGTGTGCAGCTAATGGCTGGCTCATACAATCTCAATTTACAAGGCACAAGCTAATGACTCCACTGTGGGAAGATGCAGAAAACTGTGTGCAGCACGTTACACAGAAAGGTAACAATGTGCTGTGGGTGGGTTGATTAAGATCGTTTTTCATTCCAGACAAGAAAAAACAAGTTTGACTAACTTGTTCTTCATCCGACTGACTTCCCAGAAAGTCTTTGCTGACTAAACAAAGTCCTCTTTAACAAAAGAAAGAAAGAAAGAAAGAAAAAGACCCACAAGCGTCACACAATTAGCCCGATCACATATAACAGCTGAACAGGTTCATCAGCCTTCACTGTGGTCTTGTGTGAAATCTTTGGCTGCATTGTAGAAATTTAGATAGCTGGAATTTCCTTTTAAAGCATAACAGTCACCTCACTATTGAGGAGTATGCAATCAAAATATTTTCCTAAGATACATTTAGTAACGTATAATATCTGTTATATCAAATATTAATACAATCAGTTGCCAGTTTATTAGGTACACCTAGGAACACATGTAATAAATTCTTCTTTCTACACTAGTTTCAGACACATGTTTTATGTGTAGTTTGAACATTGCACACCTGGATATGTTAATTAAACAGAAAACTTCAGGATGGATTCTGTTTCAGCTCTTGTCTACCTAATAATCTGGCAACTGAGATCATTTTTTAATAGCTGTTACTGTTTAATTAAGGATGAATGTGTGATTAAAAAAATGTATTTTGCCCGATTTTGAGAGTATATATATATAGATAGCTATTTAACCATCCATGGGACAAAATGTTTCATTTGATAGAGAATAAAAGATTGACCTTTTCATCACTTTTTTAAAACCTTTTTTTTTTCCACTGTTACTTTGAAAAATAGGAGATCCACTTTGATTAGCCTATTTACTTTTTAGGAAAACAGCAGTTTTTCACCAATTCTGATGTCTGGTTTACCAAGAGATGCAAACTAATGGGTACATAAATATTATTAGTCAACTCTAACTAATTCACTTAAGTAAACCTTTTAGACTTATGGAACGTCTTGGTTGAAAACATGTCTTCAAAGAAGGAACTTGTCAAAACACAAAACAACCAAAAATAAAAAGTAAAGAGATGCTACCCTTGTATTTTATGTGAAAAGGCTTTTAAGCACAATCCTAAACGCTAGTGTTTGGGAGGCATCAAACTCTCGTAAACAACAATATGATCTGACATAAACCAGGTTTCAGGCACATGTAGCTATAAGTGTGAACTGAAGCCTAACAACTCCAGCAAGCCTTAAAGAGTGTTAGAACAAGTTTTACTGGGACTTTTGTGGTAAGAAATGAAAGAACAGAAAAGTCACTTTTTTAAAAATGCACTGGAAATACTGGTTTACTTTGTTTTCAGAACAACAGAAAGGTGAGTCTTGTTATGGAACAATCTGTAAAAACACCTGACAAAACTGACATACAGAGCCACAGGTCACCTTTTAGCATGGAAAACACCCAGTCTTGCTGTCAAAGTTCACTAGCAGTCTAAGTGGACAAAGTTTTTATACTTCACTTTGACTATCAGAATGGATACCCAAACACTCAAAACCCCAAATCCACCGCATATCCTAATGATCAGTACCCTCAACACTGCTACAAAGTCCTACTGTTATTTACCCTCTGCAGCAGCAGGACCATCTTTACCATCTACAGGAGGGGGATCTTCATTCTGTCTCTTGTCAGTTCTGGATAGGTCTGGATGGACTAGTTTTTGTTCCAGCTTTTTGTCTTTTTTCCCAGCATCCCAGGATTCAAACTTATTTATACTGTAGCCAGGTGGGGTGGGAGGCTGATAGCGATGTCTGTAGCCGAAGGCACGCAGGTGATAAGTGTAATATTCCATTAAATACATCCCTATAGCATCCACGTAATGGAAAGATACTGACATGTCTGAGCAGCAGTTAGGACCCTGAAAAAAAGGAGGAAAAAAAACAAGATATGGTTATTAATACACATGGAAGCATGTTTGTTGTGTAAACAAAAGAAAATGTCAATGTGAATGGGTGGAGTACAAAAGAAGACTAATTGTCTTGCGTCAGACTATTTATTCATGATTGATAAATCCAGAAATAAATGCAAGATTCCATCAGTTTGGTTAAACAGTAGGGCTGTAACAAAACTGCAGTACCCAGCCTACAGTCTTGTTGTGATATCACCATTTTGTGGGTCTAAACACCATGTGTATAAATGCTAGTTGACAGTGACAATGTTGGTAACACGCATCATGTTCAAGATGCTCATGCAGATTATGATTTAACCAGGTGTGGCTGTGGTAGTTAATGACTGATTAAAGAATGCTAGTCTGGTTAAACATATAATGTTAAAACTGGACCTATTATGCACCCTTACGGATTTTATTCTTGGACTCTACTAGAGTAGCTTTGCAAGATACAAAATTTTGAATTAATTCAACCACTCTCTTATATTAGCTGCTCTTCCAGTAAGCTCACTTTATTCAGACTGGCTGCACCTCACAAGCAAGAGAGTGCAGTCCAAAGTTTCAGCATTTGGCTAATAGAGATTAAGCATATAATGCTAACCTCAATATTTAAAAATCCATATTAGCTTCCACCACTTTGCACGCATGCCAGAAAGAAAAAACAACAAGCATAACAGGTCCACTTTAAACATTGTTCTAGTATGGAGTGAAGTGGAAATGCATCCAAATATTGGATTTTATTTTGCAGGTGAGAATTCAGTTAAAATATTAATAGTGTTCAGCTTTCTTTAAACCTCTTTAATAGTGATGTCAAGAGTAAACACAATGTCAACGGTGTTTGCCACACTTGCCTCTGAGATGGGGTAGTAGCAGTAGCTCCAATACCAGAAGCTCTTTGGAAATTTGGCAGTGAGGTGCTGCTCAAGGACAAAGGGGTGAAATGTCTCCCTATGAAAAGAGTCTCTGGAGTCTCCAGCCAGCACCCCAACTTTCTCCATGCACTGCCCCATTGCCAGGTCCTCTACGGAGGTAGTATGAGTACACTGTTTGCTTTTAAAACCTTCAACAAATCTTCGCAAAGCCTCTCTGCTCAGTACGTAGCCTGCACCACCACTCATGTAGCCCTGCTTAGTGTAGGGCTTGAATCGTCTGCCGAAGTAAATAGGCTCCTCAGGAGTGTGGTTTGCAAGAATCCAGCGCAGGTTGTCCACTATGACGTAGGTGTCGTCATCTGCCTTGAGGAACCAATCTGCCTCATCTGCATAATGCTCATAGGCATAATGGTAGGCCCGAATTGTTTTCCAGTACAGCTGATCCCGACCCTCCTTTGTACCTAATCCCACTGTGGGGAAGTCGGGGTCATCCACAGAGCTCATGAAGACAACAATATTGCAATGGCGACTCCAAGTGTACTTCACATGTCGAGTCTTCGTCTCCAGGTTTTTGGGTCCAGTCATCACCCAGCAAAGAATACGTACCTTTTTGTACAATTCATCAGCCATGCGGCTATCCTCACCTGGTAAGGACACAGAGACGTTATTATCATTTCACTGACTGAAACAAAGATAAGTCCAACTGTTTCAGGAACCTCCTACAACTACTGATGGTCCTGGAGGGTAAACTAATGGAAAGATGTTTTGCTCACATGTTATTGTTGGTGACTGTGCTTCCAGGTTTGCAAATACTCAATGCAGAAAAAAAGACAATATTTCACATTTAATTTGCTGATGGCAACTTGGAAATACTGAGACTAGTTATGGTTGGTGTTACGTCCCTCTGCAGCCTCTAATCTGCTCAGTGTGTTCAGCTGGTGCTAATTGGCCACACCTAGTCAGGTGTGGATAAAAGCATACCTGAGGCAAGCTTCCCGGGAGCTCACTTGTCTTTACCTTGGTGGCACCAGCCATTTTAGCCGACCTGATATTCCATTTTAAGACAAAACCTCTGTTCACCTACACTCTGGTATGCGTCTCCTTTTTTATGTTGCGGCTTTGAGCCGGGTCGTAACATCCGACCGTAATAATTCTGTCACAAAAAAGCAGTGCAGATCAGTGCAGTGCAACAGCTATTTAGATAAACAGTTTGGGCAAGTTACTAGTAATTAATTACTTCACCTTAATTTCACATGAAATCTGAGTACTCAAGGTATATTTGCACATACATAAGATACCAGATTACTGGAAAAGTGGGGATCAATCAGGTAATAACATGCTTTCATGCACTACAACACCCCATGAAGTGTACGGACCCCTGCAACATTTTATTATAGCATACATAATCTGTCTGCCTGTGAGATCCTCCAACATAATCAGAAGTTGAGCAACCAAAATTGGCATAGTACACAGGTACTGCACATATTAACCAGATGAAATTCATGAATATTATGAAATGCCTAGCAACCACCTACCAATGGGTAAAAGAATCCATTTCAGCATTTATGCACCTATATTATTTTATAAAAGTGTTATACAGTTGATTGGTCTGATAAGCAGTTTAAGGTGATCAAACCCTCTTGTCTGAAAGATTCAAAAACTTTGTTTAACTATCTTTCCAGTTTTATCTGTGATCTTCTTTAATAGGTGTCATGGATGCTTTGAATATTTCATTTCACTGTTATGAGTGACTCTGTGTGTATCCACTTTTGTTTTTCCAGGGAGAACAAAAACCTCTAGTAACTAATACTCATGACTCAGTACAGTGATAAGCACCTTTATTCACAGCTTAAGTGAAACTGTTACTAAAATGGTTCTACTTATCAGCGGTCTGCTAGAAATCTACTGATTTAAACAAATTACAGAGACATGAGAGGTTTTTGTTCCCCTGTCCTGGATTACAGAAATCAGTTTCCAATTCTCACTAACACAGCTGGACTCTTCCCTTCAATGTATGCTAATACACTCATTTGCATTTCCCTGTGCTACGTGTTCCTGAGCTTTCACATCTTTCTTCTTCCTTGTGGATTCCAGGTCAAGACCTGCCGACTGCTGAGCTTCCTGAGGGTGTAGTCAACCATCTCCACTTTATCCTCATGATTATATGACTATTGATTTCTTGTTTGTTCTTGTCCACAGTTCTCACTTGGTAATGTTCCAAACTTGATTGCTTATAAGGGATTTATACTTCTTTGCTAAATCTACGCCATAAGCACACTGTAACCACAAACCTCTTTGAAATCCTAGATTGTGTCCTGACATGCACGTCCCTAGAAATGTAAACACACAGCTGCCCGTAAAGCCCACTTTTGAGTACATTACTGCATCATGGGTTTTACATAGATTCATATCATACAGAAAGTACTCAGGTATAACAGGAAAGGCTACTTAGCTGTTATAAACAAGGCTTGAGAGAGTTAAGGCTGTAGTAAACAAAAACAGCTGCAATCTAAAACAAATGTAACTTGGCTCTGTTAATCGTCAAACACAGAGCACATTTTTGTTAATCAAAATAAAAAATATTGAAAAATAAAAAACTGATTACTGCAGACATTTCAGTTAAATAAGGCAACACGATGACTCAGAACCCGTGCTCTAAGTGAATGAATATGTACAATCTTCAAGGATATAACTATGTAGCTCGTGGTCACGTGCAAGAGATAAAGTTTTATAAACCGGACTCAACCCTTTTCCTTGTTGAGAACATATGTCCTAAAAGTCTGAAGATAAATAGAATCACGTCCTCACTTGGCCTGAAGATAAAATATTGTTCTGGTTTAAGCCAAAACATTTCACCCCTTTAAAACATTGAAAGGTTTTTACCTATATTTGTAGCTACTGAAGCAGTTCATGGCTTTCTATGCTTCACTACCTATACATATAATGTACAAACTTGCCTAGCAGAAAGTGAGACTACTATGGTATAAAAGGGACTACAATGAAGAAGTGAAATTTAAAAAGGAAGTTTTCATTTATGCTGTAAGTGTAGCGGACCAAAGTCCAAAGCTGAATACCGTAAATTATTAAAATCTGACATTTTATCAGAAGATTCAAAGTCTGAAACACACAGATTGGTGTTTAATTAAGGCATTAAAGAGGCACATGCTGTGATACCTATGTGATGAGGGTGCTCCAGGTTGAAAAGTGCAGACCCTTCTTTCTTCCACATTTTCTTTTCCTCCTCGAGCTGTTGCTGGTAGTCCTGAATTCTAGCCAAGGTGGTGACTTGATGCATTGGCAGAGTCTTCTCAAACCAAAGCTGCCGCAGAAACACGTACAGCGTAAAAGTTCCCACCACAAAGCCCGCATAAAATGAGATTCTGGGTCCGAGGGTCTTCATGGTGGACCGGATGTCCTCACGGGCAGAGACTTAACTTGGCAGCAGCTGCGTACGAGAGCAAAGGAAGCATGGACCTAAGTTTCACTACAGTCTCGAGCTGTAGACGTGTTGACTATGAGCATGATTACAAGTGTTTGTCACTCCCTGTTAAAGGTGTGGTTTACTCACCAGCTTTAGCCTATCAACCATAGCAGCTTTATGACAGCACACAGCTAGTCCATAGGTGTTCAAACACTTCCGCGCATAAAGCAGCGTTTTCCTTCAGGTAGCCCAGCTAGCCACACTTGCTAAGTTAACACGTATGATGGTGGGTGTGGGGGTGGGGTAAAAACCTGTATGTTAACCGAGAAAACAAAATTTCCCCGGAAGAAAAATAGAACTAAGTACAGTCACAGTCATAACCAGTTAATCAGTTTCTCCAGTCATGTGTGTTAGGACAGCTGGTGATAGCTAACTGGCTAGTCCGTTATTTTTCCGAGTGCTAACGTTAACTTTCCATCACGTCGCGGTTACACGGAGCAAGAGGAAACGACGCAGCCCACCGACGGGCTGAAAAAAATCCTGACAGGAATAAAGTCAGAGAGTTTAGTGAAACTGTCACGCAGATTACAATAGTATTACTAATATTATACGAAACACGCCAAGAACTACATCTAACTTGTCTGCCGCTTCCTTCCGTCTAAAAAAAAAAAGTAACTTCCGGTCAATTTATTCAGAAGAAAAACGCAGACATGTTTTCACATAAGTTAATATGGAGAGTGGCGTGTTTTCTTTATAAAATAATACGTAAAAATATGACTTTTGTTTTCTCAGAAAAAGATGTGAGTTGTGGAATATATTTGACTGTGAAAGTTGAGCATAAATACAGTTATATAAACAAAGGAAGCAAAGTCTGGTTACAGTGACAAAGAGAAAATACAAAAAAAAAGGACTGACATTTGTTCCGCCTGTGGTTTCAACACACGACTGGATCATGTGTTGACCCTATCACTTCTTCTTTGTCTGTTCACTTCTATGTTTCTTCCTTTTCTAACTAAATTGATTTCGTTAACAGGGGTTTACATATGTGGTAGGATAAAACTTCCAGTGCATAATTACTGTTCTTTAAAGTGTGTTGATATTAAATTAATGAATTAAATAATTATAAGAGTCATGTATCAACAAAATTAAAGCCGAATGTTAATTTATACCTTATTTCAACTGTTATTTTTGTTACCCAATTTGGGTACAGGACAGGTTTTAAAACTGAATAAAATCTTAAAATTCAGAAAAAGCACTGCAGTCAAAACTGTCCAATACGCACATATAGGTCCTATAGGGATTCATTTAAGAAACACGGGGCACAGACAGAGGTTGTGGCACAGTCTGAAGCACTAATAAAATGACCGCTCACCCTAATTCAGAGATCACACTCTAATACTACTGCACACAATCCCACAAGAAACCCAACTGATCCCAGTGAGCAGACAGGCTGCCACCACGAAGCCCTAAAGATAGCAGGACCCAGAGATAAAAATCACTAACGAAATAGGCTAAAAATACCAAGAAAAGAAGAAGTTGCATGTTAAAAATACAAACAATTAAAAACACTGGTGGATAATAATCAATACTTGACAAAAAGGAGATAATTTTGCTTAGCTTTTCTAAAGCATACCTAGTACAGGAAGTGCAACAGGGTTTTGAATTGACCAAACCTCAACATATCCTTTATATAGAGGACTGTGTTGAATCAATTTCATTCATTAAGCAAGGAAAAGGCCTACCACTGTAATTCTCTGTCTATTGTGCACAGTGTCTGTCCTATATTTGTCAGCTGTTTTATTACAGCGATATGGCAGCCTCGCTTCTGTCAGTCTGCCCCAGGGCAGCTGTGGCTACAACTGTAGCTTACCTCCACCAGTGTGTGAATGTGAGAGTGACTGAATAGTGGCATTGTAAAGCGCTTTGGGTGCCTTGAAAAGTGCTATATAAATCCAATCCATTATTATTATTATTATTATTATTATTATTATTACAGGAATAATCAGGAAGATTACAAAAAATCAAAGAAAAAGTATTGTAGAAGTTGCCAGATGATACATGTTTTTTTGTTTTTTTAAGATTGTATGTTTCACTGTCAGCACCTTTTCAGATTCCACTCTATAATCTTGGTTAACATAGAGAGGTTTCTTATTTCCAGCTAAAGTTACAGTGCAAACATATTCTTTAGAGCAGGAGTCTCAAACTTGCACATATTGATGTGAAGAAATGTAATACAATTCGGCCCTTGACGTTGCTTTTTTTTATTAGGGAGGATTTGTTTGTTGTTGAGAGCAACAAACAAATGAGCAAAGAGTACAAACATGTCAAATGACTGGCTGTGTTAGTTAAGTGAGAGTTATTTGTAAAGAAAACTGTTTTCACTAGCAGTCAAAAACTAATGTGTACACTTATATCTGCATTTTTATTTTGTTAAATACAAACAAAATTATAGCAGAAGTGCTGCCATATGTCTGGCCAGAAAGAGAGTATCAGTTAGTTTATTTGGTAGTTCAATGAAAGGCTTCAGTTAGTTAAGAGTGAGGAAAGAAAATTGCGTTCACGTTTGCGATTTTGTCTTGTTATACAATATTTGAAATTTAGAAAAAAAAACACTACATTTTCGGAAATATTTGTGGGTGTTTTCTTGTTTGTTTCTTTTGCACTACTTGAACACTAAAGTGGCCCTCCAGTGAGATGACAGTGCCAGCAGTGGCCCACAGCTCATTTGAGCTTGAGACCCCTGCTTTAGAGCATATTTGTCTCCCATCTATAACGTACATTCTCTGCACTATCATTAAGTAATTTTTACATGTTTGTCAGACATTCAAACCACAAGAAGTTTGGATTTCTCACCCAAAAAGTGGTTTTATTTATATCTAAACACACTATATATACACACATCTAGAAATAGTCTAGTGTATGTGAATCTCTTATGTCTGTTGCACACTTTTACTCGTGTCATTGTTGTTATCTTTAATTTTGCATATTTGATTTTGGTGTTGTCTGTGAAGGTTCTCAGTCATCCAGGTTATAGTAATCTAAGGAACTTGGAAAGAAAAGCATCTGGACTTTAAGTTTCTTGAAGATGTTTCACCTTTCATTTGAGAAACTTCTTCAGTTCTAAGAGGAACTGGTCGAGTCCCAGATTTTTAAGCCTTTTTGGGAGTGTCCCTAAGAGGGTCATTGACCCACTATTGATCGTCTGTCCAATCACATGAACCAAGGTGTGAAAACAGGTATAGGTCACTATCAGTCAAGGTTTCAGGTGTATACATTGTGAGACCTTGCCCTATCCTATCATGTGACTTACTGAGATAAAATGACCCAAAATGTGAGTGGGCGTTAAGACTTCTGAGAAGGGATCTCAAAACTGGATTATAGATAGCAGACAGTTGGTGTCATAGGCACAATGTGTTCACCCGTGAGAGTGTCACCTTGACTTCTGTGATTAGGCAGAGGATCAATACTGGGTCCTTGACCTTCCAAATAAGATTTTTGAAACAGTCCAGACACTTTTCTTTATAAGTTTAGACATAACACCTGATTCGTCAATCCAGGTTTCTATCAATTTTTCATGCTGTACCACAGCAAGCAAAATAGAACTTTATGGCACTAGGATTTTTTTAAAACTTTATTCAACAAAAGATAAGACAAGATAACACAAACGTTTGCTCTTTTTCATGTGGGACTAATAAAGTACGAGCTAAGAGCTGTAGCTACCTCAGTAGCACAAAGATATAAAATATATACTGTACAAAATCTTTTCAGAACTTGAACATTAAAGGAATGCAGATGTGCCAACGTGAGCAAAAAAGAAAAAAGCGACTACTGAGGAAGTTTTTTTCCCCCCTTTCCTCCTCATTTTGTATCAAGTACCTTTTTGAATATTTAATTGAGAGCAGAACAACAATATCTTAATTGCTTTATGATTAGAGGGAAATTTGATAGTGTCAGTAAAGTTATGGAATTCCATCATGAAAATGGGGGAAATGAGTTTTCTTGTGAATATGAAATTTGGTCCAAAAAAAATGAAAAAAAAAATAGAATAGTAAAATAATGTATTTACCTTTTTTTTGTTTATGACTGAGGCTTACCAGCAAGTGAGGATTGGTAACAGGAGGAGGAGACAAGTTCAACAAATAATATAAATAGATCATGTCAGACACTTGTGAACATGCATTCAAGTGTGAAGAGAACCCGGCACCAACCATACACAGCACGGAGGAACAGTTACCCAGAAGGCCATCCACCACCTTCAGCTCTCAGCCTGGACACACATCTTCCTGATTATTCCTGTAATAATAATAATAATGGATTGGATTTATACAGCGCTTTTCAAGGCACCCAAAGCGCTTTACAATGCCACTATTCATTCACTCTCGCATTCACACACTGGTGGAGGCAAGCTACGGTTGTAGCCACAGCTGCCCTGGGGCAGACTGACAGAAGCGAGGCCAACACCAGTAGGCAGTGTGGTAAAGTGTCTTGCCCAAGGACACAACGACAAGGACAGAGAGCCCAAGGATCGAACCGGCGACCTTCCGGTCACACACACACACACACACACACACACACACACACACACACACACACACACACACACACACACACACACACACACACACAGATCCTGTAATCCTGCACCAGTTGGTCACATAATGTCACGTAATTCTTGATGAGATGTGGAGATCTGATCTACCTTCAGAGAGTTTAATGGTCATCTGCAATGGTTTGACAAAAACTGAACCTGATAGTTTTTGACGCTCACGTATGGTCTCCATTGTGTTTTGCTCCATTAGGTTTTCTGTTCAAAGCCTATTCCATGTTTTCCAAACACCGATTTCCAGTAGTGCCCATCAGCTAGAGTGTGTGAACGAGCTTGCTCAATATGGCACTGCTAATCACTTTCCTGAGCTGTTTTTTCCTGGGACAGCTTTTCCATGTGCTCCTGTTCCTGCGGTTCAGCTTCTCCCTGCAACTGTTCCAGTTCCCCAGGTAAGGGTCGCTAGGGCTCGACCGTTCTCCAGCCTTTCCCTGCACCCGTACCAGTGCCTCGGGTGAGAGTGGCCGGGGCTCAACTGGTCTTTGCTCGTGTTCCTGGGCCAGCTGAGGACCGGTGTCCTGCAGGTTTTAGATGTGTCCTTGATCCAACACAGCTGATTTAAATGGCTAAATGACCTCAACATGTCTTGAAGTTCTCCAGAGGCCTGGTAATGAACTACTCATTTGATTCAGGTGTGTTGACCCAGGTGATATCTAAAACCTACAGGACACCGGCCCTCGAGGCCTGGAGTTCGACACCCCTGGCTTACATCATTGTATTTCTACACCCTATGTCCCTAGCATGTCCCAGACATGTCCCACCCTATGTCCCTAGCATGTCCCAGAGGTCATGTGAAAAGGGCTTACTTGTTATACAGCATACAAGGCTGAGAACTAAGGGAAATGGCGCTTTTGCCACTGTGGCTCCCAGACTGTGGAACTCTTTCCCTCTGAGCCTAAGATCTGTGGGCTCAGTAGTCTCTTTTAAAAAACAACTAAAAACACTTACTTACTTACTTTAGTGTGTGAAGAGGACTCTCCATTTACATGAACAAATTGGAGTCTATTAGATAGATATGATACAAACCACTGCAGCGCAGTACCTGTAATACCTACAGCATGCTCTAATTGCTGTAAAAGAAAAAATTATGGTCAACAGTATCGAATTGCACTGAGGTCTAGCAGGACAAGCACAGAGATGAGTCTACTGTCAGAGGCCATAAGAAGATCATTTGTAACCTTCACTCAAGCTGTTTCTGTGCTGTGATGAGCTCTGAAACCTGATGGAAACTCTCCAAATAAGCCATTCCTCTGCAGATGATCTGTTAGCTGTTTGACAACTACTCTTTCAAGGATTTTTGATATGAAAGGAAGATTAGAGATTGGCCTGTAATTAGCTAAGACAGCCGTTACAGTCTCAGACCGAGGAGAAGGGGACAAAGGAGAGTGGGAATGGGGTCGTGACTGGTTTAGAGGTGGTGGTCGACAAACCTGAGGGTCCAATGAGGTTGCAGGGCTGTGACCCTGAACATTCCAGCTCCTCTTAGCTGCAGATTTTGAAGCTGTGAAGGGAAAAGCTTATACCTGATAATGCAGTCAACTATGGAATTTGGGGCTGTACAGGTATGTCACCAGCAGGCGAGTTGGTGCTACCTTTAGGGACAGGTGAATTGTAAGGCCTGAGACGATTGCAGTAAACAATTTGAGACTTGTCTGATTGATCCAGGAGGTAACGAATCCTGTATGTGACACCAGGGTTTTCTTCATCTGATCCAAGGCACCCCAATATCTCAAAGGGGCCCTTCCCATGTAGAGCAATTTTTTCCTTTACTGTTGTGGGGTCATTTAACCACACCAGGTCACAGGGAACATTAGGAGTGTGTTTGATGCCCCTGTTGTTTCTGCTGGTCATAGGCACAGTCTCTGTTTCATGCAGCATTGCTGAAGACAACTGAGTCTCTGAGTTAACTAGGTGACGTAGTCAGCAGGAGAACCAGACGTAGAAGATGCTGGCATGTTGGTAGACAAGAGCATCTCAGCAGGCAACCGTGCTTCATGTCCATGTGTAAGTAAGACTGGCGTAAACCCCGTGGTAAAGTGAGGGCTGGTGTTATAAGCCAAAGCAACTTGACTGAGGCAGTCATCCCACTCACCAGGCTGCTGAAAAAGTAACTTAGCTAACTGGTCAATAAGTGTTCAGTTGAATCTCTCAACCATCCCATCACATTGAGGGTGATATGGGCTGGTCTGTATCTTCTGGATGCCCAGCAGCTAACACAGGTGTTTCACCTGGTGTCACGGCTGGCGGGGTGAGCCGTGTGGTGTGGAGGAAAAGGAGGACCTAAAATGCAGGCAGCCGACTGATGATATGAGTGAGGGTTTATTTACAGGTGACAGTGGCAGAACAGACAACGAAGCATGAGAAAATAACTGAAGAAACCTAAACTGGGAGAACTAAATGACAAACCTGAGAGCATACAAAAGGGGTGTGGGGCAGAGAGACGCAGAGACAGGAACGGAACACCATAGAACGCAGACGAGCCGACAACGAACACAGACCGACACCCACTATATATACACACACACAAGGTAATCGGGTAATCGCACACAGGAGGGAAGAACAGCTGATCTGAATACACATGATGACTGGAGGACACAAGCTGAACACAATGACAACAGACACAGACCTTCAGAATAGAACAGGAAATCCAGAACACGAGCCTTCAAAGTAAAGCAGGGAACACACAGACTGATTTACAACACAACACGGGGACATGAACAGAGCACCAAGGACAATTCAATTCAATTCAATTCAATTCAATTTTATTTATATAGCGCCAAATCACAACAAATGTCGCCTCAAGGCGCTTCCAGACACAGGTAGGGCTGAATATACACCAAACTTCAGGTTCAACCCTGAACTAGTACAAAATCAGAATAACACAAGGCACAAAAATGAACTTCAAGGAAACACAAAACGCTGGGTCAAAATGACCCAGGACCATGACACCTGGTCAGATTCAAATTGACGTCCTTGGTCTGTGTGCAGCATTTCAGGGACGCCGTGCTGACAGATGAGGTTGTCAAACAGGCATTTTGCAACCGTTGTGGCATGTTGGCCTGGAATAGCATAGTGATTGACATATTTTGAGAAACAATCTTGAACAACGAGAACATACCTGTTGGCATGACTCATGATGGGGAGTTCAAGATGTCAGCTGCCACCTTTTGAAATGGCTCAGTAGCAACAATTGTTTTCAATAGAGCTCTGTGTTGAGGTGTGGGATTCCGTCTGGCATCACATGGAGTGCACTGTGTGCACCATATTCTGATGTCATGTGACATTAATGGCCAGTAACATAGCTGCTGAGCACGTTTCAGGACCTTATCTGCGGATAGGTGACCCGACACTGGGTTGTCGTGCAGCAGCTGTAGGACAGTGTCTTTTAAAGCTTGAGAACAACCAACTCATGCAACACTGACTTTTGGGATGGGTTGAAAGCTTTATGACAGAGTAAGCCATTGTGAAATGTAAGTCTAGAGTACTCATGCCATAGCACTCTTTCCTGAGGTTTGCATTTTTTCATAAGCCAGTATGGTGGGGGTCCTTTTGTCCCTCTGTGGGGGGACACTCCCACTAGGTTTATATCTGGGACTCTCCACCATTTGACCTTAGAACTGAAGAAGCTTCTCGGATGAGAGGTGAAACGTCTTCAAGTAACTTAAAGAAGTCCAGACGCTTTTTCTTTGCAAGCTCCTTTGACTACGATGACCTGGATGACTGAGAACCTTCACAGACATATTGTGGTGTGCAAAGTTTTTAATGAACTTGCGATAATATGAACAAAGTCCAAGGAATGACTTAACTTCTGTCGCTGTTTGTGGAAGAGGCCAGGCATGCACACTAGTCACATTTCTGGGATCAGGCTGAATGCCATTTTTTGATACAATGTGGCCCAGAAATTGTACCTGATCTTTGGTGAAACAGTTTAGCTTCAAGCCACTTGCCTGGAATCTGCCGGAAATTTCTTCCATGTGCTGGAGATGTTCTGTGAAAGAGCAGCTGTAAATGAGGACATCATCCAAATACACTAAGATTTCCAGGGAAGGCCATGAAGTACCATCTTCCTCTGCACCCATCTCATGAATTTTAGATTGCAAGGTGGGATGGGGTCCAACCCAGCAACAAAATGGGGAAAGTGACTTCTTCACTGAGTGACGAAACATTTATCCCACTGAAAACGCTACGTCCAGATGAACAGAATCAATTTTTTGAGATGAACATGTACATTTGCGCTGTTAAGTGATGCGGTTGAAAAATTTGGGTGCACCTAACTTTTGAGCTGGTGCACCTAAGAAAAAAAGTTAGGCGCACCAGTGCAACTGTGTCAAAAAGTTAGTCTAGAGCCCTGGGTTGTGGCTGATGTTGTTGAGTTTTGCCGTACTTGTAAAGCGTGTCAGATTGCAGGGAAGCCAAACCCTATTGTTCCTATAGCCCTTCTTCACCCTATACCAGTACTTGGTTATCCTTTTCAGCATGTCATTGTGGAGTGTTGGTCCATTGTCCAAAATAAAGAATGGTAATCAGTTTTTGCTGACTGCAATTTGTACTTCACTGCTTTTCCATAAGTCCAGACTGACCAAGGAACCAACTTCCCGTCTAAACTTTTCAAGCAAGTCATGCAGACTCTTGGGATTAAACACTGTTATGTATTTAGTAAAATCAGTTTATATTTTTGTGGTTCTACTTTCTGTGTGAAGTAGAGAACACCAAGTGTGGTGTATGTGCGCATTGATATGCCTGTGCCTTTCCACAGCATGGTTAATAAAGTAAGTTACTAACAACCAAAAAGTGTTGTTACTTTACCAGTTAAGTTATAAGAGAGAACATAACAAACACATTGTGTCAAGTTAATACCATCCTGAGTTTCAAGTAGCATTAGAGCGCTGGCACCAGACATTCAAGGCAGTAATGCAGAAATACTGTTTGGATACTGGAAAAGAGTGGGATGAGGAGTACCACTGATGTTGTTTGCTATACATGAAGCTAAGCAAGAATCACTTGGGTTCAGCCCAAATGAACAAGTGTTTGGTCATTCTGTTGAGGGACCTTTGAAGTTGCTAAAGAACAGTTCAATTCAACAAACCATTAAGTGAAAATTAATATTCTGGATTATATTTCACAGTTCAGAGTGTGACTCCATAAGGCTCGGTTGATGGCAGCAGAAGCCCTCTTATCTGCTCAGAAGAAGATAAAGAGTTGGTATGATAAGAAAGCCATTCCTAATTTTTTCAATCTATCTTCCTGATAATGATGAATTACAGTAGTCCAGCCTAGACGTAATAAATGTATGAACTAGTTCATGCATTTATTACAGTCCTACATATTAGTTTAATATGTGCATTGAAGGACATATCCTTGTCAAAACCACTCTAGAAGTGATTCTAGAAGTGATTCTCTCTGTGGTCCTGCAGATAAGTCTGCTGCATCCAAATCAGGACCAATTTCATTGTTTCTTTGGGACTGAAGTTGGGTTTAGATGAAGATGGGCTTAAACTCTGTGATGCCAGCTACCAGAGAGACAGAATGATTAATTTTGAGGTTGTGGCGTGAATGAGACCACAGGTTGTTATTGAGAGCCATCTTTATTGATTCTGTGGCTGCAGCTCTCTGCTGGCAGCTGCACATACATCACACCCCAAAACATTCACCAACACCTGAGTCCCCATGTTTCAACAGCGAGTGTGATTGTGGATGCCGTGCACGTGCGTCCGCACGGCATCGCCGACCACGCCTCACCACAGAGGTACTGTCAAAGTTGTCTACATATCTTTCTCACTTGACATATGAACAGAGATTAGACATTGAAATGTTTATTAACACTCCTCCAAAACTCTTTGGTGACATACCTTCATGTACTACAGTGGTAGAGCACGATAGTAATGTTGGAAATGCAGTGCCTATTAAGCAACACACTTACCGTGTGAATATGACAAAAGGAGAAATGATGAACAAGGAAGTGGACTATCTCCTGCAGCATAGGTTGGCTATACCAAGCTATAGTCAGTGGAGTTCTACATGCCTTGTTACACCAAAATCAGATGGAACACCTTTTTTTTGCAGTAGCGGTACCTGATTGCTTCCCACTCCCCCATTTTGAGGAGTGTACTGACAGCATTGGGTCTGCTGCTTATAGGAGTAAACCTGACCTTCTTAAAGGTTATTGGCAAGTTCCTTTGACAAAAAAAAGCATCATAAATCTTAGCTTTTGTAGCACCTGATCGTTTTTTACAATATGCAGTAATGACATTTGGAATGAGAAACACTCCTGCCACCTTTAGAGGTTAACGTCAGTTGTATTATCTGGTGTGGAAAACGCTAATGTTTATCTTGATGATGTGGACATATATTCTTCCAACTGGTCGGAGCATGTCGTCACTTTAGCCACTGTGTTCAAGCGTCTAGCTGATGCTTCTTGACTCTCAACTTGGCTAAATGTGAGTTTGGTAAGGCAACAGTGACCTTGGAAAGGAAGTTGGACAGGGCAAGGTTCGTAGTTGTATAGTTGTATATGTTACAAAATGTACATTTTATATTTGCATTTCAAGTTATAAACATTTACTCAACATGTCTGTGTTTTACTACTAGGGTTTTAAGTTCTTTGTGTGATTTCAGATCAGTAATATTAATGCTGTCAGTGGGGAAAAAAAACAACTAAATTCAGTTGAGCTGAAAAGAATGATACCAAACAAGGCAAGGGGAAAAAATAAAATGAAACAATTTGGGGGTAAACTACAAACGTAAGGTTGTATTTCAGACCTGAGTGAGTGAATCCAACAAATCATGGAAAATTAGGTTTAAATTTTTGTTTATGACAGTGCAGATTTCCTACATTTTGTGTAATTTAAGCATGTAACAATCTGATTGTTTTCTAACAAAAAACAGTGTGAAAATGAAGTTAGACTTGTGTTTGTAAATGAACCGCCTCAAGTGGTGTAACTTTCTGGATTTTATACTTATTAGGCTACTTATTTTTTTTTATTATGCAGGCATAGCTGGACTGGCCATCAGGCATACCGGCTGATCGGCTTTTCTCTCTTGCTTGTTTATCACCCACTTTGCGGAAGAAAGAGGAAACCAGCGGTTGTCGTGCTAAACAACAGCAGTATCTTTAAGCTTGATCAGCTGTTGTTAGAATTTATTTAATATTAATTTCTAGTATCAGCCAGAGGTGGGTCAAGTATCCAAAAATTGTACTCAAGTAAGAGTAGCATTACTTTAAAATATTATTACTCAAGTAAAAGTGAAAAATAGTCTTCAAAAAAGTTACTCGAGTAAGAGTAAAAAAGTACTTGGTGAAAAGGCTACTCAAGTAGCGAGTAACTGTTTGAAATGTCCGATTTATTTTTATAAATAAATGCTATCAGACAAACAAAAATAAAGAAATATACAAATTTTAGTATTTTCAAAAGGAATATATGTAAAAAGATCAACAAAATAAGGCACAACAATTCTAATTTCAAGATTTCAGATTTTCACAACATTTTTCAAACAAGCTTTTTTCACCAATACCTACAGTAAATAATATAAATATTTAAACAGTGCAAACAATTTCCAGTGACAAGATATGCTGTAAACTTTATACTCATTTTTGCTCCAAATGGCACAGCAGCTTCAGAGAAAACAGAACGAGGCATCTTCAACGTATGTTCATACAAGGCAGCTCAGTTTACCATAAATTGTATAGGTGTGCATCTATTTCTGCGTATTTAGCAAAAATGTGCCATTTCTTCACTCTGTGAGGTGATGGTTAAGCTTCAGCAGCAGTTTGCTCTCAAGGTTCTTTCTGTGAAGCTGTAACTGTTTAGCAGTGAACAGGAGTCCTGCATGACTGAGAAGTCTTTCACAAGCTCCAGATGCAGGAAGAGCTGTTATTGATTTTGATCGAAAGCTTCTTGATGTGAGGAACGCCATGCAATAAATCCACACCTCCAGTGAATGGACATGAAAGGTACCTCTCCAGCCCTGCTTCTGGCTTTCCTGACCCCATGGATCCATCATCTTAGTCGGTTAGGCTGCTGTTTGCACTGGCATCATCCAGCTCTGAGTCTAGGTGATGTTTGATGAAGTTGAGACCTGTGGAAAGATGTAAGGTTTTCAAAAGAATTAGGTCTGGTCATTATAGTGCTGTATACACTGCCAAGCTGCGGATGTTTGGCAAGAAGATTCGATCACACTGGAGATGTTTTTTACTAACTCTTGTAGAAAAACAAAATCTTGTCATTCATATCCCGCACAAACAGTTTGCAATGAATTCCAGATTAAGTTTAAAATAAGAATGCGTGCAAGGCTAAGCAGTGCTAACCAATGGATCCTCCTGTTTGGCTGAAAAGACGAGAAAGACGGTGATGGAAGCGTGACTGGAGCTGCAATGTAGCCTATATAATATTTATATTGCACGAACGTGATAATTCTGTATATTGTAATAACGTGATATTATATTGTTCAAACGTGAAAGGTATATTGTTAGAACAATATACTTTTCACTTTTCTATTTTTCTTTTGCCTGGGTGGCAGCTCTACGCTTCCGTACTACGCTTCCATATCCGAGGCTTTTCAATGTGGCCTCACAAAATTATCACGACTACAACAACCATGAAAAGAGTTGGATGGACATTGCTGCTCAATTGCAGCTGCCTGGTCAATGTTTTTCATTAATAATTTAGCAAAGTTGACGGTGGTGGTGTGTGTGTGTGCCTGTGTGAGTGAGTGAAAGACAGAGAGAGGGAGAGCGAGAGACAGATTTTGTATGATAAGCTTCATGTTATGAATGCACAGTTTGAGCACTCAGGTCGCATCAGGGCATCAGGCCGTATAGTGTGAGACCCTGCATTGTGGCCTATGAACTTCTAACCCCTGAGATTCAATTGTACAGTTTGAGCAGGAGCTGAATAAAGCAACTGAAAAAAATCGCACAGTTTTTGCCCAGCTTAACGCAGACTGTTTAAACTAAACAAGCTGCTGTTTCACATAATAAATCCTGTCACCGCAGTATTGCCTTCTGTTTTAACAGTTAAAGCAGTAGAGACGAGCTGTTTGCATGTGCGTTGAACTCTAGCGTCAAGACAATTAGTCTTCTTTTGTACTCCACCCATTCACATTGACATTTTCTTTTGTTTACACAACAAACATGCTTCCATGTGTATTAATAACCATATCTTGTTTTTTTTTTCTCCTTTTTTTCAGGGTCCTAACTGCTGCTCGGACATGTCAGTATCTTTCCATTACGTGGATGCTGTAGGGATGTATTTAATGGAATATTACACTTATCACCTGCCTTTGGCTACAGATATCGCTATCAGCCTCCCACCCCACCCGGCTACAGTATAAATAAGTTTGAATCCTGGGATGCTGGGAAAAAAGACAAAAAAGCTGGAACAAAAACTAGTCCATCCAGACCTATCCAGAACTGACAAGAGACAGAATGAAGATCCCCCTCCTGTAGATGGTAAAGATGGTCCTGCTGCTGCAGAGGGTAAATAACAGTAGGACTTTGTAGCAGTGTTGAGGGTACTGATCATTAGGATATGCGGTGGATTTGGGGTGTTGAGTGTTTGGGTATCCATTGTGATAATCAAAGTGAAGTATAAAAGCTTTGTCCACTTAGAGTGCTAGTGAACTTTGACAGCAAGACTGGGTGTTTTCCATGCTAAAAGGTGACCTGTGGCTCTGTATATCAGTTTTGTCAGGTGTTTTTACAGATTGTTCCATAACAGGACTCACCTTTCTGTTGTTCTGAAAACAAAGTAAACCAGTATTTCCAGTGCATTTTTAAAAAAGTGACTTTTCTGTTCTTTCATTTCTTACCACAAAAGTCCCAGTAAAACTTGTTCTAACACTCTTTAAGGCTTGCTGGAGTTGTTAGGCTTCAGTTCACACTTATAGCTACATGTGCCTGAAACCTGGTTTATGTCAGATCATATTGTTGTTTACGAGAGTTTGATGCCTCCCAAACACTAGCGTTTAGGATTGTGCTTAAAAGCCTTTTCACATAAAATACAAGGGTAGCATCTCTTTACTTTTTATTTTTGGTTGTTTTGTGTTTTGACAAGTTCCTTCTTTGAAGACATGTTTTCAACCAAGACGTTGCATAAGTCTAAAAGGTTTACTTAAGTGAATTAGTTACAGTTAACTAATAATATTTATGTACCCATTAGTCTGTTGCCATTTGCCAGATTAGATAGACAGTTTTTTCTGTTTAATTAACATATCCAGCTGTGCAATGTTCAAACTACACATAAAACATGTGTCTGAAACTAGTGTAGAAAGAAGAATTTATTACATGTGTTCCTAGGTGTACCTAATAAACTGGCAACTGATTGTATTAATATTTGATATAACAGATATCATACGTTACTAAATGCATTTTAGGAAAATATTTTGATTGCATACTCCTCAATAGTGAGGTGACAGTTGTGCTTTAAAAGGAAATTCCAGCTATCTAAATTTCTACAATGCAGCCAAAGATTTCACACAAGACCACAGTGAAGGCTGATGAACCTGTTCAGCTGTTATATGTGATCGGGCTAATTGTGTGACGCTTGTGGGTCTTTTTCTTTCTTTCTTTCTTTCTTTTGTTAAAGAGGACTTTGTTTAGTCAGCAAAGACTTTCTGGGAAGTCAGTCGGATGAAGAACAAGTTAGTCAAACTTGTTTTTTCTTGTCTGGAATGAAAAGCGATCTTAATCAACCCACCCACAGCACATTGTTACCTTTCTGTGTAACGTGCTGCACACAGTTTTCTGCATCTTCCCACAGTGGAGTCATTAGCTTGTGCCTTGTAAATTGAGATTGTATGAGCCAGCCATTAGCTGCACACTTGACTTAGCAATGTGACATGAGCGTGAAGAGAGTGTTGATTCAGATGGCTGTTTTATTTTACCGAATCCATCTGTTGTAATGTGTTTGAGCTTCATTCAAGTCAGTGAATGTCTTGTTTGAAGAAGGTGGTGTTATTTTGAAATTCTTTGCCAGTCAGGCCTCATTTGAATTTGGCACACTTTGCACATGTAAAAAATAAAATAAAATTAATAACAGCTCTTTTGCTAGTTTCTAACCAGACATTAAACCTGTGGTAGATGCAGTAATCACCAAAGGTGAGATTAAATGTGGAAAGAAGAAGAAGGAAATTGGCACATATCTGCAGAGTGACTAAAGGTTTTCATGGAACGGTGGCCATTTTTTTTCTTTTTCTTTTTATGACCACATTTTCTTCAAGGTTAAAAATGTATGAGGTTGATATTTTCAAATATAACTTTGTGTTTACACTTGGTTTCTGTAGTATGTGCACGAACACATGCATGTTCACCAGAGCATGTTTTAAAAAAATGTTTTTTTCTTTTCTTAAAGGGAATGGTGTACAGTGCTATATTTATATTTGGAACGTATTTATGTTGGAATTGAAATCTTAATTGAGTCAATACACTTCAGTGTGGATATGAGTTCATTTTAATGTGTGAGCACACATGCTATAATCAGTGTGCAGGATTGTTTTTAGTGAAATGGTAATTTAATCACTATAAATAAAAGCATATTTTATTTTATATCTTGGTTTTGTTTACATGTATTTGCACAGAGCATTTTTCTCATCACAGCAGAGGAACATTCATGCAGGGTTACTATGACTGTGAATAATATTTGATGGGTGGGGGACAGTACAGTACAGTACAGTACAGTAGCCCTGAGGGTTTACAGCTTGATGATACGTGTATGTGTCATGTCTTCATTAAACAAACGTTCCATCCTGAAAAAAAGAAAAATTCTGTCAAGACATCTGTAAAACAAAAATTACGTTTCCTTTTTTTTTCTCCTCTCAAATGTGTAGGGGTTTTTTTTTACATCAGCCTGCACGATCAGTAAATCTGCCTCCTCTCTTCTGTATATACCTCAGGGCATGCTGACTAGTCATACCCATTGCAAACAAAAGTAAAGTACCCTTATACTATCGGTAGAATGCAGCTAGACTATATGTTATATATTCAGCATGAACGTTATATATGTTTTTATGCCTTTACCCCCTCTAAAAAAAAAACCTTGGGATGTCTCAGTTTGGCAGTAGCTGTTCTTAGTCACGAGTGGGGTTATGGCTCCACTGAGAGGGATTTACTGTTACTGTTTTAACACCTACAGTGCCTTGAAAAAGTTTCCATACCCCTTAAACTTTTACACATTATACACATACAGTGCTGTTCAAACATTTTTTGAGCATGCAATTTATTGAAAATAATGCTTAACCTGAAACACATACATACATATACAGCTGATGAAATGTTTAGGACCACACCTCCAAAAAAAAAAAAAACCCATAAACGCCCCCAAAACAAAAATCAAAATTCCAAACAAGAACAAGTAATGAGTAGCTCCACCATTATTGTTGATCACTTCAAAAATTCTTTGCAGCATGCTTGATGCAAGCGTTTCCACGAGGTGAGTGGGAACATTTCTTCAAGTGGTGAAGACAGCTGCACGAAGGGCATCTACTGTCTGGAATTGTTGTCCATTTTTGTAAACTTCCCTTGCCATCCATCCCAAAAGGTTCTCAATTTGATTTAGATAAAGAGAACACGCAGGATGGTCTAAAAGAGTTATTCTCCTAGAAAAAAGTCCCATGTTCCATAAATCAAACACAGACAAAGTCCACCTTTCCAAATATTTATGAAGAAATGGCTGAGTGCTGCTGTTACTGCTGGTTAGAACAGCTGCCTCACAGCAAAAAGGTTCTGGGTTCAAATACACTATCTGGCCTTTGTGTGTGGGTTCTCTTTGGCTACTCTGGCTTCCTCCCACAGTCCAATGACATGCAATTACCGGGTTAGGTTAGCTGGTGATTCTAAATTCCCTATAGGTGTGAATATGAGTGCGAATAGTTCTCTGGCTCTGTGTTAGCCCTGCAACTTACTGCCCAGCATCTAGCTCTATGAGCTCAAACCTCTGCGTAACCCTCATTTAGATAAGAAGAAGAAAATGGGTGGATAAGTGAATTACCGACTCAATAACTGGAAAGATACAAACTTACAAAAACTGTGTGCTCTGAGCTTTATGGCATGGAGTGACATTTCTGAGCAGCTCATGCAGCTGTAATGTGTAGGTCTCCCATATTTTTGTGCATATAGTGTGTTTAGATATGACAGTCATTTGCCATCACGCCATTGCTGTTCACCTCAATAAGCAATTCAAAAAGCAAGTTAAAATGGATTAACATAGCCATGGAGTATTGTATTATTATACAACCCCACATTATTAATTTATTATAGTGCTGAAGTAGGTTCAGTAACCAATAAAAACCACTTGCCTCTTCTACAGGTGCAGATTCTAATGGTTGAGTTGGAGCAGTGGGAGAACATGTACTCACAGATTGCACTTTATTTTTTTTAATAATGAACAGTGAACATTTTTCATGTGACCATTGTCATCCACAGGAGCTTATCCTTCCTAGCCTGGGACCTCTAGCACTTTGTACACTACTGAACTCCAAACATCTTCAATTTTATGATGGCTTCTAATCCCAACTGCTTTAAGGTAAACCAAATGACCTTCTTGCATAGGGATGGGTATTGATAAGATTTTCACGATTCCGATTCCATTTTCGATTCTGTTTAACGATTCGATTCTTTATCGATTCTCTTATCGATTCTTTTTAAAAAAGGAGAACACTAAGGTCAAATAGCTTAGAACTTTGTTTTATATCTTCTCTTTGAACGAGATAGAAATTTAGGAGTAACATGGCCTTACAAACCCAACAGTGAGATCTTAAGAGATCCACAGCCTACGGCTCTTCAATGGGGTGTCACAGGGTCCCCAGGAAAAAAATTGTAAATGTAAAATAATAAAATAAATATTCTTCTGTAGCAATAAAACAAGAATATCCAGTAATGTCCCTGCCTACAATTAAACACATTCACTTACCTAAAATCGGGGCATCTGCTGTGGCAAATGGGTGCAAGCCTTTGACCACAAACTTAGTCACTGCTCGGTGACATTCGTCTATCCTGGCCTGAAAGGAGACGCTAACGGTAGACTGCAGCGACAACTGCCAGCATCTGAGCCAGCCAGACTCTGTCTATCTCTCTCATCATGGTCACCTAAATGCAGCGCACAGTAATGGCAGGTTTTGTAATAAGGCAGATCGCGCTAACATAATATGCACTGTTAGTTGATTATTTACCTGCCGCATTAACGGGAGAGGACGTGCAAACGTTACCGCTGCTGCTGGGTTGAGATTCACGAGTCCGGAGCGGAATTAAAAACACGACATTCATTTAAGGTCATCGCGTGTTTTGTGAGCAAATGCTTTTGCATATTCGTAGTGTTTCCTCCCTTAAATAAAATATCTACTTTGCAAGTATTGCAAGTTACGGAAGCGTAGAGCTGCCACCCAGGCAAAAGAAAAATACAAGTGTATCACGTTATAACGTGAAAAGTTTATTGTTCTAACAAAATACTTTTCCTGTTTGTACAATATACCTTTCATGTTTGAACAACATAATATCACGTTATTACAATATACATAATTATCACGTTCGTACAATATAATTATCACGTTCGTACAATATAATTATCACGTTCGTACAATATAATTATCACGTTCGTACAATATTGTACAAACATGATAGTATATTGTAGGGGAGACCGGGGATAGTTGTAACATTTGTGACATTTCTGTCTGTAAATTGGAGTTCTTTTAAGGTAGTGGATTCAAAATGTAATGCAAAGTATTTACATGTCTCGGCTATTAAATAGTACAGCTATTTTCTCTGCAGCACAATTACCCATTGCATGGTATGGTCTCAAACACAAAGAGTGAAATGTTACAATTAACCCCATAGTCTGGGTTAGTTGTAACATATCCTGGGGTGAAATGTAACACAATGAAAAAAGGGTACTAACAAAACATTAACATGTAATCTTTGTTTATTCAACAAATGAATGCACTTAGAGCCATTTATGTAACTATGTGTGTGTGTGACAGAATGCAAAAATCTAGCTTTTGAACATATGCCAACCCCCCAAAAAAGACAAATTATGGAATTTTCTGCAACTGAATATTTCATTAATTTTGGTTGGTCTTCCTTGAGTTTGGCCTCGTTGGCTCAGTGGGCATTATAACCTACAACTCTTGCACCAATTTTGAACATAACAATGAAGCTGAAAAAATGTAGTTTTTCACCAGCATCGCAATTCCATTACTTTTTTTCATGGCTTACCTTGGTGTGGTTTGCAAAGTGCTTCAGAAAGATGAGGAAGTCTGTTTCTTGCACCCATCCGGATTTATTTCCACTACCAATACTTCCTACTGGTCCATCTCTGACACAGTGGTCTGTATAATGTATGCGTGGGAACACAAACAGTGGAGGAATTGTGTTGCCAATGGCATTAACCGCATATACAAAAGCGACCAGTGAACCTCTCTCTGCTGATGTCGTTGCCCCAACTTGTTTAATATAAGTTAAAGTAATAGTGTGGTAAGTTGTAACATCTGCATTATTGTTACAACTAACCCAGACTGTTGCTGTTACAACTGACCCAGACTCCTATAGCCATGAACTAGCTAACATTACAGCCAATGGCTAAAACATTAGCACTAAAGACCTACACAGAATGTATCCCCATAGACATACAAATAACACCATTTAAGTTTGATGAGTTTAACTGCAAAGCAGATAATGCTATTAGAAATTGAAATAAAGTAGAAAAACTTACTTTTTGGCATACAAATTACTTTTTTTTGTGTTAAATTGTCTGTGTTTGACAAAATGTGCTGATTTTTCACATGTGATAGCAGAACTGAATTGGGCATGCACAGGATGAGTCACATCATTTGAAACTTAGCCCTGATTGGAGAAATTGGAAGTGTTACAACTGACCCACGTTACAACTATCCCCGGTCTCCCCTACAAACAGGAAAAGTATCTTGTTAGAACAATAAACTTTTCACGTTATAACGTGATACACTTGTATTTTTCTTTTGCCTGGGTGGCAGCTCTACGCTTCCGTAGTGCTGTTGTCATCCGTTCTCGTAAAGTATAACCAAACTTTTGAGCGTTTGAGCCGCTTAGGCGCCGTGTTTCCTGCCAGGTAAATGACGCTCCGCAACGTGGTGACGTCATTCGGGGCGACTGGAATCGATAAGGGAATGGTTTGCAAAAATGGCAAACGATTCCAAGGAATTGAAACAGTGGGAGCCGGTTCTCAACAAGAACCGTTTTTCGATACCCATCCCTATTCTTGCATGCTCAAAAGCATGACGTAGCCGAGTCTGATGTTCCAAATTCCAGTCATGGGTGCTACCAGCCACAGGCTCCTGAATCCTACCTAACAGAAAGTCAACAGGTAACTGGGGATCTTGCCCAAACATTAAAGGAAATGGTGACTTACCAGTCGACGGATGCACTGTGGTGTTATATGCAAAGATCACTTGTGGCTAATAACAAGCACAGTTCCTTTTCCTTGAGGTAGGGACAGTGCGTAGCAAATTGTGTAAAGTGTAATTAAATTGCAGTGTGACTCTTCTCAATACCATACATTTGGCAAAGTTGCCGAACCAAATTACTCTCAGAGTTTCTACCTTGATCGGAATGGATACGCCTGCAACACACCAAGTCTGCAGAAACACTCCTTCACCAATACCTCTGTCACTGTTGATGCCCATTGATCATGGGTTGGGATGGCTTGGGTATATTTTGAAGACACATCTATTAACTAACTTTTCAGTCATGGCCTACTTCAAAGCCTAAAACTCCAACTTCATAGAGCAGTTATTATGCATGTTACTCTCTGTAGGCCTAATGTGATGGCTAGCAAATGCTGACAAAAGGTCAGCTCTTCCCGGCCTATTTTTGAGAGAGCACTTTGCCTGTTCTCAGATGATGATTCAATTTATTTATGTTTGTACATTTGGTTTCTGAATATTTGATTTGTAGATTCTCCCTTGTGTTAGACCACTGGAAGGAGGCCCTTTTTCAAACTGCTGTTTCTGTGGTAGGGTTAACCACAAAGGATGGAGGACAGGTAAGGGACAAAGGAGAGGGAAGTGAAGAAAGTGACAGTAAAGGTATGTGACTCGTGCTGTAGGTGACGTCAGATGCCGGAGATTTGGAGAAGAGAAAGCAAATGGTAGCTTAGAATGGTGCAGTGAGCTCAAGGGGGCGGTATCAGGGGCAGGTGAGCCACAGGCGGTAGTGATTGTTTAATAACAGTCTTTCTTTCTGTTTGTCTATATAGTGACGGCAGAGTCGAGTGGGAGGGAGAGCTGGACCGGAACGGACTGTTTCCCGTGAATGCAGAACTGTCAATAAAACACAATACTTGTGAGCACAATCACCATGTGTGTCACATACTTTACAGTCCTTTTATACCAAATATACCAATCAACTGTCATATAATTAAACATATCTGCTTAATCATCTCCAACACCCTGGAGGACAGCAGGGAGAATTTAGATGGTCTCTAAGATTACATCAACCGGTGCTTCGAGGGTGTAGTTATGAAGAAGGCTCAGAGCGCGTCTTCCCCAGCGAGAACATCGCTTTCAATCGAGTCCATCGTATTGGGGCTAAGAGGACCTGGGCTGGGAGACCACGTCCTATTGTGGCCAAATTCGACCACTTCAAACAGAAGGAGCAGGTAAAGAGTCGCAGCAGGGAGCTGAAAGGATTGGACTTCAGCGTGAACAACCAGTTCCCCAAAGAGATCCTGGAACGACACAAGGTCCTGTTCTCAATCTGATACGACTTCGTCCTGAAGGATTCCCGTGCTGTGGACTGGTGTTGTGCCAAAAAGTGATTGTCTGCCAGAAAGTGATTGGGGCCTATTGACCTAAAGACCTATTGTGCCAGTATCCCAATGACTCTTTGGCTACGTTCACACTGCACGCGAAAGCGCATCAAATTTTTTTGACCCTATGGGACCCATATCCAATCATGGTATGACAGTGAGAACAGCACAAATCTGATATTTTCAAATCCAATCTGGGTCACTTTCGTATGTGGTATTGAATCCAATACATATCTGATGTTTTAGAAAGCGACTGCTGTTTGAATGGTCATGTCATATGAAATCCGTCTTTTACATCACTGACACAAGACAGATGGCAATTATCAGCGCCCGAGAAGACATCGTGAATGCTTTCTGGACATCCAGTGTAGATGTTAGTGAAACTGTTGGGAAGACAACGCTGGAGAAACGTGAACATTTTATTTGTACTGTATAATCTGCAGATTCTGACAGAAATCTGCAACAATCCTTTGAAGCACTGCTCCTCTCTAAAACAGCAATAATGATAATTATTAAGCCATATGTAAATAACAAAATAGCTTTACAACTTAAAGCAAAATTGGGAAATGTAAAGTTCGAAACAAGTCTTTATATTAAGGGCCATCCGTCAAACAATATTTTTTGGTCTGGATCTAAAGAGAGCACGTTGTGTGTAACGTGCTGCTTTGAGGGTTCACACTAGAGCACGTTTGCTGTCACATTTTATTTGTAGTGTGAACAAGCAGACAAAAAAATTTGATTTGATCAAAAAATTGGAATTGAGTGAATTAAGACCTGCAGTGTGAACGTAGCCTTTCTTGTGTTTTTGAGAATATCGATTCTGTACTTGCAGTTGGGTAGCAAGTCCTTTAGCTGGGCAAGCTCTTCCTCCATAAGAAAATAGAAGAGGAAATTAAAGCACCACCTTATAATTCAGATGTCCATCCTGGATCTGCTGTTGTCTTGTTGTTACACCAAAATACACATACCAAACCAGCTGAATTGTCCCCGGAAGGGCAAAAGGAAAAGTACAAATGCAACTATCCTGTCAATAACACCAGAATGTGGCAGCGTGACTGAGGAAAAATGATGGAGTAAGTACCAAATTCCAGGACTCAGGGCATAGGCAACAGCTGCTCCTTTTAACCAACCACTGATTAGATATCTAGTGGAGGGTCACACCAGCCCTCTACATGTCCTCTTTCACGACCTTCATCCTCATAATAGATGCTCTTTTTATCACCCAGTTGAAAAGGTCTCTTATGTTCTTTGATTTTGAGCATTTCAGAAAATTTTCCAGCCTTCTTGATGCATCTGTAGACACTTTAGAAACTTGATAGCATTAAATTCATTCTTGTCATTTTTTTAATTTCAACATTTGATTAGTTGTTTTGTACTATTTTACATCCAAAAACAACTTGTCCTTCCACAGTCTTCTCAGTCTCAATATTTTACTAGTCGCCAGGGTTGGCCCACTGATCACTTTAACAGTTATAGTATCGGACGGAAATTTGTTGATACAGTTGGCCTAGCATACAAGTAGCCATACTAGTAAGGATTGTAACACTGAATGTATGAGATAATAAAAATACAAATGTCTCACATCTAACATTTGGCAGTTTTAATACACAATACAAACAACTGAAAAGAGGCAGCAGAATTGAATTTACAAGATATCCGAGATAACAGATGCAGACTTTTTAAATACGAAAACACTATTGTGTCTGAAAAAAAAAAGAGTGTGTATGTGACTTACATCTCATATGAGATTATTTTTCATAACAGAATGCAGAGTCAGGATTTTTAAAACTCATTTACTCAGGTAACTCCGTCACCACTTAATCTGTGCTATTTTACAATAAATCAAAAACATAATGACACAATAATTATGTACATGTTGACTTGCAAGTACCCACAAGCATTCACAAAATTTACAAATTCAGCCCTTTAAGTGCATGTTTGCATTAACGTGGTGCACTGAATCTGATTGACACTGTAGATTTATTTGATTTCCTTTGCCAAGTTGAGATATATTAAATCCAGTTCCTGTCAAAAACAAAAAGTATTCAAAATTTTTCTGTTCTCTTCTGAATTCACAGGACATTTGTGAAAAAACAAAACAAAACTATATATCAACTGCCAGTGTGTGCAGACACTGAATCTGTTTACTTGTTTGTTTTCACCAAATGGATCAAATCAGAAAGCTTCGAGGATCAGTGGAAACTGGAATTTGAGGGTTTTTTCTTTTGTTTTCACCTTTTTTTTTTAACTTTTCAGTAAAAAAAAAAAACAACAAAAGAAAGAAAGAAAGAAAGAAAAAAACAAACAACCAAAACAACCTGTGCAGACACTCATACAATCTGCTGAAGTAAACAGAATTCCCTTGTTGACTCACACTACGGACGTCTCTGTCAATGGCAACACAGAAGACAAACACAAGTAATAATTTAATTGAGGATAAACAGTGTGCTGCAGACGACGTTGGAACTAATCGTGAATATTTAGTAAAACTGAAAACAAAAACTGAATCCCGTCAAAAAGGGGAAAATGCATAACTTCAACTGCACAAGTACAGCTGATACATTGTGCAACATATAAACGTTGCCCCATTAAAGACACTTGCATTATTGCCTATTCAAGCCACATGAACACATTTTCTGAATGTGTAAACAGCACAGGTTTTAAGAGCAATGACCAAATCAAGTGGGCTTTCTCAAAATTATGACCAAACCTTAAGAGTCCTCCTCCCTGCTGCTCTCCATAGGAGTGCATCATCACAAAGGGTCACTCTGAATGAGCTCATATATCCACGTCATCTGAATCAGAGGAGCTGGATGACTTGGATTCCTCCTGGGAATCTCCCCAAACAAATCTATAGTTGTTCTCCAACTCCTGCTGCCTTTTCTCCTCTTTATAAACCTCTTCAGTGCCTCCAGTCTGGTGGTGGTGGTGGTGGTGGTGGTCGAGGGGGGGAGTAAAAACAGGAATGGGTTAAAAACTAAAACCACAAATCTAATCCACTGTGCTGCTAGAAGATTCATCAAATCTTGTGCTAACACTCAGCTGCCAATCAAAATTCAGCAAAGTGATGCCTACAGAGCAGGATGAAAAATATAAAAGTCCTCTCCTGTCTAATTTATCATGAAGATAATAAGAATAAGACCAAAAAAATGAAATTGCACATTTGAGAGTGTAGGATCTTCTGTTACATAAAGATGACACAGAAATCTGTACCATAAAATTCAAACATGTAACCACAGTGCTCATGGAAGCTTATAAGAGCACCTTTCCTGAGCCCTCAGTCTCACAGATCTAGATACCAGTTGGCAACTATCTGGCAATAACCGGTCGCAAAGGAAACTGTACCTACCAACTTCCCTTACCAGCTGGCAGGTAGTTGCAGGCTGTCACTGGGTGAAATCGTCTGCAAAGAGGGTGCACCTTGTGTTTGCCTCAGTTAACATTCCAGGTAAAAGTTGTAAAAGTTACTGCTGCGAACAATAGCCGCAACTTTTGTTTTGATGGCAAACGCTCTACTTTTCCAGTTTGCATTGCACATTTCGCTGCTGCTTAGCAGAGTAGTTGGTGAGTGTTTGTTAAAAAGTTGGTGTCTTCTATGCAAACAACAGGTAACTGCAGCAACCTGTTGATTCCCAAAACAATTTTAAGGATATTTTTTCAGTGCAGCACTTTATCCCTCTTTGCAATCAATTTCATGCTCATAACTGCCAGCATCTTCCAACAACAGCATTCACCAGCTGATTATGAAATAGACGTGTTTCCCTAGCGACACAGGGTGTCACTGACCACTCTCTAGGTGTGCATCAATGGCTTTTAACAGTGACAACCAGCAGTTGCCAACAGGTATACAGGCCTGTGTCACTGAAACCTAACCTAGTATGAGAATCAGTTTCTGTGGAAAGATGAAAATAAAGTAAAATAAAGTTGGTATGTTAGGAAGAAAAATAAACTAATTGAGTAACTAGCCAGCAGCTCTTAATAGTGATGGAAATAGTTGCTTTTGGGTAGTGTGGCAGGAAATTGCACACACTATACTGCAAAGACGGAGGGGGGACTGGAAGTCACTTAACATAAACAAATCTGTATTTAGAGTACAGCCAGTAAAAGAAGCAGAAGTGAAAGCTGGCTCCACTTCAACATACACCAGGAAAAAGAGACGATGTGGCAATCATGAGGGTCTGCTGTGAAAGTGGCATTGACCTTTTCACCTGGTGACAAGGACATTTTGTTCCTTCTTTTCTTTAATACTGCGTCCACACATTCTGTTGAATTGTGCTTACTGACATCTCAACTGATGCCCCCAGCCTGAATAAACTTTAAATGTGTCATAACTATAATCCAATGAGCTTTTGGTTTCTGTAATTAATTTCTGTGAAAGCAGACAAACACACAAGAACAATAGCACACTCTGTTCTTTCTTGCAGACAGGAAAACACTCAGCAAACTGTACAGCGCTTTCGTCAGATACAGTCCAAGCCTGCAAGCAACAGCTAGAAGCATTCAAAGGAACCCAATAAAAGTACTACTTCAGTTACCAGGAGATTAATGAGTAGCTCCCTGAAGGACTTTGTATCTTCCTCAGTCAGCCACTGATCACCTGCCTCTTCTGCGTTTTTTCGTGTCAAGATCTTCACTTCGATTTTTCCTAACAACAAAGAAAAACAGATGGAAGACGAAAAGAGTTCAGCAGTTACGCCTAACACATCCAAATGGCGTAAGAAAACTGCTGAACGAGTCAACAATGACAACGGGATGAATGACATGAATGACACAAACATATGAGTGGAAAAAAACAGCACACACCTGGCTGAGATATGTTCTTTGATTAAGGTGAGCGTTAAACTTGCTTTTATTTTTTTCCTTACATGAAAACATATTTTTCAAAATCTTCTCTTTTTAATTCATTAGACAGGTTTTTATTTTACATAGGATAAGAAGAGAAATACAGTGCTGTACACTGAAGATAACAGATGGAAGAGAGAAAAGGCCGTGAGTGTTTCGGGCACTCTCCCTTCATACCTTCGGCCTTCAGTCCTGCCTTCTCTAGCTGTTCTTTAACCACGTCCTTTATGTGCTGCCACTGCGGGTCTCCTTCGCCCACCTCCTGAACTTTCACCTCCCCATCAGGGTTGATACCCGTCTTATACTTAGTTATTTTGATCTTAACATGGTCGTCAGCTGCTTGGTCTAGGGTGACGAGACAAAAGAGGGACAAACAAGACAGTTCACCTCAAAACCCACCAGTAGGGCCACGAGATGAAGGAGGCAAGAGCCTCCCATAGCATTGTGTTATGAACATAGATTAAAATACTGTGTCTGATTTCAGAAATTTTAATTTAGATTTAGATTAATGCAATCAAAAGTCACCCACAGTGACATTAATGGCTGGAGAAGAAAGACTGCAACTGACCGAAAGTGATCTGATAACATAAATTCTCTGAATTCTTCAAATTCCACGTGTGGATCTTTTCTGAGATGGAGGATGTCGTAACACACATCTACTGCACAGACTGATGAATTATGAAGATGATTATACACAGAGGGTGTGGACATGCACATGACTACAAAAGGGTCAAACCCCCTGGTTACCTGGGTGCTTCGGAGCCAGGCTGGGGCTCCCCCTGGCTGGGTCGCTGGCTCTTTGGCCTCCGGACATTTTCTGCTCTGGATCCTGAACGTCTTTCTCCTCCAAATGATCGAGTAGCTTATCCAGCGTCGTCTCCAGTGTCTGTGTTGCCTGAGTGCGGTCAAACTCCCCTTTCAGACCCTCTGTCTCGAGTTCCTGTTGAGCCTACAACACAGATAGAGCCAAGCAACGCCTTAAGTTAGTATTTAGTTTGGTCTTTTCCTTGTTACGTATCTGTCTAATCCTATTTTAGGTATTTTAGGTATCAACTTTATATATATAGTCTTAAACCTCGTTTATGATGTTGTCAAACTCCTTCTGCATTTCCTCCTTTATCTCTTCAATTTTATCCGAAGGCACAGAGAGGTCAGCCATCTCATCCTCAAACTCCTGTAGCACGGGGTCCTCTTCATCTTTCTCCTCCTCGTCAAGTTTCTCCGTTACTCTGTTGTGTCGTGCTGTCTCTTCTCTACTTTTGGCTTGATCTTGTGCTTTCTAAAAATAAAAACAAAACAAAAGGATTGGAAAGCCTATGCACTGCCAAGAGAAAAAAGGCATAAAAATCACTAACAACAGCAAATACTGACCTTCCTGTTACTCTCCTTAAGGTGCTGGACAAATTTCATCAGGTCTGCTGGGTCAGTGATGATTTTAAAGTTGAATTTTTCTACTAAAAAAGAAGAATATCAGAGAAGAAAAAGCTCCAGCTTGTATTTGCTTTGTTTTCTTTCTTTTTTTTTAAATAAGCTGTGCACTAAAACAGCACTATCTTTCTCAGTACCTTCATCACCATCATCTATGATTTCATTGTCTGCATGTGAGGTATGGCCACCATCTGCTGCCTGTCAGAAAGAGGAAAAATCAGGTTAGAGGGAGGAAATGGTGACAGAAAGCATCCAACTGCCCCTCTAGTGGTTAAAAAAAACCAGATCACACTGTCAAAAAATTCAGTATTATACGATATACACAGTACAACATTTAATAATAATCAAACGTGTAAGTAACAGTAGAATGATAATCAGAAGGTGTCAAAAATGTACCAAAATAACATGTCACTGGACATTGCAGAGCCAATTACAAATGTATTTTTATGGCTACATTTCAGTTTGAGTTACTCATTGTTGTGTGTTTCTACCAAGAAGACAGACTGTTGCATCCAGAATTGAATTCAAAATCCTGCTCCTCACATACAAGATCTTAAATAATCAGGCCCCTCTTCTGTGGAACCAGCTCACCAGTTTGGATTTGGGAGACAGACACTATCTCTACTTTCAAGATTAGGCTTAAAACTTTCCTCTTTGCTAAAGCATATAGTTAGGGCTGGACCAGGTGACCCTGAATCCTCCCTTAGTTATGCTGCAATAGACGTAGGCTGCCGGGGGATTCCCATGATGCATTGAATTTTTCCTTTCCAGTCACCTTTCTCACTCACTATGTGTTAATAGACCTCTCTGCATTGAATCATATCTGTTATTAACCTCTGTCTCTCTTCCACAGCATGTCTTTATCCTGTCTTCCTTCTCCCACCCCAACCGGTCGCAGCAGATGGCCGCCCTCCCTCAGCCTGGTTCTGCAGGAGGTTTCTTCCTGTTAAAAGGGAGTTTTTCCTTCCCACTGTGGCCAATGTGCTTGCTCATAGGAGGTCATATGATTGTTGGGCTTTTCTCTGTATCTACTGTACAATATAAAGCGCCTTGAGGTGACTTTTGTTGTGATTTGGCGCTATATAAATAAAATTGAATTGAATTGAATTGCACCTGCTATACCTGATTCTCCTGTTGGAAAGTAGATGTTCTTGAACTTGCTGGCTTTGTCACTCCCTCCCAGAAGTCAGAGTCTTCTGCCTCATCTGACTCTCCATCTTTAGATACATCAGCAGGACCTGTTTCAAAACCAGAAATAGACACTCGTGTCAGAATCTGAATTAATACACACGCGCCCATTATGGATGGATCGGCACTTTATTATTAGGTGCACTGACAAGTTATTACTGCGGGGTCGTTTGCCTCATAAGCATCAAAAAAACTCACCTTTTCTGCGACTGCTAGGCGATGTCTCCTCTGCTGTTACCTTTACTGCACCATCTCCTCCTTCATTACCAGCTAACATCTCATCAAGACTCCTCAATTCCTCCGAGATCTGCTCCACTTTACGCTTTGTGTCCGCTGGGAACGGAAACAGGATGATTGGCAGAGGAATCAACCACAAGACAAAGGAGAGAGCAAGCTTGAAGTTTGAAAGCCAAGTTAGCTTCTTAGCTGGTATTTTTATTAAAAAGACCACAATCTGTTTTAAAATGAGAAAAATAAAAAATCAAGAGGCCTCCAAGATGCATTGCTTTGCCCTTCAATGTTTTTTTATTCACTCACAGACTTGTGCTTTGACGTAATCCATGTACTGTTGGGCACTTAGTGCTGGCTGGCACACAATGCCCTGAGGCTTGGCAGTGGATGGTGGCCGCAGGAATGGGTGCTGGCAGGTGCGACTGGTGTGAATCGTCAGCACATATCGACATGACTGAGGTTCATCTACTCGCGCAATGTAGTCACCTGAGCCTTCTTCACATACAAACTGGAAACAAAACAGAGCAAAAGTATGCAAACTACTTTGAGCTGAATTAAATGCCCAACTGTTTGGGCGCTGCTATGCTTTTTCTTTAGTGAGTTCCTAAGAGGATTCCAGAGTTATTGAGTTTCACTACAACATCTGTGTAATCAGAGAATCATCATCTTCTGATAAACTTAATCTCCTGTAGAAGGGCTAAAGAGTCGACTAAAGCCGTATCTCTAAACAAACAGCTGTATATGAATATCTGGGGACCGGAAAGCTTTCTGGATTTTATTTCTTTTCCTCTTTTAGTTCTTGTTCTAATAATCAGTCTCATCTGAGTGTGCAGTTAAGTCCCCATGTGAGCAAAGCACTTGCCTAAATGAATCTCAAAACCATTAGTTTTCAGATGGAAATTTATCTTTTAATTAAATTGGGGGTTTAGGGTTGTTTAGCACTAAAAAACTGGCTGCTCCATGAGATTAAGACAGCTGACTAGGTGATGGGTTCCTTCATTCAATAAGGTCAAACAGGTTTACTTTTTGGACCCTGTAAAGTATCAGGATGAGCAAAATATTTCACATGCCAAACTTTGTGAAGTATTTTTAGCTCTTTTAAGTACGCAAAAAACATGCTGTCATAATCTGAACTAATGTCTAAGTCACAGTTTTAATTTTTCCAGAAAAACTAGCCAGCGTCTCCCACCTGACCTCCCTCAAAACTATTCAGAATTATTTCGACACAGAAGGAATCGCAAAGATGACTCTGGCATTAAAGTGGAGGTAAAAATGGAGACAGTTAAGATGCTATAACTTGTTTTGACTAGACTACACTACAACAAAGAACAATAATAATTTCTTTAAAAATTAAAACTCAGCTGAGTCTTTTAAGCAAAGCAAACATAAAACATATTCATGTTCAAAATGTCTGCTGCTTGGGATATATTTAAAAGTGAAAGGCTTGTAAATCTGCACAGGCATGCCCACACTTTTGCATATGAGTGTTTGGATTAGCAAGGAGAAAGTCAAAAATCAAAAAGAAAAAAAAAAGTGAAACACGCAAATCATCTCAAGCAGGATGTGTTCCAAATGTAAATATCTCACCCGGACTTCAGTCTCTCTGGGATTTCCATTTAGGTCACACTTAGAGCCATTTACATAGGTCTGGCTGTGGTACCGCTTTAGCCTGTGCTGTTTGGAGGCCTGAGAGTAAAAAACACAATGAATGCACCCACGATTGTTTGGTTCATATTGTACAGTCATGCAAATCAGCCATAACACAGAGGCAACTTTACCTTTGCTGTTTCATTGCTCCAATCAAATTCTGACCCATAATAACCCAGGAAGAGAATGTCCCCTTTGATCTCTGTGTCTAAGGACAAAAGAACAAAATTTGTCAAAAACAATAACTGAAAGCCTCTTGTAGGTTTAAAAAAAAAAAAAAAAAAAAAAAAAAAAAAAACAGAAGTGGCCTCTCACCTTCAAGGTGGTATTGTCTGATATGCTGGCCATGGCAGAACTCGTAGGTCCACCAGTCCTTCGTCTGCAGGACAGGTATTTCTGTTAGACTTTGACACAGTGCCTAAGCCTGAAACGGTCCCACGCACATATTTGTATTAGGGCTGCCACAAACGATTATTTTGATAGTCGACTAGTCACCGATTATTTTTGCGATTAGTCGACTAATCAGATCATGCATCCATTGGACGTACAGCGTACATCTTATTGCACCAGCAGCATCTGCTCTTATATAACTATCATTAGCTTACAGCTTTAAGTGTTTAAGGTACGTGCTAACTAAAAATAAAGACAAGATGATAGTTTATTAAATTTTAATGAAATCTGCAGGTTGTTTCGATGAAGTTTAACAAACTCCTTGCTATCTAAAATATAACGGAACACCGGAGTATATTCTCGAGCATCTCACACTTCTGATAATCAGTTGTCTGCTTGACATTTATTCAGCTGTGTAAAAACTATAACTTTAATCTCAGCCAAACCGATTTACTCAGGAACAAATAAAATACTAAAAAAAAAGCCAAACAATAACATTTTTAAGTTATCTAAGTGACTTATGTATGTTTAACCTGAGTAGCGAAAGACGGGGGTGGGTTTGAAAACGATTTGCCGGGAGTCCGGTGTTCTCACGGCTCTAGTGAGCCTTGCCCCCGGCTAGCTATCGAGCTAGCTGGGGGCAAGACTTACACTCTTAAATACTACTACTACTTATTCCTGCATCTTTTGTGATCTTACAAAGCTTCAAACGACGCGATGACTATAAAATCAATAGTCGACGATTTTGATAGTCAACGTAATTGTGACTAGTCGACTAATCGTGGCAGCCCTATAAAAATTAGGCCTATTTTTCAGGAAGTCTTGTGGTTTAATCAGATGTAACTTTGAAAATCTAAGTCAGACTCCCATGTTGTTTTTAGAGAATATGCTCTTTTCTTCTGGCAGCCCTTCCAAACAAGTCATACTTGTTCAGTCTTTTTCTAACTGTACTGTTGTGAACTTTAACATTCTAACTGCGGCCTGTGGAGTTTGAGCTAGTCTCTTGGGTATTTTTCCAGTTTCTCTGAGGACTGCACAGGCTGACCTTGGGTTTTACTGGGACATCAACTCCTGGGAACATTGGCGGCTGTCTCAAATGTTGGGAAAAATTCTTACTGTAGAATGATGGAGTGCATTTTGAAGGCAATAGCTTTATAACTCATCAAGACTGATGGGCAGAAACAACTGATTCTTTGAGATCTTTGATATTGTTTTTCCTCGTTGGTACTGTGCTAACACACCTGAATGCTCCAGAGCACATGATCAATTAATCAAGCACATTTGATTAACAGCACCAGGCTGTGACTTAACCTCTTTATGCCTATGGAAGCGGAAAGTGTGACAAACTTTCTTTGTCTCATGACTATACAAAAAACACATTGTAAGGAGATACATGGATAAGATGCACTGTGAGCAAGAAGATAGTGATAAAGTACTTGTGGGCTTTTGGGTAAACTTTAAATTAACACATAAGCTGAACAATTGAAAACACAGGTACATTAACAGATGTGTGTCTCTTAGATATACTGCTTTTGTACCCAGTCACTGATGCAGACAAGCAACCTTTAATCCAATGAATACTGAATCAAGAGCCTCCCAGTGTTGTTTTTGGCAAGCTTCTGGGGCATCCATGTGTGTCTTTAAAATAGTTTACTTAAACTGGCAAATATACACACGCTTTTGGTGTGTTTTGCTCTTGTGTTCTTATTGTTGTATTATTATTGTAGTCACACCACTGTGTAAACAGCTTAAGCATTTCACTGTTGGATTACACAGATAAGTAGTTAAGGACCAACCTTGAGTAGACATGGGGCATTGTGCATGGGCTTGAGCAGGTCTGGGATATCTGGCCCAGTGTAACCCTCCGACTCAGGCTCAGTGGCGGGATCCTGATGAAAACGCACAGCCTGGGCTGGAAGTCGACACTCATAGAGCTGTTTGTACTTACTGGACACCATCATAACCTCCTCTGTCTTAGTCTACAAACGTAAGACAGACATGGAAAAGGGGGTGAATTTAATGTTGACACACATGTTCACACATTACCAACGCATCACGTGAATGCAAACAGATAAAAACATGGTTTGCGGCTTTACTTTTAACTAGTTATAGACCTGTGGCAATGAACATAACAGCTGTCACAGCATGCTGTGACGTACGTCACCTGAGAATTACTCGTCTTCATGTAACTCTGTAAGATTTATTTTAATATGTTTTGTGCTTTTATGACATCAGGTCTCACGCTTTGTGAATTATTTGACACTATTAATAGTAAATAAATAACGCTAGCTCATATTTAAGCTAACAAGCTATATCCGTTAGCATTTCCTGACTCACCTGCCCCAGGATGACAGGATCGGGAAGAATCTGAATCCCATATTTCATTTCATTAAGCTCCTCCAAATTCAAGAAGCCCGGGACACAGAGGGGACATATCAACAAGAAAACGTACAGTCTCTTTAACAACCAAACCAAGGAAGCAGCCATCATTGACTCTCGCCTCTTACCCCTGTCTGACAGCAACAACACACAGAATGCCTGACATGGTAGCAGCGGATTGGTCGAGGTGAAAAGCCCTGCTTTGTCATTGGCCAATTTCCAAGTCAATCAAAGTTTTTCCCTAGTTCTGAGGTGCGTTTGGTTTTCATACCAGCGGAGAGTCAATGAACGGCGTGTTTGTGCTATATTTAGCACGTTAATGAATAACAGCGATAACGGCCCACATCTCCGCTGTCACCGCCTGTCTTGCGATGAAATAGGCTCACATACGGTGTACATTTTAGGACATCGTCATGTACACCGTACTCACACTTAAGCACGAAGACAAGACGGGCTGTCGCATGGTAAAATTAAAATCACGAGTTTGGTGGGGGGTGTCTTCGTTTGTTTCATTTTTTTTTTGGTGAAAGCAGTCCCAAGTAACTGATTTTAAAGGTTTACAATAACAATTAGGTAAAATAATGACAAAACAATAAAATGATTCATATGATACCCAAAAAGTACACACCGAGCTGAGCGAAAAGTGCAGTCAAACTACTGGGTTTAAATATCCGGTGAGGAAAAAATCAAGACAGTTCCTCGAAGAAAAAAAACATTCCTTAACAGAATACCAGAAAGGAGGGGAAGTACAGACGGTGAGATACTATAGAAGCTGAAATTAGCAGTACACATATTTATCGACTGTGTGCACAGACGCCCACACACACACACCAATCTAAACATGTATATAGACATAAATCTTATTGTTTGATCATAATTCTACTTTTTTTTTTTCTTTTTGAGAAATCGTGCAGTCAGTTCAGTGTTATCATCTCCTCTATGTGTGTGTGCATGCTCAGCTGACTGACCGCTGATGAGCGGTGATATCGGTGCGCTCACCGCCGCGCTGCAGCCGCTGTTGCTGCAGGGGGAGCATCCGTCCAACAGCCTGCAGTGCTGCGATGCGCGGCAGCTCCTCTCTGCGCCTCTTCCCCCCGCATAATCGTTTTCAAGACCTCCGAGGAACAGATCCGTGAGAGAGGGGCGAGCTCTGTGCAGCAGGGAGGTGAAAGAGTCTGTAGTGTGCGTCTTAACTGAGGTGAGCTGTGGGGTTATTTGATTTTTTCTACAGTGGGGGGCTGCTTTAAAGGCCCTTGTCCCCGTCTTCGGCAGGGGATTTTTTTCTGGGGTTGTTATTTTTCAGCTCTGACTGAACGTTTGACAGCTTCTTTGATAGACAAAGAGGGGATAGGCATGAGATTTTTTTTTACAATTTTGACATTAACATGGTGGTAAAATAACTAAATACACAGTATGTCTTTATTCTGGAGATGTTTTTCAGCATATTAGAAGTGCTGTTTAAAGATAATTTCGGATGCATGGGTTTTCTTGCGCTCTCACTCAGAATAAGGTGGGCTAATAGGCCTGTGTGTAGCCGGGTAGTTATATTCGCTACCTCGGATTTCTGTACACACATTCGCATTTTTTTTCCCATATTTTCCTCATGTTTCACAGTACGAAGGAAGGTGTGCTAATTTTGTGCTAATTATCCCAAATAGTCCGAAACATGCGAGCAAATCTTTGGTAGGGACCCATGGACTATATGCATGTCCATAGCATGTTCACCGCGGCACTCCCTACCATAGGCTCGTTTTTAGGTTAATTACAACAGCGTGCAGCACACAGCTATGTTCTGATTGGCTTAGATTATCTGTTATGTCTTAGGGCTGTTCCACTATCGCTGCTAATTATCATTCAGACGGGGAGATCAAATCTGGGAGGCCTGCAGTAATGCAAAACAATGTTTTGCATTACTGCAGGCATATCTTCACAGATATGCATCATGTCATGTTGTCTTACCTTACAATCTCTGTTGAAATACAGTACTGTGCAAAAAGTCGAAACCAACCCCTCATTTCTTATATTTTGATTCCAGGAAGCCAGATTTGTAATTATTTAAAAAGTAGACACCCTGAAGGTCTTAAACATTTTTCTTTTAAAGTCGTTGGCTGCTTATTGACCTAGTTTCAGTCTGGTCCTTGTACCTGAGCAATCTCACAGGAATGTTTTTGTTATTGCTGTTTTGTAAGCCACTGATCTATAAATAATTCAAACATAATCAGGGGATGACCTGTGTGGTGTCCACATTTAGTAAATAACTTGGCAAAGAACCAATTCTAAATTGTATTTTTTTTAACATAAAATTTGCTCCTATTTCATTTCCTTTTGGAAGGGTGGTGGTACAAGAAGGAAAACTGCAAGAAAACTCTGAGGTATAGCAGATTACCGATTACACAAGAACTAGACTGAAAGGTACGACAGTAAGTGGCCAAAGCCATCTGTAAGCCATCTTCTGATTTAGAGGAACATTGCTAGTTCTGATCCTATTAATCTTTCCCCTGTATTGATTTAGTTTTTCCCCTCCAGCCCTTTGTAAAATGTTGAGATACAGAAATTCTTTTATTGCTGCCATATAACCTGCATCATTATAATTGCATTAATAACATTCTTTACAGCATTATTCCATTTAATAATATTTCTCACAGTATTGATATTGCATTAAAGTTGTTTATTGAAGATGTTCATTTAATGATCCTTTCATTATGTTAACTTTTATTACAGGTACAGCCAGGAGTATTTCATACACATTGCATAATATTTGTGCTCATTTAGAGTTGTTGCATTAGTCTACAAGAAGGTCTTAAGCTTTGAGAAGCGCGAGTCTTCACAATCTATTGTGAAAAGGACTAAAGCATAGAAGGATAATTGCATGCATGCTTACAATAACATATAATCTAGGAATGTGTCAGGCCTGAGGCCTTAACTCATTTAGCTTCCAACTGCATTTTAGTCTACTTGGTAACAGATGACCGGAGTCGACAACCAACCCTCAGAGACCTTGAAGGCTTGAAGTTATTACCTTGTTTGGAAAGTTGTTATAGAAATGAGAAGTTCTATGTCTGTTTATAGCCATCTAAAATGTACCATTTACTGTAACTGACGTCTTTAACCTATTTTTACGCCATGGGGGGGCGGATACCTCACTGCTTTAAAAGTGTTCTCAACATGTATTTTTGTCAGAAGACATATGCTGATGTTTTCTCCTGGGTGTTAATAAACTCACCGTTTGATTGCACTTTTCTGGGGCCTCCGTGGTTTGTGACACTGCTCTACATTGATTGATTTCGCGACAAAAACTAATTTCCCCCGGCAGCTGTGGTACCATGCAGTCACTTAATGAAACGCTACATGGTCACTTACCTCATGATTATATGAGTTTATATGCACTCCAGGTTTCTTAAGAGTACATTCTGTTATATTATTATTAGTTGTTATCCACTTTTTCAGTCTGTACTCCTTGAGTTGTGTTTTTTTGTTCTTTCCAGATGGAGAAGGCGCTTGCTCATTTCCACAAATGTTTACATGGTTTCTGGAGATGCAGGTGTCAACAGAGGTTTTCCTTTCAATGACTGGATAGAGGCAGTGAGGTAGATATTCCTATAAATACTTTTTAAACTGCTAGAAATGAAAGTCTGTCTGCTAAATGGTTACAGAATGTTTAATTTAATGTCTTGTCTCCTCCATTTGTGGCAGTGAATTTTGTGTCGGTATAATTAGATCATTGTAAGCAAGCCCACACACACACACACACACACACACACATACAAGAGACATAGAGTCTTGATTCCATCACTTCAAAGGTTTTCTACATTATTTCTAACACTAGACTTTTCCTACTCTGAACATAAACAAAGTCGTCATCATTAGATGTAAGCATTTATGTCTTTAACAAGAAGACTGGATTCCTACTATGTAGCTGTGTATAATATTTAAGTTCCCACAATATGAGCAATTCATTTACAAGAATACCATCTCACCCACACCCAAGTGCATGCAGAATCAGAAATGGAGTTTTTGTTTTTCACAGCTGGAGGAGAAAGAAGTAATTGTGTGCTGGCAAATTTCTGAAAGGGGACACATCTGCATTCAGTTATATACAAGAAGAAGAATCGAGGAGAAAAAATATGGGAGGGGAATGAGGGATCGGAAGGCATTCATGATTTCATTATGCTGATCCTTTCGGCAGATATATAGATCTCTTTTAATGGCTCCACTGTGAGTGCAACCACAAAAATGCGAATAATTTTCCATCGATCTGTAGCTGTGGTGACGACTTAGAAATTCTTCTGAGACTATAATTAAACAACTGCAATTAAACAACTTCCTGTAGGCTGTTTTTGGGGTTGAGCTGAAGTGGAAGGGGTGGTGCAGAGGGATGACATAACCTTTTAACTTTAGCAAAACCTCACAAAGTTGTCACACAAAACAGAGACTGTTGATTTTGTTCCCATCACTTACAGTGGGGCAAAAAAGTATTTAGTCAGCCACCGATTGTGCAAGTTCCCCCACTTAAAATGATGACAGAGGTCAGTAATTTGCACCAGAGGTACACTTCAACTGTGAGAGACAGAATGTGAAAAAAAAATCCATGAATTCACATGGTAGGATTTGTAAAGAATTTATTCGTAAATCAGGGTGGAAAATAAGTATTTGGTCAATAACAAAAATACAACTCAATACTTTGTAACATAACCTTTGTTGGCAATAACAGAGGTCAAACGTTTACTATAGGTCTTTACCAGGTTTGCACACACAGTAGCTGGTATTTTGGCCCATTCCTCCATGCAGATCTTCTCAAGAGCAGTGATGTTTTGGGGCTGTCGCCGAGCAACACGGACTTTCAACTCCCGCCACAGATTTTCTATGGGGTTGAGGTCTGGAGACTGGCTAGGCCACTCCAGGACTTTCAAAGGCTTCTTACGGAGCCACTCCTTTGTTGCCCGGGCGGTGTGTTTTGGATCATTGTCATGTTGGAAGACCCAGCCTCGTTTCATCTTCAAAGTTCTCACTGATGGAAGGAGGTTTTGGCTCAAAATCTCACGATACTTGGCCCCATTCATTCTGTCCTTAACACGGATCAGTCGTCCTGTCCCCTTGGCAGAAAAACAGCCCCATAGCATGATGTTTCCACCCCCATGCTTCACAGTAGGTATGGTGTTCTTGGGATGCAACTCAGTATTCTTCTTCCTCCAAACACGACGAGTTGAGTTTATACCAAAAAGTTCTACTTTGGTTTCATCTGACCACATGACATTCTCCCAATCCTCTGCTGTATCATCCATGTGCTCTCTGGCAAACTTCAGACGGGCCTGGACATGCACTGGCTTCAGCAGCGGAACACCTCTGGCACTGCGGGATTTGATTCCCTGCCGTTGTAGTGTGTTACTGATGGTGACCTTTGTTACTTTGGTCCCAGCTCTCTGCAGGTCATTCACCAGGTCCCCCCGTGTGGTTCTGGGATCTTTGCTCACCGTTCTCATGATCATTTTGACCCCACGGGATGAGATCTTGCGTGGAGCCCCAGATCGAGGGAGATTATCAGTGGTCTTGTATGTCTTCCATTTTCTGATGATTGCTCCCACAGTTGATTTTTTCACACCAAGCTGCTTGCCTATTGTAGATTCACTCTTCCCAGTCTGGTGCAGGTCTACAATTCTTTTCCTGGTGTCCTTCGAAAGCTCTTTGGTCGTGGCCATGGCGGAGTTTGGAGTCTGACTGGTTGAGGCTGTGGACAGGTGTCTTTTATACAGATGATGAGGTCAAACAGGTGCCATTCATACAGGTAACGAGTGGGGGACAGAAAAGCTTCTTACAGAAGACGTTACAGGTCTGTGAGAGCCAGGGATTTTCCTTGTTTGAGGTGACCAAATACTTATTTTCCACCCTGATTTACGAATAAATTCTTTACAAATCCTACCATGTGAATTCATGGATTTTTTTTTCACATTCTGTCTCTCACAGTTGAAGTGTACCTCTGGTGCAAATTACTGACCTCTGTCATCATTTTAAGTGGGGGAACTTGCACAATCGGTGGCTGACTAAATACTTTTTTGCCCCACTGTAAATCGCATTCCTGTTCGGAAATATTGTCAGAGTATAATTATAGAAACCAGAGCGTCATCCAGCATTCTAATCTCTGACAGGTTCCAGGATGCGGTCCATGAGGAAGACGGTGTTGCTAGTCATCTTGGTGTCTGTGGTGCTAGTACTGGCTCTCCTCCATTCGTGGCCCACTCGGGGTTATACCACAGTGGATGTTTGGCAGCGACCAGCGTTTATAGTAGAGAGGCATCTGGAAGAGAGGGTCCCTGAGTCAGACCATCGATTGAGCAATATTCCCTTCCATGTAAGGGATAATGTGGCGAGGTAAGTAATGCTATTTTGAACCAAAACGGACAGACCTGAGCTTAAATCTGATCACACGTGTCTTATAATCTGTCCAGTTTGCTGGCACGTAATGGATGCATATGTGAGGGCGAAAGTGGGGGGGTAAACCTACCGTTCGCACAACTCTTGTTCCCGCGGGTGTCAGCTCACCCGCTGCACACTGCCTTCGAGGCTTCAGAGCTGGAGGAGATGAAGAGGAGACGGGCGAAAGAGTACAGCAGCTTTCAGACGAGGTAAGGAGTACTTAAGAGATGTTTCACATATTTTATCTGTGTGGCTAAAATATTATTATGTGGCCTGATGTGTTGTTTTATTTAAATTAAATAATGATGTAACAAAATGTGTTACTTGAAATAATCCATCTGTCTCAGTGCACGCTACAGGAAATTGTTTTTTAGACTTACCTATCTCTTACATGGAAAATCATCCACAATCTCACATCACTCTTGTCAAATCTGCTGACCTGCTTCGCTTTGTGGTTTGTTACTACGCAGTTTGAATGTACATGCATTAGAACATATATAAACACAGACCTTTCTTTTTGCTTGTTTCCGGTACACAACTGGCAGCCTTAAAACCTGCCCGCATCTCTGTGGATCGTGCAGGAGTTGTGCATTAGTAAGGCTACATAGACGGGTATTTTTGAAAACACAGCTTTTTCTATTTGTTCGGGCCTTTCGTCCACACGTAAAAGCGTTTTGGATCACTGAAAATAGAGGTTTTTCAAAAACTCAAGTTTTGCGTTTACGTCTGTACAAAAAAAACAGAGATTTAGACACGCGGCGTCAAAGGTGAGCGCCTTTTTTGACGTCAAGCTGTGCGTCACGTTATTGTTTACATGAGATGAATTTGTACAATGGCAAGTATAGATAAAATACTGTTGCTTTTAATCTTACTATCTGCAGTTTTTACATGCTTACATACACACACACAGTTACTGTCCCTCCGTTTAGAAACACAGAGGCATCAGAGTGAACGTCGACGCGGCTTCTACATTCAACACAGGCGCTGTCACAACCCAAATCCTGACGCCATTATTATGAATCACTCAGACTAATGTAAAATTTTCAGTTTCTTTATTGAATAAACTCTGGATGAGAGAGCCAGTGAGACAAAATCCACTGAATACTGACTTTAGCTATTAACATTTGAAATGATGAAGGCAATTAAAAAGTAACACAAAATTAGCCGCCTTTCCAGAAAAATGTAAACTTTTCAGAAGTACTGAAATTAATTCCTAATACAACAAAACTTGTTTTTATCAAAAGCTTTGCTCTCCAGTAAGAAACGTGAGGTCATTTTAATAATGTTATTCGCGTATAATAGTAATTGTGACTGTTGTTTGCGAAGAGCTTCCTGCCTTCTGCTTGAATTCAATTCAATTCAGTTCAATTCAATTCAATTCAATTCAATTTTATTTATATAGCGCCAAATCACAACAAATGTCGCCTCAAGGCGCTTCATAGATACAGAGAAAAGCCCAACAATCATATGACCCCCTATGAGCAAGCACTTTGGCGACAGTGGGAAGGAAAAACTCCCTTTTAACAGGAAGAAACCTCCGGCAGAACCAGGCTCAGGGAGGGGCGGCCATCTGCTGCGACTGGTTGGGGTGAGAGAAGGAAGACAGGATAAAAGACATGCTGTGGAAGAGAGACAGAGATTAATAACAGATATGATTCAATACAGAGAGGTCTATTAACACATAGTGAGTGAGAAAGGTGACTGGAAAGGAAAAACTCAATGCATCATGGGAATCCCCCGGCAGCCTACATCTATTGCAGCATAACTAAGGGAGGATTCAGGGTCACCTGGTCCAGCCCTAACTATATGCTTTAGAAAAAAGGAAAGTTTTAAGCCTAATCTTAAAAGTAGAGATAGTGTCTGTCTCCCGAATCCAAACTGGAAGCTGGTTCCACAGAAGAGGGGCCTGAAAACTGAAGGCTCTCCCTCCCATTCTACTTTTAAATACTCTAGGAACAACAAGTAGGCCTGCAGAGCGAGAGCGAAGTGCTCTAATAGGGTAATATGGTACTACAAGGTCATTAAGATAAGATGGGGCCTGATTATTTAAGACCTTGTATGTGAGGAGCAGGATTTTGAATTCAATTCTGGATTTAACAGGAAGCCAATGAAGGGAAGCCAAAACAGGAGAAATATGCTCTCTCTTTCTAGTCCCTGTCAGTACTCTTGCTGCAGCATTTTGGATTAACTGAAGGCTTTTCAGTGAGTTTTTTGGACATCCTGATGATAATGAATTGCAGTAGTCCAGCCTGGAAGTAATAAATGCATGAACTAGTTTTTCAGCGTCACTCTGAGACAGGATATTTCTAATTTTAGAGATGTTGCGCAAATGGAAGAACACAGTCTTACATATTTGTTTAATATGTGCGTTGAAGGACATATCCTGGTCAAAAATGACTCCAAGGTTCCTCACAGTGTTACTGGAGGCCAAGGTAATGCCATCCAGAGTAAGAATCTGGTTAGATACCATATTTCTAAGCTTTTCAGCGCTGAGTACAATGACCTCAGTTTTATCTGAGTTAAGAAGCAGAAAGTTAGTGGCCATCCAAGTCTTTATGTCTTTAAGACATTCCTGCAGTTTAACTAATTGGCGTGTGTTATCTGGCTTCATGGACAGATAGAGCTGGGTGTCATCTGCATAGCAGTGAAAATGTATGCTATGTCTTCTAATGATGCTGCCTAGGGGAAGCATGTATAATGTAAACAGAATTGGTCCTAGCACTGAACCCTGTGGAACTCCATAATTAACCTCAGTGTGTGAAGAGGACTCTCCATTTACATGCACAAATTGGAGTCTATTAGATAGATATGATACAAACCACTGCAGTGCAATACCTGTAATACCTACAGCATGTTCTAATCGCTCTAATAGGATATTATGGTCAACAGTATCGAATGCTGCACTAAGGTCAAGAAGGACAAGCACAGAGATGAGACCACTGTCAGAGGCCATAAGAAGATCATTTGTAACCTTCACTAAAGCTGTTTCTGTGCTGTGATGAGCTCTGAAACCTGACTGAAACTCTTCAAATAAACCATTCCTCTGCAGATGATCTGTTAGCTGTTTGACAACTACTCTTTCAAGGATTTTTGATATGAAAGGAAGGTTGGAGATTGGCCTATAATTAGCTAAGACTGCTGGGTCTAGAGATGGCTTTTTGAGTAAAGGTTTAACTGCAGTCACCTTGAAGGCCTGTGGTACATAGCCGATTATTAGAGATAGGTTGATCATATATAAGATCGAAGAATTAATCAATGGCAGGACTTCTTTGAGCAGTTTTGTAGGAATGGGGTCTAAAAGACACGTTGATGGTTTGGAGGAAGTAATTATTGAAGTTAACTCAGAAAGATCGATTGGAGAAAAAGAGTCTAACTTAACATCAATGGTACTAAGAGTAACTGTAGATAATATTACATCTGTGGGATGATTATTGGTAATTTTTTCTCTAATGATAAAAATTTTATTTGTGAAGAAGTTCATGAAGTCATTACTAGTTAACGTTAAAGGGATGGTTGGCTCAAAAGAGCTCAGCCTGGCTACAGTGCTGAAGAGAAACCTGGGGTTGTTCTTATTTTCTTCAATCAGTGATGAGTAGTAAGCTGTTCTGGCTTTGCGGAGGGCTTTCTTATAAAGCAACAAACTATTTCTCCAGGCTAAATGATGATCCTCTAAATTTGTGACACGCCATTTCCTCTCCAGATTACGAGTCATCTGCTTTAGGGTACGTGTTTGAGAATTATACCACGGGGTCAGGTACTTCTGATTAGAGACCTTAGTTTTCACTGGAGCTACAGTATCCAGAGTCGTACGTAGTGAGGAGGTGAAATTATTAACAAGATAATCGACCTCTGTTGGGGTAGCGTTCAGATAGCTGCTCTGCTCTGTGTTGGTACAGGGCATTGACGATGATAACAGTGGCTGGATTATATTCTTAAACTTAGTAACAGCGCTTTCAGAAAGACATCTACTTTGATAAAGTCCACTTTCCACTGCTGCGTAATCAATTATTGTAAATGTAAATGTTATCAAGAAATGATCAGACAGGAGAGGGTTTTCAGGAAACACTGTTAAATGTTCAGTTTCTATGCCATATGTTAAAACAAGATCTAGAGTGTGATTAAAGTGGTGGGTGGGTTCTTTTACATTTTGAGAGAAACCAATTGAGTCTAACAACAGATTAAATGCCATGTTGAGGCTGTCATTTTTAGCATCAACATGGATGTTAAAATCACCCACAATAATTATTTTATCTGAGCTCAGAACTAAATCAGATATAAAGTCTGAGAAATCAGACAGAAACTCTGTGTAAGGCCCAGGTGGACGATAGATGATAACAAGTAAGACTGGTTTCTGAGTTCCACAGCTGGGGTGGACAATGTTAAGCATCAGGCTTTTAAATGAATTAAAAGTCTGTCTTGGTCTTTCATTAATTAATAGACTGGTGTGAAAAATTGCTGCCAAACCGCCCCCTCGACCTGTGCTTCGAGATTTCTGGTAGTTAGAATGACTCGGGGGTGTTGATTCATTTAAACTAACATAATCATCCTGCTGCAACCAGGTTTCTGTAAGGCAGAGTAAATCAATTTGTTGATCAATTATTAAGTCATGTACTAACAGGTTTGCCAATTATCTATGAAGCCCACATCGTTTCTGGGACACCACTCAGACAGCCAGCAATTTAAGGAGAACATGCGGCTAAACATGTCTGCTGTGCTTGTTCATGTAAAAAAACAAAAACATTTCATTTCAGGTCAAAGACCCCTGCAGATCTACTCATTATTGCTGAGGCTAACAGCCCCTTGCAGTATCCGACACAGGGGGTGGAAGTACGACCCCTGAAAACAATCATCATCCCAGGTACAACTTCAATATCTGAGCAACTCAGATATTTATGAAAGTCTCATGTTTTTATCATTTGAAAGTAGTTAAAACTGGCCCCTAAACATTAAAAATTAACTTGAAGTAGAGGTGGTTTATATACTGGATATTCTTTGTACCTACATATATTTTAAGGTCACCCCTCTGAAAGGCCTTATTTATCCAGCTGGTGCATACAGGAAATGGACTGAAAATCAATCAGTGTTTGTTTCTCTTTTTCCAGGCTTGGCCTTACATGACCTTCCCAGAGATAATTACTCAGTGAGTGCTCAAATGTGTCTGTCTTTAAATATTTTAGAGGCCTGCAGTCCTCTGAGCTTGACCGCTATTCTTTCCATCATATGCAGATAAACATCACTGCCATGCTGGGAACTCTAAATGTGGCCGCGGAGGTAGACGAGGTGAAAATCAAAGGTGATGGCGAGATGCACATGACTCTTTCCAGCCGCCTGCTGCCGAACATGAACCGACAGCTGCAGTTCGTCACCTACACGAACACGCTGTTTCATCCCAGCACGGCAGACACAGGTGAGCCCTCGGAAACAATCCACCATCTTATCGGCTCTGGACTTTGTTCTTCTGTATTTTTCAACAAATTCCACAAAGGAGAAAGTAAAGATACAGAAAAAGAATTATCTCACACCCTAATTTGAGTCTGTGTTTAAATTTAAAGCAATATGTGGATTTTTTTTCACTCTCAGTCATTAGATGAAAACTCTGATACTTTGATCATGCATATACAGTACAGTACAGCAGGAGCTGACTGACATGCATACTTCCATCTCCCGTTTCTGGTAGGTGGCAACTCGTACTTTTAGACTCTCCTTTTTCTCCCTCCTTGTGCTCACAGACACATAACAGGTACAGCAGTCCATTTTCCCTGCAGCACGGACTACACTGGCCATGAGGCTACATTCTTTAGGGCTATGCCTGTAACTATTGCCTTGATATTAAATCATTTTTGGAATAAAAATTAAAAAAAATAAATTTCTTCACGTCATTATGCGGGCCGCAAGTAGGGCCGCGAGATTGAGACACAGGCATTAGAGCCTCTTTATGCGCGTTTTGTTTGGGTTTTCACCGGCGTGGAATTACCAAATATAGAGAGGGCATAGCCTAACATATGAAACAGGAAAATACCGCAGTGTAATCCATTTTTTTCAACAAAGTAACTGTATTGAGAATAATACCTTTTTAAATGGTAACTGTAACGGAATATAGTTACTCATATTTTGTATTTTAAATATGTAACGGCGGTACATGTATTCCGTTACTCCCCAACACTGTCTGTACAATACCAAGATTGTTTTGTTTGTTTGTTTGTTTGCCATCATCACACCATCAGATACGGCTAACCTTCCCGAGTGTCTCCAGCCTTTATACTAAGCTACCTGTTTGCTCTCTGATGCTTCTGTCAGCAGCTTTGTCAGACTCTGTGTACCTTGCTTTTTTTTTTCCTTTTCAGTGGCCTCACACCTGCTCTTGTATGGTATTCCTGGCAAAGAAAATTATTTTCAGAACTGTTTCTCTTGAGCTAAAATTGGGCAACTAATCAGGATTCAGTCTGATATCAGAGCCTCTTTGTTCAGCACAAAATTAACAATAGTAAGCATGCACAAAACCTGAATGGCTGAAGGCATGTTTGCACTTGTCTTTCGACTTTCTGCCTGTATAGTATAACCCAGTTTCAAAACAGCTGGGGCACTTTTTAAAATGTAAATAAAAACTGAGTGCAATCGATTTTATTCACAGCAGAAGTTAGAAAATACATTGCGTCTTTATAATGAGAGTATGGACCTTTTACAAAAAGGCTGATGAAGCTCTAAACAGCATTTTGTCTTCATGACAGAATCATGTCTGTCTTTAATGCACGCGCATCTGAGTGATGTAGGACATTAAATCAAATTTGCCTAACCACAAGTAGGAAAAGCTTTCAAAATCTTTCCGCTGAGGATGACAATGTATCTGAACACTTGAACATGACCATAGCTGGACTGGTGCATCAAACCCCGTGTTCCTGTCTCACAAGAAAAAGTAAAACCCACAATGAAAAACTTTTAACAGCTTTTTGCCATTTCAACCAACAGAAACAAGACATTGCCTTGTCTTGTCCCTTGCAAAAAGAGATTCATCAAGGTTCTCTGAATCTTTCGATGATATTTTTTTACTGCAGATGACGAGATATTTAAAGTCTTCACAGTTTTACAGTGAGGAACACAATTCTTTCACAATCGGTAGACACTGTTTTATGCAGATTAGTGAACCTCTCCCCTTCTTTAGTTCTGAGAAAACTTTTTAAGATGCTTTTTTTTCCTTAAATGGTCCTCTAGCTATTTCTTTTAGTAACACTTACTTTTCCAGCATTTCCTGTCTCAATTGGGGACATGTTGCTTCCATCAAATTTAAACTGAACTAATATTTTCCTTAAAAGGGCCGTTTAAACACTGGATATGCTTTAATACAGTGATCCCCCAACCTCCAGTGTCAAACAATATTTTCACAAACTGGCCTTTAAGGTGTCGCGGATAAATACAACAAAATAAAATATGACCAAGACAAAAACCGTGGTAATTTGTAAATATAATAATAAATGCGAATTCACTTTGTAATTGTGTAACTTTATTAGCATTTTCCTCCTGAAAATGTGCCAACAACATTGCGAGTGACATCCTCCTCTCTGCCCCTTAATGCTCTCTGGTCGCTATGGTAACGTTTAAATATTTCTTTCAAAATAAGACACACAACTACAAAACTACAAAGACCCAGGGAAATTGAGTTAACAGTAAAAATGCTGAAAACCATAAATTTCACACCTGAGCTTCAACTCTCGCGTCCCAGTACCGAACGACTCGGCCTGGGGGTTAATATCTGTTAATAACATCTGTCTTTACTTGTCATCCCAACCCTGTAGAGTTTTTATGAAGGGTAAATTAGCCGTAGGAACTAAAAGTGCTTTGGGTTTTGGTTTTTTTGTGTTGTGTTTTTTTACTAGAATTGTCTATAAAATGCTGTAGAGTTTAGCATTTTAACTTGAGGGTCTGAAAAATTGGTTTTGTACAAAGACATGACATTGTTATGTCTACATGCTTTACGAGAACCAGATGAGAGTGAGGCATTCATAGTTTTATCTTAATGATACTCATGTTTTCTTTGGTGTCGGGGGGTCTTTTAGTGCAGCTTGAGACAGAGGGACATCAAGCTGTCTTCAGCATCAAGATCCGACATGGAACAACACCTAAACTGTACAACACTGGATCCAAAGGAGGTACAGCACCGGCATGTTAACGGTGTTTATAACTAAAGTCAGACGTCCTTTCTGAGTCAAACAGCACTTTCTAAAGTCCGTTTTCCTCCATCAACTCTCTGCAGAGTACAACATCAGCGCCCTCGTGACAATAGCCACAAAAACGTTCCTGCGTTACGATAAGCTTAGAGATCTTATCGACAGCATCAGAAGATACTACCCTACTGTTACCATAGTTATAGCTGATGACAGTGAAAATCCCCAAACCATCTCTGGGCCTTACATCGAACATTACATCATGCCCTTTGGAAAGGTAAGGACACACTGAAGTCTTCTCCCTGCTGTCACTGGTGATGCGATCTCAATCTAAACCTCAGCGTTGCGTCTCTTAGGGTTGGTTTGCCGGCCGAAACCTGGCCGTGTCCCAGGTGACCACGAAGTACGTACTGTGGGTGGATGATGACTTCATCTTCACAGCCAACACCAAGCTGGAGAAGCTTGTGGATGTTTTAGAAAGGACCACTCTGGATCTAGTGAGTAGCAGAAGAATTTTTTTATCTTTTTCTCAGTTAATATTAAAGTTTTGGGGCTCTTGCAGAGACAGTGTATCTATGTGTGTGAACTAGGTGGGCGGTGCAGTGCGGGAGGCCACGGGGTACACCGCCACCTACCGTCAAACCATCTCCATTGAGCCAGGAGAGGAAGATGGTGACTGTTTACACATGAGGAGAGGATTTCATCACGTCATTGAAGGCTTCCCCAACTGCGTTGTGACTGATGGGGTCATCAACTTCTTTTTAGCTCGCACAGACAAAGTCCAGCAGGTCGGCTTTGACCCACGCCTCACCAGGGTCGCTCATCTGGGTGAGTACAGGGCTTCCTTTCATATCAAAGGAGCAAATTTAGTATCATGCCATCTTTTATTTATTCAGTGTTTTGACTGCCAGATGCAAAAAGATGCCAAAATTGAAAAAAAAAATGTTAGTATTATTATTGTTATTATTATTGTTATTATTATTATTTACGCATTTGTACACAAGTCTTGAGCCACCAGTCTTTTTTTTTAATTGTCTTGGGAAATAGTTCTCCGGGCATTCAGAGGCTCTTTGAAAGTTTTTCTTTCTTTGAGTGTCCAGAAGCCGGGCCTCAACATTGTTGAAGCAGTGTGGGCTCAGAAAACAGAACAAAAGACAGCCAACACTCAGCTTTGAATGTCCTTTGAGAAGCCTGAAGAACTATTCCTGAAGGCTGCTTAAAGAAATTATAGAAAAGCTAAAGCTAAAGTGTTTAAGGAGAAAGGTGGTAAAACCAAATATTTACTTTCAAGCTTGTTAGAATTGTACAAACACTGTTTTTGATCACCTATTTCCCATTTGTTCTAGAAAAATATATAGAAATGAGGTGTAACTCAAGACTTTTGCACTTTATTGTATATTCATATTCATTGTTTTTCTATCCTCCTGCAGCACTGAGTCAATTTGTGTGCCATATAAAATTAATTGAATGTTTCCTTAATCATTTAAGAATAAAAGAGAGATGAATATCTCCGATTAAGGTATTGATAGCAACAATATCTTAGCAATTTAAGAAAAAAGATTCATATCTTATTTTACTTACTGAGACGATAACGTGTGCAAGATAATTTTTGCTAGCAAATTATGCTGTGACATTTTCTTATCAGCACACACCACCATGGAAGAGTCGCAGCTCGGCTTTAATTTACCTACATTAAACTGAACGAAATCTGATTTAAATGGAACATTTAGCTCACGCCACCTTCTCCTCATTTTCATACCTGCAATATTTCATCAATTAAAAGTGTTCCTGACCCACTGAGTGATGTTTACTCCCCTCCCTTTTTTTTCTAGAGTTTTTCATCGATGGCCTCGGCTCTCTCCATGTGGGCTCTTGCGATGACGTCATTGTCAATCACGCGACCAAAATCAAACTACCCTGGGTAAGCCAGTCAGAGAGCGACAAGACCTACGCCAAGTTCCGTTACCCATCAGCCTCCTCTGATGCCACGCACACCAAAAACGGCCTCCTGTACTTCAAGAATCGGTTTCAGTGTTTAACTCATAATTAGCTTCCCCTCCCCTCTTTTTCTCGAAGGTTCCTCCGCTCTCCCCGAGTTGCCAAAGAAGTTCTCCTCCCCCACGCCCTGTCAGATAAGATTTTGGTTTGCCTTCTCTTGAGAACCTTGAAATAATTTTTCCAGCTTCAGCTTGTAGAGCAGTTTTAGCATGTTTTATCTGTCAGTGCACAGTTCTGCAGTGAGCTAAAAAGTCCTGTAGCATCTAGAAGCCCAACAGAAAACTTTAGGCTTCCTTTTTGGTGCAAAGACAGGAGAAAATGAGCTGCAGTGCCCAGTAACATTTCGAGTCATAAAGGGATCTTGCTCATACCCTGCACAGAGACCAGGCTTTGGGAGAACCGAACAGGTAGCAGCCAGTGTAACTTCATTGTCATGCTGTTCTGGGTAGATGTGCATGCATTCTCCTTCGATTTGCACTAGCCGAATATAGAATTGAGCTTGGAACAAGGTCTTTCTGTCAGTGACAACAAACCCTATCAGTTAAGTGACAGAGTTGCAGACTCGGAGCTCCAGTGTGACCTTCTTGCCAATGCCACATGAAGAACGTGTTCCAAGTCTTTTCATTTGTCGGGTTCTGGTACTGACTGGCCGTGCCAAAGGTCTGGATGCTGCTAGCTCTGGGGTGCTTTAATCTGTGTGTGCATTATGGTGTTACTGCCCATTACCCATAATCCTTTTGTGTCACCCATGGAGAGATAAGTCAGATCTGAGGAGGAGAACCTTTTGGTCCCAGTTCATCAGGTGTTACCTGGTTGTGGGAGCAGCTGTAATGTCATCTTCTGCTGTTTGTCTGTTTCCCCAACAAGCATCTGAGGAAAACGAGGCATTTGAGTGCTCACCACCGGATCTCTACATTTGGCCCAAAAGAAACATTGGTTGAACTAAAGTACTTGTTAAAGTAGTTGTAAAATACTCACATCATTATAAAAAGAATGTGGAGAAGGGGGGGATGAAGCAAGAATACAGAGTTTTTATACTGAAACTCCTCTTTGGAGCACTCCTGCATGTCAGAGACTCAAGTGGTGATGCTGTTCTTTTATACCATGGTCTTTAGAGGGCGCCCTTGTATCACTGTATTTGTTTCCTAAGCAAGTTTTTTAACTCTGTTTTGTTAGCAATAAGGTGCCAGAGATTTATCAACTGTTTTTTTTAATCCCCAAGAGAAATATCGACTTATTTGTAACTATTTTATTTATTAATTTATTAACAATTTGTTTGCCTTTTATTAGATAGAACAGTGAAGACAGACAAGTAAGCAGGGGGGTGTCGGGTCAGAAAGCAGCACATCGGAATCGAACCTGATCTGCTCTGAGCTACACCGGCATCTGTTTGTGACTTTTAATTCATTTCTATTTTTCACCAAAATGTGACGTTTGTTCTGTTGATGGAAGAAACTAACAGCAGTGTTCCTGCTGCTTGGTTTGTATGTAGTTGTGTACTGAAGAATTTGTCTCATATTTTAATTTGTAAGTGTTGACAGATGTAGTATTTTTTTTAACAGTGATGTTTATTGTGTAGACACAGAAATCATTTGTTGCCTGTTTCACCCACCCACCCCCACACCCAAAACAAAAACATATGAGTTGTTTGAGCATTATGAGAGTTTTTAAATTCATTTCAAATGTTATAAAAAATGTGTGTGGGGAAAAAAAAAAAGAAATCTTGTGTTCAATGTTGTGATGTTGGTTCAAAGGATGAAGACGCTGACTTACAAAAGATTACAGTCGAGTAACCTTCAAGAACTTAATTTATAAGCACATCTTTTATGCTACTCAAGCGAATGAACATGATAGATGAGAGGCAAAAACTGTCAAATAATAGCAAGCACGGTTTATATTTGAGACCAAAAGCCTGCGTTTAAAACCAGGTTTTGAATTTAATGACTGAAGTTGTCTGAGAGTGTCGGAGCCTGGAAGCTGAAGGCTCTATCCCTGAGGGTCTGAAACTTGGAGAGAGGAATGTACAGCAACCACATGTCAACACAGGAGGAAGATTTCTCAGGTGGGGCTGGGGGGTGTAGAGCTGAAGGAGATCAGAGAGGTACTGAGGGCCATGAACATGAAGGAACATGCAGGTAAGGAGTCTTATATTTAGCTTCATATTGCTCGTGCCAGGTTGTGCCCTGTCTTTCTTTCAAAACAGCTTTAATTATTTGTGGCAAAGATTCAACAAGTTGTTAGAAACATTCCTCAGAGATTTTGGTCCACATCAGCGTCACACAGTTGCTGCAGATTTGTCTGCTGCACATCCATGATGAGAATCTGCCGTTCCACCACATCCCGAGTCTGGTCTATTAGATTGAGAGCTGGTGACTGTGGAGGCCATGTGAGTACAGGGAACTCATTGTCATGCTCAAGAAACCAGTCTGAGATCATTTGAGCTTTGTGACGTTGTGCATTATCATCAAAAGACCAGTTCGATGTGGTGATAAAGGGTTGGACATGGTCTGCAAGAGTACTCGGATAGGCTGTGGCATTTAAACAATTCTCTGTTGGTATTTAGGGACCCAATCTGTGCCAAGAAAATATCCTCTACACCCTCACACCATCAACAGCAGACTAAACTGTTTATACAAGGCAGCATGGATCTGTGCTTTACTGCTTACCACCAGATTTTGATAGCAAAAGTTCAATTTAACCCTCGGTTTCCTGTTCTTAGTTGACAGGAGTGATCCTCTGTGTGGTATTCTGCTGCCGTTGCCCAGCTGCTTCAAGGTTCTGCTTCTTCACACCTTGGTTGTAACAAGTGGTTATTTAAGTTACTATCAGCTCAACGCAGTCTGGTCAGTTTCACCCAGAGAAACTGCATAATGGATGTTCCCTTAAAATGCCTCCAAGCACAAAAATAAAAAACAAAAACCTTCGTATTAATTACAAGGTTTCGTCTTCATTTTCAGTAGGAATATTAAGATGTTAAACGAGCAGACAAACATGTAAAAGATGAGGCAGTGTGAGTCTGTGCAGTGCAAATGAACAATTAGACCACTGTTGTGTGTCACGTAGTCAGATGACTGAAGGACAAATGGCCTCTGTGTGATGCAGAAATTTCAGGCAGTCTTTTGCTTGGAGTACTGAAATTTTTTATGTTCAGAAGTGTAGAGCAGGTGCCAGCAGCGCGAGTTTATGCCTTTTCATGATTTTGCTTACTGTATAAAAATTCGGTTTATATGTATGTGTATAAACCCAGCTGCAATTTTTAATATAAAAATATAATAATTAATTAGTTAGACCATATAATTAATCATAATATAAAATATTTGACTTGTAAACTGGTAAATTAAAGAGCTCACATTGTGGCTCAGTCTTTAATTCATAATGATGAGCATTTCCCTCCACTAGAGGGTGCTAAGCACCATCGGGTTCCCTGCTTTGTAGACCAGAGATCAGATTGTGTGCAGCTTCGATGTTTCGTTTGGATTTTCTTTTTAAATAATCTTATAAAAACAAGACAAAACAACCTGATTTTTACACATTTGGGAACATCAATCTTCTGGATAGCGACCAAAGGCATCCATTAAGTTATACACTGCACATTATAATGAGGCTAGGAAGGGGTCCTCTGGCCTGTATTAGGAAAACTAATTCATGGAAAAGACAATAAATGACAGGAAATAGCTGCTGACTTACACTCTGACTGATCGATTGCAGACTGTTGGTTTAAGATGGAAATAATTCATATTTCCCAGCAACTATGCTTTAATGGGTTATTTATATTTAAAATAGACGGGAAACATGGAAGGATAAATGAACTGACCTATCAGCCTTGAGACCTCATAGGCACAAGGGCCGAAGCAAATATCAAGAACAAGTTACTCAATGGGACCAAATAACAAGAGACACACAACAGTCAGGAGATGCTAAAAGAAACACATGAAGTGAAAAACTAAAAATGATGATAACAAATATCTGAACAACTTCTTTAATTCCACGAGTGTATCAGGACAGCACGAGATTCACCGATATGATCCAACACAAAATTATTTACATTCAAGACGACAATGACAAATGAGCACCTCGGTTTTATCTGTGTTCCCTTTTTCCTCTCTCTGCTTGGTTATGACACGTGCTTTGTGTAAGTCCACAAATATGTTTAGTTCAGATAAGACTGACAATGGCAGGGTTAAAACAGGCCATCAGACAGAAAGCACAGCTATTCGCTAATCTCCAGGGACTGCAGGGATACACATAACTCGTGTGGATTGAGATCCTGGACTATAACTGGGATTTACAGTCACTTGGCAATTTCATGGATACAGTTATTTGAGGAGGGATTTAAGATCTCAGTTCTCTGTGGGAATAAAGTGGAATTGGTCCCCTGTGAAAATATTACGCATTATACAAAGATCCATCAAAGAATTTTCAAAGGAAACAGGAAGAAATTAATACATAAACACCGTGAAGCACAGTCTCTGTGGTGACACAGATATATACACTTCATGTATATATATATATATATATATATATATATATATATGCCTGCATTTACACCAATCAGCCAAAACATTAAAATAACCTGCTTAGTGAAAAGATCTCTTTGGAGAAAGGGTGTCAAACATAAGGCCCGGGGGCCAGAATCTTCCTGACACAGACACCAATCTGGTCTACTGGAAAATGTGAAAGAGGGCGTAGTCTCGACTTTTAACTCTATTTTGGTATATTTAACAGCTTTTTCTGCTGATAAGGACCGCCCTCCTGGGCATTCATGCTACACTAAAGCATTAACAATTAGAAAAAAAACTGAATTTTTGTTTGCCCCCATTTTTGTTTACTCTTAAATATCTACTCTTAAAACATTTCTTGTTTGTTTGTTTTATAATGGGTCCACATTAAAAACAATAATAATAAAATAATTTTAAAAAAATGTGAATTAACAACAATGTTCTGTTTTATAATTACAGGACAGTCAAGGAAATGAGATACCAGAACTTTTTCTGTAATTTTACACATTTATTTCTTACAATTTAACCCCAAAGTCATCCTGATAAAATTAGTTCATGTCTTATGGCAACATTTTTTTTTTTAAATCAAGCCAAAAAACTGAGACAAAATTTTGAAATTGCACTTTTTTCTTATATTAAGATATCACAGGCATTAAATGTGTAGATACGCCTAACCCACTTGAAATCAAAGTGGGCTGTATGTGCCCCCTCAATGTAAAATGAATTTGGCATCCCAGCTTTGGAGGCATGGATGCAGGTTCACTGAGTCTGTGGCAAACTTTGTGTTCTGTGGAATGGAGGGTGGAGCTTGGACGGGGCTTTCTCGTGCCTTCGTGCAGATCCTCAGTCAGAATGGGTAAAGTTTGGAGGCCAAGTCAACATATTTTACTTTACGTCCATACATACGTCCAGTTTTTGCAGTGCGTATTGTGCACTGTCCAGTTGGAAGAGGCTGCTGCCCTCAAGGAGTGCCTTCGCTAATAAGGTGGAAGAAACATTATTTAGATGGTCTCTGAATATCAGCGTAACATCCAGATGAATGGCAGCACCTAAGGCTTCACAGCAGATTTTTGCATTGCAAGAGATGATCGGAATTGTTCATCTTGTTTTTAATGTTATAGCTGATTGGTAATGTATATGCAGATGCACTCAAATGAATACAGTCACACCAACATAACTTCACTAGAATAGTCCCCACATCATAAGCCTAAAGGAAATATGAGACAATATGTGAAAACAGAGACACGCAGACTTGGACAGCTTGTGTACATGAGTGGAACAAAGTGTCCTGGCAGTCAGACCTAGTCGAGGTACTCCAGCTCCAGAAGGGTAAACTGAGTTCATGTGACACTGCAGCGCATTATTGCTCGCTCTCCTTGAGCTGATCCAAGTTATTTAGTTGATGCACTGAATAAGTCCCAGCGTCCTTAAATGTGATCGTCTGGAAACTGGCGGGCACACCCTGAGAGGAAATAGGCAATTTTTACACTGGCATTTGAAGTGAAGACACACTGCAGATTTTCAAAGGCTTCCTGTTAATCAGGTGATTGATTCTGGCATCAGTGTAATTCAGTACATTTGCAAAATAAGACTGAAAAGGCAAACTTTAAAAATAACACGGAGATAAAAGAATTGTGCTGTTAAGGCTGTAATATTAGCATTTGCAGAATAAAGTGATTTGTTTTCACCACTTGAGGTAAATTTGAGGTAATTTAAACAAAAATTGTTAAATTATTTATTACAGTATGCACAACAAAAACTATAAACATACATTTTAAAAATAGAAACTTTAATCAATTAAAGTAATACTAGAAGTAAATAAGGCTATGCTTGCATAATAAAAAGCCAGGAAACCCTGCTCAAGTAGAACTCAAAGTAAGCAAGAATAAATAGGGGTTTTTTAGTCATTAGGTAAATCATATGTGAAAAGGTCACCGATTATGAAGGCCCTGTCACCTCTATTTTTTTAGCCTGGATCTAGTAGAATAGGGCTGCAAAAGTTACGTGCAATTACTTAATCAGTAATGAAAAATGAACCGGTACTCAGTGACTTTCTTTACATAAATGTAATTAAGAAGCTGTTGCATAAAAATGGCATGTAGTCAGGAATCATGCATGACATGTGTGACAAAGGCTGTGTGAAAAGGTAGATAGGAAACTTTTCTTTTCTTGTGCATTTAAAGCACAATAGAAACACAGCTGATCCAAAACACAAAGAGCAAGCCAAGAGGACAAGAACAACTTTGTGGAATCAGGCCAGATCAGCACGTCTAATAAGTATTGTGATCAAACTGCTTCCTCCTCTTGGTGGAAGTCTGAATGAATGAGATAAAAGAGCAGGTCAACGGGTTTTCCATAAACTGGCTGCAGGTTAGGTCAACCAGGTTTGTAAATCCATGCAGTAACAACAACAGGATATTTTCACAAAGGCATACAGAGAGTCATTTCCCATCACCATCAATGATCGCCACAACAAACAGCCTCAGTCCACGCACACAGACGAGCTCCACAGAGCTGATCTACATCACTTTATTTTATTTAGAAATGCTGACTGCATTGAATTATATCACATTCTGCAACCAACTGCAACTAGTGTTGACTAAATGGCTGCCCAGAGCTTGATGGTTGTGTACATTCACGATCCCTTTGATGACAGGGCAATTGTCCAGACGACCTGATTGGAGGAAATCTTTCTGCAAACAGTTGCAGTCTGACTTGGACTGACTGCAATCACTCTTAGAGATATTGTTGAAATTTTGCAAAAAAAAACCCTGCTAATTTATAAATACAGACAGATTTGTGACATTTTGCCATCAGTCTGAATGAGTCTTTGACCAATGACCACAGCTCAAAGGGACCCGACTCAATTGGCTGCCTGCAAATGTAATCGTTAAATGTGAATTTCTACCTATACAGATAGTTTAGGTTCAAATAGACACTTTAAATGTTCACTGATGACACCAGTGCATAACTATAGACCGTAAACAACTTTTACCGTATTTTCTTTCAGGGAGAATAAATTATCAGCATGGCAGATGCCTCATCTTTTAAATAACTGAGGTCAGTCAGCTTTGTGTATAATTTACCTGCAGGCTGTGATAGCTGCAGGGAGCCAGGCCATTGGATGTGCCACAGTCACGTCTCACCTCTGAGCACAGACTGAGCTGCATGGGGGAGGAAAGTGAGGGGTGAGCTGCACAAAGTGTTACCACGCAAGGGTTAGACACCTTAAAGAGACAAAGAAGTCAAAGTTAAATTGTGAGAAAAATACAGATGCATGTTTGTGCATAAATATGATGGTGAGCACTGCTGTTTCACACGCACCGTTTGCGATGCCGGGCTGTGCTGGGATGAATGCATAGAGGGCAAGGAGGTGTTATAAGACAGCAAGCAGGGCTGCTGACGCCTGTCCACGGATGCTGAGGAGTGAGGCCACAGGCCAGATGCTGGTGTAGACGGAGACTTCGTGTTCCTGCCCAGGCTGTTTGACTTACTTTCCCTCCGTTGGTATTCTATCGGAGATTGAAGAGCTGCAGCAGACAGGAAGATATGTTGCATTATTCAGACAGACCAAACTCTTAAATCAACAGTCGTATAGAAGAAAGACTGAGCTCCGGTACCATTAAGGAAGTTCCTCTGAGTCTCTAATATCTGGACCACATCACTGTGCCAAGCCTGCTGTATATCCGGAGATGATGCCTGCATGATGAAGCGCGTCACACTGCTGTCAGTGCCTCGGGAAGTCAGGACCAGAAAGCATGGATCTTCTTCAGAGTGCTCCTCCACACCAAGGCAGCTTACCTGCAAAACACAACATGCTCATTTTGAACATTAACAAAAGCACTCAACACTCAGCACTCAAATATAATCTCACCTTGATGCTGTTTTTAAAGGTGTACCCCGGCAAAGGGAAACCCTTTTTCTTATCAATTGGCTCACTGAAGATGACCAGCTGCTCAAACAGGAAGACCCGCCTCTCCCTCGCTTTGGACAGGAAGCCACTTTCCTGCTCGCTGACGGAGAAGGTATCCTGCTGGAGCAGCTTCCCCTGAGCCGTGATTTTCCCCTGAGCAGTACATATATCATATACCATTGTCAAAGAACACAAGTCATCCCGGATATGCGTCTTATTTTTTAAGAACACATTAAAAAACGGCTGGGATCTTACCTCAAAACCTTGGAGCCTTCCCACATTCATCATATCATTACATCGTTTTGGCACAAAACACATAACCTCCACTGCTCTCTGAGTCAGATGGATAGCAGTGAAAACATAATTTTAGTGTGCGATTGAAATGATAAAGCATTTTATTGGAGTTTCCATTTCATAATGAGCTCGTACCTGCAGCTTCTCCACATCCTTCCCAGCTTTGCTGTAATACTTCAAGAAGTCCTGAAGGTGCCAGTCAATAAGAGATTTATTTTAATTTTCATAAAATAAACTGAAACAACTTGAATAGAAAAATGTAACATAAAGTAAGGAAATAAGGACTTATAATGGTTCAGTATAATAAAAACCTCCTTGTGACTAGGATCAAAATCAGTGGCTGAATTGAATTTTTCATATTTGGCAACTGGTTGCAAAAAACTGGGTGACAGCTGTTTGCAACCAGTTGCCGAACCTTTTGCATTCACTTTGCACAGGTCACCTGGACCTGTGCAAAGTGAATGCACAGGTCTCAAAATAATCTTAATCTCCCTCTGCAACCACTCTCAGACAGATTGGAGAAGGTTTTTAAATAGCTGCCCTCTAATTTATAAAAGCAAATGGATTTTCAATAAGTTGCAATCAGCATGAGCCTGAGTAAAACTCGTTCGCAAGACATCTTTCTGCAATAGAGAACTTGCCTCAACTGGTTACCTGCTAGTTGTATGCAAGGTTGCTGAGCACCTACTCACAATTTTCAGTTGTGAATGTTTTAATTTAAGTAAATTAACCCATTTACTATTTAATATTTTGATCATTTTGATGTTTCCTGAATCAAACAAATGACAGATTATTTTAATATTAACATGTAGCAGGTGCCATGCAAGTGAATAGGTCATCTTTTTAAGTAGCAAACCTTCAGCAGTAGCTGATACTTCATGATCCTCTGAACAGGTTTGATAAGCAGGTCATTGAGCTGCAGCCTGTGACCGAGCTGTTGTCTGAGGTCCTGTCAGAAGACAAAGATGGAAAGAAATGTGAAAAACAAGGTTTTTTTAGGCTGAAAAAGTCATCTCTGGGGACAGAGACCGTTGGACTCTTACCTCAAAGTATGTCTCGATGTATTCAGAGACAATGTGCTCGGACTTGGGTTTGTTCTGACAGTAAACCACATACATGTGAAGACGCCGCTCCTGGAAGTGGAAGAGGAATAATGGAAATTATTACAAATAAGTGTGGAGCAATGGGCAGGGTAAGAATTACACCTTAGTGTCCAAATCTGAATTAGACATGATGCAGTAACCTAAAGAAATAAAGATGTTTGGTCCGAAAATCAAATCAAAACTATGAGTTTATTCTGTTATATTCTTGCTGTAGCACAGCAATACGGATGCTCGACTGTAAAGTGCCAATAATCGTTTTCCACACCCTTCCAGTTTCTCCACATTTTGATGTTTTACATCAAAACACAAAATTTAGAGTAAAAACAACAAAAAAAACTTTTAATAGAGCTCAGAGAGGTGTAGATTCAGCTCCTTTTTACAAACCGCAGGGTCTCAGTGGAAGCGTCTTCGACACTAATTGCTGCCTGTTATTTACCAGCTGCACCTGCAGTCAGCTGATCTACAAAAAGAAAACACACCTGCACAGCAGCAGGCCGAGGCATTACACCACTGGGGGCTGTGATGACTAAATGTTCAGCCAAATGTTCAGACTGAGGAAAAAAAAGGACACTAGTCTCTCACTGATCTTTAGGCTCACATGTTTGATGAAGAGCCGGGCCAGGCTGTCTGGATCACCCACACATTTCTCCAGCTCTCCCAGGAAATAACTGTGTGACACGAAGCACAGAAGGTCAGGCAAAAGCAGCCAACCAGCCAAACACGCACACACGTACTCAGAGGCAGGAAACAAACAGCAGCAGGGGGTATGACACATGCTCAACAGTTATGAAACATGAGAAGTTTGGGGGGGAAACTTGTTAAACATAAGAGATGTTCATATTCAGAGGAACTCAGGGGGGAGACATTCTGACTCACTCCTTATGCCAGTCATAGATCTGGTGGATATTTCCAAACACAATCCTGTCCTTTCCTCTCAAGTCCTCAGGAACGCCCTGATTACCCATGGTGGCCATGTAACCCTGTATAAACACAAACATGTATCGAAGTTGCTTATTTCTATACGGGAAATAAACTCCTTTGCTTTTGGTACAAATTAAGGAATGTCAGGTGTTTCTTATATAAATACTAATAAGTAGATCATTTGAGGTGAGGCATACCTGCACTATAAGTCCAAGATCTTCAACATATAGCCTTTCTGTCTCTATCAGCTCTGTTAGCACGTATCTGAAAGACAAACATTAAAAAACAGGACTACTGTATTAGAAGCATTTGCAAGTTTTGAGAGTTCAACGAGATGCTTGAGGATGATCTCAGGGCTCTGTGCGAAATATCAATCACAGTTAGTCACAGTTCTCTCAGCATAAAGGCATGAAACAAGGGCAAACACATAGCCTTTATCTATAAAAGGGAAAAATGATAAAAGAGCAGGGGGATCATTCCACAATTTGGGGGAAATAATTGAAATTGGACGATTGCCCGTGATTTTCAGAGGGGTTTTTGGGACTGCCAGGAGCAGCTGGTCCATGGACCTCAGCAATCCTGAAGGGATAAAGAAGTTAAAGAAGTTACAGTCATTGGTATAATGCTTTAGACTTACATGCTCTTCTCTAAAGCAATGTTTCTCTCTTCTTCACTGTCCACTGTACCAGAACACTGGCTGGTTGAGTCATCGGTTACAGTACAGCTGTCCTCCCGTTGCAGAGTGTTGATGCTTTGACTCTAAAACACAAAAGGAAAACATTACATCTTTTGGCATTTCTGTAACGTACAGTATTACATTCAATCAGAGAGGTCAGTTGGTTAAAGTGCTTTGAATGACTGTGAAATAAAGAGTAGAAAAGTAACTCTAGGTACTTTTATTCAAGTAGTATTGTAGATACAGCAGTATTTTAATCTGCATGCTAGTTAAAAATTCTGGATACTTCTTCCCCCACTGCAGCACAGTGCTGTAGAGCAATCCATCCACACACACTAAAATCATTAGGCTTCATGTACGGCACATCCAGTCAGTAATCGCCGCGGGAAACACATCAGTGGGGCAATTTTGAGTAACCTGAGAATAATAAGCACATTTTCTGTGCTGCTGAGGAGAGTGTTGGGCAGACAGCAAGGTTAATAATGAGCAGTTTGTCAAGTCATATACTGTAACTGAGAGCCTGCTAACTGAAAAATGCACAGAAAGCTGTTAAGTAACAACATCACTCTTCACCTAAAAGCACTGTAATCAAATGTGAATTTAACTGGAATCCTAATTTTTATCTTTTGCCTCGGTGAACAAGAGCCTATTGCAGAATCAGAACATGTTGTCAAGTAGATCAAATGTACATTTTATATTTGGAGAATGATTCAAATGTGTGGAGCTCAACTGGTTTGCAGGGATGCTCTGTTCTGCAATGACTTGCTGTTGTGCTGTCAGATAACTGGTGATGCTCTGAGATCAGGGAGCAGCTCAGCAGCTTCTCCAGCAAACAGTTTAATTTTCTAATTTATTCAAATTACTGAAAGAAAAAGCAGCAAGTACAAGTAGCACATGTACAAAGCGCTACTACTTTAGACAATGTATTACACAACATCCCAACTTTCCATACTATCCTGGCCTGATTCACCTGACAGTGTCCAGACTTTTTGCGTGCAAACAAATTTATGAAGCTGCTCATACATGCTGGTGATTAGTGGTTGTTACTAGTCTCTGCGCCAGGCTAACTGCCTTTTGGATGTTTGTTATACTGACCATACAAACCATGTATCCAATATATTTTCCAAACTATTAAACTACTCTTTTAAAGGGACAGTAAGACTGTTTATAGTAACCCAGGCAGCAGCAGAGTAAACAGTTAATAACTGAAAATAAATATGAAGCTACAGGTATCTAAGCAAGGACATTTTTCTGCAGGGCCATGAGTCAAAAAAGGCTAAAAGTGAGAGCAATCATTTATTAAGAAAAACAATGTGCTTTATGAGTTAAATGATTATTTTAATCATTTAAAAATTCCTTTTATCACCTTTGCAAAGCTTACAAAACTTTACTCTGTCATCTTTGGAGAAGTGTCCAACATCCACAGACCTCTTTCTCACCTTGCCTTTGAGGCTCTTCTTCTAATTTTGGCATGCACTCAGCCCTCAACCCTAACCCTGTTAAAGGCTGTTTTCTTTACTTAATTACTTCCAGATGCGATCAACGAAAGCCCACAGGATTCAATCTACTCCACTCCCTCTCAAAGATTACTCAGTACAGTGTAGGGTTTCTGAGAAATATTGTCGGTGCTTTTATATATTTATTTGTGTGTGAGCATGCACATGAAAAATGCAGCAAAATTGAGTCATAATGCACAAAGGTCAGGTGGTGTATATGAATAGGAGTGCTTTTATATGGGCAGGATGTAGATGGAGACATGTGCAGTGTAAGTGTAATTATGCTTTAAGTTATTCATTATCTGCTACCAGCTCTGCATTACATTATCAGAAGATTTAATAACAAGAGACACTCCATGGAAGATCTGTGGGAAAGTGCAGAGGACTTTACTGTTTTTTGTGTTTTTAAAATATATTCTTAACCAACAAATTGCCCAATTAATTGTTTAATTCACAAATCAAACAGTTGCCTTAAAATCTGTCTAATAAAATGTTTTTTATGGCCCAGAAGAGGCAGTGGAGTTTCTATTGATTTGATTTTGCATGATAGAGCTTTAAACTGAATCCATCCATGGCAAGGCAGATTGTGTTCACAGACAATGTTTACTGGAAGTGTTCCTGACCCATGCAGTAATTTCCATGACAGAATCATGTCTATCTTTCATATAGTACACACAATACTGATTTGTCCCGTGACCCTTTGATGATATTATGGACTGTAGACGATGACATATTTTATCTCTTTACAATAAGTCTTTACAATTTTACATTGAGGAACATTATTCTGAAATTGTTCCACACTTTTTTACAAATTGGTGACCCACTGCGTCTTTAAGATGCTCTTTTTATACCCAGCTATGTTACAGGTCTGTTAATGCTTAATCTAGGTAGTTTTTTTGGTTTGCTTGTTTTTTTCTTTTGATTGTCAAATTGCAGTCAGAGAGTCAAAATACTTCAATTAGTAACATACACAGAGGGAAAAAAAATGTATAATAAACGAAGGGCTCTTGGAGTGTGCATATGAGTGTGTGTTTCTCAAGAATCTTTCATCTGGTCTTCCTAACACTTGGCAGGTGTACTCCTGTTGTTCAGTTCGCATATTCTGGCTAAAAGCTATTTTCTGTTAGGCTTTCTCAACAGTCTGACACACAGCCTGAGAGCAGGAAAGCGAGGCACATGCGGAGTCTCTAACAGAGGAGAACCATTACTTTAAGAACTTACATTTTAATCAGGGAGCTAACATAAGATAAATCTGAATGATAGTCTATAGAGCTATGTCTAGCCCCCCACTACAGACTGGTGGCATGTCAAGGGTGTATTCCAGCTTTTAATTGAATTTCAATTCAACTTTTATATAGTGCCAAATCACAACAACAGTTGCTTCAAGGCGTTGCATATTGTAAGGTAAACACCCTACAGCAATACAAAGAAATAAGAGAAAACCCCAACAATCATATGACCCCCTATGAGCAAGCACTTTGGCGACAGTGGGAAGGAAAAACTCCCTTTTAACAGGAAGAAACCTCCGGCAGAACCAGGCTGAGAAAGGGGCAGCCATCTGATGCAAATGGCTGGCGTGAGTAAATGATGATAGGACAAAGACATGCTGTGGAAAAGAGCCAGAGATTAATAATAACAAAAAAAAAAAATAGATGAAGAGAGGTGTATAAACATAGTGAGTGAAAAAGGTGACTGAAGAAGACTCAATGCATCCTGGGAATCCCCCAGCAGCCTAGACCTATTGCAGCGTAACTAAGGAAGGATTCAGGGTCACCAGATCCAGCCCTAACTATATACTTTATTAAAAAATTTTAAATCACCAAATATTGGTTGGAATACAAAGCTCTTCATGCACACATGTATGTCTGTGGGTGAATTCAATTATACCTCTAATGTAGTCATCATTTAATGTGTTCTGTTGTGGATCAATGTTCAGTCCTTAACTGCCCACAAGTGACACAGATCATTTAGATGACGATGATGGGCTGATAACTCATGGAATAATAAATGAATTAGTATTGTCATGTTTTGGCATTCCTGCTGTGCTTACTGTGTGAGTTATTTCCTGTTTTATTTTGTTATCCTTGGTTACGACCTCTCAGTTGTACTTCCAACCTTTGTTCTGTTTTTTTCTGGACAACCTGCATTCAATTAGTCAGTTAGTCCCCTGAGAATATATGCCATCAGCTGTCCACGTTTTACTTACCAGACTGACTTGTCTGGATAATAGTCAAGCTTTTGTGCGCATGTTTGTTCCTAGATTTCTCAGTGTATCACTTTTGGGATTTTTTCCTTTTTTCTGCCCATTTCAGGATTTTTTTTCTTGGATTTTGAGTTTTCCCTGTGTCTTGTGTGTCCTATGTTTGGGTCTTGCTTCTTCTGAGAACCATCATAACTACCCTTTCAAGTATTTATTGCACAAATACACAACAAAATTGTTAGTTGTTTTTTTCTTCATGTGCATCAATGTACCAGGTTGTATTCACAGCATGCAAAAGAAACATTTACTGCCTGTGTCTGATATGGATGAATTTTAAATGTGTGCTTCTAGCAGAGTTACTTTTATGACTTCTATGAGACCTATTTATGGTGTTTAACTGCTGAGATAGAAAGAGGCTTTGAATCAGTTGCATTTATGGGTGTGTAAATGTAAGACAGGTTAGGCGTAACATCATTACTAGACTCTGTGCGTCTCTGCCTTGCAGGAGGTCCGATAAGTAGCTCGGAGAAGCTGGATGTAAAGGAGAATGAGCTGCTGGATTCAACAGGCCATCTTTCCACTCCTGGCAACAAAAATAAACTGTAATTAGGAATAAACATATCATTATACTAATATAGCATATCTCAGAACGTAAATGAAGTTCATATGTCTGTCTTAAATACTCACTGTGTCTCCAGAGGTGAGGATGGTGTAGTTATTGTGCACTTCCATAGGCCTTTGCTGAGTTTCAGTGTGGGAAAGGATCAACATTGGTTGCCTCCCATCTGACCCAAACATCTGCTTCTCGCCTTTCCCCGCTCCACTTCTGGCATCAGAGCTCAGCTTGCGGACGGGATTGGTAAGCCATTTCTTCAGAGTGGTGACAGGGTGCCGTGAGCCTCCAGACGAAGAGTGCGAGCAGGGACTAGAGCCGCCTGAGGCTTGGTGAGGCACAGAGCCCACTGAGGGAGTGATACTGCCATCACTGCCTGCCACAGAGTACGACTCTGCTGCAAAAAGAGCAAAAAAGAAGGGGGGGGAAGAGAACAGGAATAAAGTCCAGGAGCTAATTGCAGGGTATATCCTCATAGGTCAAATGTTGCAGACAGAATTCTGCACAAAAATGTTCAATTTCCTGTCTTTAGCCCACACTGTAACTTCAGTAGCTGCAGCTACTGTACCTACGGGCACTAAATCATTTTAAATCCCAGAGCTGGTCTGTTCTCACAAGAAAAGACTAAATAAATTCAACTGCAAATGTTATAGTAAAAGTTGACTTGCGTGCATTTGTTGTGCAAATTCACAGGAAAATGTAGTTAAAGCAATACTTTTGTAAAATAATAATATTTTTTTAAAAAGATCTCTCCTATTTTAACATTCTTTTACTCAACACTAAATAATTGGATTTATTTTGTTATGCATTAAAGAAAATACAAACCCAGCACCAAAAACCAGTTGGAGCACTGTGTAAAATGTCAAATAAAAGTAAGCTGCCAAACCATGGATACTATCAGAAGCTTTTGATGGTCTTGCTCTCTTCTGTTTCATGTTTTCCAAGCAGAATTTCAAATTTTGATTTGTCTGACCACAGAACAGTTTCCACCTTGTAGCCTCAGGCAATTTTAAGCGAAAAGCCAGCGATGTTCCTGGATCATATTCACACGTGACGTCTTCTTTGCATCACAGAGCTTTAATCTGCATTTGTGGATGGCACAGTGATTTGTGGAAGTGTTCCTGAGCCCGTGCAGTGATTTCCATGACAGAATCATGCCTGTTTTTAAAGTGTTGCTGCCCAAGAACAAAATACACAACATCCAATACTGATTTTCTGCCTTGTCTCTTGCACACAAAGATTTCTCCAAACCCTCTGAATCTTTTAATGATATTACGTACTGTAGATGATGAGCTATTCAAAGCCTTCACAGTTTACATTGAGGAGCATTATTTTGAAATTGTTCATCAATTTGTAGATGCAGTTTTTTGCAGATTGGTGAACCTCTGCCCATCTTTACTTCCGAGGAACTCTGCCTCTCTAAGATGCTCTTGTTACACCCAGTCCCAAAACTGATCTGTTGCCAGTTGTTGTGAGCTATTTGAGGACCACTAACTTTTCCAGCCTTTTGTTGCTCCTGTCCGAACTTCTTTAAGATGCGCTGCTTCCATCAAATTTGAAAAAAATGTTTTATTGTGAATAAAATATCCACTTATGAGATTTACAAATGATTGCATTTTTTTCTTCAAATTTGTGGAATTGGGGTTGTAGTTGTGTAGTAGTATTCACATCATTTAGTTAAAAAAGTAGGTATAAAAAGTTAAAGTTGGCATTATGAAGCAAATTAACCTGTTTATATATCGTGTTATATTATTTATTGTTAGTTAAATATTTTTAAGGAAGACTAATGTTTTAGCTTGTCATTGTAGAGCATTTTCTTTAAAAAAACAAACAAAAAAAAGTGGCTAGTGGCTCACTAGAGAGTAAAAGCAAGATGCCAGTATGTCATCAGTTTAATATGCTTACCACAGTTAAATGCAGGATACAGCATCTTCCTCTGAAATGTGCAACTATGTCAGAACTCTTCTGGTAAATATAGCTAGTGACCCCCGGATATATATCATGTTCATAGGATCAAACCTTTCTGATAACACAAATTAAAGCATTTTAAAATAGTCACAACTGAGATCATCATGTTTGCACTGAATGTTCTCAGTCAGCAGCTCAGCCTGGACCAGTACCAGAGATGACACCGTTTAACACCACAGCTGGATCTTGTTTCCAGCTTTAAGTCTCTCCACTGTGGAAACTGGTATCGAATCGTGAACCACACGGTTTTAATCAAGAGCTGCAACCTTAAAATTTCACTCTGTTTTGCTGATCGCAGCAAAATGAAATCTTTCAGGAGCCCCATTTTGTCATTTTGGACTCTTCCCAGAAGCCACTCTTCCCTGTCAGCACATTTATGTAAGCTGTAATCATAATAACAAGCTTTCTAGAAGCCAGTGGAAAACTGGGTCAGCGATTTGCCAAAACTGCCTGATGCAGCCATTAAACAAGACACCATACTGACAATAAAATACTAAATCATGTGGGATTTTTTTTTCCTGTTCCATTTTAACTCCTTTTATTTTAAAAAGACTGGAAAAAAAACTGTTCCCTGTGTACAAAAGCAGACAAATATTAAACGCACTATTCATGATATTTGCACGATTAGTGATACCGACTGATGCTTTCAGCCGGCATGAAGATATCCTACAAAACAAAACAATACATTTAATGGAGGCTGCATTCAAGTAAGATTATATACTAAAACAATTGTCTGCTGCTTTATTCATGCAGTGAATAACACGAGCCGATTTCTGTAACGGGATGATTTAGACAGAGGGGAGGTGTTTGTGTCTGTTTAGAGTTTGGGATTGCTGACACGTTCAGAGATGAACTTGTCAACAGCTTGCTTATATTCTAAATGAACATGCTGACCAAAAATAATGGAAGAGTCTGGAAATGTAAATCGTGAAATAACGGTGAATCCAAAACAAGATGAATTTAGAGGATAAAGGACACAGAAAATAGATGCATTAGAAGGTGAGAACAAGAAGTAAAACAGCTAGAAGACATTATCCAGTACTAACGATTAGGTTTATAACGTTCTTCTCTTTATGTTAAAAACAAACAAACAAACTGTGGAACAGCAGTAAGCAAGCAAGGTTCAAATCTGACTGACGCTTGCATATTTTCACTGTGCCTTCATGGGTTGGATGCTTTTCTGTGTCCCTTTCTCATCAGTACTGTCACAAATGTCAACCCTGTCTGGGTGTACCATGCATGTTGCCCACTGTCAGCTGGAAACTACTAAGATGACAAGTTATGATAATGAATGCATATATTAGTTCTCTGGACCACAACAGAGTCACATCACTGGTAAGTGCTACAGCCAAAATCACGCACAGTATAAAATGATGTTTTTTTCAGTTAATTTTTTATATTTTCAAAGCAGATGTTTCAATCAGTTAAGTGACTGCAGCATCTTTATCAGCATCTCAACAACTATGTGATCCAAATAAGTACAGAACAAATTCAAACGAGTCACTACAAACAACCCCGAGCAGAGACTGCCATCTGGGCTCCCTTTTTTTAAAATTAAAAAAAAAAACAACTATCAAGGTTAGGTCATTCATGAATGCTGTCAACCACCCCAACATCTGTTAAAATGAGGTATGTACAAATCACTCCTCATTTTTCTGCAAATACACTAACATTTACCCTGAAATGACTCTTAGTAGTCATAGTGGCTTCTCTGACATCCAGATCAGCGCTGAGCTGAGCAACTCAGCCGGTCATGTTTGTTTGAAATTGTTATGTAAGGTGTCATTTTCCAACAGAGCAACAGCTGGACCATCATCAGGACTTAAGGGAGTGTTGGAAGTGCATGCAAGGATGCATGCTGCTAATGCATCCACACATTCAAACATTACAGACATAAGATTTTTATTTTAAATACATAGTTTTATATTCTGCAACCCTGTTGATTTAAACTGCAACATTAGCAACTATTTTCAGGTGGTTTCACAACACAAATGCTCAACGACATACAGATCCATGGATAGATTAGAGTTTGGAAGAGGATAATTTTCTCTGCATCCATGCCCAGATGGAAGGAGATGACAGTAAATGAGACCAAAACATTAAGAAGGGGTCACTCACTCCAACAGTAATCCTTTCTGGTGCACTGATCTCTGTACTACAGTATGGAGTTTGATATGTGAGGGCAGAAACTGACTCACTGAACTGGAGTAGACCATCTGGGTAGTTGTGGATTATTTCTAAAGCTTCAAGTGAGTCAGCAAACCTTACCCCAGTTGGAATCACATCCAGAGTCATTCATAGTCAGTTATCAAGGAAAATGAGGCCTCTTGACCTTTTTTGAGCATTTAACTTGCTACTTTGATATTTTTTCCACTTTAAAGAAGTGTAGGTCCTCCCATTCTCTAGTTTTATAGTTAGTCTCCTGACCAGTGTCAGCACTGACCACATTTCCTTGATGTGTGCACAGAAAGAATAACTGAATAACTTTTGTAACTGAGTGTTCAAATAACTCAATTAAATATTTTGAAGTAGTACCACATCTGGCTCACAGTGAGTGACAGCAATCGGTACGTATTATCTAATTCTAATTTTCTAATGCTTTAAAAGTTATGTTAAACATTTTGCAACATAACTGAATGCTTACAGTTAAAGTTACAGTTTACATCATAAAGTATTATCCATCCAGGAAATTAAATTGATTGTATAATTTGATAGAAAATCTCTCTTAATAATCAGATGCCAACATGCGGTTTCATTTACTTCATTTATTTCAGTGTTTTCATCTCATTAAGCGTCATGTGAGGGAGCTGATTATTCATCTGTGGGTCACATTATCTTCCTGCTGATGGAAGAAATGATGATCACTGCAGTCTCAGTTTATACTTCTTCTGTCATTAAAAATACAAATCAAGCAAGGTGTATGTTTTCTGTGTACACCCACAGAAGTATATATCCAGTGCAATACACACACAGAGGAATATGTCTGTTTATATGCCAATGAGTGTTTTTACTCCTTAACCACAAAGAGGACTTATCATGTAGGCATGAAGTTATAATTATTCCAGTAAAATGGATTTAAACAGGCTCTGATCAAGACCTACCTGTGCATAAAATACACACCTGTTTAGACATGAGCCGCAACTTAAAGTCCTGTTTATTTAATGGCATATCATAAAGACCTCATAGTACCATATTATACAAACTGATCACTTTGCTCTCAGACTGCTGGTTTACTTGTGGTTCCTAGAGTTTCTAAAAGTTGATGGGAGCCGGAGCCTTCAGCGATCAGGGCCCTCTCCTGTGGAACAAGCTCCCAGTTTGGATTCAGGAAACAGACATCCAGGAAACAGGATCAGGTGACCATAGGCCATCCTTTAGTTATCCTGCTCTTATAGGCTCAGACTGCTGCAGGTCCTCTTAGCACTTCTTCTCCACTCACCATTTTTCCCTCCCTATGTGTTAATACACCACTGCAGCGAGTCACTACATGCATTTTTTCCCCCACAAGGTTTGTTTTGTCCTGTCTGCCTCTGCTCTCTCTCTGTTGTTCTCTTTCCTGTCACCCCTCCAACCGACCACAGCAAACAGCTGCCCCTCCCTGAGTCTGCCAGAAGTCTCTTAAAAGGGAGATGTTCCTTCCCACTGTCACTTGCTCATAAAGGGTGGTCTGATTGTTGGTAACACTGTAGGGTCTTTGCCTTACAGTAAAAAGCACCTCATGGATTGCTACAAAAATAAACTGGAATTGAACTGAATGTTGAATTACATTAATTTTACATGAGTGTAAATGAATTCTGTGTGGGAAGTTCACTACAATATCAAACCATGAAAGATCCACAGTGGAACAAAACAGTGTGTCAACAGCACATACACAACTTCCTGCATAAAGTCTTACAGCAAGATATTAACTTATTTTACACATGAAGTACAGTAAGTGATGATTTAAGACACAGACTATGGGTTCTCCTCAGTGCTTGCATTACCTAAGAATAAAAAATAACTTTGAACTAATCCGCTTTTACTCATACTGGTTACTTACACACACTGTTCCTGCTAACGTCTATTGCTAAATACACGAGCTACTCAGTGATCAGTTTCTCCTGCTGCTGCTGTGCTAAAATACCCTCACAGCCTACGCCATCTTGCCTCATTGTAGGTAAGGTTAAGGACAGAGCTTAGAGTGAAAAGATAAAAAGTAAGCATCACATTGACCACTGAGCACATGCCAGAAGCACACATTATTGTTTGCATCGTGTAGCTAATGGTTCCCAACAAACACTGATGTAGAAATAGATCACAACCGTGTTTCCTGTTCCATAATTTTAGGGCATTGTTTGTGTAAAATATGCACTATAAATAAAACTGCTTTGTCTTCGAGAAAACTGAATCCTTCCCTTGCTGCAGGTACAACCCTGTTTAACTTCATGCTGTGATGTAAATCTGGTTAAAATCAGACATTTAGTTCAGCAGGAAACATACCATTACCCAAAAAGTGTAAGATGGCTAAGTGAGTGTGTAAACTCCTGTATATGGAGGTGATCTGTGAAACTAGACACTTTCATGCTTGTTACTCATCGGGTTTACTTCTACACATGCTGGCAAGGATGATGTCACACACACTGGCTAATTGGCTATTAATCAAGGCGGTTTCTGCACCACAGTGAAAGAATGTCTGGTGACACATCGAAAACTGTAGATTTCCAAGCAAGTTACCCAAAAATACTTTAACTGGAAGTGTTTCTCTGTCTTTATAAATAGCACTTGGACATTGTGCCAAATGAAATGAGCAATCAGTGAGTAGGATCAGAGTGAAGGAGAAGAAGGAGGTCTTGTAAAACAAAGGAGAAATCTCCATACCAAACAAGATAAACACTATAAAATGAGAAGAAGAAAAAAGAAATACTGAATAAATAAAAGGCATGAGCAAAAAGATGTTAAAAAGCAGTTAGTGTTTTAGTGTCATCTATGACTGATCCACAAATAGAAAACAGATATTTTTAGAAATGTCTGGGGGTGGGGGGTGGGGGGGAATCACATCACTAAGAAGATGAGTATCCCAAAGGAAACCAGGAGGTGAGAAAGCGAGGCAACGCAACACTGCTTTCATTTTCACATTTTACATGCCTGTTTGCAGGGTCTGCCACAGCAGCACAGCTCAGTGCGGAGAGCTGCCCTGTAATCACTTCCTGAAACAACTGGAACAACAGAGGATTTAAGGGTTGCAGTTGTGGGACATGGCTCTGTGTCTATGCATGTGCCTTTGTGTGTGCATGTCTTAATATGTGTGTATTTACAGCCGCATTAGCTATGAGGCAGTGTCACGGTATTAGGGAAATGATTTTTTCTACATAGAACAGCACTCAAAAATGCATCCAACATGAGAAACAACCAGATGAGAATTTTTACTAACATAATGCTTTTAGTATTTAAAGTTTGTGGCACACAAAACCAAAAGTGAAAAAATCTTTTCTAGCCATGGCTATGGACATATCCATCTAATCTCAGTAAACTAAACCTTAATCAAACAAATAAGGAAACCCAGTGTTTTGGATGGATGTACCATCCAGTTGTTCAGTGTGCAAGGTTAATGTTGCAAATGTTCCAATGATGCAAAGGGCCATATTTTAACACAAACCACAATGCTTTCTTAAATCTAACTAAGTCACCTTCATCCCCAAATCAAACCATGGACTAGTAAATGACATAGTGGGGGTATTCTGAGAACATGGCCCTGATCCAGGAGCTCACACCTCACACCACAGCAAGACTGGGCCCAGCAGACGTCATTTACTAATAGTGCACTCGGACAATATTTAAGACAAAGTTTAGACAGCTGTTATTAGTAGCAGTAGTAATCGTAGTAGTTATAGTGGTAGTAGTTTTAAAGACTTCCTAAATATACTAGGACAGCCAGACCTTGATCATTTGTTCATACGCATGGTCACAGTATGAAAAACTGGATAAGATATGCCCTGAGATCCTCGAGCATCTCGATGTATCTGCTGAAATAGTGCCAATGGTTAGCAGACTGAAGAGGTGGTCCCCCTTTATAAGCGAGGGTACTGCAGAGTATGTTCCAGCTTCAGGGGATCACAGTCCTCAGCCTACATAGGAAGGTTTTTACCATGTTACTGGATAGAGGAGTCTGTTAACTGAACCTTTGAGTCAGAATGTTTAAAGTTTACATGTATGGTGTGGATTTGTAGAAGGCATATCTCTGTGCTATTTGGTCCATGAATAACTGTTGTCCGAGCTTGGTCCAGATTCCCAGGATTAAGACTAGCTCCTTTCCTCAGAGATTCTGTTCATAATTTGTATGGACATGACATTTTAGGGGCAAAGGGTTTACCCTATGGTCATGTTAGCTTCACTGACCAATGACCTCCAGCTCACACTGGGGTGTATGTACTGTCTGTGTGAAGAGGCTGGGATGGGAATTAGGACTTCCAAGACAGAGGGCATGGTTCTCAGTTAGAATGAGTTGCTACCCCCAGTGGAGGAGTTAAAGTATCTTGTGGTCACAAGTGAGGGAATCGTTGTGGTGAAGAGACAGCTGAGTGTGAAGTGAAAGCTGCTTATTAACTGATTGATCTACAGTCCTACCCTGACCTTTGGATAACAAACTGTTGGTAGTCACCAAAAGAATAAGACGGTGGATACAAGCAGCAGAAATGAGTATCCTTCAAAGAGCATCTGGGCTCTTCCAAGGTCAGGAGATAGCTTAGGAACTCAATCATTCTGGAGGAGCTCAGCTCAATCAAAATGAGCCAGTTAAGGTGGTTTGGGCATCTGGCTAGGGTGCCTCCTAGGGAGATGTTTCAGGTTCCACCCCAGGGTGGACCCAGGACACGCTAACGAGATTATGTCTCTCAACTGATTTTGGAATGTCTCAGTATCCCAAAAGCAGGTAACATTCAGATCATTTTTTTTGAAAAACATTTTTCTTGGCAGTTTACCTCCATCCATAGGATTAACACATTAGTGTTCATATAAATCTTCTAACAGGTGAAGTCGAGGGAAGAGATTTTTGGTTGAAAAGTCTGCATAACTTTTCACCTGAAACTTTCCTGTTTCCTGTTTTCCCGTACAATGAAATGGAAAATATTAAAAATTACCCGAAACCGAACAGATGAAAGATACATGCAAATAATGAAAAGATTAAAAATCAAAAGTAAAAGAGGAAGGATAGATGGTCTTTATTATATTGTATAACTGAATAAAAGCTCTTACTTTGCAGTGAAACTACAGAGTCTGAATGCATCTCCTCATATTACAAAATATGAACACTGCAACATCTTGCAGACACCGCAACAACAGATGAATAAACCTGCAGTAAAACTTCTACGTACCTCTGGCTTTGACAAAGCAGCAGCCACATTCGCTGAGTAGTTTTCTAAACAGGTGCTGACACCCACACCCTCGGTGATGGTGACTCCCTCTCATGGTGATGCACTTCTGCCGGTCCATTCAACACCATCAGAAATAGGCATAGTGCTGAGCACACACGCACACACAGAAGCACATGCACACATGCACACACACTATTTCTGTGGTAATCCCCGCAGGAGAGAGGAAAAGTGTACACAGAGCTTCACAGCCATATTCCAAATTCGAGCAACAACACCTGATGGGGAAAAAAACTCCACCACTATCCCATGATTTGATGGCAAATCGCAGGAAAACCAGAGAGGCTGTTGAGGGCTTCGGCTTACGAGCCTCTCTGCGCTGGGAGATAGTGGGCAAAGATTAGAGGGACCAAAAGTAAGTGAGGGAGCGACAGAGGGGCAGGGAAGGGGAAGGGGAGGGGCCCTGATGAGGGAGGGATGGTAGCTGCGATGCTGCTGCACCAGCATCTGTTTTCCAGTCCCTCCTCTCATCCTCTCCCCTCCCCTCCTGATCCACTCTCGCTTCACACCTCCTTCATCAGCTTCTATTATCAGTGTTTGCTCTCTGCTTACCATTAGCAGGCATGAATAACAACGAGCAAGAACTTTTCCACTGAACAGGCAAACAGTCATTTTCATTAGGCAATGCCTGCCTGTTGACTGTTCCACGTTTGGTCTGGGCTGGGTTAGCAAGAAAGAAAGTACACTATAAATCATGTTTTTCAAAGGAAGAAGTCTTTATTTGAATAATTGTGATGTTGACAACTATTTGCTACAAATTTGTTACAAATTAATCTCAGGTGTTCCCCACTTCCAGATTAGAGAAACTATTCTACTTCTACTATTCAACAGCACTTGACTCCAAAGGTTGCAGACCGTGGACTCTTAGTTAAAACAAATGTGCAATGCCCGCTGCCCAGTTTCCTTACCACCATGCACTCAGCTAAAGTAATAAAAGCTGAGAACATATTGTGTGCCATCACAACCTACAAAGAGTCAACAAGCTGCAGATATGGAAACACATCAACGACCCACATTTGTGTATTTCAGGAGTAGAGGGGAAAAAGTGAGAAAGTGTGAAAAGAAATACCGCATGCAGTCATAATTTTGTTTAAAGTCTATAAAATAAAAGCACCCCCAGTTACTCAAATGGGCCCGCACTCTCAGCTTAATCTACGATTTATGTTTTCAAAACTTTTAACTAAACCATTCTCTCAAATCAGTATGACAGCCTACTCTTCCCCGCTCACCACCCGTCGATACCAAAGCACTGCTGTGGAAAAGCCTACATGTGGAAATATCCTGCACACAGCCCACCGAGGTAGCTAGATGGAGGCAGACCGATTTAATCTCAAAGCCAAGATTAAGTATTCTTGACGAGATGATCTTACGAGCACAGCTGTCCGTGCTCGCAGCGGTGACTCAAGAAGATTTACGGGTAAACTCGTATGATCCCAAATGTGGACAAAGTCAATGAAGAAGGGGGAGAAAAAAGGAATAGAAGAATTTGATACAGCTTCATTTTTTTTTACTATATGCAAACTGCACAGTTTCACACACACATGCAAACCAACATTCACACATGACCAGTGCAAATGATGACATCTCAGTCCACAGAGGGGGAAATTACGGCTGCAAAAATGTCAAAATGCTCTTGTTCTGCCGGCCGTCGAGTTAAGCTTTTAAAAACTCTGCTGAGACGATGATCCCTCTGAGCTGAACTGCACTGATCCCGCCACAATTTAGGATTACAGTCCGTGCCTGCATGTGTATGTCAGCTTGCGCATGCCTAATCAGTCAATAACTAATCACCAGAATAACATAATGTGGGGTTGCATTCGGTGTTTATTTTGGTGTGTCATATCTAACTCTTGTGCATGCGTTGCTTTTCTGCCAAACAGCTCCCCACTATGGGTGATGTAAGAGTTGCACCCAGCAGCAAACAGAGGCTGTGTGCAAATCACTCCCTACTCACTTTATAGCAAGTATTGACTATATAGAGATTTTATAGCACTTTCACTACACCTGAATTCAAAGTATCCCACAATTCCTCGTTAAATGCCGTGTACAACCAGTGGTCACTCCCCAACCCCTGTATAGTATCATGGATGAAAAATGGCAGACAGATGAGAGGAAAGAGAGGAGCACATGACACTACTAACTTTGTGTATTAATTTTGGAAAAAATATGTTCTGTGTTTAATACAATGCTGTGTGTCAGTATTTATGTCATTATTTAACCTTTTTTCTTTTGCCACCTTCTGACTATGTAACAGCAATGGTGCATTTAATGGTGCAGAGAAAATTATTCATAGAACTCAGTAAATATGGAGCAGGGAGTCATGCATGAGTGAATGATTATCACTGGTCCAAACCGTGAACCTATCTTAAGCCAAAACAAGTTGTATTTGGTGCCGAAATCTAACCAGCAAGTAAACTTTAAAGTAAAAAGCAAGTGAAGGTGAAATGAACCAGTCAGTAAAAACTAAGTAAAACATGCTGCAACCTGCTTTCCTGGCTGATAAACTCTGAGTTACTCCAGACTCTGCAGCACTTTAAAAGAGGACCATTATCACTAGGTGTACAGTAATGATGCAGGTGGTGGATTGTGAAACAACAGTGCAGGATAGCATGTGTTTAATATGGAAAACTAGTGAGATTTGTCAACCAGGTGGCATGACATCCTGGGATACGAATCGATGCATACACTCACTGCGGTACCTTTGCAACCTGCGGTCTCATGTGACTTCCCGGCCCACGTCACCCGAGTCCTGATGTCCCGGCTATGACCATGCAACAACATTTTCTCCCTGCTGGTGTCTGAAATCTTATACATGGAAAAGACAAGCGAGTGATCAGTGAAGGGAATTGGATTTGTGTTTTAATACATATATATATATATATATGATAGATTAGGGGGGTAGGTAGATCCTAACAGACAGAGCTAATTATACCAGGCTAACACTCTGTTTCACCTCTCCTCCACCCCCTGTCTCTCTTATTTTTGCTTCAGTTTAAGTGGGTTCTTATCTTATCTGTGGAATTTCTCTTAAAGAACAAAAACAATCAGGAGAGTGGATAGTATCACAGCCTGGGGGTCAATGATGTTCACTCAAGTTAAGCCAGGGTAATTGAATCTTAATAGTCAGCTTCTAGCCTACAAAACAAAAATGCAGAATGCAACTAGATTTGCTGATCACCACCCCAACAAGTCTTACCGCATGACATGTGAGAAAGATCTGCAGCTTATCTCATTTGAATTGATTTTTTTAAGGAAACCACACTGCTCTGCATGTTGTTGTCTTTGCATTTATGAGAAATTCGAACATATGGCCATAAAAACAGCAAGAAGCACGTGTCTGCATGTTGGCTAAATGACTAAGGCTCAGGATTTGGTTTTCCATAACAGATGACAAATTAAATTAAACTGAAATGAGCCCTATTTTAGGGCAAAATAGTAATAATAATTTTAAAAATAATGTTAATCTGTTTGCACTCATATTAACAAGAATGGAATCACTTTTAATGGATTTTGGAAGAAATTACATTTATGTGATTCTTTGCATAAGAAATCTAAAGACTACATGGCAAAGAGAACAAGATGTGAAAACAAAAAATATATAATTTGAATCAAATAATAGTTGCACAGTTTTTGAAAAATCACTTATTTTCCTGTATTCAGATGTCTTCTTGTGTTATGTAATTCAACATCCATTATACTGGATAATATTTGACACAAATTAATACCTAATTAAACATTTGTTCAAAAATATGCTGAAATATACATAAGATTTTATATGAGACCATTTTCTTTTATGTCACACAGGTACTCACTTTATCAAGCTTGTATTCCAGAAGTTCTTCATTCCTCCCTTTTGCCAAAGTCTTCATTTTTCTTCCTCTTGAGCTTCTCCTATCATTGCATCATCTTTCTTCACTTGGTGCTGTACTCTTTCCCCTCATTAAATCATCCGTGCGCCAAGTTTTGGACTTTAATCAAAGGTAGAAAACAAGTTAAGCTTAGGCTTCAGAGAAACATCCGACTCATCCTGCCTGACAAAAAGACAAAAGCAGACAGCTTAAACTTTGCAGCAGTTCTCCTGCGGGCAGATGAGGACAGCTGGTCAATTTCAGTGGGATTTCTCCTTAGGCCGCTCTGGATTAGAGAAGATCAAGCCATCCAGACAGGTCCTGCCATGTCCAGCAGATTCCTTGGGCTAATTTCAGACTGTTACTGCATTCCCAGAACAAAAAAAATACTCCGAATAGTTTATTAATTATTATTATTATTATTATTATTATTATTATTATGATAAAGAAACACAGACTTACTGCCTTTTCTTTTAAACCAGATTTGATTTAACACTTTTACTCCAGTTTGTGCTCTGAGGTAATTCCTGGAATGTAAACAATCCACAGATTTAAATCATGCCAATGAAGTTTGTATATCCCACACACTTCTACAACAGATGTAGGATGTCATCACTTTCACTCTGCTGTGACCAACCAAAAAGACTGAGTGTGAGTCCCTATCCTGAGGTACATTTGAGAAATACCATCCCTGAACTGCAGCTGTTTGGGAATTTCTTTGTTTTGGAGTCTGTCCCATCTATTCCGAGCACACTGGTCATGTCTAATGGGATTTGACTTTCTGCTAGTTAGTCTTAACAACTTAATTAGATTCCTTGGATTAAAGCAGCTTACTGTTAACATTTTATACTCGTAAATGAATTAAAGATGTCCACCAATACAAATAATCTTGAAGACTGAAAAAAAGTTTATATGGTAGAAGCTACTTATTTCCAGATTTTTATAAGGTGGTCAAAAAGAAGACTGTATTACTGTAAGCTACAACGACCTCTAGGTGACCCTGTAGAGATTGCTCTTTTTCTTCTCCTTCATAATTTGAAATATGAAGGAGAAGAAAGCTATAATCTTTTATTTCACAGAAACATTATGAAGGGTTATATTTGTTTGTCCACAGCTACTCGTGCACATGTTTATCTTCATTCTTATGACCAATCAGGGGGTAAAGCAGCTCATCTACTAATGGGAAGGTTGGTGGTTCAATCCCTCGCTGCTCCAGACTGCATACCAAATATGTTTGGGAAACATACCGAACCCCGAGTTGCTTCTAATGCAGTCATTTAAGTGTCAATGTGTGTGAATGTGAGACAGAAAGCACTTAGGCATAGAAAATGGGTGAATGAGTCATGCTGTATAAAGTGTTCTTCTACTCAAGTAGAGTAGAAGAACCAGTCCATTTACCATGTAAAATGTGTGATTTTAATATGTCGATGTCTGTCTCAGTTTTTTTTGTACACAGGTCTCTTGTGAAAAAGAGATTTCAATCTCAGTGAGACTTTGTGTTTAAATAAATACTTCAATAATAATAATAACAACTGCATGGATAAATAGTTAAAAAACGTCCTCAAAATTCAGAATTGTATTGCTGGATATTAGTCTAAACCTGCTACTTTGTAGCTTAGCATAAGGCCTTTTTAAACTGTTTAAGAGCAGTCCACTGCAACAGAGGGGTCGGAGCGTCAATCTGCATACTCATAAATCGGCAGTAAAAGTTGTAAAAGCTATTTTATTAAACAAGGGTATTATTTAGGAAAAGTAAAAATCCAGATGTGCAGCTGAGGTGCTTTTTGAGGTTTGCATCAATGTTAGCAGTGGAACTTGAATAATTTGTAGAAGGAGAAAACTTAGTTCATCCAGCTAAGACATATTTAGCTTTTAACTGCTATTAAAAGATGAAGAGAGCAACAGGTAATCCCCTCTATAAAGCTGTTACAAGTGGGATGAGCTAAGCATAGGAGATGAGCACACAGTGCCTCAGTGAAGACTCAACGAAGACTCCTCCTCTTAGTTTTATGTCATGATGACAACATGTGGGATGGAAATGGGTAAAGTATCTCTGTTCACAGGCCTGGGAGGAAACGGCTCCTCTGCAAACACAGCAGGAGGGCTGAAATCAGAAGTCATTTAGCACGAGTCACAGATAAATGCTGACAGGTTCACGCTACTTATGGTAAGTGTATGTATTTTCTGTTCATGTCTATGAGTGTCTCATAGTTTAACAGTCATGGTATTATTATTTATTACATAATTATGAATGACAGTCAGTGCAGCAGATGCGCCTCTAAATTTTTATTTCTTTACTTCTGTTTTATGAACTGTGGCTTCACAGTTATGTACTGATATAAAATACTTGAGAAGTCTATACTCAGCGAATAAAAAAATGTACAGTTCAGCCATAACAGGTCATGGCTGTACCATCAAAACATCTGTCAGTGATGTTCTTTATAGATAGATCTTTAAATCATATATTTGCAGTTTTGATTTCAGCGTAAAAAACTGTAAACTTAACTTTTTGCTCTGTGAAGTAAAAATTATACAAGTCAAAAAGCAGAAATGATGACTTTCAATACCTATGTTGGCTTCAGATTGAAGCAAGCAGGTTCACATGTGACCAAGATTACTCTGAGGTGGGTTGTTCCTCATTTAGCCGTGTTGTGTGTTCAGCAGGGCATTTAGATTCTTATCCAGTTAACAGTGAGGCAGCGCTGAGCTCGGACTCATGTCACACTTAATCTGTCACCAAGTGAACCTTTGATCTTCCTGAAGCCTGATATATAGCATGTTATGATGAAACAACAGCTTTATGCTTAGAATAAGAGGACAGATTTTAAAACAATAGCTTGCTTTCCAGGAAGCCAAAAAACATGCATCTGACCGGTAGTTTCTGCCTGACCAGTTTCTGTTTTTGATATTGTTTTAGATGTAGACAAAGGCATTTGGGCCCATTTCACCTGTTCTTCTGGAAGATGGCCACTGCAGCGGAGGACCACCACCTGGGATCAGGCCCTAACGATAGCGAAGTGTCTCCATCCGGGAGAGAGTCAGACTCAGATAGCATTCTTTCGGATGACTCGGTGCTTCCAGACTACACGCCAGAGATAAGAAATGGGAGTTCAGCATCAACACTGTATCAAGCGTGCGCCCGTAATGAACCGGTCTTTCTGCAGACAGTGCTTGAGAGGGGGGTCACAAAAGAAGAGGTGATGGAGCTGGACATCAATGGCTGGGTGAGAGTCTCATCCATAATGAACTCATGATCTCTATGACTTGCAGTGAGCAACATATTGCAACATCGCTGATCTTAACTGTTGACTTCAAACCAACAGAATGGTTTAATGGTGGCGTGCTGTAAAGGTTTCCAAGAGATCGTACATGGACTTCATACCTGTCCATATATTGACATAAATCACCAGGACAATGAAGGCAACACAGCGCTGATGATTGCATCCCAAGCAGGTATGTTTTACCAACTTATTACAACTGGGGTGTTCAAGAAAAAGTTAATTTGATGCAAGTGACATGTTTGCTATAAAATCTGTTTCAGTAAAGGTGGGGATCGGTTCCCCACTCACTCTGACTGCATGGACAAACAGTTCAGGAAAGATATAACTAAATGCATCCCTTAAATGCTGGTTAAAGCTTTATCAAGCAAAAAAGAAGCCATGTAAATGGACTAAAGCTCATTCAAAATGAACTGAGACAAAGTAGAAAATGGTCAGACATATCAAAAAATTTGACATTCTTTTTGGAAAACATGGACAACAGCTGTGTCCTTCCAACTGACCATCCAACATCTAAATCTTTCATCAGCTGAAAACATCTGGAACAACATGAAATTAAAAATATGTCAAAGGAGATCCAGGACTGTTGAGCAGCTAGAATCCTGTATCAGACAAGAACAGGAAAACAGTCTTCTCCCAAAAGTCCAGCAAGTGGTCTCCCCAGTTTCCAGATGTTTACGGACTGTTGTTCAAAGAAGCGGGGATGCTAGACAGTGGCAAACTGTACCAACTGAGAGTTATTGGTGCCAGTAATCTCAAAGTGAGCTAATATTTTTGTGTGTATGTTTTTGTTTGAACCTTTGATATGGTTTGTGTGTTCTATTGTGAACAAAATCGGGGTTTATTAGGTTTGTAATTATTCCATTTTGTTTTTATATTTTACACAGATTCCTGAGAACTTTTTTGGGATTGGGATTGCAAATAGCTTGAGCTTGATTTAATCTGAGATTTAACCAGTTGCAAATATGCACTCAACTCTTGTTTTCTGACGCACTGTTGTATAAATTCTGTGTTTTTACAGGTCACATCATGACAGTGACGTATCTCATGAACTATTATCCTGGAATAGACACAGAAATAAGGGATTGTAGAGGTTTCACAGCTCTCATCAAAGCTGCAATGACTGGCCGCACTGACGTTGTGGCAGCCCTTGTTATGGCTGGTATGTAAGAGTATAGTGCAAAAACACACTTTATTTCACTGGATCATTACCTATACATTTCAGCTACTGGTATAAAAACAAAGGTATGGTATATTCTCTGTTTCTTAATGCTTTGGGAAATAGCAAATATGAATAAATATCCATCATTAATTGAGATTAGACTCTTAAAAAAACAACAACAGATTAGTCACTTACACATATGAGCTACTCAGCTAGCTCTTTTTGCTACAATTCAAACTATACTGACGTTCCATTAAACTAACTTTTTACAGTGTTGAACATACAAAAGCTACCCCCAACTGATATCACTGGATCGTTTCTGAAACTCTAACATCAGCTCTTTAACTCTGTCTTTCACTGCTCTAAATATAGACTAAGAGCACTGCTAGTGAGAACGGCTGACCGCATGGTTTATCTGACCATATTTGAACCCGGCTAACTCTGCGCATATGTCAACGTGTCGGTAACGTGAGACTGGTTTAAAGGATCACTCTGAGGACATTATCACATCTTAACAGATACTGACTCGGTAATCTTTACCTTACTAGACTTGCGGGCTGGTCACAGATTAGCCGTTTCCTTATTTTTGGACTGCACGTTTCCTCAAATCTCTGCCAGGAGTAACACTTAGTCCAACATTAATATCTTACAATAAACTGCCCTCATAATGAAATCCATAAAGATGGATTTCTGAAGCAGACTGTGGGAAAGTCAGCTGAACTTTACAAACCCCTGCCAGCTTTATTCTACCAAAAATTTAAGTTAGTAACACAAATAAAACATTAGTAAACAGGCATTGGCACACAAGTCATTTTCACATTTCACAGTATGACAACCACAGTTGTAGATAATTTTAACTGTGCAAAACAGCTCAGGGCTGTGCTGTTACTTAGTTATCTACAAACTGTGAGACAGCAACACATTTATTGCAAGCCACCATGCGCCTCATGAACCTCGAGAACTCAGGTTTGGCATCAAGTCTGACGTGTGTAGGCTGTATGCGATAAAATTTACTAAAAAGTATCAATACATTATACCGTGGACGCAAGTCAAACACTTTGATGTTTAACATTTTTTGTAGGGCAGCCCAAAACAGCACTTTAACAAGTTATTAATATGAACTTATTATTAATGAGTTATTATTAATCAGTTCTTGTGTTTGTTTTTTCCTCCTGGTATTTCTTTTCAGGGGCTGACATACATGCAGTAGATTCCACCAGAGGAAGATGTGCTCGGGACTGGGCCTTTAAGACAAGTCGCTACGAGACCTTGCACCGTCTCCGTCGCCTCAATATGCGTCCAAGAGCTGAGCAGTTCTGTGAGGGTTATGTCCCTGAGTGGCCTGAGCTCAAGGAGAGAGTAGCCAAGGCTGTATCTCAGAAAACTCCCAGGGAAAAAATTGCCCAGCAGATCAAAGACACCTTTGGATTCAGATTACCTCGTGAACCCGAGGACAACGGGGTGTTGGACCACATGGTGCGCATGACCACCAGTGTCTACAGTCCTCTAATTTCAACTGGATGTCGCCCACTCTGCCCCACGAGCCCTCCAGAGATTGGCAAGAAGCGTCTGGCCGTGCAAGAGCTGGTCAGCAAACATACAAAAAAGGACCTTGAGGAAAGCTCAGTGTGCCACAGTAATGGCTCAGTGTCGCACATTATCCACACAATCCACTCTGCAGAGTCGATTGCTACGACATGCTGTGCCGACACCGAGCGGCGAGGCAGTATGCTCTCCGCCAAAGCTGCCACAACTTTTATTTCCCGGAGTATGGGGAGGCGGAACAGCGTGTTCCCCTCTGGCTGCATCCCAAAGATCAATGTGGACAGGCCAACAGAAGCAACGCCAAAGAAAGAAAAGAAGAAGAAGAGGGAAAAGGGCTATCTGGAACCACCCAAGTGGAAGTACAAGGAGATCAAGGATGAGAAAAAAAAGGACAAGAAGAAGGCTGAAAAAGAAAAGGAAGAAAAGGATAAAAAGAAGAAAGAAAAGGACAGCAAGAAGGCCAAAAAATAAGGTTTAATAAAAGAAAGGGCTGTACAAAATATCCTTTGTGAGAAAAGTGAGTGTCTTTTCAACTCAGGGCTTAAAATGTTCAAACCAAAGAGCATTCAAGTGAATACTAAACTTAAATCTGAAAGGGAGTGACAGAGGAAGAGAACTGTAAAGACTCTTCAGGGAAGGTTTGAAGCATCTACGCTAAAAGCAGTACCTATATTTGGAGTTAATGTGAAAAATAAGTCTATATTCTATTAGGGATTAAAAGACTTTAAAGAGCTTCTTTTAAAAAAAAAAAAGAATATGGCTGCTGCACAAAATCCATATTTACTGGCTCATTCTTACCGGTGCTAAACCATCCATAATGTCTACCTCATTATTCAAATAAATCAGACCTGCATCCATTTATAACATGAGATGTAAACCTAGAAGCATATATGCTACAGCTAATTTGTATTATTAAGTAGTATGTATAATATTTATACATAAGAAGAGTTTATGGATGAAAACATGAACTGTAAATACTGTATAGTGTTTAGACAACAAGCATCAAAACTCAGGATCTGTTTAATCCTCTAGGTTTATTGCCACTTTGTGATATTGCCAATAATGTTCATGTAATCTTTGAATACCGTGCACACAGTCGTGAAAAAGAAAGTTTGCACATGACTCCGTACAGTTATGTAAAAAATCAAGTACACCCTTACTGAAGGGTAGCCGATCAAATGCACTTGATTAACTGATCATCAGCATGTGTGAGTTTCTGTACAGATGCGGAAGTTTTGGCAGTTTGCTGATCTGGAGCATTCAGGTGTCTGTAAACACAATGCCACAGTCTTCTCAGGAGAGGATGTCCCAGGAGATTCAGCCCTAGGTCAGAGCGTGCAATCCTCAAAATAAGCTGCAAAAAAACCCCTCCAAGAGCTACATCTGAGACTCTACAGGCCTCAGCAAGCATCTTAAATGTTAAAATTAATTAGAGAACAATTAGAAAAGTGAGGCTTGTTTGCTTATCTTTGCAAAAGTTGCATTTGAACAGACCACAAGACTTTTGGAACATAGATCCTTTGGACAAATTAGAGCAAAGAGATGTCTGGTGGCGCCACATTTGGCGAAAAACAAACACAGCATATCTGCACAAACACCTCATACCAACTGTCTAGCACGGTGGTGAGGCCATCTGCGAAAGCTTGGCTGAAACTGGGTCATGCATCAGTACAACAATCTCAAACTCAGCAGCAAATCTGCAAACGCATGTCTGAAAAAGAAAAAGAATCAACGTGTTGCAATAACCCAGTCAAAGGTCGGACCTTATAACCTGACTTAAATGTTGTGGGAGAACCATAAATTAATACCTGCAAACCTCAATAAAATGAGGCATTGCTTGAAAGAAGAGTGGACTGTTAAGGTGTGAAATACTGATAAAGTCCTAATGCAAAAGACTGCAAAAGACTGGGTCAAATCATTGCTGCTAAAGGTGGCTCTTTATGCAGGACTTCATAGAGTCCGGTGAAAACTTCCTTTTTCACATGACTGTAGATGGATTTCAGCTGTTTGAAATTATAAAAATAAATGAATAAATAAAGGACAGTGAAGATTTATTAGTAGATTTGTTGGGTCTTAAAAGCACAGTGGTTAGTAATTTTATATCAACCCATTTGTAAATATAGCAATTTATAAATATTGTACCAGAGTATTGAAGGTACGGGATGTAACTGCGCAGTCTGTCTCCATTAAACATCTATCTATAGTTAATCTATAGATAGATGTTACCTCCTCGCTGTCTGCGTGTGTCACTGCCTGCTGCTGGTGGAGCCTCTACACTACTTGCGCTGTCTCACTGTCTACATGACGGCTCACCAGATCCTTGGTTAACAATGTGTTAATGCGATGAACCTGGAATGCATTGATTATGGCTGACCTACGGATGTCACTCGCTGTCCTGGTTGTTCACACTGTCCTATACACAGCCTGCCAGGGTGAGTAACTTACTGTTTGTTTTGTCTGAGGACTGTCGCTAGCGCTGTGGAGCCGACTCTCCGCGAAGTTAGCTGCTAGCTAGCGCTAAACTAACCATCATTAACCAGAAAAAACAGGTCAAACCTCCTGCTGTCGATACGGGGAGCCTTTCACTGCATGTTTATAAATCATGTTATGTTATCTGTCTATCTATGTTATCTCGTCCACGTCGAGGTTTGTTAGGTGAGTCTGATACGGCAGGTAAAACAGGAGCTCAGGTAGCAGTCTGTTTATACTGAGAGCTACCTTAAACACCAGATCCTGTATGCGTCCTTTAAAACCATCCAGGTATCAGGCACCTTTGAGTCTTAAAAATGGCTTAAAATGTTGATGTAGAATCGATTTAAGGAAATTATTCGTGGGTAGAAGTGATGCGTTGATGAAACTCTGCTAATCTTCTAGCTACAAAGGTAGTAATGTGTGCATTATAGCCTCTTGGAGTAATGCTGGACAGTAGGGATTAAATCATGATCATGGGAGCGATTTTGCAATTACTTTATATGGCGCTATTGATGATGTGTATCATAATATGATATAGCCCAACTGGCATTTAATTGTCCTTAGATGAGATGGTCACATGGGGCATGTCTGCTTTGGTTTTATTTAGTGCATTCATCTGAAAATGCTGCTTCACGATGAAGTCTGATGTTCATAATATATTTTTATCTTTCTACATATTTCCCTCACATATTGTGTTTCTGCAAAAGTTTATTTTTAATTTATTAGTTTTTAGTATATTGAAATGCTCTAGACAGCAAACTAATGCTTATTAAATTGATGTTATTACATTAGAAAATAGTTCCAAAAACTTGGCGGACATTTTTTCTTGTTTTTTCTTTGACTTGTTGAAAGCTTTCAGTGTGGTTGAAAACAGGAAAATTAAAGTGAACAAAGTCGGTCGCTCAGCCTGCCAAATTCCTGTGCTGATATGAAGGCTTGTGTCACTGAAAAAAGCAAAGTAGCATGCTTTCATTGTAAATTACTTTACCCACTTAAAAAGTTTTATAGGTAGCCATCTTTGCTTTTGCATTTCTATTTTATTTAATTTTTTTGTCAGACACGGTAGCTCTGTGCCGCTTGACATCTTTGGGGTTTCAAACACAACAATGTATATTAAAATTGTGACATTTCTAGCTTTGGAAAACCTGAAATGTCAGTCTTGTTTCATGTTTAGTCAGCGTTTATCTTCCTTTTTTCTTCTGTGGTTCTTCTATTTCTTGCAACCAGTATGTGTGGGCATCGTGTGAGTCAGCACTACAAAATACATTGTAGCCCATTATATTTCCCCCTTTATCTCCTGGATGTGTGGCTTTCTTGTTGTTGTTGTTTTTTAACAATCCCATCCGGCACACAGGCTGTTGAAAGGTCATTTTCCCACTGAGAATTCCCTGGCAGCTCTTTGAGAATAACTGGAATGCCACATCCCATTCTTGCCTAAATAGCATTACTCAGTTTCAGAGGAACCCAGTCTCTTGGTTGCCTAATTATACTAAGTGAGTTATTAAAAAAAAGAAAAAACACTCTCCTGCACCTAATGCAATGACTGCACTTTTAACACTTCCTCTACTTCATATTTTTAGCACTTTGCATTGAGATATTTAGTTATGCGGTATATTTTGGTTCGCCATCCTTGGCAGGAAGTAGCCTTAAACAGATCCCCCCACAAACCAGTAAGAAGCCAAAAAGGGAAATGGCTGCATGTTAAAGAACGAAGCTGATCGTTTAAAAATATTTAGGCTTTATTTATGGCTTTATAAGTTGTAGTAGATAGTAAAGCTGTATGCCAAATTACCAATACCAATACCAGTTCTTCACAGGTGTACTACATGTACCAAATCATCAAAACACTTCATCACTTTAAGCTCACAGGAAATATAACCACACAGTAACATGTGCTGTCAATCAAACTGCAGCTTTAAAAAGGTGAAAAACAGACCTTTTTTGAAGGATTTAAAGTAGTATGTATGTTTCTGAGATTTTTCTGAAGCTGCCTCACCACCCTCGCAAAGCACATTTCCATCATGCAATGTATTGTAGGAGAAGAGTGTGCTTGGAAAATAAACCTTATTTACGGGGCACAGTACCTCCTTTGAGGTGTTTTAATGTCTCCTGACATACAAAAACCAGCCTACAATCCTCACATAGTTGTGTGAGGTTTTGGGACACAGCGGTAAGTCTTCAGGCTGTTGCTGCCCCCTGCTGTGTATTATAGGAGCTGTAAAATTCTCTGTAACTCTTCAGTACTTAAACAGTTTTGTGCCAGCGGATCACAGTTCGCTTGACTTCATGCAAGCTAATGGTCTTGCAAATGTTTTGCTATGTCTCTGCAGCTCTGTGGTGTAACTGCACCACTCCTCTGTGTAAGAAGTCTGACTTCCAGTGTGAGACCGATGGGGCCTGCAGGGCTTCCACCATCTTCAGCAATGGAAAACAGCAGCACAGCCGCGGCTGTATCCCACAGGAAGATCTCGTGCCCCCTGGAAAACCGATCTACTGCCTCGGTGTAGAAGGCTACCTATACACGCAGTGCTGCTACACCGACTACTGCAACAGCATTGACCTCAAAGTACCCACTGGTGAGATTCACATTTAGTTACCTGTACTGTTTATATCACCAATGTCCGTGAAAGTCTGCTGTGCTAAATTAAAATTACATAGTGTTAAATGTCCTGCCTGTACAGTGATCCCTCCAAAGAAATCCACATAATATACCACATTGGGAATCACCAGTAAAATTTAAATCAAAGCTGTGGGAAGTAGGGGGACAGGTTCTAGTCAGCTGTTTGCATATAGCCTTATTGTATTTCTTGACTGTCTTAAAAGACTTTGTAGTTGCAATGAATGCAACTCATTTGCTCACATGCGTCTCTACAGAGGTTTAATTATTCTGGTGTCTTGGAGTTAAAATATAGTGTGTATATTTTTCCCAGCTGTGCGGATGAGTTCACTGAAGTTTTGGCTGTTTACAAAACAAAACAGAATAATTTGGATATTTTAAAGAAAATGAGCCTTTACAGGATTAATTTGCAATTAATCTAATTCAATATTTTTGTGATGCTTTTTCTTCCATTCCATTGTGACTCCATCAGAAATTGGGGGAGGCTACGGCCCGGGTGGGACATGGAGGCTCGTGGAACTGGTTGCTGTGATCGCAGGGCCGCTGTTCCTGCTGTGTCTACTGCTGTTGGTGGGTGCGTTCATATATCATTATCACCGGAGGGGCTACAACCACAGGCAAAGGCTGGAGGTGGAGGATCCGTCCTGTGACCATCTCTACCTGGCCAAAGACAGATCCCTGGAGGACCTCCTTTGCAATCTATCCACGTCTGGTTCAGGCTCTGGTCAGTACACAGTTTGGTGGTGGAACTGCAGCCTGACAGTCATGTTGTGGATCTTCATCAGCTGGTATCTAGTAATCTTTTTCTATTGTCTTTTTTTTTTCTGGGCAGGTCTCCCTCTTTTTGTCCAGCGGACTGTAGCCAGAACAATCGTCCTGCAGGAGATCATTGGTAAGGGGCGTTTCGGGGAGGTGTGGCGAGGACGCTGGAGGGGTGGCGACGTGGCTGTGAAGATTTTCTCATCCAGGGAAGAGCGTTCCTGGTTCCGTGAGGCTGAAATCTACCAGACCATCATGCTTCGCCATGAAAACATCCTGGGCTTTATAGCTGCTGACAACAAAGGTGCAACCCAGTTATATGCAATATTTAATTTATTTAGTCAAAGAAAGCACAGTTCATCTTTTCAGCAGTTTACAAGACCTTATTATGCATTTTTGTTTCACTGTGCTGTATAATAACTAGTTATCCTAAAGTAAAATGATAATTTCTCGAGTATCTTCATTTGTATGTCTCTCCCTTAGACAACGGGACGTGGACTCAGCTGTGGTTGGTGTCAGATTACCACGAGTACGGCTCTCTGTTTGACTACCTAAACCGCTACTCCGTCACTACCGAGGAAACGATCAAACTGGCACTATCAGCTGCGAACGGCCTCGCACATCTGCACATGGAGATTCTTGGAACGCAAGGTAGTGTTTGTTATTCTATTGTGTAATCATGTTGATTCTATTTATGTGTCCTAGATTACACTTTCAATAAATATGCAGTTTTTTTCATATGTTTCAGGTACTACATGTAAACTTCTGCCTTGAGTAAATAGCCTTCCTTGTTCTTCTGTATTGTGGCTGTGTTTGGAGTCTTTGTCATCAGATAATCAAGACACCTCCCTGATAGTATTGTTTTAGATAAAGAGTCTCTTTCCTGTACAGCCACAGTCACAGTAATGACGCAGTAACACAGAGGCAGGTCAAGTCTACTTTCTCATTTATACTCTCATTTATACAGCACGGTGGCACGGTGGTTAGCACTGTTGCTGCACAGCAAGAAGGTCCTGAGTTCAATTCCAACATCAGGCCGGTGTCTTTCTGTGTGGAGTTTGCATGTTCTCCCCGTGTTTGCGTGGGTTCTCTCTGGGTACTCCGGCTTCCTCCCACCGTCCAAAGACATGCAGCTTGTGGGGATAGGTTAATTGATTAATCCAAATTGCCATTAGGTGTGAATGTGCGAGTGAATATGAGTGCGAATGGTTGTCTGTCCCTGTGTGTTGGCCCTGCGACAGACTGGCGACCTGTCCAGGGTGTACCCCGCCTCTCGCCCTATGACAGCTGGGATAGGCTCCAGCGCCCCCCGCGACCCTGAAAAGGATAAGCGGAAGCGAATGGATGGATGGATGGATGGATGTTCAGATGGGCTGGTCTGAGTATTTCAGAAACTGCTGACCTGCTGGGGATTTCCCACACAAACATCTCTAGAGTTTACAGAGAATGGTGTGTAAAAAGAGAAACAATCCAGTGAGCAAGACATTTGGAAGAAAATGTCTGATTGATGCTAGAGGACCGAGGAGAATGGCCAGACTGTATTACATGTATTACAGCCAATGTGTGCAACTTTCAATGCACAACGCGTCAAACATTAAAGCAGATGAACTACAGCAGTAAAAGACCACACAGGGTGCCACTCCCATCAAATAAGAACAGGAAACTGAGGCCACATTACACACTGGCTCAACAAAATTGCACAATAGAAAAACGGGAGATTAATTTCATGAATGTGCAGCAATGTGTGATCATGTGATCTGTCATATCGGTATGGACAAACATTTCTGAGGAGTGTTTTACTGCACCTTGTTGAATCTGTCACACAAAGAATTAAGGAAGTTCTGAAAGCAAAAGGGCCAACCCAGGACTAGGAAGGTGTACCTAATAATTTGTCTAGTAAATGTATTCATGTAGAAACTACTGGCAGTTCAAAACATCAATTTACTGACTTGTGTTTAAACTGACATGCTATAATTCAGTTTCATAATCCAGTGAATTTAAGCATTGCTTGTGTGCACCTCCCTTACACTCTGTGCGTTTCTGCGTTTTTAAAAAGTGCTTTGATCAACACCTTTTATCACTTCCACAGTAGTTTCAACTTTGCCTCCCCCACCCACAGACAGGAAAAAGGCATCAGGCGTTGACAGCTGAACTTTTCCGTTTTTTGCAAGACTCTGACGTAACTGGCTTGAGTCAACAGACTGTGTCACAACCTGATATTTAAATGTTACTCACAGCGATTGTGCACTGACAAAGGCGACTGTGATATTTTGTAATGTTTTGCATATTTTGGTTAATCAAAGAACAATATTTTTTTTTTGTTGAATGGGCGTGTAAGCCGTGTTAAGTTACAAAACGGCTGCTTTTCAGTGATTTATGTTCCATTTTTTTTAAGGCTTGGTCTCACCTATACTTATCTTTGAACATTTTTCTCTGTTGAGTCTGCTTGATCATAAATTGTTGCAAAAATGGAGGAGTAATTCTATTTCTCGTAATCAAACTGTAGTAAATAAAAGTTTAAAAAATGGTACTTGCATGAACACGCTCTATTTTCATGTTGACATAACAATTAGGTGTAGAAGAAAGTATTAACAAGTGACCGTTTTCCTTCATGTCATGATAGGAAAGCCAGGCATCGCCCATAGAGACTTGAAGTCCAAGAACATCCTGGTGAAGAAGAACTGCACCTGTGCCATTGCCGACCTGGGCTTGGCTGTCCGTCACGACTCTGCCACGGATACGATCGACATCGCGCCCAATCAGAGAGTGGGAACTAACAGGTCTTTCTCACCTGCTGACTTAACGCTGACCATCGTTTCTCACAGATATCTTCTGACATCTTTCCCAGAATATCCCTTTATCCTTTACACCAGCACAAACCAGGACTGTGTTTATGTTCCCCAGGTACATGGCCCCAGAGGTTCTCGATGAGACCATAAACACGAGACACTTCGAATCATTCAAATGTGCTGACATCTACGCTTTAGGCCTGGTCTACTGGGAAATTGCACGCCGCTGTAACAGTGGAGGTTGGACTCTCTTTGTTTTCTCTTCGGATACTTGAACTGCCTTGTTTGTTGTTGTTTTTTTTTTCCTCTCATTGGATATGCCAGAGACGGCACTGATCTGACCTCACGCTATTCTGTGTTATCAGGTATCCATCAAGAATACCAGCTGCCCTACTATGATCTGGTACCGTCTGACCCGTCCATAGAGGAGATGAGAAAAGTGGTGTGTGACCAAAAGCTTCGACCCAATATTCCAAATTGGTGGCAGAATTACGAGGTATGAAAATTAAGTTAAAATCGAACTAAAATCTGCACTTATATCAGAAAGATCTTACTTTTGCAGTTTGGGCCTTTATTTATATTTCTAATTATAGCATTGCATTCATCATCTTAAACTAACAGTGTAACTTCCTCTTAGGTTCTTTGCTTGTGGTGTTTCTGAACTACACTCTTGGCTTTGTTACAGCTAGGACAACACATAATAGAGTTCATTCATTTCCAAGATTCACTAGTTTGTGAGTCTTTTAGTAATTTCTGTGCAGCTCCATGTGTAGCGTGATAAAGCATAGTTTCCCCCACCAGAGAGCAATGATTACTTTAGTTTGTTAGACTGAGGCCACACCTCTTTATCTTTAAAAACACATATTTGTGAAAGAGGTAGGAGAGCTCACTAAATTCCAGTGTGGTACTGTAACAGGATGCTAACAGTCAATTCATGAAATCAGCTGTAAGTGGTATCATAGCAAAGTGGATGCATTTAGGAACTACAGCAGCTCAGCCGCAGAGTGGCAGACCATGTAAAGTTACAGAGCAGGGTCACCAAGAGCTCTTCAGCAGAAAAACTGTGCACTAGGGGCTTCGTGGCATTGGTTTCCATGGCTAAGCAGTACGTGTGGAGGCACTCTGGTATTTTTGTTTGCATACATTGCAAATCTTGATCACAGTTCCCAAAAAATCCACATTTGTTGAGTTTTTTTTTTTTTTTTTTTTTAAAGCCAATCATGGAAACTTTTTAAGTTTAAATTATATTTTTCACAATGATCCTATGTTTTTGTTTCAGTTTGTTATATATATTTCCGTGTTGCCTTTTCCGTAATGTGTACAGATCATTGGTGATCTGCATTCATGCTGAATCTGATAGCCCAAACTACAAAAATAAGACCCAGAATGAAATAAACCGGGTTATTATTAAAACTGCTTTTCTACATAAAAGAAAAGTAGCGCTCAAATGCTGTTCATAGAGTGTCTGAACTACTTTGTGTCATCACCACCATTATTTATATTGCAATACAAGCTCTTAAGCCTTACTGGTGTTTTTCTTGTGCTTATCAGGCCTTGCGGATCATGGGTAAAATCATGAGGGAGTGTTGGTATGCTAACGGAGCTGCACGCCTGACGGCCTTGCGCATAAAAAAGACGCTGTCCCAGCTCAGCATTCAGGAGGACATTAAAATCTGAGCATGTGTGAGACAGCAGAGCACTGAGAAAGAGCACTGAAGAGGAACCGGCCCCTCCATCCAGACTGAGAGGAAGGGGTCGGGCTTTCTAAAGAGATGGCACAATGAAAAGTGGCACTTTGTAAAATTTTACCGCACAGACACTTCTGTCAGGTTTGAAACCACTTTATTTCTGACAAACCCTACCTCGCTTTACCCAGCCAAAACATACAGGAACACCTTCCCTGTCTCATCCTTAGCTCCCGCTGCCAAACCTCGCCCTCTTTCCTCACCCTGTACGCTGCACTAACAGTTTCCTGAATTTCTTGTGTATGCAGTGATTAACAGCACATGTACTTACATTTTAAAAATCAGCTGCTGGTGTTTTATTGTTTCAAAGTGTGTTGACAGTAATTATTAGTTAGTAAACAGCATTTGCTTGTTTTGTCTTAGCAGAAGAGCATTAACTCATTTATACTGATTCTGTTATATCAGTAATTGAATACTGTGCGGGAGCTTGTGGGCTATCTGTGTAGGTTAATTCCTGCCATACCTGCAGCATTCAAATTTTATTGATACCAGTGTCATACAGATCAGGACTCCTGGTAACCGTTCAGCCCAGGAGAAATGAGGCCTGCACAGTTTTTACTGTTTCATTCTCTCTGAGTCTGAACACAGTGCAGAAACAAATAGAAAAGGACTGTGGGGGACTCCTTTGGGAGTTTGTTATGAGATTGAAATGATTGCTAATAGGAACAGATAAGCTGTGAGTAATATTTACATTTCCTGATTCCTGACATATTGCATTGCTTAGAAATCCTTTAGCACAAATAATTTACCTGATTTTAGTCTGTTCACATTTAGAAAAGTACATATTTAGGAATTATTAAACATCACTAGGATGGAGGGCAGCAGCTACTGCTGACTTTGATCTTCATTAGCTTCAGACCACTCACGTAAAATACAACAAGATGCATGCAGATCCATGTGTTGTATGTTAGTATCATAGTCTCCTGTTATGAATGCATAACCTCAGATAAGCTTGTATACACAACATTCAGATATTACACTGCCCCTTCAGTGCAGTCCAGAATCCATGTTTAAGCTCATATTTTATACTCTTACAGCATGTCAGAGGTTTTTTTTTCCCCTCAGGGCACTTTCCTCCTGATCAAGTATATTTACTGCACTGCACATACACTAGCCTTTTAAGGTGATACTTCAGTTTAGGTCTGAGTGTGTTTTTAGATGACTTTTTTAGTCTTTTTTTTTTTTTTTTTGTAAAGACAAATATTTACCAAATTACTTTGTGACCTGTGAAGTAACATCATTGTAGTTGTCAGGTGACCTGCTTATAGTACTTTATTACTGCCAAGCAGTATAAGTTAAATTCCTATTTCTCTCTGTGCCCCCCTACCCCCACCATGCTATACCTCTTTAATGTGCATATTTTGCCTTATGTATATCACTTCACTCTTAACATTGTCAGAAATCACAGCATTTTTTATGTAGTCAGGAAAAATGTGCACTTTCTGTCTTGAGCTGTATGCAGATTCTGCAGGTACTGTTTGCATGTATTCGTGTGAAGTCTGACAGACCAATTGTGCACTACTACTGACCTCGCTGCATTAACACCAACCTTTTCTCAGAATCATCTCCGGCCACGGCCTCCATTGTTTAAAATCACGCCACTGAAAACGAGAATGTTTACACAAATCATGCCAGTCAGATGACCTACCTTTCTGACTGAAAATTGTAAAGATAATTGTGCTTTTCTTTAATCTCTGGGAGAAAGAAGTGTTGAAACTAAATACTGCTGAAATGCCTTCGTGTTAGCTCACATTTTTTTCCAACCTGTGTTGTTTTTTAAAAAAGACCGGGGAGCTCTACTGAATGTGAAGCATATTTATACTTTCTTTGTTTGCCTTACAATTTAAAAGTGAATATTGCGTTCAGTGTTTTTAATACTTCGGTGTCTGTATCCCTTTGAAGGAACGCTGGAGTGAGAGTCAAAACAAAACAAATAATAAAAAAAAATATATAGGTATTATATTACATGTTGTAAAACTCTCCGTTTATGTTATTGAAATTATTCTACTGTTACAATTATCATGTAACATTCAACACAAACGTAATAAATGCAGTCATTTTCCTATGTGGTGTCCTATTTCATTCTCTTCACTCTCCCCACTCAAAGAAATTTGATTTGATGACCTCAGGTTATGAGAAGAGGTATGTGTACGAATCAAATCGGCAATATAGCAACAACCTGTAGACGAGCTAGCCCTTTCTTATTTAGACAAGTAAACAGGCTGTTACAGTATTCGAGTCTTTCAGAGACAAAAGCACAGATTATCATCTCGAGTTCACTTGTTGACACGATGGACCCAAGTTTTGAAATGTTCCTCAAGTGAAAAAAGCAAGATAATAAGAACCTTACTATCTGATTTAAATGTCCCTCCAAAGAAAAAGCTTCATCAAAAATAAGCTTATGCATCTGTGAGGAACCTAAATCACCCAGTCGCTGTTTAATCAATGTCAAATATATTCATCAGTAATTAGCCACTGAAAAAAATTAAATAAATACAAACACTCTTAAAGAACCTTTATTGCTCATTGTTTAAATTATAATATCACTGTAGATTAGTACAAAAACTGTGCAGTTACATAGTTGTACACAATCCATTTCACATATCCTAAAACAGAAAGTGTGACATGTTCCTCACTTTATCTTCTTTAGAAAATAGAAAACGCTGGTATGTAGTGATTTTGATAAAGTCAGTCCTCTAAACGCAAAAAAACCATAAAAACTACATAAACCTATAACAGCCGATGTTCTGACACAGTAAATAAATCACATCAACACAACACAGAGAGAACAAAGAAAACAAAAGCAGAATAACTGAAAGTAATGGTCAAATTAACAAAGTAGGACTGATTTTTAACAGAATGAGATTTTGGAGCACTGAAGCCATAAGCAGATCCCTTTACGACTAATAATGACACCAGAACCGGCACCGGGGGGGGGGGGGGGGTCTCTTGAGTGAAGTATAGAATCCATTACACATGCAGTTATAAGACAACACACTAAAATGGCAAAATAACACCTATAAATATCCGGAGACAAGCACTCAAAGAGGATACAGCACAGTTAATGTTTGTCTTCAACAGCAAATTCATTTTAGACTTCACTCTAAGTGCTCTTCCAGGTTTGCCTGTGGCTGTCTGGCTACACAACAGACTGAACTCTGAGGCCTTGGATTCTTTATAGAAACCTCATTCAGGTGTTTTGGGGGAAAACTTATCAGGCCAAATAATGGTTCATTCTTAACTGAAAGGTACTGAGTGGCTGTAGAATATTGTATCCACTGCATGATGCTGATACTCGAGTAGAAAGGGCAGTCTAAGGCTGCACACCTCCACCAAAGCTTTCATCCAGATAATTTTTTTTTAAACAAAATGAGTTTGAAAGGTCAGTGATTTTTATGTTGGCCCCAGTTTTATATATCAAGTACAGGGGAACGGGTCACAAAACCTCCTTGGTGGAGGTAACTCTTCAATAAGTCTTTGCAAATTGGAAGGGTGAAGTGGTTCAAACTGAATATGGTAGTTTGTATGTATGTATTTTACCAGCATTTATATAATCAAGTTAACTGAATGAGGAGTAATATCAATAACATCATACTACTACTTAAACAGAGAACAAGGCTCAGAAAAGGCTCTGAAGTGTTAAGAGAGTGCTGATCAATCCAAGCGGCACAGTTCAAAATCACCCTATTGGCAGGCTTTATGTGTGTAGATTTCAGCTTTAGATCAGAAGAAAAGTGATGCCAGCAAAAGGCAAAACAGGAAAATCAGTTTTCCTGTAAGGTTACAGACTATTTTATTATTGGACACATCTAACTGTCCTATATGTTGCTGGGTATTCCTGAGCAGCTACAGCTCCCCTCCAGAGGATTCTTGTGCTTCTGCATCTTTCTTAGTTTTCCAGTGACTCAAAATTTGGCTCAATTTACAGGAGGTTCTGTATAAGCTGTAGTACCAAAAAAATATTTTTATATGGTTTAAAATTCACAATCTTTTGGTTTCTGTAGACAAATAGAATTATTCATGGGTAAATTACAAAAAAACAAAAAACAAACAAAAATTATTGATAGAACTTCCATTTGCTGTCATAATTCCCCTCTTACAGGCTTGGTTATCTCCTCTCCTATGCTCCGGTGTCACCTTTAAAATGTGCAGCCTTTCATTTTTTGAGTAACTTTTCCAATTTGTCCCTGTAGGCAGAAAAATCAAATAATCACTTCAAGTTTATGTTCAGTGAATCCCCCTTATATTTAAAAAAAAAAAAAATAGGTAGGCTTCAGTACAGAAGTGTACGTACTCTATTCTCTATCTGTAAGCACTAAGGCTTGGAGGATATCCGAAAGGGAGACGATTCCCTTCACCACCTCGTGCTCATCCACTACCACCAGCCTGTGCACCTGCAGGGAACACAAGAACATTGTTAGTGTTACACTTATCTCAGCAAGGTACAATTTTTACCTATGGAACGTGGGGAGAAACTAGTGTAAGACAAACTGTACACAGACAGCAGCTTTGATAGCAGAAGTAACAATTAGTTGTTTTTTGTTTTTTTAATATGATTTCAAATTATGTTTTGAAACAATTATGACAAGAGGTGTGCCCACAAATACCACACAAAAAGGCGCCGGCATGGATTCAAATGCAGGATGTTCTTGCTGTGAGGCAAACGGGGGTGTGCTATTATTTATTATGGTGCTGATTTTTTTAATTTTTTTTTTTTTTTTTTGTAATGTCTCCTCCGTGAATCGCAACCTTGTCGTGGTGGAGGGGTTTGTGTGTCCCAGGGATCCCAGGGGCTATGTTGTCTGGGGGCTTTTGCCCCCTGGTAGGGTCTCCCATGGCAATTGGTCCTGGGTGAGGGACCAGACAAAGAGCGATTCAGAAGACCCCTATGAAAAAAAACACAGAGGGAACAGTTTACCCTGCCCGGGATAGGGTTACCGGGGCCCCGCCCTGGAGCCAGGCCCGGGGAGGGTGCCCGAGGGCGAGCGTCTGGTGGCCGGGCCTTAGTCCATGGGGCCCGGCCGGGCACAGCCCGAAGAGGAGACATGGGCCCATCCTCCCGCAGGCCCACCACCCGCAGGAGGCGCCATAGGGGTCGGGTGCATTGTGTGCCGGGTGGCGGCCAGGAGCGGAGGCCCTGGCGGACTGACCCCCGGCTGCCAAGACTGGCAATAGGGACATGGAATGTCACCTCTCTGGTGGGGAAGGAGCCTGAGTTAGTGCGTGAGGTTGAGAGGTACCGGCTAGATATAGTCGGGCTCACCTCTACGCACGGCTTGGGCTCTGGAACCAGTCTCCTGGAGAGGGGCTGGACTCTGTCTCAGTCTGGAGTTGCCCCTGGTGAGAGGCGGCGGGCTGGGGTGGGTATTGTAATATCCCCTCGGCTTGCTGCCGGTACGTTGGGGTTTTTCCCGGTGGACGAGAGGGTTTGTTCCCTGCGCCTTAGGGTCGGGGAACGGGTCCTGACTGTCATCTGCGCTTATGCGCCGAGTGGCAGTTCGGAGTACCCAGCCTTCTTAGAGTCCCTGGGGGGGGTGCTGGAAGGTGCTCCACCTGGAGACTCTGTTGTCCTGCTGGGAGACTTCAATGCTCACGTGGGTAACGACAGCGAGACCTGGAGGGGCATGATTGGGAGGAACGGCCTCCCTGATCTGAACCCGAGCGGTGCTTTGTTATTGGACTTCTGTGCTAATCACAGTTTGGCCATAACGAACACCTTGTTCGAACATAAGAGTGTCCATAAGTGCACGTGGCACCAGGACGCTCTAGGCCGTAGGTCGATGATCGATTTTGTAATCGTATCACCAGACCTGCGACCATATGTTCTGGACACTCGGGTAAAGAGAGGGGCTGAGCTGTCAACTGATCACCACCTGGTGGTGAGTTGGATCAGGTGGCGGGGGAGGACGCTGGACAGACCTGGTGCACCTAAACGCGTAGTGAGGGTGTGCTGGGAACGACTAGCAGAGGCCCCAGTCCGCGAGATCTTCAACGCACACCTCCGGCAGAGCTTCAACAGCATTCCGAGGGAGGCGGGGGACATTGAGTCCGAATGGACCATGTTCAGCGCCTCCATTGCCGAAGCTGCTGCATTGAGCTGCGGCCGCAAGGTGGTTGGTGCCTGCCGTGGTGGTAATCCCCGAACCAAATGGTGGACACCAGAGGTGAAGGGAGCCACCAGGCTGAAGAAGGAGTCCTATCGGGCTTGGTTAGCCTGTGGGACTCCGGAGGCAGCTGACAGGTATCGACAGGCCAAGCGGAATGCGGCTCGGGCAGTGGCTGAAGCAAAAACTCGGGTGTGGGAGGAGTTCGGAGAGGCCATGGAAAAAGACTTTCGGACTGCCTCGAAGAGGTTCTGGCAAACCGTCAGGCGTCTCAGGAGGGGAAAGCGGTGCTCTACCTGCACTGTGTATAGTGCTGGCGGAGCGCTGCTGACGTCGACTGAGAAAATTGTCAGGCGGTGGAAGGAATACTTCGAGGACCTCCTTAATCCCACTGACGCGTCTTCCAAGGAGGAAGCAGAGTCTGGGGATGAGGGGAATGACCCGCCAATTTCTGGGGGCGAGGTCACTGAGGCAGTTAAACAACTCCTTGGTGGCAGAGCCCCTGGTGTTGATGAGGTCCGCCCCGAGTTCCTGAAGGCTCTGGACGTTGTAGGGCTGTCCTGGCTGACACGCCTCTGCAATGTTGCGTGGAGATCAGGGGCAGTACCCGTGGATTGGCAGACCGGGGTGGTGGTCCCCATCTTTAAGAAGGGGGACCGGAGGGTGTGTTCCAACTACAGGGGGATCACACTCCTCAGCCTCCCCGGGAAAGTCTATGCCAGGGTGCTGGAAAGGAGAGTTCGTCCGCTAGTCGAACCTCTGATGCAGGAGGAACAATGCGGTTTTCGTCCTGGTCGCGGAACACTGGACCAGCTCTTCATCCTCTCGAGGATACTTGAGGGTGCATGGGAGTTTGCCCAACCAGTCTACATGTGTTTTGTGGACTTGGAGAAGGCATTCGACCGTGTCCCTCGGGGTGTCCTGTGGGAGGTGTTGCGGGAGTATGGGGTGTCTGGCCCATTGCTACGGGCCTTTGTCACCGGTTCTGTTCATAATTTTTATGGACAGGATTTCTAGGCGCAGCCAAGTGGCGGAGGGCTTTCGCTTTGGTGGCCTCAGGATCTCATCTCTGATTTTTGCAGATGATGTGGTTCTGTTGGCTTCATCGGGTGAGGGCCTCCAGCTCGCACTGGAGCGGTTCGCAGCCGAGTGTGAAGCAGCGGGAATGAGGATCAGCACCTCCAAATCTGAGGCCATGGTTCTCAGCCGGAAAAGGGTGGAGTGCCCACTCCGGGTCGGGGATGAGGTCCTGCCCCAAGTGGAGGAGTTCAAGTATCTCGGGGTCTTGTTCGCGAGTGATGGGAGAAGGGAGCCGGAGATCGACAGACGGATTGGGGCTGCAGCTGCAGTAATGCAGACGCTGCACCGGTCCGTCGTGGTGAAGAGGGAGCTGAGTGTAAAAGCGAAGCTCTCAATTTACCGGTCGATCTACGTCCCTACCCTCACCTATGGCCACGAGCTGTGGGTAGTGACCGAAAGGACGAGATCGCGGATACAAGCGGCGGAAATGAGCTTCCTCCGAAGGGTGGCTGGCATCTCCCTTAGAGATAGGGTGAGAAGTTCGGCCATCCGGGAGGGGCTCAGAGTAGAGCCGCTGCTTCTCCACATCGAAAGGAGCCAGCTGAGGTGGTTTGGGCATCTGGTAAGGATGCCCCCTGGGCGCCTCCTGGGTGAGGTGTTCCAGGCATGTCCCACCGGGAGGAGGCCCCGGGGCAGACCCAGGACACGCTGGAGAGATTATATCTCTCGGCTGGCCTGGGAACGCCTTGGTGTTCCCCCGGATGAGCTGGAGGAGGTGGCTGGGGAGAGGGAGGTCTGGGCCTCTTTGCTTAGGCTGCTGCCCCCGCGACCCGGCCCCGGATAAAGCGGATGAAGATGGATGGATGGATGGATGGATTTTTTTAATGTATACTTAGTTCTTTAACTGAGTAGTTTGGAATAAATCACAAATTTAACAATACCTATTTTGTCCATCTACATGGCCTTGCTGCAAACCCTCAGTTTATCCTCTTTTTGAAACAATGTAATAATATGCTAATTAGACATGTGGTAATACTGATTATAATCCTAATCCTCATTCATCTCATAGTGGGCCTTGATACAGCCTCTGAATTTCTCCTCTGCCTGAAACAAACAGCTTTAGCATCTTTCCCTTTAAGGCCACCCTCTCTTTAGCCAGCCTTCTCCTGATTTGCTGCACCTCTCAAACAGAATGTTTGAACAGCAGGTGGGTGAGGCTTCTACAGGCAGAGCTGTGTGCTTACAATGACTATCACAGGGATATCACCTCTCACTGAAATCATACAGACCTAACAATGGGGGGGGGGGGGGGGGGGGGGGGGGGGACGACTCTGAAATAGAGCATGAGAGAATACTTTTACCTAAACCGGCCTCAATATTTTAAACTTTTATATTATATAGATGGAAAGAGAACATAAGGAAAGGCATAATAAGTCCCCTTTTAATGAATATTTAATTTTTCCTACAGATGCTGTGACAAAACAACAAAACACTGAAAGTTAAAGCTCAAAATCTGCTACTCAGATTATGCATGATAAGGAGCTTAAATAGTGGATGATTGACACATGCAGTAGATAATGTGAACAAATAATATGTACATCCTCTTCTCACCTCAGCCTCCACCAGTCTGTTGATAATGGCCTCGAGGGTGTCATGCCTGTTGCATGTCAGCACTCCTTCAAAGTACTGTGAGCGGTGCTGCAAGGCTTTGGTCACCGTCACATCCAGGTTGTTGTACGTCTTCTCTGCTGCTAGATTCTGTAAAAAGACATGCTCTTATATGACGCTTCTAATGCATTGTTCATGATTTACTGTCATCATAAGAGTGCATTTATGGTGTCACAGACAGCACAATGTGCCCTGTCAGATGGTGGTGAGACACCTAAACAGCATGCAGTGAGTGCTTATAACTTACTATAACATCAAATTTTGAGTAAATGTCCACCACTCGACCTGCAAGACAGACACAGCACAATGGAGCATAAAATTCAAGATTTCTGAGATGGTTAATGGAAAACCAACAGGGGCATCATTTCAGTCAGTCCTCATACCTTTGTCATCAACAACAGGGAGCGCTGACACTCTCTGCTCAACAAAAATACCCAGAGCTGTGTAGAGCGGTGTGTCTGCACGGACCACTGCTATGTTCTTGAAAGTCCCGATATTCAGTTCTTCTAAAGTTTGCCTCAAGAACGAGGGTTTTGGCATCTCTGCTATCTGAAAACATAACAAGCATTTTAGATAACTGAATAAAAACTGTAAGGGAATGGGTGTTTTAGTTAAGGAAATTAGATATTCCCAGACTACTTAACTGCAGACTCTTCTCTATTCAAAACAAAAATGAAGATGGCAGATGATTTAAAGTACTTAATGCAGCTCCAGTGTGGTGAGGAGCTCCGGGGGACTTACAAAAAGCTTCAAGAACTTGAGAATCCTCTTGTGTGTGAGAATATAGAGCGTGTTCCCCGTCAGTGGGTCAATTACAGGCAATCTGTGAATCTTGTTCTTCAGCAGAGATGACACAGCATCATACAAACTGTAACACAGAAAGTAAGTTAATAAAGTTATTTAGTCTGCTAAATGAGACAGAAAACGACTGAATAAAACATTATGAAGAGACACATTGATGAGCAACTTTATTAGTTACACCTGTTCAGCTGCTCATTAATGCAATTGTCTAGTCAGCCAATCACATGGCAGCAGCTCAATGCATGTAGACTGATTTTACTCTGAACACTGCATGTTTGTTAGCATTTCAGAAACTGGTTATCTAATGGGATTTTCCTGCACAGACATATCTAGGGTTTTTTAATCATTTAAAAAAAAAGAAACAACACTGAAAAGGTGAAAAAATGCCTCGGTGATGCCAGAGGTCAGAGGAGAATGGCCAGACTGCCTCAAGCTGATAGGAAGTTAAGAGTAACTCAAACAAACACTTTCTGCATACCAACCAAGGTATGCAGAAGAAAATCCCTGAACACACAACACACTGAAGCTTAAAGCAGAAAACAGTGAAAACATCTGGAGCATCAAGAGATGAAAAATATAACAAAGATCAGCTAGAATCCAATATCAGACAAGAATGAGACAACATTCCTCTTCTAAAAGTCCAGCAGCTTGTCTCCTCTGTTTCCAAACTGTTGTGAAAATGAGAGGCAATGATGCAACAATGCTGTTATTTAGCCCTTTAAACCGCCAATCATGTGTTTTATTGTGAATCTCAGCCCATCACCACTGGCCCTATTTTTTGTTGTTGTCGTTTTTTTGGGGGGTGAAGGGGGGGGTGGTTACTTTATTTTTTAGTTATTTGATTTGTATGTGAGTGTTGTGTTTATATGATTATTTGTGCAAAATGTGAATACAAAGAAGAAAAGACACTTTTTCCAAAAAAAAAAAAAAAAAGGACGCTACACATAGCTAAATATGGCCGTGTCCCAACATTTGGGATGCATTGTTGACATCAAATTCAAAATTATTGTGGGTGGGTTTGCCATGTTTGGCAAACATGCATTTCATTAGTTTTTATTTAGATTTCAACACAGGATCCCAAGGTTTGGGGCAATCGAGGCTGTATACTCTAGCCTTTCCTAATTTCTCAATAGTATATCTATGCAAAGTGATTCTGGTCAACAAACTAACATCCAAAGGGACTTTTCAGAGTTTAATATTATAGTGCAAATAAGCATTCACAAACTTAAAATAGCACATTCTGTTACTTACCTTGCATTAGGAGATATGCTAACCAGGGGCTTGAAAGAGTCTTGAAGGTACACCTCTATTGGAAATAAGAAAAGACAAATATGAATTTTCCCTTTAAGATGTTACAAGTACATTATGTTACATATTAATAAAGGATTTTCACCTCTCCAGGTTTCAATTTTGTGCTCTTCCAACTCATATATCTGAACCTGAAAATTTACAATAAGGGAATGGAGGGATCAAGTAATGCAGAAACGAAGAAAAAGTGCATGTTTGACCAAAAATAAGGTAAAATATACATAACTAAAACAACCTTGGACGGAGTTTAGGTTTGAGATTTAATCGGTTACATCTATTCAGTGTCTACATCTTACCAATGGAGATTTGTAATAGCGATGAAGAATGTTAATGAAGTCTGTGATGGTTAGCATACCTGCAGAGCAGAAACAGGAGTCCATTATTATTTAAAAAAAAAAGTTTTACTTTTTAGTGCAACAGAGCCAAATGAAAGTTACTCTTACCAACAAAACACTGCTTCTTGCTATCCCATAAAGGCGCAGCTCGCACCCCATTAGAAACAAGAGCAAAAAATGCCTTTTTCACCTGAGGATGAATTGCACAACAGATTAAAGCTATACTAGATCATGAAAAATATATGTATTTAATTTAGGGTCTTTGTTTTACCTGAAGTGATGTATCAAACACAACTAATTTGGAGCTGGTGGGCACAAGGTCATAACAACGATGAGACTTCATAAACCTGGTGTACACATTGTGTTCTGGATCTACAGGAATGAGAATCAGCTGTCACTATTTTCTAAAAATAACTGTTTCCCAGCATGACAGACTGTGTTGCAAGCCCCTTACCTTCAATAACTGGGTCCTTCTTGCTCTCAAGATCATCAATAGTTACTGGAATCTGAAAGATAACGTTTATATCACCAAATGAAGTGATATTTTTTGGTTGCGTTCTATCTATTATTTAACACCAATATTGCTCTGACACTACAACACTTTATTTTATACATTTTAATATTTACATTTTTTGGGGCACAAGAGAGATACATCCATACAAAGCATTTCTAGAAATAACCTGATATTTCTAGAAGTGGTTATTTCTAGAAACATGGTTGTGTTTATGTAAAGTTTTGCAACCTGATATATTGGATAAGATGTGGGAATGTCTGGTTTTGACATGCACGGCAAAGTCAGATCTGAAGTTTATTGTTTGTTTTAAAGAAGTTTATCGTAGCTGATGTCGGAAAAAAAAGTTTAAAGACCGTGAGAAGTACAGCCCAAGGAGTCGTCTGATAAACATGTATTCACTGGAAGTGTCGCTGACAGGTCAGCTGTTTCCAGAGGAGTCATGAAAACCACGAAAATGTGAACCGTTTCATTGTTTATGACTTGACTCTGAGACTTGGGTAACTGTACTTTAACACCGAGCCATAGACTGCACTTAAGCAGCTGGCTAAACATCAAACAGTATAACTTTGCAGTCAAATAAGATCCTCTGTAATTAGCGAGATAATTTAGTGATTTCTAGGTGTCAAAAAAGACTCTGTTACTCTGACAAGTAACGAAACTTTGGAAAATAAATAAATAAATAAATACTATAACAGAAAGGTTAGCGGAGTATTAGCTAGCCTGTCAGTCAGTTGACATTACTGAGCCTGTCGAGGTGACTTTCTATTTACCATAAGGCTCTTAAGCTGCGTCATTATGTCGTGTATTGTTACATTTTTACTGGTAATTGTGACAGGTACCGGGACTGATAATTATATCCGTTTTCCTGACAACTGACTAAGCGCAATAATAAGCGGGTTGGCCCCAACAACCACTCCACCAAGAATTTGCTCGCTAGCTAGCTTGTACCGTTAGCATGCTTCAAAAAGTCGGGTAAGTTCATTTGGTTTAAACGTGAGAAAGCTCGGTGGAAAACCTCTCTGTATATACAAACTACTAACTTACACACTCCATGTTCCATTCGCTGATTCGCTTCTCTGTAGCCGGTGTGTGCAGCTCTCCAAACCTCGAAGGTCTTCCGCTAACTAACTAACAACAATCAGCATGAATGGTTGTGTTGTCTCTGCCGTAATTGCCGTAATATTGCCGCACTCCAGGGATGTCATTTTAGCTCTGAAGCAGGTAGCACTCAGGAGTAAAGAATTTGTGGTTTGTTTTATTATTGTGTAAATAAAAAAGCGTTCAGGAGTCCCGTGGAATATTAATTTTGAGGAAAACTGAAAAATTATTTAGACTATTTAGAGTTACTCTGTTGTCTTGGAATTCTTGCATGCTACATAAAGTTTGGTTGAACAAAAAAAAGTTAACGCTTAAGAAAATCTTCTCTAGTGCTTTTTGGCTCAGACAACTTCTTAATACCCCCCCCCCCAAAAAAAAAATGGTTTTGGTTGATAAGGTATATTCAGGTATATACAGTAATGTGTGGGACTCAGCCACTATTGAGCAGTATGAAGATGGGAAATTGGGAAAATTGGGAAATATTGAAAAAACTGGCTGAGAAAATACTGGGCATGAGTCTTTTCAGTTTCAGTTTCAGAGCAGAATAATTAGAAGCAGCATAACCTCTAACATATAACAATAATACTATATAATAAAAGAAGAAAGTACACTATACACGTCACAATCATCTCTCTCTCTCACACACACACACACACACAATCATATACAGGGTGGGCCATTTATATGGATACACCGTAATAAAATGGAAATGGTTGGTGATATTAAAGTCCTGTTTGTGGCACATTAGAATATGCGAGGGGGCAAACTCCTCAAGATGGGTGGTGACCATGGTGGCCATTATAAAGTCGGCAATCTTGGATACAACTTTTGTTTTTTCAATAGGAAGAGGGCCATGTGACACATCAAACTTATTGGTAATGTCACAAGAAAAACAATGGTGTGCTTGGTTTCATCCAGTATCCGTAGTTTCAGGTGCTCGTATCTTCACACCATAGACAATTGCCTTCAGATGACCCCAAAGATAAAAGTCTAAGGGGGTCAGATCGGGACACCTTGGGGGCCATTCAACTGGCCCACGACGACCAATCCACTTTCCAGGAAACTGTTCATCTAGGAATGCTCGGACCTGGCACCCATAATGTGGTGGTGCACCATCTTCTGGAAAAACTCAGGGAACGTGCCAGCTTCAGTGCATAAAGAGGGAAACACATGTAGCAATTTCAAATATCCAGTGGCCTTGAGGTTTCCATGGATGAAGAATGGACCCACTATCGTTGTACCCCATATATCACACTGCGTTCAACAGATATCAACACAATTTCGATCCGCTCCTCACGTGTTAACCTCTTCGACATGTCAATGGCTGTGAACAAAGAGAAACTTGTAAATAACTCATGAAAGAATAAAGTTACGTTGAAACCAAGCACACCATTGTTTTTCTTGTGACATTACCGATAAGTTTGATGTGTCACATGGCCCTCTTCCTATTGAAAAAACAAAAGTTGTGTCCAAGATGGCCGACTTCTAAATGGCCACCATGGTCACCACCCATCTTGAGGAGTTTGCCCCCTCACATATACTAAAGTGCCACAAACAGGACTTTAATATCACCAACCATTCCCATTTTATTACGATGTATCTTTATATATTAGTGTGTGTATGTATATGTTTCATTGTGTAGAGGTTGAATGTTAGTAGGAGTGGAGATGGAGTCTTGGAGTCCAGACTGGTTGGAAATTACTGCACATTATGATTTATCAGTCCCCACTGTGTGCTTGTGTATGTACACATGTGGTCTGCTACTGTTGATCATTGTAGAGTCTAACAGCAGCTGAAAGGAAATACAGATAATACAGATGGTATTTCATTGTGCAATGCACAATTTTACATCAGATAACTGTTTTGCAGACCAGTAGAAGCATCTCCCATTATGAATATTATCAGAAACAATACCACCAGTATCTCTTTTATAAGGCAAAAACATTGTGACTTAATTGCAGTTTTTGGAAAAATACAATTTTGGTTTGACTCAAATATAATGCCAGTACTAACTACCAGTACCATTTATTTTCAAATAATATAAATATGGCTATTTTACAGTACACTGAAAACCCAAATCACACCTCTAAATTTCTAAAAAAAAAAAATTTAAAAAAACCCTTTACTACACTGAACTCAATAAATTTCCTTACTTCCTTCTCTTTGTATTTTCCACAGTGAATTACCTGTTCTTCCTTATTAATAGCTGAACTTTTATCTGGTGAGACTTCTGCACATCATCTGTATCACATAAACAAAGAACTACACACAACTTAAATCCCATAGCTTTATTATTATTTGTGATTTTTTTTTTTAAAGAAAGTATGTCAATATGAATATTTAACATGATTTCAAAACTGAAAAAGAACCCCTTTTTATGCATTTAGTTTAAGTAGCTTTGGGAATCACTATAGAACAAAAAAAAAAAACCGCAATTTGAATCATCTGCTAACAGCAAAAAATTTTTATGACATATATCACCAATATAATCAATATTCACAATATAAGGATGCTCTAATATATTGGTATCTGCATATAATTGTCCTATTGACCGTCATCGGCCTGTTAAATAATACTAGATGGACTGATGTCAGCAGTTATAGTTTCTCTATTGAGTAACATCAAATTTGAAAGGGTAGGGTACTCAAATCTTGTAGTAAAGGGCAATAAAAACTTAACATTTTTAAAAATATAAAAAAAAAATTCTTGTACAAAAAGCAGATTTAATAAAACTAATTTCACAAGCTAAGTTCCAAAAAGGAAGGGGGGGGCAAAATCATCAGACACATCAGATGAGTAACAGATTTATTTATATACAAAACTGTTTACAGCAAGATTTCTGAATCAACATTGACCCATAGGGAAATATTGGTGTTCAGGTGTACGACACCTACACCCAAGGTGTCAAGTTAACAGAAGGGGCAAAAAATACTTTTATGAGCACCTTGAGTCATGAAAGGAAGCAGATGAGGGAGTTTGAACAACAGTAAGGCACAAGACACAGCAACACCAGCTTCTGTTCAACCATCGTCATCAATTTGCAGCTATTCATTCAGCACAGCACTTGATAAAAAGTTACAATTAACCACTAAAGGTACAACATCGGGATTATGGGGAGAAGCTCCACAGTTTGTCACGTATTCATAAGGCTACAGATTCTATGAGGAAAAACAAAAAAAACCAAAACATCATCATCATTAAGGACCTCAAGTATCTGACTGCAACCATGCAAGTCCACAGTTTGAATTCAGTGGACTGCATACCATACTGACTTGGCTTTATCGAACCCACAGGAACCATCAAATCAAAACCACCAGATCAAAAAAGATAATGATAATAAATTCTAAGCTAACTCAGGCATTTTGCCACTTAACCTTACACAATGATAAAAAGTATTTAAAAAAAAAAAAACCCTCAATGTTCATAATTAACAATGCACATATATGCATAAACTCTACTTAGGATATTTAAGAGAGCAAAACTGCATCACTCAAGAGATAACCAATGATACCAAAAACCAATTTCTAAGATTACATTTTTATTATTTTTATTTTTTTTAAAAAGGCCATAAGTGGTAAATAGCAAAGATCTACTCAAATCTATCCTAAATCTCTCTGAGTGCTGTCCATAACATCTTTATTACAGTTAATCAGAAATTAAAATGTAGAAACAATGACAGTCTGTTTATCAGAACCTAAGATGTGAGTTGTCAAATATTTGAATATATAACAGACTTCTCTTGTCATAAAGACACAGCCCCACAGTTCATTAGTGAAAGGTACCTGAAGATGAGGAGAAAAGTTATTACAGTGAGGACTGTGAAACCACAGTGGGATATCTAATGTACAATGTCAGTATAGGCTATCCAAGGAAACCCACCATTTGTAAGAAACAATGACACTTTAACACCACATTTAAAGCAATGTGAACTGCGACTCTGCATCGATGCCAAAAAAGACCAGCTGAAGAAATACACCAGTCCTCGGAAAGACCATTAAGCAGCCAATCACTGGAGAGTAATAAGGCATATGCCAGTGATTTCTCAAAGATTAGGGGGGAAATGATGCAATCAACCTGAAGCAACAAATCTGAATGTCTAATTTCGTTTTCCGAGGATTTTGTTCAACTCAAAAAAGAAAAAAAAAAGAAAAAAAATCAAGATTATGCCCAGACGTAGCTTACATTTCAATATTGGAAGGTGGTGTTCATCGAAGATGCTGCTTTGTTTAAAACAGAGTTTAATCCTTGTCTTAGAAACTTCTGTCTCAGTTTCTCAACTGTCTGAGCAGTTGCTTTGCTATGTAAATTAATCTAACATCACAATGGAGCAGAAAAGTTCCACCGCTGTGTCTTGGTGTCGGTGAGGTCACGATTGGCAAGCTGGTGAAGTTGTGCCTCCTGTCTTCAGTAAGTTAGCTTACTGATGTGTTGGATACACTTTCACATCACAATGCACTTCTTCTCCTCTGGGGGAGCATTGCCATCAGCTTTCTCCATCTCCAAAATGATCCGCTTGAAAACCTCCACAGCAGTCTGCATCGCAAGAATGTTGCCATTAGAGTGTTAATGTTCTCAGAAATTAATGTGGACTCGGCTAGCATTCAGAGTTAGCATTCAATAAGATATTTCTCACTACCTCGTTTTCCTTGGCAGAGGACTCCATGAATGCAGCACCCCAGGAATCAGCAAGTTTTTTTCCCTCCTCTGGCTTGATAACCCTGAAAGAAAAAAACCCCAAAAACAAACAAACAAAAATAAATACATAAATATTAGATTGTTTTTTTTTTTACTTTTACTGCTAAAAAAAACAAAAAGGTGCCATTAGTACAGTTACCATTCTACTAAGACATATTTTACACTTTCCGAAATCTGGATTACCTTTCCATATGGAGATCTTTTTTGTTCCCTACAAGAACAGTTGGGACCCTAAAAAGACAAAAGCCTGAATGTATTAAACATAACTTAAAGAAAAAAAAAGAAAAGGGAACAAAAAGACAACATAGAAAATATTGAAATTTAAAGAACCAGCTAAACTTACTGAATCTTCCCAACCATGTCTAGCAGTTTATCATGTAGAACCTGCACAACTTCAAAACTGAACAGAAAGATATTTCAGCATGTGAGACACTGATCAGACAGTAGAGTTAACATACATCCTATGTATCTATAATTTATCATGATAAACATTTTGTACAAAAAAAACCCCTAAAACAAACAAAAACTACAGCCTGGAAAATTATAATAAAGTGGATTTGATTGAAAAACACTTTATGACAGTAAGAAAAAAGAGAATATAACATGACTGCAAAAAATAAGGGTAAAAAAAAAAGAGACTACACTTGTGTTTTCTGATTAGTGTATTATCAGCTTCCCTCGGAGGCTATATCTGAAAATATGTCAAATCACAGTGTTGGCATGATTTTCTAGAAACATAAAGCATGGCAGTTGTAGTAAAAAGAGTCTGGAAACCTGTGCTAGTGTATCCAAAATTAGTCCCAATCATCAACTCACCTCTTCATGGAAGTCACTGAATAGACAAGGACATAGCCATGGATGTCCATTGAGTGGGATTGTGGAAAAATTGAGTACTCATCCTACAGACAAGAGCAAATAAGACATCTGAGCACATGTTATGACATGGGCAAATTATCGACTGAAAAACAAACGCTTGGTGTTAGTTTACATATTAACATAAACTACTTACTTGTCCAGCAGTATCAACTAGCTGAAGATTGAAGTCTTGACCATTCACACTGACCATTTTGTTAAAGGCTTTGTTAAAGGAAAGAAAGGTGAACTAGTTTTACAATTCACTATATGCAATCAAACAGGAAAAAATGTCTTTGTTGTAACACTGTACAAAAAAACCCAAAAAACAACAATGACAAACTTACTGTTTTCAATGGTGGGGTCATAGGAATCAACAAACTGCCCTTCCACAAACTGTATTGTAAGGGATGACTTTCCTGAGTGTGAAAAAAATAAAATAAAAACATAAACAAACATTATGCAGTTAGATACAATTATTCTGAGACATGATTTAAACAGCTTGTGCTTGTTGTTGATTTCTTGATCGTTTTAAGCCTTTATACTGTAGATAAGTAATTTTAACGCACTACAAATCCTACAAATTCTCTAACCTGGTCAGGAATTTAAGATGTATTGCCACAGTAAATGTTTCACATAGTTATTTTAAGGTCCAATTATAGTCCCCCTGTGGTGTCTAGATAAGCTAACATGTTTTAAAAGGTAGGTAATGAAAGCAAAGGATGGCTGGCAAAAGGTGGAGGACTGTTCTTCTGATAGGCAACTCCAGGCTGAATTTAGAATTATAATTTATCTAAGTAATGATGTGATAAATTTTCACAGTGACAAAAAAAACCCCTAATATTTCTCTGTAAAACACCTGCACATATTATAGTACAGTTTCTGAATCAGAACTGTAGATTATTTAATTATGGACATACAGAAAGAGAAACGTTTTTAAGTGCTATTTCAAAAGAACACCGTTTTAAAGGCAGTACTGTACTGTAGTCGTAAATCTTAAAGATACCAACAATTAAGTAAAATTACATGTACATTTCTTTAAATACCAGAAATTTTACTTTTTTTAAAAAAAAATTCTAATTAGGTAATTAGATTTAGTTTTCAGTTAGTGGGTTTGTTCATTTCAGTTTGGTTTTTATTATTTTAGTTTAATTTTTAGTTTCTGTGACAAATACTGATATTTCTCTGTAAAACACATGCACCTATTACTATACTGATGCTGATTCAAAACTGTCGTTGATTTATTTGTAGACTTTTAGAAAGAAACTTTCTTTCAAGAGTTTGTTTTTTAAAACACCACATTTTAAAGTACACACTTTACACTCTCCTTTTTAATATAGACGCCGACACTTGTGTAAACAAAAAGTCACTAGGCCACAAATATAGGTGAACAACAAATTATGGCGCTTCATTAGTCACACAATGAGGTTTCATAATTTAAACTAATTTAAATAATACAATAAGAGGTTTATTCTTGTTGCAGATTGAGGTTCTTAAAATCTGGACGTTATGATTGACCTGCTAAACTAGAGGTTTGGAGCACACATTACTTGGCACTCCACCAGAGTATCCCCGGCTAAGTTTATTTTCACCGGTCACCTTTCATCTAGAAACGTGTGGATACAACTGTACAGCAACACTGGTTGACTTGAAGGTGCTTTAGTAGTTAATGTAGCAGAGAGAAAAAGAGCCCTGAGAAACAAAGGTAAGCTAGCGTTACTGTTGTACTTCGGATACGCTCACAAGGAAAACAAAGCCAGGACGTTAGCCTGTTACCCAAGCTAGCTGTGCAAGAGCTCGAACCTGTACTCACCTACAGACCGGTAACCTATAACGGCGATCTTTCTGTATTTCGGTTGAGGCATTGTAGTGAAAAACGGTGTTGAGTAGGTCTTTGAAAAATGTAGTACGCCACCTATATTTACTATCTAAGCAAACTTTTATCGCCACATTCGTCTCGCGTCACGTGACAACAACAAACTTTTTCGAGCCGCCGCTCGAGTTCTCCGCTGGGCCTCAAACTGGAACTGCAGAGTTTAGCTACCGTAAATACAGCTTATAGTCGTATAAAACTAAGCCCCTTCCTTCATCCAGTACAGCATCGATTCTGGTGGGTATTCTGAAAGGATGTAACTGTCGTTTCAACCCAAAGTGGAAACGGGGAGGGGGGGAGAAAAAAAGCTGGTTCAACGCGGTCGCTGCTATCTGCAAGTCAAACTGACGGAAACTGTCATTGTGTAAGCACACCGTCGTAAAATCAGCCCACACGTCAGAGCGGCACGGGCCGTTTGCACAGCAGAGGTCACTCTTTGTACGTCCCAGCGTGTGCGTGACCACCATACTTACTTTTTTCAGACTTTTCCAGACCGACCTTCAATGCACAGTACCCGGAGAAATGTCAGATAAAGCAGTGTTGATTTTCCAAGTTTCAGTGCAGACATGATTTTTTAGACTTAGGGGGCATTCTACAATTGGGGGACAATTTACTTAAAAAAATAATAAGCAATAAATCAAAGGTAAACGTTTTATGAGATATAGTATTTGTTCTGTGCTATGCAATTTTAAAGGTAGTGTGTGAAGAGAGATTTGTAAGTAATTTTGGACCCGCTGAAGTCTAAAAGAAATTACTGTATCTCTGGTAAATACATACTCAGGACTGTTTAATAATATTTCAGATGTTTTTAATAAATGTTTGTAATGTTTGTTTTATATGTATAGTACCAGAGTTGCATATCTGTGCTAGTTTTAGCGTTTTCTTGGAAAAAGATGTCAGCTGCAGAATTTGATGTAGTGTGAAAGTCGAGAATGAATGTAGTTATTTGGGTAACAGGTTAAAATGACACTCAGAAAAGATTGGGAAAAATACAAAATATGCCAAAGAGGACTGACTTTTAGTCTAGCTGTGGTATTAGCACATGTCAACTCCTTTTTGTCATGTTGCTTACTTTTTTGTCTCTTCCTTTTCCAGGCCAAGTAGGTTTCAGGACGTTGATTGCACACACGCTGTGGGAAACAATTTGCAGAATATAATTGTTGTTCTTTAAAATATGTTGATGTTGAATAAATGGTTTAAAAAAATATAAGGGACATATATGGATGAACAGAAATTGTGGATTTATATCTTATTTTAACTGTTATATTTGACATGGTTACCAAGAAGTTGGGATGAGAGAGGAGGAGTTATAGGTTTGGACTATTTAATTAGTTTTTAGGGAGGGTTTTTTTAAAAAAAAAAATTTTTAAATTTTTGATTCTTAATTCAGTTTAGTTTCAGTTAGTTTCATAGCAGGTTTGACCATTTGAGTTTAGTTTTTGTTGTTTGAAAATGTTCAGATTTTTTATTTATTTATTTAGTTAGTCAGTTTCAGTCTTTGTAAGTATTGTTTGGAGGGCATATGTGAGACGCACAATTTAGGAAAACTAGTATAACGTTCAGTCTTGTAGAAATCCAAGGTCTCAATAAACACATCCACCAAAGTGTCATCATAAGGAAGATTGTTTCCACCACTAATTAATTTTTTTTTCCTGTAAGTTGATCAATCTATCTAACGTGAAATTTGGAGATAATAACTTGACATTTTTCCACTTACTTCTTTTTGTTGTCGTTTTTCTTCAGTGGCAGAAACAAGCCTTAATATCACCACACAAGTAGCAATAACAAATTTTACCAAACCAACAAATACTAAAACAACATTTCCTCTAAATGTTTTATTTCCTTTTGGTTTTTTCACAAAATAATTTCAGTTACTTTTAATTTTTTAAATCTTTTTAAAATGCATTTCATCAGCTTATAATGTATTTATTCAAAATATGAATCTCAAAGATAACCGCTAAAGGATATCATTTTAATACACTGGAGAAAACCACACAATTTACCTTTTGTTAACACAGTAGAGTATGTGGTAGGAAGAGAAAAGTACCCAGCTCTGATCCACAGCAGTAGTGGGAAAAGTACTGTGATTCCTTGCTGCGTACAATTATCTGTATATTAATGTAAAACACATTTAAAAACAGTCTGATGGGAAGAGGAATCACTCATTGCTGGATCAGTGACTAAAACCTTTGCCCAGGTCTTTAAAACCTGGATGAGCACCACCAGGAAAATGTGCAAAAAAATTAGTGCCAGTGCCAGCTGCCACAAACATATATAATAAAACTGAAATAAAAAGAAACGTGTATTTAATTATTTATTTAGGCTGGGTTAAACAATGCCGCAGCGGAATACATTTATTTGAGTGACTTGTTTATATGTTCAGCTGAAGTCATAATCATGTTTAAAAAAAACGTATTCTCTAACAGTGAAGATGCATATCTCAGAATTTAGTTATTTCATTTAAGACAAGACACCACACACATAGACAAGGACTGGGAATTGATGGTATGAACCATCAGGAGCTGTAAAGAAATCTCTCTCCAGAAGAATGTAGTCCTAGGAGCAGTAAGCATACTGCATAGAACCCACAGGCTTGGGATCTTAGCATCTGGTGTATGTTAACACAATGCCATAATCTTCCCAGGAGTGGATGTGCTAGCAAATTCACGCCAAGGTCAAACCATGCAGTGCTCAGAAAAAATGCAAAAAAACCCCAAAACCTAAGACTCACATCTTGGACTCCATGTTCCTCAGTTAGCATGTAAATGATAAAGTTCATGACAGTACAATTAGAAAATGACTGAACAAGTATGACTTGTTTTTAAAGGGTTGCCATGAGAAACAATCTTCTCTCTTAAAAGAATATAGCAGCACAGCTAAGGTTTGCAAGGTTACTTTTGAAGAAACCATGAGGCTAAACCACGAGGGATCATATTATTAGAGCTATTTTGTTTTATTTTGTAACTTTGTAAAGTATTATATTATTTAATTTAGTTTAATTTAGTTTAGTTAGTTAATTATTGATCTCACTGTCTTGGAGCAACTGTGGCCACATAATTTCCTCAAGGACTGATAAGGTATTCTGATTCTGAATGCAAAATACCACAGCTGGAGAAAACCAAACACAACATTTCAGCACAAACACCTCATACAAACTGTAAAGCACAGTGGTGGAGTGGTGTTAATTTGGGTTTATTTTGCAGCCACAGGACCTGTGTACCTTTCAGTCACTGAATCAACCATTAACCTCCTCTGTACAGCAAAGTATTCTAGTCAAATGTGAGGCCATCTGTCCGACAGCTAAACCTTGACCAAAGCTGGATCATTCAGCAGATCAACGATCTCAAGCACAGCAGCAAATCGAATGGCTGAAAAAGAAAAGACTCAAATTGCAGCTATGCCTCTTGAATGACCTAGTCAAAGTCCAACTTTATTGAAATGCAGCAGCAGACATTTAAGCTGTGCATAAATGAACGCCTGCAAAGCTCAGTGAACTGAAACAACGCTGTAAAGAAGAGTGGGCCCAAATTTCTCCACAATGATGTCACACAAAAGTCTCACAAAAACAATTACTTCAAGTGACTGGTGCTAAAAGATGGCTATGAAAGCTATTGAATGATGGGGTGTGCTTAGTGCTTAGTTTTTTACACAGCACTGCAGTCATGTAAAGACTTTCTTTTTCACATGACTATAGTGAACCAATTTCTTTAATAGACAATAGTTAGCCTAATTTGTGATTTGTAAAGGACTGCTACTATCTATCTATCTATCTATCATACCTTTTTGATAAAAATCTTTTCTTACACGTAAATAACACAAATAAAGTTTAACAAAGAAATCTTGGGCTATTTGTAACTAAAAGTGGTTGTGTTGAAAATATTTTTAATTTAATATTTAACATAAATTATTACAAATTAATTTGCACGCTTGCTTTATGAGCCGGGTGATAGTTGTGTAATTAACCAGAGCTCTGGGAAACGGGTAGCTGTTGCTACGTTGGAGATGTAACCCGGAAATTATTTGAAGCTGGAGGTAAACCCTGCCGGGAGATGCTGCTGTCATAATCAAACAGATGAAAATACGGAATAAGCTCACTGAAACGGCCCTTACAGGGAAAGGTAATTTAGTAGTTACTGGACAACTGGGCAGCTTTAAAGCTACTGCTTATGTGGTGTTGTTTTATACAAGTCAGCTTTAAAGCTGTTAGGGGAGCAGGCCAACAGCTAGCGGGCTAGCTGTAGCATTGTGGCTGGCTGTGGGTGCCATAGCAACCGTTTAGGAAACACTGGCAGTAGTGGCTAGCTCGTTAGGCTAGCGTTGGTTTGTTATGCTAGCGTTAAACACGACGCCGAGGAGTGTCCAAGTCAGCCCTAGTTAATTATTGTCACAAGTCAGCGCTATCTACCCGCATCGCCGCGCATGTTACTTAATTCCAACTTTGCTCCGTGCTTTCTAGCAAGCTGTCGGTGATGGCACACCGCCGTAACGTTAAAGTGTTAAGTTTAGCTAACTTGGCCAACGGTAATTTCCATCACATGCAGTAGGCTAACGTTAGCCGCCAAGGCCGTAAACTTAGGTTACCTCAACGCCACCGTTATGTAAACGTTTGCACCGTTTTTTGTCGTTTATTTTCTCAATTTCCGATTTAATCTTTCTCATGTTAGATTACCGCAACTTTAAGTCACTTTAGCAGCGTTGTCATGGCTCACCTCAATTGTTAGGGAGTCTTATCTGGGGTTGGTAACGTTAGGTACGATGCTGAGATTAGCTGCTAGTTAATTATTTTTCTTGCACGATTAATCTTATTGATAGCAACAGACACGGATTTTATTTTATTTTTTAAATTGTTGTTGTTATAAATGAATGGCCGTTCTTGCACCGCAACAACAAATTAACAGTAGTACGTCTTAGTTAGAAAATTAAATGTAAGCGTTTATTTAGTTTTTTTATCCCTTTGTTAATTGAAAGGGGTGTAGTCTAACGTGCTGTTTACAATTTAAGCCACACCACAATTACTTGATTTCAGAAAATGTCACGTTCCGACCTCAACCTGCAATAATTCATGTTTTCTGCTAAAGAATTAAGCGATTGTAGACAAATGGTTAGGTTTGTGTGCGTGAAAGAGAATTTATGTTTGTCACAAATGTCATTTCAGTATTCAGTCTGAACTAGTATGGATGTTGATGACTGCAATGGACGGTCTTACATATCAGGTGCAGCTCTGATTTATTTAGTCACCCATATATACTAAATTAGGCATGTTTTTTTTTTAAATTATATATCTTATTTTGGTTCTTTTGTTGGCAGCAGGTAGTGGAGACTCTTCATTGGAAAGAGAGTTTTCTGGAGCTCTTGGAGGTCCAACAGTGAGCACCCCAAACAGCAAGGAAAACTCTCCCAGTCGCTCCCTCAGTGGTCAGTGAGAATTTATAGCATCTTTATTAGTTCCATCTATATGAAGCTTTTTATTCTCTCAGTGTGATTGTCAAATTTGTCATATTTTCTAATCTAGATAAATATTTTTATAATCTTCTTCTCATAATCAGATTATGTTTATACATTAATAATATGAATTTTAAATTAACTTACTGGAGCAGCACTACTCACCCTACAGTGCTGGGAAAAGTATTTTACAGCATTGTGAACTACATCCCATGATTTCCCACTTACATGCTTCAGATCACCGAACAAAATTTAAATATAATCCAAGCAAATACATTATATAACATATATATCTGCAATCAAGCATTTGTGATAACTAGCAGTGACTCTTTCACATTGCTGTGGAGGAATTTTGGCTCACACATCTTTGGAGAATTGTTTTCAAATTGTTTTGAAAACACTGTTGGGTTTTCAAACATAAATGACCTGTTTAAGCTCATGCCAAAGCATCTCAATCTGATTTAAGTCCGGATACTGACTAGGCCACTCCAAAATCTTTATTTATTTATTTATTTTTAATTTTTAGCCAGTCTGAAGTAGGCTTGCTGGTGTGTTTCCGATTATTGTTTTGCTGCATAACACAAATGCGCTTGCACTTCTGTAGCCAACTCCATTAAAGTGGAGTTGTATAGTGATGAAGACCCAGGTCGGAGTACTGAAGATGAGCGAGGAGAGCGGGTAGAGGAAGGAGGTCCAGAGCAAGGTTCTGAGGCTGTCACAAGCTATAGAGAGCTCACCAATTCTGAAACTATGCCAAGTGGAGCCACCAGACTGCCAAATGGAAAGCTCAAGTGTGACATCTGTGGAATGATCTGCATTGGGCCTAATGTGCTTATGGTGCACAAACGCAGCCACACAGGTGATCAGTCAGTTGAGTTTGGATAAATATAGAGATGGTATCTTTGCTTGTTATTAATGAAACTAGGTCAGATGAGGGGGAAAAAAAAAACCATCTTGGAATTTTATAGAAAATCAGCATTGTATACAATTGATGTACTATATTGACTTAAAAAAAACCTTTGTTGAGGTATAGTTGCAACTAACTCAAATTTTTTGAAATAGAAATTATGCTTAAGAGGTTGAGTTACCAAGTTTAAGTTTTCTACAGGTGAGCGACCATTTCAGTGTAATCAGTGTGGCGCGTCCTTCACTCAAAAGGGAAACCTACTCCGCCACATCAAGCTGCACTCAGGGGAGAAGCCCTTTAAATGTCCCTTCTGCAGCTATGCCTGTCGAAGACGGGATGCACTTACCGGCCATCTTCGCACTCATGCAGGTAGGACAGATTCAAGCCCGGTAGGTGTTTGTGTGTTTTTTGCTTCAGTTTTTTTTTCCATTGTAGTGTACAATAACAGTGAAAATGCTGTATTTCCACTTGTTTTACCAGTGTCTTCTCCAACTGTTGGGAAGCCATATAAGTGCAGCTATTGTGGCCGTAGTTACAAGCAGCAAAGCACTCTGGAGGAGCACCGTGAGCGCTGTCATAGCTATTTACAGAGTCTGGATTCCCAGCAGCCAACCAGTGCACCAAATTCAGGTATGTGTTCATAGATATAACTTGCACAGTATGGTGTTAAAGAAATACCAGCCTCCTAAAGGGAGTGTAGTAGCATCTAATGTAGACATGTAGTTTGCCAGCTTAGCAAGTTAACGCTTAGAACCCACTTTATCCAAACCGGAATTTAGGCAAACACAAATAGAAAATCCTAAAATAAAAGTAATAATAGTTTGTTTATACTCTGTACAGGAGAGGAAATGAGAGAGCTAGAGTTTATACCAGATCCTCTACTGCAGCCATCCTCAGACAAGATGGCATTTATCGATCGGCTCGCCAACAGCATCACCAAACGCAAGAGATCCACGCCACAAAAATTTGTAGGTGAGCATTTGGTCTCAGTGTGGACGGTTTCAGGAAACTCAGAAAGCAATAATCATTACTTGAATTGGAATACAGCATGAAGTAAGACAGAAATCTTTTGTTGTGCTTATATTACCAGCCGCTATAATTTTAGATATTCAATTAGCACACAGTATTTATTTGGTTAGGAAAGGTCTGAAAGCTGCTCTCAGTATAGTAATCTAACTGAAAAAAGAAACACACAAAGAAAAAACTAAGTTTTGAGCATCTTGTAAAATTAGGAAAATAACCAGCATCATCGTAAAATAGAGAATGTATCCAAAATGCTGACTGTCATTGTACTGTATTATAAAGTCATGTCTTTCTGTGTTGCAGGGCAGAAGCACATACGCCTCAACCTTGCAGATACACCTTATGAGCTCACTGCTAGTTTGGATAAAGATGGAGACATGCACCCAGTGGACCTTGATGCCCCACACTTTACTGGTCTGGGAGGAGAATATGTAGGTGTTGCAGGTACTGGAAGAGGAGGGGTATCAGACACACTCAGACCCTTGCACCTTCCCACCAGTCACTCTTCAAGTTTATCGGAACTCAGGCCGATTCACAGCTCCAGTCATGCTCCTGTTCCCCTTGGGCCAAGGTTAGACTGCACAGGGGCAGGAGCTGGTCTGGGAGCTGTGGGTGTTGGGAGCAGGGAGGCAGCAGAGGGTCACGAAGACCTGCCTCCGGGTCGAAATCACGCCCCTTCTCCTAGCAATGGCTGCCAGGATTCTACGGACACAGAAAGCATGGCAGATGAGCCTTACAACAGCTGTGCTCCGACTCCGACTTTGTACAGTAACAACGGCCATCACCTCCTCCACTCTAACAACCATAACCCAGCACCTCCACCCATCGCACACCACAGGAGTCGGGGCAGACACAGCCCCAGTCATGCCAAAGACCGGGAGGTGGAAAGAGAGGATGGAGGCCATTCTGCTCTCCCTCCTCCCACACATGCTCCAACACCGAGCTCACCTACGGCACCCTCTTCTACCTCCAAGGAGACTTTTCGGGTTGTAGACGGGGAGGGGCGAGCTGTGCGTTCTTTCCGCTGCGAGCACTGCCGCGTGCTTTTCCTGGACCATGTTATGTTTACAATCCACATGGGTTGCCATGGTTTTCGGCAGCCTTTTGAGTGCAACATCTGTGGCCATCGCAGCCAGGATCGCTATGAATTTTCTTCGCACATTGTCCGTGGAGAGCACATCTTTGACTGAGAATAAAAGGACAGCCTGCTGCCCTTAATTTTTTTTTTTTTTTTACACTGAGAATGGGAACTGGTTGAGTTTGGTCTGCACAAAAGTGAAAGGCATCTGTGATGGTGTGAAACTGATGTTCCTAACGACACCGACACAGTTGGCATTAGTGGAAAGCTCGTGTATATGTTTAACGAATTAGAGTAGTAGTTGCTTTCTTTCCACTTTTAACAACAAATCTATATTAAATTATTAAAGTAGATGAAGAGCCAACACTTTTTCATCCACAGATGTGCCTTGCTCTAAAATTCAGAATTTTAGCTCTGCTGCACACATTATTGTAGACAAATCTGACTTTTGTTGCTGAAATCTTTCACCCCTTGCACACTTTAGCAGAGATGAAAGAAAATGCTAAATATAAAGTTTGTAGGCTTGCAATCCCTACAGAATTTTTTTGACACCTTCTAAAAGCACTTTTTCCAATTAAATGATTCTCAAACAGACTTTAGGTTCGGCCAGGTTTTTTCCTAGCCCGGGGTTGATTCTGTACAAGTTTTATAATGCAAAGTAAAGTGCAGACCAAACTTAAAAACCAAGTCCAAGTCCTGTAGACTTTAATGTTTGAGGGGTTGTCATTGGAATAGAAATGCACTTTGGTTTCAGTGGGAATGGAGTGAACAGAGTGTGTGTGTGTCTGAGAGAAAGGAAAGCTGCAAGATTGTGTGTGATTGTTTTTGAAAGTAAATTTAAAACGTAAAATGGAAAATGAAGGCCTTTATTCCTGTGAGTGAATGCTGTGTTGGAAGTGTATGAATTGTTTTCCTTTTCTATGACTGCTTTTGTTGCACTGATACCTGCCAGAATACAATGACTATATTAAACTATTTTATAGAATACATTAATGACCTGCACATTTCTCTGAAAATGTGAGGAAAAACAGGTGGAATGTTTTTCTCACTAGGAACAGGATTCGAGCATCACTGCCACAACTTGAGAGATTACCGAAGGAGGTTAAGGTGTTTGTTTTCTCCCCGTACAAAAACTCCCTCATACTGCAAACCAACAATAATAATCAACAAATCTGCTTATGCTGTATTTAAACATGATTTTGGTGTTGCGTCATTGTCCCGTGCCTTTCTACACGTTTCTAACCAGACTGAAGGATGTGAGATATAAAATCATTTCTGTCTTGTAGTTTGACTGTAGCTTTTTAATCTAACAGAAGTCTGGCTCCCCCTACTACCCCCAACAGTTTTATCAGCAAAGATCAATTCTGATGCCTGAGCAATGTTGATGATGATGAAATGTGCATGGCTTTTGAAACATGCTGCTATGACATGGGTGTGCAGTAATTCAGTAGCACTTCACTACCGTCCTCATGGGTTAGAAACAAAGACTTTTATTTACATTTTTTCCTGTTAGGACATTTTAAACCAGTCGCTCGAGTTACAATAGAACGAAATGGGAGTCTTTCATATTGCTTGGGATTTTTATATATATATATATATATATATATATATATATATATATATATATATATATATATATATATATATATATATATGAAAAGGAAAAAAAAATATCTTGTCTTGGTCATTTGTGTGGAAATGAAATGTGAAGAGAAATGTGTCAGCTTTTGGTTCTATTTATTTTCATGTTAAAACAGCGGAGATGGTTGTTGTAATCAGTCTCTGTGAGTAATTAGTTTAACACAAGCACAATACGTTTATTGTTGAGAAGGATGCTTTGAATTCTAAATTGCAGACTTGTGCACAAAAATTAAAACTTCATTGATGTTGATTGTAGCTAGGGTTTCTTTTCACATCCTCAACAACAACAAAGATCAATCTGGGACACGGTGACAGATTTACCAAAGATACACAGAAATTTGCAGAGAAGACTGGAAAAACAGTGACTCTAGTCAAATTCATCAACTAACTTGATCCCATTGTTTGTTTGTTTTTTAGTTCAGACAGTGTCTTATTGAGTAAAGTTTCCCTTGTAGTGATAACTGGTATTTCCTATTTTCATAATAGATGCCCAAGAAATATTACATCCTGTAGAACTTTCACAGTCAGATCTAAGCATATTTTGGGTCATGTCAGTGTTTGTGAATACTGAACTTTATCTTGACTTATATTTAAACAGCTTTCCGGATGTTTTGTTCTACAAAGAGAAATAAAACAGTAGTAATCATTTTTAAACTGTTTTTAAGATCAGCAGTACCGTGGTTCTCTATAAGCACCAAATAATTTCCCCAATGCTGAGCCAAAGAACCACTGTTTCCTACTGTTAAGCACTTTTCCCTACTACAGTGGCAAAAAAATGAAAACATAAAGTAAATAATATATTTGTACATAAAGTATAAGTTACAAGAAAACCCCAAGGTGTTCTTGTTCTTTTAATAACGCTGTTATTAAAGCCTTGATATATTCAAATGTTCTTCTCTTTGCAGAAGATCTTTGAAAATACATGACATAATGTTCAGCTTGTTTCATTTGATGGTGGATTAATTGTTACAAGTGGATCTACATTTGTTTGGTTATTGTTTCAGTCCTTTATTGTCAAAGCGCAGTAAGGTGATCTGGTTGCCACTCTAGTAACACAACCTAAACACATTTTAAAATTTTGTTTCTCATCAGGTTACTTTAATATTCTAATCATCTTGCCTTAATTTGTGAGCAGACTGTTAAATTAAGTTGGGACTGATGTTAGTTTGCAAATCAGAATCTGAAAGTTTCTTGGGAGTCTAAAAATCTACAAAACATTTGCAGTAACACCAAAGCTAGCAGTGTCACTTCATATCATCTTACACTATGTATATTCTCATTTAGGTCCACGTGACTTTTCTCCAGTTGGTGTGACGTGCGTGAATTGGGTTGTTGCTGCTGTGCCTTCAGCTGGAGGTCTTAAATGTGTTTTATGTCTAAACGGTTCAAATTTTCAGTGTGAAACTTTATGCTGTGTTAGTGCAAGAGGCTCCATGTTTTGAGTATACCTCGACACACCACTCAGTGACCCTGCCCAAAACCAGTCTTTTTTACCAACAATCCATTAAATACTAATTCATCAAAAGGACTTGGGTAATGCTACTTAGGAGCCAAAGAAAAATACTGAAATAACTTAATATTTGATGTATCCAGTTTTGTTGACCTTCAGTGAAATATTGTACAAAAACATTCAAAGTAAAAAGGTTTTACTCTATTCAATGGTTCAGTTCTTTGACAGAATTTGGATATTTAAGTAACAAGTTCTGCATTATTAGTGGAGCAAATTCACCATCAATTCATGTGTGCTACAATGGTAATGTGCTTTTAAACCTGATGCATGTGGTACCAATGCTGTTTGCTCCTCAGCTTACACCCAGCCACCTTTATGTTTTAATCTTAAAGACAACCAAATAAACAGTCTACTCCAGTTTTAGCCTATACTTACAAAAATAAACTCCAGCTTTGTGGTATTCCGTGTTTTTAAACTTTCCTTGTTGAACTTTGTTCTTTTCAGTTTTTCTAACCTGCATTTCCCTGCTCTCCAAGTGGTCTGATATCGCTTTAAGTAACCGCAGAGCGTTTTTAAATGTATCATATGTAATTTTGCATTTGCATAATTTGATCTTAAGCTACTGTTAGTTTTGTACTGTAAAAAAAGTTATTCCAAATAAAATATTTGAGCAGTTTGTCTTTCCTACGAGTAAACATCGTTCAATTAATGAGCTTCACACGTTCATGTTTTTGTGAAGATTTCTCCATTTATTTGTCAGGTTTACAGCATTTTCAATTTCTGCTTTACACGGGCTTTGGAGGAGCTCTTGGTGCACCAGCCTGTAAAAGAGAAACATTCTTAGATTAAACAGGTGTAACCACGGATGGAACTTTGCTCAAGTTATACTTTTGTGTTCCTGTTATTAGTAGTGAGATTATCTACCTAATTAAGGTGCTATACAAAAATAATTCTAAACACTTATTAATGGAGCTACACAACAGGAGGTAAGAACTGTGTTTAAATAGTACTTACAGCAGGCCTGAACCTGGGTGGTGGGGTGCGGTCTTTCCTGGCCTCACAGGAGCGGTTCCTCACCACTTTGCTGTGGATGGCACAGCTGACACAGTAGTGCAGCTTCACATAGAGCTTGGGCAGAATATATGCTGCAGAGTGGACAAAGGTACAGATGAGTCAAATCATCTGTATGAAAAGGGGGTTTTATGAAATTAAGTACAATACACTCACAGTCAAAGACGCTGGCCTCTGAGATGTCTCTCACGGCTGCCGCCTCCACGATATTCCTGATCACAAACTTCTTGATGGCCTTGTCCTTGGGGACACAACGGGCACAGTTGGTGCAGCGGATGGGCTGCACATGCCCACGGCCCTTCTTAGCACGACCGTTGTTCCTCCTCTTCTTGGTCTGCCAAAATACAATAATCAGGGTAACCAACGACAAAGTAAACCTGAGTAAAATGTTAAAACAGAAGACTACATTAGGCAGTCTCAAAAATTCAGCTGTGTTAAGGTGGAAACAATTAACAATCACAAGAATATATCTGCTTTCCCCTAGAAATCCCACATCAGCACTGGTTTCAAACCTTTTCACCACCACCCAGCCACACCAGTTATTAACACTGGCCACAAAGCAGTCGCTTGAAACTGACAGTCTAGTCTGAATGAGATCTTTATTATATTAAAAACAGCAGCTCCCTGACGATTTCTCGGATTATTACTTGACGTTCACTATAACGTCTCAACGTTAGTGGGAACCCCTTAAACTGATGCACGTGCAATCTAGTTCCACACACACGTATGAACTAATGCCATCGATCACTAGACATTTAATCATCAGTTTTGTACAATCATATATCAATCTATCACTCTTACACGGTACGACTGACTCAAGTCACGGTAGGGGCTTACTGAAAAACACATTTTTAACCATGAACTGTTATATTTTATTGGTTGCTTTGTCAATCGCTGTGATGTGGCTTTTCTTTTTAGCCGCATCTGTTAGCTATGTTACAGCCCAAACCTGCACCGTCGTTATCCTTTGCTAGCACACGGAACACATGCACAAAATGGCTAGCGTGCTAACGGCTAGCATTAGGCCCAAACTCATTTTTAATCTTCCAGGATGACAGTTAATATCAACTCTCAGTTTTGTGACTTACACGTGGGATTAAAATACCCAAAGAAATGTAATTATGTGCCACTAGTCGACTAAAACATAGGTTTATTCTGTTTTCATGATTCGGCCATCAGTGAAACACACTCACCATGTTGCACGGGAAGCTGGAAAGAGGGCCGGAAGAGGTTGCACCGTGAGAAGTAGTGCGGATGCTCCGCCCTCTAAATGTTACGAACAAAACGACGAAGTCCATTGATGTCTTGCTTTACTTTTTAATATTTGCAAAAGAAATGTGGCTATTGTACACTAGGCTGAAACAAAAGCAAAAATATAGATTTTTATGGGAAATAACAAAAACAACAACATTAAATTCGCGGAGGGATATCAAATCGCGCATAAAATTCCACGCGTCTCCCGAGTGAGCGGAGTTAACAGTTAAGGCAATGCTGGAACGGGAAAGGCGGTGTCATCGGCCTAACCGGTTGTTAAAACAAGCTCACCTGCGACTAAAGCCAGTTAAAAACTGGATTTGTCTAGCTAAACAACAGGTTCTAATTGTTATTGAAATGAGAGTCAAATAAATGAATCACATTATCTCTCTATATATACATATGTATGAATATATAAAACTTGGGGTTCACAGCAAAATGGCCTTTAAGTTCACTATATAAATATCAGTATGGATAATAACACCAGTACCTGAAGATATTTTCTTAATCTGACAGCAGAATTGTATTAAATTCCTATATTACATTATTATTATTATATTGTATTGTATTATTATACTGGCACACTCTTTCTTTTCCAGGAAACAGTGTTTAACTAGACCAAAATGGGCTGTGTAGTTGCAATAAAGCTACATGACATTATGAGTCACTGTACCTAAAGGACAGTGTAGTGCTCAAAAGAAAAGCAGGGAAAATGCTAATAATACCACATTAGAATAATTTTCCATGACTGTATTCAGATTGAGGTCCACATGACTCTTTTTACAACTTGATCTTGGGGTTTCATGTGAGTTATCTTCAAAAAGGAAAAATGGTCCAAATTTATTTATGGACTTATTAGGTGATGATCAGTACCGCAGAGAATATCTCTTAGTGGCACACCACAATTTGGCTTTTAATTAATGTGTCTTTATACATAAGCCTATTCAGTGGACATCTTTCAAAGCTTCCTGTCCTTTCTCTGTACACAAATGAGCAGGTCCTTACAAAAGAGGCCTAAATTTAAAAAAAAAAAAGGTGGTTTAAACTCGCTGTTGTTACATGAGGATGTGAAGCAGGTGCTTCTAAACAGTCCCTTTATGCTTCTTCTGGTGAAATAACTTAACAAAATAACATAACAAATTATGGGTTTTTTTGTAATAAATAAACATCTAAAAGTCTGCTGTTCCATTGGTTTACAGCTTACCAGTTGCCCAAAATAGTATTGCTATAAAGTAAATGTGATCTTTCTTTTCAGTGACTGAACTGTAGGCTTACAAATCTATTAGGAAATTTATCAGGATTATGACAGCCAACACCCTGGATGATGATATGATGTGTGTCCACTAGACACTAATATTTGACCTGTGAGTCTTTGCTGTTGAACTTCAAAATTAAAATACCTTTCTTATTAATCCTACCCACACACTCCAGTTTTCTATTTCACTGTATTCGCTGTTCTCTGCTCTCTCAATTGCTCCCAAGATGATTTCCACCTGTCAGATCAACGCAGGGCAGTGCTTCTGTATGTATGTTTGAAGCTGGCATGCTGTATGGACTACATATACATTTGATTTGAGATCTGAATACAGTGTGAGCCTAAACTCCTAGAAACAGCCTGTTTAGATACAAGCACTGTCAGTTTCAGGTTCTTCACCTGTAATTTTCTGTTTGTCCTGAGAGGTCACTTAACACATAACAGCCTTTAAAGTCTTGGCATACTACCAATGAACAAGGACCTACTCTAAATCCATCTCATCTCAATTCAACACAAACATAAAGAACAAGTTCAATTAAAAAAACATTTATTTAAATAGTTCAGTGATTTGTCCTTATTTCTTCTTGCTCTTCTTATCCTTGGCCTTCTTTTTGCTAGCCTTCTGGGCACTGGCCTTTTTGTAGAGGTAAAGTCCCACCAAGCCCAGCAGAGTGGGCACCAGGGCCAAACACACCAGGGGGAACACATCGTTGACCATCCTCTGCCACTGCGTCTGCTGTGAGAGTGAAATCACCTCCACCTCGAACTCCAGAGCAGCATTACCTAGGACAGATCCATATCACAGTCATTATTCTGCAAAAATCTCTTAAAGGTTATATCTGTTGTTTATAATTATATGTTACATGAGTCAGAAAATAAAGGGGAAAACATATAAAAGTTAACTGGAGAAACAAAAACAATGCAATGAAATGCTTCCACGCAACGCAGTGCCTCTCTGCATATATTTTCAGAAATGAACTCGGAAGAATCAAATCAGGACACATCAGAAGATATCGTTTCCCCCATGTAGCAGAAAGGCTTAGACAGGGGGTGCAGCTCATCCTCAGGGCATGATCAGACTCTCTCAGGCAAGGCAAGTTTATTTACATAGCACAATTCAACAACAAGGTGATTCAAAGTGCTTTACAGAGACATTAAAAAACAAAAACAAATAAAAAGCATGATTTAAAAAAAACAGGTAAAATCAGAACAGTAGATAAAATCAGTAGTTAAAATGTAAGTTTTGAAATTTAAGCTTAAAAGTGTGGATTTGGTTTTTTATTCAAATGCAGCTGAGAACAGGTGAGTCTTCAACCTGGATTTAAATAAACTGAGTGTTTCATCTGATCTGAGGCTTTCTGGGAGTTTGTTCCAGATATACGGAGCATAAAAGCTGAATGCAGCTTCTCCGTGTCTGGTTCTGACTCTGGGAACTGATAAAAAAACCGGATCCAGATGACCTGAGGGATCTGGAAGGTTCATACTGGGTCAGGAGGTCACTGATGTATTTTGGTCCTAAACCATTCAGAGCTTTATAGACCAGCATCAGAACTTTAAAGTCTATCCTCTGACGGACAGGCAGCCAGTGTAAAGACCTCAGAGCTGGACTGATGTGGTCCACTTTTTTGGTCTTAGTGAGGACTCGAGCAGCAGAGTTCTGAATGAGCTGTAGTTGTCTGACTGATTTTTTTAGGTAGACCTGTAAAGATGTCAAGCCTACTAAAGATGAATGCATGGACTAGTTTTTCCAGGTCCTGTTGAGACATCAGATCTTTTATTCTTGATATATTCTTGAGGTGATAGTAAGCTGAAAGAAAAGCCACGAGTGATCGCCTTTATCTTATGGTAAAACACTTCTACTGTGATGATGAAGGCCTTCAGTTACTAAACCTCACTGAAACAGACCACCGATGGTCAGTTCATGAGTTATGGCATTCACAAATTTAGCTGCCCAACAGTGTGACGACTATACCCCATCAGCCTATTATGGCTGATGGGTAATAAAAGTATATCTTAGAAACCTGGTATTCAGATGTGTGGTGGAACAGCAGCTTACTAAGATGCCTCCTATACTTTTTTCCTTTAATTTGTCAAGTGTTTATCTACATATATTTTACTGGACAAATGATCTCTTTTTATGGTGTTTTGATGATGGTGCCAGAGAGTGTGGGCACGTCGCTGCAGAAATGTGATTCCTGTAAATCATTAATTCTTTATTCAAACTTTGTATGACCTGTCATCTTGTCGTCATAACTATGTATAAACTTTTTACTTTTTAATACGGGTCAGTATATATTTCATGTTTAAATACTGTATTTTGTATTTATATTTCTGTCAGAAGTTTTTGCATCACGTGAGGGAGTATTGTCTTAATTTTGTTATGCTTGCATAATTATAATAAAGACTCTTGAATCTCCGTCATGGAAACAGTTGCTTTTGCTGTTTTGTCATTCATCTGTCATCCACTCAACATTTTTTTTAGTAGATCACCTAAAGCTTTAGGCCTGGAACGGACTTCGCTGGATTTGACACCCATAGGGCTTTCCAAATTTGCCTTTATATTATATATACATATGGAAATATGATATTGATTTAATATTTGTCACGCTGCCATGTGCTGTAGGATATTTCTAGTCTAGTACCTGGAATTGTTGGAGGGTAACCTTTCTTTCCATATGCGAGGTGAGAGGGAATAGTGGCTTTGATTTTCTGCCTGAATGAGAGAACAGAAACATACAGGAAGCATTCCTCAGATTCACTTCAAAACTATCCACTTTGGTATTTCTGATTTGTGACGGCATGCATCGTGAATTAACTGGTTTGCTATTCACTTACCCTTCACAGATGCCAATCAAGCTTTGCTCCAAACCTGATGTGAAATTTGTACAGAGACATTCGATCGGTATAAAAAGCACACCCACCGCTAATTATGTAATATAAGCTAATCAGTCTGACAGAGCTGCTCTTAAGGATTGTCATTTGTTAACTTACCAGCGATGACTGTCCTCTTCCCCAGCTCGACAACAAGAGGATCCCGGGATAGAGATGTGTCAATCACCTTTCCATCCATCAGTTTACCCTGAAAACATTCAACAGGAGGAGTGAGGTGGTGCTGAGAATTTTTAAAAAATGCTGAGAGATTTCAGTGGGTGCATATTTTACAGAAGCGGGTTTGAGTTTAAAGAAGTGTGAAAAAGTGTGAGACACTGTCTTTTTAACCACAAAACACATTTATAGCTTTAAAGATAAATACAAGAAGTCATTCAAAATTTGCAGAAAACCTGAAGTATATATATATATATATATATGTGTGTGTGTGTGTGTGTGTGTGAGAGAGAGAGAGAGAGAGAGTTATTGATGCAATAAGAAGACAAACTCACTTGGTGAGTTTCTCAGACGTGGATTAAGTCTATGCCAACCCTGAAAAGATTTATAATTAACTTCTCTATTGCAAAAAGTTCTTCGTCTAGCACTCGTCTTAATTCATGTCTGGGAAAATAAGCCACAGCGCTTACACCTTTAAAGGAAGGTCCTGACAGTTTTGTAATTCACTGTCTTGCTAAGAGTTAGATGAAAAGACTGATTGCCAGGCATGTCTGTGGTTGGATTATCTTGGCACTAAGACGGGAACCAGGAGGGAGCTAACGGAACAAAATCTGCCTTCCAGTTTTCTACACATCCACAACCCATCACTTACAGATGTTAGAAGCAAATTTTGTTACTTCTGACAAAACAAACTAGCTCTTATTTCTGTTTCCAGCTAAGCAAAGCTACTGTAGCTCCAGCTGGTTATCTAATAAATATATAAAGCTTTTATGCAACTTTCTGCAAAAAAACCCACCATATATCAGTTTTTATAATATAAATGTTGGAAAAGGAATGACCAAATATGAGTCAGATATGACCAAAATATTTCCCTGCAGCAGATTCTTTGAACACACTTTCATTTAAGCAATCCTGTGCCATCTGTGTCACTTGAGTCCACAAAGAGCTAAATCATGAAGCGTTAATTAACAATTAAAAAGCACTCAGAGTCTAATTGAACCCTTAATGAATGTCTTTTTAACACCAGGTGAACTAGAGAGGTGCAAAAAAATGTAAGTTTAAAGATTCATAACAAATAAACATGTTTTTCATCTGCCTAAACTGAGTAATTAGGGTGTAACAGCGTAGCAAATGTTTTATTCTCTATTCAAATTGTCTAATTTCTTGTTGTATACAGTTTTATTTTTATGGGTATAACAGTGATGCTTACAGTTTCTAGTTTTTGTGCTTTTATTATTTGTCTTTTTCGACGTTTATTGTGAATTGTTGCCACCTTTGAAGCACAAGATTTTTTTTAAAGTTCTATATAAATAATATTTTTTCTTATTATCTGTATTTTTTATTATCTATTCATCCATTTCTTCCACTTATCTAATTCAAGATGGCAGGGAGGGCTGAACGCACCTTGGATAGGTTGGCAGTCTATCACAGAGCTAATACAGAGAGACAGATGACCATTCACATTCACACCTAGGGGCCAGTTTAAAGTCACCACTTGACCAACTGCTGTGTTGGAGGAGCAGAGGACAGTGATCTCAGAGATAGAAGTAATGGGATTTTGATAAACTGACACAAAGTCAAGACCATGTAAAGTTTGTTGCAGCCATGTGTCCCACTGCGGATGTTATGCATCAGCACTGGTAGCATTAATTAACACGTTTGCCTGTGGACTGTGGGAGGAAGTTTGAGTACATAGAGAGAAAATGCAAATGCCGCACACACTGGATGTGAACCCAGAATTCCCTGTGAGGCATCAGCAAACTAACAAATTTTTATATTAATTATTACTCCAGATGAAAAAAAGAATTGCAGCAGTTAAATTTGGACTTCTGGGTTGTAATGGCAAAATTATGTACTTTAAAAAGCCGATTTTACATATTTTTAGCCACTTGAAATCTATATAATTAATCAGTAAGTTTCTATATTCAGGTTGAGTGGCAAAACTACGAGCTGTGGTCTTGGTACTGCTACTGCTGACGTGTTGCACCGCCCCATCGTTACACAGTAAAATCAGAGTGGATCTCAACATAAAACCACATTTAAAGCACACAGTGAAGCACTAGCTGACGATCAGAGCCGTTCAGTTCGCGGCAAAGCCTTTGTTTTATTCACGTGTGTACGAAAATGCACAAACACAGCGCAGGTCCACATGGTTCACGCAGACGGTGCCACATAGACAAGAACCGCGCACGCACTCAGCTTCTCTCCTTGCAAATCTCAGTGAAGCGATACACATCAGCAGCCGTGGACTCACCGTGTAGTGGATCTGCAGCGTGTCTCCCATTCTGGAAAGCATGGAGCAAGTTTCGGGTTTCACCTTTGGTCAGAAGAGTTAGCTGTTAACACTCATGCATCTTTGTGGCTGCAGTTGTGTTAGAGCTGCTGCTATTGCATTGTAATACTCACCAAGGTCTCCACCTGCAGCTCCTCGGGGGCGTCATCGTGGTCTACCTGCGCGAGTCCACAGGTGAAGACAGCGAGAAGGAGCAGAAAGATGCCCGTCATCATTGTAAACTTCTGGGAAAGAGATGCCATCCGACAACAACAACTTCCGTGTAGGAGTCTTCTCCACTCATCAGCAGAGCGAAAGAGAGTGAGAGAGCCGTGCCCGTCGACCTCTGCGTCCAAAGTGGCTCAGCGCCAGGTAATGCTGATGTGTTGTAACACTGTAGCGATAAGCCCTGCTGCTGGACGAGGTCCCAACACCTGGGTCCTCCAAAAGAGCCCGCCTCAAACATTCCGCATGCATCCCATCAGGCTGCCGTGGGTGTCAAGCGGAAACTCTGCAGAGGCGCTGGGGGGCGGTGCTGCGCAGCTTCTGCACGGCTCTCCTCCTTCACTGTGTGGCTGCTCCATGCTGGAGAAAGTCGGCGTGCTGAGGAGCAAACACCCCTCCGCTACAGACGCCACGTCGATGCTAGTCTCCCTATGCCCTCCGGTTTAGACTGCAGGAAACGTAAGGGTGATGGGTAGTACCCAGCTTTAGTCCGGAAGTGATGTAAAATAATGTATCGTATTAGAAATATTCTAGAAAGTCTTTGTTTTGTTGTTTTTCTGAAGAACAGCATTATATTTGATTTCTCAACCAATGGTCAACTGATCATCAGTTTTCTTTTTTTCTAAGATGCCCCGCTCTTAAAGGTACAGTGGGTAATTTTTAGGTTATTTAATAGAAAAGAAATTAATGTTGTAGTCATAAACACACACTGATGTGTGTAATTACGTCTTCCAGAAAATTGAAATTACACATGGGAGCGGGAACTGGGTTGTGATGTTGCTTTGCCATCTTGAATACAAGATGGACATCCATGTTCTGCTTAATGTTTTACATATGTGGCTAAAGACCGGCCATGTACTAGTTCATTCTGTTCATCTGGACGTAGCGTTTTTAGTGGGAGAAGAAGTGTTAGGTCATTCATCCAAGTGACTCCTTCAGTATCAGCTGACTGCACATTTCCCCAACCTTATAAACAATACATTTACATATTGAATGAAACTAGCAACACTAACAAACAATGGGCTGTGAAGTCAGTTTCTTGATCAATAATATCCATATTGTCATGACCATTGCATTGATCAGTGACCACTGATGGCAAATGGCTATGAGTACCGTTCAGAAAGTTGGGGAATGGCTGCAATCACAACACTGTAAGATGGTGAAATATGTACCCTCAGGCCCCCTCCTCGATTCAGAAATGGTCTTTCCCTTTTCACGTGGCCTCCTTGACTCCCCACTCAAACCAGCATTCCTCCCTGTCCAGGATGTGTACATCCTCATCATTGAGTGTCTACTGGCCTGTAGGTGTAAATAGACTGCGGAGTTTTGGCCTGACGAGTTAGCTCTTGTGTGTTGTGCCATCCGCTTAGCCAGAGGTTGTTTGGTTTTCCCCATGTATAAATCGTGGCAACCCTCGTGGCACTTAACAGCTTACACTATATTACTCTGTTTGTCCTGGGGGACCCGATCCTTGGGGTGGACCAGTTTTTGGCACAGCTTGTTTTGGGGTTTGAAAACCACAGAGATGCTGTGTTTAGAAAAAATGCGTCTCAACTGTTTCAATACTCCTGACACATTAGCGAAAACCCTGCCAGCAGCCTCATCCATATGAACAGAGTCACCTTTGTAATTTAAAGATCATAAATTGATCTTTCAAGCTACATATAACCATTTAACATTTGTACATGTGTTTTTTCACAATCTCTTTTTTATTGTGTCTCCCCTTCCTCATCTCCACCACCTCTCCTCCTCAAGCCTCATTTCCTGAAAATATGTACGAACATGCTTGTCAGCAGCAGACATGTGACCCCACCCTCTAAGGACAGCTGACAACGAGCCGACCAAACAACAGCAATAGTTGCATATAAGATAAAATTATGCCGACTAATGTTAGACTCAAGTGTCCTAAGAATCACACTTTCCTTCCGATAAACAGTTTTATTACATTCTCACATTGTATGAGAGTTTATTTGGTGTTTCAGAGTCCAACAATGTTATCTCCACTTCAAAGTAAGTTTCACTAACGCTGGCTAACAGCAGCTAACAGCAACACTTTCTGACAAAAAAAAAAAAGTGTTAAAATAATATCCTTAACAATTCACCGCGGTATCACTGTCATCAGACAGAAATGAGCTTTACTGACTCATCAATCATGTTAAACGTCTTTCATAAAGTTTTACAGCCTCCTCCAGCGTAAATAGACGTTGACGCTTTTCACCCAGCGTATTGACAGCTGAGGTAAACAGCAGGCTGGCAATATACAGTCACCAGAATTATTTGTAGTACAGCACCTAGTGTAGCTACCATTATGCACTTGAAGGAGGGGCAAGAAAACCAAAATTATTTGACTGCAGTCTACTGACATCCACTGGTGAGATTTTACACACTGTAACTTTAAAGGGGACAGAAAATCACGTGCAGTAAAATACAAATGAATGAATAGACAAATATCCAGAAATGTTGTACTGCGCTGTGAGACATAATTACATCTTTAACGTAAAGAAAATGTGAAATGGTATAAATTCAGGTACAACTGGTCAAAACATCCAACATTTTAATTATGTCAGTCTCTCTGTGCCACCCCATATAGTCACAGTCATGCATGCCAAATTGATTATTTGTATCGCAAATCTGTTGTGTTTCATTTCATTAGTATTTTTATGTCTTCCTTAAGTGCTGCCAGTTCTCAAAGCAAATTTTAAAGAAATGGCCTTCTGCAAGTACACTGTCCCAGATTGCAGTATTTGTGCCACATGCTCATGTGTTAGACAAAGGATAGTTTTTCGTGCAGAGGAGTTAATTATAGTATTTAGCTCTGGTGTTAACTAAAACAAACATCTAGTCTTGCTTGCTATGTGATTCTTGCGACACCGCATGCCGGGATGAAGCACCGTGTGGCTTAGTCATATCCAGAGACCAAAATCTAATTATTTGACTGTGAACTACAATGGTGGTGAAAATGTTCTGATTTGCCATTATGCGTCGTGGTACAGTTCGTATCTACATGATAAATCAGGTTGATTTATGCTAAACTACTTCCTCTCGTTTATGCAGTCCACAATGATCATTTGCCATGTTACTGTTACGCAACAAATGCTTTACTTTGTTCCCCATCTGTGCAGGGAAGTATTGCACAAGTGTTACTAAGTTCTGAAAAACAATTTCAACCATTTCCTGAAAACCAAGTAATTTTGCACATAACAGAAGTTTTATGTAACATTGTGTCGGGCACAGTGGCACTTGGATTTCTTTCATTTACAGTTGCACCCATGCTGAAGCTGATGGTGATTGACTCATTCAAAATAATTGAAGTAAATCTGTAGCTTTTAGTTGTCTCTGGGTGAACCTGCTGAGCTGGTTTAAGAAGTTGTTTTCTCAGCACTTGTTATTGTGACTGTTGTGTGAACCTGTCCTAAAAATGCTCTAGCTCCATTAAAACAATTGCATGTGCTACATTACATGTTTAATTTTTCGCTTGCGCATTAGTGTAATGCAACGGATTATTCACAATTTCAGTGTTGTCATAAGCAAGAATACTTCTATGTGTTATGTAGTACCATCAGGGAGCAGTCTGATTGGTCACAAATTCTTTCTACAGTATGTCCATGACTTTCAGCACACAGCCTGTTATAAAAAGTTGTCTTCATGAAAAAGAACCATGAGTTCTGCAACAGACAGTCCCAACATCATGAACTCAGTCTGGTCTCAACAACACAACGGTGGAGGCCCATAAACATACTATAAACTTCATTCATTCATGCAAACTTTTTATCGAATTCTACTGATCATTGAACTCCCAAAGTCAGCAAAAAATGCCACATGTCTGCTTAATCAACCACACAGGCTGCCTATATCACAACAAATTAACTATGAAATACTCATGATAACATTTAAAGCTCTTCATAGTCTCTGCCCTGCATATTTTACTGATCTCCACCAGTCTTGCACTCCTCCCCCACTCCCTGTTGTCTCTAGGTGCTAGGTTTTCCTCTTATGCTACAACAAAACTTTCAAACTCTACTGTTCAGGAACTGATATGTTTTTGTCATACTTTGCAAAATCAAGATAAACTAAAATAGTAAGAAGAAAACATTTACTTAACCCCAATCAACATTGTTTTAATTGAGTTAAAAACAGGTTTGTTATTTCAGTAAAGATTATACATCTATAGTTTATGTAATTGAATGCATTTATGCTTAATAGGATCTCCACAAACTAAACCACTTTAAAAGAGTATTCCCTGAACTGGGGCAATGGTGGGTTTTGTGGCATCTGGGAAATGTTTAGAAATTCCCATGTGTTACAGCACACTGTGATGTGGGTGTCTGAGAAACTGGGCAGCTGATAGGCCCTCGAGGCACTGGTGATAAAATGAAGAGCACAGGTGTAATTAATAACACTGACGAAGCCTCTTTTCTGTATATTTTACCTCAGTGAGGAACAACACTGAGACCCTAAAAATGTTAAACCTAAACTGACTGTGACTGCTGTTGGTGTTAGTGCAGTTTTCCTGCTCTGACATGTCAGAATTTTGCATTTAATCCTAATAAGGACCCCAACTTTTGGACTTTTTCATACATGGAGCAGCTGGTTGTTTTTCCATGGTGTGCAGTGTAAATTTATGTCTCATTCATGTTTCAGACTATTTACATGACTTAAGATTTCAAAGATCCAAAAGATTGCCCATTGATTTAAAAGCACTGCATATCTATACAGTTGTTTTCCCATAAACTGGCACATTTAAATGAGTGACCTCATTTAACCAACTCAACCAAGCATGAAGTAAGGTAGAATGCTATGTGTAATAAGGATTCTTATTTTATTTCACCCCCTGCAAAACACTGGAAGCTCCAAGCAGCTCCTTAAGCAGCATGTTACAGTGTGTGCATACGTGTGTGTGTGTGTGTGTGTGTGTGTGTGTGTGTGTGTGTGTGTGTGTGTGTGTGAGAGAGAGAGAGAGAGAGAGAGAGAGAGAGAGAAGGGGAGTGTCAATGAGTGCTTGTCATGAAACACTTGAAAATGAGGGTGAGAGACTGCAAAAACTCCCCCCACTGAGAGCCAGAGGTGGACAGGGAGACACACAGGAGACCCTGGCTGTCCACAGCCCACTCAATAATGCTCAAGACCCAAGGTTTTTATTGTTTCTAAAATATATCTTATTCACTTTTTCTTTCTGACCCCTGTACTGTTGTAACAAGTGAATTTCCCCAGTGTGGCATTAATAAAGTCTGTATCTATCTGTTTTCACTCCTCACTTCCTTTTTTTTTTTTTTTTTTTAATCTTCTTTACTTCCTTTACTTCTTTGTCATTTAGCTGTTTGTATTGGTTTTGTTGTTAGTTTTAACCTTTTTAATTATTAAAGGCTGTTTGCCACGGGCAAGATTTCAGTAGTTTAGAATAGATAACCCATTAAAGAGTTTACTGAATCGAGATCTCAGTCATAGACATCTCAAAGCCTCATGATTAAGGTTCAGACAACCCATTTGCTAAAGAGTAAAATAAAGGACAGCTTCCCTATACATTTTTAAATGTTTATTAGTGTTGAGTAGCTTGCTCAGCATCCTTTCACAGAGTTCCCGTTTTTTGTGTTTCAGTCTAGTTTCTATTTTTATTTCAGTTAACCAAAATGCTAACTAAAATTCACGGTTCGCTCTTTTACGTGACGTTTTAGTTAACTATAATAATCTTACAGACAACCTGGTTTTGTTTTTAAAAGAAAAGAAAAACAGAGAGAAGAGTCTTTACAACCTTTTGGTCGTATTGTACTGTTGAAGTGACACCTGCTCTCGCGAGATCCCGCTTGCTGCTGAGTCGCTTCTCTCGGAAAGTGTCGTGAGACGTTGATAGTAGAGGACTGCTCGGCTAAGGTAAGTGAGGATACTGGCTCCACCATCAGCACGACAAAAATCCACGTAGTTCCCGGCAGGTGATGAAACTGTAGTGGAGCAGATGTCTGTCCGGTGGGGGATGTAGTAGGCTCGTTGTTACCCGGATACTCCGTCCGGGTAACAGCGAGTGACGGCTCGCTAGCAGCCGGATGCCCGCTGAGGTGATGAGCGGACGGATGGATGAATGGGGCGGATCAGCACGCTAGCTACCGTCACGTCTAATTGATTCCGCGATTGAAACAAACTAGACTGATAAATGGAGTTATTATAGAAGCGATAATTCGGGGGGAAAGGCGCGACTTTGTGCGATAACTAAGCTTGGGTAAAGACGAGAGATTTTACAGGAGCCCCGTGTAAGGGTTACCTAACGTAGCATTCCGGGCTAACCTGAGTCACTGGCAGCTGAATGAATTCTATCAGACCGGCACATTGCGGCCCTTCGCCCACCTAAGATCACCATTTAATGAAATATGCCGTGTTTGAACCTGCGGTAGCTGGATGAGGAGATGAGCTGGTGTCAGAAACAGCAGCAGGGTGCCGATCGTGTTCAGCACCATGGACAGGGCTGCAGGAAGTCCTCATTTACTTATATTTTCTAGTCTTAAATTTCACCTTACTGAGCCTGTTTACTCGCTTTCTAAATAGCTGTCAGCATAGGACTGTTTAATTACTGCACTTACAACATATTAAAAACTAGGCATTGGGCAGCTCTTGTCCACATTAAAAATAAACATACAATTAACAGTGTTTGAGTACCTTTTATAGTTTCATTTGATTTGTTCGTCTTTGGCTTGTGTGACCTTACTCGAATACTTAGGTGGAGTGTGCAGAGCATATTTTGCAGCCTTAGAAAAGAAATCCCACCTGTGTTGAATATTTTTAGTTATTTTTGCCCCTTGAGTTGTCATTTGACTATTTCTACTTGCTGTGTCCACCCTGAAAGAAATATCCTTCCTCTTGCTGCTTTCCCTGAGGTTATCCCTCCTTTCCCCTTCGTGCTGTACAGATTTTACACTCACTTTTTTAAAAATCATTATTTGTGCCTGATATGACTCGGTGTAAAAGTAATCTAAAGGGAGAATTTTAGTCATTTGTCCCTGCTTATGACCAGATGGCTTTGTTATAGATGTGTTCAAGCCACGCTCTGTAATATAGGACATTTTTCATGTGCTTTAAGGGCTTGGCGCCATTACAGGCTAACATTTGAAGGAGAAAAAAAGCATCAGAAAGGGTCTGAACAGATTGTGCTGAAGCCTGGAGTCATGGCATCTCCATCACCCGCTCTGTGATAATGACTGTGGGCGAGTAACACAGCTTTGCACCTGTCTTGCTGCGTGCATGTAGAAGTGAGATTTCTCTGGCTTGATTTTGTCATTTTAGCGTTTGAGAGGTGAGAGGAGGAGTGAGCCAGAGTATTTACTGGATTGTAATTTAACAGACTTGACAGTTTGGCTCGTTAATCATTCTGTCTCATTCCAGCATGTTAATAATTAAGACCAGCATGATTGCTTCTCAATGTCTGTTTCTTTTCAGCCCTCCTAAAAAAAAAAATCAATCCCCGCTGGAAAACTGACACTTTGCAGAAAGGCCTCAAGCACTTAAACTGACGTTTAGGAACATCGTCTGAATCATGGGGAACATTTTTGGGAATTTGCTGAAGAGCCTCATAGGGAAGAAAGAGATGAGGATCTTGATGGTGGGGCTTGATGCTGCTGGAAAAACAACGATCCTCTATAAGCTCAAACTGGGGGAAATAGTCACTACAATCCCAACAATCGGTATGTGGAACCAGCTTTCTACTCGCGTCAGCCAACAGTGGATATGATGTTTTGCTTCACGCACTGTGTGACCTCTTATTTCAGGGTTTAACGTGGAGACAGTGGAATACAAGAACATCAGCTTCACTGTGTGGGATGTGGGTGGGCAGGACAAGATCCGTCCTCTCTGGAGACACTACTTTCAAAACACGCAGGGTGAGCGAAGCTAATCAGAGGGTCACAGCGACGTAAGCGCTTGCTTTTCTCTTCTTCTAATGCAAATGGTTTATTTTGTTTCTTACACTTGCCGCTGCAGGTCTAATCTTTGTGGTGGACAGTAATGACAGAGAGCGTGTGAACGAAGCGCGAGAGGAGCTGATGAGGATGCTGGCTGAGGACGAGCTGAGGGATGCCGTGCTCCTCGTGTTTGCTAATAAACAGGCAAGAGAATCTAGTGTTATGTATATTCATACACATAGCAGGCTCATAGCAGAGGTTGAGCCCCTAAATACCAGCTTCCTCATCTGTGTAATTTTAAAGCAGTTCTGGAAATTAGGTGGCATTAAATTATAGTGTGAGTTGTAATCATTACCAGGGTAGTAAAAAGGTAGTAAAACAGTCATTGTGACATGAACTAATGGTTAATCACAGATGTTACTAGTCACATTAGTGAGGTCAGTGATATTTAGGTGCAGACTTATAATTAACATCATGTGATATTTCACATCGAGAAGGGTTTTCACAGGAGTATTAGGGAGCAGTTACTTTCTAAGCTCTAATATTAGAGAGTAGTCTTAAGACTACTCTCTAATGTCTTAAGACTACTATCTAATGTCTTAAGACTACTATCTAATGAAGCAGGAATATTATAGAGCAGTTTAGAGATTAGATACTCTGTAATAATACTATTATTATATTTTAAATACTATTGTTATGCTCTGTTAAAGAGCTCTAATATTCCTGTGTTTTCACAGGACTACTCTTAGACTCTACTACAGAAAAGTTACTCTCTAATACTCCTATGAAAGAAGAAGACTTAGAGAATAACTACTAATACTACTCTCTAAAGCTCCTGTGAAAACACTGGAGTATTGCAAAGTAGTAATAATAATACTCCAGTCAAAATAAAACATGCAGAAAATTCATCCACGCAGAGATGGAAAGCGCAATTTTCTCTCCTCACTGACCCGTCTGCTCTTTGACAGGACTTACCAAACGCCATGAATGCCGCAGAGATCACAGACAAGTTGGGCTTGCACTCTCTGCGTCATCGCAACTGGTACATCCAGGCCACCTGTGCCACCAGCGGCGATGGCCTCTACGAGGGCCTCGATTGGCTGGCCAATCAACTCAAGAACAAGAAGTAAGAAGAAAACTGGAAGAAAGCATCCAGCGACCACACCCATACCTACTTTTTATTTCTTTTTAGGGATGAGGGTGCGGGTTGAGCACCGAGGTTTTTGATTGATAAAAGATTCTGGGTCTTGGGTGGGGGCGGCGGGGTGTCAGATTTAGATTTTTGGTCTGGTCCTTCTGGTTTTCTGTGGTTATAAAAAAAACACATTCTCATGTTCGTATCTAACCACTCACTCACAGACACACACACAGAGACACACATGCACACTAACAATAAGCAATCACAGCAGGCACTTGCTTTTCCTCCGTCCACCTCTTGTCCACCAATCGTCTTTAGGTATATAATGTACTGTATGTTAGTCTCTAGGTGCTGTGTCGAGTCACATGGGACTCCAGCAACGAGTCCAATCTGACTTTGTTGATGTATGTTTTCCGTTGTCAGTGGTCCATGAAAGGAACTCCACGTCCTGGTTTTTTTTCTTCTTGTTTTTGTTGTTTTTTATGTCTTTTCCTACAGAGTTCCAGAGCCATGTTTGAGAACAGTCACATCTGGCAGATTCATGTCACAATAACTAATATGATTGCTTTGCGTGTACTTGATCTCCGCAGCCTAGACAGTATTATCCCAAGCAGCTCTCTGACGTCTTTTGATATCTGTGCCATGTTTCTACTCCCCGTGTGGCAACCTGAAGCGTCGAAGCCGCCCTTTTTAAATATTTTAAAACGCACAACACTCTTTCTCAGTTGCCTCACCTGCATGCATCCTGCCATCACTGTTGGGTACTTCTCTATCCAGAGAACCGCATAGATGTTAATTGTATGTTTTCTCCCCTCAACCTGTTTTCGCGCCGTTTACAGTAGGATGCACAAAACTATCTGAAATCACCACTTTTAGTGCAGTCGGTGGCAACATTTGCTCAGAACAACAACAACAAAAAAAAGCCAACAAAAAAAGCGACTAGTCAGCTTTACGGTCTTTTTAGATGTGAAAACAGCATATAGCACATTAACTCAGCACAGATGGCCTGTGCTGCTTGTCTATACGAGTACTCGAACTGCGTCAGGTTGCTCTTGCTTGTGTGGATTTTTTTTTTTTTTTTTTTAATTTTTAAATTTTTTGTGTCTAATTTGCATACCGGGGGGGGGGGGGGGGGGGGGGGATTGGGGACGGGGACGATGCTGTAACTGATAACTCCATATTACTGAATGTGAATATTGTTGATGAATCTATAAGTGGCTGTAATGATGTTTATCTGACATGCCATCATTTCAGTGATGTATCTGCATAAGTCATGCAAAACGAAGCAGGGTAACCGGATTAGTATGTCGATGTTGTAGTTTGCAGAAATTCACAAACAACCAACTTTATGAACAGCAGACGGGATTGCGGCGTCGCCACTGATACCAGCAGAATCCGCAGACTCCTGTCAATGAAACGATTCCTTAGTGCCACACATGGGTACTGCTGCCACTCATATACCAGTCACAGTGCAACACACTGTGCATCCGCCCTACCAACTTATCAGCACATATCCAGCATCTGTTGTAACCATGAGTTAGATCCTTTGGTTTTCGTGGCCTTATATTCCGATTGATTTTCAGAGTTTGGTTTCATACTTACCAGTAAAGAATGATTTATTCCTTATTGCCCTCTAACGGCAGGTTTCGCACCACAGCTCACTATGGTAAGGCAAAGATTTCGTCGTATAATGTGTTCTTTTGATTTTTGCCCGTATACTTGATTCATATTTGGTGGTAGATTTCTTCAGTTCTCTTTGGGGTTTAAAGAAACTTTGATGTAGACTGTGTCTGTGAAACAATCAGTGCAGAGAAAAAAAAGATTCTGATGATTCATTCTGTACCGTTATAGTTACACAAGTAGATTTAAAAAAATGTTGAAGACCATGTTTCAATGCTGAATGCATGGAGACATCTGTATGTGATGTAAGAAACCAAAATCCTGCTGTATTACGAATAAACCCATTTTCTGAATGATCTGTCTCATCAACTGGGAGCGGGAACTGATAGGCTTCATTGCCACATACGTAAAGCTTCTTCTTCTTCTTCTTTTGGCTGCTTACACAGCACCATTTCACCCTGGCATTTTCCTTTGTCACACCAACTCTTCTCCACATCCCTGAATCTTAGCTGTCTTTGTTTTTCTTCTCTGGCAGCTTCATAGTCAACATGCTTTGTCCAGTACATCCACAATCCCCGTCTCTGACTTTGTTTCCAAGCTGCTCAACCTGACCTGTCCCTCTGATGTTCCAATCCTGTCCATTATGGTCACTCCTAGTAAAAATCTTATCATCTTCAACTCAACTTTCAGTCCTTTTCTCAGTATCACCGTCTGTAAACCATACATGGCAGCAGGTCTCACTACCACCTTGTAAACTACTTCCTCTCTTGCTGCTATTCTTCTGTCACAAATCACCCCTGACAGTCGTCTCCAGCCTACTCCACCCTGCCTGCACTCTCTTCTCGTTCTGCACTCACCTGTCTTGTGCACTTGTCATTTATCTTGGATTGTTGACCACAGGTATTTCAACTCCTCCACCTCACTACACTTCACTGTTACACCTGCCTCTATGTCCACGTGACAAATGTCTTGCTGTGACAGGCTCCAACCAGGAGAGGACACTGTTTCACAATGATATCTGTTTGGTCAAAGAGGTCCCAAAGCATTAATCAAATTCATTAAAAATTAAAGGTTTATTTGTCCTCCGAGACACCCCTGCTGAACAACATGCAGTAGCTGACATGATTTTAATTGTTCAACTCTGGCAACTCAGCAAGATCGGTTCAATCTTATCCAAAAGAAATAGAGATGGTCATAAGTGCGTTCATTTCCTCTAAATCAGACTATTGCTACTCTTTAAACACATGCTTGAGCCAGCAAGAGCTACTTAGATTAACGCTTGTCAAGTGTGCTGCAGCTGGACTCCTCAGAAATAGATATATGTGCATAACTCATACATCACAAAACATATGGAATAATTCCTAAATCTGCAGTGAAAGGGGAAATATACTGTCATGTGAAAAAGGAAGTACAAAAACAAAGTGCACCTCATGAGTCCACCGTTTGTAGAGCCACCTTCAGCAGCCATAAGTTGAAATAACTGTTTTCTGTAATCAGGCTCTCGTTTTGTCGTAGAGGAATTTCGGCCCACTCTTCTTCTTTTTTTAAATTTAAATTTTCAGTCCATTCAGGTTTGCAGGCATTCATTTATGCACAGTGTTGTAAATAATCACCTTTCAGCACATTCACTTGACCAGATGCACCTTGTTTCTTTTCCTCACCTTTGATTGGGTGTGGTGCTTGCCCTTAATTGCACTCACCTGTCACTCTTTATATAAGGACTGTACTCATCTACAGCTCACTCTTTCTTCACTCCCACATGGGGCGGTGATCTGATTGTGCTGATCCTGTGGCTTTTGCCAAACAGAGCACTGTGTATTATGCCCAAACATCTTCACTCCAAAGGGATGTTGTTTGAGAAGTCTTGTGGTTTATTTAGATGCAACTTGATGCTAACCTGAGCCCTGCTGCCATGTTCTTTATCCTAGCAACCTTTCCAAACAATCTCTCAGCCCGTGTCTGACTGTAGTTTCATGAATTTTAATATCTAACATGCTAGCTGAGTCTTGTAGAGTTTGAGACGTGGCTCTTGGGTTCCTTGCACCCTCGTACCTTTCTGAACTTTTAACTATGCATATTCCTGAATAGATCTTTAAGGTCGGCTGATCAAGGAAGCAGAGTAAAGCACAGGAGGAGACCATTTAAATGTGACTGCGTTTTGACACTTTTCTTTTTGTTGTATCTCTTGTTCTTCTATTTTTCTGTATTTTCCTGCTCTAGTTTATTCTGTATAGGTTTACAGCACTTTGGTCAACCCATGTTGGTTTTAAATGGGCTTATAAATAAACTAACTCAACTTGACTTGTCTGAACATTGCACAGTCTGACCTTGGGTTGAATTTCCTGCCAAACCTGCTGCTTTTAAAAGATGTGATCACACTGGCCAATAATCAAGAGTGTCTGATCGCTCTTATTTCCTACAGAAGAGTCCGGGGAAGCCTTTCTTTTTCACATGACACATGAGGGAGTAAAGAGATTTAAATGTTTAACAGACTGGGTTTCCTTGAATTTGACAGTTTAGCAAAAGGAAGATAAAGACAAATATCAACATATGGAAAAAGTGTACATTTAGGAGCTGAACATTTTAGTGGTGTGTACAAAAGTTTAATGCACTTTTTCATGGTTTGCATCAGGTGCAAAACGAGTCTATTTACTTTCACTACTCTCAGCTTTACCTTGAAGCACCAACATACTTCAGTTACACTTCAGTAGTTTTCTGTGAGGTTTTTCTTTGGTAAAACAGCCTGAGAGTAGAGTGTTAATTTGAGCATCGGGTTCCATTAAAGATGTTCAAGTCTTTTAATGTTTCTCTGAACTTCTGTTCCTAAGCAGGCAGCTTCTGTGAGGAGAAAAGGGAAGGAAATGCTTTTGATAATGATTCCTGTCATTGGTAAAACATTAACCATTTGTTTTTGAGTTTCCTTCTTACCTTTAGGCAGGGGGGAGAGAGAGGTTATACATATGAAGGAAAAAAAACAAACTTACATCAATCAGATTTATGCAATCAGTGTGTCAGTCTTTGTTTTCCACTGAAGTTATTTTTTTATGGCCGTGTGTGCGTGACATGAACTGGAGGTTCAGGCAGAGCCAGTTTCCACAGAGCTGTTCAGCTCGCTCATCCACTGTAACTGGTACACGGTGTTTGTGTGAAGATAAACAAGATAACAACAGATATGTTTTTTGTTACAAAACCTCACATTAGTTTGGTTTAAATGAGCAGTTTGACTTACTCTCCTGTACTGAAACTATTCAAGAACTGCCTTTGTTATACAAGCAATTAACAAACTTTGCAAGGAGTCCCAAGTACAACTGTAAAATCATGCAGGAGCAATGATATGATGCAGCAATAGAAAAAAAAGCAATCGTACATTTTCAGACTTTCAGGAGGTCAAAGTCCTGTTATCAAGAAAACAGATGTAAGAAACATGCCATCAGATCATATGTGGAACATGCAAAGAAGCAGAGAAAAAAACTGAAGAGATCATTATAAGTTTTTGTTGTTGTTTTCTGTAGCAAAGGACAATAATGGGAGGGAGTGACTTGCATGCGCTGACTTTAATAATATTTACACGCGCAGGAAAACAAGACTGATAAATAAGGGCTGAATTTTACATGATGATTTAACGAATGATAAAAACAAAACAGACTTGTTTGCCTGAATAATGTTGGGGAATTTACTCACTCAAAGTCTAGCTACATTTAATCTTTTCACAAATTATGATAACAACAGATACACGCACACACTATCAACAAAAAACGTTGTCTTCATGAAATATTCATCACATGTTGACAAACAGCAGGAAGAAAATGGCCCAGAACCAGTGCACAGTAGCGGTTTTAGATACGGGCGACACAGGCGGTTGCCCGGGGTGGCATCGTCTTGGGGGGCGACATCACTGGCATCGGCGTCAGTCAGCGCTTATTGGGAATGACATACGCACCGATCGGCTTTCTATCGCCCATATGCTGGGAGTAAGGGCGCCCTTCGTTTGCGTGGTGCGCCTGCTGCTTGCGGCGCAGGGAGGAGGAGGGGGGAGGGGAGGGGAGGGGGGGCAGAGAATTCTCTGACCGGCTGGAGCGGCATCTAATAACCAACTCGCAAAATGAAAGAAAATAAAAACAAAACAACAAACACGAAAACAGCAGACATTATGATACAGACTTATAATTTGCACCGATGTTTTTTCGAAATTCTATACACGAAAAGTGAGCGCGAGAGCCCTCGGTGCGCCTGGTCACTGCTGAAGTCAAAGTAAACTTTATTGCCATCTCCGCTACATACAGTCCAGTATATAGAGAGACGAGAGGACGAGGCTCCAGTTACAGCAGTGCAAGTAAACAAACAATAAATACAAGAAGAGTAAGAAAATAAATATACACTTTAGGACTCGGGGTAAAGGGATCAATAACAATTTAAAATTTACAGTTTGATGATTTAAAGTCTCACACACAACCCGTCAAAAGGGGAGGGGGCGGCTGCTTCCAAATAGAGCACATTTCATTCATAATGTTGTAAATCCAAGCCCATTATGTCTTCATGATTTGAATCCTGGGTTGTGTGAAATCTCAGAAATGCACCCTAGACGAAGTAATTCTCAATTGTTGATTTGTCCTGTTCTCATTGTATGACGAATTATGATGGCTGTTTGGTAGCCGTTTGCATATTATGCATATTCTCTCTCGCTCTTCATATGTGTGTGTGTGTACAACAGTTTTATGTTAATATACAATACTTAATATGTTTTGTGTTTTTTTTTTTTTTTGTTTTTTTGTTTTTTTTTTTGGGGGGGGGGGGGGGGGGGGCGGCGCCAGAGGGAGTGTTCGCCCGGTGCCAAACAGGCTAGGACCGCCACTGGCAGTGCAGCCATGCAAAAAGCAGTTTTTAATGCACTCACGTGGCAGAAATGCATGGCACAGCTTTGCAATGTCATCCTCCCACATAAGAGCTGGAAGGTGTTGTTTTTACTGATATAATATCTTACTCTTTGTGTTACTATTGTGGCACACTTTTGTTGCTATTTTATTGTCATTTAATTCACACCAATATTATTATTATTATTACTGAACTGTAGACAACAGAACTGTGGATCAATCGGCCTCACATACAGAGAGGGAAACTGTTTTCTGAAGGCAACACGCGATTTTAACACGGTTTCCAACTGGACATAGGAGCAAAGGTGTGAACGCATTTTCAAGTTATTTTCGATGTTTCTACTGGCTTTCTTTACGCTATTGTGTGTTGCGCGTTTTGCTCCCGCCCACAAAAATCAGTGCTAGAGGAAAACAGCCGCTCCCGCTACTGATTGGTTCCGCGGTGCGCTCCAATCACCGCGATGTAGTGACTCTTCTCCACACAAACCCGAGCGGTCGACTAGTAAGGTTGTGACAAATGTAGAGAAAACACAAACAGATTTTGTTTTTCTAACTGGATGTACTCCTTCTGTTCGTGAGGACTAGAACAAGGTGAAGCAGAGGATTAAGAAAACGACAGCCGAGTAGTGGTCTAAATTGTCAGACTCGGAAGCAACGAGGGGATGTGGAACGATACAAGGACACATTTCTTCTCTATAAATACGATGGTGATGTTTATTTGATTCGACGCCAGCCTGGAGATTTGAATAAGAATGAAGGTCTTTGTGAAGAAGGTGCAGCAGGTGCTCTACGTCCTGCTGCCGTGTGTACTCCAGCTCTGCTGCGCTCAGACTCAAGGAGGTGGGCATAAACACCCGCACACACATATTCACACACGTTTATTTTTATCATTAGCCTGGGAGAGGAACGATGAATACAGTGGCGGTCCTAAGCTGTTTGGAGCCCTGGGCGAACACCCCCCCCCCCCACACACACACAAACACACACACACACACTAATTAATGTTATTTTGTTGTATCCCTGTTGTGGCCAGTGCTATCCTCTATGTTGTTGCATGCTGGGGGCAGCAGGTTGAGGGTCACAGATACCAACAGACTAAATAAACTGATCCACAAGGCCAGTAATGTTGTGGGGATGGAGCTGGACTCTGTTAGGGTGGTGTCTGAGAGGCAGATGTTGTCCAAGATATGGATAATACCTCCCACCTATTCCATGACGTCCTGGCTACTCACAGGAGCACGCTCAGTGAGAGACTGAGTTTACCAAAAAGCACCACTGAACGACACAGGAAATCATTCCTGCCCGTGGCCATCTCCCTGTACAATTCCTCCATCTAATACACTGTAAACACTGCAATAGTTACACCCTTTTTATACACACTCTTTTTTACTCTGTAATATTTTTGTCATTTTTTAAATATTTATTTATAATCACCAATGTTAATCCTTGATATTTATAACTGAGTGATCTATATACAGGGCTGGACTGGGACAAAAAATCGGCCCGGGCATTTTGACTAGAGACCGGCCCACCAGGTATTATAGGAAAAATCATAAAGCCTTTGAATGAAAACAAACGCTGTTGTGACAGTAATGTACACTGTCTTATTGGCCTATGTATGATTTCTATACTTGTACATCAGATAAAAGCTTTGGTTGTAAGATTCAGATAATTATTTAATAAAAGCTAGATATTTTAAATGAGAATAAGAAAGAAAAGTATTTCTTTGTGCCCCCCTCTCCCTGTTAATGCCCCACCTGCCCCCCTGGCAAAACTTTGCTAGACCCACCCCTGCACAGTTACCAGCTACGTAGAAAAAGGATCCTGTTGTTATTTGTCTCTCAGAAACAGTTCATAACTTCTCTTCAACTCATCCATGTCACCTAAAAGCTAAACCTGTTTCTGCATCACCTGTTCAGCTCTGATGATTCAGTAACATCAGGACATCTCCTGGTTTCATCTTCATGTTTCCCTCTCCCCAGATAACCAAACCGACATAACGACCAGCAGCTTTTACAGCTGTGGCTCCAGCAAACATCAGCTGATACTAGAAATTAATATTAAATAAATTCTAACAACAGCTGATCAAGCTTAAACATGCTGCTGTTGTTTAGTGCGACATCCGCTGGTTTCCTCTTTCTGGTGCAAAGTGGGCGATAAACAAGCAAGAGAGAAAAGCCGATCAGATGATCATCGATCAGTTTCACGATTGAATGAGCAAAGAAGAGGCAGCTGACAGCGTAAAGACAGAGAAAAACTCCAGCTTTGTGTCTTTTTCCATCCTAGCTGAAGTACGGGACAAACTGTGTTCCTTTTCACCTCAATACGAAACATAATATTTTCTCTGAATACGAGACAATTCCGTTTTTTAGGGGACGGTTGGCAACTCTACTAACTAACCTTATGAATAAAATAAAGTTCACTATCAGTAACATAGCACCCACCCAGCTGTAGAAACTCCGTCATGCTAGCTAGTACGCAGTACAAGTTATTGTAACTGACGGTAAAAAGTCAGCACAACGAAAATAAACTCCACCTAAACTTGGTTTATATCTCACCCAGATAGACTGCAGGTCATAACTTCTTACCTGAAGTTCAGTTCACCTGACACTCGGACCAGCGGCCGCCTCGGGTCTCTCCTCCTCCTGCCTCACCTTTCCCTCATCCACCTGGCCTCTTGTGGCAGCTCCGCCATAGCCACCACCAAACAACTGAGTTATTTTTACACATGTGCCAGCATCTGGCCAATCCATCACCTTTCATTGTTTATACTGTTATAAAAATAAGTGAATAAATAAAAATTATCGGCCCATAAAAACAAAAAATCACCATCAGGCGTACCGGGCAAATGCCCGCTATGCCTGATGGCCAGTCCAGCTTTGCCTGTATATATTAGTGCTATTTCTTAGATGTGTAAAATCTGTAACATCATTATTGTTTGGAGTTTAGTCTGTTACTGTTACTATTTTTACAATTTCTTCTTGGACCAACTGTAACCCACATAATTTCCTAAGGGATTAATAAAGTATTCTGATTCTGATTTCAGAATACATGACCTGCCATTATCCAATGACACATCTGCTTACCTGTATCTTTTGCTCGTTTCTCCTCATCTTCTTTTCTCTTTTTTCTAAACTGAGCACCTGATGGCTTAGAAGTTTTCTTGTCCATCTTCCATTGGTTTGAATTTTGCACTCCAGTATGAACACCCATCCCCTAACCCAAGGTTCACAACAACATAACCTAATAAATCTACATCTTAGTTCACAGATTTGCTTTGTCTGGGTTTATTTCTGGGATTTCACACAATCCAGGATTCAAATCATGAATACATAATGGCCTTTCATTTACAACATTATGAATGAAATGTGCTCTATTTGGAAGCAGCCGCCCCCCTCCCCTTTAGACAGGTTGTGTGTGAGACTTTAAATGATCAAACTGTAAATTATAAATTTCAAATTGTTATTGATCCGTTTACCCCTAGTCCTAAAGTGTATATTTATTTTCTTAATCTTTTTATATTTATTGTTTGTTTAATTGCACTTCTGCAACTGGGGCCTTGTCGTCTCGTCTCTCTACTGGACTGTATATAGCGGAGATGACAATAAAGTTTACTTTGACTTCAGCACAGCAGCAAGCAGGCGCACAGAGGGCTCTCGTGCTCACTTGCAAATTATAAGTCTGTATCATAAAGTCTAGTGTTTTCGTGTTTGTTGGTTTGTTTTTATTTTGTTTTATTTTGCAAGCATGTTAATAAATGGCGCTCCAGCCAGCCAGATTCCCCCGTCGCCCCGCCCATCTCCTCCCTGTGCAGCAAGCAGCAGGTGCATCTCGCAAACTCAGGGCGCCCTTACTCCCACCGATCGGTGCCTATGACATCCCCAAAATGCGCTGGCATGATGTTTTCTTTTCTTTTTTTTCCTTTTTTTTTTCTTTCTTTCTTTCTTTTTTTTGGCCGATGCCCGTGATGCTGCCCCCACCACGATGCCGCCCCCACCACGATGCCGCAATCGCCCATGTCGCCCTTATCAAAAATCGCTATTGTCTGTGGGTTTTTTTTATAGTTTAAAAACAGCTCTTAAATTTGCAAGTTGTTCTTTAAATTCAAGCTAGAAAGGTGTGAACAGATGCATAGATATAGATATCCAAGTAACCAAGTAGCTGTGTGGTGTCTGTTTGTCAAACTGAAGGCTTCCACTTTCTTTTCTGATAGGAGCCAGTTTGGTCTATCTGAAGGTAGTGGCACGCAGCACTGGCACTACTGTTTCATAAGTCCGTTTTTGGGCTTATTTTAAGACTGTAACCAGTGTTGAGGTCATTACCCAAGAAAAGTAATGTATCGAACAATTTCACCTGAAACTCACTGACACATACACACACTAGTTGGCTATGTAAACCTATAGGCTAGAGTCAAACACACCAACACAGTGAGGAGACAGCCCAAAGCCACCCCACAGTGATCTCCACAGCCACACAAACAGCCACATTTCTAAATATGTTTCTTTAATTGACAGAACATCTCTCTGTTGTGCTAACGTGAATGGAAAGTGCTTATTTTTAGTTCATTAATTAAACTGTTAAAACTGAACATGACAAACTAGGTAACGCAGTGTGCTGAAGGTTGTGGAAAATGGCTCGCTGTATACTGACGCAGATAGCCTTTTAAAAATCAGATGATTAATGAATTCACTTATTTTTTTTTTAATCTAAGAAGCTTTGCTTTTCGCAGTGACCGTTTGTGACGGCACCAAGAACTTTCTGAGCACGACTGGAAATTCAGAAATCATGTACAACTTGATGAAGACGAGGTACAATAACTGCGACATCGTGATGGGCAACCTCGAGATCACCATGATGGGCCACACCAGAGACTTCAGCTTTCTGGAGGTGAGGTTGCAAACATTACGAACAACAAACCAAGAGAGAGTTTGACTACCATTATTCCTTTCACTGCAAATGTGTCACTGACAAGATGAGTAAGTATGTGAATCAACAATTTTCATTCGCCCAGGAGAACACAGAAAGTCAACACTTGTTGTGTTTGATCGCTCTCTGTAATGGATTTTGTCTCAAATCCAGAATGAGCTCATTTATGCCCCCACTCCTTTTGTGCTAGTCATGCCACTGGAGTCACAGTGACTAACTCAGTAAGCAAACACACCCCTGCTGATTTGTGACTCTGATAACAATTTGATTGAGCAGAAGAATTGACAAACTGCATTTTTCTCTTCCTTGTTCTTTTCTTTTGCCTCGCAGTCTATCAAGGAGGTGACAGGGTATATCCTTTTTGCTATCAATGAGTTCAGCCGCCTCCCACTGCACCACCTGCGCATCATCAGAGGCAGCACACTGTATGAGGACCAGTATGCCTTGGCTGTCATGGTCAACTATCAGAGGGATGGGGAGCATGGCCTTCAAGAACTGGGCCTGACTCACCTCACAGGTACACAGAGAGTCACTCATTTGATGTATAGAGTGTGTTTAACATGTGGGAGGCTGGATTGGAGCAGATAAGAGGTCAAGTTGGATGTGGCACTCTTACTGTTGGACCTCCCACACCTACACAGTTCAGCCACACCTTTAGAATACCGGTTGTTGAAATGCAGCAGTGTGTGTGTTTGTGCCCGTGTGTGTGCTTGTGTGTGTAGGAGTGATATGAAGTCCCTGGAATGTAACATGAGCTCCAGCACATGATACGTTTGCTGTGTAGTAAACAGAGAATGGCAGAGTTTGTTAGGATGAGTCACAGACCTGTTCGGGCTTGCTTTCCTAATTGTACTGCCCCATTTACACCTATGTGTACCTTCTACAGAGATCCTCAGGGGAGGAGTGAAGATCATCCAGAATAAGTATCTGAGCTACGCCCCGCAGGTGAACTGGCTGGACATAGTGAAGGATGGAACAGCCCAATTTCTGATAGAGGACAATGGGCCTGAAAGTGAGTGCACAGGCTTGTAACTACACACATAGATATATCTGCCTCTTGTTTTTAGGAGACAGAAGTGAATCCGTTTGAGACCACAGGTTGAAATCTTAAGCTAATACTAGCAAGCTTAATGTTAATGTGCATCCATAGACTGATGCCTTGCATTACCCAGACACAAATACCTGCTAATTGTACTAACATACAAATAAAATAGTAGAATTTCACTCCACAAATTGATGCAATTAACCACACGGAAAACACCCATAAACCTCCCTAAAAGGTGCAAACCCGACAAACATGGTAAAGTGGACCATCTGAGGTGACACCTAGCAGACACGTGGTGGTCTAGCAGCCCCTGGTCTCAAACTTCAAAGCCTTAAAACAATTTAAACACGTGAGTCATTTTTTTAAAAAAGCACAGAAGGTCAAATTAGTTCTAAAGACAGAAACCATTTTTTGTTTAAGTCTGTAAACATGTTTACGCTGGCGAAACATTTTAATTTGAATGTCTTATTGGGGTTAACTCACACTTGGATTCACGCTCAACTGGCCATTAGAGGAACTGGAGGCTTCATTTTTCAGCGCTGCAAGTTGCATCTTGTAACTTGTTGAGGTTTCATTTTTTACTTCTGCTGAACTTTGGATCAAAAACAATAACAAAATCTGAACTTTTCCTTTAATTTAAGACTTTTGTTCTGGTTTTGTATTAAAATGCGGAAACTAATAAGAAAGTTTTTATCTCAGAGCGTTGTCACAAAGCTTGTGGAGACGTGCCATGCTGGGGCCCAGGAAATGACACATGCCAGATCTGTGAGTGATATCAAGCACCTTTATCTTTAATGTCTTAATTTTCCACGCACTGGTTACCTTGTGATGCCTTTGAGATGTCTCACACATGAGTCATGGCTGCCAGAGTTGTTCATTTACATCTTTTAATGCACATTGTTAATAATATACGTAACTTCAAAATTAAAAGTTTAATATGCATCTACGGTACAGTTTTAGTTTCACGCCAGGTTTTTAAAAGCGTCGACTCTCTTACAGTGACAAAGACCGTGTGCGCCCCTCAGTGTAGTGGCCGCTGCTTTGGTAGAAACCCGAGCGAGTGCTGCCACGTTGAGTGTGCTGGAGGTTGCACTGGGCCCAAGGATACAGACTGCTTTGTGAGTCCAAGTCTTCCACAGGCTTTAACAATAAGATATTTTCTTTTCACATGTTGCAGTACAGAAAACGCAGATGTAAAAATAAAATGTTCCTCTGTTATAAATTGCATTTTGCAGGCCTGCAGGAACTTCAACAACTTGGGCTCCTGCGTGCCTCAGTGCCCACAAACTGTGATCTACAACAAGCTTACATATAGAATGGAGCCCAACCCCAATGCCAAGTACCAATACGGCTCTATTTGTGTGACCCAATGCCCCAGTGAGTCCCACACATGACAATATTCACATAAACTCAGAATTTATACGTAGTTTCTTCCTGTATGAGTGCTGTTTTTATATATTTTTAATCATTGTTATGACTGCGCTGTTCAGCTTTCTTCACAGTGTTTACTGAAGGCTTAACGCAGTCACTGACGATCATTTATGCATTTATTCTCATGTGTTTTCTGTTTTTTTTTAATAGAAAACTTTGTGGTGGATGGCAGTTCATGTGTGAGCAACTGCCCATCTAATAAAATGGAAGTGGAGAAAAATGGTGTGAAAACATGTGAGCCCTGCAAAGGCCTCTGCCCTAAAGGTATTTCATGGAGATCGAACTCAAGCTCTCTCTACAGATACCTTACAGCTTTACTGTTATTAACTGTTTCCTTCTCATCTTTTGATTTTTTCCCAGTTTGCCATGGCACAAGCTGGACTGATTCAAACAGCGAAACGGTCGATGCTCGCAACATAGAAAGTTTCATAAACTGCACTAAGATCCAGGGAAGTCTTAACTTCCTGGTGACGGGAATAGAAGGGTAAAAAAACTTTCTTTCATAAAACGCAGGAAAGATTTAAAAATAAATTCTCTAGATCAATCTGCACTTTTTTGACGTTTTTTGCAACATGCTTTTCCTTTTACTTATTTATTTCATTTTTGCTCAGTGATGCCTACAACAACGTACCACCCCTTGATCCAGAAAAACTGAAAATCTTCAACACGGTGGAGGAGATTACAGGTGTGTGTCTGTTTTGGGGTTGTGCTTTTTTTTTTTTTTTACTTAGACTGCTTTTATCTTTTTATGTTATTTAATGCCATTTGCAGTCTGGTTGAGGCTTCCGAAAAACAATCTCTCTGTTTTCAGACTTCCTCAACATCCAGTCGTGGCCTGCAAGCATGTCTGACCTGTCAGTCTTCTCCAACCTCCAAACAATTCAGGGAAGAAAACTTTACAAGTGAGAAACTGTTTTTTGGTTTTTGTCTTTTCTGCATTGTTATGCAGACAGAGTATTTGCTGGAATATAAAAGTAATATTGTTTTTTATTTTCTTTGTTATTTCTAATTTTTATCCTATCTTGTTATCCTGTTTAGAGGAGTGATTAGTAAAAGGTACAGTAAAGATTTCACATGCTCACATCTCTCTTAGAGCCTACAAATGTTTTGTCCAAATCAGTGGTGTTGGTATTTTTCAGGATGATTTTTTCAGGGGTAATTCAGCACTGGGATTGTTTGGTTAAGCTGGCTGTGGGCACAACTTTTTAAAGCTGGGAGAGGCAGCATGTTTTTGACATCAATTTGACAAAAAAAGGCTCTTTTCAGGCTGGTCTCAAGCTTCAGTAAATGAGAGGAAAGCAAGATGGGTACATCTGAGTACTTTTACCTGGGTTTAAATCCCGTCTGAAACCAAAAGCACTAAAGCATTAGAAACAAACCGCCTTCTCAGCTTTAATGAGTTCACATATAACTAAAGAATTTAGTAGATTCTACAAAATTGATACCACAGTATCAGTTTTGTTGTAGTATTTCCATACTACATACTACATGATGCATGAAAATACTGAAGATTAAACATGAATATGTTTCTTGGCTGTTTGTCTTTTTAAGTACATGGGTTATGCAATTTGAAAAACATGACATTCAGACACCGAATCCCTGAATTCATATTGTGTCATAAGGTATCAAAATAAATAGATGGTGACAAACTTCTTGAAGAAAACACACTGTGAAAGATTATATTACATCATTAAATGTGATCAGTAAGAACAACAAGAAACACAAAGTGCCACACTGCTGGATTTTGTGCAAATACAGCTAAAGTGCATGCTTAATTATGTTTGTAAACCTTAAAAAATAATGTCTGAAATCATGTTCTTGAAAACTGCTAAACCTAAAAGAAGTATGGCTTTCAATATTCACTTTGATTTTGTGGCATTTTAAACAAAATTGGAACATTTTCATCCACTTTCTGACCTTTATTTACTTCCTGCTGTTCTACAGGAGCTATGCACTCCTGGTGGTTAAGATCAATTCTCTGACCTCGCTGGGGTTGCGCTCGCTGCAAAACATAAATAATGGTGCCGTGTACATTAAAGGAAACAAGAATCTCTGCTATCATGATAATGTCAACTGGACACGGCTTTTAGGCTCCCGTCCACAGAAACGTTCAAAGCTCTTAGCCATCGCCAACAACCAAAAGAAGGATGAATGTGGTGAGTGGGGGCGGACCATTTAAAACTTGCAAGACGTGATTGTGAACAATGGCTGTGCTCATAACATCGTTTCTGTTTTGGTTGCGTCCTTAGTTAAAGAAAAGCATGTGTGTCACCCGCTGTGCTCCTCTGATGGCTGCTGGGGTCCGGGCCCAGACCAGTGTGTCAGCTGAAAGAAATACAGCAGGGGAGGAACCTGTGTACCAGACTGCATGTTCTTAACTGGGTCAGTATTCACAAAATGACGTATAAAGTGATTATTAATATGAAGCTTTAACGGTGTAACATGTATGCAGGTTGTTAGAGTCAATGAGAAGAAGGAGTGGTATTAAAGAAACAAGCAGTGATTTAGAGAATAGATATTTTCTGATAGTTTCAAAAAGAATTTACATTTTAAAGCACAAATACTCGCACCCTGTTTGAACTGCCACATTGCAAATAGATTATGTGCAAATACAGATAAAGTACATGCTTAATCATATCCACCGTGCTCTCTGTGCACAAATCAGCAGGGGAGACAAATCGAATAACTGATTCAAATGCATTGCCGCCCAATTCCAAACTGCACGCGTGCGCAATTGCGTACTGCTGGCACGGTCTCTGCGCACAGAAAATCTGCGTTGTGCACAAAAAAAAAAATCTAACCTAAATTGAAATTAAAATTAAAACTTTAACAATTTTGTTTTGCAGTGTTAGTCAGTAAGTGACTGGCTGCTCCCGTATGGGTTAGAATGATGCCACCTTATCCCATAGTCCAGCCAATAATGCTATTCACATTTGTATATATGTATGTATTAGGGTTGCCAACTCCCTGAGAAATAAATAAGGGACACCTCGTGGCCAGGGCCGGGCGACCCAGTTGTCTTCACCCTTCCCAGTGTGGGAAATTATTTTTTTAACCATTTGACTTGAATTTGATTTAAGTAGATGCATATTCTTTGTGATATCAACACATGGGAAACAAAAATCATTTAGCCATTTATTTTTAGCTCAAAATGACAACATTAACACAATAAAACGGGTCTCTTTCTTAAACAGAAGCCTGTCATGCTTAACTTTTCAGAATAAAAGTAAATCTTTCTTTAAAAGAACTCTGTCCTGCTTAACTTAAAATTATATAAATTAATAGAAAACAATAGAAAGAAAAATATTCTTGTAACAGTGCACATTTAGTGCATTTAGTGCAATTGGCTTCAGTAGAGGCATTATTTCAGCTTTTGCTCCCGTTTGTAAACCCACTTGTTCCCATGATTACGCATCATAACTCATCATCATTATTCATCTATGTATTACTTTTATGTAATACTCATCTATTTGTTGTAATCATCTATCCTTGCAGTTGTTTATTACACAAAATAAATTATATTATCACACTTCTGGCCACATAGCTCTGATATTCACTGCACATGCCCATTTTAACCTTAACCAGAGGGTTTAAAAACAAACAAACCAGTGTTTACATACATATCTGCTTCTGCCATGGCCTGGTGGACAAAAATTGGTTAAGGGTTCCCCGAGCTTTCACGCCCCTCATGTTCTTCATGTGCCCAGGTGTTTTCCTTTTCCCATTCTTCCCTGTACTTTTGCAGCCTTTTTTTCTTTCTCTGAGAGGAACAAACATTGCTGGGCTTACACTGTGCGATTTTTGGCCCATTTTGAGCCGATTTTTGAGTCGTGCGACCAATTTGGTGATCGGCCCGATTTTGGCCTTCATCGTGCATCGTGTATCGTGTAGTATACGTGGGGTAACGAGAAGCGATTAACACCTCACGACCAGCTCCCGATCATCAATCGCTCGTGAGGGTGTCACCGCAGCCGCTCACACTGCTCACGCGCAAACACGTAAACGTCGGTGAAAAAGACGGAGCAGCACGGCTGTGCAGCGTGTGATCTGGACACAAGCGATGGAGGCACAACTTGTAGAACTTTGGAAAGCTCATCCGAGCCTTTTCGATGTGGCATCACCAAATTATCACGACCACAACAACCGTGAAAATAGTTGGATTTACATTGCTGCTCAATCACAGCTGCCTGATCATGTTTTTCATTAGCAATTTAGCAAAGCTGATGGTGGTGTGTGTCTGTGTGAGTGAAAGACAGAGAGGGAGAGCGAGCGACAGATTTTCTGTTATAACCTTCATTTTATGGAGGCACAGTGTGAGCACTCAGGTCGCATCAGAGCATCGGGCGGTATAGTGTGAGACCCTGCATCGTGACCTACGAACTTATAACCCATGCGAGCCAATCGTGCAGTTTGAAAATCGCACAGTGTTTGCCCAGCTTCAGGTGTACTGTCATCTGAGACTTGCACCGCAGTGTCGGCGTTTGTTTCCCTGTTGGCCATGTTTTTTGTTGTGGTCATCTGTAGTCTTCCGGTATTTTCTACGTAAGCGACCTTTCCTCAACCAATGAGATGAGCGGTAATCTGAATTGTCATAAGTGTGCTGTCAGCTCATTGGTCACAAAGCAGGAGCGGGGCTGAGAATTATGTTTTCAAACAAAGCGTTAATTACATTAAAACTTATAGACTACTTTTGATTCTCACTGTATTACGGGACAAAGTGCGTCCCTTTTCAGCTCAATACGGGACGTGTACTTTTGTTTCTAAATACGGGACGATTCCGTTTTTTAAGGGACGGTTGGCAACCCTAGTATGTATGTATATATATATAGCTAATCAACGTCGTTGACAGGCTATGACAGCGTCCTTATGTGTCAATGTTTTGACTGGGATGAAAAATGGTGTTCATGGAGGCGGTGTGAATCACAAGTTATGCTCGGGAGCAGTTTATGTGGGTTCATTGAGAGTGTGCGTCCATAAGACTGGTGAGTTACAGGATATTTCTTGTGTAATAAGGATAGCCTGTATGTTTATTGCTCTGGACATCCTCTGTTTGTACATTTTCTACAAGTTGTACAAGTTATCGCTAAGCTAAGCGGGCTAAGCTAAGCTAAGTTCGCCTAGGCCAAACTGAGTTCGGTTTGAGTTGGTGATTTGTTATGTGTATTTGCCTTCTTTAGTTGCCATCATAAGTGAGTGGGGCACAAGAGTTAAGTGATGGAAAGATGTTTATTTTCTTTGTTGCCAAATATGGTTCAGACTATAAGTAAAGGCCGCCAGCTTAGTAGTAGGTCCTATAAGACAAGTATGTGGCTGTAATATGTTATATGGTGATTATTGTTGTCTATAATTTGATTGTAATTTGTGTTCTGTTTTTCCATTCTGTTTGTAGAACCACACACACACACATACCCACACCCACACTAAAGCTGCCATTAAAGAGCTGAACAATCATCCCCTGTCCTCATTATTTTCTGGAGGGGCACTTGACCTGTGCACACCCTGCGATCACCACCGTAGAACTGAACCTCATATCAGAAATCATCATAACAAAATTGGTCCTTCGAGCCGAATCAGGTGATTACAGAGTGAAGATGGATTATGACCCCCAGAGAGCAGGTGCACGTCCACGGAGGGCTGTGCGACCACCAGGATGGATGACTCAGTATAAAGGCTACACACTGCCACCCACTGCTACATTGGAGCAACAGCAGACTAGAGAAGGATACGCCAAGATGACGCCCCTCACCCAGACTCCTGGTTCTATTGGAGCTGCAGGACAGACCCCAGTGTCATCCAGCATCCCTCAGGAGTTCATGAACATTGTGCAGCAACTGCAGGAGGACAACAGGCAACTTCAGCTGATGGTAGGAGACATGAGGAGGCAGATGGATCGTAATGTCACCACGTTGGAATCCACCCGCTTACGCTCCGCCCAGCAACCAGGGGGCTACATTTCAGCTGATGACACTTGGGTCTCCACACCTCTAACTACACAGCCTTTTCCCCTGAGACCAGAGCAGCACAATATATCCTACACACAGGATGCAGCTGAAGAATGGCCATTACCACCACCTCCAGTTTTTCTCCCGAGAGATCATCCTGATCTACCAGAGGTACAGTCTGTTCCACCTCCACCGCTACCAGCCATTGCACAAGAGCTTAGCCAACGTTTACAAGAGCTACAGTTACAGCAACCCTCAGCCACTGAAGCTCCTGACTTTCAGCCTCGTGCACCACAGTCCATCCCCTTATCTCGATCACTAGCTGGAACTAGTTTCGACGCGAACATGCTCCCCCCAGAACAAGTGTTGGCTCCCACTACAGCCATAGCTGTAAAGGAGAAGACCTACAGAGGACCATCGCCCTCCATCCCAGAGTTCACGAAGGGTGATCGCAGGCAGTTTGCTAGATTAAGGCTTGCCCTAGACAATATTCTCCCCTTTGATGCAACCGAGAGGTTCAAATATCAGGTCTTATGTGACCACCTTAAATTTGAGGAAGCTCTTTTGATTGCTGACTCCTACAGTAACTCACCTCACCCCTACTCTGACACAATGGCCTCGCTCACTAAACTTTACGGTCAGCCGCACCAGCTGTCACTGCAGAGGATAGCAGAGCTTATGGATGAGCCCAGCATCCGCCCAGGTGACACAACTGGATTCAGAAGGTTTGCACTGAGAGTCCATGCTCTGGTCGGCATGTTAGAGCAACTTGGGGAAGATGGACACATAGAGCTGCAATGCGGGTCTCATGTTGCTAGACTGACACGAAAGCTACCCCAAGACCTACGTGCTGCTTTCCGCCGCTACCTTTACCCACAGAAAGATGGAATACCATCATTGAGAGACTTTGCAGAGTGGCTGGAGTATGAGCTGGTCATTCAAGAGGGCGGAGATCACACAGAGAAGATAGAAGAGAGCTCGAGAGACAGGAGCAGCATGAAAAGAGATAAAAGAGCCACCAAAAGGACTACCACCATCCTGCATGGTACAACACACAACACTGCCCCCCAAAGGTCCTCAGCCACAACCCCTTCCACTTCTGAGGTCCAAGACAAGCCCACAGCTTATTGTCCGTATTGTAATAACACTCTGCACTTCCTAGATCAATGTGTCAACTTCAAGATGCTGACTAAGGAGCAGAAATTAACTTGGATTAAGTCCAACAATCGCTGCTGGCGTTGTGGGCGGCACCACCAGGCCGCTCAGTGTCAACTTAAAATGCAGTGTAAGACATGTAGGGGAAAACACCTAGAGGCCCTGCATGAAGTGAATCTCAGACCTGCTGCACCCAATCCACCAATGGAACACGTCGCTGAGCTGGGGAGTAAACCATCTACTGAGGTACTTCATCTAGACCGGCGTGCTGGCTGTAGCCAAGTGCTTCTGAAGATAACCAAAGTGCTGCTGCAGAACGGTGAGCACACCCTGGAGACATTCGCCATATTGGATGATGGATCTGAGAGGACGATCCTTCTCCCTGAGGCCACTCAAAGACTGCTGTTACAGGGCACGGCAGAGAGTCTTACTTTACGTACGGTGAGACAAGGATTGAGAACCTTGCATGGCGCATCAGTGACAGTCAAAGTCTCCCCTGCCAGCCAACCATCCAGAACATTCACCATTGAGAGAGCCTTCACAGCTGATGACCTAAAGGGCCTCCAAAGAATCATGGTTCATCCCTCACCACATGGTGACACACAATGGAAAGAACCGTGTGGTGTTTAATTGCTCATTCACCTATAGTAATCAGAACCTCAACGAGCTGCTTTTACCAGGCCCGAACCAGGGGGCCTCTCTTCTTGGTGTGCTGCTACGCTTCAGAGAATGCTCCATCGCAGTTAGCAGTGACATCAAGGTGATGTTCCACCAGGTGAAGCTACTGCCCGAGGACCGGCCACTACTACGTTTCATCTGGCGCGATCTGCAAAGAGACACCCATCCCAAGGTGTATGAATGGCAGGTGCTACCCTTTGGGACAACATGCTCACCATGGTGTGCAATTTATGCACTTCAGTGACACGTCCATGACCACAGTGACCAGGGAGATGACGTGCGTGACGTGTAGAACCACACACACATACCCACACCCACGCTAAATCTGCCATTAAAGAGCTGAACGATCATCCCCTGTCCTCGTTATTTTCTGGAGGGTCATAGTGGCACTTGACCTGTGCACACCCTGCGATCACCACCGTAGAACTGAACCTCATATCAGAAATCATCATAGCAATATACTGTATTTTGCAGACAGAGAGTTACAGGACTCTCTCCCAGACCACAGACTCATACTCATAATACAAGTCAGAGCTTTATAAAAAAAAAGAAAAAAGAAAGTTGTGTTTTCAAATTTGGAGTTCAAGTTATTTTTACTTCCAATAGTGTTAACATACTACACTACGGAGCCCCGCAAGGATGTCCCTTGTCGGGAGAAAAAAAAATTAAGATAAACTTTTGCGAGTTTGTTTTGCGAGATCTCGCAAAAGTTCATCTTAATTTTTTTTTTCTCCCATGTCCCTTGCGGAGCTCCGTACTACACAGGTCATGAACAAGATTTTTTTTTTAAATTTTCATTGTAAGTGGGCTAAAGCAGTTAATTAAAAGTAGTCTAACATAAATGTAAATGCTGTAATTTGATTATTTTAATAAACCATGTAACTTGGATGGATTCGATGCTGGCATGACCACAGTGCACACGTCTGCTGTTGCTCACAGTGGTCCAAAGGATCGCTCAGGGAGTTTGCGTGTTCGCTCAGACACATGAAAAATTAGAGGGAACATTGGTTATAAGTGGAGATCAAGAGGGATTACTGTGTATAGGTCTATACATTGTTAAGGAAAATCCTGAGCATTGGCCCTGAGATGTGACTAATGTCTGCTGTAAGTCTTTGAACTTGAATAGAAACTAGCAGAGGGAGTTTGCTACTAAGTCAAGGGAGTGTCTGCCCTGTCACCCTGAGTGCAAGGTCCAGGAGGAGAAGGAGACGTGCACAGGCCCGGTATGTTTGACTTAAAACTTCTAGAAGGAAAAAAACAGAAAAGAAAAGAACTGGCATAAGGCTTCTGCTGCCACCTAGTGGCCTTACAAAAAATGGCTGTCCACCATAATGCCACTCACCTTCAACTCTTGCAAAAACCTTTCTGATTTTATTCACCCTTTTTTTTGTCTGCAGGGAGCAAATAAATGTCTAGCTTGTGCCAGCCTGAAGGATGGCCCACACTGTGTCTCCATGTGTCCTGAGGGTGTTATGGGGCAGGAGGGAACCATCTTTAAATATCCAGACAAGCGGGGCAACTGTAAACCTTGCCACAACAATTGTACCCAGAGGTAAGTACAAGTGGAATGATGTAGTTAGACACACACAATTTGCTTCTTTAAACTGAACTAAACTTTAAACTGTATGTTGATGTTGTAGTTTGCAAAAATTCACAAACCACCTACTTTCCGAACAGCAGACAGGATTGCGGCGTCGCCACTGATACCAGCAGAATCCGCAGATTTCTGTCTATGAAACGATTCCTTTATGCCACACATGGGTACTGCTGCCACTCATATACCAGTCACAGTGCAACACGCTGTGCATCCACCCTACCAACTTGTCAGCACATATCCAGCATCTGTTGTAACTATGAGTTAGATCCTTTGGTTTTTGTGGCCTTATATTCCGATTGATTTTCACTCACCGAGTTTGGTTTCATACTTACCAGTAAAGAATGATTTATTCCTTATTGCCCTCTAACGGCAGGTTTCGCACCACAGCTCACTATGGTAAGGCAAAGATTTCGTCGTATAATGTGTTCTTTTGATTTTTGCCCGTATACTTGATTCATATTTGGTGGTAGATTTCTTCAGTTCTCTTTGGGGTTTAAAGAAACTTTGATGTAGACTGTGTCTGTGAAACAATCAGTGCAGAGAAAAAAAAGATTCTGATGATTCATTCTGTACCGTTATAGTTACACAAGTAGATTTAAAAAAATGTTGAAGACCATGTTTCAATGCTGAATGCATGGAGACATCTGTATGTGATGTAAGAAACCAAAATCCTGCTGTATTATGAATAAACCCATTTTCTGAATCAGCTGGGAGCAGGAACTGATAGGCTTCAATGCCACATACGTACAGCTTCTTCTTCTTTTGGCTGATTTCACAGCAGCTCATCTGCCTCCATTTCACCCTGGCATTTTCCTTTGTTGCACCAGCTCTTCTCCACATCCATGAATCTTTGCTGTTTTTGTTTTGCTGTCATCCTCTCCCCCTTCCTCTTCACCCTCTACACCACAGACTTCAGCCACAGCACAGAGACCTGCCATCTTCAGAAGTTTTCTGATGACTCTACAGTGGTTGGATGCATCAGCAGGGATGATGAGACAGAGTACTGGGCTGTGGTCGACTCCTTTGTCACGTGGTGTGAGCAGAATCATCTGCAGCTCAACGTGGCAAAGACCAAGGAATTGATCGTGGACTTCAGGAAGACCAGGAAACACTTGACCCCTGTTTCAATCCAGGGGGTCAATGTTGACATTGTGGAGGACTATAAATACCTCTTTGAGTATACACTGACAATAAACTGGACTGGGCAAAAAACACCACAGCACTTTACAGGAAGGGCCAGAGTTGCCTCTATCTTTTGAACATCTGCCGGATAATGCTAAAGATTTTCTACGAGTCTGTTGTGTGTTGCATGATGGGGGAGCAGGCTGAGGGTCTCAGATGCCAACAGACTCAATAAACTTATCCGTAAGGCCAGTAATATTGTGGGAATGGAGCTGGACTCCCTTAAGGTGGTGTCGGAGAGGTGGATGTTGTCCAAAATAAAGACAATGTTAGATAATATCTCCCACCCATTCCATGACATGCTGATCAGCCACGGGAGCACGTTCAGTGAGAGACTGAGATTACCAAAAACCACCACTGTATGACACAGGGAATCACGTCTGCCTGTGGCCATCTCCCTGTACAAATCATCCACTTAACACACTGTATACTGCAATAGCTACACCCTTTTTGCACGCGCTCTTTTTCTTATTCAGCTATTTATCAATAAGTGACTTATATGTATATATATATGCATGTATATATTGTATATATTGTATATATTGTGTCTATTTCTTACTTAGTGTATTGTCTGTCTTTGTTACTGTTTATACTGGAGCACCGTAACCAAAATAATTTATCGTAGGGATCAATAAAGTATTCTGATTCTGATTTTCTTCCCTGGCAGCTTCATAGTCAACATGCTTTGTCCAGTACATCCACAATCCCCGTCTCTGACTTTGTTTCCAAGCTGCTCAACCTGACCTGTCCCTCTGATGTTCCAATCCTGTCCATTATGGTCACTCCTAGTAAAAATCTTATCATCTTCAACTCATCTTTCAGTCCTTTTCTCAGTATCACCGTCTGTAAACCATACATGGCAGCAGGTCTCACTACCACCTTGTAAACTACTTCCTCTCTTGCTGCTATTCTTCTGTCACAAATCACCCCTGACAGTCGTCTCCAGCCTACTCCACCCTGCCTGCACTCTCTTCTCGTTCTGCACTCACCTGTCTTGTGCACTGTCATTTATCTTGGATTGTTGACCACAGGTATTTCAACTCCTCCACCTCACTACACTTCACTCTTACACCTGCCTCTATGTCCACGTGACAAATGTCTTGCTGTGACAGGCTCCAACCAGGAGAGGACATTGTTCCACAATGATATCTGTTTGGTCAAAGAGGTCCCAAAGCATTAATCAAATTCATTAAAAATTAAAGGTTTATTTGTCCTCTGAGACACCCCTGCTGAACAACATGCAGTAGCTGACATGATTTTAATTGTTCAACTCTGGCAACTCAGCAAGATCGGTTCAATCTTATCCAAAAGAAATAGAGATGGTCATAAGTGCGTTCATTTCCTCCAAATCAGACTATTGCTACTCTTTAAACACATGCTTGAGCCAGCAAGACCTACTTAGATAAACGTTTGTCAAGTGTGCTGCAGCTGGACTCCTCAGAAATAGATATATGTGCATAACTCATACATCACAAAACATATGGAATAATTCCTAAATCTGCAATGAAAGGGGAAATATACTGTCATGTGAAAAAGGAAGTTTAATAAACAAAGTGCACCTCATGAGTCCACCGTTTGTAGGGCCACCTTCAGCAGCCATAAGTTGAAGTAACTGTTTTCTGTAATCAGGGTCTCGTTTTGTCGTAGAGGAATTTCGGCCCACTCTTCTTCTTTTTTTTTTATTTAAATTTTCAGTCCATTGAAGTTTGCAGGCATTCATTTATGCATCGCTCCCTTATTTTCAGGCATTCTGTTGTAGATTTATTGCTATCCTTGCAATCATTGCCCTGTTGTGTGATTTACATGTTAGACAGCCTCACTGGACTCTAAAATACTTTGGTACACATGGGAGTTCATGGTGGACTCAATGACTGCAAAGTGTCCAGGTCCTGTGGCTGCAAAACAAGCCCAAATCATCACCCCTCCACTACTGTGCTTGACTCTTGGTATGAGGCGCTTGTGCTGATCCTGTGGTTTTTGCCAAACAGAGCACTGTGTATTATTCCCAAACATCTGCACTCCAAAGGGATGTTGTTTGAGAAGTCTTGTGGTTTATTTAGATGCAACTTGATGCTAACCTGAGCCCTGCTGCCATGTTCTTTATCCTAGCAACCTTTCCAAACAATCTCTCAGCCCGTGTCTGACTGTAGTTTTATGAATTTTAATATCCAACATGCTAGCTGAGTCTTGTAGAGTTTGAGACGTGGCTCTTGGGTTCCTTGCACCCTCGTACCTTTCTGAACTTTTAACTATGCATATTCCTGAATAGATCTTTAAGGTCGGCTGATCAAGGAAGCAGAGTAAAGCACAGGAGGAGACCATTTAAATGTGACTGCGTTTTGACACTTTTCTTTTTGTTGTATCTCTTGTTCTTCTATTTTTCTGTATTTTCCTGCTCTAGTTTATTCCGTATAGGTTTACAGCACTTTGGTCAACCCATGTTGGTTTTAAATGGGCTTATAAATAAACTAACTCAACTTGACTTGTCTGAACATTGCACAGTCTGACCTTGGGTTGAATTTTCTGCCAAACCTCCTGCTTTTAAAAGATGTGATCACACTGGCCAATAATCAAGAGTGTCTGATCGCTCTTATTTCCTACAGAAGAGTCCAGGGAAGCCTTTCTTTTTCACATGACACATGAGGGAGTAAAGAGATTTAAATGTTTAACAGACTAGGTTTCATTGAATTTGACAGTTTAGCAAAAGGAAGATAAAGACAAATATCAACATATGGAAAAAGTGCATATTTAGGAGCTGAACATTTTAGTGGTGTGTACAAAAGTTTAATGCACTTTTTCATGGTTTGCATCAGGTGCAAAACGAGTCCATTTACTTTCACTACTCTCAGCTTTACCCTGAAGCACCAACATACTTCAGTTACACTTCAGTAGTTTTCTGTGAGGTTTTTCTTTGGTAAAACAGCCTGAGAGTAGAGTGTTAATTTGAGCATCGGGTTCCATTAAAGATGTTAAAGTCTTTTAATGTTTCTCTGAACTTCTGTTCCTAAGCAGGCAGCTTCTGTGAGGAGAAAAGGGAAGGAAATGCTTTTGATAATGATTCCTGTCATTGGTAAAACATTAACTATTTGTTTTTGAGTTTCCTTCTTACCTTTAGGCAGGGGGGGGGGGGGGGGAGAGAGAGAGAGAGAGAGAGAGAGAGATTATACATATGAAGGAAAAAAAACAAACTTACATCAATCAGATTTATGCAATCAGTGTGTCAGTCTTTGTTTTCCACTGAAGTTATTTTTTTATGGCCGTGTGTGCGTGACATGAACTGGAGGTTCAGGCAGAGCCAGTTTCCACAGAGCTGTTCAGCTCGCTCATCCACTGTAACTGGTACACGGTGTTTGTGTGAAGATAAACAAGATAACAACAGATATGTTTTTTGTTACAAAACCTCACATTAGTTTGGTTTAAACGTGCAGTTTGACTTACTCTACTGTACTGAAACTATTCAAGAACTGCCTTTGTTATACAAGCAATTAACAAACTTTGCAAGGAGTCCCAAGTACAACTGTAAAATCATGCAGGAGCAATGATATGATACAGCAATAAAAAAAAGCAATCATACATTTTCAGACTTTGAGGTCGAAGTCCTGTTATCAAGAAAACAGACGTAAGAAACATGCCATCAGATCATATGTGGAACGTGCAAAGAAGCAGAGAAAAAAACTGAAGAGATCATTATAAGTTTTTGTTGTTGTTTTCTGTAGCAAAGGACAATAATGGGAGGGAGTGACTTGCATGCGCTGACTTTAATAATAAAGCTATGTACACAAGACGGATAAATAAGGGCTGAATTTTACATGATGATTTAACGAATGATAAAAACAACAACACAGACTTGTTTGCCTGAATAATGTTGGGGAATTTACTCACTCAAAGTCTAGCTACATTTAATCATTTCACAAATTATGATAACAGCAGATACACGCACACACTATCAACAAAAAAACGTTGTCTTCATGAAATATTCATCACATGTTGACAAACAGCAGGAAGAAAATGGCCCAGAACCAGTGCAGCCGTGCAAAAAGCAGTTTTTAATGCACTCACGTGGCAGAAATGCATGTCACAGCTTTGCAATGTCATCCTCCCACATAAGAGCTGGAAGGTGTTGTTTTTACTGATATAATATCTTACTCTTTGTGTTACTATTGTGGCACACTTTTGTTGCTATTTTATTGTCATTTAATTCACACCAATATTATTATTATTATTACTGAACTGTAGACAACAGAACTGTGGATCAATCGGCCTCACATACAGAGAGGGAAACTGTTTTCTGAAGGCAACACGCGTTTTTAACACGGTTTCCAACTGGACATAGGAGCAAAGGTGTGAACGCATTTTTCAAGTTATTTTCGATGTTTCTACTGGCTTTCTTTTATGCTATTGTGTGTTGCGCGTTTAGCTCCCGCCCACAAAAATCAGTGCTAGAGGAAAACAGCCGCTCCCGCTACTGATTGGTTCCGCGGTGCGCTCCAATCACCGCGATGTAGTGACTCTTCTCCACACAAACCCGAGCGGTCGACTAGTAAGGTTGTGACAAATGTAGAGAAAACACAAACAGATTTTGTTTGGTTTTGTTTTTCTAACTGGATGTACTCCTTCTGTTCGTGAGGACTAGAACAAGGTGAAGCAGAGGATTAAGAAAACGACAGCCGAGTAGTGGTCTAAATGGTCAGACTCGGAAGCAACGAGGGGATTTGGGAAGATTCAAGGACACATTTCTTCTCTATAAATACGATGGTGATGTTTATTTGATTCGACGCCAGCCTGGAGATTTGAATAAGAATGAAGGTCTTTGTGAAGAAGGTGCAGCAGGTGCTCTACGTCCTGCTGCCGTGTGTACTCCAGCTCTGCTGCGCTCAGACTCAAGGAGGTGGGCATAAACACCCGCACACACATATTCACACACGTTTATTTTTATCATTAGCCTGGGAGAGGAACGATGAATACCCCCTCTCACTTCCACCTTAGTTAGAGGTAATCACCTGTCCTCACAGACCTCATATGCAGAACCTGTTCTGCATACTTGTTTGCTGTGAGTCACCTGCACCTCTCCCACGGCTCGATATGCTTCATCATGTTTGTGACAGAGTGGCCCAGCCTCTCTGCCTTACTGACAGCCAAATGTGCATTTCTTTAATAGTTCCGCAGTTGCAGTGGCTATTAAGTAAAATATCGCAAAATAAAAGTGCCCAAACTTTACATGGATGGCAACAGTTTGTGGTGTGAAGTAGAAAAAAAAAAAACACGAGTGCTGGTTTACTGCTTGCTCTTGGCATAGTTTAGCCTAATGTATAAGGGACATCACACTGAAACTGATCATATCTTAATGTGTGGGTTCATATTCATTCATCATCTGTAAGGGTTTTTATTCCCCTCATCTGTTTAATAGTTTGATCATTTGTATTATAAAATTTCAACAGATGTTCTCTTCAAGAATAATTACACTTTTATAACCACATAATTAATCGATTGATCAGCTCTCAGAGTAACACATAAGCATTAAATGTCATATAGGTGTATGGGAAGTAAAGGTAGCATAGACTTAAAGTGCTCACATACATGAAACTTTTAGTTGTTCGCCGTGCTTGAGTGATAATAATAAGAACTTTATTTGTGTGTCACTTTTCTAAACACAAAGTTTCAAAGTGCTTCAGAGTTTGAAATTATAGAAGCTGCACATTAAAGATGTACACGTTTCAACATATTCAACCACAGGGACATTCATTCCAACATATAAACTTCCACCCACACAAAAAGACCTAAACCAGCGATGTCAGACTCAGTTTACGTCACGGGTCACATACAGCACACTTTGCTCTGAACTGGGCCCGATCAGTGAAACGACATGATAAATGTGTAAAGAAAAAAGTTAAATGCACAGACTGACTTGCATTTATAAAATATAGTAAGTTTTGTAAATCTAGTGGACTCACTAATAGTTGAAAAACAGGAACTTTGGTGTAGTATAGAAGGGCATGGAGGTAGGCAGTCTTAATTAATAGGAAAAGCCATAAAACTTGTGAAAACACAATTAAAAGATCAAAATCTGTGCACTGTCTTACATTTTATAAAGCTGTCCAGTGGGCCAGATTTCAGCCTTTGCTAGGTCGATTCTGGCCCCCGGACCTTATGTTTGACAGCCCCAATGAAAACTATGGCCCCAGAATATTGGGGGAAACATTAAGGGAAAGATGGCTTATAAAAATTCGTTTTCGGGAGTTGTTTAAAGCAAACCACTGATTCAGTGCTGAAGAAGGCTGTTCCAGAGTTTGGGTGCTACAACCTCAATACGTGATCACCTCTGATTGTAAAGTAAGAGCATGGTACAGTCAGGAGATCCTAATCAGATGATCTGAATGGTCTGCAGTGGTCTCTTTAGATCTGTTACAAATGCACTCTGTCACCACTAAGCATTCTGATATGTTTGAGTTTTGATTTGAGTCCTGAAGGAACGCTGTGAACTTTGACTCTGTGTTATTGCTTTTGCCAACTTTTACAGGTGAATTTCCAGGTGTGTCTCTTCTCAGTGTCTGAAAAAAAAACAATGCTTGGCAGATGCTGTTCAGTGACTTACTGTGTAGTCATCACCACTTCCCAAAAAAAACAACTCATGAAAGTGCGGGAAATGACTCTAAACCTCTTGAAGAGGACCACTAATGCACAGCTTCATTCCTTTTGACCAGGTTATTAAACGCATGCCATCATTAATATATTAAATAATAGAGAAACTAATCATAACACTGGCTTGTGGTTTGTTGGCTGCTTTCTTTGTGTCTTTTTTATATGAAACATCAAAGTCACTTTCTACAGTAAAGCAAATGAAATGCTGTTCACACACTCCTTTGAGCACAAAGCTTAAAAGACAGCGTTACATAAAGCACACTCTAAGTGAACTGTACTGCTGCAGCCAAGTTGTAGTGTTTGCATTTTTGGATGCAGTTGTTGTGCCAAGAACAAAAGCAAGGAATTTTCTACTCTGAATATCACAACCTTTGCAAAACAGTCTCTCAGGTGTATTAGAGAGGGGTTTTCCTTTATATTAGGACAAAAAAAGTCTTTTAAAAAGAAAAACAAGAACCTTTTAAAAATTGCACTCACGCAGGTGTGACCTGACCAAATAGCTGATGTGTCGAAAAGCAAATATGCTGTTGCTCCTGTTGCCAGAAAGTGATGTTAAGCAACCCTCTGTCTTGGTGTGTTCAGCAATGCTTTGTGGAGCACGTAAAGAGTCTTCCAATTCATTTACAAACAATCTCTGCCTAGTCAATACCTCGCGAGTTGCTCAGGTGCCTGTGTTTGCGTTCGCGTGCGCACGCGTGTGCACACTCACTTGTGAGTTATGCAGCAATCTCTGTACGTCCTGTGCCAAGTTTCTGTTTACCTCATCGTCTCAGCTGCTTTTATTGGGCTTGTTTATCTCCTCCTCCCTCTATTCTTTTCTTTCGCTGTCTCTTTTCTTTTCAAATACTGAATCCTTGGTAACAGACAAATGAAAATAACAGCTAAACCCGATCCGTGCTGCGTTTTCATCGTGTGTTAGGTTACCTGTCAGGACAATGACAACACACTGAAGTGAGTTCACAATTCGTGCATGCTCGTTAGTGATGGATTTAAGTAGGAAGGCTGACATACCGCAGTGTTTGTAAAGAGTTGGGGTGACAAACAAAAAGCAAAGTGTCGGCTTTGGACAGAGAGAGGTTTGGGTGCACATCTTGATACAGTACGACACTTGTTTTGCACTCTTTCAAAATGGAGCCATTGTGTTCGTGTGTGTCAATGTGTGTGCATTGACTCTAAACCCTCCACCCCATTCTTTTTTTCTCTCTCCATCATCCATCTGCCAACACTGAAAGTCCTCCTTTGACAGAGGAAAAACCCACTCAGCTTGTTGAGATTTTCAGCTCCCACAGCTGCAACTTTGTGCACCTCCTGTATGACAGACACACTTTGTCACATACAGTCCTGCATGCGTACACACCGGTTTTTCCCTTTTCTAGAGGGCTGTGCTTATGCATGCTCTATGTAAGTTACTGGGTAGAAGGTTGTGGACTATATGTGTAGAGGTGTTGGCAAGTATTTCCCAACAGGCAATTCAGACATTGTCAATCACTGATAGCACTGTGCACCTCACAGGGTAGGGCAGACAAAGAATTTGACCTGTGAGCTGTGCGTGAGCTTTCAATTATTTGGATTTGAATTAGCAAAAGTTCCCAAATAAGTTAAAAGTTGAAAATCCAATGTGTAAAAAAAAAAAGCAAAATATGAAAAGGAAAGGACTCAAGAGGAAATAAAAGTAGTCACTTGTTGCAAAATACAGACTTATAGACTTTTGTTTGGCATTATCTTCACATGATAACCACAGAACTACAACTTTAATCTTAGACTAATGTGTGAAAACTTCCAACTTTCCCACACTTTCAAATCTGATGTGTGACTGCTAAATTGTCAAGGCCAGTTAACCTCCACATTACTGGGATGACAGCAGAAAACGGTGACGTAAACCTTCACAGATTTTATTTTTGTGAACTTCACTCTCACCCCCAATTTGAAACATAGGCTTCCTGTTAAAGTGTTTTGTCAGTCCACGCCGAGTATACCCTGATCACATAATCAGGGCTATTCTCCAAGACTTAACAAAGCTCCTCATGAGCCCAAGAGAACATTTTACAACTGTTTGCACAAGCTAAGAGTGACTGCACGGTGAGCAATCACATCTTTATGTCTAATATCTGCAGAGTTTCATGTCACTTCACCATTATGTGTTTAAGCTGAGCACAAGATGCTGCTTCTTCTGTCATCCTAGAACGGCGGTGAACTGTCCTTGACAGTTTGCAGGTGTTATGAGTAAGACATCATTTTCTGGAAAGCAGGATAAACAAATACTCGTCGTTTCTGTTATATTGCACTGGTGACAGGAGCTTCTGAGCAGGATATCTAAAAATAACTGTTAAAAGCAAACGCACACATGATGGCTAAACATCATGCAGCGTAGACGTCTGTTTTTTTCTGATTTTTAGTACAGAGCTAGGGTTTTTTTGAAGATGGTGTTCTCAAAAACACAGTAAAGCAGTCCTTATCAGGACTTTATGACATGCTCCTTGCAACATTGTATCACACAAGTACACACGCACACACACACTTTGACCTGCCCAGCGTTCCTTTGCTGTGAGGTTAATAATCATTAGTCTTTTTATGCCCTTGTTGATCCTGTTGTTCTGCTTTTACTGTAAGTTTGTTTCAGTACAAAGTAATCCTGGGATAGTCGTCCATATATCCAGTACGCTGCAAGCACGAACTGCTGATAGTTAATTTGGCATAAACTGTAAGTAAATGTATCCTACAAAGACTTTCACGCTTGCCCCGGGATCACAAAGGCTGCTTTTTTTTCATCCTAAAAATAACAGGTGTCTAACTTTATTAAGTATCACTTAATCCAAGAGGCAAGAATCCTCTCTCTTGATCTAAAATGGCTTAACTGGCAGGAAATGCATGTGATTGATACATTGCGACCATGAGCATGTGGGCATTGCTTTTAAAAAAATTTTTAATGAGATTTTACATCATTGTTGTAGCGCAATTTCTCATCTTTCAACCACACAAGATGTAGTGAAGGTAATAGGGAGTGCTGTTTGTTATTAAAGCTGGGCTTACAGGTCATCCCAAAGGTGTTGGATCAGGTTGTAGGAAAGCAAACCAAGTTACTGGAAGCACTCTATTGTTTAAAAGATAATTGTATGATCTAACTGTAAGTTGGATGTGCATAAAGACGACATATCGTACATAAGCATATGTCTGTGCAAAGTATTGCTTTTCTATGAGTTTCACATCAGTAGCCACGCTCTGTTCACCGTCCGCGTTCCCGTTCTTCCATTTTCTCTCAGCAGCTTCTCTCCCGTCTAACATTTGAATAGCAAAGCAGCCTTCGAGTGATGCTGAATGGCTAAAGTCCCACAGACCATAAACAAGGCTTTGTATTTTTATTAGACAGAAGGGCATGCTCTGCACAATCCTTAGCTTGTTTCAAACTGTTACAGTACATTTATTCATATTGAGCACACCAAACACAGTGGTGTGTAGTAAGTGGCATAAAGCACACTTTGTAAGAAATTATGCTGTTGACTCATTAATGATTCATTAGAACCTCTGTGGGATTATTTGTGTTGTGATATAATTGCTCAATCACCAGTGATGTTTAGCAGTTTTACCCACTTTATTCCAACTGAGTAAATAATGTACTCAGGGCAATAATATATTCACATGGTGCATGAAATGTAGAGTACTGCTCCTGAGTTTGGGATCACTTAGAATGCTTATTGGGGTTTTTTGGGTTTTTTTTTTTAAACACAGACACATTTGTTTATATTTATATATTTGTAAGGCATGAAATTAACCCGAAATGTTGAAAAATACAAAGAGTATAATTTCAATCATAAATAATTTCTCATGAGTCTTATTAGAAGATCCAGCAACCACTGCTTTGTGTTAACGAATTCTAGTTTATCCTGTTAAAAGTAAGCATACATTTGACATGTTTTATAAATTAAACATGGATGGATGGCCTCTGTGGGTTTGTTTATAGTTTAAAAACAGATCCAAAACTTGCAAGTTCATCTTTAAAATCAAGTCAGAAAAAATGTGAACAGATGCATAGATATAGATATAAAAACAGTTTCCACCAAGTGGCTGTGTGGCGTCTGTTTGTCAAACTAAAGACTTCCACTTTCTTTTCTGATAGGAGCCAGTTTGGTCTATCTGAAGGTAGTGGCACGCAGCGCTGGTCAGTTTTTTGGGCTTATTTTAAGACTGTAACCAGTGTTTCACCTGAAACTCACTGACACATACACACATCAGTTAGTTATGTAAACCTATAGGCTAGAGTCAAACACACCAACACAGTGAGGAGACAGCCCAAAGCCACCCCAGAGTGATCTCCACAGCCACACAAACAGCCACATTTCTAAATATGTTTCTTTAATTGACAGAACATCTCTCTGCTGTGCTAACGTGAATGGAAAGTGTTTTTATTTTTAGTTCATCAATTAAACTGTTGAAACTGAACATGATAAACTAGGTAACGCAGTGTGCTGGAGGTTGTGGAAAATGGCTCGCTGTATACTGACGTGGATAGCCTTTTAAAAATCAGATGATTAATGAATCGTTACAGCGTTTACTGTCATTCCCAACTCTTCTGGTTATTTGAAATAAGGACACATGTTTTTCTGAAAAAACTTTTTTTTTAAATCTAAGAAGCTTTGCTTTTCGCAGTGACCGTTTGTGACGGGACCAAGAACTTTCTGAGCACGACTGGAAATTCAGAAATCATGTACAACTTGATGAAGACGAGGTACAATAACTGTGACATTGTGATGGGCAACCTCGAGATCACCATGATGGACCACACCAGAGACTTCAGCTTTCTGGAGGTGAGGTTGCAAACATTACGAACAACAAACCAAGAGAGAGTTTGACTACCGCTTTCACTGCAAATGTGTCACTGACAAGATGAGTAAGTATGTGAATCAACCATTTTCATTCGCCCAGGAGAACACAGAAAGTCAACACTTGTTGTGTTTGATCGCTCTCTGTAATGGATTTTGTCTCAAATCCAGAATGAGCTCATTTATGCCCCCACTCCTTTTGTGCTAGTCATGCCACTGGAGTCACAGTGACTAACTCAGTAAGCAAACACGCCCCTGCTGATTTGTGACCCTGATAACAATTTGATTGGGCAGAAGAATTGACAAACTGCATTTTTCTCTTCCTTGTTCTTTTCTTTTGCCTCGCAGTCTATCAAGGAGGTGACAGGGTATATCCTTTTTGCTATCAATGAGTTCAGCCGCCTCCCACTGCACCACCTGCGCATCATCAGAGGCAGCACACTGTATGAGGACCAGTATGCCTTGGCTGTCATGGTCAACTATCAGAGGGATGGGGAGCATGGCCTTCAAGAACTGGGCCTGACTCACCTCACAGGTACACAGAGAGTCACTCATTTGATGTATAGAGTGTGTTTAACATGTGGGAGGCTGGATTGGAGCAGATAAGAGGTCAAGTTGGATGTGGCACTCTTACTGTTGGACCTCCCACACCTACACAGTTCAGCCACACCTTTAGAATACCGGTTGTTGAAACGCAGCAGTGTGTGTGTTTGTGCCCGTGTGTGTGCTTGTGTGTGTAGGAGTGATGTGAAGTCCCTGGAATGTAACATGTGCTCAACCGCTCAACTGCCAGTGTAACATGAGCTCCAGCACATGATACGTTTGCTGTGTAGTAAACAGAGAATGGTAGAGTTTGTTAGGATGAGTCACAGACCTGTTCGGGCTTGCTTTCCTAATTGTACTGCCCCATTTACACCTATGTGTACCTTCTACAGAGATCCTCAGGGGAGGAGTGAAGATCATCCAGAATAAGTATCTGAGCTACGCCCCGCAGGTGAACTGGCTGGACATAGTGAAGGATGGAACAGCCCAAATTCTGATAAAGGACAATGGGCCTGAAAGTGAGTGCACAGGCTTGTAACTACACACATAAATATGAGCACCAGGTATGTTTAAGGATCGGTTCAGATTTCCATTTCAGTATAAAACAGTTCAAAAGAAATTCAGCAAAGGTAAACATGGAACTTTAAACTGAAAGAGGTAGTTGTTTTTCCAGTCTTTTCAGTGCTTATTTTCCTTTCTGTGTTACTGCCTCTCGGCCAAATCTCAGTGAAAGGAGGAGAAATCACTGTCGAGGAAAATTGGAGCAAAAAACATAGGTAACTTAAAAAGATCCACTCTTTGGAGTGCTTATAATAGATGGATGTAGTCACCACGACTTCATCCACTGGTTTTTGAAAGCATTAGACAGTCTGCGTCTTGTTTTTAGGAGCCAGAAGTGAATCTGTTTGAGACCACAGGTTGGAATCTTAAGCCAATACTAGCAAGCTTAATGTTAATGTGCATCCATAGACTGATGCATTGCATCACCCATACAAATAAAATAGTAGAATTTCACTCCACAAATTGATGCAATTGACCACACAGAAACCACCCAAAAAACTCCTTAAAAGGTGCAAACCCGACAAACATGGTAAAGTGGACCATCTGAGGTGACACCTAGCAGACACGTGGTGGTCTAGCAGCCCCTGGTCTCAAACTTCAAAGCCTTAAAACAATTTAAACACGTGAGTCATTAAAAAAAAAAAAAGCACAGAAGGTCAAATTAGTTCTAAAGACAGAAACCATTTTTTGTTTAAGTCTGTAAACATGTTTACGCTGGCGAAACATTTTAATTTGAACGTCTTATTGGGGTTAACTCGCACTTGGATTCACCCTCAACTGGCCATTAGAGGAACTGCAGGCTTCATTTTTCAGCGCTGCAAGTTGCATCTGGTAACTTGTGAGGTTTCATTTTTTGCTTCTGCTGAACTTTGGATCAAAAACAATAACAAAATCTGAACTTTTCCTTTAATTTAAGACTTAAAGACTTTTTTTTATTTATTTTTTTTATCTCAGAGCCTTGTCACAAAGCCTGTGGACATGTGCCATGCTGGGGTCCAGGAAATGACACATGCCAGATCTGTGAGTGATATTAAGCACCTTTATCTTTAATGTCTTGATTTTCCACGCACTGGTTACCTTGTGATGCCTTTGAGATGTCTCACACATGAGTCATGGCTGCCAGAGTTGTTCATTTACATCTTGTATTGCACATTGTTAATAATATAAGTAACTTCAAAGTTAAAAGTTTAATATGCATCTACGGTACAGTTTTAGTTTCACGCCAGGTTTTTACAAGCGTCGACTCTCTTACAGTGACAAAGACCGTGTGCGCCCCTCAGTGTAGTGGCCGCTGCTTTGGTAGAAACCCGAGCGAGTGCTGCCACGTTGAGTGTGCTGGAGGTTGCACTGGGCCCAAGGATACAGACTGCTTTGTGAGTCAAAGTCTTCCACAGGCTTTAACGATAAGATATTTTCACATGTTGCAGTACAGAAAACGCAGATGTAAAAATAAAATGTTCCTCTGTTATAAATTGCATTTTGCAGGCCTGCAGGAACTTCAACAACTCGGGCTCCTGCGTGCCTCAGTGCCCACAAACTGTGATCTACAACAAGCTTACATATAGAATGGAGCCCAACCCCAATGCCAAGTACCAGTACGGCTCTATTTGTGTGACCCAATGCCCCAGTGAGTCCCACACATGACAATATTCACATAAACTCAGAATTTATACATAGTTTCTTCCTGTAAGAGTGCTGTTTTTATATATTTTTAATCATTGTTATGACTGCGCTGTTCAGCTTTCTTCACAGTGTTTACTGAAGGCTTAACGCAGTCACTGACGATCATTTATGCATTTATTCTCATGTGTTTTCTGTTTTTTTAATAGAAATCTTTGTGGTGGATGGCAGTTCATGTGTGAGCAACTGCCCATCTAATAAAATGGAAGTGGAGAAAAATGGTGTGAAAACATGTGAGCCCTGCAAAGGCCTCTGCCCTAAAGGTATTTCATGGAGATCGAACTCAAGCTCTCTCTACAGATACCTTACAGCTTTACTGTTATTAACTGTTTCCTTCTCATCTTTGGATTTTTTCCCAGTTTGCCATGGCACAAGCTGGACTGATTCAAACAGCGAAACGGTCGATGCTCGCAACATAGAAAGTTTCATAAACTGCACTAAGATCCAGGGAAGTCTTAACTTCCTGGTGACGGGAATAGAAGGGTAAAAAAACTTTCTTTCATAAAACGCAGCAAAGATTTAAAAAAAATATTCTCTAGATCAATCTGCACTTTTTTGACGTTTTTTGCAACATGCTTTTCCTTTTACTTATTTATTTCATTTTTGCTCAGTGATGCCTACAACAACGTACCACCCCTTGATCCAGAAAAACTGAAAATCTTCAACACGGTGGAGGAGATTACAGGTGTGTGTATGTTTTGGGGTTGTGCTTTTTTTTTTAGACTGTCACTTAGACTGCTTTTATCTTTTTATGTTATTTAATGCCATTTGCAGTCTGGTTGAGGCTTCTGAAAAACAATCTCTCTGTTTTCAGACTTCCTGAACATCCAGTCGTGGCCTGCAAGCATGTCTGACCTGTCAGTCTTCTCCAACCTCCAAACAATTCAGGGAAGAAAACTTTACAAGTGAGAAACTGTTTTTTTGTTTTTGTCTTTTCTGCATTGTTATGCAGACAGAGTATTTGCTGGAATATAAAAGTAATATTGTTTTTTATTTTCTTTGTTATTTCTAATTTTTATCCTATCTTGTTATCCTGTTTAGAGGAGTGATTAGTAAAAGGTACAGTAAAGATTTCACATGCTCACATCTCTCTTAGAGCCTACAAATGTTCTGTTCAAATCAGTGGTGTTGGTATTTTTCAGGATGATTTTTTCAGGGGTAATTCAGCACTGGGATTGTTTGGTTAAGCTGGCCGTGGGCACAACTTTTTAAAGCTGGGAGAGGCAGCATGTTTTTGACATCAATTTGACAAAGAAAAAGCTCTTTTCAGGCTGGTCTCAAGCTTCAGTAAATGAGAGGAAAGCAAGATGGGGTACATCTGAGTACTTTTACCTGGGTTTAAATCCCGTCTGAAACCAAAAGCACTAAAGCATTAGAAACAAACCGCCTTCTCAGCTTTAATGAGTTCACATATAACTAAAGAATTTACCAAAGTAGATTCTACAAAATTGATACCGCAGTATCAGTTTTGTTGTAGTATTTCCATACTACATACTACATGATGCATGAAAATACTGAATAAACATGAATATGTTTGTTGGCTGTTTGTCTTTTTAAGTACATGGGTTATGCAATTTGAAAAACATGACATTCAGACACCGAATCCCTGAATTCATATTGTGTCTAAAAGTTATCAAAATGAATAGATGGTGACAAACTTCTCAAAGAAAACACACTGTGAAAGATTATATTACATCATTAAATGTGATCAGTAAGAACAACAAGAAACACAAAGTGCCACACTGCTGGATTTTGTGCAAATACAGCTAAAGTGCATGCTTAATTATTTTTGTAAACCTTAAAAAATAATGTCTGAAATCATGTTCTTGAAAACTGCTAAACCTAAAAGAAGTATGGCTTTCAATATTCACTTTGATTTTGTGGCATTTTAAACAAAATTGGAACATTTTCATCCACTTTCTGACCTTTATTTACTTCCTGCTGTTCTACAGGAGCTATGCACTCATGGTGGTTAAGATCAATTCTTTGACCTCGCTGGGGTTGCGCTCGCTGCAAAACATAAATGATGGTGCCGTGTACATTAAAGGAAACAAGAATCTCTGCTATCATGATACTGTCAACTGGACACGGCTTTTAGGCTCCCGTCCACAGAAACGTTCAAAGCTCTTAGACGTCACCGACAACCAAAAGAAGGATGAATGTGGTGAGTGGGGGCGGATCATTTAAAACTTGCAAGACATGATTGTGAACAATGGCTGTGCTCATAACATCATTTCTGTTTTGGTTGCGTCCTTAGTTAAAGAAAAGCATGTGTGTCACCCGCTGTGCTCCTCTGACGGCTGCTGGGGTCCAGGCCCAGACCAGTGTGTCAGCTGTAAGAAATACAGCAGGGGAGGAACCTGTGTACCAGACTGCATGTTCTTAACTGGGTCAGTATTCACAAAATGACGTATAAAGTGATTATTAATATAAAGCTTTAAAGGTGTAACATGTATGCAAGTTGTTAGAGAGTGAATGACAAGAAGGAGTGGTATTAAAGAAACAAGCAGTGATTTAGAGAATCGATATTTTCTGATAGTTTTAAACAGAATTTACATTTTAAAGCACAAATACTCGCACCCTGTTTGAAGTGCCACATTGCTGGATTATGTGCAAATACAGATAACCGTGCTCTCTGTGCACAAATCAGCAGGGGAGACAAATCGAATAACTGATTCAAAGGCATTGCCGCCCACTTCTAGTGTATTATAAGTGAAGACTAAGAAGGATTACTGTGTATAGGTCTATACATTGTTAAGGAAAATCCTGAGCATTGGTCCTAAGATGTGACTGATGTCTGCTGTAAGTCTTTGAACTTGAATAGAAACTGAGTTTATGCCTCGATTGCAGGAAGCAGAGGGAGTTTGCTACTAAGTCAGGGGAGTGTCTGCCCTGTCACCCTGAGTGTAAGGTCCAGGAGGGGAAGGAGACGTGCACAGGCCCGGTATGTTTGACTTAAAACTTCTAGAAGGAAAAAAAAAGAAAAGAAAAGAACTGGCATAAGGCTTCTGCTGCCACCTAGCGGCCGTACAAAAAATGGCTGTCCACCATAATGCCACTCACCTTCAACTCTTGCAAAAACCTTTCTGCTTTTATTCACCTTTTTTTTTTGTCTGCAGGGAGCAAATAAATGTCTAGCTTGTGCCAGCCTGAAGGATGGCCCACACTGTGTCTCCATGTGTCCTGAGGGTGTTATGGGGCAGGAGGGAACCATCTTTAAATATCCAGACAAGGAGGGCAACTGTAAACCTTGCCACAACAACTGCACTCAGAGGTAAGTACAAGTGGAATGATGTAGTTAGAAACACACAATTTGCTTCTTTAAACTGATCCCCTGTGTTTATTGTTTTTAGGTGCACCGGTCCAGGAATCGGGGACTGTACAATATCATCTAGGTACATTTCAGGGTAAGTTCTCCTCTCATTCTGATATATGCTGTATGTAATTTTGACATTCAAGTATTAAGAGCTGACACTGTGCCCCTTTGCCTTTAGGCAAATGACCACGGCTATCGTACTGGGAGTGATTGCCCTCATCTTTGCTTCCTTCTCCATTTTCGTGCTAAGTATTCTCTACCGCCGAAGTGTCGCTATTCGTCACAAGCGAGCCATGAGAAGATACATGATGAATAGCGAAGTCAGTATCTGTATTCGAGTGTTACTGTGCCGCTTTGCTTGTTTTAGGTTTGTCATAATGCATGCCCCTGTGTGCCTGCAGAGTTTTGAGCCCCTGGAAGATAAAGGGACAAAATATGAAGCTCGGACCCTTAAACATACAGAGCTGCGTAAGATCAGGCTGCTGGGTAATGGAGTGTTTGGATCAGTCCATAAGGTACTTGAAGAGACAGACTCCTATAAAATGCTCCTCTTGTGCATTTGACTTTCTATTTAACAAATCATGAATCTGTCTCTCTGCACCTCACAGGGCATTTGGATTCCTGAAGGCGACACAGTGAAGCTTCCTGTGGCCATTAAGACGATTGATGACCGCAGTGGTCGTCGGAAATTCTCTGAAGTGACCGATGTAAGAAACATAACAAAAAGAAGAAATGTGCTAAAGAGACATATTTTCAGAACCAATCACTCACTGCCTATGCAGAACCACATGCCAGGCTTCTAGGCGATGAGCATTTGACACTGAAAGTATGGATTATACAGATTTTTTGTTGTGGAGCACCTCCTTTAATACCATATAGCTCTGTGATTGTTGACACTAAATGAAATCCCTAATGATCTACTTATTCGTTTGCTACAGCACATGAGGACAATGGCAAGTCTGAACCACATTAACGTTGTCAGGACCCTGGGTATCTGTCCCGGTGACAGCCTGCAGCTTGTTACCCCGCTCAACAGGCAAGGCTCGCTGCTAGCACATGTAAAGAAAAATAAGGGCAAGCTCAGCCCACAGAGGCTGCTCAACTGGTGTGTTCAAATTGCAAAGGTATGGAAGAAAAATGCTTAATATTTTTTGTTTGATGTCAAACTTTTTTTTATATATATATATATGTGTACACTTTGGTTTATTCCTCCTAGTACTTCACCACCATTGTTGCTCTCTCCTGTCAGGGTATGAATTACCTGGAAGAGAACAGGATGGTTCACAGGAATCTGGCTGCCAGAAATGTACTCCTGAATGATAATTTCACTGCCCAGGTTTCAGACTATGGCATTGCAGACCTGCTCTACTCCGATGACAAGAAGTACTATTGCAACGAGCCCAAGGTCTGTTTTGTTTTTTGTTTTTGTTTTTTAGCAGAAAACGTGACATCTGGTCACACTTCTTTAAACAGTGTTAAATACCTTGCACACCTTAAAACATTATGCTGTTTTCTTTCAATGACTTGACTGTTTGTTCTGCTGTTTTTACTCAAGTAACCAAGAGATAACTTTTCTGTTCACAATCTTAGACACCAATCAGGTGGATGGCCCTGGAGAGCATCTTGTTTCGCAGATACACTCATCAGAGCGATGTTTGGAGTTATGGTGAGTTTTAAAGCGCTTTACCAGCACCAGATTGTTTCATACTCACGTATTAAAGTACGCAAATGTTGGAGTCAGTATAGGAGAAGTGTAAATGCAGGCCACACTAAATTCCTCACCCTGCTTTAGGTGTGACAATATGGGAAATGATGTCTTATGGAGCAGAGCCGTATTCAACAATGCGACCACAGGAGGTTCCCGATCTGCTGGAAAAGGGCGAGCGTTTGCCCCAGCCTCAAATTTGCACCATAGATGTCTATATGGTCATGGTTAAGTGTGAGTACCTCACTAGTATTTCTCATTTTCATGTGCAACCAGTAGTGCAAATACCAGTGGCGTGGACTGAGGGATTGCAAAAAAAATATGTTGGACTGAAATGTCTGTGTGCCATTAAGTTTAGTATAAATTCATGGAGCTCAGAAGATGATTTGGTTCATAAACCTCTGATTTTTTATCTGCCACGTCCATTAGGCGTGACATATGAATAAAATGTTAAAACTAATTTGCACATTTTAACCTGACATTAAAATAAATATGAAAATGACTGAAAGCCGCCGAGTATTAAGTAGGCTGTCAATTCTTCATTTTGTAATTGGTTCCGATGCCCTTTTATGACTCTCCAGGTTGGATGATTGATGAGAATGTCCGTCCAACATTCAAGGAGCTGGCAAGTGAATTTACCAGAATGGCCAGAGACCCACCTCGCTACTTGGTGATCAAAGTAAGACAGTTTCATCACAGTACAGTAAAGTGGAGCTTCAGTTAAAGCTATGTGTAGTTTGCTTATATATATATATGATTTGCCTTGTTTGGCCAGGAGGACTGTAGCCAACAGGACTCATCCCCAGATGAACCCATCCAACGAAGTGCAGACCTGGATGACTTGGATGATGTAGATGTCAACCTTGAGGACCCGTTGGCAGATGAGAAAGAAGATGACTTGTCTCCAGCCAACTACTACATGGCAAAAAGTCTCAATCGTTACTCTAGGATGGACACTCACAAAGTAGGGCATACCACTTTCCTCTAAACTTAGTGTCAACTTTATAAATCATATTCCTGGGCAGGATACTGAACCTCAAAATTTCCCCAATGCACGATTTTTTTTTTCAAGTGTTTAATGAATGTGCATGTGTGTGTGTGTATGTGTGTGTGATATCATCCATTTACTGTCTGTCTTTTCTTATAACAGGTGATTCTTAATCCATCCAGCGGAACTGGATACCTGCCCATGACCTCAGGTGTTGACAACCATACACAGGTAGATAAAAGAGACTTTTGTGGTGTTAAACCAATTCGTAGTGTTTATACACATGACCAGAACGAGTCCATCGAAGATTTCTGCTGTTACCAATTTGCCAATAGAGTTCTGATTGTGTTTTGTTGGGTAGGCGATGTGGCAGTCACGCTCTCGGCTAAATTCTGCCCGTACTGTGTCCGAGAGCTCGGAAGGCTGTGGCACTGGAATGGAGATGGAGATGGGTGAGGACTTCCCCTTAGCAGGGAGCCTGAAAAGAAGACGTCATCGTGAGGACAGCGCTTACGTGTCGCAGAGAGACAGCATGTCCGGCGGGCCACCTGAGACTCCCTCACCAGAGATGGAAGAAGAAGATCAAAATGGATATGTGCTTCCTGGAGGGAGCCCGGAGAGAGGTGATACCATAACTGTTAATTTACAACACACTAACAGTTACCGCTTGGAAATGAGCAGCAGCCCTAGAAGATTAGCTGTACTAAGCCAGCTGTTTAAAATACTTTGTCTTTATAGACCCAGTTTAGCTAGTCTTTGTTGTTTACTGTTATCTGTTTCTTTCAGATACGTTGCTTTTCTCATCGCGAGCTGCTCCTGGGAGGATGGGAAAGTCTCGTTCATCAGAGCTCCTGGATGACCCAGATGATGAAGAATACGAGTACATGAACAAGCAGGTGTGTTTAACGCCTGTATCACTCAGGCAAGGCAGCCAGTGGCTGAAGCCGAACAAGAAGCGAACCTCTTCAATGTCATCACACGTGACAGCGTCCTCATGTGACACCGCTGTGTCGGTGGAGGTCAGGGGAAGCTACACCAGGAGCAAGGACAACTCTGACTCCGAGCAGCAGGGTTCCAGTGAAGTTGAGTATGAATACATGGACATCAGAGGCGGCGAAAAGCTGGAAGGTCCGCCAGTACGTGACCCTCCTCCTCCTCCAGCTCCTGTGAGGATGAGCAGCAAGGTGGAAGAGGAGGAGGATGAATACGTGGAGGACGGTAACTATCATTACACAAACAGGCAGCCAAAGCTACGACAGGCTCTGCAAGACAAGAAAGAGCTGAATGTAGAGGGGACAGAGGTGGATGAATACGAAGATATGGACTGCTTTTCTGCCCCACCACCTGGCGGAGATGGTGTGGTGTATCAAAACTTACAGAGGGAGGAAAATGGGGCAGCTGGGCGCAGAGAGCAACACCAGTATGTGCGGGCCGGAGTCAGGGTCACGGAGCCTGCTGTCGGTGACAGATCTTTCGACAACCCAGGATACTGGCACAGCAGGATGTTTCTTAAGCCCAGTGCTGTGCCGACATGAAGAACATTTTAAATCTCATGGACTTCCCTCTCAAACACAGTCATGAAGGATCTGAAATGAGAAAAGCAACCAAAAGCCACGTTAAAGATGTAGCATGTAACAAAATGTACAAAAAACCCCAAACAACACGTGACTATTTTGCAGCTTTGTCCTTTGTTATACACCAAAATTGTTTTTATTATGTGATACAAGCTATATTTTTGTGTTTACATTGTAAATAAAGAGATTTCAGGTAAGAAATTGTGACAATATCATTTGAAGAATCATTTAAAGATGTTTACTCAATAAAAATATTTTGAATACTTGGTATGGAACTGCAACATTTATATTTTAAATGAGCTGGTAAACTGTATAATGATGCAAAGTGTGCAACCTGTCAAAGGGCGCACATCTAATTACAGATTAACAAATATCCTTGGCTGAGATATAGACATTTGCTCAAGCGGTAAATGCTCCCACAGGAGAAATATAATTATTAATGCTTCGTTGTTCTCAGCTACAACTGGGGGAGAAGTCAGTTACACCCTGTAAAAGGTGCTAGAAGCAAAAAAAAAAAACCCACAGTTATTATCCAAAAACTGAGAGAAACTAACTTTTACACCATTTGGCGAGCCGGTCGTGACCCTCGTGCCGGATGTTTCACAGCCATGGTTTAAACGGCGGGCTGGGGTCGCTTTACGTCAGGGTGAAGTGGGAGGGGCTTGGGGTAGCAGCTTCGGTCAGAGCTGAGCCGAGCCGAGCCGAGGGGAGGGGAACTGTCGCTGTCCAGAGCCGACTAGCGACTTCAGACTACACTGCCAAGATGTCCGACGACGAGCAAGAACAGACTATAGCCGAGGATCTGGTCGTCACCAAGTACAAGATGGGCGGTGACATCGCTAACCGTAAGTTAATGTCAGCGAGTAACTGTCGGTGACTGGATGTGACGACCTGCTCTTTTCGGCCTGTCGTACAGCAGCTAACGTTGGTTCCCTATAGCAGCAACCATGTGGTTTAGATTCGAAGCACACATATGCTATCACATCTAGCTAGCTAGCAGGTGCAGCCGGGTCGATTGAAAGCTGCTTTTAACTGAATAACTGAGCGACTGCTCGGCTTTCTGCTATTGTTACCCAACAGCAGCGATAGGGTTTCTTACAGGCAGCTGTCTGTCTCACTAACTAGTGTGGGATGCTAACAAACCAGCTAGCTTAGAATGGTGACCGGTGTTCGGCTGTAAATGTCACGTAAGCGGTCACGAGCTGAAGCTCTTTTAAAATACGCTTATGGTGACAGTTGACATTCATGGTCAGTCGACAGCATGAAAGTTGCTCTAAAATCATTCACATAAGGCTTCTTTGTGCATTTAACGACCAGCACCTTGTGGTTTCATGATCACTGCTCCATTATATGATGAAAACACAGGAAACACCTGCATTCTATAGATCTCAAACATCGCACAAGATGTATGGTTGTATTTAACAATTTAAGCGTTTAATTAGGTCGAGGTACTTGGTCAGATTAATACTGTAATGAAAAACAAACTTAAATCTATCCATTTAATCTATTTGGATGATTAGTGCAGTCAGGAGATGGGACATATTTGCTGTGGCACTACGTCATAGTACATTAAATGCATATCCTGGCCACCACAGTTTATATTTGCTAACATGATCAGAAAAAAAACTTATAGTGAGCTAATGCATCAACCTGCCTGACTTCCCTCCTGTCTCATCCAGAGGCTCTCCGTCTTGTCATGGAAGCAGCCAAACCTGGGGTGTCAGTGCTCAGCCTCTGTGAAAAAGGTGACGCCTATATAATGGCGGAGACCGGGAAGGTCTTCAAGAAAGAAAAAGAAATGAAGAAAGGTGAGGCCCGCATCTGCCCATTATGGGTTTTTGTGTTTGTTTTTGTTTTTTTTCTGAGGTGGACACATCAAGGAAATTAGATCAAGTAGAACAAACTGTTGGCAGTGTTTTCTGTGTCATTTCACACAGCATCAAGTAACTCGAATAGCAGCAGGGGCTTTAAAAACTAGCATGGTGACAGAGTAGATCTTCTAAGTGATATACTCCTCCATACTCCATTCTTGTATGGCTTTCTTGATTACATTTGTGGATCATTTCCAAATGAAGACTTGGTGGTTCTCTTCTCCCTCTTCTAGGCATTGCGTTTCCTACCAGCGTCTCAGTCAATAACTGTGTTTGCCACTTCTCTCCCCTGAAGAGTGACCCTGACTACACACTTAAAGATGGGGATCTGGTCAAAATGTAGGCACCATGCTCTGCAATAATGTTACCCCCTCCTTTCCCCGTGTGTCTCTAGTCTCCCAATGTATTGTCCTCCCTACTTTCTGTGTGATAGCTCCGCTTTCTCTTTGCTGTCGATTGTGTCCTTCATCTCTATGGTCTTGCCTCTTGTGTGTGCTGTGTGGCAAACGACAAGTAAGGTTTCTTTTTAGAACGGGTGGTATGCCGGATGTTAGCTTTACTGCCCATCTTATCCGCTTATCAAATGCAGCATTTGGCTTTGAAAAAGAAAGTAGATTCATCTTAGTTGTTGCGTTGCCACTAATGTCTTTGTCCTCTGTAACGTCTTTGTGCTGTGTGTGGATATTCAGTGTTGTAAAGATGTTTCTTCAAGTGTCGTGATGTGGTTTTTACACTTTTTGTTTTGTTTTTTTTAATGTGTCTCACTTTGCTAACTTCTTTGCTGGGCACGTCTGGAAAGTTTAATACAGTCTGTAATGCTGTTGCCTTGAATTCATAATAAGTCCTTCACCATATTCCAGCTGATCTACTGCCAAAAAAGAAACTCACCTTGGGTTATAGCTTCCATTTATTGCAGATTAAATTGTGTATTTTTGTCTGACCTTCTCTTATTATTGTAGTCTTCACTAAGCTAATTTTCCAAAGTGGAACGATCTTTTGTCCTTCCCAGTAGATTTGATCTGATTGCTTCCTGCATCAGTACTAGTACATTTGACAGCCGGGTAGCACTTAACTAAAGGCATGATCTATATATATATCCTACAGTTATTTAATTCTTTCGTTTTTCCTTTTCTTCTGATTTTGTGTAGCGATCTCGGAGTTCATGTTGATGGCTTCATCGCCAATGTTGCTCACAGCTTTATCGTGGGAGCCAGTAAGGTGAAAAAACAAAAAAGCAGACACATGTACATATCACACCTTGGTCACAGTTTTGTATCATCTCATGTGAGTCCTGAAGTCGTCTTTTTTCGTTTTTCTATATGCAGGAGAACCCCGTCACAGGCCGGAAAGCTGATGTGATCAAAGCAGCTCATCTGTGCGCAGAAGCAGCACTACGCCTCGTGAAACCTGGTAACCAGGTACGTTTGAGTGTTTCATGAGGCTTTTCCACGTCAGCTGTGATCAGGTCTAATATTCTCTGCAGGGGTGTGCTGTGGTCATCAAAACATCTAAATGACTTGCTGTAATTATTAATTTGGCACAGGTCTTACTTTTTTATGCATTTTTGATAAGTGGAAGAAAATCAATGGACGTGTAATTTGCTCCAGTGGTGCTTCTTTGCTACTCTTTAGTCCGAATATAGCTCGAATACCATCATAGACTAGTTCTGCTACAAACTAGGTGTGAACTTATTTGCAGTTTCACATGTATTTTAACGGTTATCTCGTACAAAGATGTAATTTGGATGTGAAAGTAATTAATTTTTTCTGCCTCAGAACACTCAAGTGACAGAAGCCTGGAACAAGATCGCACAGTCGTTCAAGTGCACACCTATTGAGGGTGAGTTCCTATAAAAACCTTTGTATTTTAATGTGCTGTCTGTCTTCACATAACAAGATGATGATGTGTGGGATTAATGAGATGTATGGGAATGTTTTCATGGAAACAGTTCATGTTTTAAGCTTATGGATTCTGCCCATCTCTTTGTTTTAAAGGTATGCTGTCTCATCAGCTAAAGCAACATGTCATAGATGGAGAGAAGACCATCATCCAGAACCCAACAGACCAGCAAAGGTACATCTTTGCAATAAATATGAACTAAAGACAAAATCACCCTCAGTTTTCTTCCACTCGTCCAATTCAGGGTTATAGTTTGGGTGGAGCCTATCTTAGCTGTAACAGTGTGAGAGGCAGGGCACACCCTTAAAAGGTCACCAGTCTATGACGAAGCTATCACAAAGACACAAACACACTTTCACACACGTGTTCACACCTACAAAAAATTAAGAACAGTCAGTTAACCTAACATGCATGTTAGTCTCCCAAATCAAAGAGGAACCTAACATACACAAGATGCCACAAAGCTGCTGCAGTTGCAGGCACTTTTAATAATTCAAAAATAATTACTTTCAAAGATCGAATACAAATAAGAAGAACTGGAGCCAACGCAAAAACAAACAAGAGGAGGAAGACAGAGAACCGACCACTCAGTGGGCTGGTTCGGATTCAGGTTTATCTTCTAAAAATAATGTTAATAAACTAGTAAAACTGAAACAGGGCTGCTGATAGCTCCCAGCTTAGGAAATAATGAACAAAACTGTTAAAAGCAACTGAAGGAGCAAACGCACGTACAAAAGAGACTGCTCTGTCTCCTCTGAATTTATATGAGGGTGAGTGAGCCTGCTTGCTAGGGATGAATGCAAGAGGAAAGAGCAGGCTTAATATGGATGATAGAAAAATGATAACCAGATGGTAGATGTGCACACTGAGCCGTGCATAACAAATGCCCACGTCATTTGAAAAGATTAAAAAAATAATAATAATAATAATACTGCATGGGCTTGTGACTTTTTTTAATAAATCCAAGTTCTCTGTAAAGACGGAAAAAGTCCAAGATCTTTAAATTATTTTGTCCTTCAGGCTTGACTCTCGTACGACAAACTTGCACAAACATTTTCGCTCAGGCTATCCCACCACTGAATTTGATCAGTTTTGGAGAATCCCACTGCTGAACTTCATCCACCTTCCAGTGCAATCCAAAGAAATCTGTTTTGTGATGCTAACTCTGTAACTTCTGTCGGTGCTGTGCTTTTTGGAAAACAAATTTCCCAGAGGAACCCACCCGAGGGATTAATAAAGTTTTTTTTTATCTTATCTTATCTTAACTCTTGTACAACTGTAGAAAATCTGGTTATGTGACAGTTTTTTCAGTCATGAATTAGAAAGAAAGAAAGAAAGTTTCATAAATATATATTCATGTAATGTGTTGCTGTCCAGTGCAGGGTAGGTATGGGCCAAGTTATTATTTTTGAATATTGGCATCGCCCCAGAATGCAGCTTTTCTGCTTGTGTGCCGATGTCAACAGCGGTAGTTGTGCTGCATTGGAATGAAAAATATTTAGAGGGAGATCCTCCTGAGTAACTGGAATGATTTTTGTGGGACTGTTTGTATTGTGGAATAAAACTGACGCTCGCAATGTGTTTTGACTGCCTGCTCTTTCTGTTGATTGTCAGAAAAGACCATGAGAAGGCGGAGTTTGAGGTACATGAAGTCTACGCTGTGGATGTGTTAATCAGCACTGGAGAAGGAAAGGTTTGGTGTTTTTCTTCTTTGTTTGTGAATGAATGTTATGATTCTGCTCCCAGTAATCAGCACTGAAGTATTGTGTTCTATGCGATTTGCTTTTAGGCCAGAGACTCGGGTCTGAGGACTACGATTTATAAGAGGGACCCGAGTAAACAGTACGGCTTAAAGATGAAGACCTCTCGTACGTTCTTCAGCGAGGTTGAGCGACGTTTCGATGCCATGCCCTTCACTCTCAGGTGGGAACACCACACTTTACTTGTAGCCAGCTGACAGCGAGTTGGTGCTAACAGCCATTTTTCATTCAGAGCTTTTGAGGATGAGGCCAAAGCCCGACTCGGCGTGGTGGAGTGTGCCAAACATGAGTTGCTACAGCCCTTCAGTGTGCTACATGAGAAAGAGGGTGAGCGTCTTGGCTCTCTGCTAGACACGTTTGAATTATTCACAAGCTGTTAACCCTACGCCTGTATCCTGTTCTCAGGAGAGTTTGTAGCTCAGTTTAAGTTCACGGTGCTGCTGATGGCCAACGGGCCTCACAGAATCACCAACGGACCTTTAGACCCAGAGCTGTACAAGTCAGAGCATGAAGTTCAGGATCCAGAGCTAAAGGTAAGAATGATAATAACAATAATAAATATATATACAATAAGTCAATTTCATTAAACGTCTTGTTCGCATCATGTCAAACTGTGTTGTCTCTTCTCTAGACTTTACTACAGAGCTCTGCAAGCCGCAAAACACAGAAGAAAAAGAAAAAGAAGGTAATATTTTATTATCAGTAGTAGTAGTAGTAGTAGTAGTACATGCCAATGCATTTAAACCTGACTTCATAAGTTAATGTTTCAGATGGTGTGATTTGATATTGATATGGTAAACATCACAGTTTGGAAATATCAAAAATGACTGTATTTAGCGTTTGCTGACTGAGATGTTATTGTTGTGAAATTAAAGTGGTAAGTGCCCTGATTGTTTAGCAGTAGTTTGTGGACAGAGATGAACTCAAGGAAGACTCGTGTATGCTCATGCTGCGGTATTGTTTGGCCTGTTAGCACTTTTGGCTGTGAAATGAAAATGATATAATCAGGGTGCACATAAGTGGTGCGCATTCGCTGTCAAAACAAAAGACACACACCAGATAAGAAGTTGCAACGCACGTTTGCGTACATAAGATTTTCTGGAGGAGGACAGACATTTGTTTAGCACTCTTAAAAATATCGAAGAAGCAAACTCCTTTAAGCAATTACTTTGGTGTTCCTCCACCTCCAAAGAAATGTCAGGAGTCCGAACCGCAAAAGAAGCGCGTATTCTCGGAAAAGTGGTGCCAAGAGGTGAGCTGGCTTCCAACAAATGATGAACGCACAGAGATGTGGTGCAGAATATGGTGTGAAAATCCCACTCTAGCAGACAAAAACAGTGCCTTTTAATATGTATGCAAACACGCATTGCAACTTCTTATCTGGTGTGTGTCTTTTATTTTGACAGCAAATCCGCACCTGCGGGCTACTTATGTGCACCCCTGGATATAATGCTTTTAAAAGGTTTTATGGGTACATAATTGATGGGGGGGGATTTTTATTGGTATGTGGTTGTTAGGCAACATAACAATGTCATGATATATGTCATTCAGCTTTTGTGGATCTGAATCGTTTACGTAAAATTAAAATGATAGGATTCTTTCATAAGGTGTTGCGGGTGCATAAAAGCAACGAGGTCGGTAACTAGATCATAAGCCCTCATAATCGGGTCATTCCGAACAAATTTTGGAATATGGTAAGATGGGACTAAAATCTACAACAATGCCTCCTTTTACTGATTTACTTATTTTGTTTGATCTTTAAGGCCTCAAAAACGGCAGAAAACGCAAGTGGACAGCCGACCGAGGACACAGAAGCCGCAGAATGAAAACTGCCTTTCCACACATGCAAGACTCCAAAGAAATGCAAGAGAAAACATGACAAACTTCCCTGAACTCGCTGCCCATTCTCAACCCAGTATAGCCAATTAAACTGATCAGTTCATAAGAGCATTGGCATCAGATGAATATTTGACATTCCTGTGTGAATTATTAACCCTTTACTGCATTCATGAAGAGGGTTACAGCACTGAGGATCCTACAGAATCTTTACAGATGGTTTCAGTAAATTTGTTACTGAATGTTAATTTTTCTTTTAAATTTATCAATATATTAGTCCTTTCTACACTTGTATTGTTGGCAGCTGAAAACTTTATTTTTGAGTGGACTGGGGCTTACAAGTGGGCATTAATGGGAGTAAACTGGCATAAGGTTTGTGAATTATACCAACAGAAACTTGCATCATATTTGTTTAAGGCGTCATATCATGTTGTGTGGGATTTGCCACATTTCTCTTTGGCAACAAAGTCATTTCAGGAGACTTAAAACTGATTATATGTGTTAACAGACTTTTACATTCATGTGGAAATCCAGAGGTTTGATTGGCTGCCTTTAAAGCTCACTTTAAGTGCTAATTTTTCATCCACTTGATTATTAAGACATTTCTTAACCACGCCATGCAGTAAAGGGTTAAATTTTAATTTTATCTCCCTCATTAATTGTTACAATCTACAAATGATTTGACTGCAGGACCTGAGAAACACAGACATGCTTACAAATTGGTTTTTACTTAGATTTTATGTATTGGAGGTTTATTCTTCTATAATAATGACCGGAGTACATTTTTCGCTAAAGCTACGATGTTTTACCTACAATAGATTTTTAAAAGCAATAACAGAATTAGCAGAAGAGCAAATATTTTTAAGTATACAGGCAACAAAGTTGTAATCAGCTTGACCTAAGGGAACAAACTGCTACATTTACTGCCATTCCCCTTGAATTTTATGAAAAGAGAGAACTCTATAACTGTATGTTCCAGTTTAACGACAGGAAAAGGAAAAAAAAAAACTTTTCTATCAGTGATTTGCTTTACTACATCATTTGTCTCGTGAAGCATGACAGCTAAAGCTGATCAGGTTTTAGGTAAACTCTTCTGGGTGTCTTCAGAGGAGTTGGACCATGCAGATCATCTCTGGTCAGAGTTTGATTTTTGAGATCTGGGATAATGTTGGGTCACATTTGTCAACAGGTAAATATGTTGGAAATCGGAAAATCCTGCTTTGTAGCTCAGTCAGTGGGCAATGGACCTTTACATCTATGAAATAAAAAAACATTTTCATACACATCTGTCTTTCATCATTTCTTCAGGGCAATGCTGTATTATGTCTAGTCTAAAGTATCAAGATCATCTGATTGTGTCCAAAAATTAGACGTTTTGTTTGTCTTTTAATGTTTGTTTTTAGCTATGAAGCAAATACTGATATTAGCAGAAACTAAACACAAACTGTTCAAGAATCCTGTTTGAGACAGTTTTGTATCATGATGTGTTATTCTTCTGGAAGCTGGTGTCAGAAGATGGACATTGTCAAAAACAATACTCAGGTAGGCTGTGGTATTTAAACAATGCTCTGCTGATACTGAGGAGCCTGAAGTGTGCCAAGAAAATATCCACCATGCCATTACACCACAGGCAGCCTGAGCTGCTGATACACAACAGAACGAAGCTGTGCTTTTGTGTTGTTTATGCAAAGTACTGACCCTGCCATCTGAATATTGCATCAGAATTCGAGAACCATCAGATCAGATGATGATGTTTCAGTCTGCTGTTTCTAATGTTTGTTGAGTCTGTGCAAATTGTAACCTCAGTTTCCAGTTCTTAGCTGACAGGAGTGGGAATAAGTGTGGTTCTGCTGCTGTAGTCCGTCTGTTTCATGGTTTGAACTGCTCTTCTGCAGACCTTGATTGTAACAAGTGTTTATTTGAGTTACTATTTCCTTCATGTCAGCTTGAAGCAGTCTGACCTCTGACATCAACAGAACATGTTCCCCCAGGCAAATGCCGCTCACTGGATATTTGTGAATACTTTTGGACCATTCTCTGTAGGGCCTGGAAGTGGTTGTGTGGAAAAATCCCAGTAGTTCAACAGTTTCTTAAATACTCAGACCAGCCTGTCTAGCACCAAGAACTATGTTTAAATTCACTTAAATCACCTTTATTTAACTCAATGATAATCTAAAGTTAATTTGGTTTGATTTAGAAACACACATATACTGGTTATTAGATTAATTTTTAAACACTTTCAAAATATACTTAGAAAACAGCTGGAATGAATGAAAAATCCAGGTGAACTTCTAAAGGGACATTGAGATAAAACAGGTTCTTCAATTCACACACACACACATATTGCATTATTAATTAATAATTAATTACTATGATTAATATTTATGACTTTAACAGCTGATTCAGTAATTTTGTGTTAATAATGTAAACTAAAAAAATCGAGTCTTAACGAAACATAAAATCAATAAAACCAACTCGACTGCAGGGTTAATTTGTGCTCAACGGAAGGTCATCGCCTTTAGAAAGCAGGAAAAGTGGTTGGAAAATATCACCTGGCTCGCTCGTACGTCGATTTGAACAGTTGGACTACATTTTCCGTTGAGCTGAGGCGCTTCAGCTGTCGCCTGAACATGACGTCACGACACTTTTAAAAGCCGCTCGTTTTCTTCGTCACATCCTCTTTCCGTTGCTCTTCTCGCTTTGAGGTATGTCGAGTTCATTCCCCGCTAACAGGATCCAATTTAATCTGCTAATTTAACCGGTCATCCACTCTTACTGATCACTAATTGTTTTCATTTTCACAGAAACCTCTCCACACGATGAGAGCCAAGGTGAGATAACAAACCAATATCGGTATTTCAGCTGTTTGTGTCCTCTTCCCGCGCCAGCTAATGCTGCTAGCTCCTTCCTTAAGCTCTTCGTGTTTATATCATTAAATATACCCTGCTACCCAGCTTCTTAAAATATGAATAGAATTTCAAGTGATAACAGGGCATTAGCTACATATAGTAGTATAAATACTAATGCTACTAGAACCTTTGCTTTGGGGCATCTTGTAATGTTGGCACCGTAGCTCGCTGAGCCCAGGCAGCCATGCGTGTGTGAAAACTGAGATCTGCATGCAGCGTGACAAACACCACTGTGAAATGCTTTTTAGTACAAACATGTACTGCATGTTCTGAGGCCCTGTAACTGTCTGCTTCACAGTAAGCATGCTGTCCAAATAGTGGCGCAAATGTGGTCTTGACTTACTCTTAATGACAGTGCCTTTTCTCCCTTTTTTCAGTGGAGGAAGAAGCGTATGCGCAGGTAAGCATCATGATAAATGAAGAAAATGTCTTTGTCAGCCCCCTAATCCAAGCTGCTTAAATTTAGGCTAGACAGCTGGAAAACACAATTATTTAGGCTTTGGAAAAGTTAGGTTTATAACGAAGCAAGCCTTTGTTTTTTGTTTTATTTTAAATTTAGTGGATATAATTGAGCTTAAACTGTAAAGTATGTTAGGTTGGGCTTGTTCAAACGTTTACAATTGTTTGTCCCTATGTTTCAATTGGATGCAGGGAAAATTATATCTACTGAAAATGACCTGGGTTATATAGTTCCTGAGCAGCATACGCCAATAACTGAAATTCAGTTTTCAGCCAAGTTTGTACAGTGTCAGTGTTTAATTTAAAGATATACAGGTTTGTAACTGAGGGAACACTGTTACAAAGGTTTACAGAATAAATGAATACACGTCAATGTAATCACAAACTCGCTTGGTCTAGGTGGTGATGAAAATCATTAAAAAGAAAACACTCCTGTCCTGTCCTTAACAGCTGAAGGGAAATTTACATGATTGGTCTGATATTGATGTGCATCACAGGGCTGTCCAGTTTTGGTCATAATCTCAATAACTAGTATTACTGAATTATAGTTTAACAAAATTTTAAACAATTTTTGTTACTATCTTAGTCCTTGTGCTATTGAGCGTTTTACTGACAGCTGCTGTTGATTTCCAACAGGCTGAAGCGTAAAAGGAGAAAGATGAGGCAGAGGTCAAAGTAAGCCCCTCCTCCTGCCTGCCAGCTGTGATCACGTCTGAGCCTCTCCAGGTGACTGACACGCGGACGAAGGGGGATTGCTCGGCGGTTCCATCAATGAAATTAAAGGCCTAAACTCCCCTGATTTCAGATGACCACGCTTTTCACGGAGCCCGCTGTGACGGTCTTACTGGAAGATGGTGAAGATGCTGGAGAAGAACATGACTGCAGCTGCGTTGTTCATGGACCATAATGCATCTTGTTTCTGTACAATTGTTTGTGGTGTTTTGAACAATAAATGAACACTGTTAAATTACCACCAGTTTAAACCTCTTGATTTTTATGTTATAAAGTAAGGCTAGGTTGACTGACTTGTACTTGGAATGAATTACACCACAGGTGTCGAACTCCAGGCCTTAAGGGCCGGTGTCCTACAGGTGTTAGATGTGTCCTTGATCCAACACCGCTGATTCAAATGGCTAAATTACCGCAACATGTCTTGCAGTTGTCTAGAAGCCTGGTAATGAACTAATCATTTCATTCAGGTGTGTTGACCCAGGGTGTTATCTAAAACCTCCAGGACACTGGCCCTCGAGGCCTGGAGTTTGACACTACTGAATTACACAGTATGTAGGTTTTATTAGGGCTGTCATGTCGTTAGAAGTGATGGCTAACTGCATGCACGGAGTGTTAAATGTTAATGTGTAAGCTGGATGAAAAGAATTGGAGGCAAATATAAATGCAGGTGATTTATCAAAGTGCCTTTTAGAAAAATTGCTTTTGATCTGAAATCAAAAAGGTTAAAGTCCTTCAGTTGGAAGAGAACTTATAGTACACGTGTTTAAAAGCAGAGGTCAAGATTGACTCCTGTGTGAACTGCTAAAGGTCAGCTGTGACACACATCCTGGTGAAAGTGTCTTTAATTCAGTCAAGTTGTAAATTGCATCTTGCTGATGAAATGCTGCTATTCAAGGCAATCCCACAACAAGTCATTCATTTCCATTATTTTTCATCTCTATTTTCAACCATTCTGGTTCTTTGTTTTTAGCCCAATGACATAATGCAAAATCTGCTACATAGTTGCTCATTAGAAATAAACTTTATATGTATGAATGAAAAGATCAAGTATGGACATGTTATTAAAGTTAATAAAATTTTATACTATTAAATTTCTTGCAAAATGTATGAAATGTATTGAAAGAGACAAATATCCCCTTTCCAGGCATTAATATACACTGATAATGAGTAGATGTGGATTAGAAAGTCACTATTCAGTGTATTCAAGGCTAAGTACCTGACAATATTTGAGTAAATGTAGTAACTTGCCCTTTGTGTATGCCACTGTAAATGAAATGCCCTATTTCCTGTATAGTCTAATTTGAACTACATCGTTATCTCCTTATTCTCTTTTCAAAACCTGCTGGACTGTAAAGGTTTACTATAGGAATATCAAACATGTGGTTTGATATGAAGTAACCTGCCAAACGGTCCAGTCTGGTCCATCTGATTGCTTTGAAAACTGAAAAATTTCACAGAAGACAAGGTTAGCTTTTGGACATTAAGAACTGTGGTAATTTTAACTTGAATAGTAGCTATCAGTGAATGTGTGGATTTCTGGAATATATGCATCCCAAAGTTTTTATTTTATTTTATTTTGTTTTTTAATTTAAAGTAAATTTAAACTAAAGTATACACAGAAAGACAATATATATCTCTATTTGAGTTTTATAATTTAAATTAATTTACAGATCGTTGCCTACTGGGTAAAATACGACCAACTGTTAACCAACTGGTCTTCAGATAACTGAAGAACCTTTGTAACACAAGTAACGACATCATTGTAACTGTAATTTAGTTACAGAATTTAGTGCAGTAGCAGAGTCTTTCAGGCTGGAGTCAAAGAGTTTTCCCAAGCTCTTGACTGGTTGTTCCGTTATGGACGGGATTATAGTTCCTGAGATTGAAAACCGGAACTTGTCCGTCACCTTTCCCTTCTTCAGCACCATAGATCTTGACTTGGAAGGTTTGACACTCATCCTTGCCCCTGAGATGAGACTCTCAAGACCTCATAACATCCACCTGCACCCTGGGACAGATGGCATTGTGATGGTGAGATGCCATCAGTCCTGACCTAGTTAGCGGCCCTCTACACTCCACCTCAGCGGCCTTGACCACCATGTACATTGCGAGAGCAAAGAGCATAACTGAGATGGTACAGCCTGTTATTATACCTTTCCTGAGGCGATTCCAGTCTGAAGTCACTGACTCAGAAGTGACCCTCAGTCTGAAATTGCCATAATAATCCAAGATCAGGTGCTTGATCTTGCTGGGAACATGGTGGAGGTGTAGAGCACGCCCAACCAGCTTGTGTGGGATAGACCCATGGGCATTGGTCAGGTCAAGCCACAAAACAGCCAGGTCGCCCTTGTTCTTGTGGGCTCCTCTTATAAGGTGTGTAACTACGTCAGTGTGCTCTAGGCAACCAGGAACTACTGGGAGCCCCCCCGTTCTGAACTGACAGATCAATGTAGCTACTTCTAAGAAGAAACTTGGTCAGTCTCCGGGAGACGATGCTAAACAAAACCTTCCCCTCTGCGCTCAATAGCGAGATGCTCCGAAGTTGATTGATGTTTTTCGAGTCCTCCTCTTTGGGAATCCAGACTCCCTCTGTGCACCTCCACTGGTCATCAACTCTTGCTCTCTGCCATATCACCTTTAAGATCTTCCACAGATGTCGGAGCAGCTCTGGGCAGTGCTTATGGGACCTGGGGAGGATGCTGAGCAGGCTGACTTGATGACCTCACACACCTCCTTCAAACTTGGCTCTGTCAACTTAAACTCTGCTGATGGGGGGTTGACGAGAGCTTCATTAGGTCCCAAATCTTGTTCCCTCTGTGGGTCACTCATGATGTCTTGAAGGAAGTGACTCACCTCCTCTATTGAGCATTTCAGCTGGCTGCTGTGCTTGTCCCGAGCAGTTGTTTTAGCAATAAAAGCTGCTCGTTTCCTGGCTCTCTTCCCCGTCTCCTGTGCCACTCTGCTCTGCGGAGGATTATCAGCTTCTTCCTCAAGATGTCATGCAGTCTGTCCTGACTCTCAACACTCTTAGTTCTCAGACTGGAAATCAAACGTGTGATTAAAACAGAAGTTTAACTTATAAATACATGTTCATACTTTTATTTAACAATCAGAGAGAAAGAAAAAGAGAAGGCAAAGGTGCAGGACAGACAGAAAGGTGACAGGCTCAGGCTTTATACACTAGTACAAAAATAGCACAAGGACTATTTCCTGTTTTTATTAGTATTTGTTTTATTAGGGGTACTAAATAAGATGAGAGCTAAATTTAAGTATAAAGTGGTTAAGTTTGTACACTGGCCAAATGTCTGGGTCCTGTGAATAAACTACTATCCTTTAACTTAGCAAGTGAAGTGTCTGCTTGTTTCTTCTTAAAATAAATATGGCTCAACACCACCAACAAAACCAGCTAGGGCAGCAAAACAAACGAACTAACATTAACATTAGTGTAATCGATTGTGCTGTTTGTGCGGGGCTGTAAAAGTGATTTTAAGCTCAGTGTCAAGGTCCTCCTGTCCTCCACAGCTGTCTGCTAAGGTTTTTGCAGCATTCACATCCTTTTTGCATGTTTCAGCTTGTTCTGTTTGTGGATATTCTGGCATTAGTTATCCATAAAATCGTAATGTCATTTTAAAAGGTTTTTTAAAGTCGATCTTTGAACGGCGTGCATCATAAAGTAAAAGCTTTAAAAGCAAGTGGAACCTGCATTAAGTACTAACTAACATCACTAATGTCACATAGCTTTGCTGACATGCAGCCAAATTTAACTTTTTCATGATCTTTGTCATTGGAACATTTGTATCGCTGCACAAATAAGTGAGATAAAACCCAGTACTTACTTTTAGAATTTTACTTTTTGGCTGTCGCGTTTGAGCTATTTTTAAAAAATTGTATTTATTTATTATTTCTAATTTCCTTTTTAAATTTGTTTCCTTTTTCCTCTATTTTTTTCCCCCGACGTGTTTTTTTATGCTTTTGCTGCGTTTATTCTGCTTTCGTTTGGCCCCTCGGGGCCACCGTAGTAAAATGGCATTTCAACAGTGTGCATTATGTAGCGATGTCGTCGGGGGGCGCTATATTTCCCGCGGGTACTGCACATTGTTACGCCGTAGAAGAAGACTTAGTATTGTAAACACAAGGATATGGCTGACGAGAGGGGTGGAGGGGAAGACAACGCCAACGACAACATGGGGAACCAGTTACAGCTCTTACCAGGTACCCGTTAAGCTGACCGAAAGCCCGCTCGGTGTTTTCACCGGGACAATACGTTTCTCTTCCTTCTGCTAAATTCTAGCTAACACACCACCACAGCAGGCCACTGTTAGTGATCACACTCACTGTCTCAACCCTCTGCTTTCGCTTTCTTTTCAATTATGCCATCAGTGCGATTTATTAAGGTGAAGCTTTTACGTCTAAGGCTTGTCAACGAGCTACCTAACTTAGCCTCTCTGTGTACACTTGTGCGCTGTGACAGACAATGAGGAGGAGGAAGAGGAGGATGACATGGAGACCGAAGATCGAGACAGTGAGGAGGCAGAAAAGCCCAACATCATCACCTTTGACCCTAGTCTTCCCACATCACATTCAGTGAGTCATGCATCACAATCCCTCTTATTCTAACATCTCTTTTTCCATGATTTGCTTTCATGCATGTGATCCTTCTCAGAGTTTTAGTTTCTCTGCAGCTGCTGTGTTAATCTAACCCCCTTTTTGTGTGCCAGTACCTGGGTTCAGACATGGAGGAGTTTCATGGCCGTACGGTCCACGATGACGACAGCTGTCAGACCATTCCTGTGCTGCCACACACAGCTGTGATGCTGGTGCCGGGCCAGACGCTGCCTCTGCAGCTCTTCAGGCCGCAGGAGGTCAGCATGATGAGGAACGTCATCCAGAGAGACCGCACTTTTGCTGTGCTCGCACACAGGTGTGCTGTTAAATGATGCTGTTAAAATCTCTGTGTATGCTGGCAATCATGGAAAGATGCACAGCTCTTACAAATTGAAAGCATTTTTTTGTTTTCATTTGAAGAAAATACAGTTGTGGTCAGAAGGTTGCAAACACTCATCCTAGGCATGAATGTCACTGCAATTTTGGGCTTTTAATGATTTCTTTGAACTGTTTTTTTCCCCCCAGGCTTGAATGATTGTAAAACATATATCAGAAGTTTGAATTTATTTTGGATTTTCTCTAATCCATGGAGGGTTAAAGTTATACACTCTGGCTTACGCACACTCACTTAAGTCTCCAAATATGTGAAGGTTATGCAGTGTCTTTTAACCTGACAAGTCTTAGGTCTATTAATATCTCATTTCTGATCACGGTTGACCACAACGGGTAGTGTCTCTTTCCCAGGATTGACCAATACTTAGAACAATGGGAAAGTCCAAGGACCTCACTATAAAACCAAAATGAATGTTTATGTTTTGTTTATTTGTTATGGTGGCACAGGTGTTTAGATTTTCCTGCACCTCAGGTGATTGCATGAGGGTGTGGTCGCATGTTATTTACCTGACACTGGCGTCAGGTGAGGCTGCAAACCTAGTAACACAGTACTAGCTGCATAAATATGGTTGTGATAGCATCATGGTCCGGGTTTGTTTTGTTGCCTGTGGCTCTGGTACATGGCACAAAGTACATGAAATAATGAAAGTGTACCACCTTTAAATTCTTCAACTTTAACTCACTCACAGCTAGATGGTTGAAACTTGTATAGAATTGCATCTTTCAGCAGGGCAATGATCCCAAACACACATAAAAACTTGTTTTGGAATGGCTAAAGCAGGTAAAAGCTTCTGGAATGGTCTTTCTAAAGACCTCAAATCAATTGAAAACTTGTAGACAACACTTAAAAGCCAGGTCCATACCAGGAAATCAATGAATTGAAACACACTCTTAACAATTCTGCCAAGAAGAGTGGCAGATCCTCTGTGGATTATAGAAAATCCCAGATAAATTCAGGCTTGTGTACCCCAATTCTTGTTTTAATGTTTGTTTGTTTTGTTGTTGTTGTTTTTAATCCAAAATTACTATGGCATTCATGTCCATGTTGAGTGTGTGTAACCTTGTGACCACAGCTGCAAATTTCCATGACTCTTCTTTATGTAAACTGTTTCTTGTGGGTCACTGAGGTGGATAATTCTCAGTATTTCATTTCAATTTCTGCATCTGATGTGTGTCTGCAGCGATACAGGTGAGCCGGATGCAGAGTTTGGAACTACGGCTGAAATCTATGCATACAGAGAGGAGCAGGAGTACGGCATTGAAACAGTCAAAGTGAAGGCTATAGGGAGGCAGCGATTTAAGGTCCACGAGATAAGAACTCAAGCAGATGGGTAAGTTGAAGTTCCCTCATAAAGCATTAAACCAAAGGTCGGGGCTGAATTCTTACTGCCAATCCCTGGTTCAAAGATGTGCGACAAATCAACAAAGCCACATATAACCCTTAAAAAATGCCAATTGAAATAAAATATATGCAAATACGATATCTCTGAGCAGGTCAGTAGTGGATGTAATATAATGGTTTGTCTAGTTCGGTGTACTGGGCTCTGCTCCAACTTCTGACTTCCTGGAACAAAGGAAAAAAAATGCAGCCAGCTGTGGAACAGAAAATGGGTGCAAAACATTTTTCTTGTTTAATTCAGAGTTTCTGCAGTAAAAAAGGAAACTTTGTTTCTTGCATTTAGTGAGACAGCTGTTTTCTACAGGAGTTGCATACCTGCAGGTTTTCAGCCGGACAACAAGTCAGAAACACATTTAGATGAGAAGGAAAACTATGTCAATAATGGCACAGAGACACACCGTCAACAGTCACACAGTATTTGACCACTAGGGGGCAATCTAACACTTCATAAAATCATCATAACTAAAAACACAGGTTTTTATTGCGTCACAAACTGCTTCAAAACAAGTAGCATGGAGGCTGTCTCTAATAGATTTATTTAAAAGAAATGTCGTTTTTTAAAACATTTGCTTGTGGAAACCAGAGACTACAGCAATTCAGCATTGCGCGGATGTGCATGTGGATGTGTAGAGGTGATGTCAGCTCTATACCTATCTATATTACCAAGAGGTGGTAAACAGACACTACACAATATGAGATTATTATGATTTTGAACATTTTGCAAAATGCTGTGTATTTTAATAACATACTGTATATTGCAATTTATCATCAACTGCAAAGTATCTCTTTTATCCAATAAGATAATGTTATGTCATTTTAGTTCTTTTTTTTCTTTTTGCTGCAAAATGAGATTGTCGAGCATATCAACACTTATCACTAAGAGTCTGTAATCGGTCTACCTTTGAATGGGGCAAGTTGGCAATTACACGCAGTCTGTTTCTAATAATTCAATGGTAAATCATTGAAATTTGCATATGTGTTGCTGTCTACATAAACTGAAATTCACATTTAACTATTACATTTATGCTCAGCAGTCTTCCTCTTCTATTGGAACATAACCAGAATACAACCAGCTGACAGCAAGTTGTGTCGAGTCCCCTCGAGTTGTGCTCATTGACAAAGACTCATTCAGACTGATGGCAAACTGTCTGCATTTATAAATTAGACAGCATGTCTGTGCAAACCTTTAACAATGTCTCTGTGAGTGACTGCAGTCAGTTCAAATCAGAATGTGACTGTTTGCAGAAAGATTGTCTCCTCTTGGGTGATCTGTGCATTCGCCTTATGACTGCACAAGTGGTCATGCAACCATCTCGCCACCATAAGTCCTATTTTTACTTGTGTCACTGAGTCATTAGCCTGCTTTTAATTTGAAGTAGCTTGGTCAAGCTAAGCGTGTCCAGTGTTGGATGGTTTTTCGGTCGAGATGATTTAATGTAAGTTTGCTTGGCTAACATTATCACAGGATGCATGAGATGCCCTCTCATGCATAGTACTCCCAGAGTATTTTAATGTATTTAATAAAATATCAATATTTAGTGTCTCCAGATCCATACAATATCACCACACAAAATTACAATCACAATACTATGCTTTAGCAATATTTTTTTTGCCACCTCTAGAATCATCCTCACATGTTGAAATTTGTGAAACAGCCACAAAGGCAGTAAGAGGGCTGTTGCAACAACAGATTTATGTTTCTGACTTATTCCAGAGTTCAGTGCAGCTGCGTTAACTTCTTCAAGTTAGTTTGCATCTGTGTAAATGCAAAGCATATTGTCTTTTTGGACTGAAAACAAAGGAAGCATTGATAAAGATGTATCTATTGAAGTCATGTAATAGATCATATTAACCCACATCCTCCCTGGAAATCATCGGCACATACTGTCCATAAAAATGAGGCTTTATTAAGGCATTTTCCTTTTCTCTAATTGAGGTTATATAATACACATACAGTGGTTGCCATGATTGTGTTGACCTTCTGTTGTGACTCTTGGAAAATACAGCATTTAATCAATCACTCAATTACATGCAGTCTGCTCTTTCTCTTGTTTAAAATTAAAATATACTTTGTACTTTTTCTGTCTATTCTTTCTATTTCAGTAAACATCCTCCCTGTAATGTTTCTAAGATTTCCTGCAGAGGGAAATATTTGTAGGGTGTGTCAGGGATAAGAATCTGCCTTTCACGGGTGGAGGTGGAGGGTTATCAGTCACATCCAGTAGAGACAGTGAGTCTGTGTTACCTTATTTGACAGAGGTCTGTGCATTTTCCCAATATTTCATATAGTTTGATAAACAAAATGTGTATCATGCTACAGAAATTACACCCCAGTTAACAAACCCTTAAAATCAGTTGCAGATGGCACCTTTTTGTGATCACCTCAATGATCCAAACATCCTGTAATGTAGCGTTTGGCCAGTGCACCAATGTTTAATCTACTATTTGCCTGCTCAGTTTCACTCATATTCTGCTGTCATCATTCACATTTCCCTTCTTTTGTGTCACAGGTCTTTGTTATTGTCTGCTTTTGTTCCTCTTCTCAGGATCAAACAGGCTAAAGTGCAGATCCTTCCAGAACGAATCCTTCCAGACCCCCTCTCCGCTGTGCAGCTAACGCCTCTGTCCAGGCTCCACATGCACCCTTCTTCCAAACCTCCAAGTCAGAGCTGCAAACAGGCTCAGTGCTGGTGGAATAACTACAAACAGGTACAGAGAATCACGCACAAATGTGAAATCTGTGTGCGCTTTCTAAAAGTAACAGTTTCTGCTTTTGGAGATGTTCGAATCAGATGACAGTGACAAGAAAGTTAAGATGAATTTCCTCATCTAAGATGCAAAATGTATTTTTTCCACTTTGAGAAACTGTTCAGTAAAACATCAGATCAGTCGGTGCCTGTTCAAATAATCAAAGTCTAGTTTTGTCTAAAAGTGAAGACCTGAAATACATTCAAAGAATTACTAGAAATATATGGTGAAGTTTCCATTTGAATCATGAGCAAAATGAGCATTTTCACCCTGAGACTGAATCCCACCCTAATCCTATACTGTTAGATCCAAAGGTTTTTGGACAGTGACATAAAAAAAGATTATGCCTCTCTACACCACCACAGTAGATTTTAAATCAAATCACAATTTTTCCTAAAATGTTGCATTAAATACCTAAAAGTAATTGGACAAACTAACATAATGTTAGTCTTTGATAACTGCAAAGCATGCTCTGTTGGGTTGAGATCAGGTGACTAACTTGGCCACCGAAGAATATCTAAAATATTTTGCCTTGAGAAAATCTCAGCTCGCTTTTGCAGTTTGCTTAATCCATTTGCAGTGTGAAGTGCAGGATTTGGTTGAATCTGAGCAGACAGAATAGCCCTGTACACTTTTATCATTCATCCTCCTGCTTCTATCAGCAGTCACATCATCAATAAACACTAGTGGTCCAGTTCCACTGGCAAACAATACATGCCTGTATCATGACACTTCCTGCACTATGTTTTACAGATGTATTTTGATTTGGCTCAAGGGCTGTTTTTTCCTTCGCCATACTTTTCTCTTCCTAGCTCGTACAAGTTCTTCTTGGGTTCATCTGTCCAAAGAACTTATTTTAGACCTATGCGGGCTCTTTTAGATGTTTTCTGGGAAAGTCTAATCTGTCCTCTTATGGCTGAAGGGGTATTGTCATCATCACAGTTAGCGGGATGATTGTGAGTTTGTGAATGTGATAACTCGAGAATGAGGCAATGTATGAATTTAATAGAGTGGGTGCAGCTAATAAAAATCTCAACGACCTTGAGTTTGAGCCCAAGGTCAAGTTTTCTGAAAATCTTTTAAACGCAATAACACAAGAAGAAGTTCATGTAGGATTTTGAAATTGATCCCACAGGTGTCTCTGCTACTAGGGTGAGTCATACCACTGGCGATTATCAGTGTTTTTGTTCTTTAGTGTAACCAGTAGTTTGCACCTCCTTTCCCAATCATGAAGTCATCTCTTAATTGTAGACTTTGACAATGATACAACTGTATATCACTGAGTGTTCTTGACTTGGTCAGATGTTGCTATTAAATTAATTTGGTTATGATCATTTGGTAGGGTTCTTCTGTGGTCTTTCAGGCCTTTGATTGTTGATTTGGACCTAAAATTTGTGCTGTCGTAGGTTTGTTTACTTTTTTCAGTCTAATGATGGCCTCCCTCACTTCCAATGACATCTCGCTAACGAGGGAAGAGACCTCATCTGCTTATTATACTGATTAACATTCAATTGTCCAATTACCTCTGAGCCCCTGAATATTGTTATTAAAAACAATTAAAAAAAAACAAGATAAAAACGTCTCTAATTCCTAAACTGTTAATGCAGTTAATAAAACTACTTGAATTATAGCTGAAATCCTGCCAATTCAAACACATTTTGATTGACTGATTCAGATCTGTTGTGGTGAAGTACTGAGGCAAAATTGCAAAAAATGTGTCATTGTCCAAAAATTCTGGGATTTTTACCTCCATAAACTGTAAATGGTAAAAAAAAAAAAAGATAAGTGGCTTTTTTTTCTGTCTTGTAATATTAAATATCGCCTACATTTAACTGAGTGCTGAATTATAGCTTGATATTTTTCTGGTTTAGCATGTTTGGAGTTGGACATGCTAATCTTTATTGTTTGACATTTCGAAATACAACCTGTACGTATAACCTATGGTGTGATTAGTTAGTACATAGTTCATTTTAATCCAGTTCACTCACATGAATTGACTAGTTGTTGCAGCTGATGTGTTTCATAATGTAAAGATGTGAAATAAATCAATACAGTTAAAACCAGTAGAGAAAGTGACTTAGTGCAGATATGTTGGCAGGTGTTAGATTGTTTTAGTAGGAGAAAATGTTAATGTCTACTGTTACAGGAGAATAAGTAGATGACATGTTAAGGTATCTGTGCAGGTGATATTAACACTGGATGTGAAAGTAGCCCATGTGCAAAACTGTGACCTGGAACATGCTACTTTTACTTCTCTATATGACAAAGGGACGGATCTTGTGTTGCTTCCACAATCATCAGATTAGATTTGATTTAAGTGATACATGTGTTATTGACCACAGAGAAAGTTTCACTGTGCCAGTCTGACGCCATGGCCACCCTGGGTCTACGCACTCTATGATTCAGTAAGTACTGCAGCCCGCGGCACTTCCTCCTCTATATATAAACATGACACACAAATGAATATAAACCAAGATTTCTCGGCTTCTGGTGGTTCACCTCACAGGAGTCGCTCATGAACAGGGTGAAGAAACAGCTTCACGAATGGGATGAGAATCTGAAGGATGATTCCCTCCCGGCGAATGCAGTAGGTCAGACTATGTTGATTTTATTCCAGAAGGTACAGGTACAGATGAAGACAAAATTATTACCTCCCTTATTATTAAAGTGATGAAGTCAAGGGGGATTTCTACATAGCTTTTCTAAGCACACTAGTTTTTTTTGCAGAATGTCACTTGAGAAAGTGTTGTGCCAAAAATAAAATAAATCAGTTTAGATTTAAAAAAAGGAATTGTTGATGGTCACAAGGCAGGAGATGGATATACAAGGTTTTCTGAGAGTCACGAACTGGAGTGAGACGTATCAATAATAAATTCAAAGAGAGCTACCTGTACAGAACAAGAATGGCAGAGGCAGGAAGCCAAAAAGGCTTCCAAAGGCTCTGGAATGAAAACTAGTGAGAAATGTGTTTAAAGACCCCAGAACAAAATGCAGAGACACTAGTAAATGATTTAGCAAAGTCAGAAATTGTAGGCTCAAAGGACACTCACTGGAACGCCACACAGGAATGGACTACAAGGTTCCTGAAGGGGAAAAACTCCACTTCTGTAGAAAAAGACGCTTTTAAACCAGACTGAAGTATGTTAAAGACAACCTGGAAAAAGATTACGCAGAACTATTTGGCCACAGAAACATTGCTTATATTTGGAGGAAGAAGAGCGGTGGACAGCCCAGAGAGCACCACAATGAAACATGGTGGTCGGAGTATCATGTAGGGATTCTTCGGTGCATCTGGAGCTAGGAATCTCATTAAGGTGGAAGGAATAATGAAGAAAGACATGGAGGTTTTAAAAGAAAGCAGTCAGCAGCATAACTGGTTCTGGGTCATTGCTTTGTCTTCCAGCACGGTGACTCAAAACATACATGGCTCCTGGTGAAGAATTGGTATCAGAAGACCAAAGTGAACATTACTGGCTGGTCTGCACAAAGCCCTGGCTTGAATCCGAATGAAAATTTGTGGTGTGTACTGAAGACCAGAAGGAGGAGGGGGTGGTGGAGATTGACCAAAGAAGAATGGGCTGGGGTTGCTCAGAAGACGTGTGTGAGAACCACAACAAATATCTGCAAGGTGTTACTCAGAAACAAGGATACGCACTAGATTATTAGCATCAGGGGGGCTAATAATTTTCACCTGATTGTTTCTGTTTCTTGTGAAATTGTTTTGCTTCTGTGTGCAAAGTAAAATATGGTACGCAATCCCCATTGGGAACTACTTTTTTAGGGGGGCTAATAATTCTGTCCTCATCTGTATGTAAACATGCACGCTTGCAATTTGTTTGTGTTCGTTGTACTTTCTGACCTCTTTATTTCATCGCTCTCTTGTCCTTCTGTCTACGCTCTGTCAGATTTCTCCTACAGAGTAGCAGCCTGTCTGCCCATAGATGATGCTCTGCGGCTCCAGCTATTAAAGATTGGCAGCGCCATCCAGAGACTTCGCTGTGAGCTAGACATTATGGATCGGGTAAGTAAATGTCACCAACAGCCTTGCTGACCTGCCCCAAACCTCAGACATAATTCGTCTTATGCAGTGATAAGATTCCTACTTGTGCTTTACTGAGCACACAGTGTCCCTCTGGTGTGTCTTATTATATTTAACCATGTCTGACGGGGGCTGACAGATGTGTTAGTGCTGCAATATTTCAGTTTTCAGAGTCAAAAGCAGTCATTGCAGCATTTAAGGTTAATGGACTGGTATTTAGCATGCAGTGAACATCAGCTGTTTGTTGATCTGATTTTAGGGAGAGGTTGGACACAGCAAGAGAATATCCATATTTCAATTAAAGAAAAAAACCTCAAAACAAAGCACTCTGGCCACTGTAGATCTGCTTTTACTCAGTCATGTGGGCCAAAGCAGTCACAGGTTGTTTTTAGCCATGTTAGCAGTATGGCTTTGTAGTAAGGACACTTATGCAGGTCAGTGATTTCATCACTTTGCTGCGATTGAAATTGCTTCATAACTGTTACATTTGGCAAAAACATTTAATTCCCACTCCAGATGACTTGAAATCATCTCTGGTCTGGTAGCTGTTCTTCTAATCCCTTTAGTCAGGTCCAATATTTACAGAGACTATTCTTTAGGCCCTCTTGAGTCATTGCCGTACTTGAGCACAGGAAGACATGTTCCACACATGCTCGGTGGAGAACACTAATAGCTACTTTGTTTGTATTCATCTGAAGAGGATGACAAAAAGCTATGTGTGAGTGCTTAATGAGAGTAAAATCAAAGAAGGGAAGGAGAGGAGTTGCATTAAAGCTCCTATATTGTGTAGCGTATTGGTTAATATGGAGACGGGTTACACCCTCACGGGGCTTTCATCAGCATCAAACACACATTGTTTACTCCTTCTTCTCTTAGATACTCCCATTAGGACTCCACACTGTTGATCATCCATTTTCATCTCTCCCAGTCTTTTTTGTCTTTCTCTGTCACATGTCCAGCACCTGACTGTCTGCTCTCACAACATCCCCAAACCTCTTGTGCCTTCTTTTTCCCCCCCTCTTTCCCAGAAGCTCAAACTTTAATAACCTTCTCTTAAAGATAACCATCATTTCTCCTTCCTCTCTCATTTTGTCCGTGAGCCTTCCCTCTAATATGCTCATTCCTAATCCTGTCCATCATTTTCATTCCCAGTGTAAATCTCCTTCACATGAGAAACTACCTACAGTTCTGCTTCCTGACCTTTTATCTCGAACCTGCAATTGAGTCCATAAGTTTCTGTGACATTTCTTGTCATTTTGCCTCTGTACACCAACATAGTGGATTTTATATACTCAAGATTGAAGTGATTGAACTGCAGCGTTTTAGTTTTCATTCAAAGGTTTTTTACAGAAAGCTTTGTATTACCTGTTTAGGAATTTTGGCAATTTATGTGCATAGTCCCTCATTTTCAGAGGTACAAAATGAACGGGATGATTGACTGACAAGGCTAGGTGAAGCCTTTCCCCCGTTATTTATTAAGAAATAAAGTATATGTAATATATGTAAGTTAAGATCATCTAACTAAGTCAGGTTCTGTCAGGTTCTCCAATCAAGAGTCTTCTTCATGAGTCTTAGACTTTAGGCTCCTTATTAAAATTATGTATTTTTTTTTTCAGTTGCTTTTGAGTCTCTGAAAATGGGAGACTGTATAAAAATGGCTGAAATCCCAACACAGTTAATGCAGGACTTGAAGCCTCTGGAATTAAAGCTCAAAGTCTACAATCTTGATTCTTTAATTTGAAACTCACTGTGGTGGTGTAAAGATGCTTAATTACAACAAATTATGGACCTAACTGTATATGACACACCCGATCTCACCTTTCCTTTTACTTCCATCACAAATCATTCCTGATATGCTCTTCACCTTTCTTCCATGACCGGCGGCTCTCTGAATGGACAACACATCTGATATCATAGTGGCTCACACTATGATATCGGGGTCTTAATCTAATAACAAATTAAAAAAAAAATAGAATGCAATCAAGGTACTTAAAAATATTAAATATAAATCACAACAACAGTCGCCTCAAGGCTCGTTATATTGTAAGTGTGGGATTATGATATTATTTTATGCCATGTTAGACCCCTAATTAAAGATTGTGAATTATTATGTAGTTTCAGTTTGCATTATGCTCCTGAACTAGAAGAAGGTGATAATTATTACATTTGGTAAACTGATTTGCATTACATTAGACTGTTGATTTATTGTGAATGAATGATATTGTTTTATGATGCATTATACTGCTGAGTTATAAGAAATACTGTTCACAGAAAGTCATCGTCTCATTTGTCTGATTAGAAGAGAACAGAGCATACTGCCCCATTTCATCAGGAGCAGATAAACAGGGAGCCAAGGTCGTAGCTTAGGCGCTGTGTGAGAAAGAATGTTTAGGCTCTGATGATTAGGAGGGGGCCACTAGAGGCTATAAGAGTTTGATCAAGGCTCCACCATTTTGAGATCTGATGCTGTCTGCTGTATGGTGTCCATCTCCCACGCGTGTGTTCATTAAATCATCGTTTGACTTGACCCGGCCGGACCAGTGTTGTTATTTTGGTTTTCCTCTTGTATCCATTCCCAATATTTGAATCCGTAACATAAGGTAGACCCTACAATGATAAATTCAGAGAAAAACCCCAAAATCATATGGCCCCCTATGAGCAAGCGCTTTGGCCACAGTGGGAAGGAAAAACTCCCATTTAACATGGAGAAACCTCCAGCAGAACTAGGCTGGCCTGGAGGGGTGGCCATCTGCCGCGACCGTTTGGGGTAAGAGGATATGTTAAGCAGTTTGATGGCAGCGCCATGTCTCTGAAAGCTGGGATGAAAACAAAAAAAGTCTGGGAAAGGAAGTAAGGTACTAAAAAGAAATCATTTTGCAACTAATGAATTAAATTGACAAGAGGCCACATGAGTGGGTATAACTTTTTTTTTTTTTTTTTTTTTTAAAAAAAGCACCTTAGAGAGGTAGAGTTCCTCAGAAGTAAAGATGGGCTGGCCTTCACCAATCTGCAACAAATTGTTCCTCAGTGTAAACATACAGTACGTAACATCAAATGACTCAGAGAAGAATAGGCCAACATTCCTCTCGTCAGTTCTTAGTCATTTACAGACTTATTTACCAACATGTTTTCTATGTTGTGAATGAAAAATGGTTTTTAAAAGGTGTGACTCTAGTCAGTTAGCCAAATCCAAATAATAAGGAGTAAAATTAGAAAAACAAACAAACATCTAATTGGTTAGCAAGCTCAGATGACTGATTCAGGAGGAGGATGGTAAGTTAATGTTAATGCCTAATGTTTTTCCAGGCATGTTTATATAAACAGTGATCAGTGTGTCGCACTTGTGTTGAATCAGAAGCTGAAGCTTGATTTGTGAAGTGCTCGTTAAATGTGTTTGCCGATTATCTGTTGTCCCTTCTTTCTGATTGAGGATAATAATCCCTCTCACCAACGACACTGACGTGACCTGAGCTCGGGCCATGTTTTGAGTCGCATTTGTGGAAGCGTGACGAATGGCATGATTAATATAACGTCCTCAATGAGCCTCAACAGTGGACGCTTTGCTTTTTAAATATGTGACATGTATACATATTGTTAAAACCCTCTTTTCTCTGCTCCTCAGTGCACATCGCTGTGCTGTAAACAGTGCCAGGACACGGAAATCACCACAAAAAATGAGATCTTCAGGTGAGCGAGCGCTTGTTTTTGATTTTTGTTAAAATAGAAGTTGGTAATGATCAGCACATAGTGGTTCTGTCTCAGCACTAGTAACATCCTTCTCACATCACTGGAAATTTGGATTCAGTAATAGAATAAAAGATGATGTAACCAACTTCACAGATTTCACAGATTTCCATGTTCAAGTCGGCAGTTTTTCCTGCTTTTAACAATAATGAAGTGTAGTAGGCGCTTCGTTTTTTTAAAATTTTATTTTATTGAAAAACACATGAAATTAAATTACGTTTTTTGAGTTGTTTTGGGAGCTGCTGGCATAATTGGGGGTGGAGGTATATGACAGTTTTATTATGTCTTATTATTCCAAGTTCTTCTTGTTTTTTTTCTTCATTGTAATCACTGAAATTATTAGCACATCAAAGTCAAGACCAATTGTTCTGTCTGTCTGAGAGTTACGTAAACTCTGGGGTTACATCAGGAAAGTAAGTGGTGCTTCTCTACACCTCCTCACTCACACAGTCTAAGTGCACTCTCTTATACGCACACTGTTATATAATGTCATTTTCTGACGGTTTGCTGTGTAATGGTTAATCTGTTTGTCCAACAGTGACACAAAAAACCTTGAACAGTCATGAAATTGCCCAGAACATTCTTAGGGGTTTATGAGAAAAGTGCACTCTCTGTTTTGTCATCCATATAATTTGAGTCAGTGAGTGATTATGTGTGAGAGAGGCAAGCAGACTAATAGTTGAAGCACTGCCTCTGATGAATTTACATACTGTTGGTGCTAATGCATCTTCTTTCAATGCCAGAGCAGAAGTACATTAAATGTAACCATATTACCGCTTTAAAGACTGACTCAACATGAAGTTTTTGGGTCTGATTGTACTTAGCGTGTTTGTGTGTGTGGGACATCAAAATGTCTTTTGATGCGTCATTTCTGATTGTGTTTGGCTTTTGATACTTTAAACCTGAAAATGCAGTCTCTTTGGATTAGATTTACATCATTCATGGTGTGGGTTTAGCGCTGTAAAGGAGCTGCTCTACCGCCTGGCTGTAGCTCAGGAGGTAGAGCAGGTCACCTACTAATCGGAAGGTTGGTGGTTTGATCCCTGGCTACTCCAGTCTGCAGGTTGCTCTCCGATGCATCCATCGGAGTATGAATGTGCGTGACTGTAGTTAGGAAGCACTCAGTATAGAGAAGGTGCTTGTGAGAATGGGTGTGATTGGGTGAATGTGGCATGTTGTATAGAGTGCTTTGAGTACTCCGGGAGAGTAGAAAAGCGCTATACAAGAATCAGTCAATTTACAATTTTACCACTTACAGTACTGTGCAAAAGTCTTGAGTCATCTTCATTTCTTTATATTTTGCTTCCAAGCAGCCAGACTTTCTTGTAACTTTTTCAAGTTGTTTTAAGCAATAGTTCTTCAGGCTTTTCTGAAGGTCTTTGGAAGTTTTCCGTTCGACATTTTCACTCTTTTTCAGTGTAAACCTTGTAACTGACCATTTTGAGAGGAATGTTTTTATTTATTAAGCCACGTAACACTGACCTATGGATCATTCAAGCATAAAAAAGGCACCTAGCTCAAGTGATGAACCAGTATTGTGTCGAGACGTAATACAAACAACCAATTTACCAAGTACTTTGTTACTGGCAGCCTACTACAAAACACATAATTTAATCACATTTGTTTTTGTTGACTCTATAATAAATGCCACAGATAATACAGTTTACAGCATAAAATAGTATTTTTTGCACCAACAAGGTGATTCGCAAAGAGATATTAGGAAAACTTGCCATGTCTCAGCATTGTCTATAGTCTGTCCTTAAAGAAATGTAGGGAAACTGGACAGGACAAAAGAAGAAATGACAGGCTGAAGTAACATCAGCAGATGAACAATATCGGAAAGTCTGAAAGACGAATCCAAATTTGAAAAATGCACAATGGAACGATATCAGCCTTGGCTTAGCCTCTCAAGGTTATTGAAACAGTGTGGGATAATCTTGACAAAACAAACAAAAGACAAAGTATAAAGGTGATCATAGTAAATATTGACTTTCAAGCTCATTTTACAAACTCTTATTTTACCTTAGATACTGTATTTCATTGTATCATTGCACATGTTTTAATAAATCACTGCACTTTCTTTCCATTTTTCTCTAGGGATGAGTTGAAACTTTTGCGCAGTCCTTTTGAGTTTCCAAATTTCACTCTTAGCTCCATGAAAAGGAGCAAATGTTCTCCTCCAGCTAAAGATAGATGACAAATAAAGGAAAAAAAACCCATCATTAGAAGCCTTAACCTCAGCCTAACAGAACAGCTTCACTGGTGCTGGAGATGAACACCACTCCACTAAAAGACATTTCCTCATTTTTCTCTCTCCATGTTTTAATGATGCCACTGTGTAATCAGACCAAATGGGTTGTTATCTGGTGGTGCTAAGGTCTTAGCATAAGATGCATGTTATTTTCATATTCTTCTGTCGCTCTGAAAGAGATCATGACCATCAGGAGAGAGGTGATTTCTCCCACTAAGGCAGGAAGTGGATACCAACCATGCCAGTAAAATGCCTTCACGGTATATCAGAGCCAAAGTCCTTCCATCTAGTGGTCAAGCAATCAGTTTTTAAAATTGTGTGAGTCATGTGTATGCCTGCACTTTTATATTGCATTTTTAGCTTAGCTGAAAATAGCACAGATGAGATTCAAAGTTCTTAAGAAGCTCCACTGAAAACATTACCCAAAAGAGTTAAAATGCTCTAAGAAGGAAACCATGAAGACAGAAAATTTGTCTTCATTGTTAATATAAAAATGATGAGCACAGCTGAACTTTTTGGCATTTTCAATTTTAGACCTCTTAAAGCCCGTTTCCCCTTTTCATTTTCAGTGTCTCACTTTCATGATGTTTTGTTTTCGCTCAACAGTTTACTGAATTCACACATTTTCCACCTTCCTCTCTCTGCAGCCTGTCCTTGTACGGCCCCATGGCTGCGTACGTCAACCCTCACGGTTATGTCCACGAAACGCTGACTGTCTACAAAGCCAACAACCTTAACCTGGTTGGAAGGCCATCTACGCTGCACAGCTGGTTTCCAGGGTAAATATTTTTAGCATACAGCATGAGTGTGCTTTCCATAAATGGATGTTTTAAGTAAGAGACACATCTCTTGATACCTCACAGCCCAGGGCTTAGAATTTAATGGCATCTGGTGTAGCTGCAAGTTGCTGTGACACTGCTCAGTGCCTGAAATTAAAATGCTTTGTACTGTACTTTGTGTCAACTTGGTTATCAATGGTGCATCTCTTTATGCATGTTCAGGTTGTGCAATCTTGGATTTTGCAGTCAGTGAAGCCTCCAAATGACTTACACTAATAATCCGCCCAGCCTCCTTCTCCTGCTTTTCCCATTCAGGGTCACAGGGTGTTAGTCTGTCCTACCTGCCATAGGGCAAACATGAGGGCAATCCCTGGACAGGCCATCAGGCTGTCACTGGGCTCATTTAGTAATAAAATAATCCAATTTAAATTCCTGCAACATGATACCTGTGCAAAGCACTTTATGCTGACAGTAGTGTCAGTTTTTCTTTTAAAATTTTAAGATATTTTTAAAGTTGTAATGCTGAACTACACTGTGAGAGATTTGGTGAATGATAACAGAATTAAACTAACCTGTAAGAATCTGTTTCAGAGTTTTAGAAGTTGAGGTTTAGATTCGACCAGGCGAATCAGACTCCAGAGTCGGACTTGTGATTTGGTTCTGTCGCAAACAAAAACAGTCACACTCTTAAGAGGAATGAGTTTGGACACAAATGACTTCTAGACCGATTTATTTTTCAGTGCAAACGTGATCTGACCTCATTCCGACTCATCTGAGAGATGTACACATAAACAACTCCAGCAGCTGTGCATGCTCTGAATATTGATACACAGATGAGCAAAATCAACAGTTGCTGTAGTTGCAAACCACTACTTATTTTTTCTGCCACATGATAAAATGGGCTACTCCCAAATAATACAGAGTTATTCTAGAAGTTTCTTGAGACATGGTTTGCTTTTGTTTTGTTTTTGCTTTGACTCTGGGCTTACAGAGTAATACTGTGAACTTCTTAGTGATGTGAATTCAAGGTATATTTGACTTTCTGTACATAGGTTTCAGTGTTTCATTTGTATGTTTCACCTTTACTGTATATGTGATTCGGCACGTTTTTTGCTGAGACGTCGTTGAATCTATTCTTATGGCACACTCACAGGGAGCACTGTGTTGGCATTAACTTGGAGCTTGGAAGTCATCTAATCATGCGGCAATAGAGTACAGTGCATAAATCTTAAGTTGCACTTTATTTTTTTATTTACATTGTTTTCTTGCCTCCAAAGAGCCGGACCTCCTTGTAATTTTTAAAGTGGTCCTTAGCAACAGTTCTTCAGGCTTTCTGCTTGTAGCAAAGTGCCAAAAGTATACACAGTACTGTATGCACTACTGATCACAAATGTGAAAATGTGGCACTTTGATTGCTTTCAGGTACGCCTGGACGATTGCTCAGTGTCGAACCTGCGGATCCCATATGGGTTGGAAGTTCACAGCCACCAAGAAGGACTTGTCTCCACCTCGTTTCTGGGGTCTGACCCGTTCAGCCATGCTCCCTCGTATCCCACAGGGTGAAGGGGAGGAGGGCAGAGAGGGATCTCGCCTCTTCTGTCTGTGATACCAGACCATCTATTTGCCTCATTCAGAAAATTCCTGCAAACTTCCCACAGTCTGCATCTTTAGCCACTGTCTGGCTGCAGTTACTTCAATCACAATGCCTGTCACCCCTGGCAACAAATTCAGCATATTAGCAGAAAGGTCACTTTGGCCTTCAAATGGCAATTTTTAAGTGCATATTTGAACAGGCTGGATGTAATTATTATTCTAAAAGGTTCTTAAAATGCGGAGGCAGTGTCAAGGTTGAAAGCAGTCGGTTAGAGTGAGAGTCAAACTGAGACTTGCAGAATAGACCATGATATGTGGTTAAGATCCCAGCATGCAACTGCCTGATCTGCACCTCTTTCCAGCTGTTTTCCAAATAGAAGAACACACAGACCCACAGGGCGTCCCCCTGTGGGTCTGTGAATACATAATACTCTTTACCTTCACCTCCTCTCCTCTGTCTTAGCTGGCTGCATGCAGCTAAAATTGAGATGTCGTCGGCAAGCTGTGATGGCCACTTTAAGCTGTTGTAAAATCCACACACAGTAATTTAATAGTCTAGCATTCAGATCCTTTGTGAGTTTCTCAGATAGGATTTCTAATATTATTATCAGCTGCGAGAGACCGGTGGAGAAAACTGTTTGAAAGAGAGTGCACTCATGTATGTGTAGATCTGTCACGATAGGAGATATTTTGAATTTTGGAATTACAGCGGATGTATTTTTGTATGCAAGAAGGTTGGAAATTAAGCTAACATATTCATTGATGTTTGGTGAAACTGCAGTTTGTTATCACAGTGGATTTGTTTTGTTCGAAACAAAAGAAACTGAAGTGACAATAATGATATTGTGTAATATATCTGATATAATCTGTATCTGTTTTGTATTCACTAGAGACTCATTATCCCATCTGGAGACAAGCATCATCTTTGATTGCACGAGTGAAAATTAGTGATGCATTGGTGCCTTGCGGCAGACTGTTTATCAAAGGTCAAAGCCCACGGAGACAGAGCAAGAGGAGCATTTACCCTTCTTTTAGTTTGTTCACGCGTGGTATGTTAAAATGGTGTGCCTACGCTCCAGCTCGGTGTCTTTTGAAGTGCGAGGAATCAGATTCAGAAAGGCAAAACGATGATAAGATTTAAGAGTTATTATTATTATTATTATTATTTTAATATTCTCTTGGGTTTTGTAGGGTGACAGTTTTCAGGATTTTACTTCTTGTGATTCTGTTGCAAAGGTTCTGGCTCACGTCTGTATTTATGTACGGTAAAACTGAGGCAGTATTTGTTGTTTATATGGCTGTCAACCGACTGTTTGTAGAGTCTAATTTATTTATTTTTTTGCAAAACTCTTTTGCTGATTCTTTGTTAGGAAATTATCTTTTTATGAGTAAGCTGAGTAACAAATGAGAAATCATCTCGAATGTTTGTCTGATGATGTGTTTTTGGATAGAGCACATATTTTTTGGATAAACGCGTCTTTTTCCTCACCTTTTCTGCTGAGAGAGGAAAACATTGTTCATGTCTGTGGGATCACATTAAAGTGGCAATAGATACATACATATATATATATATATTACTATAGCTTATATATGTAAGCTATAGTAGTATGCGCATCTAGAGACTGGTTTGCAACCATCTAGCAACCACCAGTTGCGAGGGAAAAATGAGCATTTCCTGACTGATTGAGAGTGGTTGCTGGGGGTTAATGGCAGCTGCTGGGGAAGTGGTTGCTAAAGATCCAGTTGTGCAGGCCTATTCAGTGACCCCATGGCACCAGCAGGCACCAGGAGAAAAACTGCCAACTAGTTGACCAAAATCTCCTTGTGATTGCTTTGGTTGCTAGCATATTGCTGTGGTTGTAGTTTGAATTGAAGTGTGTGAGTGTGACACAGACAGGAAATAGAGAAAGTTCACCTTCACAGTAAAAGTTGTGTCTCAGCTGAATTTATTCAAAAGCCACAATTTTTCTTCAAGTTGGGCTAGTGTATAGCAAGTATTTGCAGATGAACATTAAAACCACATGCAACACCTGTGGGTTTTGGTGAAACATCATGTTTGCTAACGATTTCATCCAGTGAGAGCCAGAGACCTCCACGAACTGGTGCCAAACATTCGAGGAACATATCCCATTTAAATTTGGCTATACCTACCCTCAAATGATGTACAAATGATCCAAATAGGTCTTCCAGAAAGCCGTCATGAGACAGAAGCTGCCCAGGAGCGGGAGAAGTCTTTTAAGGGACAGAAGGTGCTTGGCCATGTTTAAATCAAGTATACTTTCTGCTCTTTCAGGATGGAGTCATAGAATTTTTATGATTGGAGCCTCTGATAGCCACTACATTGTAATAGCTACTTTCAGCTGCTGCATCAGTCAAAGGGGGCCACCACATATTTGACTTACAGTTGATACCCTTCCTTATGCAACCCCAAAGGGATATGTTTCTCCTGGGATTTAACCAGGGATTGTTTGCTTGTCAGGCAAATGTGTAAATGTGTACATTATGTAATCCACATTTTCTTAATGAGGATTTAAAGTAATTATTGCCACTTTAAGCCACATCCACCGCCTGTTAAACAGAAAGATGGAGGAAACTGCTTGTATGTGACAGTAATTTAACTCAAAAATTGAAAAGCAAGATTAGTGGTTCAATCAGGCAGAGGCTCATAATATTACTACTTAACTATTAAACTTTAAAGAAAGGAGATGATGGTACAAAGTTATTTTTTCTTTTTTGTTTTGTTTTGGCCTTAGGACAGAGGCACATTAGTTGTTTTCACTGGTTTCCAGTCTTCACGCTAACCTAACCAGCAGCTGGTTCTGGGCTTTCTTCTAACAGACATGTCATATTTCTCTCAGCATTAAAAAAACAAACAAGCCCATTTCAAAAAATAATCTATTTCTCTAAAGGGGAGCAACTTACAATTCCAAATTTCTTCCTTGTTATTCTTACTGCTGAAACATGATGTCTAAGTGTACAGAGTTGTATTGATACTTGGTGGGGAAATACCTTTGTTATTTAATAGTTTATCTAGATGTAATCCAATCACCAATCTTCATATTATTGCTGTTCCCTCAAAAATCTGAAAATATGAGCTTCCGAGTATTTATTTTTTAAGCTTTTACTCATAATCTTCATATTTCATATCAAAACACTTTGTTTCGTCGAGCAGATATATCTGCTTTGAGAGGAGCTCAGAAATTTAAATGACTGTCTTGTGATCTTTTGATGATATTCTCCATCATATAACTGATTTGGGTGTTTGCCATGCCGTCTGATTTACACTCACATATTAAAAACTATAACCTGGATGCTTTACTGGATAAATCATCTGTTTGCAAAAGCCTTTGCTCGTTTCACCAAGCCATTTGTTGTACCACAAATTTAAATAAACACGCAGGTTCCAAGCAGTAGCTCTTGTCTGATTTACATGTTTGTCTAAAGAGGACATCTGTGGGAGGTTTTTGAGATGATCTGCTGAGCTGTAACATGCAGGTAGAGCTAACCAACCACCATGCGCCTTCATTGCAGCGTGCAGTATGCAGATGTGACTACGTGCAACTATGCAGATGGACGTGGCTGGAGGATCATTGATATTCTGTAGCACGTGTGAGAATCTAATCAGTTCATGTATGGGAGCGGAGAACCGTCAGCCACTGTGGCCTTGAACGTGAGGGCCCATCGGAGAGGAGCATTTATAGTAAAAAAAAAGTTCACTTGGTTTCACACGTGGACTACGTGACCTATGGTCGTGGTTAAAAAGTAAAAACACCTCATCCCAGATCTTCTGGTCATTATCAAGTCTTAAATGAGGTTAATACACCCTCAGAACAAAAACACATGAAATATTACACTATGTCATTATGAATTTAACAGAAATTGAGCAAAAATGCAGGTCCCATAAGTAAAATTTACCCATGCCTCCAAGAATAAATGCTTACATATACTATATTTCTCATAGTATGATTTCGTCATGAATGTTGCCCCCCATTAGACAGCTTCATTCATTTTTATATGAAAAATGGAAGGCACCATACAATGATCATTTGAAAAACAAACAAAAAAATTATTCAAAACAAAAACAAATTATTCACAGTCACCATATAAATATATATATATATATATATATATATATATTTATTTATATATATATATATATATATATATATATTTATTTATATATATATATATATATATATATATATTTATTTATATATATATATATATATATATATATATATATATATTTATTTATATATAAATATATATATATATATATATATATATAAATATATATATATATATATATATATTTATTTATATATAAATATATATATATATATATATATATTTATTTATATATAAATATATATATATATATATATATATTTATTTATATATAAATATATATATATATATATATATATATATATATAAATAAATATATATATAAATATATATATATATATAAATATATATATAAATAAATATATATATATATATATATATATATATAAATATATATATAAATAAATATATATATATATATATATATATATATAAATAAATATATATATAAATATATATATATATATAAATATATATATAAATAAATATATATATATATATAAATAAATATATATATAAATATATATATATATATATAAATAAATATATATATAAATATATATATATATATATATATATATATATATATATATATATAAATAAATATATATATATATATATATATATATATAAATAAATATATATATATATATATATATATATATATATATATAAATAAATATATATATATATATATATATATATATAAATAAATATATATATATATATATATATATATAAATAAATATATATATATATATATAAATATATATATATATATATAAATAAATATATATATATATATATAAATAAATATATATATATATATATATATATATATATATAAATAAATATATATATATAAATAAATATATATATATATATATATAAATAAATATATATATATATATATATAAATAAATATATATATATATATATATAAATAAATATATATATATATATATATAAATAAATATATATATATATATATATAAATAAATATATATATATATATATATATAAATATATATATATATATATATATATATATATAAATATATATATATATATATATATATATATATATTTATATCTCAACATCAACACATATGCTAACAGGTCACTTTATTAGGTACACCCGCTCAGCACGTTTAAACACACGTCTAATTAGCCAATCATATTGCAGCAATACCATGCATTTAGGCAGGTGCGCATCCTGCAAAAGTTCAAACTGGTCATCAGAAGGGAGACCGATTTAAATGACTTTGAATGTTGTTGGTGCCAGACAGGCTGGTCTGAGCATTTTGGAAACTACTGAAGTGATGGTACTTTCCCACACATGCATCTCTCAGGTTTACAGAAAATGGTCAGAAAAACAGAAAATGTCCAGTCATGGTGAAAACACCTCGTTGATGCCAGAGATCAGAGGAGAATAGCTAGACTGCTTTGATCTCATAGGAAGGTAACAGTAACTCAAATAACCACTCATTACAACCAAGGTATGCAGGAGAGCATCTTTAAATGCAAAACAGGTCCAACTTAGAAGCAGATGGGCTACAGCAGCAGAAGACCACACTGGGTGCCTCTTCTGTCACCAAACCAAATCTGGACAATAGAAAACTGGGGGGGAAAAAAAGCTGTGACATTTGTAGTGTCAGAATTTAGTGTAAACAACACCTTGGATAGCTGCTGGTATGGTATCAAATATATTTTCTTCACACTTTGGGCCCCCTAATATCAGCTGAGCATTGTTTAAATGCCACGGCTTACCTGAGTATGGCTGCTGACCACATCCATCCTTATACAACCACACTGTACCCATTGTCTGATGGCTCAAATCATCTCAAACTGGTTCCTTAAACATGACCGAGTACCTAAATCACCAGGTATCAGCCCAATGGAGAATCTTTGGGATTTGGTGGAACAGGAGATTCACATCACGGATGTGCAGCAGACAAACCTGCAGCGACTGTTTGATGCCATCATGTCAAAATGAAGTTTTTTTTTAAACATTCTGCTTTTATCAGCTAATTTGGGTTCAAGCATATATCCCAGTCTGCTGATTATTATAAGAATATGCCTAACAAGCTCACGCTTCTCTAACTTCCTTGTTCATTTTAAAACTTCCATTCTTCCGCCTGTCCCATGCAGACTCAAGTGACATTGTTTGAGGACATGCACCGAATTTCTTTTCTGCTTATGCAGCGTGAAGGGCACATGTAAGTTTTACTCTACCCCCAAAATGTGAAAAACAATTTACAAAAAGATCAAAAACTAAACTAAATACAACATAAAATTAAACAACTTGACTTTTTTTTAAGGCCGAGATAAGATAAAGTGACATAAAGTGCCCAAAGTTGACAAAGCAGACAGAAGACAAAGGAGATCTTTGGCTGATCACAATAATGTAGATACATAAAGGCAAACAGACACTAACAAAGTGACTAAATAGAAAGAAGTAAACCAAACGGTAATGTGTAACCAAATAAAAAACATATGTAAAGTAAATAATTTGAATTCCCCCCATGATGTATCTTTAAGGAATTCACACATTCAGACAAAAAACTCAACAACAGTTGCAGAAATGCAGTCCCAGCATGCTTCACGGGCTGCCTAAAGTCTCTCGTCGCTGTGGCTGTCTCCACCCTCCGAGTTGGAGTAAGATCTCTCATCTGCTGAATCTCCAGTCCACACCTTTTGTTCCCCCTGCTTCTCCTGCTCCCCTTGTGCCCCCTGCTCCCCTTGTTCCTCCTCCTCCTCCTCTTGCTTCAGTTTGTTGACATCCAAGTCCTCCTGTTTCTGTTCACCTGAGAGTGTCTTGTCTTCGCTCGATTCACACATCTGGACCTGCTTTTTGCTCCCTCTCCTCCCATTAAGACCGCTCCTGGCCAAACATCTCCGCACGGTGGATGGGTCCACCAGAGTGCCGCTGGTCACCGCCAGCTCTGAGGTGATGGCGCTACTGGACATGGTCCGATTCTCCAGGAAAGTCAGCTTAATGAGTCTTTCGTCCGCTTTACTTAGTTTCCTCGGTCGGCCGCTGCGTTTCTGATCTTCAACCGTGCCCGTTTTTTTGTGCTTCTGCAGAAGAGCTTGGACAGCACGTTTGGAAACACCTGTCTGCCGCGAGATTTCCGCCTGTGAGAGACCTTGCTGGCGCAGGCTCACCACCTTGTGTCTCGTTTCTATGCTCACTTTAGCCATGGTGTTTGATCTTTCTGATCCCAGCAGCCTCACCTTATCCAGGTAGACCAGACGACGGGAATCACAACCACAACAGCAGGCGGAAGAGCGTCTTCTTCTGCGTCTTCTTCTTGATGCATACTTGAGGTTGGCACACATCTAATTGGTGCATTACCGCCACCAGCTGGTCCCGATAGCGTTCACTACTTAAAGACTTCAACAGCCAGGTTAACTTTTAGTTTCTTGAGGTTTTTGGACCACTTTGCGTCTCCTGTCTTCATATTTTTAATAGTATAATACAACATGTTTGGTGTTTTCCTGTTAGGAATGACAGATGGGAATCTCTCCTGCTCCTCCCCAGAACCATTACCCTTTCATTTCGTCCTTTCATTGTTTTGCCACCTTTTCAACATTTTCTGCATCACGATGCTCTTTATTCCTGTCAGCCTGAGTTTAACTAAAACATTTTTTTCTAAAAAAATAACTTTATTCATGAACATCAGTGCAAACAAAAAGGCACTAATAATAGTTGTCTTGATTAACTATCATTAGTGTCTTTTTTATTATAGTTATTCAAATAACCTATATACACAAGGTGGGGTGGCTGTGGTGGGAAATGAGAAAGAAAACACAAGATCATTTTAAAATTGTATATACATGAAGACAGATAGATAGATAGATAGATAGATATACACTATGTGAGTGTTTTGAGTGAATTTGAGTCAAGTTATTGGTCTTGTATCTTCAAGTAATATGAACATTTCTCCCATGTTCATTCATAATCCATCAGTAATGTTTTCCTCTACTTTGATAAGAAGCTCAGAAACAGTGACCATCACTCTAATTGATGCATCTGCATCAATGTGGACAAAACTGCAGTGCTGGTGAATGTATGCCTGTACTGTATGTTTAAAATAAAACCCCTATCCTTGCTCTTTCTTTTCCATTAATGTAAATTCTTCTGTGGCGACAGGAAGTATTTGTTGCTCTTTTGCCTGTAATGGCACGGTCTGACTAATGTTTAACTGGCCTATTTTAAGTTCTGTTGCTCTCTGAGACTAGCCAAAGCGCTTTGTTTTTTCTTTCCTTTTCCCATAAAGCTGTTAAGAACGCCTCGTGTTGGGTGACCCCATTCATGGCCCTGTAACTTTGCTCAGCAATTTAGTGTTAGCTGCTCCCTTCTGATTTCTAGTGGCATTCCACCCAGCTCTGCTCATTATGCTGCTATTGGGGTTGTTTTACACGCAGGTGCGCTGGGTGCAATTGTATGTTTGTATGTATCTGATGCTGAACCATACACTACAATACTCCATAATCTAATACTGGCCTGATAAATCTGCTGTATATGGTCCTCACAGAATTCCTGTCTGCTTAGTTATGTTCAATTAAACATATGATTACATTTAACACTCTTGCATTTCTTACTGTTTTTCTTCATTGTGTGTGACCCATTTAATCCTTTCATGAAACCACGACCAACTCTTTATTACTTACATTTTCCACTGTAAAGCTTCCCATGACATGTATGTATTTATCCTTCTGTAGTTTTTTAAAAGAAATGTATCTGTGTAATAATTTGTAATGTCTATTTTCCTCACTTTCACTAGTTGACCTTCTCTTCACATTGTGTCATATTGTATGTCATGGCACTTTGTTTGTTTACATTGCCTTTTCTAATTTCATGTTTTAAACATAAAGCTGGTTCAGTTGTACTTCTCCCTCTTCTAAGCCCACTTTCCATTTTATTATCTATTTAGTACTTTAACCATTCATTTCATATATTTCTCCAATGTTTTGCAGATTTGGATTTTTAAGTTACTGGTCTGTAATTTCCTAGTTCTCTCTCATCTTTCCCTGGTTTTCACATTGTTACTACCACTGCTAACAGAGCCTCCCAGTCTCTGTTACACAGCTCTAATAAGATATTTCTAGATGTCTCCCTAAGATTGGTTATTAGATTTTCTCTTAGTGCTGAATCTGCTTTAATACTGATTCTGTCCCAACTTCCATCATTTAGACATAAAACATTTTCCATATTTCCATTTCTTCCTCGTGTCTCTTGTGCAGCTGAAGTAATTTATTTGATTTCAAATATTTATTTCAGTTATGTCACAAGTTAAACTAAACAGGACTCTCTGGCTGCATAGTACTATGTACTCGTAGACACGATATGAAAACTGTTTGACTCCACAGCTAGAAGGAGAGACTCCATTACTCCTGGATGCCAGAGTCTAACGGTCCTAAGATGTGTGCTGTTGCAGTGTAATAAAGCAAAAGTATGCAGAAACCAAACAGGTGTGAAAATACTAATTTAATATGAAACAATAATATGGACTCAAAGAAAAATGAAATCTTCCTATCATGTTTGGTTTATCCACAATTATTCAAAATCAAAAGTTATTATCAAAGTTTACATCCTGAAATAATACTATGGTTAAATTTTAACTAACAAACTGCTCTTTGTCTAAAGCAATAGTTACTTCTGAGTGTCATTCATTAATTCCGGTGAGAGCCTACTACATGGGTTGTAAAAACTGACTGACTAAAAACGTCTTCCTGGTGTGTCTACCCCACTCTTGAGACTGTGCAGGGAGACACAGCAAACCATACTGGTTGAGATGGAGTGCCTGTGCAGTCTGAATGGACTGCTTGTTTCACAGCGAGCCTGAACTGGACCTGCAATAAAACATTAAATTGCTGTCTACAAGTGTCCAGACATATTCAGGGGTGCTGCAGCACCAGGTGAACTCACCATGAACAGTGTGATTCTAAATTTAGGGTTTAATTGGTAGATTTTTGGATGCTTGCATTTATTGTCCCGGTTTCAATTTTAGCACATGCTGCAAAACAACTCAAAAATTCTAAAAATCATACAGTGACACTTACATTTTTAGATCCTGCTCCCATTTTGTTTTGCTTTTTTCTAATCAGGGCATTTAAAAAGTGTGAGAGGAGCACAGAAAACAACAAAGAACATGAGCTGCTCTCTTCTCTTCTATATCCTGCAGTCTCACACTCATTAGGAGCTTCATGGTCTGTCTTTCTGCCTTTACTGAGCTTTGTATTTTTTACAGAGACAAGAGTGTCAAATAACTGAAGGTGATGGTGAAATACATATCTTGTTAAGGCCTTTAATCAGGTTAAACCCACCAATTTCAAGATCAGACATTACTGCTATCCCTGGGGAAACTGAGTAATTGGTGCAGCAAATATAAAAAGGTCCACCGGGGGAAAGGTTAATCATTTTTACAGGATAACACATGCAACATGGATTAAATGGATGTCCACCAATTTTCACAAAAAAATATGTCTATGTGACCTGGTGAATGCTTGTCTCTTTACAATAAAAATGAACTTTTTAAATAGGCAGAACAAGGAGAACTTAACAACTTCTCAAACGTCTCATATTTATTGCACTTTCTACTGAAGTGTAAAAATATATTTCAGATAATAATTTTTCTTTGAAACGAATACAAACACACGGCAGCTGAGCATGTAATATAGTTTTGCACTTTAAGTTTAACATGAACTGATCTATATAAATATAATATATAACTCTGAGATTGTTGACATGCTTATCTCAGGATAATGTGATGGATAAAAATGCCTGATCCTGATTTTGCAGACATGCAATCCCAAACCTATCAGGAAGCTCCAGCGTGCTTCACATGTCGCCTAATCTGTCTCCTCACAGTCCTGTGGCTCTCCAGCCTCTGTGTTAGAGTCAGAAATCTCAGCCTCTGAATCTTCAGTCCAGACCTCCTGCTCCCATTTATTGTCATCCCAGTTCTGCTGTTGCTGTTCACCTGAGAATGTCTTGCCTTCGCTCGTTTCACACATCCGGACCTGCTTTTTGCTCCCTTTCCTCCCATTAAGACCGCTCCTGGCGAGACTCCTCCGCACAGTGGACGGGTGCACCAGAGTGCCGCTGGTCACCGCCAGCTCTGAGGTGATGGCGCTACTGGAGATCTTCCTATTTCGCTGCAAAGTCATCTTAATGAGTCTTTCGTCCGCTTTACTCAGCTTCCTCGGTCGGCCGCTGCGTTTCTGATCTTCAACCGTGCCCGTTTCTTTGTGCTTCTGCAGAAGAGCTTGGACAGCACATCTGGAAACACCTGTCTGCCGCGAGATTTCTACCTGTGAGAGACCTTGCTGGTGCAGGCTCACCACCTTGTGTCTCGTTTCTATGCTCACTTTAGCCATGGTGTTTGATCTTTCTGATCCCAGCAGCCTCACCTTATCCAGGCAGGCAAGATGGGCGAATCACAACCACAACAGCAGGCGGAAGTGCTTCTTCCTCACGGTTTTCGTTGGCACCCCGACCCTCGTCGGAGATGCTAAAATGGCATAATGAGCTAAAATTAAATTTCAAAGCTAATATTCAGTCTTACTCACAAGTTATTGAATATTACCATATGAAAATGCACGTTAGCCCTTTATCATTGGCATTTATTTATGGTGGACGTCCTGGATTTCAGAGAGCTGCTGCAGAGATGAAGATCACTGCAGAGCTGCATTCACATCCAGTGGAACCAAAGGGCAACAATGTGTTCCTGGGCCCCCGAGAAAACAGCAGCTACACTGATTTGAAAAGATTGGCTGATTACTCCACCCATCAATATATTATTAATGAGAAAAAAGGACTCTGACTTTAATCCCAAAATATTTAATATGAGTTATGATTCATGTAACCATCAATTCACGAACATCCACACAGGTTTGTGATGTCAGTCATGTGGAAAGCCGCTCTTATGCAGGCAGGTTAACACGAAGGAGCCAGGAGGAGGTCACTGTTTAAGATTAGAAGGGTTGTAGCTAAACTAACCTTAATGTAGTTTTGCCTGTACCCAGTTCACCTCTGATTACAAACAATAATCTCAACATGTGTTATGTTTTGAATGTGTGTTTTCCACATGAGCAAAAAGCTTGGTGAAACACATCTGAGCTGTCAATAAAATCAAGTGTTGATGAATTAAAGTAACCTGCTTTATTATTGACCTAAACGGGAGGGGGGGGGGGGGGGGGGGGGGGGGAAATAGCCTGCTACCAGACAGAACTGTTTACTCTCGCATCAGATACCAGACAAACACAGGAGGACAGAAGAGGAAATCATTTCTGGGTTGTGTTGAAACATTGGTGATAATATTGAAAGAAAACCAGTGTGTTGAAGCATTATGCCTAAATTGTGTGTTTTTCGATATATAAATAAAATACTTTCTGTTGTAAATTTATGCAGAGGTAAGTTAGCACATAAAAATTTACCAGAGAAAATTGGATAGACTCCCAACGTAAGCTGTCAGATTACCTCAGTGCTCAGGTGAGCATATATGTGCACGAGTAACTGCCACCAGTTAGTGTCTGCTGTGATGTCTCTTTAAATATCCCAAAAAACACATTTAGGAGGGAAAATAAAATTACGTTACTGCAGGTCCCTGTGGACTCCAGTGAAACCTGAAGCACTGCTGTGAAGGTCAAAGTGTTCAGTCATTTTAAGATCCTCAAATGAAATTTAGACCATTGCAGCTCCCATAGTTACAAAGCAACCAACAAAACTTTTCAGCTCAGTACCGATGCTGTTTTTTCCACTGTCATATAGGTAGCGCACGTTGGATATGCCTTCATTGTGGTTTCTCATTTGTCACTGAAACTAATTGTTGTTGCTGATGACTAATTTTCTAGTTTGACCTGAAGTCCTGATCAAAATTACTGACTGACTTGGACAATGAACTGGCCACGTTCCAAGCTTCATATGTTTCTCATTCTATGTCTCTCTTTGGCATGCTGCTCTTTCAAAGAAGGTTTTTCACTCTGATGACCTGCAGATGTTGCATGACGTAGTGCAGGGTTGTCCATCTGTCTGTTTGTCTTTTGATTACATTCTTCCAGCTGTAATATTTGTGGAAAGATATGTTGACAATGTAGACAATTCAATCCTTGTTTTAAAACACATTAACATTAGGTGGGACCGCATGGACTTATATCTAAATATTAGTGCCATAAATATGATCTGTATCTGTAAAATGTTTAGGATTACAAAGGCTACCTCATATGTTATGTATACAACAGCAGTGCAACACATTTGTGACAACATTTTATTCCATAAATAAACAAAGTCGATCAAGACATGAACAGTATTTTACAAAATACAAGCACCTGGCGTGTGATTTTGTGAACAATGAGTAGGTTTTCACCATAGAAACAGTTAAAGGGCTGACAAACATATTTCACAATCTTTAAATACAGTTTGTTCCAACATAAAGTGTGCCTCTATTTCCTCTCTGTTACATCAGTGAAACACATATGCTTACTTTTAATCTTTTGTTTGGAAAGCTAGGAATAGATTTTATTTACTTTAGATTGGTAAAATCAACTCAAGGAATGTTTCTATATACGGCAGTATGCAAAACACTATACAGCTGAATCCAATCTGGCTGAAAAGACTGGCTCATTCAGGTACCACTAAATGGGATGAATATTTTATTTCTCAAAGAAAAAAGATTTATCCAAACAGCTTGATGATCCACACCAGTTGTTTAGTCTCTCCAGATGCTGTTATCCAACAGCATGTTGTTCTCACTCTCTCGCCTTTGCTGGCTGCTTTTTACTACACACTATATCTTTTTATGTGTCAGATAACATACAGCATGCGTTGCCTTCATCCTTTGAAACGGTGGCTAAAATTCAGAGAGGCAGCATATCCAGGCGCGCAGACTTTGCACGGTTTGCCCTGCAGGAGTTTCCCATTTTTAGTAATGCGCTACCTTCACTTGGACTCGGGGGGATTTTTTAAGCTTAGATACAAAGTGCTGACCAGCGTCGCTTCCTCGTGCACTGAGTCCTTTCCGCCTGAATGCCTCCTGCACAGGAGCGACACCAGCCTCTTGGGAACCTGACCGCTGAACAAAAGGTAAATGCAGGGATTCGCGCAGCTGTTCAGGCTGGCAAGCAACATCAGGATGGTGAAAGTAGCAGCTGGAATTAAAAGAGGAGGGCAAAGTGTCACGTGTCTGCCAAGCAATCTCACCTGCCACCTAGAGATGAGTAATTTGTGTTTGTGCGTAAATACGCTCAGGTTCTGTGTAATTAGAAAACGTAAAAGACCAAATGAACTACATTGATTATGACGATCACACAGCAAATATACGCAATACTTACTTTCTTTAGGCGCCTGCTTGTCCCACGCGGACCACAGCTGGACAGTGAAAAACGGAGCCCAGCAGACAATATAAGCGAGTACTATGACCACCGTCATCTTCAGTGTTTTCACTCTAGCTTTCGACATGCCGGCCACACCGCTGGCTCTGGATGACAAACCCATCGTTCCTTTCTGCTGAGTCTTTTGGTAGATGTTGATCTGGATGGCTCGGCAGATGCGCACTTGGCAAACAACAACTGTGATAACGGGTAAAACAAAAATGACCAGCGTGGTCCAGGTGATGTAAGTCTGCAGCCCCCATGGCTGGATAAATGTAGCCCAGCAGTCAAACACACCCGGTGTAACCTCCACCTGTGAGAAAATGAAGACCTGAGGCAAGCTGCCTAGCAGAGAAATCCCCCACGCAACGCACACGGGGACATTTAGTCTCGTGCGTGTCCGCTGAAACTTTACCATCGGGTTGCAAATAGCCTGGTACCTGTCAACTGTCATCACCACGATCATGTAGGTCGATGAAAACATGCCGAGAACTTGCAAATACTTCACAAGTCGGCACACCAAGTCCGGTCCGACGAACCTGTCTGTGATGTCCCACAAAAGCTGCGGACACACCTGGAAGAAAGTGACCACCAGGTCCGCCAGGCACAGGTGGAACACGAAGACGCGCATTCTGGACATCTGTTTGCGCTGTTTCCACAGGACGAGCAGCAGGCTGGTGTTGAGGACGGCGGCGCTCACGAAGATGACACTGAGCAGCGCGATCTCCACCTTGGCCAGACTCTCATTTCTTGGCACATCGTGTGCCTCCACAAAGTCACTGTCATTCATTGTGATTGAAGACCTTCGATGTTGACGAAAAGTATCTGAAATGTAGGAAAAATAGAAGATTTTCATTTTATGCAAACAAACAAAAGTCAAAACGTAATTTCCCATGATAAAATATTGTTGAAAAGAAGATTCTGTTCCATAGAAGTAACTGCAATGTTGTTTATTTCTGTATACCTGCTTAAACCTCAAATAATATTGAAGGCGAATGGAAGCTTTACTCTTGCAGTCGAGTTCAGTTTGCGAATGCTGTCTGGTGTTAATCTGGAAGGTTTCTACTGTGGCTCAGTATTTTATGTCAGAATGAAACTGGGTGGAGCTCATATTCATTGAATCTGATTAGCATTTCTTACACATAAAAAAGGCATAGGTTAATCCTGATAATTAAGTATAAAGCATATGGGAGATTACTGCTAGCGGATTGTTGTTTAGGCTAAAGAAGAGATATCATGTGATTTTTATTGCATTATAAAGCTTGACTTTCAATATGTTAAAAATGATTTTTTGATATTTAATATCAAGTATAATAGTATAGTATAGTATATATAGTACTATTTAGCCTACTTGATTTTGACCGATTTATCTCTTCTCCACAGATCCTTTAAAGGACGAGCAATTGTAAATGTGGAATCCTTTAAAAAACAGTTAAAAACTTTACTGTTTAAACAAGCTTTCAGTTGACCAATGCTTTTTACATTTTTAAATTTTTACTTTACATTTAAACTCTATATTGTGTATTTTGTGCATTTTGCTATTTATTGTACTGTTTATTTTAATCTCTGTGTGCAGCGCTTTGTAACTACCTGTCTATGAAAAGTGCTTAATAAATAAACTTTAATTACTTACTTACTTGCTTTAAATACTTTAGGGCTATATGCATTTGTATTATCAAATATAAATAGGCCAATTAAAGAATCTGTTATTATATCTTTTTATTTATTATTGTATAACCTGAAACTTTGGTTCGCATGCATAGTCTTAACATCAGGTCTAGTAAAAGTGGTTAGAACGTAAAATATAGAGTTTAAAAAAAAAAAAAAAAAAAAAATATATATATATATATATATATATATATATGTATAATTGCTTTTATTTATTTTCTAGGTGGAGGTGGGTGAGAGTCTGACAGTTTTCCTGTTGTGATTTCTTTTGAAATTTATTTTCTTGTTGCTGCTTCTGCACCACGTACACCGCGTACTGAACGCATGTCTTGCAGCGAGCCACTACATGTCGTCACGCATGTCACGACCAATCAGAGATCAGAATAGTTCGACGTTCCACTTTCAACCGGAAAAGTGACTGTAAACAAACTAGTTGAGAAGTAGTTTTTTCGCTGCGGCGTTTAAAAGTGTTTTTAACTGTTTCTGTTTTATAAGATAAGTAGACAGAGTAACTAGACAGATTAACTGATACGATTTTTATAATTTCGAGTAGCTGCCGTCGCGGACGATTGTAAACATTTAGGGAGCTACTTGCTAGCGTTAGCTACAAAACGCGACTCTCGCTGCGATAACAGTTTAGCATTATTTAGCTCCAATGCCTCAAGAAGGAGAGGAGTCTCTTCCTCTGGTTCGTTCCCTGAACAGTCAGATACCAGTTAAAGTGATGTTTTATAACCATAGTCCCCGTGTCGTACGGCCTTTGTGGATAAATTACCAGGGAGAACCGCATCCTTACGATGACATACAACCAGGGACTGGACGGGGGATGCACACTTACGTCGGTAAGACGGCTGTTTGCACGTTACTAGTGCATAAAGCGATTAGCTAACGAGTGGCTCTTTGTAGCTTTATTTTAGCAAGGGTGCTTACTCAGGTATTTCTAGAGATTTAAAGCTATGTTTTGTGTAAAAAATCAATGAGTTTTCTAGGAATGTTGGTATCACCTGAACGCAGCTTTCTCAGACAAGAACCCAGCCCAGACTAAAGGAAAACGATGGAAGTCTAGGATTAGGTTTACTACAAACACACACGGACATATATGTATAGACTTGTTTTTATGCAGGTCTGTTACATGTGATGTCTTTACAGACTGAAAGTCAGCTTTCAGTTGTTTTGATTATCATCTGTGTTGCCAGCTCTTATTGATATTTGTGCTTAATTCTGTCTTGAACCTTGTACTGACTGACTGATTGACTGGAGGTTTTTTTGTGTAATTTTAATGATTGTCTCTTTGTTTAAATAATATGTTTTAGTATTTTGTCTGTCTTTTAATACCGAGATTCATAATAATGATAATAATAATAAAAATATTAAGCCACGTCTTGGAAACTGAACCTAGAATTGTGTCAAGAAAATCATGAAATAATATCACCTTTAAAGCATTACTCTTGTATATTTGTACAATTTATGTATTCTTTTCTCTTTATACTGTTCATATGTATATAGTGCTGAAAACCTGCGATTTCCTGTGTCGTTCAGTGGTGCTTTGGTACTCTCAGCCTCTCACTGAACGGGCTCCTGTGACTGACCAGCATGTCATGGTGTGGGTGGGAAGTATTATCCAACATTGTCTTTATTTTGGACAACATCCACCTCTCCAACACCACCTTAAGGGAGTCCAGCTCCACTCCCACAACATTACTGGCCTTACGGATCAGTTTATAAGTCTGTTAGCATCAGCAACCCTCAGCCTGCTCCCCCAGCATGCAACGGCATAGAAGATTGCACTGGCCACAACAGACTCGTAGAAAATCCTGATCAGCAACACAGTGGTGCCCCTGTGTTGCTGATTACCTTGTCAGACATACACTGTGGACATATTGTGGTCTTCCTGTCAGGTAATCAACAATCCAGGACACCAGAGAAGCATCCAACTGCATCGCTGTCAGCTTATCTCCCAGGAGGGTCAGCCTGATGGTGTTGGAAGCACTGGAAAAGTCAAAAAACATGGCCCTCACAGTGCTCGCTGGCTGGTCCAGATGGGTGTAGACACGATTAAGCAGGTAGATGATGGCGTCCTCAGTTTCGAGACGAGGCTGGTAAGCGAACTGAAGGAGATCCAGATGTCGTCTGACAATGGGTTGGAGCTGGTCCAGGATGAGCCTTTCCAGTGTCTCCATGATGCGGGAGGTCAGTGCCACAGGCCTGTAATCCTGGGGGCCACTGTGGCGTGGCGTCTTTGGTGCAGGGACGAGGCATGATGTCTTCCACAGCACTGGGACCCTTTGCAGTGCAGACTCAGACTCAGCATGAACAGCTTATGGAAGACTCCACAAAGCTGGGGGGCACAGGCCTTGAGGACGCGGGGACTCACTCCGTCTTGTCTAGCAGACTTGTCTGAGTGGAGTCTCCTCATTTGCATCTGAACCTGGTCTGCAATGAAAGTGATGGGTGTGGGAAGGGTGTCAGGATTTTCACCGGAGGCGACAGCGCTATGTGGAGAGAGAGGCAGGCACAGTGGTGTGGCTCTGGTACAGTAGGTGGGGTCTTAAGACCATTCTGGGTTACGCTATTTTATGGTGAGCGTTAGGCTGCAATTTTGTACCTGTTGATCCCTAATCTCGAAAAGGTACAACAAAAGGACAACACAAGTTATCATGGCGATATACCCTCACAGGAATTTAACCACCCTAGTGTGCAGTTAACCCAGGGTTAACTGTTTGTAGTACAGGCCTCAGGCTTTAACTCTTAAACAGTGTTTCTGCTTGTATCTTTTCCAGGTCACCCGTGGATGTTCAGAGATGCAGTGACTGATGACCCTCTCAAGGTCAACAGCAAAGAGCTGTTTCTTCCTAAGCCAGCAGGGGGTGGAAATGTGACATATGCCAATATCAGTTTACCAGGTAAAACATCAGTTATATTACCTGAAGTCTCTGTGCCATACAATTATGATTTAGTAGTAAGTGTGCATTAAGCTAGTTTCAGAGTATACAGAGTGATTGACATATTGATCAAATCATACACGCTAATTTCATGAAAAAATACGTAATAGTTTCTCTGGATATTATAGAAATTTTACCAGTTGTTTTTCTTTTTTTCATCAGCAATTTTCAGGGGAAACCACGCAAAATAGTGTGACAGATGTTGTAATGTTTTAATTAAGAAACTCTAATGTTAGTAATGTTTGATTCACTTTTGGCATAAGAAATTTTGGTAAGTTTAGAGACAAACTGATCTATATTTGGATTTGTGAGTTGACAAAAAATCCCACACTGTTAACAAGCGTTTGTTTACACAGTTTACAGTCTCAAGGATCGAGCTCTTCAGGTTACTCGGCGTCTTGTGCGACCAAACGACTACAGGAGCTTGGAAATAGCGTGGTCCCTCCACGAGGAGCTCGAAGATCGCCCGAGTGTTTTGAAAGATCTCCAACGCATAAACCAGCGAGTAGCACAACATCTGAAAGAGAACACACAAGGGCAGGAGGAGTGATGATTAAGGCAGAATGGATATTTATCACATAAGGACAGATGTTCTTGCACTTTCAGAGAACGTAAAGAACTTTAAAGATGAAACACAGGACTTACTTCACAGCGGCTATAAACACATTTTTTGGAAATCAGTTTCAGTTTGATCTTCTGTTTGTTTGTCACAGTTGTTGAACAGAAGAAAATGTGTTTTTTCCTTTTTAGTAAGAGTTATATGTAATATAAATCCATCTTCTGTATGTAGCCACATTAGAATTCAGAGATCTGTGTTGTTCATATTCTTATTAGTAATGCTTGATATGAGGTTATCTTGCCATACCTGCACAATTCCCTTCAAAAGCGGATGCTGTGTTGTATTTTATTGTTGTAGCTGTAATCTGTCAGAAATATTGGGTTGTTGGGAACAGGTGAGACTGTCATAAAGGTTAACTCGCAGATGATTTCCAATGTGGGGAAAATACTGTGACCGAGGAGCTTATCCTCTTGTTTTTGTCTTCTTTTCTGTCTTCTTTGTAATAATTTTCCTGATGACACATTGCTGCTGTATCTAAAAGAGTTATATTTGTATATTGAATAAAATATATACAAGTTTTATTAACGGATGGAAGCCTTGATACCTTGGAACAGTCTTCAGTTTACATTGTTGTTTTAGTTGTTGGTGCTGTCTCTAAATAAAGCAAATTTATAACAGTTATGTTTCACAGGATGCCCAGGGGATGTGAGGAAGTAATAGTTGTAAGAAAAAGAAGATGTGAAGGCACGATCATAAAATGAAGTATTTTAAAAGAATTTATTTCAGGGTGACCGCTAAGACATTGGATTCAGCAGTAACAAAAAAGTAAAGCTGCAAAATTTACAACGTGGTCAAGAGAAGTGTCCTCTAGTGATGGGCAGATGAAGCTTCATGAAGCACTGAAGCTTTTCATCCAATTGGTTCACCCCAGCGCAAAGCGTCTTGAAGCTTCATTTGCTCTAGTAGGACACCTACTGGACGTAAAAATATGAGATGGCATGAATTTGAAGAGTGTGGCCTTTTGCACGTAGCCTGTAAATGTCAACAACAAAAGGAGTGTGTAAAACATCTATATTGTATTGATGGCAGTATACTTTGTATATATACTTTGTGTATATATTGTAGTATGGAAAATGATCATTTGGAAATGCTTAAAATGGAAATGATCATTTACTGTGAGGTGAGGTTGGGGTGTGGACAGTGGTTGTGCTTTTGTAACGTTGAGGTATGGACAGCTACACACTGAGGCCTCAGTCCTGCCTGTTCACATTTTATTCTGTAAAAACTAAATTTTCACTGCTTTTATGACCTTTTAGTGGGGAGAACATAGCTAGGATTGAATGATTTAACAAATCTTTTAAATCCTTTGTCCTCCACAATGCTAAATGGCTGGGAGTCCTCAATCACCATGCTAACCAGGTCTTCATCTATTTGAGATTGTCCTCCTGAGGAAAGATAATAAAAACAAAGCACAAATATAAATATCACACACGTAACTTATTACAGCTGTATAATATTGTTATATCATTTAGTAACATTACGGCATGCTATATTATCATGGCATTTGATGGTTCACCTGGTCTTGCTCCACAATCGGTGTTCCCCTATTCTCATGCAAAGCTCTGTAGTGCCTAAGCATGGATGAGGTGTTGTTGTTATATCACATAGCAAACACTTCACCTTGTACAAAAGTAAAGACAGCTTAACATAAATTATATTGCACCATCACTATTATGAAAATACATCTTCTGTAGAAATTTACATACCTTGTTGGGAGGAATGAAATCAAAATGTTCCCACACAGGGGAGGACATCCTCCTCTTCTTAGCTGGCTCCATTCTCTCCTGATATTCTCTCCTCACTCTCCTAAACCTCCAAACTGTCTCCAAACTCTCACTAACTGCAACTCTCCATCAAACACCTACATTTTTGAATGAAGTCTGAGGGGTTTGTATCGCTGTCATAGCTCGCGGCAAAGTTCGAACCGCTTCGTGAACCAGTCACGTGGTACAGCCGGGCAGCGAGGCTTCGGACGTCATCATTTTCAGCTCCTCCCATAAATGAAGCAAGCCTCGATACGCGCATCGCGGAAACGCCCCCTCCATTACTCGACACAAGCTTCGAAACCTCGATACAGAATGTCACATCACTAGTGTCCTCTACTAAAACATTAAAAAGACCAATGCCATGCAGACCATCCTCTCCTCCTCTACACATCTCTGCAATTAGCTGAGTGTAGTCAGCTGTGCCTAACTTACTGCCTCAAAAAGCACATTTTCACAAGAGTCTATGCAGTCCTTTGAAAAACATGTGCAATGCTCAGAAAAATCAACTTTTCAAAGTTAAACAAACCACAAGATTTCTGGAGCAATATCCTTTAGACAGATGAGAGCAAAGTGGAGATGCACAGTGCCACAGAACCAAACACAGACGCCAACTGTCCAGCCACACAACCTGAGGACCTTGCAGTCATTGAACAGACCAGGAACACTTTTGTATACCAAAACAGAATCCAGTGAGGCTGTTTGTGCAACAGGTAAAGCTTTGCTCAAACTCGGTCATTCAACAGGACAACAATCCCAGGCTCAGCAGCGAATCTACAACAGAATGGCTAAAAAAGAAAACAATCAAGGTGTTGTGCTGTGGTGGGACCTTAAATAGAGCTGTGTGTAAATTAATGCCAAGATAATTAATGCATTTCTTTAAATTTTAAAACAAGAATAGATGAATTCTAACAAGTTGGTATAATTAATACAGGTTACAGCGTAAATGGGTACACAGGTGTAAAAGCAATTTACGCAATCCTGTATCAAAAACAAAACAATTAAACATCCAATGAGCATCTCAAGGACATCTCGAACAACGTAACCTCCTCTGTGTGCAGTCATACATGCCCCCTTTCCCTTCCTGTGAGGATAATAAATAAATAAAGGAACGACCAGGATATCACTGAGTTACATGTATTAGTGTCTCTAATTTGTTGCTCTTCTGGTTAATAATACAAAAATGTGACCATTTATATTTTATATTAATTTATGATATGGAATTTTTTTTTAAATTAACACTTGAATATTGTATCATGATAGCAATGACACTGCTCAGACTTCACGTGTAATATACCCGAATAACCTCATGCTGTTGGCACTTCTGTAGCATCTCACTCACAGCCGACATGTGGATGCCCTCTTTCAGGAACAGATCACAACCTGAAAACATAACGTGCTTCTGTTTGCTCAGCAGGGGCACTGTTGCCAGACATGTTGCTAAGTGACAAAGTAACACAACACATTTTTTTGTGTGTGTGAAACGAGTTGAGCTGGGTGCCGTGTATCAGGAGCATGCAGGCGGGGGAAAAGGAAAAAAAACAGCACTCAGGTCGTTTCAGGCGAGAGCTGTAAGACCTCAGCTTTTCTCTGTGTCTCTCACAACTGTAAATAATTAGATCTTGGATCCAGAGTTCATCATCCTTTTGATTTTCTCCGCCAGCAAAACATTTTGGCCGAGGAGTCACCCAGTTGTCTTCCCACACCTGCAGACAGATCACTGGAGCAAAATGAAAACAATGGTAAGAGTAAAACGACAAGAAATCCTGCCTACCTGCAGAGCTGCAGACAAATTACTAAAATAATCATTACTGTGAGTTGGTGTCATGGTTATTCCCACATAGGTACCAGTTTATTTTGCGTCACTTCCACCATCCTTGTTAAAAGAATCAGGTTTGTGAGAATAATCAAGTAAAAGAAACTGGCCTTTTTAAGAAAAATGTCTCTAATTTCCAATTTGTTTTTGATTTTATAATATATTTAAGTGGCTCTGTCTCATGGAGGTAATTCTGCTCTAAACCACACCACCACCAGCAGCCCGTTACCTCCTCTGACTCAGGACGAAGGTGCAGGTAATGATTCTCTTCCCTCCCTCTTGTGAGCATATAGCAGGTGTCACATCAGAGTTGGTGATGAACTCTTAATTTAGATATTGGTCTCACTGCTGAATCTTTATTTTGTTTATGTTTTTTCACTTTAGGCACATTAAAAAAAAACAGTGTTTCACCTCGAAACATGTCCCAGTACAGGAATGTGTTCAATGAGCGTGCTAGGACGGGCTTCTGCTACTGGCTTGTGGAGAAGAGTCCAACATGTTAGTACTGACTGAAGCAAAATGACGCAAAACATACAATAGATATCTACTTATTGCAACTTTCATGCACGTGTTGCTTGATTATCTAATGTGATCCTGACAACCTGAGTTTCAAAAGAGTTGTGACACTGTGTAAAATGTAAATAAAGACAGAATGCAGTGATTTGCAAATCCCTTAAACTCATATTTGACTTACAACAGAACATAGAAAACATATCAAATGTTTAAACTGTGAAAAAATTACCATTTTAAGATAAATATTTGCTTATTTTGAATTTGATGACAGCAACACATCCCAAAAAAGTCAACACAGGGCTGTTTTTACCAATATGTATGGTCAGCTCCTCTCCCTTACAACAGCCTGTAAACATCTGGGAGCAGAGGAGACCAGCTGTTGAACGTTGGGGTGGGGGGGGTGGGGGGGATGTTGTCCTAACCTTGTCTGATACAGGATTTTAGCTTCACAGCAATTCTGGGTTTTCTTTCTCATATTTTCGGTTTCATAATGTATTAAATATTCTACTGTGGTGCCATGGTGTTGTAGTAGATCAAGTATATGGTTTAGCATTATCTAAAATAGGTGAGGCCTTCCCTGAAAAGTACATCATCTGGGTATTCGATTTTTTTTTTAGCTGTGTCCGTTGTGCACAGAAATTTCTCTAGATTCCCTGATTCTTTTGATGATATTAAGTAGATGATGAGATACTCAAAGTCTTCGCAATTTAATGCTCACAATAGAATAATTTTATGTTCTATTGTGATTCTAATTTTTGATGGCAAACCATAAAAGGAATCAAGTGATTCTCACAATCAAAATCTGTTGCACTACAGCAGATGATTGTATAAGAGATAATTCTTATACAAGAATGTTCATGGATGCTGTTATAAGGAAGGACAATGATACATGACTAGTTTACACATTGACATCTTTTTCTTTTCATTCCTGTAGGTAAAGGATGCAGCTTTGGTGCATATAAAACCTTTTTGGGATTACCAAAAGTTTGAAGAAACAGTTCACCAGACCTCTTCTAAAGATGCCCACATTAGCTTGCACTTACTTGAAAATCTGTAAAGAAGCATTATCAGAAATACACATACTTCTGGAAATTTGTTTAACTTTCTTATCTTTTTTCTGCACAAGTAATGAGGTATGACAAATTACAACATTTTATTTCCAAAAGAGACTTGATATATAGCCTGCCCAAGTTCTCTTAGCAAAACATCTTTATTTTGTTTTTAACATAAGTAATAATGATAATGGCAAATTTAAATTTAATAAGTTAAGCCTCACCTCTCATCATCTTCACTAGTTGAGTTATAATCTTGTATATTCCCTTGTGCTCTAAATGCTGTATTTGACTTTTTTATGGTTGACTTTGTCTTTAGTTTCAATTCATTCAGAAATGCCTCTAAGTGAATATACAGAATACAGCTGATTTTTGCACACTCTCTTTAGAGCTTGTTTTACATTTTTGGAAGGTTTAAATGAAAAAAACAAAATTAAAAATGTTAAATTCACTGTGTCACAAAAATAAACGTTGGTTTGCTTTAATTTGACCTGTTATTCTGGTAAAGTGAACTTTTGGTGCAGGACAACACTCGCCTACAAATTCCTGAAAATAGGCATATTTTTTTATGTGTTAATAATTCATAGATCATACATGGAAGCTTCTTTCTGCTACTGATAAAAATCAAAAACAGAACCCAAAAAAAGACTGAAAATTATCTCAAACTTTGGACATAACTCAAACTCAAAAGTAATTTTGTAATTTATTAGTTATTTCTTCGATATTTTTGCGATGCCCTGTTCAAAATTTGAGATAACAACCTGAAATTTTAAGCTATAGTGTATTCCCTTCAGTAGCAGACACAAAACATCAAGCCTAGGAGCTTCACAAAGAGACAAAAGATTTTTCGGAAAATTGTCAGGTACAAAGACTGGACTGAATACTGGACTACTGCTCAAGACAACTTTAAATAATTAGTGAAGTAAACAAGAAAGGCTGGCTCATTGGAAGGAAAATATAGAGAAAACTCATGTTTAATTGCTGGTTTAGCCGGTGTAAACAATTCTCGCGAGATCTAACACGATTGTGTGACGAAAGCGCAAAGGAACTTTTAAATGTGCGCTCTTATCGCCACCCAGTGGTGAATTTTATAACAAACCTTTCTTGGTTCAATTCAATCCATTAATAATAAGTGAAGACAGTGAAACGTTTCAGTGCTTTTGTTTACAGACCGGACTCCGTAGGAGCCGTTTAAGCTGCCGGTTGACGCTTTAATTGCCGTTTCCACCGCGGAGACCCACCAGGTAACAGCTCCTCAACGTCAGGCAGTGCTACTTAAAACAAGCAGCTTAGCAAGATTAACGTTTTATAAATGTAAAATAATTATAGTGATTATGATTTAACTAGTTGGATTGAAGATTTTGAGGTAATGATTATTGTTGACAAACATTCGTGACCGGGAGTTTTGTGGCAGTCAAGCTGCTAGCTAGCACACAGTTATATTGCCAAAGTTTTACCGTCAAGGCGCTCCCCCCCCCCCCGCGGAGTGCTTTCACACGGTTAATTTAGTCTCATAGCTTTAAAAAATACACAATCCTACTGTATATAGGTTATTAAAGCTGTGTTTTATTGTTCATCCCGCTAATAATTTTATCACCTAAAATTGCCTCCAGGTGCAACCAGCGGAGCCCAGCCCTGCACTTAGAAACAGATATATTAGACCCACAGGTAACCCTGCAAGTTAATTCATTAATAAACAGGGATAGGTTTGACGAGCTGAACTAATGAATGAATGGCTACTCATTCTGCAGAACTTTGAGATACTCAAACTTATTTGAGGCCAGATTATTTTTGTTAATGCTGTGAAAAAAGCTGTTTCTTTGTAAACACATTTGTATTTAGGTATATATTAGTTGTAGTTTTGGCTGCAGTATTGGGGTTGATGTGTATTGATTTGTGCAGGGAAAGGATGAGCCCATATTCACGCTAGTGTTAGGATTTACGTGATCTTAGTTTGAAAGACAAGGGTTTAAGGTCAGATGATAAAGTAAGACACCCACGCTTTTCCGGAGCCTTTTCCAGGTTAACAGTGCATATTACCACTTAGAGCTGTGGTTCGAGCAGGGAAATATCAGCCCCTAGGGATTAATATTGATAAGTATAGATTTACTCACATTATTGATTCTGCTTACAGGGCTAGTTCTTAATCCATCTCCTTTTTAATTGCTAATCAGATATAGGTGGACCAAAAAAAAAGGTTTTCACCACAACAGGAAAGCTTCATTAAGTCAAATAAGAGTATAAAAAGGCTTGCATGACATTCAGTGCAGAAGCTCCACTGCTGAATGTGGTGTCCTTGTTCTGAACGTCCAGTAAGAAGGTGCCAACGCTGATAAAACGAGCTGGTAAGATTGGAGAGATACTATTACTGTGGAATGAATTTTTAAGAAATTCTCTTAACCAGGTAACCCAGTGTTGGGCCCACTTTATGTAGAGTTAATGCTATGTAGAAGCTAATAAAATGATAATTATTACATGAGAGCCAGTCCGTGGTCATCCATATCTAGAAGCTTATCCAGATGTGTTCATTCCTTTATTAACTGCATTTTGGATCAGGATCTTAGACATGGACAGCAGAAGAAAGAAGGTGGCCTTCAGCTGGCTCCGAACTACAGTCACTTCACCAGCACATCGTCAGGGTGGAAACACTGACTCGGTCACACCGCCTTGCCGGACCATAACGCAAAATGAAGATTCAGAAACTTTGCCCTGCAGTGATTCTCCAGGATCTGCACGGCTTGGAGCACTGAGTCTGGATACTCCCAAGAGAAAAGCCGAGGTTCTCTCTGAAAGTCTGCCCTCTGTAGGCAAACTTAAGCTGCGGAAGCTTTCCAGAAAAAACAGTGAAACATTTAAAGCTTTGAAGGTAAACCTTTGCCATTGGATTATAATTTTAGATTGAATGTTTTGAATCTATCTTGAGTCTCACAAGTTGCTTGGTTCCAGTGAATACATTATCTGTTTGTGGTTAATTTGGCACAGGACAAACCTATGAACACCTCAGCCGCACAGCTAGAGTCCAAAAACATCCAGAAAGCTTCACCACCTCCACCCCACTCTTTTATCTTGAAGAAGAAAGACAGGACACCTGAGGAGGGATTAAAGGCTATCTGCAGGAAGGCACTGATGGCAGCCCTTGGAAACACAAAAACAACGTGCAGCACTACTAATATCATCAGAACTGACACGAACAGCTTGTCTTCACCTCTGCAGACTGAACGTCCCAGTCCAGCCTACCTTGAGACAACCATTGTGGATATTAACAGCTCCTGGAGCCAGTATGACACTGCACCTGAGGACCGAGGTGGTAGCAAAGGAGATCAGTCGCCCACCCTTCAGGTGTTGGACGACTCAGACATCAAAGGTGATGCTTCAGAGCCAAAGACAGATGGAAGGGTAAGCAACTACAACTTGTAATAAAAGTAATATAGCATTTCTTCTTGTTATAATGTTTTAGTTTTGCATTGGTTGTTATTGATTCTTTTGAATTCTAAAGCAACTTCAGTTTTTATTTTAAAATGTTTTTAAATGTATCATACCATAAAATTATCATGGCACTGAATCAAGAATCAATCCTGTTTTTCAGCATTTTGTGGTTGAAGGAGAGGATTTTCCCAGGATGTTTGTTAGTGAGGACTCTGTTTCTCTGGAGAAGACCTTCCAAGACAGACCATTTCCTCCAGACAATGAACTGGAAGCTGAGGACCATGACTCCGCCCTCCCTGCACTCGAGTACATACCAGATTCTTCATCTCGTTTCTCATCTGACCAGAGCTGTGATCAACATCAAACTTTAGTCGATAGTGAGGGAAGTGTAACTCCCACTTTTACGTTTACGCCCTCTAATGAAACCACTGGAACCCTCGAGGCAGCTGCTAAAGACATGGAGGTGCCTTTCTCATCACCACAGAGGAAAGTTTTTGTCTCACTGAAGCAGCCCCACTCACCGCACGTGAGCGTTTTAAATGCATCCGCAGTTGAGGCTGACAATATTTGCTCATCCATCATTAGGGGACATTCATCGGATCCCTTTGCTCTGCCCCGACACTCAAATATGGGAGCGTCAAAGCTGTGCTTCGACCCCACAGCCTCACGCAGGCAGTCGGATGGTGTTTTCCGCATGCGTTACCCTGGTTACTCCTCATCTCATACTTGGACTCCTAGAAGACTGTCCTTGGGGGCTGAACCTTTATGGACCAGCTACCCCTGCTCGGGCAGTGAAGCTGGCTTCATAGACACGCATTGCCATCTGGACATGCTCTATGGAAAACTTGGCTTCTGCGGGACGTTCAGCAGCTTTCGAAGGCTGTACCAGAGTAGCTTCACTGGAGAGTTTCAAGGCTGTATTACAAACTTCTGCAACCCAGATATCATGGTGAAAGAGGCGCTGTGGGAAGGTCTGCTGGCTGAAGACATGGTATGGGGGGCATTTGGGTGCCACCCGCATTTTGCCAAAAACTACTCGAGTATTCAAGAGCGCAATATACTGACGGCGATGAGGCATCCAAAAGCCGTGGCCTTTGGTGAGATGGGCCTGGACTACTCCCACAAAAACTCTACTGACACCTCAACGCAGAAAGAGGTAAGGTAAAATCTGAAATGGATTTTCTAATTTGAGACTCGGTTTTTCTTAAGCAGCGTATGCCTGGATATTGAAAATAAGAATGTCGTGGTCTTTGTTTTGTTTCTCTGCTTCTCTGTGAAGGTGTTTGAGCGGCAGCTGCGTTTGGCCGTGGCCATGCAGAAACCTCTGGTGATCCACTGCAGGGATGCAGATGACGACCTGCTGAAAATCATGAAGAAGTGTGTTCCCAGGGAGTACAAAATTCATAGGTGTGTTGTGTGTGGAGTAAAACCCTTTAAACTCAGTTTTTCTTTTTATAGCTTCTTCTTAAAATTAATTGCTTATTTTTTTGTAAGAAATTCAAATGTTTCAGTTTAGAGAAATAAGATAAAGGCTTGCACTTTATTTTTGACTAGCCTTTTTGTAATTGTCTCGTAATAGTTGTCATTTTTTGATGGTGATGAAGAAGAACAGAAAACTGTCATAAAGTGAATTTAAATTATTTAATATGTCTGAAACAGCTGTTCTGCTCATTTCCACATCAGAACTGACAACCTGAGGATTTTTAAACTCTAAAGACCTTTGGAGTTTAAATCTTAGTGCCTTTAATCAGAATTTTTAATTTGAATTACGTTGTGCTGTCCAGGCACTGTTTTACTAACAGTTATCCAGTGATTGAGCCCTTCCTGGCAGAATTCCCCAATTTGTATGTGGGATTCACAGCCCTAATCACCTACTTGAGGGCTACAGAGGTCCGGAATGCCGTTTCCCAGATCCCTCTGAACCGCATTGTGTTGGAGACAGATGCGCCATATTTCCTGCCAAGACAGGTATGTGTAGATAGAGGCTCGGGAAATCCAAAACGCACATCTTGTGTCATTAATGAAAGAAAAGGTTTCTGCCATTTTTTTTAAAATTGCAAAATATTAGAAATGTATTATTGAACAAACTAGAGGTATGTCATACAGTTTATTAGGTACGTCATGCTAGTACTGGTTAAACCTGCTTTTGCCTTCAGGGGATCTTTAATTCTTTGTGGCACAGACTCAACAAGTGGTCAGTTCTCAGAGAGTTTGGTCTCAGATCACAACACAGAAATGCCCACTTTGCTATCAGATTAAACATTTGAACAGTCTTATGTTACCAAGATATGATCACAAAAGATCCTGTTATCGTTATGTTCAGTGGTTTTTTGTTTTGTTTTGTTTTTTGTTAAACCAGCATAAAGGAGGATGAAAGGTATATAATAGTATGACGACAGTCTTGGGAAGACAAAGAAAGTTAGATCTATATCAGAATTAGATGTAAAGCATCAGAGCTGTCTCTTGTGTTCCTTGACTGCTTGATCTCTTGTTGATCTGAAACTAAAATTTTCACTCCAAGAGTGGAGTGAAACTGGGCACACATTTCTATTTCTATTGAGTCTAAAACTACTATCAGAATTTAAAGCAAATATCCGTGTTGTTATATTCGAGGTATTAATTATTATGAGACTCCATGTTGACCTTTTTGAATGTCATGCTCTTCAACAGGTTGGGAAAGGTGTCTGCCAGTTTTCCCATCCTGGAATGGGCATCCATACTCTGCGGGAGCTGAGCCTACTGAAGGGGGAAGACATGGCCACTGTCCTTGACACCATCCGAAACAACACCACACAGCTGTATGGTATATGACCTTCAGAGAAAATGCTGCAAACTGGCAAGAAAGAAGAGAGACGTTTCCTGTTTTTGTTTTATATTTGTCAATTCTCCATATATGGATGTTGACGTGTGGAGAAGAAATCTCATTTTAAACAACCTGAAAGTGAAAAAGGAGACAAGCCTGACTGGAATGAAAATATCTCTTGTCTAACAGAGATCCAAGTGTATAATTGTTTATCTGAATATTTCTTTTATGCTATTGTTATTACAGATTCATTTCTATTTCTTTTTTTGTGTGTTTCTGTAGTTTTACATTGCTCGCTTGTTTAGTTTGCTGGACGTTTGGCTGCCTTGGTGTGATGCAGTAGAGATGCATTAAAAGTCTTTATAATAGTGCTTATTTTTTCTCTGAGATATGTTTTGTTAAATTAGTCATCAGTGCGAACACTGGTGCTGATGGAGGAGCGCACGGAGACAGGAAAGCATAGTCTTTTACAGTGGAGCAAACGTGTACACTGAACAAAGCCGATTCTGCATTGATGAAAGGAGTGGGGCTGCGGGAGCGGTCCATTACTCCACTTTAATGACGCCCTGCTCGTCACACACATTTGTCTAAGTGTTCTTTTTTTTTTCTTTTTTTTTTTTTTAAATCTTGAAAACCATTATCTGCATAAAGGTTAGTGTGTGAAATAAGGAAACAATATCGAGAGTGAACAGATGTATGTTCATCCTGCCAGTTTTTTTTATTTTTTTAGCACATTTCTTATTATAGAGCCTTTAAAAAGGTCAGAGGTAAACTCTGTCACTGAGGTTTGGACAAGATGTTCTTCAACATCCTTATTCCTTTTTTTTCCCTTTTTTTCTTTTTTTCTTTTTTTTAAAAAAAAGGTCATTTTGTGTTTTGTAAGACATTTAGACTTTTAATTGTAGCTTTAAAGGTACCAGTTAAGTCTTTACTCAAGTGTTTGCATCCTAAGCATCTGTTTCTCTTTAATATTTTTAGCTCAAAGTTCACGTGGTGAGACATTCATGATCCATGATATCATGAGTGTCAGAATTTAATCGAACTGGCACACGGTGGTCACCTAATGGGTCTTCACCCAAATCCTACTCAAAGTCAAGCATAATGTTTATGCACAAGGCTTACACTTTATTCTCCCTGATGTATTCAACAATATTCAGTTCAGGTTATTTAGCAAAGTCGTTAACAAAACATTCTTATATATAAATTTGGCGTGTAAAAAGACATTCCCAGGCCAGTCGAGAGATATAATCGACTGGCCTGGGAATGTCTTGGTGTTCCCTGAGCTACGCTGAGGAGAAGTCTGGGCTTCTCTGCTTAGGCTGCTGTCCCCCCACGGCCAGCCCAGCCCAGGGTGAGTGGCGGAAAATGGATGGACAACTGTTTGTGGGGTTCCTTGACTTCTCAGTGGATTTTAATTGTTAGTTTTTGCAGTACAGCTAATTACCACCAAGAAAACTTACTTTGTTATTCACCCATCAGGCAACCTGTGAATCATGAACCGGATGAGCTGTTGCATCACAGAGCTTCTGATTTAAAGACTCATTAAATATAATACAGTGAGACAAAAGGTTGATTGATGCTTTATTGTATAAGGCATACCTGAATCCTAAAGAGACAGATGGTACAGTGTGTGCTGTAGTAATCTATACAGGGTATCATTTTTTACAGGTTGACTAACATTAGATCATATTTCTCTGCCGACAAAGGAGTTTTAATAATGAATGCAAAATGTCAGAGTGTGAGTTAAACATTTGGGTGTTTGGGAGACATTTTTCCTAAAGCTGCACCCCGGGAAATTCATAATGACAGCTGAACCAACTCCTTGATGATGAACATAATCTTTGAGGCTGAAATCGCCAGGAAATGCTATTTGGCTGATTGATGTGTTCCATTTTACACACAGGGTCACGTGGTAAGCATTTTAATGTTTTAGGCATCATTCATTTATCTTGTATTTCATGTTATTTAACCACAGTCTAATAACTTAGATAACTAAAGCTGATTATGGAAAACACTGACACAGTCTCTGATCTTCAACGAGGAGATGGTCTCTCTGGGGAAAATAATATATATATATAAATATATATATAGTAATATTTAAAGGAAACACTTTTTTTTTAATGTATAAACCAGAAAGAAGGGACAACCTGCTGTTTCTGTGTTTCCCAGCAGGCGTTGGACAATCTCCTGCAGTTCTACAATGTAGTCCGCCAAGTCTTCTGCTCTCAAAGTGACGCCAATTTCAAAGGGCGCGCTTATCTGGTCAGAAGAGAAAAAACACAAAGCTGCAGGATTGACTGCTGGGAGATGGGCTGTATTTGTTTTGTATTTTTCCCCAACTCACTGTCATGGTTTTGTCCTCATTGGTTTGATTTGGCTCCTCCATGGCTTGGCGACCAAATCTGGAGGACTTCACTTTGTTCTGTGATTTAAAAATGACATCTCATTATTGTTATGAAATAATTTCCACTTAAGAGGTTTAATTAACATAAGAAAACCTCCCTAATTCAAATGGCATGGGTGAGGTACAGTGCAGAATAATGTCACGGGTTGGTTGGTGAGTTCACAGTCTAAATAGCTGGTAGGATTTTAAGTTTTGGTCCATCTTAAAGCTTTGGTGGTTATGATGGGTGATAATAAGTTTAAACCCAAAGGCTGAAAACAAAAAACATGAAGCATGAAATATTTATGGTGTATTACAAGTGTTAAAAAGAAACCAAAACTGAGTGAAGTTTTCATAAAGATTTTATAAAAATGTAGTTTAAAAAAAAAAGAAGATAAATTAGGACAGAAAGTATCTCACCTGAGGTTTCTGTGATGGGCTGAGGAAGCTGGAGCCCGCACTGGTTGACTTGCACCACAAGGTCAAGGAACACAAGAGAAAGGCCAACAGGCAGGTGTTTCTTTTCAGAAGCATGGTGGAATAAAAACGTCTCCACTGCTGGATCTGCTGCACACAGTATGATGATGTTGTCTATTAAAAATCAGCTCTGATGCTTTTCACCTGATTCTGATATGGATCTAACTTTCTTTGTTTTCTGTGCGTCTTCGTACCATTATATACCTTTTATCCTCCTTCATGCTGGTTTTAAAAAAAAAAACACTGAACACAATGGTAACAGGATGTTGTGTGATCATATCTTGGTAACATAGGACTGCTCAAATGTTTAATCTGATAGCAAAGTGGGCATTTCTGTGTTGTGATCTGATATGAGGTCTGATGGACATCTTATCAGTGGGCTATGGACAGAATAGTATTGCAGTCACAGACTTCTACAGCAGCACTGACTCTCAGGCAAGAGCTGTAATAAAGTTAGCAATAATCTAATGTTTGATTAGACAGGACACTTAAATTTATATCAACATAGTGTTATCATTACATCTGTGCTCAGCTGGAATAAATGCTACTTTAATATCTCTGAAATAAACAAATAAACCAAAGTAACTGGAGCGGATCTTGACACAGCCATGTGGCATTTAATTTACAAGGATTTTCCCTCACATTTACATGTCTGTGTTGTGTAATTGTGCTTTCAGTGGAACTGTGGTGGTTCAAAAATGTTTTTTAGTTTTTAAATCAACAGCCTACCAATTGACAAAATACACGAAGCCTCAAGCATCATGCATAAGACACAGCATGAAGGACAGTATATATGAAATGGAAAATTTGCATTGGTCAGACAGCTACTCCAAGAAGTGTAATTACATTTCTTTGATTTAGGAAAGTAATCTGTATTTAATATTTTTCTTATTTAAGCATCACACCTATCATATGGTTACTCAATACTTTGTTAGGTACACATGTCCAATTACTCAGCACGATTATCTAATCAGCCTCAACTCAATACATTTACCCATGTAGACATGATCTAGAGGACCTGCTGAAGTTCAAATGGAAGAGCAGAATGAGGAAGAAAGGTGATTTAAGTTACTTTGAGTGTGGCATGGTTGTTGGCACCAGATGGCCTGGCCTGAGTATTTCACAACCATCTATAGGGTTTACAGAGAATGGTCTGAAAAAAGAGAAAATATTCATTGACTGGTAGTCAAGCAGTAACTCGGTCCCTCGTTACAGCCAATGTGCACAGAAGAAGACCGCACTCGGTTTCTCAGAATAGGAAAATTAGGCTGTGACATTAAGATGTTCAGGAAATAAACAGTCTGAAAGCATGTATCCATCCTGTCTCATAACAGCAGATCAATCTGCAGGGGACATTTTTGGTGTACGCTTTTCCCCCTCAATACCAACTGATCATCCTTTAATTTCCACATCTTACCTGAGTATTGTTGCTGACCAGGTCCATCCCTTAATGAACACACTGTACCCATCTTTTGATGAAAACTCTCAATTTCAAAAACAAATCCCTCAAACACTTTTGGGATGTGTTTAATTTTCATTGAGGAAATGGTAAGTTTATCCAAAAAAGCTTCTACCCAACAAAGGTGCAGACACTTTTGTCCTCCTAAACATATTGAAATTGTGTTGGATTCTAAACCTTGGATTAATGTCAATAGCCCTGCTGCAATTAAAGCAATTTTCATAACTATATCGCACATAAATATATATGTGCACATAATCACCAATAAAGCAAAAGAGAAAAGAAAAAGAAAACTACAGAGACTCCCTCCTGCATGACTTTTCTTTCTTCCTTATAAAATCTGTTTTCCTTTATCTAGACTAGACAATAGTCAGCTCATTTTATTTTAGTTTATAGTTACTTTTTAACAAAAAAGGTGAAAGACTGAACGTTTGAAGCGGAAATGCGTGCAGTGTCGGAGAGACGCCACTAGTTGGCTGTAAAGCGACAGTTTGGTAGCAACAGAAACACCAACGAAGAAGTCGGATTGCTAACAGCAACAAACTGGAGGTTGAGGTGTAGGGGAAAATGGATAAAAAGAAGAAACCTTTAGACGTGACTGCTTCATCGGTGAGTTGAATGTACAGGCAGCTCTTCAAATATTTGTTTGACAGAAACTGCAGATGCTTAAGCTTAATTATACGGATAAACATAGCTAACTTACTCTCAGGGTTGCTAGCAGCACATAAAACGAGCATGGACTGTATTTAGAAGAAATACATAACGTTTGTTAGTTTTTCTTTTCTTTAGAGAATAAACAGCTAAATATTAAATTTCGGTTTTATTTCGTGCAGCTAGTGGACCTTAAAGCTGAGCTGTACAGGAAACAGGAGCAGTTCAAACGGGAGAAACTTGGACAAGAAACTTCTGGAGCAGGATTCAAAGCAAAATCAAAAGATAAGGTACAGCACGAGTGATTTCAGAACGTTTTTTTCTATAACGGTGTGCAATGGCTGACTCACGTTTCTAATTTTCCTCTCCACATGTTCCTCTGCAGAAGCCCAACATCTGGAGTAAACAAAATGCGGGTGTTTCAGCAAGAGCTGCTAAAGATGCAGAGCAGCTGGAAGAGGAGCGGAGCACCATCGATACAGCAAGGTGAGTTCAGTACTGCTGAAGTTTTTCTGTAAAACAGGTGGGTGACCAAAACCTCTCATGCCTTTTTTTTACTCTCACAACAGGCGTAAGTTGGAGGAGAAGGCGAGACTCTACGAACAGATGACTAAAGGAGACTTTCCTGGTTGGTGAACTGTTTGTGCCTTATGCCTGCTACAACAGTGTCAAAGTGGGCATACTTTGTATTTACCTTGTTGTGTAACTCATCAGATGAAGAGACGGAAGGGCTGTTCCTTGTTGACTTCACCCAGAAGATTATTGACAAAAAGAGAGAAACACTTGCCCAGAAGGAGAAAGAGGACGAGGAACAACTCAGCTCATCACCCGTCCCTCCTCCTGAGAACCCAGATGAAGAATGGTAACTTCACATTGATTGCATTCATCAATATTCAACTTGTGCTGGCACCATATAACATATCAATATTAGGCTTATATGTTTTTCAGTATTTGCTAATACATTATATTGCCAAAAATATTCGCATGTCTGTCTTGAGTGACATTCCTTTTTTTAATCCATAGGGTTTAAGATAATACTGGCCCACGCTTAGCTTCATCTCTTTCAGCTTTCCACAGGTTTAGGAGCGAGTTTAAGGGAATTTTTGACCATTCTTTTAGAAGCACATTTGTAAGGTCAGACAGTAATGTTTGATGAGAAGGCCTGGCTCGTAGTTGGCACTCTAATTCAGCAGTGGTCAGGATTCTGTGCAGGCCAGTCAAATTATCAACCTTGCTTTGTGCACTGGTGCTCAGTCATGTTGGAACAGGAAGGGCCGATGCCCAAACTGTTTCTACAATGTTGAAAGAATGAAATTGTCAAAAATTTCTCAGTATGCAGAAGCATTAAGAGTTCCTTTCACTGGAACCAAGAAGCCGAAACCACTGCTGTAGAATCCAGTGGCAGCTGCTCGGCCATAGAAACTCATTCCATTATGCTGGCTACCCACTGTTCTTGAGCTAATCTGAAGCCCACATGAAGTTTGGAGGTCTGTAGCGATTGACTCTGCAGAAAGTTGGCGATCTCTGCACAATGTACACCTCAGAATCCGCTGACCCTGCTCTGTGAATTTACATGGTCTGCCCCTTCATGGCTGAGCTGCTGCTGTTCACAGTTAGTTCCATTTTGTTATAATACCAGTAACAGCTGAGTGTTTTGCTCTGTGAGCAAAAATTGCCCTGCGAATATAGGAGTGATCAGACTCTATCACTGCTTTTTGACATTACAGATAAACAAATGGGCTTGTGTTATTTGTCACAATATTTAAAAAAACAAAAAACAACTTTTTTTTTCTCTGCAGGGTGGACTTTGTGGATGCTTTGGGACGATCTCGGCGGTGCATGAAGAAAGACCTGCCAGACTTTAAGAAAATGGACCAAGACCTTCAAGGGAAAGGGTAATTATTTATGTATTGTATTTTTTTTTTTAAAGATTTGTGTGATATTTTTTTTTCTTCAAGGATGTTAATGAAATATTTGAAACTCTTAACTCTTTTGGATATGCCTGGTCCCTGAAGAAAAGCTTCATCAGACAAGACATTACTCTCAGAAGACATGCGACGAGAGCTGCAGAGGCAGGAGTGGGAGAGGGAGGAAGAGGAGGCAATGAAAAGGCCTGTTGGACCGATTCACTATGAGGATATCAGACAACAGGGTTAGTGTCACAGCAAAGAACTTTGAGCCCTTACATTGTCTTTCACTCAGTCAGCCACAAGGCGATTTGTTTGTGGGTACAGATTAGTATTAAGCCTGTGTCATCTTTCCTCATAGTTGGCTACAGAGTTAATGATGATCTTGAGAGTTTGAAGTTAGATCCTTGTGGGTTTTGCTTAATCACCACTGAATTCTTTGCCAAATAATATATACCAAAATAATTTATGGACTGAAAATAAGGTCTTTTTTTATGCTACGCTACACTTTGAAACAGAGGAAGTTTGGTTTGCAGGTTTGAAACTGTTGTCTTACAGTTGTTCTTCTTATCTCAGAGGCTCGGGACCTTGGTGTGGGGTACTACGCATTCTCTCAGGATCAGGAGCAGCGGCAAAAACAGAGAGAAACTCTGGACATGCTTAGAGATCAGGTGAGCTATTAAACACATGTAAAATGCCGGCCCAGGACAGCATTATGGTTTCAGATAGAGGGATGGACATATAGATATTCTATTCATCCCAGGGGAATGACTGTGTTATAGCAGCAGCATAAAGAATAAAAAAAAAACATTGATAAAAGCACCACAGGCCCATATTGAAGGCTTTGTTATGTGAGGAAGTGCAAAATTGTACATACAAGAGAAAGAGATAATTTGATAACGATGGAGAGAATTAATAAAGGAATTATTTAACTGTTTACAACACTGAAAATTTATAATGTAATAAAAATATTTAGATTGTGATTGTCATTTAAATTAGATCCATCAGGAATTATTTATTACTTTATAATCTAATAAGTGTTTTATTCCACCTGTTCTGTCCTGCAGACTACAGATCAGCGCACAAAGAGAGAACGACTGAAGGAGAGGAAGCAGGCCATCCTACAGGCTCGACTAGCCAAGGTAAGGCAGAGGAAGATGAAGAAGGCCAAGCTGGATGGTACAGAGGAAGAGGAGAAAGAAGAGGAGAATGAAGGTTGGGATCTGCACGGCTGTTTGTGTAGAAAATTTGTTTGCAGGCTTCAGTTCAATGATCACATGAATGCTAGTAAGAACTGTTATGAATTCTTGGTTTCAGGAGAGGAAGAGGAATTTGAAACAACAGGGACCCCCCCTCAACCAGAGGAGTGCCCAGAGGTCAGCATACTCAAGAAGGTGGAAGTGGAGATCCAGGAGAGGAGAGACACCAAACCAGGAGTTCCTCATGTCAGAGAGTGGGACAGAGGCAAAGGTAAGTCTCATTAAAAAAAAAAAAAAAAAAATATATATATATATATATATACGCTTTCATGTTATGAATATAATAAACGTGCTGTATGTTTCAGCTAGATAACACGTTAAATAGGAGGTTTTCTTTTCTGTCGATGATGAAGTTAATTCATTATTTAGATACAGCGGTTTCTGTGTCATGCATGCTGGGTCACTGGCATGATTTAACTGGGACTCTTGACTCAAACAGAGACAACATTGATATTATTAGTAACACTTGTTTGTCCTTCTGTAACAAATCAAAATGTGTGGTGTGAAAAACCCAAAGTTCAAGTCCCCAACTGATAGTTATAGTAGGATATACAGTACTGCAATAAAAAGACTATTTGGTTTTCCATTTGATGAGCTCACACTGCTTTAGGCTGTAGTAATGTTGAGATTTTTTTAAATTTGTGGAAATTATTGCAAATACAGAGCAGATCAACTGTGTTTGCAGATGAAGACTTCAGAGAGTCTCATTTATAAAACTGCTAAAAGAAGTACAAATGCACAAAAGCTGAAGATATTTGTATGCCAAAAACCAGCAGTCAGCGTTCCTGTTATAGATAATAGACCACACGGAAATGTGTGGTCAGCCTCATACTCTGCCCTCTGCACACCCACATTCAGCCAACAATGGTGAATTTGATGCATAGAGAAGAGCCAGACCCCACAGTGCTCATTGCTTGTATTTCCTTTTCCTTGATCTTCAGTATGAACAGGACTCATAATGACTGTGTGAGAGCTTTTATTGACTTAATGCAGTCTATGAGCAGGTGGTGAAGGCAAGTCAGGTCAGGTGCCAGTAAATGTCAGAGGTGACTGACTGCTGTGTGCTGTCACAGTCGCACTGTTGTTGTACTTATGCAATTTGTTAGTGCTCCTTTGCTCTTTGAACCAGGGCTGATAATCACCTTTAATATCAGGGAAAGGCAAGTCTACAACTATCTATAACTCCAACTGAGCTGTGCTCCAAAGTCAGCCTCTTCTGACTATAAAAATGACTACCACCAGCTGTTCATCCTGAAGTGTCCAGCTTCTATTATTAGCACAGCACAAGTGGATGGAAGTAGTTATTTATTTGCATCCTTCTTCTCCCAGTTTTCTGGAAATTCCATTCATATTTGCTTGGCTGTTTGGATCAAAGCCTAGCTAGTTCTTCTAATAAATTCAGCACCATCCAATAATAGATTGACAGATTGGCTTTTTGTCACTTTTAGGTGGAATTTTAAGGATCAAGGCACCTCTGTTTTCTGGAATGTAACCTCCCTAACATTAGCTTTTGTCTTTGTTTCCTTTCAGAGTTCATGTTTACTGAGTGGAAAAGTCGGCGTCGGGAGGAGCGGGATTCTGAATTTGCACCTCCGTCTGCATACTTTGCAGATGACAAGAGGCCGAAACCAGGAAAGTATAAAAATGAGGAGAATAAATCCAACATGTCCTTCAAGTGGGCAAGAGCTCCAGGAGGAATCTCTGAGAGCAAAGCAGAACCACAACCTCAGTCTAAAACTGCATCTTCACCTCCTGAACCTCAACTAAACCCTCCCCCGTCTGCACAGCCACCACCCTCAGACAGCTCGTCGCTGTCGGCTCCCCCCTTTCATCCCCAGTATCCCCCTCACCCGCTATTTTATCCTCCATTTCCTCCTCCACCTACTCCTCAGTTTGCAAGCCCACCTCACCTCCTTCCTCCATTTCCACCACCGTTCCCACATCAATATCCACCCCAGTATCCACCTCAGGTGCAGAGCCAGGCGCAACCTGCAGGTGACAGCCAAACCCAGCAACTCCACCAGGGCTCTCCTCAAAGTCTGGATGACATGTTGTCCTTCTACAGGAACTCCACCTGAGGTCTAAATACTGCTTGATGTGTAGTTGGGTCATATTGTGAGTTTAAACACTGCTCTTTTTTTCTCGCTCTTTGTTTATAGAGTAAATCACAAAAACAATAAAACACAATATGTCAGCTTTTTGGAGTTTAGATATTTAATAAATATCAAGAGTGCATCATTTGTGTTTGTGTGTATTTTGGTCACAGAGGGGAAAAATGATTAATTTCTGCTCAAGCACTGCACATGAATATCAAAACTTTAATCCAGCTGTGAAGAATGACTGAGGGGATGTCATGCAATGCCTTGTTACTTCAGGGTCAGAGGTTAGGCAGAGACCAGTGACCTGAAGCCAGCTGAGATCTTCTGCCTTGACCTGAAATACTGAAGTTACACCGTTTTCTGGAGAGAAATGATCAAAAATGAATTGTCATCGTGCAGGTCTCATAAATGGCTACACCAAAAAATATGATAGGGTTGTCTGTCAAGGTTCTCAGTCATCCAGGTCATCGTAGTCAAAGGAGCTTGCAAAGCTCCTTTGACTATGATAGGGTTGTTTCCGTCAAAGGAAGTTCTACAAGCACACTTGTCGCAGCGATTGACTGCTCAGCTTCTTTAAGACATTTCAAAGAATAAATTTCTCTTCTGGCTCTTGGAGGAGGCGGACGCATCTTTCACACTCTCCTTCCCTTATCTTCCCTCCTGCTGCTTCTATGTACTTGTCTTGTCTTGTCTGACTCTAACCCTGAGAGAGTCTCTCATTCTCGCTCTTGTTCTCCAAAACTAAAGAAGAACTATGGATTTGATCAACTGGTCCTTAATGCAATTGACACTATTCTCGACGAGAAGCCTGAGATCGGGAGAGCCCGAGTGTCCCGGAGGGACGTACCCCGCTGGATACAGGATGGACGGGTGGTAGAAGTGGCGCGTCGTGTGCCTGGCGGGACTGTCTATCGAGGACATTGAAGACATCTATCCTCCCATGCTTACCTCCCTCGATGGAGACAGCGGCTCAGCTGGAGGCGCGAAGAACTGCAACGTCCGTGACCGCTGTGTACATCGGCGTAATCCCCGCCCTTATGTTGCTTGTCTGTGTTTCATGGCGTATAGTGTGATGATATCTGTGCTTCTTTATGTGCTATGGAGTTTTCTGTTTTCTCCTCATGATGACTCCCTTGTTGGAAGTCATCATGGGCAAAACCCCTTTTTTTTTCTCCTGAACTTTGCCCCTATATGTTACATATCTCACTGTCTATCCCTTTTTTTGCTCCCTAGACTGACCTGTCTCCGTAATGTAAGTTTGTATATTGTATGTATTGTCTGTATGGTCGACTAGGTCTGTCATTTCAGCTGCAGGCAACTGCAACTGACAAATAAAGCTTATCCTATCCTATAAAGTTAAAACCATTTGTGGGTTTTTGCTTAGATGAAGACCAACCGTTCTTTTATGAGTAATCAAAACAAAAATCCTGCTAAATCCTTCCAAGGGGTTCATAAATTTTTCTTGCAAGAGTATATCACAAAATGATTCATATTTGTGTTTAATGTCAGTCGGCTCACGGAGCTGTTTGGAATCTGGGAGTGTATAATTTAGTTGCAGTATATAAATATCCACCAGATGGCGCCACATACACTTTTATGTGAAGTTCAAGTGACGGTGCATTGATTTCTTCACTATTTCTTTAAGAGTTGCAGTAGCCGTTGTTAGTTGTTTATTTACTGAATATTTATTAATGGAATTCGTATGCTTTGTCTCTAAACTGGCTACGGCATAGCATCTTCAGATGCCTTGATTTATTCCTTTGCCAATTCTAACTGGGAAACTCCCCCCCCAAATCTTCTCTTGGAAAAACATGCTTGAATAAAGGTGCAGTTATGGTGAGCCTGTGTGAATATTAGCCTCAGTTTCCTGTTCTTATTTGACAGGAGTGGTCTTCTGCTGCTGTAGCCCATCTCTAATATTTGATATGTGCAATCATACCTTGGCTATGAAAACTGTTTATTTAGGTTACTATTTTGTTGCTATGAGCTTGAAGTAGTCTGACCATTGTCCTCTGACCTCTGGCATCAACATGACATTTTCACGCCGAGAACTACCACTCACTGGATATTTTCTTTTTTTGTCACACCGTTCTCTGTAAACCCTTGAGATGGTCCTTGGGAAAATCCCAGAAGAGGAGCAATTTCTGAAATACTCAGACCAGCCTGTCTGGCACTAACAACTTAAAATCACCTTTTTTTTCCTTCATTCTGATACTCGGGTTGAACTTTAGCAGGTCTTCTTGATCATGTGTACATGTCTAAATCCAGGCCATCGTTCATCTTTGGAGAGAATTTAGCAGAGCCCAATATAACAACTGCTCAGCTAAATAACCTCACATCACTGTTATGGGAGTGACTCAAAACTAGCTTTAATCATGCTGATTGACTCTGAATGCGGGCTGAATGCAGGCTGTTACATAAAAGCATCTAAAATTACCCTATAACGGAGATTCAGGCATGCAGCATTACGTTACAAAAGACAGCACTTCTGCCGTGGGATAATGTTGGTTTACATGTGCTGAAACATAACACAGACGGTTATCAGTTTTCTCATTCTGACCTCTGACCCTGTGCAGCTCCATAGAAAAATCACAAAACACCTCCTCATCAGGGAGCTATTCAAGGGATTAATAAAAAGCCTGATTTACCACTTGACCCTCATCACCCTATTAGCTTTCCAGTTAGATATTTGGCCTGGGTTCTCCCTCCCTTGTTTCCTCTCTAACGAGAATGTTAGTTTGGCGCATTGTGTGTTTTGTTGATCTCTCCAACACATATTGGGTTTATCTTCCTGTTGAGGTAGATTTTTGACCCAATTGTAACCTTAAACATGATGTTTTTTTCCTCTTTTTGTTACTCTAGTCTCATATTGAGTCCATGCACTCTCAGACAGCTGAAGCACTGTGTCACTGGTAGGTAGATGTATTTGTGTGTGTATCTCTGTCAAGCATGTGTTTGTATGCACTGTTGAAGCTAAACTGGTGCCAGGTAAATTTTCTGCCTGTGGGGTGACAATATGCTTCTATAGTAACAGGACCTCACAGACTAAAAGTCATATAGTGAGCTAAAGAGCAAAATAATAATTTATTTCCTCCCACATGATTCCTTTTAATGGTATCGCTCAACTGGTTCATTTTTTTGGTGCAGACTGAAATATCTCAGCAGGTTTTGGACGGATTATCACAGACTGTTTTCCCAGGATATTAAAAATGCTCTGGGTTTTTCTTTACAGCCACCATAAACGTTATATTTGTGGCTTTTAGTGAAATCCCTCAACAACTGACCGAGTTTAAATTTGTCCAGTACTTTGGTATATGACCAGATTTATGCAAACTAATGACACTTAATCAGCCCCAGCTTCCACTGTGTGCTCAGCAAATGTTAGCATGATAAAACACTAAGAGTAATATGTAGATCATAATAATCCAAATTGCTGAACACCAGCATCATGTTTCAGGTGCATGGTCATTGTAAGCAAATTAGTGTGCTGATAAAAGGATTAAGCTGGAAGTATCACTCACTCTATATAAACATAATTAAGGTAATAACAATAGTGACATGTATATAGACCCTTATGAAAAAAACATCGAGGGAACAGTTTACCCTGCCCGGGATAGGGTTACCGGGGCCCCGCCCTGGAGCCAGGCCCGGGGAGGGTGCCCGAGGGCGAGCGTCTGGTGGCCGGGCCTTAGTCCATGGGGCCCGGCCGGGCACAGCCCGAAGAGGAGACATGGGCCCATCCTCCCACAGGCCCACCACCCGCAGGAGGCGCCATAGGGGTCGGGTGCATTGTGTGCCGGGTGGCGGCCAGGAGCGGAGGCCCTGGCGGACTGACCCCCGGCTGCCAAGACTGGCAATAGGGACATGGAATGTCACCTCTCTGGTGGGAAAGGAGCCTGAGTTAGTGCGTGAGGTTGAGAGGTACCGGCTAGATATAATCGGGCTCACCTCTACGCACGTCTTGGGCTCTGGAACCAGTCTCCTGGAGAGGGGCTGGACTCTGTCTCAGTCTGGAGTTGCCCCTGGTGAGAGGCGGCGGGCTGGGGTGGGTATTCTAATATCCCCTCGGCTTGCTGCCGGTACGTTGGGGTTTTTCCCGGTGGACGAGAGGGTTTGTTCCCTGCGCCTTAGGGTCGGGGAACGGGTCCTGACTGTCATCTGCGCTTATGCGCCGAGTGGCAGTTCGGAGTACCCAGCCTTCTTAGAGTCCCTGGGGGGGTGCTGGAAGGTGCTCCACCTGGAGACTCTGTTGTCCTGCTGGGAGACTTCAATGCTCATGTGGGTAACGACAGCGAGACCTGGAGGGGCGTGATTGGGAGGAACGGCCTCCCTGATCTGAACCCGAGCGGTGCTTTGTTATTGGACTTCTGTGCTAATCACAGTTTGGCCATAACGAACACCTTGTTCGAACATAAGAGTGTCCATAAGTGCACGTGGCACCAGGACGCTCTAGGCCGTAGGTCGATGATCGATTTTGTAATCGTATCACCAGACCTGCGACCATATGTTCTGGACACTCGGGTAAAGAGAGGGGCTGAGCTGTCAACTGATCACCACCTGGTGGTGAGTTGGATCAGGTGGCAGGGGAGGACGCTGGACAGACCTGGTGCACCTAAAAGCGTAGTGAGGGTGTGCTGGGAACGACTAGCAGAGGCCCCAGTCCGCGAGATCTTCAACGCACACCTCCGGCAGAGCTTCAACAGCATTCCGAGGGAGGCGGGGGACATTGAGTCCGAATGGACCATGTTCAGCGCCTCCATTGCCGAAGCTGCTGCATTGAGCTGCAGCCGCAAGGTGGTTGGTGCCTGCCGTGGTGGTAATCCCTGAACCAAATGGTGGACACCAGAGGTGAAGGGAGCCACCAGGCTGAAGAAGGAGTCCTATCGGGCTTGGTTAGCCTGTGGGACTCCGGAGGCAGCCGACAGGTATCGACAGGCCAAGCGGAATGCGGCTCGGGCAGTGGCTGAAGCAAAAACTCGGGTGTGGGAGGAGTTCGGAGAGGCCATGGAAAAAGACTTTCGGACTGCCTCAAAGAGGTTCTGGCAAACCGTCAGGCGTCTCAGGAGGGGAAAGCGGTGCTCTACCTGCACTGTGTATAGTGCTGGCGGAGCGCTGCTGACGTCGACTGAGAAAATTGTCAGGCGGTGGAAGAAATACTTCGAGGACCTCCTTAATCCCACTGACGCGTCTTCCGAGGAGGAAGCAGAGTCTGGGGATGAGGGGAATGACCCGCCAATTTCCGGGGGCGAGGTCACTGAGGCAGTTAAACAACTCCTTGGTGGCAGAGCCCCTGGTGTTGATGAGGTCCGCCCCGAGTTCCTGAAGGCTCTGGACGTTGTAGGGCTGTCCTGGTTGACACGCCTCTGCAATGTTGCGTGGAGATCAGGGGCAGTACCCGTGGATTGGCAGACCGGGGTGGTGGTCCCCATCTTTAAGAAGGGGGACCGTAGGGCGTGTTCCAACTACAGGGGGATCACACTCCTCAGCCTCCCCGGGAAAGTCTATGCCAGGGTGCTGGAAAGGAGAGTTCGTCCGCTAGTCGAACCTCTGATGCAGGAGGAACAATGCGGTTTTCGTCCTGGTCGCGGAACACTGGACCAGCTCTTCATCCTCTCGAGGATACTTGAGGGTGCATGGGAGTTTGCCCAACCAGTCTACATGTGTTTTGTGGACTTGGAGAAGGCATTCGACCGTGTCCCTCGGGGTGTCCTGTGGGAGGTGTTGCGGGAGTATGGGGTGTCTGGCCCATTGCTACGGGCCATTCGATCCCTATACAACCGTTGCAAGAGCTTGGTTCGCATTGCCAGCAATAAGTCGGACTCATTCCCGGTGGGTGATGGGCTCCGCCAGGGCTGCCCTTTGTCACCGGTTCTGTTCATAATTTTTATGGACAGGATTTCTAGGTGCAGCCAAGTGGCGGAGGGCTTTTGCTTTGGTGGCCTCAGGATCTCATCTCTGATCTTTGCGGATGATGTGGTTCTGTTGGCTTCATCAGGTGAGGGCCTCCAGCTCGCACTGGAGCAGTTCGCAGCCGAGTGTGAAGCAGCGGGAATGAGGATCAGCACCTCCAAATCTGAGGCCATGGTTCTCAGCCGGAAAAGGGTGGAGTGCCCACTCCGGGTCGGGGATGAGGTCCTGCCCCAAGTGGAGGAGTTCAAGTATCTCGGGGTCTTGTTCGCGAGTGATGGGAGAAGGGAGCCGGAGATCGACAGACGGATTGGGGCTGCAGCTGCAGTAATGCAGACGCTGCACCGGTCCGTCGTGGTGAAGAGGGAGCTGAGTGTAAAAGCGAAGCTCTCAATTTACCGGTCGATCTACGTCCCTACCCTCACCTATGGCCACGAGCTGTGGGTAGTGACCGAAAGGACGAGATTGCGGATACAAGCGGTGGAAATGAGCTTCCTCCGAAGGGTGGCTGGCCTCTCCCTTAGAGATAGGGTGAGAAGTTCGGCCATCCGGGAGGGGCTCAGAGCAGAGCCGCTGCTGCTCCACATCGAAAGGAGACAGCTGAGGTGGTTTGGCCATCTGACAAGGATGCCCCCTGGGCGCCGCCTGGGTGAGGTGTTCCAGGCATGTCCCACCGGGAGGAGGCCCCGGGGCAGACCCAGGACACGCTGGAGAGATTATATCTCTCGGCTGGCCTGGGAACGCCTTGGTGTTCCCCCGGATGAGCTGGAGGAGGTGGCTGGGGAGAGGGAGGTCTGGGCCTCTTTGCTTAGGCTGCTGCCCCCGCGACCCGGCCCCAGATAAAGCGGATGAAGATGGATGGATGGATGGACATGTATAATCTTTGGATAGTCTGTTTATTGCCAAAAAAGTTGCCTGTGAAATGAAAAAAACAAACAAACAAACTAGAAAACAGTGATTTTCATTCTGTTTTTGTTTGCATGTCATCTAAAGCTTACACTGACTGGCCACTGTATTAGGTACACTCTTTCAACTGCTTGTTGATACAGTTACTCACATGCTAAAAACTTCTTGCTAATGCCAGAGGTCAGAGAATGGCCAGACTACATCGAGGTGAAATGAAGGCAACAGCAACTAAAATAACCACTCGACACAACCGAGGTATGCAGGAGAGCACAAGACATCAAACTTTGAAGCAGATGGGCTGAAGCAGAAGAAGAGCACACCAAGTGCCACTCCTGTCAGCTAAGAACAAGAACCTGAGGCTACAATTCACACAAGCTCACTAAAATTGGACAACAGAAGAGTGTTAGAGCATTGCCTGACCAGATTAGTCTCAATTGGGCCAGAATTTGGCTTAAAGAAAATGATAATGATCCGTCTGTATCAGAGTTCAGGAGTGAGTGAAATGGTATGGGGAATGCTTCACTGATATAGTTTTGGGCCCCTTAATACAGCTAAATACTGTGTAAACGTCACAGCCACCCCATTACTGTTGCCGACCACGTCCTTCCTTTTATTATCATAGTCGTCTTCTGGAAGAAGAAGTAAGTCAGTGCCTTTTGTGTGCAGTTTTACCAAAGACTGAACAAGATTTGACTTGCTGACTTATCACTTTCATGAATCTAATCACTTATTAGGGACATGAAGGTGTGTCCTGCTGACAGATCTGCCTTTCTCTCAAGGATCAGCCACACTGCGAAATCATTTCTGTATTTCTGTGTGGCACTTTAATTCTGCTCTGCGAGAGCAAAAATGGCAATCAGCCATTTTCTTAATGGACAATAAATGATCTGCACATTGAGGATACTTACAATGCACTCTGATGTTTTTTTCCCTAATCATTTTTTGGGGGGTAAATCAAACGCATTAAGTTTTGCCAACAGCCACACATGTGTTGATGCAACTATGAAGCCACTCAGTGCTGAAGGTTGCAAACTGGGGGTGATGTGCACCACTTTCTCAGCGATGCCCTCTAGACTTGAACTGATGATCTAATCTCTGCAGGGCCCTGATCCAGAGAGGTGGGAGGAGAAGGTCTGTCCCCCTGTTAATGCACTTACACTGACATAAAAAGCAAACCAGGCCAGTGAGCTGCAGCGTTTATCCCTTCTACCTGCAACATCAAACTACTGGCACTGGGAGATCAAATAAATCCTTTCCTTGTGCTCCAGAGAGGTTCAGATAAACTAGAGCAGTGCAGAGGTTTCACACTGACTCTTTGTATTAAAGTTTGCATAGTTTGGAGCTGATCTTGATTATTATATTGATATATTGAGGCAAACATTTTCTGCATCCTCAAGTCTGTAATTAATCGAAATTGATCAAATTAGATTTTTTTGGCTTTGTAGTGGAGATACTAAAATCAAAAGTGTTGTTCACTGGGAAGAAGGGAAACAGCTGGCCTGCCTCTGTCTGAAGGCAAACTCTTTGTGTAATTATTATTTACTTACTTCTTGGCCATGAGCTATATACTTCCTGAAATCTCACGGCTTAGCTTACGCTACAACGTCACACAGGTCTTTCCAAAAATCTGTTCACACTGTACTGGCATTACTTTAGTTAGGCCCAGGCGAGCTGTGAGCTTAGACGACACACCGGTCTTTGAGATGTTTTTAATCCTCTGGGCAGTTTTATGATGCGGAGTATCAACAGCACAACAGGGGACTGAACTCTCAAAATGGAAAAGCAATCAAACTCATAAATTGTCAGTGCAGGACACACAACTGCAAGTTCACTGAGCTGGATGGAGGTTTGGTAATAAAACTAAACCTTCATCAAGAAGTTTTTTCCATCAAGAGGTTTGTTTTTAAGGTTTAATGTAACGGTAAGGAAGGAAATAGCAGGGTTTCCTTAAACGGTAATAAGGGATTAAGTTTATTGATTAACGATATGCACATTTGAACCAACAGAGACATTTAGAGACAGTGACAGATTACTGAAATTGTTATATGCAAAAAATTGCTGAAGAATGTGTCAAGTATTGGAGATTTTATTTACATAAACTGGAGTTTCTAAACATTTGACTTAAAAATCAGATTAAAGTTTTAAAGATATGCAGAGAGCAGGTTAAGATGGTAAGCACACATTGGCGTGTGTGTGTGTCTGTCTGTGTGCATGTGCTCACTGAGCAAAGTTACTTAAAGTTGGATTTTCATTGGAGTCATAAAACAATAGGGGGGCCTTTTTGTGAAGTCCAGCAATCCTGAAAGAGAGACTGGTGGAAAATCTAAAATTCATTAGAGCTTATTATGTTTAATTTCTGGCACGTAAGCATTTTTATGCCTCTAAAATTAATTTCACCTTCTGTAAAGAAGGACAGCAGCTTGGTTTCATTTCCTTTCAACAATCCATGATTCCTGCTTTGGGATCCGCGGCGTTCTTCTGTGTGCTTATCTCAGCTGTGGAGCGCTGCAGGAGCTTCAACTTATTTGATTCCAGAGTCCTCCTAGAAATGCCACATGACAGAAATTAATTGAAAAGTTGCAGGGGAACAGAAACAGAGAGATAGAAAGAAGAAAACACTAATCAGAACAGGCTCCATGCCTTTGTTTTACCACTGTTGCTACTTCTTCTTGCTACAGCTATTATAAAAGAAATGGGTGAAACTCATGCTGCCCCACTGCTTGATAAAAATGAATAGCAATGGCACCCAAACAAAATGTGACATTAGAACATCCTTTAAAAAAAAATCTTCAATGAGCATCATCTAAAGACAATTAATTAAAAAAGAGAGCTCCATTAAAAAAATAAATACAACAACAACAAAGAAAAAAAATTAAGTTTGTGCACGGAGCAGACAATTAAATCACATTATTAGCTCGACATCCCACACTGCTCAACGGGAGCACTGCTTTGCTGCTGTAGGCTTCCTTAATGGTTCATCAGTGAACAGTCTTACACTTATGTGTATTGCCACCTCCACACCATGAGAGGATGTGCTTCAGATGGAGGCCCGGGTCGCTCTGTCAGCATCACCCCACGGTGAGCTGTAATGAGTTGGTGAGCATAATGATAGCTAATGCTGCCACGGCTACTGAGCCCCTCTTGCCACAAGGCCGTAATGTGCTCCTGCTGCGCTGTGTCAAACAGCCACATGTAAAACAGACTGGTGCCAGTGAGCTTGATGGCAGGCCTGCTGCAATGTCTCCCCAGCAGCAGATGGATCAGAGAAAGAGGGGACAAAAGGGCCGTGGAGTCTGTAATGACAGTGTTTGGCTGAGGATCACATCACGGCTTGGGGCAGCTGAATTTATGTTGTTAAATAACACCTCCTGCCTCCTCTGATCACATGTTGTTAACACGGGGGTGATATCAATTAGAATTTTTCAGTTCCACTGCCAATGCAACCACTCGGTCCTGATACTGCTGCTTTGTGAGACGTATGGTTAAGAGACTCATGGTTGCATCAGCTGACTAAAGTGCAGTCAGTATTAGTATCCAAAAAAATGCCATAACTACTTCTAACAAGTCAACAAACTGCATTCACTGTCCGAATTGGTTAAGCAAACACTTATTGCTACCCAAAAGTAATAATGAAAAAATTAATTGTACATATAAATGTCCCTGGTTGCTATTACATTGTGTATAACCTAATTAGACAATGAATTCTGATCCATCAGTGTACCGGCAGCATTTGAGTGCTGTATGAGGGACCACAAAGCAAAACGACTGGGAGAAACAGATTTAATCTTTTCATTAATATGCTTATGTTTGTTTGTTTGTTTTTAAGGTTTGAAATAAATGAATTAAGTCCAACACAAGAACCCAAGACTTTGAGTATAGTGTATATGAGTAATATAAAGGTACAGAAACCTTTTAAACACTGCTGGGTGACATGTTTAAAATGAACAGGGATGCGTTTTTCAGTTTATCACTGTGGTGAATATTAACAGACATACCAAATCAGTCTGCATTAATCTTTAGTCAATAATAGTCCTCCTTGAGTAAGTTTTGGTAAAACTCACTGAAAACTGCTAAATAGTGGGCTTTTTTCCAAATTAATAATAATAATAAAATTTGAGCACATCCACTCTGTGAGAAGCTCAGAGCCACAGACTCTGTAGGCAAGTGAGAAAATGCAGAAAAAGTGTATTTTATGCAGTTATACATGATTAAGCAGTATAATGCTATACTTATTTTTAAGTGATGTGAAAAAGTGTTTGCCCCCTTCCTGATTTCCTTTTTTTGTATGTTTGTCACACTTGAATGTTTCCTATCATTAAACAAGTTTAAATATCAGACTGTATATAATAACTGTATACACAGTAGTAAGTGTACCTGATTTGAATCTACGGTAAAACTGATGGCTGAATGTGTTTCTGTACATTTATGTCTTCACTTGTATTGTTGCATTGCTCCCGATTCTCTGGGATTTTGAGCACTTTTCACTTTTCCTCTATTAAAAGAAAAGGTTTGTGCTGAATTCATTACTGAAGTTGTTTCCTTATAGAAGCAAACTAATGTGTCTGAGATGCTGAGGAGTGTAAAATGCATCAAGTGTATACAGTACATCTGGGCTGAGCTGAGCTGTGAGCTTGGAGGTAGTTTGTCTCCTGGGCAGTGTATGTGTCGCCTGTCAACTCTCCCACACACACACACACACACACACAGACACACACACACACACACACACACACACACACACACACACACACACACCACCCACTCTTCACGATGGTGGATAAAGATATTAGCTGGGCACTGTTGACACTGCATGCACACCCGTAATGGCCTCATAAATTCTACTCATGTGAAAGGGGAGAAAAAAAGCAGTGAATAGGAAGGAAAGGGACTGGGGACTCATTGCAAGTCTACTCATTCTCCTGCAGCTCTAAACCACCCAGCAAGCTTTCTACCTGCAGTTAACAGATGCAGCAAATAGTCCTGCAAGTAGCATTTGACATTTGTGTTTAAGATACACTTCAGAGCTCTGCTGCTTCATGTTGTGGTTATACGGTTTCTTTTTGGAATGTAACTCCTTTTTAAAGTGCTGCTAAAGTTCTTATATTACCATGTTTGCTATTGTTTTAACAATCTATTATTCACTTGTACCCTAAAATGGCAAAAATAGTATGTATATTATATTTATGGATTTATCTTAGATAGATTATGGGTATTTGATTGTATGAAAGTGGAAATTCAATTTGTGTGTAATATAGGTGAATAATGGTGCTGCCAGTTTTTGTCTTTATGCCTGTTCAGCTGATAATGTGCTGTGTTTGGACTCTGGTAAACTATTATTTGGTCATTACCTGTACATGAAAGATGGATATTGTCACGATATCATCACCTACTTTTCTGCCATCCTAGGTTTTAAAACCAGATGTTAAGAGTGAGGGACAACCAGTTGGTATAAAATAGAAATAAAATAGACAATAAAATATGCAATAAATAAAACAGTCTAAAAAAAATTATCTTGTCTAACTAATATTAACTCTGGTGTGTGTTTTTAAATGTGATTTAAAGTGGAGGACCAACTCATTCTATAATTTGGGGGTCACAGACCTTTGTTTGGTGTATATGTGCAGAAGGTCTGCCAGGTAAGTGGGAGCCAAGCTCTAAAACAAAAACCTCTTTATTTACTTCAAGTAGGAAAGAAAAAAAAAACTATTAAAAAAGACTTGAAAGTAATGATTACATTTCATGGAACATGTTTGTTGAGATCTGACCTTTTTGTGGTTACTTTCTGATTATTTGTAACTTTTACTTTTGCCACCAGACGAGTCAGCACCTGCTGGTTATTTGGGGGAAAAAAAGTCCTCCTTTTGCATAAAGCTCCATAAACATATTGCGCATATTAGTGTGTTTTAACTGCAACTGTCACACCAGCTGCAGTATTTTGTGAACTTTTACAACTTCTTGAGCCTCTGACCAAACATCTCATACCAATTACATCAAAGTAATAGACATAAACAACAAACAGCTGGCTAGACAACTTTTTGCCCCTCCTATGGGAGACACAGGCTTCAACAACACTTCTGAAGAAACAATGCTAAAAGTGCATGTTACAATACACTACATGCAATATTTACCTTAACAAAAAAGGGGGTCATGTGACCTCATTTGAAGGTTTTGTGACATGTGGAAAGTAGAAGTGTCAGCTGAAAACGTGTCTAGAGTCAGACTACTGAGTTGAATTTGATGGTGATCTATGGCAGTCAGTGACCTTCCCTAAATTAGATGCTGTAAAGAACGGAGGCAGTGTTTCTTGGCAGCAAAGATGTTACTCTTGCTAGCTCCAGAGTCACATGCCCAGTATTGATTGTTAGATCCAGGAGCTGTTAAGGGGCTGCTTGCATCTCAATGTGTCCTTCAGCAGAGAATTAATGCTACCTCTGTAAAACAGCCTCTTTCCTGCTGGATTTCACTTCATTATTAATTAAGCACAAACAACAGTTTACAAAACCAAAGTAAACTAAAACATTCAGCAGGAACAGATCAGCATTCTGGTCAATACTGCTGTATTTATTTGAGAATTTTGAGCTTTCACAAATGCATCTCTGTGGTAAATACGAGGCCAAAGCCAGGAGTCACTTAGCTTCGTTGGGTAAAAAAGCACATTTTTACACATTTCTGTATGTATTAAACAAACTGGAAATGAAACACCCAAATCAGGGACATTAAAGGGATTTCATGCCTATAAGTTGTGAAATGGAGTCTGTGACTCAGACGTATTCCACAAATTCAAAGAAGGCAAGACGATGGTGTCAGTGCACCTGCTAATGCACCTGCTTAATGCATGTTGTCTCATTTAATGCAATGCAGCAGAGCCGATATATGAATAAGTACATATAGTACTTAAATCATACTTGTTATTAATCTCTGGCTCTCTTCCACAGCATGTCTTTTATCCTGTCTTCCTTCTCTCACCCCAACTGGTCACAGCTGATGGCCCCGCCCCTCCCTGAGCCTGCTTCTGCTGGAGGTTTCTTCCTATTAAAAGGGAGTTTTTCCTTCCCACTGTCACCAAAGTGCTTGCTCATAGGGGGTCATATGATTGTTGGGTTTTTCTCTACATGTATTACTGTAGGGTCTACTTTACAATATAAAGCACCTTGAGGCGACTGTTGTTGTGAATTGGTGCTATATAAACAAAATTGAATTGAATTGAATTCAGAGGATGTCAGTTGATGTAGCAGATACACAAGGCGCCATGTCTACCTAGGTAAATGTTAAATGTATCCTTATTTCCTAAAGATGAAATACTCATAGAACTAAACCACATCAAACTCTTAGGAAATTTATGTATTCAAGGGGGAAACATGGGAGGAGAGGCATAACCCATGAGACTTTTCATAAGTTTCACTCCCACACGAGACCATCATTTAATTAATTAGTTAATATATTTATTTTTACTTATTGTTGCATTGCTTTAAGGACTTTGATTTTTATTTTTTCTGTTTGTTTACTAAGAGATAGGGCAGAGAACATGGTGCGTTTATGAAAATATCCACATTTCTTTCTGTACATTAAGCAAATTAGATACTCTGCATCCCTCTAATATAGACACAGACTGATTTAGTCCAACAAAATGCCTGATGTAATCTGATTTAGTGTGAAACACTGAACATTTGTTCTCTCATTTTTTTCCTCACTTCGTTGCAAATCTTCTGGAAATACAACGCTTAAATAATCAAAGGAACACTTTGCAAACCCATCAGATCTCAGTGGGAAAAGACTCTATCTACACTGATATGGGTTTGGTAATATGTTAGAAATGAAAGGATGCCACATTGTTTTATTAAAAATGAAATGATCAGTCTCCTCTCAGATATGGGAAGCATCACTGAGCTCCTGGACAGTCTGAGGCACAACCTGGCACTATCAGATGAATGAAATATATTGTCCCAGTCTGGTGTTCTACTGGATTTAGGTCAGGTGAGTGTGGGGGCCAATCAATGGTATCAATTCTGTCATCCTTGAGGACCTGCCTGCAAACTCTTGCCACATGCGGTGAACCTGCTCTAATCTCTGAAAAGCAAAGAGTGCCAGTGGTGGCCTGCCAGTTCTGGTATTCTATGGCAAAAGCCAATCGAGCTCTGGGCACAGAGCCCACTAGGGGTTGTTGGACCTTCTTTTTCTGATTGTGTGGTCAGAGACATTCACACCAGTGACCTGCTGCAGCTCATTTTGCAGCTCTGGCAGTCCTAATCCTGTTCCTTCTTGCACAAAGGAGCAGATTTGACAGCCTTGCCCAGCTTTCCTTGAGAGAAATGGTCTCCTCCATGCTCTTGAGACTGTGCTGGGAGACACAGCAAACCTTCTGGCAATGGCATATATTGATGTGCCATCCTGCAGCAACCTCTGTAGACGCAAGGTACCACCTCATGTCACCAGCAGTGACACTGACCCGAGCCAAATGCAAAACCAGTGAAAAAACAGTCAGAAAATATGAGCAGGGAAAAAAATGGCAATGGCCTCCAACTATAAAACATTTTTAGGTTATAGTCTCATTGTTGCCCCTCTAGTTCACCTGTTGTTAATTTCATTAACACCAAAGCAGCTAAAACTGATTAATACCCCCCCCCTCTGCTACTTAACTGACCAGATCAACATCCCAGAAGTTTAACTGACTTGATGCTTTACTGTGATTAAAAAGTGTTCCTTTAATTTTTAAAAAAAATTTTTTTGGAACAACATATTTGTTTTCACTGAGCTATTACTGAAGTTCAGCGACTCGGCCTCTGCGTGCAAACACACACTGACATTTTATTACAGGACACACACAAAATATTCAAGACAGAGTTTAAATTAAGTTCATTTTTTCTTTTGTTTTTTTGAAAAGACAATTTTAAAATTTTGCATCAACAACCTTATGTTCACAGTTTTCCTTTGTAAAAAACTATCCCTATTGTATACTTCTTGTACACTATTGTATGAAAGTTCTCACAGAAGAACAAAAACAACCTTCCAGCTGTGTTTTCTTCCTTGTCATGATGTGAAGGGAAACTAAAATTAGACCGACATGACACAAAAGTTTGTTCCTGCATCCTATCAGACCCTGTCAGTTTACTGGATTCAGTGTTGCCAAAGAGAGAAAAGTCAACAAAACCTTTCAAGGATACTGAACATGCGCCTTTATTTTTCACTGGATGTACAAAAATAAAGTTTACCTGTTAGTTATCCATCAGCGTGGATATTATACTAGCCACCTACTTGCCTTCTGATTTTAGTTTTAAGACATTTTTCTCTCAAGTAACCTCTCAGTGCTGATAAAAAGTAGGACAATGAGGCCCTGGTTGAAAATAACTGGAATTATCCTTTACGTTTGTTGACTACACCCTGTGTGTAGTTTCACTGAAAGGCTTGAAAACAGTGACAGGAAGGAGTAGATCAAGATGGAGTTCCTTTTTAAAGCCTCGGCCTTATTGTTTTACCTCAGAGCAGGAGAGAGGAGCAGACGCACTCTTTTCTTGTCTGACACAAACAGGAGACACACAGATGGAGATGAACCTCCGAGTTTATCTCCATCCTCACTGTAAACAAACTGCTTTTCTCATCCATTAGTTGTTATTGTGTATTTTCAACATAACGTGACTGCAGGACGCATGTGTAGCCTCAATCTCTATTAGGTTATGTACTCATTGTTCTTTAGTGATTTCTTATTATCTGTCATATATATGTACTATTACAGTGATGGATGTAACAATGGGCACACCAAGTGGTGGGGGCACGCTGCTTGGAAACCCAACAATGGCATTTTGGGTATTTTGCTGGCTTGTCTTCTTAGAGGAGAGATTAACTGCAAATCAATATAAAGTTGTTCAGAGTAATCACCTTTAGCCTATGATGAAATATTTCCTTTATTCAAAGATATCCTTTAATTTTTCACCTATCCGCATGCCTAAAGAGCAGGTCTAGAGAGATCTTATCTTCTTCTTATTGCTAACAAATCCAATTAAAAACTCAAAAACAGCAGTGAATCTATTCTTTAAAAACCCAGAAAGTTCTTTTTCCTTCTCCAACAACTTAAATTGCCAAGGTACCTTTCTTTGAGTGGCGTGAACCTTTATTGAAGGTACTTTAGTGACAGAGTTTGCACTCGTGCACAATAGTGTATCAGAGCAGACTGTAAATGATCCTGAGACAATCATACCTAAATTCACACCATTTTTTCTTCTTTATGCTCAATTTTTGTTAAAAAACTTGCTGTGCCCAGCTGTTTTGGAAAACAGCCAGATGCCGACAGACTGGGGAAGTTGCAAAGTACTGAGGGACAAATTAACTCATTGTTTGTTCGGCTCTGTACTTTAGACTGACAATAGCATCACCAGCCTTACCCTATTTTATTGTGTGCGCTCGTGTTTGTGTGTGTGTGTGTGTGTGTGTGTGTGTGTGTGTGTGTGTGTGTGTGTGTGTGTGTGTGTGTGTGTGTGTGTGAGAACACCCACTCATCCTCAACATGTTTTTCTTAGCGGATCTGTCATTACTGTTTGGTGCTAGAGCTCACCTTCCCCCCTTTATTGACTCAATATGAAAACACAATTATTGCACCAACAAAATCAGGGTCAAAGGTGGAACCACATGATGTTTGTAATGAGTCTAACACTCTCTTAATGACAGGACTATTCATGGCCTCACATAGAGCAGCACATTTGCAGTGCTTTTCATTTAGGCAACTGTTTGAAATCAGCCTAGTTTTGTGTTTCTTCGTCAGAGCATCTCAGGCTTTATGTTGGGCTGTGATAAACCATCTATTGTGGGGTTATCAGAGATGATATTTTCTATAGCTTAATGCATGCAAGATTGACTGGCATTGTCGGGGGACTGATTTTTGATCTTAAAGTGTGATGCAGAAGAATATCAAATGTGAGGCTATTCATCCTTATGTTGCATGGCCACATAAACTCTCTGCTCACTTGTAACCCACTAAATATGTACAATGGGATAACAGCCAAGGAAATGTCCATTATAAATGTTTGAGACACAAAGTCTACTACATATGAGTTGAGTTTTTCCTTTCCAGTCACCTTTCTCGCTCACTATGTATTAACAGACCTCTCTGTGTTGAATCATATCTGTTATTAATCTCTGCCTCTCTTCCACAGCATGTCTTTATCCTGTTTTCCTTCTCTCACCCCAACCGGTCGCAGCAGATGGCCGCCCCTCCCTGAGCCTGGTTCTGCCGGAGGTTTCTTCCTGTTAAAAGGGAGTTTTTCCTTCCCACTGTTGCCAAAGTGCTTGCTCATAGGGGGTCATATGATTGTTGGGTTTTTCTCTGTATCTATGAAGCGCCTTGAGGCGACTTTTGTTGTGATTTGGCGCTATATAAGTAAAATTGAATTGAATTGAATTGAATTGAATGATTTGCCCTGGATTAGCCTTTCTAGCATTTTGTGATCTAATTTCACTCATGTTTTGTGATATGAAAAAAGGATATTTAAAAAAAGAAAAAGAGATAAATTCATTTGCTGTTTTCTGTTTGATGTGAATTATGTGTTTTTGAGTCAAAACAGCTGTTACTTGACTCCCCCCTTTTTCGCATGCTGGACTTATCCCCCACTGAGCCACTCCCCTAACCCTGCTGTTTGCTGCTGTAACACACACATATTTTTGGTGTTATAAATCTTCACCAGCTGACTACAATTGATTAGTAAAAATAACTCCCCTTACTTCACCACCGGTGAGTCACAGTAAAATGCACTGAGGGGTTAAATGATGTCCATAGGCTGCTAAGGATGTGAAGTTGGGCTGTGCAGGAAACATGGGAGAGCAGCTTCCTGTTGTGCAAAAAAGGAGCCTGTTGTACAGCAATCAGACGGACAGATGGGCGTGCAGGGAAACAAAGCCGGTTTATCAATGCAAGAGAGCTGTTCTGAAATGTCAAATTTATTTTATGCTGCTAAGAAAAACTGTTTTATGAGAATATTATCCAGTCATTGCTCTGATTTGACACTAATAAATCAAACATTCAGTTTCACAACAACTTTAAAAAAACGCCCATAAGTTGCAAGCCATGGCTTTGTTGCATGTTTTATTATCTCGTGATAATGTTTAACATTTGGTTACTTTGTAACTGCTAAAAATAGAAACTATAAGAAAGTATATGATGATAACATATATCATCATATACTACACTGTATATATATATATATATATATATATATATATATATATATATTTTTTTTTTTTTTTTTTTTTTTTTTTTTTGTTTTTGTGTGTAGCCCACCTCGTGAACAGGCGTTAAATTATGTTTCTTTTACATAAATTGAGTGACTGTCTACGTAAAATATCCACGTCACTCCGTTTAATCTCATCCCTGTTATATTTACTGATTACAGTAAAGTACCAATCATCGCTGAATTTCATTTGTAGGCGGACTGTAACATTTCCAACACTTGACTGGACCTGCTGCTGTGCAGGGATTCTCCTCAAGTGCGGTTTATTCCAGTTTCCAATCGCGTCCGGCGCGCACCAGGACGCACCAGCGAGCGATCAGCTGGGCAGCGTTTCCCTCCCAGAAGGCAGGGCTGCGTTGAGGCACACTCACTCACTCTCTGCTTAGACTATTCAATAGAGTTTGCTGTTTGCTCCATTTTTATTACTTTTTGTGTCCTGACTGATTTTGCGGACGAGATGTTGGAGATACTCGCTTTCCAAAAATGAACACAGGTGAGACGATTTGCCTCGAGCCACGAACCGCTTCACTTTCGACATTTTTAGAAAATTAGAAGACATACGAAGTTTACAGTTACTTATATCTTACAGATTCATCTTTTTAAAGAGATAGCCTTTGACTCCTATATAAGGAGTCAAAGGAGTCTCACTTTGACTCCTTTCTTCGTAAATGAATGACTCCAGCGGTAGCAACAGGATATGGAGCAAATCAAAGTGTGCCTTTACCCAGTGTTTCTTGATTTTACAGGGAAGTATGGTGTTGGTTATATAGAAGAAAAGAGAGCGCTTTAGCAAAAATGAAGCTCGCTTGGGATTTGAAAACTTCAAATCAATCTTTAACTGCATGTTTTCTATTTATAGGCAACTGTCATAATTGCCTATTTAATTTAACACTTCCTTTATATTGATATTGTGCATTGCATAATGTATTGATGTAATTCATGTATTGAATACACATGAAGTACATGTGCTGATTTATTAGCACTGTCCTTTGCGACATGTAAAGTGACCTATTGTTCTTAAAGCAGTACAGGCAGCCTGACAGGAGTGTCTCTCGCTTGAATCACAGGAAGTGAATCAGGGAATTCCCTTCAATTCTTTCTTGAAGAATATCAAAGTATACATTACTAATTTAGCATCTTTTATTATAATCTTACACCACCAAGCTGTACCAATTGGAGGAGCTATCTTGGTTTGTACTGTCAGTTTCATGTATGGAAATATATATTTTTACAAAGAAATATTCTACAGATTTTGTGAAGAAAATGTGCACAGCTAAATATGACTCTTACAAACGGTTCAAAGTTTTATCATTTGTGAATCTTTAATCAGTTTTAGGTCACAGTGAAACAATGCAAATGACCTGCAATCTATTTTAAAGCACATAATCTTACAGTTTCCTTTTCCTGTTGTTCTTTCAGACTGCACCAAGCCCTCTGTTGCTCCCAAGCCAAGATTTGTTTGTCACGCCAAGCTGTCCCCCCTTCTGTCTGCAGCCAGGGGTCCTAAACCTTCTATAGCCCCAAAACCTAAAGTCACATCAGAGGTAAATGGCAGCCAGGGAGGATGCAGTAATGGCAGCCTGGTAACCTCAGATGGTGAGGCTGATGAGGAGCACGAGACAGAGAATGGTCTAAACAAAGCAATTATAGACACATTGCCAACGGAGCAACCATTTAACTCCTACATCCTCAAATCACCACAAACAGACTCACCATTGGGGTCACATGGGCTGGAGGACAGAGATGTGACAGAGGAGGAAAAAGAAGATGAAGATATGATTCTGAAGATGGATGAGGACTGGAGATTAACTGACAGTGCTGTGACAGAGGAAGCTGATTCCCTGGAAACACTTTGGATCAGTGATGCTAGACCCACGGCTGACTCGGAGGAGGCAGTGGAGATGATTGACACAGACGTGACGGAGGACATGGATGCTGAAGGTTGCGATGCAGGTGAGGCGCTGGCCGACACAGATGGCATCTCTGTGGGAGACTTTTCTGTTAACAGCATCGATGAGGAGGCAGGCTGTTATTCTGGTGAAAGTCGAGACCTGAACAAGAAGCAGCGTCAAATTGAAGAGGATGCAAATACAGCAGACGATCTAACTGAGTCTTGTACAGATGAACCTGATGTCCTGGGTGAAGAAAGCACAACTGAGGCTGATGACAAGTGTGTTTTTCTAGCAGATGTTGAAGAGAAAGTAGAACCAGTCTCTGACTGTGGTTTCACTTGTAACATCCTAAAGCTGAGGTGTAGCCCTAAGATTAAAGAAAAAGGTGAAAGCCAAGAGCACACCCGTTTTTATGACTTCACTCCTGACGACCAGAAACAGATCTCTGGTGCAGCTAAGAGGCACACTGGCTTAGAAGGCGATCCAGGTTATGAGCCGTTTTACATCTCTTCGGAGGACATTATAAACCGAGACTTGATGCCAAGGAAAGACAAAACTTGTGGACCACTAGAGAGTGCGCTCACACAAAGTACAGTTTCTTCTTTAAACAGCCATGGAGTATCAGCCAGGAAATATGAGGAAACAGCCGAAAATATACAAACGGAGTGTTTGGGTTCTCAGGATTACACTAACAACACTCATGAAAACAAAGTAAGGATATGTCCGAAAAGGATGCCTGTCAAAACTGAAGAGCATAATTCTCATGCAGTGGGAGACGTATTAAATCATTTGTACTTCCAGCCGAGGTTCAGGCAGATATCCATCTCAGTACCAACAGATGCCGATACCTCACTGACCTCTTCATGCTCAGGAAGCCAGCTCCTGTCCCCAAACGACTCTGACGTCTTCAGAGACGACGATGACTCGGAGGGCCACATTGTGCCCTTTCTGGATGACACCACTGACACGGAGCAGGACATCAGCGATGAGCATCTATACGAGGAGCCAGGGAAAAGTTTGTATGTGGAAAATGGTTTTCCTTTTGATAGGAAAGTGACCGGGATTCGATCCCACTCTTTGTCACACCGCATTACTAATAAAGTGGAGGATACAGGAGTGCAGTTTCTTCAGAAGCCCTACACGAGTGGATTTGGACAACCTGCAATGAGCAGCAGCCCCATGTTAAACTCAACACGGCACAAAAGTTACTCAAAACCCCATTATTTGTCCCTGTACCCCCGTTCCCTGTCCATGGAGGGCCAAGACTCATCTCTGTGTGTCTACAGGGAAGGATCTCCTAGACAGAGAGGTGCCCTTTGTTCATCTGAAAGCTTCTCCAGGCGCTCCCCTCTCTCATCCAGTGCCCTATCCACACCTACATCTGCAGTGGATATCCCTCCTCCATTTGAGCTGGCCTACATCACTAAGAGGCCTATTACAAAGAGTTCTCCTTCCCTTCTCATTGAGGGGGACTCATCAGAGAAAAACAGGAAAAAGAAGTCCTCCCTTAAGCGCTTTCTCATGCTTAAATTTAGGCGGAAGACAGAAAACAAGCCCGCGGTCGATGTCAAACCATCGTTCTTTAAGCCCTCAGCAGAGTCCAGCCACCGTACGCCCAGCAGACTACTGGATTTAGATAGAAGCAGCATAAACAGCTCTCCGCAGCTGAACTCACGCTCAGTCAGCAAACTACAAGTTTCACCTGAGCCGGCCTCTCCCTTCCTGTTCTACAAGGAAAGCAGAAGGAAAGGGAACACTGTGGCCTTCCTCAATCGCAGCGTTGTCCGGGTGGAGTCCTTCGAGGATCGCTCTCGTGTGCCTTTCACTCCTCTCCCCCTGACCAAGCCTCGGTCCATCTCTGTCCCCAACACAGATACCTCTGACTACGAGAATGTTCCGGCCATCAGTTCAGACTACGAGAACCTCCCGGTGCCGCAGCGGAGGCCTGTTCGACAGATACCTCTCACAGACTTCTTTGTCCGTCCCAGTCGAGTGCTGTCTGCTGCCAATGAGACAGATGGTTATGTGGACATGAGCAGCCTCCCTGGGTTTGAGAAAAAAACTCAGTCACTTGAAGAGGAAACAGAAAGGTATGTAAATGAACCAAAACTTGTAGCACTGCCTTGAATGATGACATTGCTAAAAACAATAACAATGTTGGTTTAAAATGTTATCTTGGTAATTGCTTATTACCACTAAACATCACACGCAAGGTTTTATGCAATTCGAATTTGACGTGTTGATGTTATCAGAAGAAAGACATGTTATCTAAGTTAGGGCTCCACACTGGATTCACCGTCTGGAGATTATGAATCTCTGCATCAATTTTTATGTCTGTCCATCCCAGAGTTTTTGCAATAAATCCATCAGCACCAAAGCAGTGGAGTGTCTTACTAAAAGACCAAGAAGCCAAACAGCTAACACGCATGGCAATTGTGCATCATATTAGTGATTCCTGCCACTACCATTTTTTATTACTTCATGGTCACTTTAATAATGTCCTTGGAATGATCATTATTTGTTATATAGAGACCCCCCTGATGCTATGATCCCTGCAGGTATGTAAAGAGGAAGCTTACCTCTTACCTTGCAGTAAGATTAAACTTGGCTTGTCATGGCTTGTTGAGTGGGAGAAGAGGAAATGCTGGTGTAGGGGTAGTGGCTTAAGATGTAATTGAAAACGGGCTGTTTTCATTCATAAATCATCCCTTTAGGTACAGAAAATGGGGTCCTTTTGGGCTGATGTTGCAGGCAGAGCCTCTTGTGTCCCTAGTGGGATGCTGTTTGTTGGTATGATCAGCCAGGCGGCTCTGACTTTAACCCACCTCCCCCTTACCCCCCACCCCCACATTCCTGTTAGCTGTGCCCATATCATACAGGCTGTCCATGATGATTAATAGTCAGAGTCTTTTGGAGTCATTGCTTGTCTCTAGCCATTCAGAAACAACAGGCAGTGATACAATCTCAGTGTGTTCTGTAGTCAGCAGTTGTTCACCAAAGAGCTTCCCTCTGCTCATGTTCACCATTTAGGTTATACTATATGTGCAAACAAAGCTGTACAGCAGGGCTTATAATACACTGCTGAAGAGGCTGACACAGTGTGGTTTGACTCAGACCGTTGTATTTTATACTCTATATCATTTCTGTGAAAATTAACTCCTAAAATCAACCATTGGAAAACCTACAGGTGTACTTCCGACTCTTAGTCATCAATGAACAGCTTGATGTCTTCATCCTTTCATATATTTTCCTCACAAGAAGATTTTACAGTCTATAAACTTAAATATTTTATGTTTTAAATTAATAAATCACCCTGCACACACCTTGAGTTGATGATGAACATGTGAACATGTGAACATGTTGTATGGCATTATTACTCTGGTTTGGGCAAACATTTTTTCTGGTGCCTTAAACTACACATGGATACTATTATTTAGGGACTTGTTTAAATTCCAGCTTTTTCATATGGAAACTGTGCTCACTTGCATGTACACACACTGGCTCCCCATAGTATTGCAGCTTGAGTTAATACAGTAAATTAACCTGTTTATCTACTACACATTTGAGAACTGTGAAAATGCCCAAGACAATATTGAAGAGCCCAAGGTGGCTTCATCAAGAATCTTTATTTTGGCCAAAAAATGCAAAATATTTTTTAAAATAATGACAAATAAAAAAAGTAAGAAATGTGAAAATGACCTAAGGGATAAATTTCAAGCAAAGACCAGGCAGGTAACTTATGCACACAAACACAAAAACCAGAGCATTTGCTGCTTTCTCTTATCATGGTTACAAACACTGGTTTAGCTCAGTGATTTGAGCAAGTGGCCCAAATGCCATAAGCCTAGTATAGAGGCCTAGGTTGGATTATGCCCCACAGCCATTTACTGCATGTCTTCTGCCCTGTTCTTTCTTCCAGTGTCTTCTCGCCACTGCTCTATCAAAGTAAAGGCTGAAACCCAACAAATAAATTAAATAAACAGACTTTATTTAAAAGATACCTCCATGACGTCCTGTTGTGAAGCCTCGTGTTTGGTACATAGACAGTATAAAAGCCACCCTGACTCTATAACTGTAACTTATAAATTCTGCATTTTGAAGCATCAACATTAGCATTTTTGTCTGCTGTGTTATTCCCTTATATGGATAAATGATGGTATTAGTTACCACTATAGCCAGCATGGTGAGCAAGCTACTTTCATAAGCTGTACCAGGTAATACCAGCTAATTAAGCACAGACTTCTGCAATGGTCTATCTAACAATAAAGCTAAATATCAGTCAGATAACACATTAAAAGTGCTCAAACTGCACAAACATGACACACAAATGCACACTCAGTTGGGAGGTCCAGTTTAATGACTTGAACTAGGGTGAGGCCTACCCAACTGGCTCCAGCTGCCTATCCATAGATGCTGAAACTGTTTTTAGTACCAGACTGTAAATGTGTTTTTCTGTCCTGTAACATTGGACATTTTAAAGTGTGAGCCTGTAGGGGCTGACTGTCTTTTGCAGAAAGCTTTAAGCATTGTCTTGAGGAACTGCAGTTTTTTCCACTTCATGTGCTGACTTCATATTTCATTCACAGAGGTTGCCCCCCGGTTTGACAATATAATCGTCACCATCTTGATTTTTTGGAGACGGAAAGAGAAAGGGTTACAAAATTAACACTAATAATGTTAATAATAATAATGATGATGCTAGTGCTAAGATGTAAATTAATAATTAATAACAATGATAGAATTGCAGGGTCAAGGTGCATAAAAAGCAAATTAACTGGAAAAGGCAAATTAACGTGAGGCTCATTAGAGACTCATGTAACGTTAAAATTGTTTCAAGAGAAAAATTATTTTGGGAAAAAATGGTCAGCCATGTATATAATGCTTAAAGTTTAACACTGAATATATAATTTATATTTTTAAAAAATCATCACCCTTTCAATTCTTACAAAGGGGGTTTATAACAAACCCATAAACCCTTCCAGTTCCTGTTGACTTTGTATCTGTCTAGCAGGGTCAGCGATGTAAGTTCTCTTTCAAAACAACAACAATTTTAAAAATAACAGTACTAATAATCTACTTAATCCAGTTGAGCCTTATTTGTCAAAGCAAAACAGGGAAAAAAAGTATTTAACAAAACTCCATCGTAAATACTACATAAACAGTGAATAGCTACAACCTCAATAAATCAGCAAAGTTGTCAAATTTAAGAAGCTACAGTAACAAGATTTTTTCATTTTATGGATTGAAATAAAACTTTTTAAAATAATTAATGACTCAGTTGTTTTTTTAATTATTTGCTGATTTTTTTTATTATTATTTTATGCACGACTAATTAATTGCTTAATTGACCTTTTAATGTTAATCCTAAACAAACAGTGGCATGAATATGATTTCTGCACGGTGTTTCAGCTTCTACAGAATAAAGCCAGCATAATCACAGTTCTCCAAATGGACAGTAGAGTTAGAAGCTGAGGATGTTAATTTTGCAATAGCCTGAAGGAGCCATATTAACAGATAGTTTGGAGATAATTGGTGTCTTTTCTCCAGTCAGCTTTCATTGGGAACCTTGCTTGAGGAAAAAGATAGAAACAATATTTTTTATCTCCTGTAATTTATCGCTGCACATTTCGCCTTGAGACGTCATACATTGTGGCAGGAGTGTGTGAAGAGATGGAGGCAGTTTCTTTGGCAGTGATATAAAAGCCTAATATAGAGACTGTCCGTGCAGTTTTGTGGTATCTCATTCAAAGTTTGATCTAGTAAACAGTAATGGGCCATGCAGCTCTAATGTGTGTGATGCAGAGATCTGAACTGCTCACATATGTTGTTCATATGTAGCTAATTTGCATCTCAGTGGGATTTAATCCACCGGTGCTTGGAGTGAAACATGGCAGGAAGATTGGCAAAGCAATTATCTGGTCACGTAGAGGACTACTGCATCACCACTGTAACTTTAAGGATGTGTTGTTATTTGCATAGCTTACATTCCCCGCTGAGCGGCAGACATTAGCATATTCATTTGGGCTCCCCGCAGAAGGAAATCTCATAGCATAAAATACCAACATGTGTCCCTGATCGGGTACAGTTGTCACCGCGGGCCTTTCAGAATCAGTTTATTGGCTTTTGCAGACCTGCAATGTTTTATCTATTCACATTTAATTCTAACACTGACTATGTTTATTATAGTGATATTTCAATGTCAAGCATAAAGATGATTTGAATGGTTAAATAAAATTCATCTGATTTATTCTCACATGAATGAAGCTCATATTATAGAATCACTTGGTCAAAGTGTGGGGGAAAAAATGAAATGACACATTTTAAGGCTAGAGTAGTGGTTTTCAACCAAGGGGATGCAATATACACTCACCAGACACTTTATTAGGTACAGTACAAGGTTGATTTCCCATTTAGCTTCAGAACTGCCTTAATTCTTTGTGGCACAGAACAACAAGGTGCTGGAGATTTTGGTTCATATTGACATAGACAGCGTCACAGAGTTGCTGCAGATTTGACAGATGCACATCCATGATGGGTGTCTTTAGATCTACCAAAACACAAAGGTGCTAACTAACCCCCACATCATTACACCACCACCATCATCCTGAACTGGTAATGTGAGATAGGATGGATCCATGCTTTCAGCAGCAGCTTACAGCAGAAATCAAAACTCATCAGACCAAACAATATTTTTTCCATCTTTTATGGTCCAATTTTGGTGAGCCCGTGTGAATAATAGCCTCAGTTTCCTGTTTTTAGCTGACAGGAGTGTCACCTTGTGTGGTCTTCTGGTGCTGTAACCCAGCACCAAAATGCATTTTTGCAATTCAGTGGATATTTTTCTCTTTTTCTGGACCATTCTTCGTAAATGCAGAAGTCAGCTGGGCGGGAAAACCCCAGTAGATCAGCAGTGTCTAAAATACTCAGACAAGCCTGTCTAACAGACACCAAAAAAAAAACCCCCAACAACATGCAAAGTCACTTAAATCATTTTTCTTTCTCATTCTGATGCTCAGTTTGAACCTTAGCAGGTCATCTTGTTGTTGCTTCCATGTGATTGGCTGATTGGATATTTCCATTGTTGAGCATTTGAACCAGTGTCTATAACAAAGTGTCTGTGGATATATTATTATTAAGGAATAAGAAGGAACAAGCACTTTCCCCATATATTTTGATTTTTGTCGATTAATGATGAGAACAATTACGGATCCTGAAGGTAGGTAAGTTTAGCCAGACTTCTTGTAAGTCAAAAAGCAGAGACAGCTGGAATGTTTTGGTCACAGCAATCACTTTTCTGTGGATTAAATAGGTTAAAATGTCGTATTTAGTGAGCTTTAAGATGCTCCTTGGCAAATATTATTTTGTTTCGGCGTTAGCTCTGTGTCCTTGTATTCAGTATTTATGTTAAGGTGCTAAAGTTCTGCTCTCCATATCTTCATAAAACCCCTTACGTTCTGGACTATTGTCCATCTTAAATAATACCCCACGTTTACTTAATTTAGTCAGTAACACTATGAGGCCTGTGACACCAGACTTGAGAGAATTTGAGATGAAATAAGTCTCTGTATCCTTTTTACCAGGCAAAAGTGTGATTTGAAAATATTTTTGTGCTCAACAAATAAAAACTGTAAATTAGGCAGAGTAGTTATGAGGCTGTTACATCAGTGTTATGAGCCAGAAAACAAATGAGGTACAGCCTCATAAAAATAAGCCAACAAGAGCGATATTATTAAACATGTTTTTGAAATTTTAACTTCCATTTGACCAAATTCAGTGCAAAAGAAACCAATAAAATGCTACATGAATTTTTGTCATCATTGTTAAGAGTGTGCATATACTCTGTAGCATTTTTTTGGACTGTATATCCAGCACGCTGCCTTGTTTCACACCAGCCACCCCTTTTTTTGTTGCTTCCCACAGTGCCTATACAGAAGCATACAACGTGTGTGCGTTGGCAGCTGGCCCACAGGTTAATCCGGTGGGTGAAGATGGGAGAAAGACAATGGGTGAAGAAGACCAAGGACGCACCTCTGAGGAAGACGAGGCAGTGACAGAAAACAACTATGACAGACAGGTTGGGTTCCTTACATGCACGCTGAGGGGAGAAAAAAAGTTTTTATAGGTAGAACAACAGATTTCTACAACAAAATGTTAAATATCTTGTCCATAACATACTTAGCTTAGAAGTCCCCATTCACTAAGCCTTTTATTCACCTACTCTTATTTAGAAAATCCTCCATCCTCAGAAATAAAACTTAATTATTTAATTGTTTTTACAGAGAAGTCACCTTACCTCCAAAGGACTGGTAGAAATGAAGATGTATTGTAAGAAGGGAGTAACATAACACAGAGTAAACAGATTTTTTTCACCTTGGCCAACTGCAAAAATGCCCTCCAGTGCCAGCATTTTAATGCAGGTTAATGGAGGTTAATGGGCTACTACAGGGCTGTCCTCATTATTTAGAATTTGATTGCTGCTTGGAGATGATGTTGAGTGGTGAGCCAGCTACATTTGAACCTGCACCAGAATGCTTTAGTTTCTCCCAACGTGAGGCTTATTCCAAGTAAATAATATGATTGTTTACAGCCTGACGGTCGATCCAGAGCCTTTTATATCGTCAAAGAGCTGGTGGATTCAGAGAGAACGTAAGTTTCCTATTTAACATATTATTTCTTATTAAGCATATCTGCTAAAAGCAGTCTCGTTCCCAGTACTATCCCGCTGAATTGTGGCTTTATTTATCTACCCACAGACATGTTAAAGCCCTCAAGGTGCTCCAGGAAGTAAGTGAAGTTTATATATATATATATATCCTTTTCCAATTATCCAACCCACTCTACATCTCCTGTATGCATCCAGATATTCAGTACGGGTAACATTACAGCTCAGGTTTATATTTAATACCTTTATTCCTGCGTCTGCTTTGCTGTGTGTTCAGACCATAGTTACTCATTCACAAGCTCATTTTCACCACACTCATTTAGCACAAGTACACTTTTCTTCTGCTGTCCTCTTTGTAGCTCCACTGAAACAGTGTGGAGCACCTCTGCTGTGATAATGAGACAGGAGCAAACCCTGTTTTTTTTCATTTTGCTTCCTGCTACAGTATAGGGCATAACCAGTGACCTAAACCACTCCAGTGCTTGAAGAGATGATGAGATTCCTTGATATATTAGCTTATGCTCTCCCTGCTGTGGGAGAGTCCATCTATGGTGGAGAAAGGGACGGATTGTTGGAGGCTAATTGCGTGGTTTTGGGAAACTGGAAGTAATATTTTAACCTAAACTGTGACATAAAGTTAATTCCTCCACACTCATCCATGTGCCAGGACTTTCGTGAGGCTGTTCGGTCGACAGTAGGAGACCAAGGGGAACCTGCGCTGGATGATGAGAGACTTCGAGAGATTCTTAATGAGCTTCCTGATGTTTACACCCTGCACCGCACGATCCTTACTGAGCTAGAGAATCGAATCCAACACTGGTGAGCGATGGGACAGCATACATTACTGTTAAACAGGAAATACTTCAACACACACACAGCTAAAACACATCAAGCTATTATTGAAAAAGAAAAATCCTTTCCAACCTTTTTCTTCCTCTATTGTGTTGCTCAGAAAGCAATCTAAGGGCAGTGGGTACTTCTCTGTCATGATCTCACCTCTGTTTGTTCATTCAGGGAGGACAGCCAAACGATTGCAGATATATTCCTGAGCAGGAAAGCAGAGTTTTTGGTCTTTACCACCTACATCGGCCACTACGATCGGAGCATGAGTTTACTGGAGGACAGCTGCCGAACGTCGCCCGCTTTTGCGGAGATTGTTCAACGTTTTGAGGTATGACCTATGACAGGCTCTTTTAACTGACTTATGAAAGGTAGCACCAAATTCAAAATGGCATATTGTTAAAATGAACTATAGATTAAAAAAAAAAGAAAAAAGGTGTTTTTGAGAATCAAATGGTCTTTGCTGTGCTCAGTGAAAGCTGCACAGCTATAATTGCATTTTCTTACTATAAGGACATTATTAGATAGTCAAGAAGTCAAGTAGAAAACCTATACTGTTATTGTATGTTCAAAAAAACAAAAACAGAGTTAGTGATGTTTAAATGTAGGATAATTGTCTAAGTAGTTATGGATTTCTATATACATATATGTATGTGTACATGTGTGTATGACAGAGAGAGAAGAAATAGAGACATAAGGCTTTGAAAAGTCAGACACTAAGTAGCTAGATTTCATCATTTTATTTCAAGCAGCAGCTACATTCATCTGCCAAAAAAGGAGCAGTTATGGCACCCAAAAGACAAATAAAGACATTGAAAAATCTTTCAGAATGACAATTTAATCACCAAATCTTTCTTAAAATTTATGTTGATTGCATTTACCAATGGCTTTTTGAACTTTCCCAACACAGGCACAAATTAATTAGCGACTAATTTTAGCTCCAAGGCTGCAGTTATAATTAGCCTCAGTTAAACAAGCAGACACAGGAATGTGTTTGTCTAACCAGAGACCAACAGATAGGAAAGCCTTTAAGTTGATAAGTTTGGAGCATGAAAAATGATAAGCACAACAAAAACGCATTATAAGAATTTTTTAAACAGCTGCTGTTTTATTCTCAGTCGCATGTTATTTAGAGTTCAGAGCAGGTCAGTCTCAAGTTTGTTCTTGCTGTTTTTCTCCTCAGGGTTTGGTTACTCAAAGTATTATGTTTTTTAATAATGCCAGTTAATTGTAGATCAACGTCAAGTGGCACAGTGTACATGTGTTTTATTTATGGACAGAGGAATTTTCAATATTTTCCGTCCATTTTACAGACCACTAAGGAGAGGAGTTGGCAGTAAAAGTTTGCAGAGCTGGGCAGTTTTCTCCGTCTAATTTAAGAGCACCGGCGTTTAAAAGTCCTTAGATTCTACTTTGTGCATTAATGCCAACGCAGTGAGCTTCTTTGTCTACCCTTTAAAACAAGAGGCTGCTGATAGAATAGTTGTTTTTTTTCACTATGAATTAAAAAAGTGAAAAACTCAAATAATTGTAAAAATACTCTAAACAGAAATATGTTACACTGTCCATTACATTTATTTACTGGGCAAATACCTTCAGTACTTGCCAAGCCCCATTCTTAACAGTAGCATTGAACCAAGTCTTTCTAATGACTAACGAAGATTTGCATTTTTGTAGCTAGCAGTGTCTGTGTGAAATAACTAAATACAAGTTCAGGCACACACCCAAACTCAAGTTTGGGTTATTGGCCCTTGTTCACATTTAAAATATGACTGTTTCTCCTCAAAGCTCCTGTGATGTTGTATAGCTTGTGTGTCGATACAGCTGTCCTCTTTTTTGTGGACAGTTTCATTCCTTGCCTTTTTAACCACTCTGGCATTGTTTGACTTGTGTTCATGTGAGCTTCTGCAGTAAACGTGGCCCTTAAGGGCAGCTGTGATTAAAGGAAATAACAAATATGTATGTGTCTCAGGAGAAAAATCCAGCTCGGGAAAATGCCTCCTTTAAACATCAGCTTCTGCGGGTCATCGTGCGTGTGGCTCAGTATCGTATGCTCCTCACGGGTGAGCCAAATTTTAATTAAATCAGGACAAAGCGTCCGTCCTACAGTATTTAGATAATATATCTTACTCAACATTGTTGTCTTCTTTACTTTCTGGAGGAATTCATTTCTTTCCTTTCTCTTGCAGATTACTTGAACAATCTCTCTCCAGATTCCAAGGAATATGAAGACACTCAGGGTACAGTAAACATATCACAAGAGCAGGCAGCAGTGTGCACTGCAAAGTTCACACTCTCTCCTACTCACAGGAGAGCTTTGCCAGCTTCTGTTTGTGGCTGTGTGTTTAGAAAGAATTTATTCGTGCTCATCTGACATGTAGAAATGGCCATGAGAGAGCCAATTTAGATTTCTTTGTTTTTGGTGGTAACCCACCGAGGAGTCATTCAAAGTATTTTCTGCCTGAAGACAGTAATGTGTAATTCATGAGAAGGCACGTTGAAGCAACACTATCTCTTGCTGTATCTCCCGTAAGGGAGCCACCTAGTCCAAACATGCAGACACTTCCAGACTCCCAACTTAATCACTTTGCACACAGAAACAAGGAAAAAAGATCTCATCAGTTATACAAACCTTTAATGTGACTGTGGTCGTGACTGAAATGAAATAAATCCAGTTCAGCTTTATTTATGCCAAGTCACAATAGTACTAACACCTTAACTTTATGATATTGCAGAAAGAAACCAAACAATCCTCTCTGACGTCTCTACCCTGAACCCTCTGTCTGTGTTTGTTTTACTCAGCTGCCGTAGTAATCATGTCTGACATCGCAGATCAAGTGAATGACAGCCTAAAACACGGGGTAAGGGTCACACGTTAACTCTTGTACACACAACACCACCTGTGATGCAGAATCACAGTTTTTAAAAAATCTTATTAAGAGCACACACACACAAATGCAAAATTCATACAGGAGTACAATCAATGATACTGGTTTATAGACCTAGTTGACAACTGCTGGATGTACTGACAGGAAACTGGGCACACTCTTCCCCACTTTTCAAAGCTGTAGCTGCGCTCTGAGAGTGAAATCTTAAATCAAACATTCATAGTCATAAGAGTCATAAGTAGAGACTCAAATCAGCATCCAGCTACAACTGTGTAGCTGGAGTCACATGTCTGGCAAATTGACATTTTTGATTGGGCATGGTCTAAAGCGAAACATATATGGTATGTTTGTCTGATTTAAGAGATAGCTCCACTCTGGAGTCAGACAAAATATAAAAATATCTTGATGTTGTCAGGAAAATGACGATAATGCCCTTTCATCCATCCGTCTTTTATTTTGGCGTCTCACCCCTCTCCTTTCTTTCTGTCTCTCAGGAGAACTTGTTGCGTCTGGTCAACATAGAGTACAGTGTTCGTGGCCAGCAGGACTTGCTTCAGCCTGGCAGGGTATGTGTCTGATAACAGTATTGTTTCTGCTTAAAACTTGCCAGCCCACCCTGTCTGTGTTGCACCACTCCTTGCTGCCCTTTACACAATCATTCAGCTGGGAATCCCCACACCGCCTGGTTAAATAACATTAATTACCGCAGATGCCCTCTTTGTGTCAGGATTTGATGAGTTGTGAAATGCTTGGTTTGATTAAATCTTTTTTTTTTTTTTTAACCGTCAGATTTTTGTGAAGGAGGGCACGCTGATGAAGGTCAGCAGGAAGAGTCGACAGCCCCGCCATCTGTTTTTGGTAAATGTTGTTTCCTGTTTGCAAGACATTGGTATTAAAGACTCATGTACCAGTCTCTTATTATGCTAACTTTTTAAGATATGTGTGCTATTTGCTTAATTAGAACTTATTTTTATTAAAGGTGTAAAATGTAGAGTGAGGCATTTTCTGTCTGGTCTATTTCCATGTCCAGACTGAGCTATTAAGAGCAGGGTTTCCTGACAGGATGTTTCTGAATGCTGGCTTCCTGAGCCAGTTCTTTACTGACAGCACAGGGAAGGTCAACAAGAGCTCCTTAAAAACTGAGCGATCCATGTAGAGTTTTACAAGGCTAATTGTGTTTGGTAAATATTAGACTAGCATGCGTTTAGCTCCTTCAGTTGATCCTTATTAAGTTCATGCGATAAGATGATAAAGGAGTAGAGAAGGATGTCATTGATGAAACAGAAAGCATAAACTTAGTAACCACCTTAATACAATCGCTCTGTTTATTTACTCTAAAAATTCAGTTTGAAAAATCAATACAAAGATATAAAATATGAAATACTGCAATCAAGAGAGGTTGGGAAATTAAACGCCTTCGCATATTATCCATAGAGCATGACCGAGGTGGATTGTTTTTCCCTCCTGTGGTGTTTTTGAAATTTGTGGTCTGAGCTTGACACTAAAAAAACCTCGTAAATGTCTCTTCTGGAGGAATATTGATAATCATCACAGCATAACTTTTATTTCCAAGCTTATTGGGATTAATGTTGGGGAGAGCATAATAAAACAAGACTGCAGGAGCTGGCAGTTTCCTCAAAGACGGTACTAAAATGCAGAGGGACAGTAAATAAAATTATGTACTGGAAAAATAATAAAAACTTTAATGATGCAATTTGACACCAACTTTGATAACTGTTGTCTCAAATATCTCACATATGTATAATCATAAACATTTATAAGTAGGAGTTATCAATTCACAGATCCCCTGCAGACATGAAATAATAATCTGCATATTTTTATTGGTTGTCTCACAACTTTAATCCTGGATTTCTTTATTGAAAATTTTTAACATTTGGTATTTCAAACTGCTGGATATTGTTTCATAAAAAAACACATTGGAAGCACAGGCAAACTTTCCCTGTTAGGAGATGAATCTAAAAACGATCTTCTACTGTCAAATTATGCATGTACGTTGGTGTTCTCATTGGAGGGCAAACATACAGGGGACATGACACATGAGACGCAACCTACATAGAGGGTGCACAGTTTTATTTACCATTTTTCAAATTAACCAATAAGTTCCTAATGAAGTGAAAATCGATTATTGGTTTCTTTTAGAAGAGGGTCTGATTGTGTTTTCATGCATGAGAAATTATTGTTTGTAAGCATTCAAATACACTGTGACTGTTTTTACTTTGTGCAAGAAAACTGCTGATAATTAAAAGGAAAAAGAATATTTTTTTAAATGTGAACATGGTGGTCAAGTTTTGCATTAGAGTGACGCCTACTGGAGAAAAGCTGCATATACGTGAACGATGAACTGCTCAGCTGACTGTTTTAACTGCTGAATATTGTTTTTATGCTTCTAACAAAGCCTTTCATCTGCACTCACTAACTGTGTCTCATGTCTGCCTGTTGTCAGATGAATGACGTGCTTCTTTACACCTACCCTCAGCAGGATGGCAAATATAGACTGAAAAACACTTTGCCCCTCACTGGGCTGAAGGTCAGTCTTAAGATTAGAGTCAGTAATGCTCAATCGCCAGCTTACATGCAAGTTACATCCATAAAAGCACATGGATATTTCAAGAATGTGTTTGAATTTCTTGTACGTTTTTTCTTCATGTCTGGATGTCTGATCTTGAATGATTGCTCAGGTCAGTAAACCCATTATTGAAAATGTCCAAAATGCACTGAAGATAGAGGCAGCAGACATCTCCATCACTTTGTCTGCAAGGTGGGTCACAATATAGAGCATCCTGTAAAAATGATCAATAATATCTGTGGTACTGATGGTGGTGGGGAAAAAAACAATGATTTTGCTACCAAAGAAGTCTAAAACATTTGAAACTAAAGAGATGAAAGTGGATACTATCACATTAGGTGTCTAGTTGAATTGAAACAACAGCGTTTGTTTTGAGCTTGTCTGTATATTTTGCAGTTCCTTTTTTGAAAGAGAGGACTGGTTTTACACTCTTAATCGCGCTGTGACTGAGCATATGAGAGGCTCTGTGACATTCAGCAGTTGCTCTGGAGAGGTGAGCAAACCCTGCTTCCAAACAACTGTGTTGATACTTTAATGATGTTTCTTCAGTCATGCTTAATCGCACCAACCACAATGACACTGATATATCTGTGTGCTTCTGTGTGTGTGTGTGCCAGGCCAGAGATCGCCTCCGGCTGACTCTAGGAGAGAAGGCTCCCACACTTGTTCCCGTCTCGCAAGTGATGATGTGCATGAACTGCACCTCGGATTTTAGTCTCACTCTTCGCAGACACCACTGCCATGGCTGTGGACGGGTGAGCCACATACAAATAAAACACTGAGCTTTAAGATAGTTTAAAATCTACGGTTTAGACAGGGTGCAGCAAACTGTAGCTTTCGCAAGTGTTAATCGTCATTAGAGCTTGTTTTAATGCGCTTTGTGGTTCCTTCGTATATTTGTGTCACAGATTGTTTGTCGGAGCTGCTCCAGGAACAGATACCCTCTGAAGTACATGAAAGATCGCATGGCCAAAGTGTGCGATCACTGTTACAATGAGCTAAAGAAGAGAGGTGAGAAAAATGTGCTCAAATACATTTGAATATCATATATTAAGAATTTCAAACTCAGTTTACATCATGAGTCACATGCAGCTGACTTTGACCTCAAATGGGTTAGAACAGTGAAGCTCCCCCTTTTTTTTAAGTATAAAGAAGTTTAATCACACATTAAATCCCTCAGGTATCTATATATAAGAAAAAGAAGTGCTATTTCAAAAACATGTCCCAGTTTCTCTACATGACAAAGAAATACTTAAATTGAAATGTACTTTAATACTTTCTATTGTAGATAAGTGAATAATGTGAAACATTTCTTTCATTTAAATGTTCACCTATTACTTGATTACTGTGGTGTAGTACGAATGCACGAATAGAACGTGGATGTGACTGAGTAAAAAGCTGCCAACATCCAAAAAACTTTGAAAGACTGTGAGAAAGCCTGGAGAGCTATCGCTCAAAACCACTACAAAAAACAAAAAATTAAGAAAGTCTGGCTCCTCTGGAAGTCTGGAAGCAAAATATAAAGAAATGAAGCTCAGGATCTTTGAAATGTATATTTGGAAAAGACAGGAAGTTGTACTATTGGAAAATAAAATAAACAATCTAAATTAAAGATAAAACTCCTGGGCTGCTATTATATACAACAGCTTTTTTACTGTCAGCTGCACCACGGTACAGTTACCTGTTACAGGTAAGTGGTCAGACAAAATAATAAATGTGATTGTGTTATCATCGCATTAGTATATTACTTGAATTCACACAGTTGTTACTGTGCAGTTTTCATCGTTATTCGTGCACGTCTTCATAGTCACAACAAATATGCCTCTGCTGTGAGTTCTCATTTGATTGGGTTGTAATTTAGCAGCTGTCCTTCACGCTGGTTGAAAGAGTGTGGGCTCTCTCCACAGGCGGAGATGCTGCTGTGATGTCAGGGCAGACTAGCCCTCGGTCAAACCGCTCCAGTCGTCCGCTCTCCACCGTGTTCCAGAACATTCATCCTCCAAATATTTGGAGACATCGGAAAGGCACTGCATCCTTCACACAGGTAAATTCAACAGAGTCTATGCATTATGAAGGTTAATGAATTGCTGGTCATGAAGTGACAGCTATGCCATTTTATTAAGTAAAACTGCCATTGTTACACAGGTGACAGTGTCGGAGGAGGGCTCAATCAGTGGCAGTCTACAGCGAAGCAAGAAGAGCAAAAGGAACTGGAAGAGACTGTGGTTCCTCCTAAAAGACAAGGTGCTTTACACCTACAGAGCCCAAGAGGTGAGGGGAAATATGCACTCCCCTTTAACCTAAACCACACATATTTTACACCTATACAGACTGCAGTAGCGAGGTTTAATAACAAAGTGTTGTATGTGATAACCTGTTTAGTTTCCTCTGATTTATCTTCCATCTGCAGGAGAAGGTAGCGTCAGAGAGTTTACCTCTGTTGGGTTTCACAGTGAGGCTGCCTGACAAGCAGAGGGGAGATGAAGAGGCTAATGTCTTCCAGCTGTACCACAAAAACACTTTGTACTACACTTTCAAAGCTGAAGATAACAACACAGCCCAGAGGTGAGAAGCACATTTACCTGATAGCCCATAAAATGGAAAGAGGCTCGCAGCTCTTAGCCTGACTCAGTTTGAAACACAACAAGCATTACTGCTGTATGGGTGCTGGTGTTGATCTTGGGAACTCACAGTGTCTTTGCCAGTAAAAATAACTAAATGATTGCTTCGCATTGACGGGTTGTTGCTTTCTGGGAGAACAACTTGACCTTAACCCACAGACCATCTACAGCAATTCTTCAACTCAATTTAAGCATGAATAGCACCAAATTTGGGGAGAAGACAGAAAAGCTACCATCCTTGGCCAAGATAGACCAATATTAAAAACTGAGATATAAGACATAAAATTAGCTCAGTGAATAACGTAGCCACCCGATAGCGCTGGTTATTGTTAGATGGTGCAGACTAAAATGACTCTTTTCTGATCTAAAATCTTTTCCTTGTGCAGATGGGCAAACGCCATGGAGGAAGCCACAGTTTTATAGAATAAGCTGAAAGAAAAGTCTGCCTTTCTCTTTCTCTTGCGCCCCTCAAAAAACGTCTGACTGTGAAACCACAGCGAAGAGGAACAAACACTGTTTTATTACTGCAGGTTTACAAGTTATAACTTGCCAGCTGGACTGAAGAAAAGAAGACATTGTGTTCTTTGAGAAGGGACATGATCACCTACTTTGTCAACCTCCAAGTGTTCCCTGCCTGCTGGTAGAGCAGGTGTGATGCTGAGAACCACGAGATGCACTGGCCCAGATACCTGACAGTGTGGAACATTACAATAATGTGACCTGTATTTCCCCCAGCAGCTGATCAGCGTCACTCCTCCAAATTGTGGTGAAATGCTGTCGATTATTTCCAAGTTTTATTACTAACAATATTTTGAATATGTTGAATACTTCAGAAGAGGCTGAAACGATAATAACACCTGTCAGCTTAACTCAGAAATGGCCTCATCTTTAGTCAAACATGCATTATTTATGCCTTAATTTCAACATTTGTTCTTGCACTGGATCTCCATAAATATGCTCTGAAGCACAGGCTGCATCATATAGGGAGTAACTTTATATGTATAATAGTGTCTATTGCTTTGCCATGTACTGTATTGTGGAGATGAAAGTGAATAAGTAGTTTCTATGCCTTTTGCACTGATTTGAAAAAGAAATGATTGTACAAACATTCATTACTGGGACCAAAAGGTTCAACTACTGTACTTAATATACTAGCTACTGGGAACATGTGGAAAACTATGTCTTTAATATTTTAAGTCCCTATGATAAGTATATTATAAATCCATGTTTGTATAAGACTCATTGAGCTGGAGCGGATCTGCAGACGTGGACTGAAACATGAATCACTGATTGCACTGATCTACATAATCAGTGTTTTGGACTTTGTACTGTACTAAATGTTTTCTTATGTTTATTTACAAGACAATAATTTTAAAACAAAGTAAAAGATACTATATGATCATACAAAGAGTCAGTGTCTGTGCTTTCTCTTCATTCTGCTCGTGTCCTCTAGATGACAGATGGACTATATTTTAAAGCAGGTGGCAGGCTGTCATTGACTTTCTGTTACCGTATCCTTGCTCGTGGTTTACAACACATACTTTAGATTAAAATAGGAAAAATTCAACATGCAGCAGCTTCTAAATAAACCTAAAGGTTCCTGGGCTGACAAATAGTCCATGTGACGCTTGTTCCGAGACCAGGCTGGTCAGTTTTTCAGCTCACGTGCAGAGCTTCTCGGGAAGACACAGTGGGACTAAGTGATACACAGACCAGTGTGCTGTTGGGCCAAAGACAGGCCAGGCCTGTTCTGCTTCTCATCTACCCCTGAGGCTTCCTGACCCAGAATAATATCAGGCAGAAAGTTTGCTTTCTGGGGCTACTGAAAAGTTGCAGACACCTCGTCCTACATAAAGGACAGACCATTCATCACTGTGTTCTTCCTCTCTAGCCCCAGTTCTGCTTTCTCCCTACTCTGTTTGCTTTCATCACATATCTTCAGTTGGGACTTCTCTGCCTACGTTGCAAAGCAGTTGCCAGATGCCACAAGGAAAGCAGGGTACAAACCTAGTTTACCTAAATGTAGAACTTCTCTGTCAGTTTCCAAATACAAATTTAGTGTGCCCGTATTTAAAATACTTCCCCTTAACTTTTTTTCCTTCTTCTAAAAACAGGAACTCATTGTAAGGGCATATATGAGGGCATATAGGACTAGAACAGGTATTTCCAGTGGCACTTTTAATGGTTATTTATGTGCTAGTTAAGAAGCACAAAAAGAAAGCCTTCTGTGTGCTTGACGTGTCTTTTTCGGTGAGGCAGGAATGGTGTCATAATCCGGTTTTACTTCCACATTGCTGCAGGCGGGAGCAATGCAGAGTGAAGCAAATAATCAATCGTACACACAGCCTACTCAATAAGGTCAGATGCATGCAGCTCTGTTATATGTGGTCTGTTACCATTAACAACTGATGCTACGGAGCCACTTGAAATCTATTCCGAGGTGAGCTTCCTTACCTGTGGCTTTTTACTCACAACGCACCAACAGCACACACTCGACTTTATTTAACGACAAACTCACACCGACACGCTCGGACCGCCAGTCTTTGTCTGAGAAGGGAATGCAGCGTTTGCGTTGATGTCGTGAGCTACAACAGGATAGCTTCTCATCTTTCATAGTGCTGTGTGGGCAGCATCGCCTCAGGGGAAAGGAAAAGAGTTTATTACGCAAGAGCTGGATGTTTAATAAAAAGAAAGACTCCGTCCCCTTGACATTGGCTTGACATTTCTGGGTTTGCACCTTGTGTTTCTCGTTCTCACTCAGAGATGGGGAGAGGAAGTGGAGAAAAGAAAAGATACAGAGAGGCTTGAAGAATAGAGGGACTCACTCTTATGTCCCACTTTGCAAACTCTTTGCAGCCTACACTGCCAAGTCAATGTTACACCTATTCCACCTCCCCTAAAGCTTTAAATAGCCCGCTTTCCCTCAAAAGGACAAACCAGAGAGAAACACACAGCCTTCAGCACACTCTGCACCTCCGACTGAACATACATTATTCCTGCTGCCTAAATGGGTAGTCTGCATTGTGCCTTCTGTTCTCTGGTGATCAGTGTGTCATAAGCATTTAGAAAGAGATAATTAAACATATGTCAGCAGGACCAGCAGCCAACAATAAAAGGCTTTGAGATATGACATCTCAGGGGAGGCTTTTGCAAACTCCAAACACTTAAAAAAATGCTTGTGTTTTGGTGACCAGGCTTTAGAGCTGTGTTAATGAGAGTTAATTTAGAAGACTGACATCACACTCAGGACTAGGGATGGGTATCGTTTAGGTTTTATCCGATACCAGTACCAAACCGGTACTTTTGAAATGGTGCCGGTGCTTAAACGTTGCTCGAACCGGTGCTTAAAGAATGGAGAGCACAAAATTGGTCCAAAAACCTCTCATATTCAGCTGTTTTTTTTTTGTAAAAAGATAACAATGTTAGCCTTTTCTGCAGCTATAGGGTATTATGGTATCACTCTTGGCTGGAAGCAGTGCTTAAACAATGGAAAAAAACACAAACTTTGTCCAAAAACCTCTCATGTTTAGCTGTTTCCCACTTTTTCTTTGGTCATTTTATCCTTTTTGGCCAGGGTGAAGGGAGTATCTGCCATCAAACAAGAAGACAGCTGCATGTAACTACGACGGTGTTTGCTAGTTCACCTTACATGCATTAATGTAATAACGCGGTTAGCATACTCAACGTAAATTACACACGAACAACATTAAGCTACTGACCCAGAGAAGAACGGCTGCTGCTGCCATCATCATCCGTCATCATTTCTGCTACACTGGCAGGGCTAGGGGCCAGGATGCTACTCTTCGGGTTCTTGGGGGATGTTGCTAACTCCGAGTCCGATAACAGGCACCACACCCGCAGTAGATGTGCCCGGTGTGAGGTCTCGCAGCAAGCTATCAAATACAGCGCATTTCTCGGCTTTTAACAAAATGCTATACGTTGCCATGTGTTTCATCAGATTTGAGGTGTTACCTCCTTTGCACAGTATCACCTTAAAGCACTTGTTGCAGGCTGCTTGTTTGCATCTTTGGCTGTGAAGTACAGCCAGACTTTTGACCGCTTCGCCTTGGGCATTTTTAATCTGTAGCTCTGCTCTAAAAGAATGTACGTACCTGGACCCGCGTACTATCCTCGGAAAGGTAAAATGATTGGCTAGAATCCAAAGTGTATCACATCTCAGGGAAAAAAAAGCACCGAAATAAAGCACCGAAATGTGCGCTGCTTTTCGGTCTGGTTACTACCGTTTATTGCACCGGATACCAGTACCCGTCCCTACTCAGGACTTTCCATTTAAAGTGGATCTTTTTTTTTTTTTTTTTTTTTTTTTTTTTTTAATTCTGACCGTAAAATCACTTTATTTGAACCATTTTAATTAATAAAAATAATGAAAAGCCCGATAGGTTAAAGAGTGTGACGACTGGGGAACAAATAGATTTTCAAAGCAAACAAATAATGCCTTTTAAATCTATGGAGCTCACTAACAAGAATCTTGTTTCTAGTTGAAAACGCAGAAGTGAAAAGGTAACCTTCTCAACAAACATCACAATGTTTTACCCTCATGCCCTTCATCCAGACGTGAAGGCTTTATTTTATTATTTGTTTTGTGCACTACACTTCAGGTGTAAAAACATCAAGTTGTAGTTTGCTTGGAGTTTATTTAGAAGACCATGGGAATCAAACATAAGCCTCGGCGGCCCAAATAGGACTGGGCCAACACTCCACTGAACTGAATTTGTGCTTTTAATAGTATTTTTTTTAATATAAATAATGCAACAGTTTTCCAAACAATTAATTGCCAGTGATAGTGAAAAACAAGAATTTATCTATCTACTATGTAAATGGCTGAGCAATGAGTAATTTTAAAATGTAAGCCCAAAGAGTAGTGCTGGCAGATTTCTTTTATTTACCACAGTGCCATATCTGCATCATGCAGAAAAACTGAGACATACTGGTCAAATTTCACTTATTTTTCTGATATTAAGAAATTTCACGGAGCAGATGTGTAGGTAAAATTCATTACACTGACAGAAAGCAGAGTTTCACTGGTCCAACCCAGCTGGTGAATTTTGGGTTGGATGAATCAGACATCTCTGTAACAGACAATATATTAGCTGGAGGAAATTGCAACCAATACAGAGTTCAAGCAACCGCTGGTTTATTCTATATAGCCTCCATAAAAACGATGAAGTGCTGCTTTCCACTTTGTTTTTGTACAGATTTAATAACATTAACTGTGTTAATTCACAAAGTCAAGTTGTGGTGGAGTTTCCGCCACAAAAGCAAGAAAGCTGATGTTATGCACATATCCTTTAAACATGGGAAACGATCTGTTTATCCTAATGCTTGTAAATGGAAATGCTCTAAATGTCTTTTCCACAGAGCAATCAGGAGATGCTGCTGTGTCTCTCTAGCATTATGCATGAAACTGATTCATCACACAGTCTTTATGTCACGGCTGGCGGGGTGAGCCGTGTGGTGTGGAGGAAAAGGAGGACCCAAAATGCAGACAGCCGATATGATGATAAGAGTGAGGGTTTTATTTACAGTGCACAAATAACAGAACCGAGGGCAGGACAGAACATAAACCTAAACTGGGTGAGCTAAATAACAAACCGGAGATCATACGAACGGGGTGGGAGGCAGAGAGACGCAGACGAGGAACAGGACACCATGAAACACAGACGAGCCGACAACGAACACAGACCGACACCCACTATATATACACACACACACACACACACACAGGGTAATCGGGTAATGGCAGACAGGGACACAGCTGGAACTAAAGGACATAACGAGACACAACCCTACAAAGTAAAACAGGAAACACACAGACTGTTTTACATAACAACACGGGGACATGAACAGAGCACCGAGAGAGACGCAGGTAGGGAAAATAAACACAACCAAACCCCAACCACCAATACAAAACAGAATAAACTAGAAAATACTAATAACAAACTCAAAGCGCTGGGTCACCGACCCAGGACCATGACAGTACCCCCCCTCCAAGGGCTGGCTCCAGACAGCCCAAAACAAAAACAGACGACCAACCCAGGGCGGGCGGCGGGGGGTCCAGGACGGAGGGACCACAACCAAACAAAAAACAAGCTCCAGTGGGCCAAACAGATTGTCCAAAACACAACACAGACTGGAGTTCCCAAACAGGGTCCCAAAACATAGTTCAGGAGGCCGGCCATGCACACGGCAGCGGCGACGACGGGGAAACAGGTCAGGAGGCCGGCCATGCACACGGCAGCGGTGACGACGGGGAAACAGGTCAGGCGGCCGACCGTGCGGACAGCAACGGCGGCGACGGGGAAACAGGTCAGGCGGCCGACCGTGCGGACAGCAACGGCGGCGATGGGGAAACAGGTCAGGCGGCCGACCGTGCGGACAGCAACGGCGGCGACGGGGAAACAGGTCAGGCGGCCGACCGTGCGGACGGCAACGGCGGCCTGTGGGAGGTCGTCCATATCGACGATGACGCCCAACAAGCGGCCTGGCAGATGACCGCCGACGTCGAGGCGGCAGTTTGGGACCTGAAGGTGGCGTGGCCCCTGCAGCACCAGGCGAGGCGGAAGCTGAGGCTGGACCAGGCGAAGCGGATGCAGAGGCTGGACCAGGCGAGGCGGATGCAGAGGCTGGACCAGGCGAGGCGGATGCAGAGGCTGGACCAGGCGACGGCGTGGGTGAAGCCACGGATGCAGAGGCTGGACCAGGCGACGGCGTGGGTGAAGCCACGGAGGCTGCAGCTGGCGTGGGTGAAGCCACGGAGGCTGCAGCTGGCGAGGGTGAAGCCAAGGAGGCTGCAGCTGGCGAGGGTGAAGCCACGGAGGCTGCAGCTGGCGAGGGTGAAGCCACGGAGGCTGCAGCTGGCGAGGGTGAAGCCACGGAGGCTGCAGCTGGCGAGGGTGAAGACACGGAGGCTGCAGCTGGCGAGGGTGAAGACACGGAAGCTGCAGCTGGCGAGGGTGAAGACACGGAGGCTGCCGGCGGTGTGGATGAAGCTGCTGTTGCTGCCGGTGGTGTGGATGGAGCGGCAGCCGGCGAGGATGATGAGGCTGCAGCTGGCGGCTGGACGGGCTCCTCGGGCCCTCCAGCTGACGAGGCAGGAAGCTGGCTGGGTTCTCCTGAACCTCCAGCGGACGAGTCTTGAGGCTGGACGGGCTCCTCGGGCCCTCCAGCGGACGAGACAGGAGGCTGGACGGGCTCCTCGGGCCCTCCAGCGGACGAGACAGGAGGCTGGACGGGCTCCTCGGGCCCTCCAGCGGACGAGACAGGAGGCTGGACGGGCTCCTCGGGCCCTCCAGCGGACGAGACAGGAGGCTGGACGGGCTCCTCGGGACCAGCGGGCACAGGGGCCCCTGGCAGGCGCAGAACAGAACCAGCAGGCGCGGAGACCTCTGGCGGGCGCAGAACAGAACCAGCAGGCGCACGGACCTCTGGCAGGGACAGATCAGAACCAGCAGGCGCACGGGCCTCTGGCAGGGACAGATCAGAACCAGCAGGCACACGGGCCTCTGGCAGGGACAGATCAGAACCAGCAGGCACATGGGCCTCTGGCAAACACATAACAGACTGCAGCTGCACAGAGCATTGACCCTGCTCAGGCAGCGACAGCCGGGTGCAGTCCTCAGCTGGCCTCTTAACCTCCAGGGGTCCAGAGTCTGCTGGGGGCTGAAACCCAGCCTCTGGGGAGGCCCTGGAGTGCGTCTCAGTCTCAGAACTGGCCAGCTCTTGAGGAAAGTTTGCAGGATTGTTTGGTTTGTCTCTCTGCCTGGAACAAATGGGTGAACAATAGTTTTTCGGATTGAATTGGCCTAGCTGGTTGTACAGGAGGAGTTGGTGAAGATGATGGCTGAACAGGTGACTGAGCTGAGGGCGACTGAAGTAAAGGTTGAGACAATAATGGTGGGGAAGTCGGAGACTGAACGGAGGATAAGGCTAATGATTCTTCTGCCAACTGGGCTACTGACTGGGCTATGGATTGTAACATGGTTTGTAATAGGTCTGGCTGTGACTGTAATTGAGCTATGGATTGTGAGGCTGAATGTGGTGGAGGCGGCTAACTGGGCTTCTGGCCGGGCGGCTAACTGGGCTTCTGGCCGGGCGGCTAACTGGGCTTCTGGCCGGGCGGCTAACTGGGCTTCTGGCCGGGCGGCTAACTGGGCTTCTGGCGATAAACAGTCTTTGTCCTGTGCCGTACAGAACATTACCCCTGAGTAAACAGTCCCACAGTTCAGACCAATAATATTGTCCTGTCCACTCACCACAGCCGGCCGCTCAGAAATCCCCAGGTCCGACTGTGGCGAGGTGCGTCGGCAGCGTGAGCGCCGTTTCCCCCTTGAAGGCTGGGTTGACGGGCCGGGCAGAACATCCTCTGTCGGACCGGGCAGTGAAGCATGAGTTGCAGGGTGGGTGGTAGCAGCCGGGGGGTGAAGACGGAGCTCGTTCAGAATGAAATTCTGTGCGAGCGGGTGAAGTGAGTCCAGTAGCCAGGAGTGAGCAAAGATTAATTGCTGTAGCCTGGCTTCTACAGCGCGGTGAAATTCCTCCCCCTCATGTTCCAGCCACAGGTTAACTAACCTTGAAACGGAGTCAATCACCCCCCCCCCGAAACTCCTGGGAGGGTGCGGATGCTGCTGGGTCCATGTTTGGTCGGCTCGTACTGTCACGGCTGGCGGGGTGAGCCGTGTGGTGTGGAGGAAAAGGAGGACCCAAAATGCAGACAGCCGATATGATGATAAGAGTGAGGGTTTTATTTACAGTGCACAAATAACAGAACCGAGGGCAGGACAGAACATAAACCTAAACTGGGTGAGCTAAATAACAAACCGGAGATCATACGAACGGGGTGGGAGGCAGAGAGACGCAGACGAGGAACAGGACACCATGAAACACAGACGAGCCGACAACGAACACAGACCGACACCCACTATATATACACACACACAGGGTAATCGGGTAATGGCAGACAGGCGGGGACACAGCTGGAACTAATGGACATAACGAGACACAACCCTACAAAGTAAAACAGGAAACACACAGACTGTTTTACATAACAACACGGGGACATGAACAGAGCACCGAGAGAGACGCAGGTAGGGAAAATAAACACAACCAAACCCCAACCACCAATACAAAACAGAATAAACTAGAAAATACTAATAACAAACTCAAAGCGCTGGGTCACCGACCCAGGACCATGACACTTTATCTGCAACTGTCAGGCACCCCCAAATTTTTCTCTTCCTATTTTATAGCTGATGCTATTGTGAGGGCTACTAGCCCAGCTATATAGGGGTGAAGAGGCACACAGGCTGCCCTGAACGACTAAAGGGTGGTGGGATCTGAGTCCGTGACCCCCCTTAGTACAGTTGACCCGAATACTTACTGCTGTAAGAATGGTTTTAGCTATCTGGCTTCTACAGGCACAGAAGAAGGGCTCTGGGGACCAGGCCCGCGAAAATAACAGTGCCCGGCGCGTTGAATATTAACTCAGCCTCGCTTACCTCCGTTTTTTTCTGCACCTAACCAGACAACTCGGGTGCCCCTACTCCAAGGCAACCTGGGTTGGACAGAAGCATACAACAACGACTTTTTAAACAACGTGGCCCCTTTTATTTGTTTGGATGGCCCTCATGAACCAAGGCTGATTATCAATGTTAACAGGGCCCTGGAGAGCAAGGTGCGACAGCAAGGAAACTCCCCAAAACCAAAAAAAGAAATAAAATAAAATAAAATAAATCAAACAGGCCGGTGTGACCCAAAGTTGTGACTTCTCGACCCCGCCCAAACCACACACAGGAAAAGGGCGCAAAGATCACAATACAGAAGAACAATTAAGATTAACACATAAATTCTCTTATCTAGAATGGTTAACACAGCTTCATCACATTACTTGCAATGTCCAAACACACAAAAAAAAATAGTTCCAGTCTTTACAGTTCGATCCAGTAAATTGTCTCTGGTATGTGGAACCAATAAACAGTTCTAGGGGTAGCTGTCGTGAACCAGAGTTCCAGTCTGTTAGGCTGTCCAGAAATTCCACAGCCGGAGCAGAACGTCCAGTCTCAGGTTCACAAAAAAACAAAGAAACAAAGAACACAGAAACTGTACCTTCGCCTCCCGAGAAACGGGGCGTGAAGAGCCAACGGGTTAGAAAGAGCGATGCTCTCACATACGGCCAGCTGGAGCAGGGTGAACAACCAGAGCGTCGTCTGAGTGGCAGGGTAATCCAAACACCGCAGACTCCTGAGGTCCTAAACGTCGGATCCGCGAAATGTATCGGAGCTCCGGCAGTCCCCGGGCAGTATGTAGAACAGAACCAGCAGGCGCACGGGCCTCTGGCAGGGACAGATCAGAACCAGCAGGCACACGGGCCTCTGGCAGGGACAGATCAGAACCAGCAGGCACATGGGCCTCTGGCAAACACATAACAGACTGCAGCTGCACAGAGCATTGACCCTGCTCAGGCAGCGACAGCCGGGTGCAGTCCTCAGCTGGCCTCTTAACCTCCAGGGGTCCAGAGTCTGCTGGGGGCTGAAACCCAGCCTCTGGGGAGGCCCTGGAGTGCGTCTCAGTCTCAGAACTGGCCAGCTCTTGAGGAAAGTTTGCAGGATTGTTTGGTTTGTCTCTCTGCCTGGAACAAATGGGTGAACAATAGTTTTTCGGATTGAATTGGCCTAGCTGGTTGTACAGGAGGAGTTGGTGAAGATGATGGCTGAACAGGTGACTGAGCTGAGGGCGACTGAAGTAAAGGTTGAGACAATAATGGTGGGGAAGTCGGAGACTGAACGGAGGATAAGGCTAATGATTCTTCTGCCAACTGGGCTACTGACTGGGCTATGGATTGTAACATGGTTTGTAATAGGTCTGGCTGTGACTGTAATTGAGCTATGGATTGTGAGGCTGAATGTGGTGGAGGCGGCTAACTGGGCTTCTGGCCGGGCGGCTAACTGGGCTTCTGGCCGGGCGGCTAACTGGGCTTCTGGCCGGGCGGCTAACTGGGCTTCTGGCCGGGCGGCTAACTGGGCTTCTGGCGATAAACAGTCTTTGTCCTGTGCCGTACAGAACATTACCCCTGAGTAAACAGTCCCACAGTTCAGACCAATAATATTGTCCTGTCCACTCACCACAGCCGGCCGCTCAGAAATCCCCAGGTCCGACTGTGGCGAGGTGCGTCGGCAGCGTGAGCGCCGTTTCCCCCTTGAAGGCTGGGTTGACGGGCCGGGCAGAACATCCTCTGTCGGACCGGGCAGTGAAGCATGAGTTGCAGGGTGGGTGGTAGCAGCCGGGGGGTGAAGACGGAGCTCGTTCAGAATGAAATTCTGTGCGAGCGGGTGAAGTGAGTCCAGTAGCCAGGAGTGAGCAAAGATTAATTGCTGTAGCCTGGCTTCTACAGCGCGGTGAAATTCCTCCCCCTCATGTTCCAGCCACAGGTTAACTAACCTTGAAACGGAGTCAATCACCCCCCCCCCGAAACTCCTGGGAGGGTGCGGATGCTGCTGGGTCCATGTTTGGTCGGCTCGTACTGTCACGGCTGGCGGGGTGAGCCGTGTGGTGTGGAGGAAAAGGAGGACCCAAAATGCAGACAGCCGATATGATGATAAGAGTGAGGGTTTTATTTACAGTGCACAAATAACAGAACCGAGGGCAGGACAGAACATAAACCTAAACTGGGTGAGCTAAATAACAAACCGGAGATCATACGAACGGGGTGGGAGGCAGAGAGACGCAGACGAGGAACAGGACACCATGAAACACAGACGAGCCGACAACGAACACAGACCGACACCCACTATATATACACACACACAGGGTAATCGGGTAATGGCAGACAGGCGGGGACACAGCTGGAACTAATGGACATAACGAGACACAACCCTACAAAGTAAAACAGGAAACACACAGACTGTTTTACATAACAACACGGGGACATGAACAGAGCACCGAGAGAGACGCAGGTAGGGAAAATAAACACAACCAAACCCCAACCACCAATACAAAACAGAATAAACTAGAAAATACTAATAACAAACTCAAAGCGCTGGGTCACCGACCCAGGACCATGACACTTTATCTGCAACTGTCAGGCACCCCCAAATTTTTCTCTTCCTATTTTATAGCTGATGCTATTGTGAGGGCTACTAGCCCAGCTATATAGGGGTGAAGAGGCACACAGGCTGCCCTGAACGACTAAAGGGTGGTGGGATCTGAGTCCGTGACCCCCCTTAGTACAGTTGACCCGAATACTTACTGCTGTAAGAATGGTTTTAGCTATCTGGCTTCTACAGGCACAGAAGAAGGGCTCTGGGGACCAGGCCCGCGAAAATAACAGTGCCCGGCGCGTTGAATATTAACTCAGCCTCGCTTACCTCCGTTTTTTTCTGCACCTAACCAGACAACTCGGGTGCCCCTACTCCAAGGCAACCTGGGTTGGACAGAAGCATACAACAACGACTTTTTAAACAACGTGGCCCCTTTTATTTGTTTGGATGGCCCTCATGAACCAAGGCTGATTATCAATGTTAACAGGGCCCTGGAGAGCAAGGTGCGACAGCAAGGAAACTCCCCAAAACCAAAAAAAGAAATAAAATAAAATAAAATAAATCAAACAGGCCGGTGTGACCCAAAGTTGTGACTTCTCGACCCCGCCCAAACCACACACAGGAAAAGGGCGCAAAGATCACAATACAGAAGAACAATTAAGATTAACACATAAATTCTCTTATCTAGAATGGTTAACACAGCTTCATCACATTACTTGCAATGTCCAAACACACAAAAAAAAATAGTTCCAGTCTTTACAGTTCGATCCAGTAAATTGTCTCTGGTATGTGGAACCAATAAACAGTTCTAGGGGTAGCTGTCGTGAACCAGAGTTCCAGTCTGTTAGGCTGTCCAGAAATTCCACAGCCGGAGCAGAACGTCCAGTCTCAGGTTCACAAAAAAACAAAGAAACAAAGAACACAGAAACTGTACCTTCGCCTCCCGAGAAACGGGGCGTGAAGAGCCAACGGGTTAGAAAGAGCGATGCTCTCACATACGGCCAGCTGGAGCAGGGTGAACAACCAGAGCGTCGTCTGAGTGGCAGGGTAATCCAAACACCGCAGACTCCTGAGGTCCTAAACGTCGGATCCGCGAAATGTATCGGAGCTCCGGCAGTCCCCGGGCAGTATGAAGCGAAGCCATCCAACTCCCCTCCCGGAAACACGCTAGTCCTTTGCCAGACAGCCGGCTGTGCTGCCTCGCTTTCTATACGTGCTCTACAGTCAAATTCTACCTATAGCGATGGGAAACTGAGGTGAGATAGAAGGGAACGGCTGCTAGCCTTAGCTCTCGCTTAGCTCCCCTGCTCACGCTATCTCCGTCAACACTACACCCCAGCGCCGCGCTCGGAGGTCCGCTGTAACTGGAGTCGGATTTCACCCACGGAAGGAAACTCCGCATAGACTCACTGCGGTCCCGTCCGCTGCTCCACTAACATCCCGGTTACTCTTTGTTCGGGTTTTTTTCTGACCGCGGGATTTTCCTGGTGTCTTCGGCTGTAAAGTCACGCGCGCGCGCCGTACTGCACCCCGCTCGTTCCCAACCACGCGTGCCCGTCCTCTCCTCAATACATCACTTCCTCCTGGCTTATTCAGACAGGCTGATAAAGGCCCTACATGGCAGTTTCCCACAAGTTATAAGTATGTGCCCTCACATTTCCCCCCAGCTAAACCCTGCCACACCAGCGACGTCTCCGGCTGTGCATCCCTGTAACAAACACAGAATAACACATATTAACTCACTTGTTCAGTAACCTTCTATATCATTCACATACGACTTACATTACATTGCAAATGAACATAACAGCGACCCATGACTTCATCTCGTAACATAATCCCTATACCTTGCAGGTGGTACCCCTCTGGTTCGCCTCAAAGGACGCTCAGACTGCAAAACTTCACCTTGCTCTTCCTGCATTTCGTCGCTCGTCACTGAGGCCCCATCACTCTCCTCCTGTTCACTTGGAGTCATAGCTGCTTGTGCTTCCCCCGCCAAATCCAGCCCCAACCCCTGGGAAACACAATTACCAACATCGTCGACCCCTGGGGCAATGTGAGCGTTCGGATTCGACACACATGGGGGTAGCGGAACACAAACGACCTCCACGCAGTCTGTATCAGACTCCACTTCTGCTGGTAACCTATTGACATGCCTTAACCGCCGTATTGGCGCTTGAAAAGTGCACAACTTGAGCTGATCTCTATGTACGACCTTCACTGAGCCACCTCTCTCTGGTTTGATTGTGAACACAGGAATGTCGGGGTGGTTCTGCTTCACCACCAAATAGGGGTTTGGTTCCCATTTATCCTGTATCTTATTCCTACCCCTGGGTTTGTGGTTGCGCAACAGCACCCGATCACCTGACTGAAGCAGAGCGCCGCGGGACTTTCGATCATAGATTCTCTTCCTCTTCCTAGAGGCCTCCTGAGCAGCTGAGTTTGCTACCTCCACAGCTGTCCTAAGCCTCTCATGGTGATCCCTGACCCAATCATCCAGATTGTCTGCCTCAGGTTCCCTCATGTCTTTTCCTCCCAGGAGGTCAAGGGGCATTCTTGCGTCCCTCCCGAACATGAGGTAGAAAGGCGCATAACCAGTGGAGGAGTGCACACGAGTGTTATATGCCATAACCAACTCTGGCAAGTATGTTTTCCAATCCCTTTTTTTCTCTGGTGGCAGTGTTCTAAGCATATCATGCATGGTCCTATTAAACCTCTCACACTGTGCGTTACCCTGCGGATGGTAAGGACTGGTGCGACTCTTGGCAATCCCATAGGCCCTACACAGCGCTTTTATGACACTAGCCTCAAAATTCCTCCCCTGATCTGAATGCAATCGGGCTGGACACCCGTAGTAGGTGAACCAGTGCTTTAGCAAAGCATTTGCTGTCGTCTCAGCAGTTTGGTTTCTGGTGGGGACAGCAACTGTGAACCTGGTGAACATGTCTGTAAGAACAAGGACATTTTCGTATCCCCCACAGGACTTCTCCAGCACCGTATAGTCCATAGCAAGGACCTCCAGGGGTGCAGTGACATTGCTGCAGGTCATTGGGGCCCTGTGGTTAGGAAAGATATCCTTTGCCAATGCACATCGCTTACATTGCTGAACCCAGTCTTGAACATCTTTACTCATGGTAGGCCAATAATAGCTCCTCCTCATCACAGCGAGGGTACTCTTTGCACTGAAATGCCCCCCATGCTCATGCTGGTTCTCATATACCTTACGTTGCAAGGTCTCTGGGACAATGAGCTGCCTGATCTCTTCTCCGTCACGGGGGTCTCTAACATGCCTATACAACACACCTTTATAAAGCCTAAGGCGGTCAAACTGCTGGTGAAGTCGCCTTGTGCCCGGTGTTAACATGTAAAGCTCGGCATGGCTCATCCCAGTGCCCCTCTCAATGACCCGATACACGGGCCCGACAATGGGATCGCTTTTCTGTGCCGCTTCCACCTCCTCCCAACTTTGCCCACCAAGAGCTTTCCCAGCAGTCACTTGCATCCTGGCCTTCAGGTCAGTCTTACCATCCCCATCCACACTAGCAGGCCACAGGCACGCACGCACTTCCTCAGGACCAACTTTAATAAAGTCCTTGTCTGTGTCCTCCTGCTCAGGTTCCTCCTGGTAAGGAATCCTGGAGAGGACGTCTGCATTCGTGTTTTGCCGCCCGGGCTTGTAACACACCTCAAAGTCGTACTCAGCGAGTTGTGCTACCCACCGCTGCTCAACAGCCCCCAGATTAGCCGTTGCCAAGTAGCGCAGCGGGTTATGGTCCGTAACCACCGTGAACTTGGCAAACATCAGGTAGTCCCTGAATTTCTCGGTAGCAGCCCATTTAAGCGCAAGAAGTTCCAGTTTAAATGCGCTGTAATACTTGTCGTTCTTTTCAGAGCCCCTTAGCCCACGACTCGCATAGGCTACCACACGCTCGATGCCCCCTTGTTTTTGACTAAGCACAGCCCCGAGTCCATGCAGACTCCCATCTGTGGTCAATATGAAGGGTAGGCTAAAGTCGGGGTAGGCCAGGATTGGTGGGGACATCAAACACCGTTTCAGCTCGACCAATGCTTCCTGGCACTCGGCAGTCCAAACAAACGTCTGGGCGCCCCTTGTCGTGTCTTTCGACCCCTTCCCAACCAGGGCATGCAGAGGTTTAGCCAACTGAGCAAACCTCGGCACAAACCGCCTGTAGTAGCTCATAAATCCAAGCACCTGCCTCACCTCTCGCACGCTCCTTGGAACCGGCCACGCCTCCAGGGCCTTGACCTTTTCTTGATCTACCTGGACGCCTTTGGCAGAAATCACGTGGCCAAGGAATTTAACTTCTGGCCGCAGAAGGAAGCATTTGGTCGGCTTCAACTTCAGCCCATGCTGCTTCAAACGTTCGAACACCATCTCAAGCCTCTCGCAGTGGCTGTCAAAGTCCCGGGAGAAGACTATAATGTCGTCGAGATAGACGAGGAGTATATCAAAACTGAGGTCCCCCAGTACCATACCCATCAGCCGCTGAAAAGTGGCTGGGGCGTTGCACAAGCCAAATGGCATCCGAGTCCATTCAAACAAGCCAAAAGGTGTTGTAACTGCCGTTTTTCCCCTGTCTGCTTCGCTCATAGCCACTTGGAAGTAGCCTGCGGTCAAGTCCAGGGTCGAGAATAACAGAGCGTTGCCAAGCGCATCCAACGACTCTTCGATGCGAGGAAGTGGGTATGCATCTTTGCACGTCACTTCGTTCAGCCGCCTGTAATCGCAGCAGAACCGAACACTTCCATCTTTCTTAATAACTACTACCGCAGGTGAGGCCCATGGACTTGAGCTCTCTTTGAGGATCCCCTGGCTAACAAGTTCCTGAACATGCCTCTTAAATTCTTGAAAGACATGGGGTGGGACCCTTCGGTGCCTCTGTTTGATAGGGGGTGCCTCGGTAGGGATACTGTGTGTCACAGTGGTGGTATAGCCATAATCGATTTCACTTGCTGAGAATACGCCTTTGTGTTTGGCTAATAGCTGACAAAGCTTTTGACACTGCAGCTCCGTGAGATCTTGAGTGTTAGCCTGTACAGGGACCGGTAACTGCCTAACCTCGCCCCCTGTCGCCATGCTCTCACCCTGGCCCAGCGGCTTAACCACAAGCACCCCCTCTCTCTCCTCTACTTGTACAACCTCTTTGGGGAGTACAGCTCGTGGCTTGCTAACAACTGCAAGCCTGGCTCTAGGCATCAACTTGACAGCTCTCTCACTTGTGTTCATCACTCTGAGAGGGATCCTTCCACCACTGGTCGTCGCGAGAGTGTTGGCAACTAACAGTCCCCGCGGCAGCTCTATTTCTCTTGCCGCCTCAGCCAGCACTTGGCACTCAACCCTAGGTGGGACCCTGCAACGGCCCTCCACCACTTTCTCGCTCATCGGGGGAATGATGATGGGTTCCCTGCCAGCCACCTTGACAAACCCAATTTTGCCACCCGGACCCATGCGGGGGGTCTCCTTCCTCGCTCGGGCTATCAACCTACGGACGGTGGCCTCTGTCTCATCGGGACCGTAAGGATCCATCTGGACACAACCCCCATCCGCGGTAAAAAGCGCTTCGAGGTCTTCTATAACATTCATCCCCACAATTCCTGGGAGCCCATTAGCTTTGCCTAGCTGAGGGTGAGTGTCGGTGAGTACAAAAATGCACTTCTTGCCAACCACTCTCCCGGCACATTCAATCTCAGCCTCCAAGCAGCCCAAGACAGGAATATCGAGCCCATTTGCTGCTGTGAGCTCGATCCAGTCTGCTGACCTCAGCTCCTGTGGCCCAAAGCACCTACGGAAATGGGACTCCGTAATAGCAGTCACATTTGACCCCGTGTCCCAGAGGCAGGTGGTGTTCACTCCCCCTATCCTAAGGTGAACAGTGCGACACTTTCCAAGAGCACTCCTTTTGAGGCTCTCCTCCACCTCTGTCACAAGACACTCGGCTGCTTGGCGCCCAATGGTCGGTGTGGTGGGGTGTTTCTTAGCCCCATCCTTGGAGTTTGGATTGCCAGGAAACACCACCTGAGTTGGGTCCATGGGGATAGGAGCCAAAGCCCCTGCGTCTAGTTTTTTGGTACAGCGCCGGCTAGTATGGCCGGGTTCCCCACAGCTGTAGCAAATGTATCGCCCTTCGCTGTCTTTTAGGGGTGTTCGCCTGCGCTGTGCACTCTGCTGGCTGCTCCCTCCTTCCCTGCTCTGTAGTGCTAGGTATAACTCTTCCTGACGAGCAGCTAGTTTCTTAATCTCCTCATGAAGCATCTCCATGGTGAGGGGGGATGGTCTATCCTCGGCCGGTGCTGCAGCATTCACCGCACCTCTAGCCTTGGGCCTACTTTGGGAGGCGAGAGAGAACTGGGCTTCTTCTTCTTCGGACCAGTCAACTGCGGCTTGCAGCAGCCCAATAAAGGTTAGGCCTTTTTCTTCCTTAACCCTCCTTTTCATCTCCCGTCTCAAAAGGTCATCCCGCAAGCCCAGTACTAGCTGTTCCTTCAACACTACCTCTGAGTCAAGAACCCGGTTAGGTTCCCGCCTCCTAATTAAAGCCAGCTTCTCCTGTAAGTCATAGGCATAAGTTCTGACAGTCTCACCTGACATCTGCCTTCTCTCATAGAACTCCTTTAACCTGGTACCTATTGGGATTTTGTCTCCATAGGTTTGGAGGAGAACATCGAATATCTCCTCAACAGACTCTCCTGCCCCACCCAGCATGAACTTAACAGTTGCCCTAGCCTCATCTTTTAAGTGTTGCTTAACTAACTCTACACGGTCCTCCTCTGGCACCTTCATGACTTGGAATGCAGACCTCATCGCAGCAATCCACCCTTCCACACACTCATCTCCACTTTTCCCAGGGCAACCACTAAAATCTGTCAGTTTGCGGTCTCGGTGGACATAGATTGCTGTCGGGGCTTTTAAAGCTTGGGCCTGTTGATCAATCACTGCTTTTGCGAGAGAAAGAGCCTCCCTCTGCTCTTCTCGTGCCTGCTGTAAGGCACCTACCTGCTCTGCAAGCCTCGCCTGTAGTTCACCGAAGCTCTTTCTCAAATCTTCTAGTTCAGACATGTTTACCTTAACTCTATTCTTTTCCACACTGTAACAACCCCAAGCCAATAAGTTGATCCTGTTCGTGACGCCACTTGTGAGGGCTACTAGCCCAGCTATATAGGGGTGAAGAGGCACACAGGCTGCCCTGAACGACTAAAGGGTGGTGGGATCTGAGTCCGTGACCCCCCTTAGTACAGTTGACCCGAATACTTACTGCTGTAAGAATGGTTTTAGCTATCTGGCTTCTACAGGCACAGAAGAAGGGCTCTGGGGACCAGGCCCGCGAAAATAACAGCCTCGCTTACCTCCGTTTTTTTCTGCACCTAACCAGACAACTCGGGTGCCCCTACTCCAAGGCAACCTGGGTTGGACAGAAGCATACAACAACGACTTTTTAAACAACGTGGCCCCTTTTATTTGTTTGGATGGCCCTCATGAACCAAGGCTGATTATCAATGTTAACAGGGCCCTGGAGAGCAAGGTGCGACAGCAAGGAAACTCCCCAAAACCAAAAAAAGAAATAAAATAAAATAAAATAAATCAAACAGGCCGGTGTGACCCAAAGTTGTGACTTCTCGACCCCGCCCAAACCACACACAGGAAAAGGGCGCAAAGATCACAATACAGAAGAACAATTAAGATTAACACATAAATTCTCTTATCTAGAATGGTTAACACAGCTTCATCACATTACTTGCAATGTCCAAACACACAAAAAAAAATAGTTCCAGTCTTTACAGTTCGATCCAGTAAATTGTCTCTGGTATGTGGAACCAATAAACAGTTCTAGGGGTAGCTGTCGTGAACCAGAGTTCCAGTCTGTTAGGCTGTCCAGAAATTCCACAGCCGGAGCAGAACGTCCAGTCTCAGGTTCACAAAAAAACAAAGAAACAAAGAACACAGAAACTGTACCTTCGCCTCCCGAGAAACGGGGCGTGAAGAGCCAACGGGTTAGAAAGAGCGATGCTCTCACATACGGCCAGCTGGAGCAGGGTGAACAACCAGAGCGTCGTCTGAGTGGCAGGGTAATCCAAACACCGCAGACTCCTGAGGTCCTAAACGTCGGATCCGCGAAATGTATCGGAGCTCCGGCAGTCCCCGGGCAGTATGAAGCGAAGCCATCCAACTCCCCTCCCGGAAACACGCTAGTCCTTTGCCAGACAGCCGGCTGTGCTGCCTCGCTTTCTATACGTGCTCTACAGTCAAATTCTACCTATAGCGATGGGAAACTGAGGTGAGATAGAAGGGAACGGCTGCTAGCCTTAGCTCTCGCTTAGCTCCCCTGCTCACGCTATCTCCGTCAACACTACACCCCAGCGCCGCGCTCGGAGGTCCGCTGTAACTGGAGTCGGATTTCACCCACGGAAGGAAACTCCGCATAGACTCACTGCGGTCCCGTCCGCTGCTCCACTAACATCCCGGTTACTCTTTGTTCGGGTTTTTTTCTGACCGCGGGATTTTCCTGGTGTCTTCGGCTGTAAAGTCACGCGCGCGCGCCGTACTGCACCCCGCTCGTTCCCAACCACGCGTGCCCGTCCTCTCCTCAATACATCACTTCCTCCTGGCTTATTCAGACAGGCTGATAAAGGCCCTACATGGCAGTTTCCCACAAGTTATAAGTATGTGCCCTCACACTATGCTGCTTAAATCAGCAGTTATGATGTGCCTTTTTACATTTGTTTTTTTGAATTGTACAAAATAGAGAAAATAATCTTTTCTAAATTTAAAATTCAAATGTATCCTCTATTTACAGCAACAAAAGAAGCAGATTTGAATAACCTGACGCCCAAAATAATAAAAAAAAAAAGTCTTACACCTGTGGTTGACCATAATAAACATTTAAATAATAAACTCACAACTTAGTATGCACTAAAACCCATGAAAGAAACCTCAGCTTCAAATGACGAAGCCTCTTCCTTAGCTTCTTAGCCCACAGAGCCACATAGCCATATGCATCATCTGCATGCATAAGGAGTTTCTATGTAGATGATCATTCTCTCTTCCCTCTCTGCAGGTTCAATTTAACATCCGCCTGTTCTCCAGCCTATGAATCCCACTGGTGGATCATCACAGTGTGTGTATGTGTGCATGCGTGTGCTGGAAAAAGAACAGAATAACAGGGTTTCTTGAGCTTTGAGGGTGCCTCAGTGAGAGTCAGAAGAGTCAGTGAGCATTGAAGTCTTTAGTGCACACACCTAGTCTGCAGACTTCCTGTGTCTACCATGAGTCAGAATCTGCTTGTTATGTAAATCCACAGAGAAGTGAGGGGGACACCAGCACACCTGTGCCTTGCCAGCCTGCTCCTGTCCAGGTTTTTTTTCCTTCCCTTTTTACACAGAGCAGCAATTACCTATTGCTCCCAGTCATTGAACTATGACTCATCCTGGAGGAATTAGGCCCTCAATCAGCCAGTATGTTCTATAGCTGCCTCTAATCAGATGACGATGAATACCAAGTTGGGCTTAACCCCCCCCCTTACTTGTGCTGACATACAATTATTTCGATCTATGTGTGCATGTGTGGGGGTGAACACAGGCATGAAACAAATAAAGAATGTGGATAATCTTGGGTGCCTGTTTAGAACAAGAAAAGATCCTTCTTGGTACCGGAGCCAAATCTGCCACCTCCTCACCAGCAAAACCTAGCGCAAACCTCAAAACTACCCCCGCAGCCTACAGTCCCAGCCACGTGACCCCACCCCCTGCCACACAAACACTTCACGTGGAAAAAAAAAGACTCTTCCCCCACATACTGTAATCTAGGGCATACTCACCAGCAATGCGGATCTTTATGCACAGTTATAATGTGTTGGGTCGCTTTTTCATATTTATAACTCATATAGCCTCATATATGATCAACAGGTATGCTGTGACGAACACGCTCGTTAACTTCAAACAGGCTTACATGTCAAGTGGCACTAAAAAGTGATAGACTGTGCGTGTATTTGCCTGCATCTGTGCTGTGTTTGTGTGTGTTAAGGGAATACTCCCACCCCTGAGGGAGGAGAAAAAAGAAGTAAAGTATTATGGTAAGTGGCACGGCCCTAAATTCAATGAGGGCAGCTAAGTGTACAGTGCCCCGCCACCGCTTCACAGACTACCCTGTGTGAGTCTGTGTGTCTGAAAGAGAGAGAGAGAGGGAGTGAGTGTGTGTGTCTGTGTGTGTTTGTGTGCATACCAGGTAAACGTCACAGCTTGCAAAGAAAGCCTCTGCGCTGCGAGCGCGCGCCACACTTCCTCAATCGACGGAATCACAGAGAGAAAAAAAACACTAGAGGAAGAAAAAGAGCAACTTTCGTCGAGAACAACCGCCTGGTTTGCAGGACAAGGTGAGTCTGCCATTACAATCCTTTTCAGGCTTCAGTCGAGTGGGTTTTTAGTAGCAGAGTACGGGTTTTACGTCTAAACTTTACAGAAAGTTGCTCAAAGACCGAAAAACAGTACCGCTTCGTCTGCTTCTTTCATCCTTTGGAAAACCTCACTGTGAGGGTGAGGCGAGTAACGCCAAACCCTGGCTAACTAGTTAGTTACAATTTTTCTTCCTCGCTGAAAGCGTTAGCTGTTGTAGCGTAGTGAAAGTTTAGCCAGACAAGTTTCATTTCTATGAAAAGTCAACAAGGCAGCTGGCACTACACAGCTGTTTTAGTTAAAATAATAACCCCTGACAATTTTTCCGAGTAGCGACTGGAGCTGCTTCAGTGAAACAGTGCACAGGAATCCGTGACCCCCTCACACTTGGTGACGTTACGGGGTCACAAAAGGTACTGACAGGTGAATAATCGTGACCTACTGATCTATACCCACCGCCCCTTTGGACTGGAACATCTGCAAGCATCTGCGGCCCTGTCTTAACACAGTCGGGTTGCCAGTAACTGCATGCAGTATGTCGGTAATTCTGCTTATGTGGAATCCGTTAAGTGACAGAATATCACCAGGGATGAGGAGGAATGTGAGCAGGTCTGGACAGCAAGGATGGAGGAGTAAAGAAAAAAAGAAGAAAAGGGAGAAAAGGGAGAAGGAACAGTTATTTACTTGTCATTAAGACAATCTGGCTGCAAGCTGCTGTCTGAGTCAGACGTGAGGTGACATCTGCGTTCAGCCAACTGACAATCGACCACATCCTTTAGAGAATAAATAGAGAATCAGATGCACTGACTGATTCTCGGTGAATGTGACCGTCAGAGTTTAGTTTTTCATTATGCGCAAGACTCAAATCTAGATAGGACCTGTGTAACCTCAGCCAAGGTTTAGGTGTTCTGCGCGATCACATGAGGCGTTCAAAAGTGTTTATGAGGTGGTAATTACATCGAGGAAGAAAGGCTCTTTTTCATACCACGATGAAACACAGTCAGGCTCTCAGAATCAGGTATTATGTTACCATTTCAGTCAGTAAAAGCGATGTTAGTATTCTTCTGTGTGAAAGAAAATTAAAATTTTAATTGAACTTTAAATTAAGAAAAGGTTCAGAGGAGAGTACAGTCATCAAATTATGTTTCAGTGCTCAGGGATTTATTTTTTGTAATGATTTTAACACATTGCCTTTGTGAATGAATAGCGTGTAATGGTTTTTGATACAATTATTAAGCAATAATAACAGAAATCAGTAATTGTGTGGTTTGTTAGGTCAGACATTAGGAAGTAGACAACATAAAGCTGAATAACAAGCTTCTAGGAGATGTTTACCAGTTACAGTATGCTGGGGAGGTAACTAGACAGGACAATTTGAAACTGCTCACAGCTGGTTGGGAAATCAATCACTATTGGCCTGAAACACACAGCATGCCTGCTGCTGATTAACTCCCAAAAGCCCTGGAATCACAGCTCCCAGCAGCAGTACGTGAGTGAAAATGGTTGCATGCTTTTTTACTTGCCTGCATCTTTTATTCCGTCTTACTTTTCTGAGTCTGAGTGTAGGCGGTTACAGTTTCAGGCTTGTGATAGCAGCTAGGCTTTCTTTGGAGCACAGCATGCATTTGGATCAGTGACATGTTGAGACTAGCTCTGACTTTGTAGTGCTAGGAAACACCTCTTGTGTTGCAGCTGCAACCTGTCAGAAACTGCACGCATAGTGATAAGGAACCAAACAAATGTGACTTTGTGCTCACATTTTAAATGTGTATCAGTGGCAATAAGAAAATAATAATGAAAGACTCCATGGGTGTAACAGTTAACAGGGGTTACCTAATGTATTGCACATACACACTAGTGGTGTTTGGGTTGTTATAGAGAAAAGTTGTGGCACTGTCTGCAACACTTGTGGGGTTATGCAAGCAGCAAATCATGCGTGAGGTAACAAGCACCCAGCACAAAGGGGGGCATTGATCGCTCATTATGTGTCACCACTGGAATTTCACTTCTAATGCAAAAAAAATCCAGTTATTCAGGTATTTCATCTGTAGGTAAAAAAGTGAATGATTTTTTTCTCTTCTGTTAGGAAAAATATGGAAAATATATACATGACATAAAATTCAGGCCATGTACTAAATGTGTGCGTAACTTGCTTCCAACAAGCAGTTATTTGGAGTAATAGCCAGTCCACCATAAAAAATTGAGTCAGAGTAAATCTTGCAGTGAGAGAAAGCAAAATACAAATTTGTGCTGCAGCCAGAGGCAAATTTTGCTCATTGCAGGTGTCTCGCTTAGTGACAGGAAATTCTCAAATACCAGTAAAAAGACCACTTAAAGACCACTCTTCTGTCTTTTTTTTTGTTTGGGGTTAAAATGCTCAGATAGAACCTAGCACTATTGGTTGACATTTTGCAATATTTTGAGACAATGCGATGATGCACTTTAACAGTAATAAAAATGTGGTTGTCCTTGTCTGAGAACAGGCGATCCTGGTACTTGTCACCATGGCTCCTTTCTTAAGGATCGCCTTTAACTCGTACGACCTGGGTATCCTGCCTCCTCTGACTGACGCACCCTTCTGTGCTATCAAGATGAAGGAAGCCTTGACAACTGGTGAGAACATTTTTCTGGCTTTTGCAGAAGTTGCTACTTCTGCTTAAACAACAAACACAAATTATGTTATCTTATTTTGTTTAAATTGAAAACATGCCAAAAATATTTTTTCTACTTCCTCTATCTGCCCATCTGCTTCTCAGAAAGAGGCAAGACCCTGGTTCAGCGTAAACCCACCATGTACCCAGCCTGGAAGTCCACTTTTGATGCACACATCTATGAAGGTCGTGTGCTCGAGGTACTGCTGATGAAGACAGCGGAGGAGCCGCTGGCTGAAGTGTCTGTCGGTGTGTCTGTCCTTGCTGAGCGCTGCAAGAAAGCCAACGGGCGTGCTGAATTCTGGGTAAGTCATTACACACTGTCCTTTGTCTTTAAGAGCAAAATGTCAGGATCCTGTTTAACTGTACTTATATTTTGTGTTCAGGTGGATCTCCATCCTTCAGGAAAAGTAATGATGGCAGTGCAGTATTTTCTGGAAGATGCAGATGCAGGTGAGATTAAATTATTTTATATTTTTGTATTATTTATTTTTATTTTCTCTTCTATGCACTTCCTTTTATTTAAGTATGTTTTGCAGCCCCTTCAAAGACAGTTAGAAGGGTATCCCCCTCACCTGCACCAGTCAACTAACTTGGTTTTTAGCTGCTAATGTAGTCCTTACACACACTTTAACGTGTGATTCCCTACTACAATCATAAGGCTATCAGTCTGTAACAAATCTGTAATATGACCTCTCTTTTTCTGTCACAGTGTTGTATATGACTGACTTGTTTTTCTCTCTTTATTTGGAAGAGAGCAAGCAGCCTGTGAAGGAGGAAGAAGCTCCTACTCTAAACCGTAGACGCGGGGCCATAAAGCAGGCCAAAATACACTTCATCAAGAACCATGAGTTCATTGCAACTTTCTTCAGACAGCCCACTTTCTGCTCTGTGTGCAGAGAATTTGTCTGGTCAGTGCCCGTCTAAAACTTCCATCAAATTAGGAAACAGGATATTGAGAATCTAGTGTTCAGGAACTTGTTGATATTTAGTATTAGTAGACTTATTTCTGATTAAGACTGTAATTCTTTTTCTAGATTACTGTTTTGTATGTGACACTTTTAATGTGAACAGTTCCTGGAAATATGAGCTCTCTAATTAAAAAAGAAGTGAGGACAATCCCCTGACATAGTTTGGCAGAAACTCTCAATAACTATTTTTGTTTGCCAGACCATGACCCAAGACTTCGATGACCCATTTTCTTGAGGTTATATATAAAATGCTCATGTTTTCCTTTGAAGACTTTAGTTGTCCAGTTATCTGATATGAAGCACATTTTGATGAAATTGAAAATTTTGTGCAAAAAGATACACAAAACTACATACTTTATTTGGAGCCACATTACAGAAATGTACTATTTTAGGCCTAACATTAGATAAGCCTAACATTATTTTCCCAAATTGATTCTACAGAAGTAAAGTCTAAATATAGGAGACATCCTATCTTATCTGACTTCACTTTATCTTATTTCAGATTAGGAAATGATAAATATACACCCCAACATCTCGTTTAAGTCCATTATAGACCACCCGCTGGTACTTTTCCATCTTACTGAGCGCCATAGATCCTTGTTACCAATAGCTTTCTCAATGATTGCTGTTGCCACGTTAGTTAAATGAAGTTCAGAAATAAAGTACTACCACTAACCCCTTCCTCACACATCTGTACTTACTCACTCTACTTGATGGAAGAGGGATTGTTAGTGTAGCTCTAAGATTACCCTAAAGGTAGGAGACTTATGCTTTTGGGAGGTTATGTTACTTGTGTTATGCATTTTAATATTCTTAGGTAGAGTAGCAAATCAGGGCCTGTTCCTATTAGGTGTTTTAACCTTAATGAGACTTAATCACCATCGTTACCACACAGTTAAGATAGAATTTACAAGTTAGAAAGTGTATGCAATGCAGTACCTGTTCCTTATTGCTTTTGAGTGATAAACTGTGAAATCATTCACAAAGCCTGTCTTTGTCTCACACAGGGGACTCAACAAGCAAGGCTATAAATGCAGACGTAAGTGTACTTCATTAAAAAACAATCTCAATACATTGTGTTATAGCTAAAACAGCAACATAGATGTTCAACACGTTCTCACTCCCAAAGCGTTACATTTTACGCTAGGTGACAAATCGTCAGTATTTTACGCTTCCGGCACCCAACACGTCCCTATATTATGAGATCGGAAAAATGAGGAAACATGAGAAAACATGAGAACCGTTTGAAATGAATCTACACATGTATGTTCATTTTACTTAAATTGCTTTAGAAAACACTATCTAATGTCATTAAAGTGCTGGTTAAGGTTCGGGATAAGTTTATGGTTAGGGCTGGAATACATGGCTGGAATGTGTATTACCGGCATTCTACTAGAATTCATCTATAACCAGGCGCGTAGCATAATACACGTTCTTATGCTTTCGCGTCCCTAAGGAATGCCTCGGGACTTAACATATCGTGAGTATATTACACCTCGGGAGTGAGAATGGCTGAGATGTTAAACATAAAAAATGTCTACTTAACCATAAAAGCAAACTGTGAAATGTACATATTCATTTCTTTTACCGTTATGCACTCAAAAAAATGCTGATTGCTGAAATATTTTCATGTAATTTTTTTTACAAGGTAAAATGATAGATTTAAAGGAGTCTGGTCAAAAGAAATGTAGTGGACTACCATTTTCCTGCAAGATTAATTATATAAATAAATTTGATTTGACATATTTTTGCTGAATTTTATTCAAAATCACTGCTTCGTGTTTATGAAAGCGTGTGTGTACAGCTTAAAAACTAAAGTATTAATCTGCTATATTGTTTCTTTTTCTCAGAATGTAATGCAGCCATCCACAAGAAATGTATAGACAAAATCATCGGCAGATGTACTGGTACTGCTGCCAACAGTCGGGATACTGTGGTGTGTAACACACATTTCTTCTGTACAACATGTACTGTTAGTGTTCGCCATATGTGTCCCAATTAGTGCACAATAGTCCCTTTAGTGTGGGCTTTTTTTCCTCTGTGATTTACGATGTATTCCTCCTTAGCAAATCAACAATGATTTGTTTATCAAATTAAAGTGTATAGTCGGGTCAGGGTTTAACATAAAGGCACATACCTGTTAGTTTCCACTTCCAGTGAAGCATTTTTCAATGTCCATCAATATTAGGGGATAATCAAAGTCCAGCTAACCTAGATAGCAGTGACAGGAATGAGCACTGCACCCCCACACATTGTGGGAATAACAGATGGGGTGTGGTCTTAGGGAAATACTTTAAATTCAACTAGCAGGGACAGATCTGGTCCACAAGTTGTAATGTCTGAGAATTTTTTTTACACAGTGCTGTAGTGACTTTTGACACATTGAAGTTAGAGAGGGAAGAAGAAGACAAGGGGAGAAAAAAAGGATGAGGAAGGTGCGCAGGAAAGCTAGTTGTTACAGGCCTGTGAGCGTGAGTCCTTTGGTCATACATGGCAATGATGAATCTTCTCCGTGCCCAAAGTTCCAGAAGGAGCGATTTAAAATCGACATGCCGCATCGTTTCAAGATCAACAACTACATGAGTCCCACCTTCTGTGACCACTGTGGAAGCCTTCTGTGGGGTCTGGTCAAGCAAGGCCTGAAGTGTGAAGGTACAGCAGAGACATGATTGACTGGATGGTTACAGGAGCGTGTGCTTCTGTACTCTACAGACTAAAAAAATATTTACGCCTAAAATGTTGACTTTAAGTAATTAATTAAAAGTAAATTTTCTGTGTATTTTTTAACATAGTACAATGTAAAACATTAAATTTAATGGATTTGGTCAAATTAAATTTACCGTATTGAAATACATTTAGTTTATCCTAAACATATTTTCCTTAATGATTATTTTAATAAATAACCCTTCAATTTTATATATTTCATTTTTATTTTACTCAAAATTATTGCTTCATATTTATGGGGGCCAAGAAGAATTTTTTTCAGTGCAGACTTGTTTTTTCTCTTTGCAGACTGCGCCATGAATGTCCATCACAAGTGTCAGGACAAAGTAGCCAACCTTTGTGGTATCAATCAGAAACTACTAGCCGAAGCCCTCACACAAGTCAGTCAGGTGAGTTCAGTGAGTCATTCAGTGGATTGTATCTTTTGGTATTCAAGTCCACATCAAGATGCATGACATTACAATGAGAAAGAAGTGCGACTCAGGTCTCATTCTACTAATGCGACTTTGCTCTTGGAGATTTTGTGACTCAGAATGATAATGAATAACAAATGTAAATAAGCACTTGATAACATTTATACAAAAGATTATTTAAAAACTGGTTGTTGCTGTTCTGTTTTCTGTGTGGTGCCACTTATTTGGATGTTTTCCAGGAATATTAGTAAACATATTAGCAGCAAATTTCTTTATAACTTTATAAACTTTCTGAATAAAATGAATACTTAAGCCTTATAACTACATCTCTATATTTTATCATCATTTAATACCATTTAAATTCTTGAAGTATTTACATTATTTATCATAATGTGTAAATGTTTGTTTTGAAAGGATAGAGAAGATTCAAATAGATCTGAAATCAAATCTAGGCACTTAGCTTGCAGTGTTGCCAGTACACAGAGATGCTTGTGTTCGCTGGTTTTAGAGATAATGGGTGTCATGATGACAGTTATCAACTTTCTTTGTTTACCCAAACTTTCCACTTCAGGCTTACCTGAAGTGGAAAGCCTGTAAGCCTAGATAACAAGCGGATTAATAATAACTAACTAGCAAAAAAGTATCTTATTTGTTTCACTTGAATGTGAAACTCAAAGTTACTGGTGTGTGTTGACCTAATTTTCCTGCCCTTCTGTGCTAAACGCCTGACTCATTCTGTTCTGTCTTTATAGGCCTGTCGTTCAACCCAAAATCTATTTAGTTTTGAAGACAGTTAAAGAGAGAAGAATCAAACAAGTTTTTGACTCAAATGTACCACGGCTGTTAGTCGACCATTGTTAGGAAACAGTTGTTTGACTTCTTCATGTTTATTTTTTGTTTATGTGTTTATTTTTCTTCCTTTTTTCCACCAGAAATCATCCACTCGCCGTTCAGATCCAAATCTGCCTAATCTCCCGGATATTGGAATCTATGATGAAGTGAATAAACTTGCTGGACTTGAGATCAATGGTGAGTGAGCCTTTATTTGTTGGTGCTTTTTCCTCCAAACATTCAAGCAGAAAGCTAAAGTTCTGTACTGATAGCAAATGCTATGCAAATAAAAACTGCAGAAAATATGCAAAGGTTTGAGATAATTGTGTAAATATGTCATTTCTGTGTGTGGTAATGTATTTGTCCATTAGATGGGTCGACATACGGCAAACTTTGGGAAGGTTCCATCCCACGGGTACCGTCTCGTCTTACCCACTTAACCAAGATCAACATGGACAACTTCATCTTCCACAAAGTCTTAGGAAAAGGCAGTTTTGGCAAGGTACGGAGCAATGATGTCAGTGTGAAACAAACTGTGAGACTGCTGTCTTAAAAACTAGAGAGAAAAAGAGAGAATATAAATAAGTGAACCAACAACACTCAAGTCAACCCATATCAGCTGTCATCATTACAATGGAGGCTGTAGTTCTCTTATAGAAATTATTACATAGACTGTGGGTGTTTCATCAACCAGCGAATTAAAATACTAATACTTCTCTTCTCTTCTCTTCTCTTCTCTTCTCTTCTCTTCTCTTCTCTTCTCTTCTCTTCTCTTCTCTTCTCTTCTCTTCTCTTCTCTTCTCTTCTCTTCTCTTCTCTTCTCTTCTCTTCTCCTCTCTTCTCTTCTCTTCTCTTCTCTTTGTAGGTCCTGCTGGCAGAGCTGAAAGGGCGTGGAGAGTATTTTGCTGTGAAGGCTCTGAAGAAAGATGTAGTGCTTATGGATGATGATGTGGAGTGCACGATGGTAGAGAAAAGAGTCTTGGCTTTAGCCTGGGAAAACCCCTTCCTCACACACCTTTACTCCACCTTTCAGACCAAGGTACTTCCCCTCCATGTCATTAATGACTGTATTTTATTCTGCATCAGTAGTTACATTACATTACATCGTTGTGCCTTTAATAGTAAAAAATGAAATGTTTCTCTAGGAGCATCTGTTCTTTGTGATGGAGTATCTGAATGGAGGTGACTTGATGTTTCACATTCAGGAAAAAGGGCGCTTTGAGCTCTACAGAGCCACGTGAGTTCCACCTGTCACACAGCCATCGTGACATACTGTACGTTACTCAGTGGAAACACAATCCCTGCCATCCTTACTCAGTGCTCACATGCTTGTCTAGCTGCCCAGAGACTCACACTTACAGAAGATACTTGTAAAGATGAGCATATGTTTATTGTCTCTTTGTCACTTTTTAGCCTGCATCTTGTTTTCTTTTATATGATGTATAAAGTCTGAAGGTTGGGGCAATGCTGGCATCTATTAGCTCCTGTTTTTTAGAAGACAGGCTTTGTAAGGAGTGAACAGCTCTTAATGTTTGTGTATGGGGAGATATCAGTTACTACACCCACTTCTCATCACACTATGGGAATCTCTCCAGAGAAAAACAATCGCAAGCTGGTGAAATAAAGCATTATGAATCCGAAATCTGGTGGCACCTTGACTGCCAACTAAACTTTTACTTTTTTAAATTAAATTACACTTTTACAAACCTGCTGACATTTCTTAGCAAGTGCTAAGGATTCAGAGAGATTAATATGAGAGTAATAATCATGTTATGTGGTGTTTAGAACAGATGAAATTCTTGCTTTTTAGTCAGTTATAAATTTAATTCACTGAGTGCAGAAATCTTTTGAAAAGTAATGTTTTGGCTGAAGATTTTTGACAGAATTTGGCTGTATGTAGCAGAAAAATACAAAGAGTGTACAGTCCGATTTTAAGACTGAATGCATTCGCTGGATTTTTTTCTTATAAACCACTGAAATGCTTCATGTTCTGCTTTCTAACTGTTGTGCTTAGTCACTGATCTTACATCTCCTGTAGTTAAATCAGCGGCTGTGTCCAGTACCTTTGAGATGACAGGAGTAATTTTGTACTTTGCAAACACTGACACCTGATCCTTTGTTGGCATCCTCTAGAATTCTCCTCACTCAGTGACTGTATTCACTCTGGGTAATTTATCCTCAGTGAGTGAGAGAGAGAGTGGGCTATTTTATTTCCCTACTATTCATTCAATTACGTGTTTGCATCTTTTTTTATGTTAATGCTTAAAACAAACATGCCACAACAAGACAGCAGAAATTCTGTGGTTCATAAGACCGAATTTAAGTCAATCCCAGCAAAGCAGTAAATTAATTAAACAAATTTGCTTTAATTTAAATGTATGCTTATAGTCTGTGGTGTTAACCATGCATTGTTTTTGAAGACTGAATGATAATATCAGTAAGAGCAGCAAGCTCATGCTATGAGCTGTTGCTTCTTTATGTAGTGCACTTTATGTAAGTTAACTTTGGTAGTTTTGCCTATCTTGCTGACAAACAGCATACCTCCACCATGACTATAACATTGCCTGTTATAGCCATGGTGGAGCAGGTTGGTTGTTTAAACTAAAAAAAAAAATAGGATGCTTGTAGATGATGCATTTATACACATTTAAAGTGTTAAACAAATGAGGACGGATGGATTAAAATAAGGACTTTAATATTCTCTGCAGGGAAATTATTTTGTAACAGCTCTAATACTGGCGAGTTGTAACATTCCACAAGCCTAACACAACACAGGACTACAAGAAATCACTGGGATGCATAGTCTGTAGTCTCAATGCAAGTGTGGATGATGTCACACGGAGTTGCCAGTTTGCTGGAGAGCGCGATGTAAACAACAGCCAATCTGGCATGTGAAAAGTCTGTGGGTATATAGTGTGGAAGTAGCCCCATGTTAAATATGTGGGCTGCAGAAGCGTTCCTTCACAGTAATGTAGCAAGGGTGGCACCATCTGTTGTTAATAAAAGTGGCAAATCATCCACATCTTTATTTATTACGCTTGGATTTATTCCTGTTCACCCGAACTGTCTGAAAGTGGTTGATGGTAATCAAGGGATCTGAAATATACCCTGTAGCTATGTCTCTGTAAAACGTAACTGCACACTCATTAGGCTCATTTCCTTGTCAATCTCATGCCCATTAACATAATTTCCTGCACTGTTAGAGGTGAGATATGGCTTTGATCCCCTCCTTTTATTTTCTTATCTATCTGTTCCTCCACTGGCATTTCCTCTTATTTCTGTAGGAATGCTCATTATTGTTGTGAAAAAGACAAAGCAGTATTCTTCCATCAACCTGCACTTCCACCGCCATGCCAGTCAGGAAGTCGTCTAGTACCTGCAATATACATAATCTTCTGTTGACTTCTTTACAATAGAATAGTTTCTGTAAACTTGATGACACACAAGATTAATGTGTCTAAACTGTCGTGTTGTATATTGCTGCACAGGCTGTCACAGAATATAAGGCATGTGCTGGATCTGGTTATGCAACATTTTTCCTTTGGCAGTGACTGAACTGCAGAGTCTCAGTTAAGCTCGTTGCCACCACAAAGGCTGCTGCTAACCTGACAAAGACTAGTTTCATGCACCATTTCAACTTTCCTTCAGCTTGCATGCATATCGAGGTGTCCTCTTACAACTGTGTGTTTTTGTTTTGTTCTTCGTGATCCAGGTTGAGACATTCTTGTACATATGCCTGCACTGTCTGACTCCTATTCTATGAGGACTGCATTTCTAATGATGTTAAGTGAGAGATATTGACAGTCTATTCAGTCCTGTTCAGCAGGTCATTTAGTGTCACTGTGCAGGAACTGGGCTGGAGAGATGGCTTTGTGTGCTCTCCGGACCTGGTTGTTTCACTCGACACAGATGACAAGAGAAGCAGGTCAGCGATAGGCTAATCATTCGGCTCGCAGCAGCTCTTGGGTTTCACATTATGAGAGTGTTATTCACCTGTCTCCTACTCCATACAAATGTCCTCTTCAATAATTCAGGTGTACACTGAAATGAGTCTGCAGTTACACCAGTGTTAAGCTGCCAGCTATGTACTGAGATAGCTCCGCACAGGCCTGTAGCTTTCCATCAGAGATGAGTATCTGATATTTCTGTCTCCTTCTGACTTCTGACTCCTTTGTCTTGCCAGGTTCTACTCTGCCGAGATCATTTGTGGTCTTCAGTTTTTACATTCTAAAGGCATCATCTACAGGTCAGAGCACAGAATAGGAATTTCACATGAATATAAAATACACTTAAAAATCTGTTTTCTTTACATTTTTTTTTTTTTTTAATGTGCCAATGATTTCAGTTGCAAGTCTAATGAGAAAATGAACTTGCAAAGTCTCCAAACTTGTTTAGTTAGGTAATCCCACACATTTTTGACACTTTTTCCCCTGAAAGTTTAATTATTATTGTGTGGCATGCATTGAGCAAGGGCTGTTATGAAAACCATGGACTTGGATGTAGTCCAAAAATGGGATTTAAATTATTTTTAAAAGATTTTGGGAAGAGGAAAATGTAAATGTGTTTATTTGTTACACTGAGAAAACCAGACTCCTGACATTTCAGGACAACACAAAACTAAGATAACTGTTACAAAATTTCTAGTAAATGAACATAGAAACAGTAGACCACTCAATTAGACTACATATCTCAAAGACCTTTCATATCTCTGCATAATTTTGTTTTTTTTAATTATAGTGAAATTAACTAAAATCACCTATAAGTATAGTCAAAATTAAATATCCTTAAAGAAACTCGTATAATTACTGCATGCATTTTACAAAAGTGCTGCTTTGTGTAGTGAATAGTAGTGTGTAAAAAATCTCACAGTTCAAAGTGCAAATGCATCTGTAATCAAACATTAATCCCCTTAAAAGTTTATTTAAAGCATAACCTTTTATTGTAAGTTGTTATTTGTGTGGTAAATTCTGTTCTAACAAACACAAAATAGTTTTCTAAAACGTTATCATCACAATAGCTCATGTTTATATCCTAACTTGGTGCTACTTTTTATTCATTTTCAGGGATCTTAAGTTAGACAATGTGATGCTGGACTGCGATGGGCATATAAAGATTGCTGACTTTGGCATGTGCAAGGAGAATGTATTTGGCGACAATCGCGCCACAACTTTCTGCGGCACTCCTGATTACATCGCTCCAGAGGTGCAGTCTTCTTCCAAAATTCTCTCTTGTGCTGAAATAATCAAAGCTGCAGTTAAAAACAAAGCTTTTAAACGTCTGTCTGGTTTAATTGTTATTTATAATTTTTTGTTTAACTTTAGATTCTGCTGGGACAGAAATACTCATTCTCAGTTGACTGGTGGTCATTTGGGGTGTTGCTGTATGAGATGCTGATTGGTCAGTCACCTTTTCATGGAGATGATGAGGATGAGCTGTTTGAGTCCATTCGCATGGATACTCCCCATTATCCCCGATGGATCAGCAAGGAGTCGAAAGACCTGCTTGAGCGGGTTTGTATCATATCTTTAATATTAAATATAATAACCCCAAAAAGCGTTCAGACACGAAATGTCCATGAGTCCCAAAAAGTTGACTCTGTTCATCTGGACGTAGCGTTTTCAGTGGGAGCAATGTTTTATCACTCATCCAAGTGAGTTTCATGTGTTTATTTCACAAAGTATTGGAGAAACTAGTATTTGTATCACCGGCAACAGACTGGACATTGAACAAGTCAGAAACATGAAAAGAATGCACAGAAACAGTGGGCGAGAAAAAGCAGCTTACACTTCATACCCTATATGAAATAACCATTTGAAAGGGTTTTAGGGTACCTGAGCTTAGTCCTCTGCTGGTGTGGGCTAATACTGGGATCAGCTAATCTGCTGGGATTGTTCCAAGACTTGCCTTTGTGGCCTGCCTGAGCTAAAGCTTTGCTTGAGGTTTAGTGAAATGAAATCAGCCTCTCTTTTGAGGGAGCATCCAAAAGCCCTCCAAATATTAACAAAAAGTATTTGGACAAGTTCTAATTGTTACACTTAGTGCAACATATCCATTGTTAATATGGTCTACTCCACCTGCAGTTACTCTGCCAGTTGTAAGAGCTTGCAGAGTCCTGACCTGAATAACTTAGATTGTCTGTGGAGTAGGAAATGACAGTAAAAAAGTTAGCTTGTTGATGCACTTGAGTGGAGGGAACATTAACACCAAGTTCAGTCCCTGGCTGGTACGGTCTGAGAACATAAGCAGTCCATTTAACTGAAAATCCTTTGTGTTTGACACATGATCACATATATTTCTTATGCAACCTTTCTGACCTCCCTTTCCTGCAGTTGTTTGAGAGAGACCCAACTCGCAGGATAGGAATTGTGGGTAATATCCGGTTACACCCCTTTTTCAAGAGCATTAACTGGCAGGCGTTGGAAATGAGAGAGGTTGAGCCCCCCTTCAAACCCAAAGTGGTACGTCACACACACGTCACTGAGGATTTAAAAATTGTAGCTCTGGTGCTATGATTACATTTTGCTGAGATTTGTTTGTGGAAACTTCCAGAAAGCGCCGAATGACTGCAGCAACTTTGACCGGGAGTTCCTCAGCGAGAAGGCTCGTCTTTCCTACAGTGATAAGAACTTCATAGATTCCATGGACCAGTCGGCATTTGCTGGGTTTTCATTCATGAACCCCAAGATGGAACATCTTTTAGAAAAATGATGTCATTCACGTCAGACTCATGTTACTCTCCTCATGTTATGGAACAGTTCGCCTGCTTGCAGATGAGCAAGCTGTTTCACAATCAGTATTTGTTTCACCTTATTTTAAGCACAAACTATTCTTGGGTACGATCAAACAACAAACGGGCCCGTGTACTGTATATATATATATGTGGATGTTTCATTTATGTGCATGCTTATTATTTGTATAGGTTATGAAGACCTGTGTGAGTAATAATATACTGTGGGAGTGGGAGTCTGAAAAATCCTTACATTCCACTTGACGTCATTGCTACCATCTGCTGCCATCATGTTTCTCTTTCATGTTGAAAATCATCTCCACTGGGGATAGAAAATATGAAATGGAGGAAAAAGGCTACAGGAACTAATTTTACTTCATGCTTCAGATATAGGTCGTATTTGTGAATAAGGTGACTGCATGTTTAGAGATTTGAGACCAAGAAAAACCCATCCATCTTAGCATTGTGGCTTAAATATGAATGTTATAATTTCAAACATCCAACTTCTTGCCTTTGACTAAGAAGAACTTGTGGTTGTAAAGTTGACTGAACAGTGCCATGTAATGATCAAACTTTAATGCTCCAGCTGTTTTCAGCTGTACAGAAAAGTTCTGTTTTGTGGATGGAGGTGCAATGAGTGCAGCCATGGGTACAAAAAGAGTAGTTAAATGACTAATTGGTGAGCCACTTAAACGCTGTATATAATATTTATGTATATTGTTGTTAACATGTATATTGGTTTGCAAAGGATGTATTTTTTTTTACTGTCTCCATATTTCCCATATGATTAAAAAAAACATAAACTCCCAGGTCTGTGCTCCTTTTGTGTGATTTTGAAGTGCACTTAATAGAAAAGGTTTTAAACAAATTGACTTTCAGGAGCTGGACTGGAGGCGATCTAAAGCAATATAATCTTTATATAAATTAAATTAGCGTTTTGGATCTGATCATCGAAAAAAAAACAACCCATTATCCTTTGATTAAATTTGATTCATAAACAAACCAAAACAAGAATCAGTATCAGTCGACAAAATATTTTTTTTTCTATTTGTTAATAAATCTTTTTATTTGGACAGGAAATATTAGACACATTTTCCCGTAATTTATTATTATTATTATTATTATTTTTTTATCAGAAATGCATATATGTGTTTATATAGCGAATATATTGAGACCCTATGGATGCTTGTTTCTGCCACTAAAACAACAACAACCAAGGTTTGAGTCAGAAAATCGAATTTGGAGACATTAACCAGTAATGCATTTTTCAGTGGCGGAAACACGTGGTCCACGTGGACCTGTAGTACATAATGAATTGAGCATTAATTTTTGATTTCATCTATAGATTTTTCCTAAGCATTATTACGCTATCTAGTGGCACTAGGGTGAAAGCAACGTTGCGTGACGTCACCACGTAATGCGCTTGCGTAAAATGTCTACGGAAGTATTGGTGTACGATCCACAGCTTTAACTGCCGGGCACAACTGACAGCTCATAGTTGCTCTTCTGGAATAATGTCTGGTGCCGCCGGTTTGTCATGCGGTCGAGATAAGAGTTTCCACACTATGGCAGCATTATGATTGTTCTTCGTAGAAAGCAGCGGACACCTGGTATACTACCTGACTACAGTTTTCACAGAGCCAAAGGAAGATCAAAATGAGCTCTCAGGACATACTGCAGAGTGTGTCCACTCTAGCGTCCTATAATGTGTTGCTACAGGTAAACAAACACGGTAGTGGATGTGTGTTGAGCATTTGTAGTATTTTTTTTATTTATTTATTCGTTTATTTGTCCGGTTTTATGTCCTCAGGTAATGTTCCGTGTGCTCACCTTTCTCCTGAATGCCTTTACGCTGCGGTTTGTGTCCAAAGAGCTGATTGGGGTGGTCAATGTCAGGTAAAGTTTGCAGGAAAACAACACAATGGTTTTCGGGCTCCAGCCGCTGTAACATGTGTCCTTACGTGTGTCTTTATTATGCAGGCTTACACTGCTGTATTCCACATTAGTGTTTTTGTCCAGAGAGGCTTTCCGGAGGGCCTGTCTGAGCGGGCAATCGGGCAAAAAACACAGCTGGAGACCAGTTATCAATCTCCTATGGATGACGTGAGTTGATTAGATGGTAAAATAGGCATTCTGATTTTCAGTTTTTGATGCTCACATGTTATTTCTAATTTTTCAGGGTACCCCTTGGTGTGTTATGGGCAGTACTGCTGTCATATGTGTGGCTTTGGCTCCTAGAGGTCCCAGATGCTCACACTGTCCCTTACTACAGTCCTGCTGTGGTGCTGTTTGCCTTATCTGGGGTGCAGGAGCTCCTGGCGGAACCCTTGTGGGTCTTGGCTCAAGCTCACATGTTTGTCCGATTGAAAGTGGTGGCTGAAAGCTTGGCAATGATCGCAAAGTGCAGCATAACTCTGGTGCTGGTGGTGTTTTCCCGTGAATGGGGCCTTTACATCTTTTCTGCTGCTCATGTAAGAAATCAGCTGAAGTATCAGCTGCTTTATTTCTGCAGATATTTGTTTTAACCTTTCATGACTTTGTGCTGTGTTCACTTTTTCTAGTTGGTGTACACAGGGATCCTGGTGCTATGCTATGCTGTTTACTTCATTCGTTTCCTGGGTTCCAAAGAGGCAGCAAGGAATAGTTTCCCACTGCGCCGTGTTAGAGATTTGCTGCCCCGCAGACAGTATGGAGAGGTACTTGACCTTACACGTCATTATGCATTACTCATCACTGATCCCATCAAAGTCACACTGAGTCATTGCATCTCAAATCACTGTTTGAGATGTAAACAGTGATTTGCATCTCAAACAGTGATGCTCGACCATCTCCAAATTTGCATGCTAAATTTATGGTACAAAGTTTGGATGTATGTAATGATTGCTGTGAAATATTCGCACTGAAGATCAAATCATTCTCTCTCTCTCTATCTATCAATCTATCTATCTCTCTATCTATCTATCAATCTATCTTTCTGATTTATGAAATTCCTAGTCGCAAAAATTAAGAAAATGGCATTACCATTCAACTTTCATGCTGGTAGAGCAAATATGACAATTTGTACCACAAAAACAATAGCAGACAGTCTAACCTGAATAGAAGAAAACTCTATTTTGTGCAAAGTTTTCATTTTTGAGACCCACTTTTAAGGCATGCACACTGCCCTGGAGGAATCTGATCATTCAGATTAGGTTTAAAATAAATGCAACAATGTATCATTTTCATGTATATTACAATATCATAGACAGCAGCCTTTGTTGAAGCAGTCAGCATGATGATTACCTGATCCCTGCTTGCCTGTGGAAGTTCTGGTGTTAAAGTTAGGTTTGGGTTACACTGCCTCAGATGCCTCAGGGGAAAAAAGGCCTGAAAGTGGGTGGATAGGCCATTAAAAAATCTAGAAACGTATTTAGCATATAAAGCTAAAAATTTATATCCAAGCTTTGTACTATAATAATTTAAATTAGAGACAGTCAATCAGAAAATGTTCGTAAAAATCTGATTATTTGTGATTATTGATTATATTTTGGTTACTATTCACGGCGGACATTCTTAACCTTTTTCTGTGTTTAAAGCCGTTAGTCGACAGGAATCTAGCGCGGCTCACTTGGAGCTTCTTCAAGCAATCCTTCCTGAAGCAGATCCTGACCGAGGGTGAGCGATACGTCATGACCTTTTTGAACGTCCTCAGCTTTGGAGATCAGGGTGTTTATGATATCGTCAATAATCTGGGCTCCATGGTGGCGCGCTTCATCTTCTTGCCAATTGAAGAAAGCTTCTACATATTCTTTGCCAAAGTGCTGGAGAGAGGGCGCGATGTCAAAAGTCAGAAACAGGTCTGAACTGTGGACATTATCTCAAACAAATGTTTGTGAGCGGCTATGCTGGAATTGTTGATTTGACCTCTTTTTGCTGGTTTTTGTTATAGGAAGAAGTTGCCATTGTCGCAGAGGTCCTGGAGTGCCTGCTGAAACTGGTGCTGGTGATTGGTCTGATTATCACAGTGTTTGGCTATGCATACTCTCACCTGGCTCTGGATATTTATGGCGGCTCTCTCCTTAGTAGTGGGTCAGGTATGTGAGCTAGAATCCGGTGACAGGAGACACCAGTATATGACATTTTGCTTTGCTGGGAATTTGTAAAATCTGTTTCTTTATTTTTTTAGGGCCCAGTTTGCTGCAATGCTACAGCTGCTATGTCCTCCTGCTTGCTGTGAATGGTGTAACAGAGTGTTTTGTTTTTGCTGTCATGAGCCAAGAAGAGGTTGACAAGTGAGAATGCAGAAACACACACACACACACACACACACACACACACACACACACACACACACACACACATATATATATATATATATATATATATATATATATATATATATATATATATATATACACATATATATATATATATATATATATATATACACATATATATATATATATATATATATACACATATATATATATATATATATATATATATATATATACACATATATATATATATATATATATATATATATATATATATATATACACAGTTATTTTATAGCGTGTAAACTGTCATTTAACACTGAGTTTATGTCCTCAGGTACAACTTCATCATGCTAGCCCTGTCTGTCTCCTTCCTCTTCCTGTCATACGTACTGACAGGGTGGGCTGGCAGTGTTGGCTTCATACTGGCAAACTGCCTCAATATGGGCCTCCGTATCTTACACAGCCTGCTTTACATACACCGGTACTTCCAGTTGAGTCGGTGGAAACCCCTGCGAGGCCTGTTGCCCTCCCCTCCCATACTGCTGGCGTTGGCCGTCAGTGCAGTTGTCACAACAGTTTCTGAGGTTTGTTTTTCCTCGAAACGGGAACTTTTGAGCTGCACTTTTAGTAAACATACTTATAATTTTTATTCTGTAGAAGTCTGTGATCCTAACTGGAGCATCTGTTTTCTTGTCTCCAGGCTTTTTTCTGCTGCGACAGCGGCTTGCTTCTGAGACTCGTCCATATTAGCGTGGGGGCAATATGTCTGCTTGGTGTGGTCGTAGCTGTTCTTCTCACAGAGACTAAGCTTGTTCAGTTTGTGAGCACTCAGCTGCTGCCTCGATTCAGAAAGAAGCGCACTTAAATTACACGTAAAACTGTTACGCCTGACTCAAAGAAATCATGTGTTTCCACTACAAACTGAGCGACAGTTACTGAGTATGGGAAAGCCGGGGAACAACTTTTTCTTTCTAAGGACCTCACATGTGTCATGAGCGTGTGTGAATCTGTGAGTTTTATATAAAAAATGTTATGAATGTTTCAGGATTTAGTTGTGGGTTTAAAAAAGTGGATGTATTTTAATAAAACTCTTTATTGTTTTACACAATGACCATGACCACTGTATTTATATCTGTGGTGTTTTTCCAGGAATTAAATGGAAAAAAGTTTGGTTTTAAATACTGCGTTTATGTGTCGCTCACCTACCTCTGTAGCTGTTTTGGTGAAACAGTTGTGCACAAACTAAGGCAGGCGCTCTCAGTGTTGACTGATTGGAGTAGAGTTGTATTTAAGAAGCAGTACAACATGTTTACTAAAATGAAATGAAATGCTTGACTTCTGCTACCTTACTTGGACCAAATATTTTGTTGATATTGTGAAAAGTAGTTACGTTCTTGAGCCTTGATTTGCACTATTATTTTTTTTCCCTTTTTTTAGAAAGAAAAGTTTGAGTTCAGTGCTTAAGTCAACTCAGCTACTTCATAATTGTTTCCCTGTCTGATAAGACAGCCATTTAGTTGCTTTTCTTGCCCCTAAACTAATTTCCACTGAATTTGGGGTCTCCGTGGGGTTGAATAATGATGTAATTATGGAAAATGAACCTATCCCATCACCCCAGCGATTTTCACAAAGATGGATGGATGGGTGTGTGGGTGGGGTGACATTCTTTCACAGCAGGAAAAATAAAGTCTCCTCTTAAGAAAATCAAGTACTTATCTCTTGATTCACATCTTATAAACTTCGAGTTTAATTTGCGTGGCTTGTTTATTGTCAGCGCTGTTAGAAAGCAGCTGCCCAACCATGCTTGCAAGATTCCTACACCTCAGATTTATTCGACAAAAAGTAATGCCACAAGTTGTAGAAGTGTTTCATTTTCTAAGGAAGAAGCAGACCCTGAGAAAAATAGGAGGGAGAGATCAAGAGGAGGAGTCAGTTCCCTCATTACGTCATTTATTATGTGTTAGGAACAGATTTATTGCCCACTGGAGACTGACTCACTGTTAGGTTGTGTATATATATATGAGAGTATGTGTTGGGTTGGGCCTGTTGGAGAAAGAGCCCGCTGAAAGGAAGAAGAATTTATTCCAGGCCATCTTCAGCTACTCAACAATCATGTCTCAAGTAAGAGCAGTGTTTGAGCTTCCAAAGCAGGGCATAATTGTTGCAGACATAGGGACTGTCAGTAACCTCTATGTGTTTTACTTTCCCTTTACTGCCTTTCAGCCTAATCAGGAAGATGAGCAAATGCAGCGTCCTGAAGTGAGAGAAGAAGACCTGACTGAAGCAAAGAACAAGCTGGGTGCTGCCGGGCCTCCCAAGAGCAAGACAATGGAAGTAATGGAGGAGTGCGGTAAGGACACTAAACCAGCAGATGAGAGCGAAAGAAACTATTCTGCTTTCTGTATTTGGTTAAGCTAAGACCACACTGCAGCCGTGAGTTAATGCGAGGGGCGTTTCTCATGATGCTCAAGTTTCCATTCCATATACAGAGAAGAAGAAAAAAAGAAAGGGGTTGTAATGATGGGAGATTCCTGTCACAGTGTTCCCTCTGACACGGAGTGGGACACAATGTACTTACAGAGCAAATATTTGTCTTACATAATCCTCTTTACTGCTGCATTTACAGTGAGATATCCTACTGCTGTTTCCTGTTCTTCACAGAGAAAATGGGTAAAGTTGCGCCCTCTGTGTTCAGCAGAGCGAGGTCAGGAGCAGAGACTGCTTTCAACGCTCGCTCAGGCCAGCCAATCAGGAAATAGGAGAAAACCTGACCTTGGCTGAATCACACCTGCTCCATGTTCATGTGTTTCGATCAGCTGTTTTCTTGTCTTACTTTAACCCAAGTAAATCTTGTTTAAAGCCAATTTTTTCTGTATTTTTTTTAATGACAAAATTTTACATTTATATTTTACTAGATTTATATTGATAGACACCTTTCTTAAAATTCAAGGAACTAACTGATGAACTCAGTTTCAGTGTTTAAAACAGATATTTGTTGATCTGTCTGATACGACTTTTTGTTACACCGGAAGTTTCAGAGTGGGAGTATAAAGTAGTGTATGCAGTACACTTCAGAAAAACCTTAATGATGATAATGATAATAATAATAATGAACAGAAAGACAGATTTATTCAGTAATGATGAAATTACTTTGCAATAAAATCTCTTGAAATGATGCAAATTGTCTCTTCTTGCCTGTCTGTTATCCCTGTGAGATGCTAGTAAACTGTACTACTAAAATCCAAAAATAAGAGGCAAAATTAAGAAAATTAAAATTTTTCCTTTTTTTATTTCAAAACTTTCCATTGACAAATGGAACAAATAAAAATTCAGCTGAACAAAACTACTACAGAAAGCAGAGGCAGGGACACCGGAGTGAGTTACAGTGAAGGGCGAAGATGATAAAATCCAATGAACAGAGTGAAACTAGGATGGACAAATACAATGATCACAAGTTTTATTTCATAAACTTGTGATCCTGATCTTGGAGGATTTTTGCTGAAGACTTGGCATCATAGAACAGCTCATTGATCTCTTCTACCTGCTCCCTCTCCACTGTTTCTTTTCCCTGAACGCGGCCCAACAGACTTGCCGGCGTCAGCAGCTGTACAGCGTATCTGAGACAAAACAGGAAATAGGAAAGACTCAGTACACCCACATACAAATATTTATAGTAAACCTGTTTATAGTAGAAGATAGTTTAATGGGTGCAATTCCTACAAGAGCTTTACTACAGTATACAGTCTTTTATCTGTAACTTTATACATGTTGGTCTCAGTGATGTAGCTGAGCTATTCTAATCCCTTTAAACAAAGTTTTTTTTAAAAATATCTGGCAACAGTTATGGCTAAACAAATTTATTAGGGTATGTCAAAAATAGAAAGAGTACACATGAACTTTTAGATTTTGTTGAGCAAACCGTAACCCTCTTACTGAGTTGAGGCATCTCATCATAACCCAGAGTGTTTGGCCGTACCTGAGGGTGGTCTTGGTGCCAATCTCTGCCAGGTGTGTAAGAGCCTCCTCGCTGATGCTGATTCCTTCGGTCTGAGCCCGAATCTTGATGATCTGCAGACCACAGCCTCGTTAGTGACGTATGCACAGACAGCTTGATGTCGCACATCACATAATCCACAGAAATTGGTTTTCAGACTTACCTGCTTCATCTCCTGTGGTGTGTACAACATGGTGCGAATGATCATGACTCTGTCCAGCAAGTCCAGAGGAATGCCGTGCGGAGAACTGATGTCCTCTGTCCCCCTGGTCAACAAAAACTTCTTAAATCCTGAAACTGTTTTGTTTTACCTTAAAAATAAACAATAACAAAATGTGCTTCTCTCCATAAAGCACTTCTCACCTGATTAAACAGTTTCCCCTGTTAGAAGCGAATACGACAATGGGGGCGATGCTGCTTTCCAGTGCTCGATGGAGGTACGTGAAGCATTCAATGTCCAGCATGTGCACCTCATCCACGAACAGCACGCCGGGTACGAGCTCAGCTATACCTTGGTCTATGTAGCGGTTCACCACCTTGTTGATCTCAGCACGCAACTTATCTGCAGCGAGAAATTGGCAATGGGTCAAGAACTGAAGACAACTTGAGAGATTTAGTCTGAGTTAGCTGTTACACCGTCTCTACCTGTGATTTCTGTCTTTTTGGGCTTCATCAGTTGTCCCATCATGGAGAGAATGTCCTGGCCTCCCTGAGATGAAACAATGAACCGTTTATAAAGAGTGCCAATATAAAAACAATCAACTTTAGGATGTATACAGATGTGTTTATTCCAAACTGATGCTACTTTATTATTGCAGTTATGTACCTGGGGGCGAGCATTTGCAACATCCAGGTCATGCAGTGTGACATCTTGGACAATCTCCTTCTTTTTGTGGACATCACCTTTGGGCAGCGGAACATACTCCTCTGCCTCCAGGTCAAACTCTGTTGCAAAGGTGTCACAGCGGCCTTGTCTCTGCAAAGGCACAGTAATAGAAAAGATTAATGTCTCACATTGCTGCAGTCAACAATGAAGGGAAAGGTACCACACTGCAGGAGGGAGAGCAGATGTATGACTGAACTCAGTGCCAGCCCACTGCAGGAACAAGGGCATGTGGCTGAAGGATGAAAGAGGTTCAGAAGGCAAGTCATGAGGTGGCTGTCAACAGTAACAAATGTGTCGCCCAGCCCTCCTCCTTTACCCTCTGACTAGAGCCGACCTGTGCTTCTGGCCCACCTGCACTGATTAAAAGAACCGCTCCTGCAGCCTTTCAGCACAGGCCACAAGCCCCACTGTTGGTAAAGAGGCGCTGTGGGAGATGGAGAGATAAATGGAACATGAAGAGCCGCAGGAATGAGAGGCTCATTCCAGAGTACAACACAAATGCAGCAGGGTGGAGAGAGATGAAAGCATGCCACCATGAAGGGTTGAAGAGGACAAGCAAGATGGAAAAATCCTCAACTTTGACCCGACTAAGACGTTTTTTGGAAAAAACATTTTTCATCTGTAAACTATACAAAATCTGGTAAATTAAAAATCAGCCATGATCAGTTTCTCGCTTTTGCCAACAACCAAAATGTGCTGCAAATGTAACATAAAAGCATAAAAGTAAAATAGTTTACCTTCACGGCTCCACTGTTAGCTTCGATGTAGATGACATCTCCCACCTCCACACGCTCTTTCTGAAGACTCTCATAAATACTGGGATCCAGCTAAGGAAACACAACAACTTTAAATGTTTTAAAGCAAAACGCTGGCCTAGCGTTGGCTGTCAGCATTATGGTTTTTTGGCCTTTTTCAGCTTTATTGACAGACACAGTGAAGAAAGGACAGGAAAGCTGAGGGGAAAGACATGCAGCTTAGGGCTGCAGATCGGACTCAAGCCCGGGCCGGCAGCTCTCAGCCATATAGCATGTGGTCGCCCGCTCAATGCACTGAGCTAAACCGGCACCCTGCCATTAGCATTATTACATCAGACTATACTTGAAATCTAATTTCCCTCTGCAGCATTAACCTGATTACTAAAACTATAATCACAGTTAGAAAATAAAAACAACTGAAAGCTAAATTTGAACAGAAGTCATTAACATATTGATAATATGTAACTGTTGGTGCTTCAACATTGGTCCTTATTTGCATTACTATATGGCTTGTTCACACAACATAACTGAGTTTCCAACAGAAGGAAAACTACAAACACAAACTAAGAAAGATTAAAACTCTCAGTCTGACCTTGAGCTGCTTTGTGCCTTTGGCAGTCTTCAGACCGATGATGACGTGGCTGATGGTTTTGCCGTAGCCGCCCATGGGATTCTCGGTCTCGCATGGGGTCAGCTCTGTCACCTCCCCTTCATACACCTCCTTTGTTTCTTTGATGCGCAATCCTGAATATGGCGCAGCATTACAGTTACACATTTACACACATACAAACTATGCACAACCTAATCTGGTCTTTATATTCCTACATGAGCTAAGCCGCAGTATCCATTGGGTCACCGAGCAACGTATTTTATTACAGAAAAGAAACACGTGTGTCCTGTGAAATGACTGGACATCGTTCAGTGTAACACGATCATGCTCCTGTTCCTGTTACATGCAGCACACAGGTGTCTAATCCTCGGTGCTGTGGAGCACAGAGCAGCTCTAAAGGCGGGGACTGTCTATCAGGGTGCTGTTATTGACAAGGTGATGACAACGTTCGAATGAAACCTGGTCTCTCTGAAGAATTTGCTCAAGGGGTGGAGTGAATGTGCTAATGACCACGTCTCCCTCCACCTTGGCTCCGTTTGCTGCCCACTCAACAGGTAGCATCAGCAGTCTCAGATCCCCTTTCTGCCATTCCTTCTCACCACCTATATAAATCTGCTTTACAGTGTTACCTTTCAGCTCATGACAACTGTGTGTGCAAGAGTTTCTTTCTCACTGCTAGTATGACCTGATATTGTCCCACCAGTACAATAGAAGAGACGCATAAAAAATATTATTTTTAAAAAGACAAAATGCTTTAGGTGTATATCAATATTAAATCTAACTAAATCATTAGGTCAGTTTCTTATTTTCTTACCAATTATGCATTTGGTAATAGTAGGCTCATTTTCAGTTCTACAAACTAAATGCCCAACAGGTCACAACCCATCGAGTAAACCTGGAGAACAGAAAACTAAAATCTGAGTTAAAAATCTATCCAACACTCACCAATCGCCCTCCTGAAATTCTCCATCAATACTTCTGTCTTCTTGATTTCAGATGAGTAGACCTCACTGCCGACCATGGGGCAGAATGGTACCTTGTTTCCCAGCTCCTGTGCCATAGCCAGGGCGAGGGCAGTCTGAAGGTGCGCAGGCAGGAAGAAATAAAGAGGCATGGTTAACAAACGCTTCAGAGATATCAGCTATATCAAATTAAACCTTACTGCTGAACACAGCACACTTACCTTTCCTGTTCCAGGTGGCCCTGCCAGTAAAACGGCCCTCCCTGCCATCTTTTTTGAGCGGATCAGCTCAACGATGATACCACAAGCCTGGAGAATAAGACAAATTAGACTATTATGCACACGCGCAAGGCTTAAATGCAATACAACTAACTAGCAAAACCCCCACTCCTGAACCCAGGCATTATACAAGCCTGTTGGAGAACTGTAAAGCACACGAGGCAACGCATCTGTTGTGGCTAAAGTCACACTCTGATACAAACGTCAGTTCCTTTAATGTGGCTGACAAAAACAATTAAATTCAAAGCCCACCCAGTGGAACAAGAATTTAGCAATTCACATCCAATTTAGTAATTAAGTATTCTACTGATTAATCAAGTAATCTGACGAGAAATACTTCTAAAATAAGGCATTAACTCTTTTACTCTGTGTTCTTGGGGACAGGGGGGCTTTCTCTCATTAGTAGGAGGCAAAAAGAGTTCCGATGGTGTTATATCTCATGGATGAGGTAGATCTGCTGTGTGTTCATGTGTGTTTTTGTGCATCTGCGTGTTTAAGTGTGCTAGTGTATCAGTGAGTGAGTCTGTCTGTAATCCCTTTAAGGGTGTGTGGCGTTGCTGCAATGAAGAAAAGCGAGCAGATCGACATTCTGAATGTCGCCCTGAGCTTTGATGTAAACAAGATGTTATGATCATATAGATGCTATTAATAATTAAGTGTCCACCCTAACAGCACCAAGTCAGTAGTTTAGGAGTTTTACTGGCACGTGGACATTTTTTTAGGCCTGAAGAAAAAAACTTTTATATGTCTTTTATTATAAAACACGGTTTTATTAATAAACTATTTTATGTTATTAAAATCAGAAAAATACTGTTTCAAAAGCCTTGAAATAAATGGCCTAATATACACCATGCTCACCTTTAGATTCACCCCTGCTTGCTGCAGGTTTGTGATTGTGATTGAAAGTGCTGCTGTTGTGTTATGAGCTTTTTGTTTAAAAACTGGGGGCTGTGTGGGTTTAATGGCTTAGTTTGTTTCTATTGCATCTCTATTTTTAGTCGCAAATATGAGTGAGATGCTGGCATTTTTTTTGGGTGATGACTGAGAACAAAAGAGCTGTGGGTTAAACAAAGCATAGAAGCAAAAACAATATGCCCCAAGGATTTTTTGCTCTTTATAATCGAGTTATGCGAGTTATTCTGAATTGTAGCAGCCCTACAAGCTGTGTCAATGTAGTTATAATCTGTACAATCCTCTGTAGCCACTCACATTAACTGTCAGAGAAATAATAATGCATTGTATATTTGTATCAGAATAGCAAATAACAGCTTGCACAATTACTTAAGAAATGCTAATTGTTCTCATTCCCGTCCTGTGATCCCGCTTTTATCATCTACAAAATATTGCCCGCCTCAGTAAAATTCCGTCCAAATTGGAAATGGAAATCATTATTCATTCTTTTGTTTCCTAACAACTGGACCACTGCATTTCACTGTACATTGGCTTCAATATGTCATTTGTTGGATTGCTTACAAATAGTCCAACCAGCTGCTGCGAGGCTACCTCCAAGTGTTCTGATGTGACACCCTATTTGACGTCTTCACCCCGGATCCCCATAAGTTCAGACTTCTTTGCAATCATTTTCAGAGCTCTGCATGATCAAATGCCTGCTTTCATTAATAAACGATTGCATCCATATATAGCATGCAGGTGATTGAGATCTTCTGGACAAAACCTCATTGTTCTACTCTGAAGACCGAAAATGAAAGGAAATCATGCATTAGGGATCGAGAATGTACTACTATTACATTTAAAATCCGTGGACTCCAATGAAACTTTAAAGAAGCTTATTTGCATAGACTTGCTTTTTCCTAGTGGAAATTATTGTTGTGTTTTTATATCAGCATTGTTCTTTGTTGATTGTTGTGGTAAAGCGTTTCATCTAGAAATGTGCTATATAAATATGTTTTACCTACATTCTTTACAAAAACATCAGCACTGGGTGCAGCGCATGTAGCAGAGTACACATCGGAGGTGGGCAGGGTCAATGTAGGATATTTAAGAATGAAATTAAAAAGTCAATTTTCTAATATCTGATTTTTTATCTGTCAGAAATATAAAACATAAACAGATTTCCCTAACATTTGTTACTGTAGTAATTCATTAATGCTCTGGTTGTTGCTTCTGTGGCGTTCCAAATAACAGGGAAGTTGCAGAGTGCCCTCTGATGGACAAACAATGCAGTGTCAATACGTCGTTCTCTAGTCTCCCCTTTATATTTTTCCTATTTTCACTGTTAAGGCAGTATAAATGCCAATACTAACAGACCACCAAACAGCTATTAACTGTTGATAAACCTACCCTGCTGATAAATGAATCAGGCTCTAGTCTACAGGTGTCAAACATAACAAGTAAAGACTCCAATCCAGCCCATTGGGTGACTTTGGAAAATGTGCAAGGTGGAATAAATTATTATTTTTTTAACTGTATTTTCATAGGTTTTACAGCTTTTTCCTGCTGCTAAAGATATCCCTATTCATATTACACCAAAGCAACAGATAAGCAATTAAATGACATAAAATTTCATGTTTTTTTTCTCCACTATTTTCTAAAAAGGCTCCTTATTTTCACAGCGATTCCCAATTAAAAATAATTTTTGTGACTTAAAAAAAATGCTGTTTCATAGTTGCAGGCCAGTCTGAACAGGGAACTACCAGAACCTTTTCAGCAATTTTAGACATTTATTTCTTTCAGTTTAAGACTAAAGAATCATGTTGACAGAGTCGTTTTGCTATTTACTACAGTAAAATGTTGATATCATGTAGAAAAACTGAGACATGCTGTTTAAATTGCACGTCTTTATCTTATGTTAAGATATCTCAGAGATTAAATGTGCAGTTATACACTGATGGAAAAGAGTTTCACTGGCCCAGCCCACTTAAGATCAAAGATGGATGTATGTGGCCCAAAACATAAAATGAGTTTGACATCCCTGCTCTAGTCTTTACCATAACTTTGCTATTTATTTTGTGAAAAGCTTTGCTGGGTTAACAATGAACCTGCAATATTTCATTTTCAATAAAACTCACACTAACTTAAAATATATATCAGTTTGTACATTCAAATAAATATTAATTACCAATGTCAGTGGCCACTGATCATTGAATTGGTGCGTTACATGAGTTTCATGGGTGTACATTTTTTAAATATAGTGTGACACCCTGAAAGACTTAACACCACTTTTTTTTTTTTAATTACCAGCACAAAATGGGTATAAATAGCAAATAAAAAGATAAATACAAAATATTGACAATGGCCAACAAGAAAAATTAAAGTTTGTATCAGCTCCCATAATTCACTGCTGTTCGGGATCATTCTCTTATTTAATTTTCTACTTAAGAAAATGGATATATTAAACCACATTTGAATGTTAAAATGGCTTTAAATAAATGTAGTTCATCTGGTTGCCCTTATTGTACCTGTACCCAACAGCAGATCCGTTTTTCTCAACTAGATCCATCAAAAACTGATACCTCCCTGCTTTCCGTTAGAAAACAGTTATTATAAATTCACAATTCATACTTTTAATCCAGATTAAGTTAAAATATAGGGATGTATATACTGTCTTCTTATAAGTCAGCGTCTCTATCACAAATCGGACCCGCAAACGACAGCGACCCCACTCAATGCTAATAGGATTAGCTTGTACTGTAGTGTCTGTAAAGCGCTCAATTGTCCTCGTAAATATTCCCTTCTTACATAATATTCCCCCAAAAGAAAAAAGAAAGCAAATGACGTGAAACACGAATATTACCTCTCTTGCAGCCTCCTGGCCCACGAGTCCACATGCTGTCTGTTTAGCATTACCGGCCTCGTCTAGCCCCAGTCCTTTGACGTGACTGTGTGAAGCGATCCTCTGCGTTTTTGTTGTGCTTTTTACCTCCTCGATCTTCATAGTTGCGTTATTTGTGCAAATGTATTGTGTAAAGTCAGCCAGATGCGTTAAATACACATAAAATCTCTAATACGAAATACCGCCTCAATCGGCGCCCAAACTCAAAACACAGGAAAATCTGTTTCCATGTGGGTTACTAGGGAAAATAAGCGGAAGTGATACCTTTAAGTACCGCCCATCTAACAACTGTGGTAAACTAGTGGGCAACGCCAAATATCCCCGAGCATTCATTGGTTTAGAGCCTGTCAATCACATTAACACTCCAGAGCCCGCCCTTTTGTCGTTTCCCATTTCCGTTTGTGTTTCTGTTGGTTTGTCGTAGTAGAAACTGTCAGAAACTTGCAAATATATGAATTACAATACAATATAAATGCAGGAATAAAAAGGTAGACGGGTTTTAATAATTTCAAAATTAAGATGTGATTAAAGTGCTATTATGAGTGATCACTTTCCTTTCATGATTTTTGTCTGCTAATAAAAAACAGTTCCCCCTTAACGTGTTGTCCCTGGGATAGAATACACTGACACTAGGGAAGACTTTCAACAGTTTCCTCGAAAGTTATGTCAGATTTATTACTAAACCACACGCTGTACGCCACAAAGTATTCGTATATTTTGTTGCTTGAGGTGTTGTGGCTTTGCTAAATAAGCGCAGTCTGTGGCCATAAACTAGCCCCGCTTTTTGTCTGTTTTTGGAGCCGAGTTAAGCGTCTCTCCCAGAGTAGAGAAATATACGCGCGTCAGGTAAGAGTTCAACAACATGTCCGAATCTTCTGACACCCGCACGAAAACGTTAAATTTCAACGTTGGGGTGCTCGGACATGTCGACAGCGGGAAGACGTCGCTCGCCAGGGCGCTGAGCAGCACCGCGTCCACTGCCGCCTTCGACAAGAACCCGCAGTCCCGCGAGAGAGGCATCACTCTGGACCTCGGCTTCTCCTCCTTCACTGTGAATCTTCCCGATCACCTGCGGGACAGCGTGGGGAAGCAGCCATATGACAGCCTCCAGTTTACCCTGGTGGATTGTCCGGGGCACGCTTCTCTCATTCGAACTATCATTGGAGGTGAGCTCTGATGTAGGAGGGTCACGATTTCCCATTTTAAATACAGGATTATCAAAAGAAATGACAACAACGATTTTATCGCGATATTTACAGAAAATGTAAATATATAGTCAGTTAAATCTACTCTGTGTGTGTATCGACTGCATGCTGTCTTCTTGGGCAATAAAATAACTTGCAGGAATCTGGGTACAAAAAGTTTGGATGTGAGACCACAGACACAAAATACCTTCATAAACCTGAATTTCACATAATTTCCTTATTGATGCATGCTCAATCATCCAGGTAAGTAAATCCCCAAAAGTTGATTCTGTTCATCTGGGCGTAGCGTTTTCAGAAGGAGAAACGTTTTGTCACTCATCCAAGTGAGGCATTTTTTAAAACCACCACGTCTCAGTGGCTGCACCTTGGTCCACCCCAAGGATCGGTCCCCTGACACAAACAGAGTAATATAGAGTATGCTGTTAAGTGCCAGGAGGATTGGCAGGATTTATACATCGGGGAAACCAAACAACCTCTGGCTAAGCGGATGGCACAACACAGAAGAGCTACCTCGTCAGGCCAGGACTCAGCAGTCTATTCACACCTACAGGCCAGTAGACACTCTTTCAGTGATGAGGATTTACACACCCTGGACAGGGAGGAATGCTGGCTTGAGCGTTTAGTCAAGGAGCCCCTTTAAAAGGGAAAGACCATCTCTGAATCGAGGAGGGGGTCTATGACTATGACTGACTCACTGGAAAATAGGCTTTGAAACAGAGTGGACTACAGGCAGTCACAACCCAACCCAAGTTTATATATAACCATCAAATAAAAATTGGAAAAACTAAGTGCTGGAACAAAATAAGATTTAGTGCTGATCAGTCACGAATGAACAAGTTTGTACAAAACAAGTTTTAACAGTATGTCCATAAAAACATTAAAACATGTCTGGGATGCCTTCAGTAGCACAAACACTGACTGTGTTTGGTGTAAGGGTGTACATTATCAGACTAATATGTTTGTATCAATCACAACAGATCATTCTTTCAGATCTTTGTGAGGGCTGCAGTCAACAGGCCTTATTAGGATAGTAACTACATCCTCGCTACATTTGAGCTTCAATTTATTGTCCAGCAGAGGGCGCCCTCTCTTTTTCAGCACGCCTCACTGGGTGTGTGTGTGTGTGTGTGTGTGTGTTTTGTTTTTTTCAAAGCTTGTTTGAAAGTATGTTGAGTTTAAAGGTTGGAAGTATTTGGAGAAACAACTTTAGGATTTTCAGATGTTCAGAGCAAAAAGTCCTGTTTTCTTATTTGCTGAACAATAAAAGGTTGTTTTAGAAGCCCATTAGACACTAAATGCATTTGCGTTGTGTGACCAGCACTGCAAAAGAAAAAAATGCAAGAGCCATTTAGGTGGCACATGCTGTAGATTATGGAGGAGGAAAATTGTGTGTGGATTGGGGTCTATATTAAACTTCCCCTGTAGTCCCAAGTGGGGCGAGCACAGGAAAGAGAGATTGCCAAAATCAGGAAAAGAAAGAGGGAAAGGAAAGACAACCAAGTGAGCTGCGGCTCCAGTTTCAACCCTCTAGCCTTTTATTCTCTCTTTACCTCTGTGCACCCCCTCCCTTTATTTCTCCTCTTTTTCTCCTGTTATTTTTGGGTGTCCGTGTCCATTCCTGTTTGCATTGCTGTTGTCGGCTACATAGCCTCTAAGCATTTGCATCTTTTTATAGAGCAGGAAAGCTGAAATGCCTTTAACACAAAGCACTGCATTGTTCCCCTTCAGCTCACTACTTTTCTTTGACCTCTGTGACATCTGCCTCCTCTAGGTGCCCAAATCATCGACCTGATGATGCTGGTGGTGGATGTGGTGAAAGGGGTGCAGACTCAGACTGCAGAGTGTCTGCTGATAGGGGAGCTCACCTGCCCTCGCATGGTTGTTGTCCTGAATAAAATTGACCTACTGCCACCCAACAAGAGACAAAGTGCCATTGAGAAAATGACCAAGAGACTCCACAAAACACTGGAAAGCACCAGGTCTGCAATTATATCTAAAATGATAATTGGGTTACACAGCTGCATAATGTAGAGCCACGCATTAGTGGGGTTACGGGGATCCCAAGCACTTGCAGAAATCACAGGACTAACCCTCATGTCAGCTCCCTCATTTATTACACTTCATATCTCTCCCTCTGTGTCCAGAGTTAGTCTGCTCAGCCTGCTTATATTTCAGTGATGCTTTAAAGAAACCCCCCCCCCCCAAAAAAAAACAAACAAAAAAAACAAAAACTAAAACATTGAAGCATGACTTGATTCCACCTTGTTGTTTTTCTGTTGGACAGATTTAAGGATTGTCCTGTGATTGCCGTAGCAGCAAAGCCAGGGGGTCCGGAGGCTCCTGACACAGAGGAGCCACAGGGAGTGCCACAGTTAATAGAGGTAAAAGAGACTGGTTCCACTCTGTTGTTACTAGCTAGTCAATAATAAATGACTAGCTAGTCATTTATTAGTAAATTACTGATCAGTAATTTACTATGATTACTTAATTGATGTGCTTAAAAATGAGTTGGTCACAGCAAGTACTTCTTTAATCACACATTCTCAAAGTAACAGTCAGTGAGTTAACATGCGTGAAACATTTTTAGTTATTATTTAGAATGTGTCTGCTGAGTTTGGCGATTTATGTTGATAGGTTTTTGTTTTGTGCTGATTCATTCAGTCAAGTGAGTGGAAAAACTAATACAATATAATATAACTTTATTTATAAAGCACATTTAAAAACCAACACTTCACATAAAAGACAGAAAATAAGACAAAAATATTATAAAAATTAAATATTATTAAATATTATAGGACCATAATAAAGTACCAAGTATGCTAACAGGTCAGTGTCACTAATACACAGGAATAGCATAAAATGCATATCAAGTAAAACATGTTAAAAGCACAAAGCCAGAAAAGATATGTATAAAATGTAAGAGTAAATTTTACCTTTTATACATGGGAAGTAAAGCTTCCTATGTCTCATTGCGCACAGTATATCATGAACTGTAGGGTTGAGTATCACATACTTGTGGGCCACATTAAGTGTCACCACTGGCTCACGGGATGTACATGAAAATTAAATAATCCACAAGGAGCCATAGCTAAAGAAACTAACTAATGTAAATAAATGCTGTCAACACTTGTCTGTAGTTCTGCCATGACATAAAAATGTGATGATAATGTTTTAGGCTATTCTTTTTTTATGCATATCTAACTTATAAATAGTTTTGAAGCCATTATTGTTAGTATTTTTTTTATTTTCCTCATTGTTTCGAAGAGACAAACGTATGCGATAAGAGCGACATTTGACAGTTGGAAAAGAAGCTCAGTGCTCTCTGGTGGTCAAACTGTAATGGAAACATTACTTCAGGCACATCTGGAACATGGAGTTTCTTTACTGCTCGCTGATTTCGATAAACAATTGGTTGATTTTACTGGTCAAACTCAGTCAAGTGTTCAATAAAGCCGACTAAAACGTAACCTTAGGATGGTACTCTGGAGAGTTTATGTACATTTTCCTGGAGTGTGAAAAACTGCTGAGTCGGATCAACTCTGTCAACATAAGAGGCCGAGCTTCAAAAACAGGATTAATGAAGACAAGATATGGATCTGATTAATGCTTGTATGTGTCCGAAACCATAGATGTGACCTTCAGATATTTTTTTCAAATCGATTAGAGTCTCTTTTTTGTATTTTATTTTGAATATGTGCTTTCTCCTTCTAGCTTTTGAAGAAACAGACATACCTACCGAAGAGAGACCCTGGAGGTGACCTCCTAATGGCTGTGGACCATTGTTTCTCTATCCGTGGTCAAGGAACAGTCATGACTGGGACCATCCTGCAGGGGTCACTGGCCATTAATGACACTGTAGAAATCCCAGCGCTAAAGGTGTGTTCCAAAAAAAATGGGCACGAATTTGGAATTTCTGATATGTACAAGCACGAAACATTCCCGAGCAGTGGAAAAGCATTCGAAGGAACCGCAGAGTTTCGGAAGTTCAGAAGTTGAGTTGGCTGTGGGCAGAAAAAGGGACGGCTTGCCGGCTGGGATCAGAGGATGTGTCAGTTTAGTACAAGGGAAGGATGAGGGGACTGGGGGTGGACTGGGAGCACAGGAGTTGGGTAATTTAGACCAGATGCAAACTATGAGCATGTCTCAATGGTCTTGTGTGCAGTCATCATGGTCACCTCTTGGAGGCAGCATATAGCTAAATTGATAGCCACTTGTTAAGGAGCCTCGATCCAGCTTACGGGTGATTTTTGTCTGTGTGATAGGCAACAAACACAACCATGAAATTCTCAGTGTCAAGCTAGGGATCGAGAGTGTGGTGTGACATATACGTATACATAGATGCTCATCTGGACACCTTTAAATCATCCATGTGTTCACCTGTTTTTGGAGATGCTTATTTGGTATAACAAAACAAAGCTTGGCATCTATTTTTCAATCAGTGTCTTATTTATCTTCATATATATTCAAATATGATTTTTACTCTTCAGGTCCTTTTCTCAGAAATTAGTCATGTATAATATTTTACACTGTAATGGGACTTTTTTAAATATTCAAGAAGTTTCATTATTTGTCTTTGCATTTATCAAATGCTGACAAATAGTTCTTATCTTTTAGAGATGAACAGTGCACTTTAAACTGTAACTTATACAAGCTTTTTGTTTACATGTGTGCATGTTTTATTGATAAAATGCCGTTAAAGGGCCTTTTTGTGTGTTTTAAATATCAGAGTACAGGAGATAATGATAACTATTATAACTGATGTTTCGTTTCTTTTTAACCTCTACATGTATTCTGGGTTTGTTTTTCAAATTTTATCTCTAAAATGAAAACATTGATAAAAATAAAAATGATAAAGGGAATATAAAACATTATTCTCTTTCAAAAGGAACCTATAGGAAGTTAAATTCTAAGCTGTAAACTTTACTATAGAGCCCTAGTATGCTTTCTCCTTCTCAGTTTTGCAGTTGTAGCTTTGTATCTGTTACGTCTCAGTCTGTTATTACGTTTACATGAGGAAACTTTATTGTTTGTATTTAAATGTGTTTTGAGCTGTGTTATTTATTTCTCTATGCTCTCTGACATCAGGTGACCAAGAAGATAAAGTCGGTGCAGATGTTTCGAAAGCCCGTGTCTGGGGCCATGCAGGGGGATCGGGTGGGTGTGTGCGTAACACAGTTTGACCCTAAACTGTTGGAGCGTGGTGTGGTGTGCACCCCTGAATCCCTGCGCACGCTCTTTGCAGCTGTCATCTCTGTAAGGAAGATAGGCTACTTCAAGGGCTCTCTGTCCACCCGTGCCAAGTTCCACATCACAGTGGGTCACGAGACAGTCATGGCAAAGGTGACCTTCTTTGGCCTGCCACCTGCGGGTGCCTCAGAGCCCCCTCCAGACTCTAAACTGCCTCCATCAGAGCCCTGCTCACTGGAAACCCCGTTCACCTTCGACAGGGAGTACTTCTACCAGGATGAATATGTAACTGGTCAGGGAGAGGGGAGTTTGGGGCCTGACCCAGAGCAGTGGGCTCTATTGGAGTTTGAGCGGCCAGTCACGTGCCCTTCGCTCTGCCTAGTAATTGGCTCAAAGCTAGATACAGACATCCACGCCAATGCATGCCGGCTGGCTTTCCAGGGCCGTCTGCTGCAGGGGTTTGAAGACAAAAACTACGCTGAGACCGATCTACCTCGTCTGCGCATTTACAAAACCAAGCACAAGGAGGGACAGGTGGAGAGGGTGAGTGCACGCTCAGCAGTTTGTCTCTCATTTAAAATGATCAGTGTTGTGACCTTTCAGTCCTCTTTAGAGTCCGCTCCTTGCATCTCTGCCCTCTCTGTCACCTTGCACTCCTTTTGCTTGCTCTGAATCTTTGGATGTTTCTCATTGCTGGTGGCACTGGAGCGTGTCTCTCAGACAGAGCCCCTATTGTATATTCATAAACAGACACGTACACACAAACAAGCATGCATATGCAGCTCTAGTGAACAATATTTGAGGCATGGGATGGGTATGCATGCCTTAGCATGTGCTGTGACAGAGGTGTGCGTGGGTGGCCGCCTGACGCCACTAGTCCTGTCTAGCTGTCAGAGGCTGGCGCTGTTTGGACACACCTGAGTGGCACACGAATATCCACATCCACTGTGAATTAGCCTAACTCTCCCTTCTGTCTGCCTGAGCGTCTTTCGCTCTCATTCTCTTCCTCTCTGTCACATACTCTCGCCACCTTTATTTTCATATTTGTGTGATTGCTTTTTCATTGTGTCCTGAATCCTGAGCCGCTCTCTGTGGTTTTCATCAAACATCTAACTGACTTAACTTGGATTTGTCAGTTTTTCAGAAACTTAACAAGTTCTATTTAAATTTTTGTTCACACTAAGTCTGATGTTGATAATAGCTGTTGTCATTCTGTGTGTTACATTCTGTGTGTGCAGCTTCTCTGCTCATAGAAAGGCAGATTCAGGTCAGGGTTCAAGTGTGTGAATTAGTTTCCTGCTTTAGCACCTCAGGCTGTTGACAGCTCCACTCGCTAACTCAGGAGCAGAACAGCATGTGCACGAGGTCAGATGGTGGTCGTGTGACGTTAACATTGTCACTCGTGTGTCTCCCAGAATGCAGCAGTTATGCTTCAAACTTAAAGAATGTCCTTTTGGTAAAAGAACACATTAGTGGCATTGTTGAGATATGACGAACTCGAACAGCCACAATTCAGACGGTCTGTCAAACGACGTATACAGCAACTGTATTTTTTTTATCAGCTCATCAGTCACGGTTGCGATACATCAGGGTCAAATGTTCAAGAATGAATGAGGGTTAAGCAGAAGAGAAAGGAAGAGCTGGTGATGAGGGCGAGCTGGAGACAGAGCGGTGCCCTCACGTTATCAGATTAGCAGCGGGTTATATTGACTTAGTGATGGATGATAATCGAGAAATAAAAACAAATATGCCATTAAGTGCACAACCATGGAAAAGAGAGTGCGAGACAGCCAGGCCGCGGGACTCGAAGAAAGCAGCTGGACGGTGCAATTGATGAGGATGTGGGACAGATCAGCTCTTTGTGGCGGAGAATGAAGTCACCACAAGATGAGCAATAAATGAATTATTAGATCATACGCTGCCTTGCACACTGTTTGCATCATTGTTGCTCTCTTGTGCCCAGGTAACCGATGATTACACTGTGATTGGCCGCAGCCTGTTTAAGAAGGAGACCAATCTCCAGCTCTTTGTGGGGTTAAAGGTCACCTTGTCCACAGGAGAAACTGGTGTCATTGAGGGTGGGTTTGGCCAGAGCGGGAAGTTCAAGATTCGCATACAAGGTAAGGATTTAGTGAAACAACTATCCTGATGTTTCCTGCCGCACATAACAGTCTCTCCACCTTCACCAGTGCTCACATCAGGAGCAAATTCTCTGTCTTTCCTTGAATTTTTGGGGCTCACCGGACAGTTTTCAGGATGTGGTAAAAGTGGTAGGCGTGACATCCCGAGCCACATTCCCAGGATTCCTCTGGGGATTGCACGTGTTCCGGGGGAAGCCTGATCAGTGTTTATTTTACCTTCTGTTGCTCAAAACCCACAACTCCACACCAGGAGGGAAGAGAAAACAAAAATATCTAGAAAGAGAGCCTCACCTACATCCTTTTTGCTGCCTTACTCCTGCATAATCAAAAGTCTTACATATACTGTCACGCACATCTTCAGGCAGGAACATAACATGAGACATTCAGGGGTATAAGACAGAGAAGTCATGATGGGTTATGATCTGTTTGAGCAGTTGTACTCCTAACCCTCAAGTGAATCCATCATATTTTGTATAAGAATACTTTTTTTAATGGCTTTACATACAGATTCTTACCAACATAATTAAGTGAGGTGGTCTCCTTGGCAAAGCCAAAGTCTGTGAGCTTGAGCGGGGCACTGGGTCTCTTTCAGGAATACAGTAAGTTCTCTGGCTGCTGGGAGCATTCAGGAATCTAACAAAAAGATATGATTACAACATTAGTAACTAAATCACCCTCAGTTGAAAGAAAAATCAAGTAAATTACTTATGAATAAGTATGATAAGCCAATGACAAATCGCATGTAGCTTGACATCTCTGTGGGCGATGTTGATTTAGTGTAGAAATTGGATAGCCTCACCTGTGCTCTTCATGATGTTAGTAGCCTCTGAAGTGGTGAGACTGTCTGGTCTTAAAACAGATAATAAATGATTAGACTGAAAAGCTTGCCACCATCCATGCTAAAAATTCAATTTAAATTTGCCAGTTTGTTAATCAGTTAAAATAAATCATTGCGATAAAAATTGCCAGTAAAAACCTATTAGGAATCTACTAGGACCAGCCAGAGTCTACGAAAGGCACAGAAGGTAGGTTGCTATGGTTGCTTTTACGCTCTTTTAGTATAACTAAAAGAGAGATTAGCAGTTGATCATTTTAAACACAGGTCTAAACAGATCGTTAATGTGTTCAACAGCAAAGATGGAGGATGACAAACTTGAAGTCTCTCAATGCCCCCTTTATGGTTCAGAAACTTAACATCAGCATGCGGCATGTACAGACATACGTATGTAAAGTAATGAATCCTGGTTTTCAATGTTTTCTATGCACTGAGGAGTTTCAGCATCCCAGTTCTATTAAATCTTTTCTCAGCTTTAGAAGGGATGTATTGTCCTAATATTCTCAAAAGCAACAATTTTCCTTGATCAACCAGATTTGCTCAACCAGCTCTGGTTGTTCTGGTTGCTCAGTTGTCAAACTGCACGTACTTCTGGATATCTCTGAATCTCCCATGGTACACCACAAAATATTAAAGAGCAATGTTTAGAAGCTAAAAAATACAGTAAAGACAAAGCTTATAATGTTAAAAAACGCATATATTTCAAGGGCCATGAATAGAAACGTATGTGGCTTATCTAACTTGAAAACCCTGAAACGTTGAAGATGTTGATTCCAACAAATTCATGATAGGAAACATTTTATTTTAAAATGTTATAAGCTTATAACAGGAGGTAAAGATGAATATGTAGTTGTTTGGAGGTTAAAGCAGTTTTTATATGCTGGAAGTCCGAAGTAGTTTCTTTCTCACTCAGTGTAAAAAACAAAACAAAACAAAGTATTGAAATGCTTTTACTTGAATACACAAGTTAACTTGTAAATATTATGAGCTCTCCTGCGGCCAGCACAGGTGTGTTTCTAATGTGTGTGCCTGCTTTTACACAGACTTCACCCACAGATTATTTCCTGTTCAAATCAGCTGTTCATACCTGCATTATTTATACGGCTGCAACTAATGATTATTTTTATCATTCAGCTGAGCATATAGTCTAAGATAATATTCCTATAATTGTGTGTTATGTTAGAAATAGGTAAGAGGCTTATCCACAGATTTCTTGTACAGAGTAGAAGTAGTAGTGACCGGAGTATTACTCATTGTTACTACTTTTCTAAATATACTGACACAAAACTGTCAGTATATTTGCCACTGCACATGTTCTCTAAGCATGTGTACTTTTCCACTGAAAAGCCCAAAAGAACTGTGTAATACATTAGGTTGCTGTCGTTGTATTGATTCAGTCACTTCGTATCTCCACAGAAAACAAAGTGATCTTCACACCAAAGACAATTTTTATCCGTATTTTATGCTTTTTGGTTATTAACTTTGAACCACATCTGACAAATATTTTTTAAGTAAAAATCCTCATGCTTTGAGAGACGCTTTAAGTTTGTGTAGTACCTGTAAAGTTAAATTTTGCTGTGTGTGGAAAATGCCAAGACATTGGCAGCATTTGTGGGCAGAAAACAAAATAGCAATCCTCATGTGTCACTTGAACTCAAGTGATAGGGTGTGGGAGGGCGTGTTTTGTGGTGGCGAACGGGGCATTTTCAGCTGATCAAAGATAACGAGAAGAAATTTCTGGCTGCGCTGCAACCATAACAACCCTCACGCTGGCATAACGATAACAAGAAGAATGCTGGCGCCGCTGTACGTGAGGTCAGACAGCCAGCGTGTAAAGCAGTGAACTGAGACCATTTCTTACCTTCCGTGTGCAAGGCAGCAAGCAAACACGCATTCAATTTGTTCCCTCGAAAAGACATACAGACAGACGACAAGATATGATAGAGAAGGACTTGAATTGCACGCCTAACTGGCATCTAACAATAAACTGAGCATTCTCATGGGTTAGTAGGGCTTAGAATAAGGCCAATATGAGAGGAAAGTGATGACTGAGAAGCTAACAGATAGATGCGACACAACGTGCAACTGTGTAGATTATAACTAGGAGCAACTGCGACCTGGTTTTCTACATACTGTCGTCAGTTACATCAGGAGCACGAAGGCATCAGTTGTTTTTGAGGTCAGCACATTGTTACAACATCAACTGCACACATAACTGAAAAGATCCATATCATGTATCATATATGCCATCACAACTACTGTTCATACTGTCGGACAGTATACAGTAACGATCTTAACGTTTTCTGTTTCCATCAATACAGTTTTTAATACAGTTTGAGTTGACCTTGATGTTGATGTTTTTCTTTAGAGGGTCTTCGACCAGAAACCAAGCAGCTGTTTTCCTCCGCCTCTAAGAAGAAAGGGAAGAGTGGGAGCAAAGGTGGAACTGCAAATGAAGAGGAGCCCAGAACAGATTTTCAGCCTGTTAGCATTCACTTGCATTTCAAGCGATATGTCTTTGATCCCCATAAAAAGATGGTTCAGTCTTGACCTCTGCTGCGCACACTTCTAGACAGACACCATGTTGCAGCGCTGGTGACAGAGAGTAAGATAGAGAAGTTGTTTGAGAAGTCTTGGCACAAAGAGAGGTGACTGCAAGGCTATGTTAACTCTCATTGCCTTTCTTTTTTTCTGGAGATGGAGACAGTCTGTTGAAATGCAATGATTGTGGAATGCTAAACGCATGCGAAGCAGTGATTGTTTTATCTCAGTTTAACGAGCTGGATCTAATCCTGTTTGCTCCATCAGAAGGGTGAAAGCTGCTCAACAGATCTCAATACGTTTGATTTATCTTTGAAAGAAATCAAGGCTTTTGTTCTTCTTTATTGATAAAAACAGAATTGAATCAATCATTCTGACTAGAAACGAACTTTTCTCTTTGTTGTGTATGTGTGTGTGTTTTGTTTTTTCATTTTAAATTTCATCTGAGAACTTGTTGGCATAAAGACTTTAGCACTGTAGAAATACTAAACTCACGTTCACTCAGTTCTCTGTGCTCAGTGACTGGGTTTGGCTGCATCTTTAACTAATCGGTGATCATTGGCAGTTTGTATATTTGATTTTTGTTCAATATTGATGATCTCAGAGAATTAAAACAAAACTCCTGTTAAGACTGTTTTTTTTTTTTCGGGAGGGGGGGAGTGTTTATAAAATAAAGTGTATAAAGTTTTACACTGGGGGTTCAATACGAGCCCTACTGTACTGTTTATATACTGATAATGCTCCAGCAGAGTGTAAGTTACAAAAATGACATTAGTTTTGCTAAATTTATAGTCAATAAAATATATAATGCACACTATATATTGTCAAATAATAATGCAAGGAATCAGAATTGCTGTTTGAGTTGAAAAGAAGTCTTGTGCATTCTGACTCCAGACACAAGAAGAAAAATGGTTTGCACATAATTTAGTCTCCCTTCTTTAAACCCTTAAAAAAGGGACATCAGTGTTGCTGCTAATCAGCAGTTGTCGAGAAGTTGCTGTTCAGCCACGGTCACGTCTCTGTGCCTGAGTATGTGTGTATGTACGTGTCCATCCTGTCAGTGTTATTGGGCGGGGCTGTGAGAATGCAGGACGCTCGATATGTAGCGGATGATGTCAGCAAACTGTTCCTGTGAACAGCGACTCTATCTCAGCAGGAATCTGTGGAAATTGGAGAGAGGGGGGGTAAGGAGGGAGGAGGAGCAGCAGGAGCAAGAGGGGACACTGGAAGGATTGTTCCTCTGAGTGACAGTCCTTTTAGTCTTATCTCCTCTCGTTCCTCTTATAGAAAACCAGACAGAAAAAAAAATCTGTCGCTTTTTACTCCTGGTCTCTCCAATTTCTCTTTCTTGCTCCACCTCCCCCTCTTTCATTCTGGTTTTTATAGAACCCCCTCCCCTTTTTCTCTATTACTGGCTTCGTTATGAGGCTGTCATGGAAATTAGCTTTTTGGATCCTAAATATTTCCCCAGTGTTACAATTAAACCGGCATACCATGACAGCGCACATATTTGCGTCATTGCCCAAGTTTAAGATCTTAAACGTAACAAAACAATAGTGTTTGTTTCCATATGTCATAATCTCCATTACTATAAGAATGTCCTTAAACAACAAAAGCATTAAAATCAAAACATGGTGGATAAAAGATAATAGATCGTGATTACCTTGATAAAGATCTTGTGTTTCATTAATACAGATGTGATAGCGAGCACACTGAACACCCCCCCCCCCCCCCCTTTTTTTTTTTAAACATGCATGCTAATCCTGTTGTGCATGGATGAGACAGAGGGAGTCAGTGGGTTACAATTATTCCTGCAACATTGTGGCCTACATGTCCTCATATTCTCTTTTCCCACACATCCTGTAATGTGCTCTCTTTAAATCTTCCCCCCTTTTTCTGTTTTCCTCCAAAGAGTTGAAATACAGCAATGAGCATTTTCCCTTCAACACCCCTTTCCTTTTTACTGGTGACCTCCAGGTCAGACAGGAGTCGAGGGTCAACGTCTGAGCGTCTGATTGTTTATAGATGGAAAACATTCGCTGATGAGCGCTGATAACAAGCTGGGTAGGAGAAAGAAAAGAAGGAAGATTATTGGCAAGGCAGAGGAGGAGGGCCGCAGAGAAGCATTTCAAGACAAGAGGAGCTTGAAAAGACTAATTAGCAACTATTTGATTGGTAAACGGCTGTATCATCAATTAACAATTAATCCAGGGAGGCTAGGGTAAATTACCAATTCTTCTGCATTGTTTTATATCTTATTTTCCTTGCAAGCAATTCCAGATATTCTTTGTGTTTGTTTTTTTTACATTTACATTTACATTTGTATTTTATTTATTTATTTACATACAAATGAGCCTAAAATAGCTTTTTAAAGAATCTTTGCCATCAGACAGCTGCACCGTACTAATGAGACACAGACAGATAGAATCACCCTCGGCCTCATCACTCCTCTGAACCGTCACATGCACATATAATTAGCTATGATTAAAATGAGCGGCGTTTAATTAATACCTCCGCGGCCTCTTTCAGTCGACTTTTCCATTTCCTGCGCCGCTTATCTCGGATCCTCCCATCAGCTGTGTAAGTCTTTCTAGGTGTTTTGTTCTTGACACGTGGTTTTGTAAAATATGGATGTGATCAGAGAAGCACATTAGACCTATATAAAGTCACAAGGTTTATTTCACTTCCAAAACAGAAGCACGTCTGCAGTAACCAGATGAGCACAATGTGAAAATGCAATCCCAAGTCATTTTTAAAATGTTTCTGACTTCAACAATGCCAAAGTCAGAACCACAAATATACACATCTGACTATATGACTTTATTTGATGTACATGTACTCTTGCACAAGTATTAATTTAACATAACTGAAATTCACTTAAATTACCAAAATGGTTGTGGCCACTTAATGTCACTTAATCTTTAGTTGTGGTTATGGAGGGTCTTCAATTTATGGGCAAAAGAGATATTTAAATGATGCAATAATGGCTTATTTATTTATTTATTTACTTTTAGCACATGTGATATATTGAATGCTATTTCAACAAATAAAAAGTAAAAATGTAAGGGTTAGAAGCCATAAACAGTAAGTGTTAGGATTTGGGACACTCTGCAAAAAAGAACTTTTGGGATGTGTCCACTTAGAAAAGGAACATTTTTTATTTGTCGGAAGAAATTCCAGAACTCAAAAAACAACAAAACAAACATAAATCTAATACTAATACAGATAAATTATATATAATATAATAATTATTATAATAATAATACAGATAAAACATAAATATTCCCTGAAGACTCACTTCTTTAGATATGAGGAGCAGCAGGCACCAGCAGTGCTGAGTGCAGACTGCCTCTTTCATTTCAGTCATAAATCTGCTGGCGCTGTGAGCTGCTGCTCAAGAGTTATTTTCAATTTTCATAAAAGTTGGACATCCCTGTTTTTTTTTGTTTTTTTCACTTTTCCTCTTTCGCGTCTGTTTTATTCATTTTAGTATTATCAGTCTCAGGAGTCAAGGGGAGGTCAAATACAGACTACTGCATATGTGTTATCATAATATAAACATATAGAGAGATTACACTTCTGGTATTGTATAATATAAAAGCATTCTTTTCTTATGGACAACCTTCATCATGGATTTGCAGTGATGTTCATTAATAGTTTGTAGTGTTGAGTTTTTTTGTTTTTTTTTACCAGAGAAGTTTGTTTCACATAATTTGTTTTTAACAGTCATTATAGTCATTAATTGTGTCAGCAAGTTTTTAAAAAAGGCTGTTATTCATGTAACCAGCTTCTAAAACCAAATTCTTTATATCCTTTGCACATTAAAGAGCCCCATTAGCTGATTTATCCACAAAACTTTTTTTTAAAGCCTAAGCAGAACACCATAATGAAAGAAAAGCTTTTAAAACCACCATTGTTTTCCCATCATCACTGAGTTGTTTGCATATCTCTTCCTCTCTCATTTACACAGACAGAAAAAACATGCAAATTAGTGCTGGCACCTCAATAAAGCAATCTATTGATGTACTGTTTCCACACCCTGGCGTACACACATGCACACACAATCTGTTTTTACCGCTGCTGTCATCGTCTCATCTCCTTCCTCATCTCACCTCAGGATGAGGGGACGGTCAGTGAAAGGCAAAGGCTGATGGCTGAAGAATAACAGTCGATCATTATAGCTGAGCTCAGCAGAATCCAGCAGTCCAGGTCAGAGGCCATCTGAAGCATCACCTTGGTAAAATAAACAAAACAAGTGGCAGTGTCTTTAGCTCTGTTTATTTACTTTTTGTTAGCGTAGCATGGATGCATAGAATTATTGCTAGACTAATAAATTGCCCTATCCAGTACAATGGCCAGTATTAGCTTAATAACAAACAGCATTGTCATTATGTAGTTTATTAATTAAGGATTTCTGTAAAGTTTATGTTTGGAAACATTAAGTGTGATGTGATTCCTGCTCCAAAAACGCGAAATCTGATTTGAAATACTGCTATCCCTTTCAGTGTTGTTGCATTTTCTTTTTCTTATCCAATTCAGGGTCACATGTGTGCTGGCACAGGATGAGAGGCAGGGTGTACATCTTGGACAGGTTGCCAGTCTTCCACAATGCTAACACAGACAGACAGACAAACATTCAGGCTCACATTCACACGCATGGTCAGTTTAGAATCACCAATTAACCTAAAATGCATGACTTTGGTCTGTGGATGGAAGCCAGAGTAACAAGAAAGATCCCACACAGACACAGGGAGAATATGCAAGCTCCACATAGAAAGGCCCCAGACTGGCTTCAAAGTGGTAACCACCACAGCACCTTCCTGTGGGCTGTTATTTTATGATGTATATCTAGAAGTCCACTGCTGACGAGCTGCCAAGTGCTGGAGCTCTTCCACTGTGTCAAAAAGGGAGACCATTCAACTTTAAATTTGACTTTATGGATAACAACATCAAAAGAACCAAACATGAACAAGAGGGTGCACAGTGGCAAAATGGCACATGCCACAATTTAAGTTGCTAAATTTCCTCTCTTACTGATCCTGCTGGTCACACCTCTGACCTGATCCACCAACTCAGAAGTTCTTCAATTGAAAATAGCAGTTCGGTAAATTAGATTTTTCTGGACATTTGCTATTTTTTTTTTTAACAGCACCTCACACGTTTGGCTGATTGATCTTTGTAAACAAAAATCTAAAAGTTGTCTTTAAATATGGAAAAATGACATTTGTAACAATATCATTACAATTTCTTTTATTTCATAAATATCACTGATCATCCATTTCTCTCTTAACCCTCCGTTTTTAAAAAATGTATTCTAACATAAAACATATAATTGTCATCAGTGATGCCGTTAGCTCTGTTTACAGCCTTAGCTATCGTAACTATTGGCAGGATTTTACTTTGAGATCCTGTGTAGGTTTCCAGTAATTATGTTAAAACAACATAGTAATGAATCTGAAGGAAAAGCCTGAAGCTGTTCCCATTCTAGCATTCTGTTACTGCCGAGGGGACTTTGGTCTGCAGGGAGGAGGGTTTAAAACTCGGGGTCCAGCAGTAAAATTGCTGCTGGTGGGGTCATGTGATGCGCCGGGTCATGTGAAAAGTCACTTGCATTCTGCATAACCTTGTAAAAAACGTAAAAGACATGTCAGCTATTCTTGGATCTTCATGCTTGTTTTACAATTGAATGAAATGTCTTCAGGGAAGTTTAGGGAAGTCATCTGGCCTGATGTAACTCAGAGGTAGATGTTATGCTTTGATTAGTCACCAAACATGATAGTCCCAAGCAGAAGAAGCCAGTCCTAACTCATTCCTCATGTGTCACGCAATTCATGTTGTTTTAGAAATCACTGAGCCTAAAATATGTTGAACTAATTTATTCATTAGTGAATGGCAAACAGTATCTTGTTCATGTCCAGGGATCTATCATCAAAGTATCTGGTAAGCAAATAAATACATTTGCATATATGGAACAACATAAAGTACTGTGCAAGAGTCTTGAGTCATGTCTAATGTCTTCACATTTGCTAGGAAAATGCAAAGCAGATACAGAAATGTGCAGACATGGAAATAAAGTATATGAGGCAAAAATAAGTTTGTACAGTTTTAACCTGCTGGAACATCAGTATCTGGCCATCTTCATTTTTCAATACAGATTGAACTCTCAGGCAAGATCTTGTAATTGCTTTAAGTAGTTTTCAGGAAAAGTTCTTCAGGCTTCTTGAAGGACATTCAAAGTTCTTCTTTGTATGTTTCTGCCTTTTGTCCTGTTTCCTGTCGAGATGATCCCACATTGCTTGAATAATGTTGAGGTCCGGGCTTTGGGGAGGCCAATCCATGACTGATAGTGCTGCATTATGTTTCTTTTTCTATACTGGTATGAGTTTAATATTGGTAGTGGTTGGGAACATTGTCATGCTGATCATTGATTAACTGTGAAAAGATCTCCAACGCAACCAGCTGAAATGCAGCTCAAAACCATGACAGACCCTCCACCATGTTTTGCAGATGATTGTTGACACTCACTGTTGTACCTCTCCTGACATCCTCCGTACATATTGATGATAATTTGGCAAAAATTTCAAATTTGGATTCACCACTCCAGCACATCTGTTGCCACTGATTTTCAGCTCAGTTTTTGAGTAATGTAGCATACCTCAGCCTTTTCTCTCTGTCTGCCATATTTAAAAATGGCTTTTTGACAGCTACCCTTCGACTGAGACTAATTCTGATGAGGCTTTGGCAAAGAGTGGATGGCTAAAAAAAAAGAAACTGAAAAAGAAAACCCTCATAGCTGCCTGTTAGCTAGGAACGTCTTCTTCTTCTGTTTTTTTGATGAGTACAGTATCTGGCTTCATGTGAAAATTATTTTTGATTTGTTATACTTTGTAGCGGCTTTAATTACTCTTTAAAAAACCTTTATTGAGAGAAAGTGTTCCAACAACAGCAGCGGGGAGAGTTGTACTGGACGGCTGTACTTGCTACTGTGGATAAAGCAAATATAAAATGTTTTTATATTGAAATTGTCCATTTGAATGCATTTGAATTAGACTTTTGCTGCACTGTCATTATGTGGGATTTGGAGGCAATGAAAAACCAGTAGCACACTTAAGAACCTCAGGATCTAAATTTGAGGAAACCACAAATCATTATTTAACTGCCAGTGAAAAGCTGTTTACAGATTTAGTGGTTCGTCATAGAGTAATACATTAACATTACATTAAACCCACACACAAAAAAAAAAACTCTTAAAGACTTTCTTTCTAGGGCAAACACAAAGTTATCAGATTAAATAATATATATTGTGCTTTTAGGCGTACACTGTGTGTACTATAATGGACCAGTTTGTATATAGACTTAATCCAGGACTGACTCTGGGGTTCTGATGGGCTAGAGGGTTTTGTATCTTCAGGGGGACCCAGACATGGCTCTGGTTCTGTCTGGGACCCATCTGAAAGTACACTGTCAGGCTGGCCCAAACACTGGCTGATGGGGCTTTTAGAAGAGCAGAGTGAGTGACAGAAGTTTAGAGGAGATCTGACACTGCAGCCTGTGGTGCTGCTGTTTATGTATGTATGCTAGCCCTCCAAAACCAGTGTTTATGAAAACAGTGGCTCTCTGCCCATCAGATACAAGCTCTATGCCTGGGACAGGGTCGGCTCCTCCGAGAGCACAGAAAAGACAGAAAGAGAGAAAAAGATAGAGAGAAATGTTCAAGAAGACAAGAAAAATGGACAGTAACATAAATGGAAAATATAAAAACCAGACAGGGGGGTTCATTTAATGCAAATGTGGTCAGAAATGACTTCCCAGTGCTCTCATTGTCTGTCTTTATTACGTCGTCTGTCAGTTTTTCCTCATTCCCTCTCTTTCCAAATGTTTTTGCTAAACTCTAGAAAAAGTACTTTGCCTTTCTCACTAATCCTCTCCTGCCTTTAATTTGATTTCTTCCCTCAGTTATGCCCCTTCGGTTGTCTTCCTCCTTAATTAGCTCATATCCCTCTGGTTTGCCAGATTGGGGTCGTTAACGTGCACACAGCACAGCCCCAAATCAAACACATACAGCCCTCCCGCTCCCGAGCATCACATGCACAAACTTTTTTTTTGCTTCTTCGTCTTCTTTCAAGGAGAAATAATATCATTACATCCTGTTTTTTGGTGTTTTCCTCCAGCTGTAGCAGTTACCTGTTGTTTTCTGTTATGATGCGGTCAGGAGACGTGTAGTTTATTCAGGATCATTTGAACTGACCTTCACTCTTATTTTGTTTTACAGATGATATTCTATACAACCACTTTACTCAAAACACATTTCTTTATCCACTGTTGTTGCTTTGCAGCTATAGTATCCTCCAGTATGTATGATTTGTGTAGCTGCACACTCATACGCTGGCTCTCTAAGTTTATTTCACTCGTCCTTGATCATTTTTGTGTTATCAAAGGAAAGCCGAGAGAAAACTGCCTCTCAAAGTTCACATTTCAAATATTTTAATTGTTTTATGCAGCTTTCATTTATTTTTCTAATAATCCCCCAAGGCAGCTGGAAGACTGTTTACTGTCTTTGATTTGCAGTACTGTAGCTTTCACTCCAAGCGTTAATTAACCTTCAAATGGAGAATTTATTGTAGGCACACGTGTGTGTATGTGTGTGCATACTCAGGAAACACACAAGCACACACACCATCACAAAATCAACAATGGAAGAGACTTTTTTCTGCCTTTCATCTGAGATCTGTCTCCATGCTTCTCTCTCTCTCACTCTCTCTCTCTCTCTCTCTCTCACACACACACACACACACACACAAGTCGACATTTATTCACTCTCTTTCTCCTCCTCGTTCCTTTGTGCTCCAAAGTCTAACTCACATCTCAGCTTCCAGATTCTTTGAACCTCTGTCAGCATTAAAATAACATTACAGGTTCAAAGACAACAGATATCTGTTTTCTGCTAAGAACCAGTTAATCTCCCTTCCTTTCACTCTGTTTGTCTCGCTTCAGCTCTTTTTTTTATTGTCCTATATGTCTTCCTTGAGGTTTCTTTTTCTTACATAGCTGGTAAAAATTTCTATTATTGTGATATAGGTTCTCATTAGCTGTTCAGTTTAATTAAATGAGCTCATTCTTATGAAAATTGGAGGCTGATAGTGATTTCCTTCCCTAGCAACTATCGCTCACCTTGCACAGCAACTCTTAATTAGAAACCAGCTTGATTGACATTGAGCAAGCACTTACACACGTATACACGTATATACGTGATCGCCTTCTTCATTCAAAGGTGCAGCTAAACCTGAAATCATGTTCCCATATATTTAGAGTGCCCCTTATTGATCAGGTTCTTACTTTTTTTATGATATTGGAAGTAAAGATGTCTGTCTTCTCATGGATATTTGACTTGTGGTACTGAAACTGTCAAAAAATATACACATAAGACTCAGCAGCAATATATCTTAATACATATATCCAAAAACCTTTTAATACAGTTTAATGTGGAAACAGAAGAAGAAGAAGGAAATTTTGAGTGATCTGTCTGTAGCAGAAACCTCTGCTACCTGTGGGTTTAGGTCACCACAGACACACAGACAGAAGCTTGTCCAAATTGTAATTCAAGGAAGCTCTCCTCAGATCAGTGCAGTGCATAAAAAAAAGAGAAACTTGTTAACAAATTCACAGCAGGTGTGGCAGTAACAACTAGCACTGCTCCCTGAATCACTTTGCCTCACCACCTGCAGCAGAACCAAAAGCCACACCACACACGCCATATTGTCCTTTGGAAAAACAAACAAAGCATCAGTTCATTTATATAAAGCCAAATCAACAGTCACCTCAAAGAGCTTTATATTGTAAGGTAAAGATCCTACAATAATACAGAGAAAACCCAGACAATCAGATCACCCCTTATGCGTAATGACTTTGTAGAGTGGGGAAAAAGTCCCTTTTAACAAGAAGAAACCTCGGGCAGACGCCGCGACCTGTTCGGGGTAGGGGAGGATGACAGGACAAAAGACACACTGTGGAAAGAGCCAGAGATTAATAATAACTAATGATTAAATGCTGAGTGGTGAATAAACACATAATAAGAGAAAAGAGGTGAGTGAAGAAGACACAGTCAGTGTATTATGAGAAGCTTATTGTGGTTTAACTAAAATCTTTTTGGCTGGCAGAGCTGAGGTGATTTTTTGGCTTATTATCTCAAAATAATAATTTCCTCACCTAAGAGAAAGTTTTAATTTGAGAAAGTTTTAATTTTGAGAGGCTTTTTTTCCTAGTTCAAGTTACTTGTTGCTCTAAATCTTTGAGAACTTGGCATTGTGGATTTAGGCTGCCTCAGACTCCTGTGTCTCTCTTCTTGTAATCCCCATGATACTAAGATTGAGGTTGTGTGGGATCATGACCATCTGCTGCAGGACTCCTGGTTCACTCCAGTTATATGTTTGGCACCATTGTCACACTGCAGAATAAATTTAGGACAGATTTGACTCTTGATGGTCCCTTGATGAAACTTGATAGTATGAAAAACTGCATATAGTGGTAAATTTATTCTGACCCTTTGTTCGTTTATTTCCTGCTCACGTCTCTTCTTGTGAGAGCACTGATAGGTTAATTTATGCAGTGTTTACTGTCCCGAAAAGATTCCCATCAGGCCTTTCTCTCCTCTGTTTCTTTTTGTCCCTGTTGCTCTTTTCAATGCTTCATCGCTGCATATTAATCATCAGGTGTGTGTACATAACATCATTTCACAGTGGCGACAATGCAGACAGGGGCACAGACCATTCAAGGGTGACAGTGAGATACATATGGCAGATAATGCAGAACAAAATATCCCGTTCTTTTGTTTCTTCATCTGATTCCACGTCTGTGTCGTGAAGGATTGAATGGTCTATTTACTGTTGCAGCTCTCTAAGATATATTAGTATCAGTCTAGATTGAAGTTAGCAAGTGATCTATTGGTTGCAGATACTGTATGTATTTCCTTGCTTTTTTTTTCTTTGATTCATTAACCATTAAAACTTTCATTGATCTTTATTAAATCCCTAAGAGACATAAGTATTAAGGAAAAGTTAGTGAGCATTACCATAGGAAATACTAGATATTTACATAAAAAAATAACTAACTAAATATCTCAGGAGAATACTTATATAAATATTCATTCTGCTAAGTAATGAATCCTTAATTCTTATAAGTCAGTGGTCCCCAACCACCGGGCCTCGGACCGGTACCGGTCCGTGAGTCGTTTGGTACCGGGCCGCGCGAGTTGAGGCTCGGGTGTGAAATGTATAGTTTTCAGGGTTTTTATCGGTTTTCAGCGTTATTTTGTTATCGTTTTTATCGTTTACTCGGTTTTCCTGGGTCTTTTCACGTGTGTTATGAATAAATCTTCTTTTTTTCGGTACCGGTACTAGTTTTATTTTGTTGTATTTATCCGCGACACCTTAAAGGTCGGTCCATGAAAATATTGTCGGGCATAAACCGGTCCGTGATGCAAAAAAGGTTGGGGACCGCTGTTATAAGTAATTAAGTAACAATCAGTAACACCTATAGTGCGCACATTGGTTGCTATAAGTGTCTTTACAATGTCTATACAACTATAGTATAATGTTGTAGTTTACAAAATGCATTTAAATGATAAATTACTAATAAAGTTTTCTTCATTTGTGGAGGTTGGCCAGTCCCTGCCTGCTTTCTCAATTCAATTCTGCAATACCAACAGTAACAAGAACATAAAAACAATACACGAGTTATCTTGTTAATAATTTATGCAATATTTTTATCCTCTGTTCAATACTATACTGCTGCTGCTGAACCCACACTTGTCCTTTTAAACAATATTAGTTTAGTGTTTTAACATTTAGATTTGTTGCGTTTTATACTTTTTATATGCGCCACAATTTGTTTCTTGTTTAATGGTACATCTCACATGATTTTGGTATAAATATAATTTCATCTTGCTTGGTTTCCTATAAGAGGTGCTAGTGATGCTCAGCGATAGTAGATAACCAACAGCATTTTGCAGATAAAGATCACAGAATAATATAAGAATATTTAATTAATGGTTTAGAGAAAACACAATATATGTTCATGGGTATTTTTTGTAATAAATATGTATAATTTATAATAATTTATGGGCAATTAAAAATAGAAAAAGATGTTTATAAATTATTTAATTATAGATTTAAAATATACTTACAATGTAGTTTAGTTGTACTGTTATGCAACATTTTACCATAACTGTTACCTCTTATTTGTGAGTTTTGCATGTTTCAACAACTTAAGTTTGTGTATTCTCACAGCTGGTGTGCCCATTCACACAAACAAACAAGCATGCAAACACACACAAACACACTGGTAACCATGTATGCAGTGTGTTTGGGTTGGTGGTTTTGCCTCCCCAGCCACTACCAAACTGAAAAATCAGATTAGACATACTCCTGGCTCTTGTTCCTGTTCAGACTGGTTGTCGATGGTGAGATTTAACAAGGGTTGGGGTTGAAGTTGTGTCTTCGTGGATGTCACGCCTAAGGCTTAAGGGTAGTTTCCCATGGAAATGAGCCATTAAAACTGAAGATTTATTTATTTTTCTCCTTTCTCTTTTCCTTGTCTGCATTTGGCATGGGGTGCAAAAGTCAGGCAGGCTGTTTGGGAATGATGTGGGGGGCAGGATGGAACGCCCCCAATGGAAGTCTAGCCCATGAGTTAAATTTCATAAATGGAAATGCTGCCTCGATTATCGGGTTTTATTATTTATTCAGCAAAAAAAAAAAGGGGTTTGGTGTCTAAAGTGCTTCTGATTATCTCACAGTAATTGAAATGTGTAACTGGATGTCTTGTAGTCATAGACAGGGGTTACAGCAAAGGCTTTACAGCTGATAAACCAGTCTAAGAGGGGTCTTTTCTTTTCAGCTGTAGTTTTCCACTTCCATCCCTTCTCTGCCATGTTCTTCTGCACCCCTGAAAACAAGGCCAAGGCGTGCATGCACAGGCTGGTTTTAAGGAGATGGGACGATAGTAGACAAGTGAGGGATGTGGTTGAAGTTCTGCTGTTTTATCAGCACAGCACAAGGCCAGCATCGATGCACTGTGCACAACTTTGATGTGCAGCCCAGAGACACCAAAACAAATTTGACCCTCATTCAAACAAAGTGAAAGCAAACCACAGCACACAGTTTTCTGCTCCTGTTCAGCAGAAACCTGCTGGAATTGCTTTGTTGTTAAGCTTAGCCTAATGCAGAGAATAAAGAAATAAATCCAGTTTTAGGTACTAAGGATGCTCTGCTTTCTTAAGTATCCATTGTTTTAAACTTTTGGACTGTGGGTCAAAAACTGCTGTTCTCATACACCACATTAATTAATAGTGCAAATATTGAGAAGTTATTCAGAAGGTATAACATACAACCCATTATACTGCAACTGGGGCTTTAAAATTGTCATTAGCATTGCCTACAGTTTTATATAAGGAATAAAAATGTTAGAGGGTGTTTGTAGGCAAAACTAAACTTTTAACACAACATGTCAAACAGTTGTAACTCTCAGTTAAATCATCTGACAATCCCTCATCCAAGTTTGTCAATGTAATAATAAAAGCTGAAGAAGAGTCCATCATTAATGTCAAATGGTTGTTATTAACTGTATTTTCTGTAAGCATGAGCAATAAAACATGGAAAAACAGCCCCCGTCTTGTATTTTAGGGATTAGACGCTGCTGTACGCTTTTGTTTTTCCGTGTATGTTTTTGCAGCAGTGATACGGGCTCCCCTGAGTTCAACTAAATACCAATGCTCCCCATAACTGTGATCGTGAGTGTCTGCTCTTTCTGTGTATTAATCTCTGTAATCCCAGTGTTTGTTTAACAAAATATGCGGCTCATTTAGAACCTCTGTGGATTTAGAGGCAGGATGATATCATATGGAAAAGGTTATCTGGCTGGTTAACTCATCTGGATGCAGTTTTGACTCAGTTTTAACAAACTGTTCTTATCATTTTTGTTTCTCTCTCTTTTTATTGGTCAGGTATTCCTTCTTCTTCTTTTTTGCCGTATATTTTAATAGTCCACTGTTGATTAGCTATAATTTAACTTACATGACAGTTGCATAACAACTGTGAGGGAAACCCACCTCTTCACAGAAGTTGTGACTGTCACTTTTTCTTTTCTCTGTACATATATATATATATATATATATATATATATATATATATATATATATATATATATATATATATATATATATATATATAGCAGAGATAACTAGAATAGAATAGAAAATTTGGGTAATGCTATTAAAAAGAAAAGAAAAACCTGAACATGTCACATCTAATTAGGAAATCTAGGAACAGGTTACTAAAATGGTTAAAAAAAAGAAAAAACAATCCAACAGCTGACGAAAGGTTTTCAGTGTAAAATCACATATAATTTGGGGAAAGTTGAGAGAATCCAGAGGAGACTGTACGTGAAGGACAAGGGTGAAAATGAATATTGAATGACTGCGAGCCACAGGTACTGCTTTAAAGGATGACAGGAATCTGCAGACGAAATCAGTGGATGGGCTCTGGCTTGTTATCCACATGCAGTTGTAACAAGCAGGTTATAACATTTATTAATGGGGGTGGATTAGTGCACATGGCATGAGTAACTTGCATCTGTGAAGGTTAAAATTTAATGCTGGAAAAAATATATAAACACAATAAAACATAAACTGTAATTTTTGTGATTAGATGATGTTTTTTTGGTTTTGTTTTTTAAATTTGGAAAGAGCCTGCGTATTTCGGCAATGAGGTGCCAAACTACATTCTGAATGCATTACAAGAGACTAGAGCAGGGCGATATGACCAAAAATATTTATCACGATATACATTTGAAAATTTGCAATAACGATATAACTGACGATATAGCTGACACTAGACAAAATACTTTACAACTCCACAACTTTATTAGTGCAAAAAAAACCCCATCAATGTATTTTCACTTAAACAAGCAGGTGTTTTTTATCTGCATTAAAGTTATATAAAAATGTAACAGTGCAAATGCAAATTCCTTGCTGACAGTTTAACCAAAAGGCATTTCCAGTGGAAATTGGCCGACATATCCTCAGCATAACCATGTATAATATCCACAAAACTTAAAAAGAGGTTATACACACACAATACGGTAATATTATGTTGAAGCACAGTACGTATCACTCCGCCAGGCTCCTGACTACAATAGCCGTAATGCTCCGACAGTCCATCAAGCAGTCCGGGTTCGTAGCTTAGAAAAGTCATACTGAAACATTTGACAGATTTTCAAGCACCGTGTACATAAAATCGTTTCGAGGTCAGTAAACAACCAGAATTCATACATAAGGCACACGGGATTATAAGGGGCTCTGTCGATTTTCAGAAAAATCAAAGGATTAATTTTAAGTGTGCCTTTTTCCAAAAAACATGGTAATAACGACGGCCCGCTAGCATGCTCTACTAAAAATAGTGCTTTGTTGTGTATCTGACGGACGAAAGCTAAACCAGTTCCACACCACTGAAGTTGCAGCATTTTTACAAACCAATTCTGGTTCATCCGTTTCCTTTGCCGATCCACTTTCGCTCTTCTCATTCTGCATCGCCACCATGTGCGTATGTAAACATAGCCACTGCGCATGCGTGTTTTACCCATATTCTATCGCGATATTTCATTTTTCTATCGTTGCCCAAAATTATACCGGTATTACCATGAATGGTATGATATGGCCCAGCCCTACAAGAGACGTAAAGGTGCTTAATGGGGCTAAACCGACCTGATCTAAGCTTTCACAAAGGAGTCTATGAACCGTTCCCTCAGTATAAAAGGGAAAACATTAGCTTTCTCAAAACTACAGCAATTGATTTCCACTTACTCAGTTCAGTGTCTTTCTGCTGCCTTATGTTACTGAGTACCATGGATGTGTTTCCCCCTTAGGGGAAAAAACCTTTCTGATGAATATGAATGAAGAAACACAATTTCATTAGTCATAACATGGAAACATTTCACTCAGGTAATTTTATTCAGTTGTGATGCCTGTGTAAACACTGCAGGCAAGGTATGAAGGGACATGAGAGTAACTGACTGTACACAAATAAATCGGCATGCACGTAATTGCTAACACAGGAAAGACGGACACATGCAGACATTTACAATCAGGTTTTCTGCTACTTTGATCCATTGGCCCAGGCCTCAAGGCTTTTAAAACCTTTCAGTATCTTGCTCTTAGTTCGGACCATATGGTTATTGTGGTTAGTCTAATGTCTAATATCAAGGATTAATGACATAACTCCCACCTGGAGAAGCAGACTTTGAACAGCCATTATTAAGCCTGCTGGACAGATAAGGCAGCCATTAGCTAAGCTAGATCATTTCATGGCTACTGCAACAGCAAGAGTGACAGCCCCTGAACGATGACTACGCCCAATGAGATGCACTGCTCCCCCCTTTTTTCTCCTCTTGGCATGTCTGCAGAAATGTGGTGGAGGGTATTGTGTGTGGGTTAGAGGCCGTTTTGAATAAGCATTAAATGTTAAATCTGCCTGACGTTTTCAGTATCCATTACTGCAAAGAGCATAGTGAGGAAGGAGATGGAGATGAAAAAGCTGGAGTGAAACTGGTAGACGGAGGAGATGAGATCAATAGAGGCAGAATGGAGGATTGATTCAGGCTCTTAGATCTTTGAGATTAGTGGCTCGATTAGAGACAAATATGGAGGCTTATTCATGTGACCTTAGCAGTGACAGCCTGAACTAAGTGGCCATAGAGTAATTACATTCAAACCCCAATATCCCACTGATGCTGGAGATTTTGTAGATGACTGCTTCAATGGATTTTCTAGAATCTTACAGGACAAAAAATACTTAAATGGCCCAGTTTTAGAGGAGGCTGGTGCGCTCCATCTCTTAATGTTTCTCTGTACACTTGATTTCACACTCTGAGGCCAAGACATTTCTTTCAGTGGTCAGTCAGCCTAGATGATCTTGGATTTTACTTACAACTTATTACACTGTAATCTTATCTAGTGGAAAACTCCATAGGGTAGACTTTCTCTTTTGCAACAAAATATGAGAAGGTGTTTTACGCATTAGTTGCAAACAATGGAGGCTTCATGTGGTCTGGATGTTCCAGTATGAAAACAGGCCCCATGCAAATATAATCAAATGCAACATGTGTAAAAGTCAGTATGTTATCTGTTGGCGCTTGACTTTAGAAACAGGTCTGACGGGTGGATTTGCAGCTTGACCGGCATACTCTTGTCAACCATAAAAATGTGAGATAACATTTCATACGGTCATTCTTAACGACAAAGCGCACATGATAAAGACTGCAAATAGGGCAGACGGAAAAAGAAAGCACGCTGGAAAATCCAGAAATGCAAAAAATATGAAAGTGAACATAGCGTGACTCCACAAATCACATGGAAACACAATCTGAAACAAAGCAGCTATATAAAGAAAAGTGCAAACACTGATATTAATATTAGATGGTAATGACAATTACATTTGCAAATCTAGGGTTGGCAATCTTTAATATCCAAAGAAAAAAAGTCTATATGGAGCAACAAAAGCCTATTAAGTATTAACTTTTATTCATTAATGTGCAAACTTCTCCTTTGGCTATTTATGATTAGTTGATGTTTAATTTAGCATTGTATTTGTTGCTTTTATGAAATGATCAGTGTTGAGCAAGTTACTTTGAAAAAGGAATTAATTATAGTTACTAGTTACTTCTTCATAAAAGTAACTGAGTCACAAGATTCTAAAAGTAATTAATTACTTGAACAGTAACTATTGCGTTACTTTAAAAAAAAAACGTTTAACCCTTTGGGATCCAGGGTATAATTGGCCATTTTTAACTACTTTTGATTTTCCCTCCACATTTTACCTTTAAAAACTATTTACTTTGCCTTGTTTGGTCTCATTCTTTTCAGCACAACCTCACGTGTCTAAATTTACAGTCATGTTTTCATTTTGACATACTGTATTAACACAATTGATCTAAAACCAGTCAAAAAACATAAAATCCAAGTAGAAAAAGTTATATTTTTTTTACTGTAACAACCACAAACATGTTTAATGAATCATATTTCATAACTTTAAATGCACATATAAATTGTCAATTTTAAAATCATATGCACAAGTTTTGCAAACAACAAAGTTATTTGCAGCCCTTTACTTTTTACCCCCTTTTTTAAATAACCATTTCAAACTATTTACATAACAATCAGCTGTTCTGCATTCAATAAGATGGCACACAAATTATTTGTGCTGCTCCAAAAAAAAAATTCTGTCCACTATAAAGGAGAACATCACAGCCTGATACCTGCAGGTCTGACAGCAGGAGGTGTATCACTCCTGTTTCTACCTGGAGACAGCAGTCGCCTCGCTACACAAGACAACACATTAACTACACACTCCAAACACGCTAAACGTCACAAATCTCTCACATCTCAAAACTCTCGCTGTCTCTCTCTCTCTCTCTCTCTCTCTCACTGTCACTCCTAAAACTTTCCCCTCTTCCTAAACAACCAAATGTCATGTTGCTATATCATTTTTGATTGGTCGACATGGTACATTTTTCCACCAACACGAAAGAGCTGTTTCTTGTTTTTGTTTTGTTTTGTTTTGGTCATAAGCAGAGAGCGCTTGCTAGCGCTGTTCTTAGACAGTAAACGTGACGAAACTATTGAGGAAAAAATGCTGCAGGTATATATTGTTTACCATACGTGGCTTATCAACACAATTTAAAAACTCGTATATATCACCTTGTTGTTTTGTCATCTTAAAGTGGTCATGTGATTGGCTTACCACGACTACTTTATTCTTCCTCAGCCAAACAGCAGCACTCATGGGATTGTTTTCCCCCCTAGCTACACCTGTTGTGCCAAAAAGTGATTACCGTCTGCTGAGTGAGCGCAGCTGCTTAAAGCTGTAGCGCCCAGATTACTTACAGCTACTTCCGTGCAACTGATACAAGATGCAGCAACCTGAACACAGCTTCAACCGTCTGTTTGTTGAAAAATAGTAAGGCGACCATACCGTGTTTTCTTGTTGGTAATGGTAACGGCGTTGTAACAATAGAAATAGTAATTAGTTAGATTACTCGTTACTGAAAAAAGTAACGCTGTTACTTGTAACGCCGTTATTCCCCTCACTGGAAAACATAAAATTAAAATGATTTACTTCTTTAATTTAGCCAAATTTGATAATAAATAAAACATAAAACATCATAACAGATTTCAAAGTTGTGAAAATGAGAGTCAGTTTCCAGCCCAGATGGAGAGTATCAGTAAACCAGCAGGATTGGTGGTGACAGTAAATCTGTCCAGGCACTGTTAAAATCTCAGTGTCCCTTTGAATTTGGAATCCATAAGTAGTGAGACTCGGGGCTACCAATTTATGTGTATACATCATTGACTGTAGAAATGCTAAATGCTAGTATGCTGCATAGGTTTACTTAAATTGAGAGGATAAGGAGCCATGCTATTAAAATTAAAACAGTTTTTTAATATTTCAGATTACTGTCTGCACATTTTTACAGTTGGAAAAGAATCACTTAAAGCAATGATCAATAAAAATCCATGCCTAAAAAGCTGGAAAAAAAAGGTCAATTTTCATTTTATTATTCAGAAATATTATTCGTTTTCTTTTTGAAGCCACTGGAGATTTACTAAACAGTCATATGTGGCTCTGGAGCTGCGTGACTGCATTTGTATTTTTAAAATGTTGCTGTTGCCTGAAAAATCCTCAATGAAAAGGAATCAAACAACATTTGTAAAATCATTATTTGTATGCACTTCAAGACAAAAAGTGCTATTTTAATTTTAGTTTTTGCAAATGTAGCATTGATCATATTTCAGAACAGACAAAACATATTGTCGTTTTGGTTTTTCTCACAGGGAAGGTGACGCTGATGTGTGAAATCAAAATGAAATCTAAAAACTGAACTATTTCTATTGACTTGGGCCCTAAAAAGGAAATCTATAAGCATTACAGTTTGGGGCTACAGCATAGAGCCCTTTGTATTCTGGGTTATTTTCCAGTCACACCCTATGACACAGGAAGTTCTGGGACTCGAAGTTCCTCCTTTAATTTTTATCTGCTGGATCTATTTTTAGCTCCCACTCACACAGATACCGCACCAATCAAATCTTGGCAACGGCACTATCATTTAGTATCAACAAATAACAGATCTGGTAAAGTGGGTCAGGACTGACAGTGTGGAAGAATACTTTAATTTTTTTCTTTTGTGTCCACAATTCAAAACAAAGCATTTAAATGCAATTTTGATGTTCCTGGCAAACCTAAATTTTAGTGTTAGATCTGCTGCTGGTGTCGTCTTTTTGTGTGACACGGACACCATTTTTTCCTGGTGCTCAGTGTGTAATTATTGTAGCTCACGGGTTGTTTATGATTGGCAGGTGGAGTTTGTTTCTGTTGCCTGCACTGATACGACTGCAAGAGATACGACATAAACACTTACAGCTAGAATTAGCGCAGGAAAACCCCGTCCTACTTCAGTGCAGACGGCCATTTTAAATTAGATGAATAAATTTGTGAGCTTAATTATTTTTGCTGCTCTGAGCTATTATTCTTCTCTATGGGAAAGTGAGGGATGCGACAGGACAAAGGGAAGGAATATGTGATCCCTAGAAAACAAAATGCAGATCTCGCTCACTTCCTCCTGTCCCTCTCATTCTGTTGCCTATAGGCATAACTTTATTTCTCTTACTCTATATGAGATTGGCACCAAACAAAACAAACTCAATTAACCTCATTTGTGCCCTCTAATTCTCTAAGACACTCCAGCTAGTACACAGGATTCATACAGATATGCAGAATGGCTCTGACACTTGTGCATAATGGTGCATTCGTACCAGCATTCTTCATCAGTGTATACCGTTGCTATTAAGCACAGCCACTCAGTCTCTCCTCTTTCAGCCCCGCACATGGTGTTTTTGGCCAAGTGTAATTCAATCAATTCACACCAGCTCTCTCCTCCTCCCCTCTTTTCCTGCTGAACTTGCCAGGTCATGTTCCGTGGCTCATGTGTTTGATTGAGGCCTCCCTCTCCTGTCTGGGAGAAAAGCGAGGTGGGGTCCGTGGGGAGAGACCTGGTCTGGCCTGGTCACATCGGGACTGAACTTCACGAAGCTGGGAAACAATTACAACTTTCCCCATACCTCCTCACCCTCCTCCTAATTTCTCCACTGTCTGTCTGCCGCTATTCTTTTCATTCGCTCTTTTGCTTTAACACTGTCTTTTCCATTCCAGTCCCGGGGCACTATACACGCCTTTATTTATTTATGTATCAAGAAACGGAAATGGACTCCCACCCAGGGAAGAGGGGTGAGAGGGAGGTGAAATTGTGACTATGTGCACATGGATGTGTGTTTGCATGTATGTGCACACGGATGCATGCTGCATTTGCATTGTGTTTTGATGAATGGTATAGTATATAGTATTTATACCAGGCTGTGGCGTTTTTGACCATTTATGGAACAATGGTTTGTGGATTTCTGGGTACTTTTCATCACAGATGTGTATGTGGCACACTCCAATGTTGGCAGTTTCAGTTTATTCTGATCAATGATACTGGTATTTGTAAGATGTGGAGTAAATGAGCAAATGCAAAAAACAGCAGTAAAGAAGGAGACATAATATCCAGTAACTACACAAAGATTGCAAAACCCCCCCAAACATGATAAATAAAAAGAAGGATATAAAAATGTTTAAATGTTAAAATGATTGTTATATATTTGAAATATATAGCAATCATTTTAAAAAATGACATGTTTATCAGACGTTTAATCTACATTTAGTGTTGCACGTTTTGCAGCACCGAGAGCAAATGAACCCTACGCAATGTTAGCATGACGGCAGAGCAGACTGTCTGCCTCCCCTCTTCAGGTTTCATTAGTTTTGAATTTTGTTTATCTTGTTACACACAAATTTGGGGCTCCAGTAATAAGTCTATATTTTCCAGAGAAGTGTTTTCAAATTGTTTAAATCTGCCTTCTTTGATTTTGTTGTAAAGCCACCCAGATGTAGCCCTCATACAGCAAAGTTTTCTTTTAACAGGGGTGGCTTACTGTGCAGGTCACGACTACACCAAAGTCCTCTGCCAAGAAGTCTCAACCACAAAAAATACAGAAAAATCAACACAAATGGAAAAGACAAAAAAAAGAAACAGGCTTACTCTTAGATGAAAAGTTCTGATTGCACTGTGCACTTCCCAACTCCTTCCTGTACATGACCTTTGTCTCACCTCTGGGAGACTCCCTTTGAATAAGTCTTCTTCTGCTCAGCTGCTCTGGGCTCCAGGTGAAGGGAGACGGGGGTGAGCTGAGGTTCAAATTGCCAGCTTTCTGTTTGCATCAGAGTGCGCGTTATCACCTCCATCACTGCAGCACGCTGTTGTAATTGCAGCCTGTGATCTCTTTCTGGCCCAGCTTTAATTTTCCTCAGAGGAGATTTTTGAAGGTCTATCAAATACTCTCCTCCACCCCGTTTGTCAACCTTCCACATGTTCACTTCAGAAAATCTTTGTTGAAAAAAGCAAAGCCTTCACTGAACTTTGTCACATCTCTTTGAGCTACATGTGTAGTTTATTGTAAACTTCACACAAAATAAGTGACCAACCAAATAGCAACAGGTTTCTTTAACTGTGCTTGACATTTCTTTGTTCTGTCAGATGCACTGAAGTTTTAATACAGCTGACTGGAGGGGAAGGGGGGAGGGGGGGCTAGGACTAGCTCATGCTCAAGTTGTACAACCCTAAAAAGTCCCGGTAATCTGTGATCACTAACCTAGAACTAGTTAGTGATCTCCTGGCAACCACTGGAAAATTGATACCGTTGCTACATAGTTTACATGAAAGACACCAACTTGTCTGCAAACTCTTGCTAATTACTGGCTAACTGGTACTAAAATTGTGAAGAGTGCAATTCAAGCTGGAGGCAAAGACTTTCATCTTAAAAGTAAAAGCTGCACATTTTGAAACACGTTGGTTTCACCTTAGGGGCAACTTTAACTTTGAAGGTGAACGGTCTCTTTTTCAGTTTTTCCATATGGACAAGTCGGCATCATCCATGCAAACTACAGGGAAAAACCCAGTAATCTGTGAGCAACCAAAACAATCACAGGGAGGTTTTTGTTGCAGCACCTTCTTTTGAATGATTTCACCTAGCAACCACTCAAGGTGCCACTGACTGGTCCTTGGCTCCTTGTCCCTGCAGCTTTAGTCATCAGGTGGACATGGATAACACAAGCAAGGACCTAAGTAATAAAAATGGTTGTGGTCATCTGTCTTAAAGATAAAATTCACAAGTTGAACTTGTACGATCGTTAATGGAATGCAAGATGAAAATATGTTTAGATAAATCTGGGATTACACATTTAACAAGGTGAGGTTTGTGTTTCATGTTCAAGACACAGATAAGATACCAACCACAACAGAATGAAAAGACTAGAATAACAGTAAAACTACTAGGGCTTGGTGTCCCTTCCAAGTTAACAGTGGCGACTCAGACAATTCATATTTTTGTCTTTTTGGCAAAGAAAGTGAACAGCAACACTCCTGAAAAAATTAGTCACTGTATTTATTAAAAGAAGATAAGAAAAGACTGATAGAAAGTAATAAAAATAGCAAAGTACTGTACATGTTCTCTAAAACCCTTGGAATCCTTGAGCACCTTATTAGTTTGACATCTGAATCTTTTTGGAATATTTTACTTTATAAGATCAATTTTCATTAGGCCAACATGCATAACTTTGTAGATATATGTAAAAAACAATAAAAGAGAGATCCAGTGACTAAAATGAATTAAGAAACATTAACATCAACACACACACCGAGCCAGTATTCTTATGCATGCTTAGTGCTTTTATTGTGTGTGTGTGTGTGTGTGTTTGCATGTTTTTTGTGTGGCTCTGAGGCTTGAACTCATCACCTGCAGGGCCAGCTTCGCTTTCTTATCACCTTTTCCCTCTCTGATTGGCCTTTATCTCTCCGCCCAGCTCAGAATCTGAGGTCATGATGCTTTACTGCAATGGAGCATAAATAGCCTGATAACACACTGATACCAGAGTTCAGCACTAATACACGAATAATACTTAACATTATATACTGAACCTCAGCTCATCCCCAGCTGCTACCTACATTAGCAGAACCACTGAATTTTATGACATGCTAACAAAATTATATTATAAAGAGCAGTGTTTTGTTTGTCACTGGATTTGTGTTTCTGATCCTGTGAATCATAATAAATAAAAAGATAAAAAATAAAATGTAACACTGCAAGGTCTTTAAAATGAGTTTTCCTTAATAGCTAAAGAGAACAAAAGAAAATCTTTTCTCCCTTTCTGTATTTTTTTGTAGAATACATTTATTTATTTTTTTCAAAAATGGTTTCTACAAAATTCTTGTTTGCACTGACAACACATTTTGTTTACTCAGTTGTGCTAAAGCACATAAAAAACAAAGGATTTTTTTTCTTTCCTAATGGTAGAAATTACATTTACTCAAGCAAAACTTCATAGTGCAACAGATCTAGAAAATATGATTTACAAAGTATGATGCACAGATTAAGCCACCTTAACAAACCTTAGGCCTCACTAACTACAGTGTTCATTTTTTTTGCATGTTAATAAATTGATAATGATCTGTTAATAACAGTAACACTTGCAGGAGCATAATGATAATATGATAGTAGTTACAATAAATTAACCTGTTGTGAGAGTAAAAGCTGAGAGTAGCTTTTATTCAGTTCAGTATTTTCCTCTCATTTGTGTTTTGTGTCATAGGTCCTCTTAATTGAATAATAACCACTTTGTCTACCATGACAACAGAGCTGGCTGCTACAAACCTATCATCTTCCTGGGCATTATGGCCAGAAACACTGAGCAGTACTGAACTGCACTGAAATCCTTTAAGTCTTCTAATAAAAACGAGGTTTTCCACAGTGGAAAAAATTTCCTTTGCCCCGAACTCGACCATTCTCTCCCTCAACAACCAGCTCAGGCCTTTAGTTTAATGGTGTACAGTATATCAAACACATCCAAATCTCAATTATCATTCTTAATGAGGGAACGACTCTAGAGGAATCCCCTTTCCATCTGCAACCTTCAAAGGTCCTTAAAAGAACATCTGAGGGTCTTTATCGGACAAAGTTTCTCCTTCATTTGAATAATTCTCTAAATCGGCCAGAGGGAGATATGAGAGTGAACAGTGAGGTCCTAAACTCCTGAAACTGAAATGAGATCAGAGTATCACAGGGAGGGTGGGTGACATAGTAGACTATGATATGGATTAGAGTGTAGGAATCTTTATCATTCTCTCCTGTTTTCCTTCTTCCTCCACTTCTGCATCTCTGCTGTTTGCAGTAAAGCCCTTACATACACACTGGTGTTTATGCATGCACTGTCACACACTTATTAACATGAACACTTGCTCAGAGGTAAAAAGAGGGTCAGGAGGTGTTGGAGAGGAAGAGAAATGTCTAAGATATGAGTGTTCAGAGGGCCTGTATCTCATTACATAGGAGTGTGATAGCCATCAGAGTCAGAATAATATTTAGCACATGCTGCCTGCTAATGAAGCCATAATGTCCACAGACTGGAAATGAGAACCAGAGATGGCTCTCTTTTCCTTTTATCCACTCATCTTTACTGCTCTCTCCCTCCATGGCCACTTTGTTCACTATTGATTGCTACCTGTTACTTTCCTTCATTCTTTTTTTTGCAGCTGTTTTTTTTTTTTTTTTTAATTAAATTTATGTTATTTATCATTCTAAAATATTTTAAAAAGCACTCACTCCATATAGCAATGGACTTTTGTTTACTGTTAACATTTACTGAATAAAGAAAACAGCTTCTTGATGGCTTCTTCAGTCAAACTGTAGGAATTTTTTTACTGTGATTTTTTTCACTATCACTCACATTCAAATAACTTGTCATATAGAAGAGTTGTTTACAGGCAATGTATTAATTCATATCTGATCATTTTAACCATACATATAACAATTATTATCAGTCGTCTGTGCACAAATGTTGTCTTTGCAATAATCTTACACTATATTTGATCATATAGACTCATTAGATACTTTGTTAAGTACATCTTGCTAATACAGGGTTGGACTCCCATTTTTGCCTTCAAAACTCTTTCTTCATAATACCTTTTCAACGTTGAGCTGCGAACATTCTTCAGATATTCTGGTCCACATTGACATTATAGCGTCACACATTTTCTGCAGATTTGTTGGCTTGGCACCCATGATGTGAATCTCCTGTTCCACCACACCCCAAAGGTTCTCTATTGGATTGAGATCTGGAGACTGTGAAGGTCACTTGAATACAGTGACATATTTAAGAAGCCAGTTTGAGATGGTTTGAGCTTTGTTACATGGTATATTATCCTGCTGGAAGTAGCCATCCATCGTCATAAAAGAATGGACATGGTCACCAACTTTTGGCACTAAGGGGCCAAAATGAGTCAAGAAAATATTCATCATGCTATTGTTCCAACACCAGCCTAAACTGTTCATACAAGGCCTGATGGAATCACGCTTTCATGTTGTTTAGACCAAATTCTGACCCTACCATCCAAATGTAGCAGTTATTGAGACAAGACAATGTTTTTCCAAGCTTCTGTTATCCAATTTTGCTGAGCTTGTGTGAACTATACCCAGTTTCCTGTTCTGGCTAGAATTCCCAAAGGCTGTAGACCATCTGCATCAAGATCTGAAATGTTGCACATTCAGAGATGTTCTGCATACCTTGATTGTAACAGGTAGTTATTTGAGTCACTGTTGCCCTCCTATCAGCTCAAAGTAATCTTGCTATTTTCCTCGACCTCTGGTATATACAAAAAATGTTTTGCAGAGAACTGCCACTCACTGGATATTTTCTCTTTTTTGGACCGTTTTCTGTAAACCCTAGAGATGGTTTCTGAAATAATCCAGACCTGGAGTATTGGTTGTGGGTGTGAGACCAGCCCGTCTGGCACCAACAACCATGCCACATTCAAACTCACTTAAATTGCCTTTCTTCCCCATTCTTATGCTTGATTTCACCTTCAACAAATGGTCTTGAAAACTACATGTTTCAGTGGACTGAGTATGGCTGGCTGATTTGATATTTGCATTAATGAACACTTAAATTTTTGCATGTAATAACACCACAGAAGCATTAATTATTTACAGATACAATCCACACATGACTGAGTGTTTTTGTATTACTCTAATCAATGCACTCACACCTAGCAATAAACTACACACACTTGAAGTTGTTTTTTGGTGGAGTTGTCGTATACAGTAGGTTTCAGCACATACATATCTAATCTCTGAATAGAGGGGTTAGTGCTTGATAACAACAGCACACATAGGCACATTTAAATGAAACTCTCAGCACTTTGAAGATCCTCAGACCAAACTCATGGCTCTGATGGTGGATTAGCTTTATAGTTGAAACATAAGTTAGCTTTTATAGCTGTCCAATAAAACACTCTCTCTCTGCTAATCATCCTCTGCTGACTTGATTTGGTTTTTGCTCGTAATAAAACTCTCTGTTTTCCATGTGTGGGCTTGTGTGACATTTGAAAGAAAATGGCGTTTATTACAGCCTTATCCGAGTAAAGAAAACATGGAACATGCAGTCCCGTTTTTTCAAACAAAACATCAAAAAAGTCATAAACTGCCAAAGAAAACTTCTCTGAACTAAACGAAGCCCAAATAAAGAGAACGGTTTCTTTTTCGTTATTCCACGTACACATTCAAAGTTTGCAGTTGCTGGAGGCTAAATGCAAATCACCCCAAAGTTAAACCAAAAGAGAAAGCACATCTGAACTCAGCTTATTTGGTTAATGCTATTAAGTCTGCCTGTGTCATTCACCCTGCACATAGCATGTCCCCCTCTCTCTCTTTTACAAGCATGCACGCACAAAAACACCTGCCCAAAAGAAAAAGTGATTGTTTCAACTTTCACCCCGCCCCCCCACCACCAAAGCCCTCTTCCTTGTCGAGAAGATTTACATGCTCTTTTTTCCCCCTCCTGGCCTTTTATGCAGAGACTGTCCCCCTGTCCTCCTCCCCTCCTCTTCCCTCTCTCCACCCTGTCCCTGCACAAACACAGCTGACAGGAGGTGGAGGCGCTGCTATGACAAAGTCGCGTGCCGTCCAGCAAATCCCTCTCAATCCCTCAGCCAGAAGGCCCCGAGTGGGCTTGTTTGCATCTTTGAAACTGTCCTTAGTTCTGGAGCGTGTGCATCTGTGTGTTTTATAGACTGTGTTTGTGCGTCCTGTTCCCTGCGTGCTCATCTTCGCCTCATTGATTCTCCAGTGATTATTTACAATTATATTGTTGCTGTTTGTTAAACGGATCTGGAAGAGAGTTCATCGATTATTGGTTTTAAAAAAGAAAAACAGTGACATACACCGGCTTGATTGACTTGAAGAGCTCATCAGTGTATTGGACATCAATACAAGTTTGTTTTGAGCCAGCGTGTTGCATTCATCAATCCTCTGTGTGATCAGTTTGTCACCTCACATTAATGTATCTGTCTTTTTGGTGAACCAGTCTTCCTATAAATCCATCTTATCTTTTCTTGCTTAGGCAGAAAGTTTCCCCCAAAGATTGCTGCCTACTTAGAAGTATTTATTGTTAAATACAACCATGCTAGTGACGCCATGAGGCTGTAATTTAGGTTGCATTGTATGCAAGACTAGCTGGTGCTAAGTAAGCATTTTAAGTGTTTTTTAGCATGTGTATAGCTGATAGTGATTGGATTATTACTTTTTATGCATTTTTCTTTTGGTATAAAGGCAACAGACAACTTGAAACATCATTGTGGCACTCCATTAAAAGTCCAGGTCATCTTATTGGTAGCATCAGTGGATAGGTCAGGGATCGCCAAAGTCATAAAGATTTATCCACTTGACAGCATGAATCTGTGTGTCACCTTCAGACTGTCCAAAAACAAGAAATTTGAAGCGTACAACAATTCTTTTAATCAATTGTACACATGAATATCACTTTGAGGCTATCCAGAAGCTGTTTTGTTTCCACCAGGTCACTTACACGTAACCTTTCCCTTGTCACGTCTTGTAAAGAGGTTGATGTTTGTCTTTGCTGCTGTTAGGATGTTAGAAATAATGCTGACAGACTATTGTCAGGTAAATACAAGCTGCTGGTGGTCTGTTGTCTACCAAATTAAAATTCTTGACAGGCTTTATTTTATTGTTCTTATTTTCAAACTCAGAACCAGAAACACAGTCAGCATACATCCAAAAACAAAAATTTTGTTTGTGCTTTCCTGCTGATATTTCTGTGCAAGTCTGTATTGTTTTCTCCTTGCATTATATCTTGGGGATTGAAGTGAAGTAGTCAATTATGGATGGATTTCCTTTGCTGTGTGGCATTTTAACCAGAGAGACAGCTCTGCAGCTGCTTGTGTGTGTGTGTGTGTGTGTGTGTGTGTGTGTGTGTGCGTGTGTGTGTGTGTGTGTGTGTGTGTGTTTAACACTATGGGTTAAACACACACACACTACAGCCCTCCAGCTCTCCTCAGTCCAGGGGGCAGTAAAGTGGTTATCTCTCTCTTTCAGATCCTAATCTGACAGCAGCTCCTGCCTGTTGCCAGGTTACCCCTGGGGCGTCAATCTCCATTTAAATCCTCACTGCCTCCCTGCCCACCCATCAACACCAGCCCTGCGCACCCACCACCACCACCTTCTACTGCCATCCTCCACTACCCTCTTCTCAGACGCCCCTCCACCCCTCCTCAGCCTTTAGGGTCCACAGTCTACTCCCCAACCCCTCCATCAGCCCCCATTCTGACTGTGATAGTAGCATTAGACCGAATTTACACAGGACAGCAGGTGACACACGGATGCTTTTGAATCAGCTGGTATGGAGGAAAATATGGAGTCTGTGTTTTTCTGTTGCGAGATCAGTGATGTCGTTTGTCTGGGTGTTCAAAGGTGCAGGTTGTTCCCACCATTCTCTGGCATTCGTCAGCTCAGTGGTCAACCGGGTCTTGTGGAGCAAGGATGTGGGCTGAGAGGGTTTGTTTTAGAGAAGGGCAGCAGACAGGGGGTCTAGGAGCTGTAGGAGGATGTGAGCAGAGGCTGTGCAGCCAGCTCTGCTTCGACACATGAGGGGAAATGATGGAGAGATAGTGGTATCTGAGACTGAGAGAACGCTCCTTTTCTTCTTCTTCTCCTTCTCTCTGTCCACTACCAGCTTGTGAATGGAGGCCCATTGTGTATCCTGGAAGGGGCATCTTACATATTGACCCTCACTCAGAGGTCAAAGGGCAGGCAGGGTGGATGAGAAAGAGCATGTAATTGTAGCGCAAACACAAAGACGAGCCCAAGGAGAAGCCCTTGTCTTCAGCCCTCAAAGAAGATGCCAGCCTGAGATGGGAAGAATACTGGTGAGCAGGATGCACTTCCTGAGCTCTCTGTGTACAGTACAGCGTCTGTCTGCTCTTTCATGTGACTATATATGTTGTTGACTGGTTGTGACCCCGAGGCTAAGGAACTTGTTGCATTGTTTTCCATAGAATAGACAAGGAGGCATTGTTACCTTTGGCTTGTTGCACGATAGAGAGACAAATAAACATAAAGGCAGATAGAGAGAAGAAAGGGATAAATGTGTTAGGAGAGCTCAGGAATTAATTTGTTTTTACTGTTAGCAGATCTTATATTGCTTTCAGCCTCCATGTCATAAAATTTGTTACATAACAAGCAAGTGGTGCAACAACCAATTTAAAAACTGTTAAAAAACTGTTAAATGACTCAGTCTTTAAACTTAAAAAAAAATCATGCAAGTGTTAAATGCATTAAGAATTTTAATTTACTCATAAAGCACTTAAAACAACAACAACAACAACAACAAAAACCAACTAAATCTTCAGCAGGACATGACCCATGGTTATATATGGTTATATGGCTATATACCACTTAACATGTTGGAAGAAGATTTTATTTCTTACACTTTAAAATAGCACAGCAGGACCCATAGTTAATCCTGTGTAAGTTTGTCTCTCCTTGTAACAGATATGTAAGAAGCAATATAGAGTACTTACATGTATGTGTATGCACAATAAGTTTTTTTTAAATTTGTTTTTCCAGCAGCTCCATCCTTTCAGAAATACTTATGGTGGCCCAAAAAGGTCAAATACACATGCAACCTAAGAAAACTCCAGCAATTATTCATTTGTGATTCATTTATGATTCATATAATACTGTAAATAAATGTTTGCTATTAGCGGTTTACTGTTAGCTTGTCACTACTGCAGTTGTTCTATCACGCTATTGTCTCCCTTAAAACACTTCTTTCTTTTTTTTAGTTTTTTTTCTATTTCCATTTTGGTTTCTGTTGTCTTTTGTGTGCGTTTGCAGGGTTTTTGTATTTGTTGTTGTTTTCATGCAGTGCAACTCAGGCCCACTGTAACCACTTCTGAAAGGATGGAGGAGCGAGGAGGCTGTTGGTAAAGCAAATGAAATTTAAAAAAAAAAACAAACCTTGTTTATACATATACATGTAAGTCCTTTATATCATGAATGCGTTTAAAAGGAAACTATAATATTTACAACACCAAAGGATTGAATGACGGTAATTTTAAAATTATGGACAAAAATCTTGTGAGTATGCTACAATTTATGTTTATACTGAATGATTCTGACCTCAGAACATTTACTGCTACTGTACAGCCCAGAAGTGCATACTTAATGTGCCCTTTATTAACAAAGTAAAAGGCAAGGGAATGAAGGTTCGTGTTTTGGGGTTTGGTGTTTGTGATTTGTGTTTTGTGTTTTGTGTTTTGTGTTTTGTTTTGTGTTTTTTTGTTGTTGTTGGGTTTTGTTTTGGGGGGGGGGGGGGGGGGTTGCATAATTGTCTAATATAAGCATAAGTGTCTGAATGATTAAAAAAAAAACAATTCTGCAAAGGGTATATCTGCAGGAGCCATCTTTAGTGTTTTTGAACTGATCCCAGAGGAGCTTTGGACAGAGTTGTGTGTGTGCTGGAGTCTCCTCTGCATTTATGTGTGACTGTAGTTCACTTGGCCCACTCCTGGTCAGTGTGTCAGTCAGTCTGTCGTGTGAGAGGGCAAGCTCGGTGCATCTGAAACCTCTGGGCTGACGGCCGGCGGGCATTGCTCAGCCACCGGTGCTTCACTTGGCTGATTGATGTGGGCCTGTTTGAAGTCCTCTCGGGGAGAATGAGCTCCATTCATAAGCTGCTGCAGTCGTCCGGCCCCACCACTCGCTGCCATCCCTCTGCTCTGTTAACAGCTGAAATGCTACACTGCTCAGAGCTCATGCTGGTATGAAGCTGAGGTGGACACAGAGCAATATGATAGATAGCCTCAGGACATTCTCCATCTATGATGAGCTGCAGCCTGTTGTGGCTTTATTTCCTGGTTCTCTGATTTGAATATACTGTGCTGAATCTAAAAATACGACCATCTCTGACCACAGTTACCTTTGACATTCACCGGTGGATTTATGAATTGGCCATCTCACAGTAATATATATCCCTTTGCAAACATACCACACCTTTTTGTTATTGATTCACTTGCCTATTATAATCTTAAATAGTCTGCACTGATAGTAGCTGTTAACTTTAGCGGGTTATTGCTTTACAGCATTTTTATTTTCCCATTAGGAGAAACTTCTTTTTTATTTCATTTTTCAAAGTTGGGACAAGCACCATAGTTTCTTACAACACAAAGGTATTTAGATATTTAGGAGAATGAACATATAATGCTTAAAGAATGATCTAAAATATGAGTTCAGTATTAAGATTATTTATTTATTTTTTAAAAAAAGTCAAATTTGAAAGATGTTAACTAATACATTGTATTGATAATGCATACATAATTCATATTTTCTTATTCTGAAAAGTTAAAAACTAATAGCTTTAATTTATAAAATAATAGGACGCATACATACTTTTTTTTCTTGTAAGACTTAAACGATCAACACCACTTTCATGTTAAATATATACAGCAGGTTAAATATATATATATATATATATATATATATATATATATATATATTAGGGGTGCAACGATACTCGTATCGATATCGAACCGTTCGATACAGTGCTTTCGGTTCGGTACGCATATGTATCGAACGATACAACATTTTTAATTTATTTTATCAACTTTCCTTCTGACGATGCTGTCTGTGTTGAGCGCTCAGTGGATCTGCGCTCGACAGTGCAGCCTAGGCGGAGTAGTCGAACACAGATTCACTGAGCGCAGGGCAAGCTAGCTAGACAGAAGTTAAGCTCGTTGCAACATGGCAAATTGAACCTCCCCCACCCTCATTCAGATCTGGCGTTTGGAACTATTTTGGTTTTCATGTGACGTATGACCCTGAAGGTAAGCGTGTCATGGACAAAAGTAAAACAGTATGTTGGATGTGCCAGCAATGCTCAATTGGTGGGAACTAGTGTGTTAGCGCAGTTAGCTCGTTAATGTGTTGACGTCTTCCAGCCCCACTCATGAGGCGATCCGCGGTAGCTCGTTAACGGAGATTTGCCGTGTTGTGACCTTAACGTCATTTCAGATTAACGCTGACAGCACTAGTGGGAACACAACCAATATGACTGCACATTTACTCCGACATCATCCTAGTGCAAAGACAAGTGGAAGCAGACAAAAACAAGCACGCATGCTACAAACTTTACCCGAGTCATTTAGACAGCCGTTAGCACATGATTCTCCTTATGGGGACCTGATATGTTTAATATGCTGCTGAGAATATAGCCCAGAAGAAGCGTATAGTATAGCTTTTATTTTGGAAAGAGACATTTCTCCATAATAAACTCTCTTTTCCAAAGATGAGTGATTCCTCAATCAGATACAGGGCTCGCAAAATCGCTAGCCCGACGTCCTGGGGCTTTTTTCCAGTCGGGCTACCAAAATCTATCTCTGCCCTGCCCGTCGGCCTATCGTAGGAAGGAAAAATATATGTCAATGCTTTTGCATTCTTTCGGAAATGTAGCTGGGTAATTATGTCATTGGCATCGGCCACTGTCAATATGTGACATACTGAAATCGCGTTTGAATTTGCGCTTGTTTTTTGCTTTCACTTTGCAATCGCGTGAACTGTGTATAGAAAGCGACAGCACTGATTGGTGAGTGATGATAATTTGCGCACCAATTCCTCTGACATCGTCTTATCAATCGTTAGCTTACTATGCAAACATGACAAGTGAAATCTCCTGCAGCTTAAACATGTGAGAGGTTGATCGCGCAGAGAATCGCTGAGCGTTATGTTAGTGCGTGTGTAAAAGCAGCAGGATATATATTTTAGTTCTGCTGAGCCAAATAAGACAGGTCAGGGTGAAGAAGTGACAAAACGGAAAGGTTATGACAAATCAGACTATAAGGCAAAAAGAAAGTGCAGCTTTATGGTTTCATGGACAAAAGAATTTCTGTGGCTGCAATATGACGAGCTAAATAACCAGGGCTGCACATAAGTGGTCCGCAGGTGCGCATTCGCTGTCAAAATAAAAACCCGCACAAGATAAGAAGTTGCAATGCGTGTTTGCGTACATAAGATTTTCAGGAAGAGGACAGACATTTGTTTAGAATTCTTAAAGATGTCGAAGAAGCTCCTTTAAGCAATTACTGTGATGTTCCTCCACCTCCAAAGAAATGTCAGAAGGAGTCCGAACCACAAAAGAAGCGCGTATTCTCGGAAAAGTGGTTGCAGGAGGTGAGCTGGCTTCAAACAAATGATGAACGCACAGAGATGTGGTGCAGAATGTGCCGTGAAAATTTAATAAATGACAAATTAATAAAAAGGCATGAACATTTTTTTTGTATCGAAAAAATATCGAACCGTGACACCAAAGTATCGAACCGAACCGAACCGTGAATTTTGTTGTATCGTTGCACCCCTAATATATATATATATATATATATATATATATATATATATATATATATATATATATATTAGGGGTGCAACGATACTCGTATCGATATCGAACCGTTCGATACAGTGCTTTCGGTTCGGTACGCATATGTATCGAACGATACAACATTTTTAATTTATTTTATCAACTTTCCTTCTGACGATGCTATCTGTGTTGAGCGCTCAGTGGATCTGCGCTCGACAGTGCAGCCTAGGCGGAGTAGTCGAACACAGATTCACTGAGCGCAGGGCAAGCTAGCGAGACAGAAGCTAGGCTAGTTGCAACATGGCAAATTGAACCTCCCCCACCCTCATTCAGATCTGGCGTTTGGAACTATTTTGGTTTTCATGTGATGTATGACCCTGAAGGTAAGCGCATCATGGACAAAAGTAAAACAGTATGTTGGATGTGCAAGCAATGCTCAATTGGTGGGAACTAGTGTGTTAGCGCAGTTAGCTCGTTAATGTGTTGACGTCTTCCAGCCCCACTCATGAGGCGATCCGCGGTAGCTCGTTAACGGAGATTTGCCGTGTTGTGACGTTAATGTCATTTCAGATTAACGCTGACAGCACTAGTGGGAACACAACCAATATGACTGCACATTTACTCCGACATCATCCTAGTGCAAAGACAAGTGGAAGCAGACAAAAACAAGCAGGCATGCTACAAACTTTACCCGAGTCATTTAGACAGCCGTTAGCACATGATTCTCCTTATGGGGACCTGATATGTTTAATATGCTGCTGAGAATATAGCCCAGAAGAAGCGTATAGTATAGCTTTTATTTTGGAAAGAGACATTTCTCCATAATAAACTCTCTTTTCCAAAGATGAGTGATTCCTCAATCAGATACAGGGCTCGCAAAATCGCTAGCCCGACGTCCTGGGGCTTTTTTCCAGTCGGGCTACCAAAATCTATCTCTGCCCTGCCCGTCGGCCTATCGTAGGAAGGAAAACTATATGTCAATGCTTTTGCATTCTTTCGGAAATGTAGCTGGGTAATTATGTCATTGGCATCGGCCACTGTCAATATGTGACATATTGAAATCGCGTTTGAATTTGCGCTTGTTTTTTGCTTTCACTTTGCAATCGCGTGAACTGTGTATAGAGAGCGACAGTACTGATTGGTGAGTGATGATAATTTGCGCACCAATTCCTCTGACATCGTCTTATCAATCGTTAGCTTACTATGCAAACATGACAAGTGAAATCTCCCGCAGCTTAAACATGTGAGAGGTTGATCGCGCAGAGAATCGCTGAGCTTATGTGAGTGCGTGTGTAAAAGCAGCAGGATATATATTTTAGTTCTGCTGAGCCAAATAAGACAGGTCAGCGTGAAGAAGTGACAGCCAAAGAAAAGCTTACCACAAAACGGAAAAGTTATGACAAATCAGACTATAAGGAAAAAAGAAAGTGCAGCTTTATGGTTTCATGGACAAAAGAATTTCTGTGGCTGCAATATGACGAGCTAAATAACCAGGTCTACACATAAGTGGTCCGCAGGTGCGCATTCGCTGTCAAAATAAAAACCCGCACAAGATAAGAAGTTGCAACGCGTGTTTGCGTACATAAGATTTTCAGGAGGAGGACAGACATTTGTTTAGAACTCTTAAAGATGTCGAAGAAGCTCCTTTAAGCAATTACTGTGATGTTCCTCCACCTCCAAAGAAATGTCAGGAGTCCGAACCACAAAAGAAGCGCGTATTCTCGGAAAAGTGGTTGCAGGAGGTGAGCTGGCTTCAAACAAATGATGAACGCACAGAGATGTGGTGCAGCATGTGCCGTGAAAATTTAATAAATGACAAATTAATAAAAAGGCATGAACATTTTTTTTGTATCGAAAAAATATCGAACCGTGACACCAAAGTATCGAACCGAACCGAACCGTGAATTTTGTGTATCGTTGCACCCCTAATATATATATATATATATATATATAATAGTTTAGCACAGAGAATGGAAACAGGGGGAAACAAGTACATATATCCAAGTTCTTTCGAAATTGTGTACCTTTAGTAAGGGAAAAGTTTGTGGTTCACCTGTGATTGCAATGTAGTTGCAGTCACCAACTTGTTACTGCCTGATAGGAGGCAGCCTGTCTTGAAGCAGCCACGATCTGACTTGGACTCCCTGCAATTATTCTCAGACAGACTGTTGAAAGTCTGCAAATAATTGCCTTCTTCCCCTGAAGGGAGGGAGCATGTAATTCCTGTTCCTGTTGTTTGTTTGTCTGTCTGTCTGTTTGTTAGCAGCCCAGCATCCACAGTTTTCACGATATCATTTAGAAATTTTGTGTGATGGTAGATACCAATAACAACTTCAGCTCATTTAATTTAGGATAAAATCGGGTCAAGGTCACACCAAATGTGAAGATCAGTAGAAACATATATTATAATAAGTATATTACCCCATAGTATGTAACAGTATACTAGCCCTTAAGGGACATGAGTACTTGGCTGAGCAGTTGACCTTGACCTTGATTATTGGTGCCCAAAGTTGAACTTGAAAACAAAAATCAAAAACCATATCAAGTAATATATCATATGAAAGGGCATAGAGAGAGCTGTACGACAACTTAATTTTTTCCTACAATGTCACAATGATGCCATAAAGTTTTGCAAAATCACACACTTTATGAATATATCTTCAAATTTCAAGTTTTTGCAGCTTTTAGAAGACAAATATTTCAGCCAGTTCTGCTCTGATAATGTTGGTAAATATATCAACAATACACCATTTTAGTATTTATTGCTTCAAGGTCATAGGTCAAAGGCCAGGATCACATGACTTAAGGAGAAGCTTTTGTTTCCACTGGATCATAAAACATGAAAGTTTTTCCCTTCAGGGGGTGTTATGCACTCTGTGTGCTCTTCTATATCCTGCGATCCATCTGAGTCAGTCTGCACCAATAACCCGTCTCTGACATGTCACTTTGCAGTGGGGCACTGGACTCAAGTGGTTGTATTCTGGTGATGTAACAATCAAGGTCATTGACCACCTTTGTCATTTTGTAGTTCGATCGCAGTCATGCAGCAGCTATATAATTTCTGTTTCAAACATACAAGGCTGGATTTCATTTTTGTATATGCAAATAGCAGCAGATTTGCAACAGATGGCAACAGATTTACAATTTTTGCTGATTTATCACAGTTAACAACCATACTACCACAACCAGATTGTATGTAATTGCCAAACTGACTCAATTCAGTCACAAACTGATACCAGACTGACTGCCATTTTATTTCTATCTCGATGCACCAAAGTCACTCTGAAGATCACAATTGACAGCAAGCAGCGATTTCAAAGGTAACAAGATCGCAAATTCATTGCATGGGGTTGTAAAATAATAATTTTGGTTGCAACATTATTCCCCTAGAACGACTGTAGCGTAAAATAAACTAACTCACTGCTGCGACATGTCATACATGCATCAGACTGGGTTCAATGGTTTCATCTCACTTTCTTAAAAAGAGTAAAATGTTGAACTTTTCCTGTAATATCTGTGATTATTTCAGTAAATAAACAAATAAATATACTGTGAGCTAAGCTACCATTTCTTCACATGTCACACTTGTGTTGTGTGCACATACATGCACCTGGTCATAAAAGTGTTTTTCTTGTGTCCTCTTGGATCTGGCATATATGCGCATGGGTCCTTGAAATCTCTATCAGAGAGATCTGCTGTTGACAGGCAGAGCCGAGGTCAGTTCCTGGCCCTCTCACCACGCTTTGTCTGTGGGATCCCAGGAATGCACAGGAATGTGGGCTCCGACAGGTGGCGAGGTCCACCTCACAAACAGACACACTCAGACACAACTGCACCCCCCACCCACCCACCAACCGTTAACTTACTTTTTCTCCTTCTGCTAGTTCGTCCTTCTCCGCTACACCTCTCCCCTTCAGTCTGTATCTGAAAAATAAATGTCAGCAAACTGCTCTCCTGTTTTCTGCCTGCGCAGTCAGGCACAAAAATGTAATAAGAACGGGAGTGCAGGCATCTCCTTTTATGTTTTCTTCTCTTGGCAATTTTCTTCTACCATCAGATCTGATTTTTGTTTGGACTCCACTGTCACCACATACAGGCAGACGTTCCCGTTCTCCCGCAGAAGGACTGCCAGGATGTTTCAGGTAATACCAGACCCCTCTTTTAAACCCTGGTTCATCTAATCCACCCCAGCATGTAGCCAGACAGATACAAACTGGAGAAATAACCTGTTTCAAGTAGAGCTGGATAAAACTAAGAAAACCCTTTGCTGTCAGCAACCCCCCCCCCCCCCCCCCCCCCCAATCATCCCACCACCCTCTTCCCTTCATTCAGCTTGTTATCATCAGTTAGATTATTGCTCCTGTAGAAACCTGGGGCTCCCTTGGGCTCCTCATACTGCCAAATACAAAGTAAGAGCAAATTATTTATATTCACTTGCAATAACAACAAAAACATTAAGTTAGCACCCAGGTGTTAGCTATCATATGCTTTTTGAAAAAGTGGCCTTTTCTTTTTAGATATACCAACACTATAGATCCCAGTGTGAGGTACATTTATTAAAAATGCAGGTGTGAATAATAGCAATGATTGCTCCATTCAATTAAGCTTCCCAGTAAGCAAAATCCTGTGAAGCGGCTCACATGTATGCAAGTATAACAGGAGCCTGCTTTGAAAACATTACACCAGCTGCATCAGTGTTCGTGTGTCCAGTTTAAGAAAATATTTGTGCAATTAGTATTACAGAGTTATAATTAATTTCAATGTTTTGATTTATTTGTTTGTTTTTTGTTTTATTTCAACACAAATCTTATTTTCCTTTTAATTAATGTGAAAAAATCACTTCGTCTTTTTTTATAATATCAAAATAATGAGAAAAATTGAAGATTTTGTTTTTTACATGTCTACAGGCACTGCAAATAACTATATACAGACAAAAATTATAGAATAATTGCAGCTATTTTTCATTTATAGCTTTTCACTAAACCGCCTGTTGTGTCAAGCTTTTGACATTTTTTTTTAGGATAGAATTGGTCTGTCTTGTCTTTTTCCATGGAAAGATTTTGCAAGTGAAACACCACAGAGTTATTCAATACACTTTCACTGACAACTTTCACTGACTTGTCCTGGGTGCACCTCAACTCTCACCCTATGACAGCTGGTATGGACTTCTGTTCCAGCCCCGGCAATCCTGAACTGGCTGTGAAAAAAACATGAAAAATAAAAGTGATAAGAGTAGAAGAGAATGGTAAATGGTATAAATGGCCTGTATTTGTATAGTGCTTTACTTAGTCCCTAAAGACCCCAAAGCGCTTTGCACTACATTCAGTCACCCACACATTCACACACTGGTTGAATAAAAAATGAAACGAAATGAAAAATACAGTTAATGAAAAATCATACCATTCAAGTTGTTTTGGGGTTGTTGTTTTTTTTTTTTGGGCTTTTCTTTGTTTGTAATCTTGCCAGTGTGATGTGTCTCAACAGTCTATGGGACGAAATTTACCTCAAGAACTTGAAGCATCTGAAGCAGCTCCTCTAACTATGAACTGCAGTGACAAAGACAGCCAGTCTATGTCAGACATTACAGATTGTAATTTTGCATTGAAGCATCCTTGGAGTACATTTGCATTATGATTTGATTTTCATTTTCCTACATGTAGAGATACATATAGTACACAGTGTATTCAAATAGAACATATCTGCAGCCTTGTCTCCTTCCTCACTCTTCCTTTAGTACAGTGCAACATCTGACAACCTCTTGGTCTCTATTATTGGATCACTTCAGGGGGGGAACCAGAGCCATTCAGGCCACCTTTGACACCATCTTCAGCACTGTCCTGCAAGATTTCTGTGTCCTCTGATTAGATTTGACTCCTCAAATTGAATCTTCCTTGGAAACAAACACCCCTTTATGTACATGAACATGCACACAAACACACTGGATACTGAAACCCTACTTAGTTGATTGTTTGCGCAGTGACTCTTATTCACAGTAAAAGCTGCTAATAGGGGCAAATTACTGCCAACAACTTAGAAATATCAAGTACCTAACTGCTTGGCCATAATGTAGTTAACTGTTGACCAATCCAATTATGGGCCTGAGAGGGCCGAGTGGAGCCAGGGAGGAACGGATGGGATGGAGAGAGGGGTGTGCCAGCCTCAGGGGACAGGGGAGTGGAAGGTACCTGGCTTCTAGGCTGCTGACTGTCACTGTTTGGCTGTAATTGGATTTGGAGTGGACCACAGGGTAGAGTTGCCCCTGACATCCATGCTTAAGCAGGCTATGTTATCTTATCAGTTTTTATTAGCTAACATAAAACAGCTTAGTGTCTCTTATTCCCGGTGTGTCATAAAATAAGCTTTCTTTAGTCTCATTTTAACTTGTGAGGACAATTTAGATTTCCCTGAGCTGCACTGTGTGAAAGATTGCAATTTAGGAGGCAGAAAGTGATTCTTCAAACCAAAACGCTGAAGATAATGAAACAATTCAAAGAGCACTTTTAAGGTTAAGGTAACAAAAAACCCTCCAAAACCCTTAAATCTGTTGAGGACCACAGCATGTTTGTTTTTCTTCTGCTGGGTGAGACATTAGACTGGTGGTGACCTAGGAGGTCAGCAAGAACACAGCTCTCAGCTCACCGGGTCAACTTTGTTTGACGTCGGGAAATATTAGAGCAGTGACTCAAACCAGGGCCGTTAATCTAAGCTAATGCAAGTTTGATGCAGCTGTATTTCTCCCTCTATCTCCACTTCATTTAACCTCCATTACCTCGGCATCGTTTCCTCATTCCACGTCCCTGTCCCTCCTTACCTCCCTCCCCCACCTCCCCCCGCTGTCTCCCCATGGTGTTCTGTTCAACTGTCTCCATTACTCGGACCCCCCCTCGTTCCCTCCCCGCTCCCCTTAGGCATCCCAAACCTCGTTTACACAGATATGTTTAGCCAGCACAGGAAGCAACCCGTGCCCTTAACAAAATTACCGTCCAGCCAGCGAATGAGCCGCAGGGCTGGTCTGCGGGGACCAATCACAAAAGGGCCTCGACCGTAGCACTTCCTCCTTTTGAAAGGAATGGTGGTTCCAAAATGTTGACTCTCTTTTTTTTTTTTTTGTATTCCCCATTTTGCAGTGCGACTTTAGACCCGACCAGGAGCTTACCTCTCACAATGTGAACTAATGCAGTCCATTACAGCTTTTATATGCCTTCATGTGTAGCTTTGAATGATGGTGATGATAAGGGCGGTAATGATCGTGATGTAAATGCACTGAGTGCTGCGTTAACAGACCCAGGGTGCACGGCTGGGCTCTGATCACTATCTCTGCGGCGCCTCTGTAATTTGGCTCTGAAGTTGGCTCTATTAATGGGACTTTGCTTTTCCTTTTTCCTCTCATATCCTTTAATTCTCCCCATCTCTGCATTCCTCTCTTGTGAAACTCTTTTGTTCTTCCAGGCATGGTCTTTAAGAGATCACACTATTTATATTAAAGTTGATATGCCCACAACAACATTTGCCACTAATATTCTTTATATTTGCAAGGGCATGAAGTGCAACTATTTGGTCTCTTGGTAAACTTTAGCAACCTTTATTCTGAACATACCCTCATGGGTTTTACTGCTGCAGGCCTGTGGCTCTGTGGGAGCCTAAAGACTCCCAGTCTTTGATCAAACGGAGGCAGTCCTCCGTTTGATTCCCCATTTAATATTCCAGTGTTGTCTGTGGTCTTGAAGGGACCACGAGACCACTTAAACAACCCTGTCTTCCCACTCCTCCCCCTTAAATCTGTTTCAGTATGCATCGAGGAGTTTGGAGGGTAACCATGTGAGATATCTCTCCACCCTCATTCCAATCACCTCTCCCTCCATGCCCTCTGCTCAGGTAATTAACTTCTCCCTCCCATCTCGATCCTCTCCATGCCCGGCCTCTCTCTCTGCTCCTTATCAGGACTCCTTTCACACTGTTAAAACTATCAGCCCCCCCCCCCCCCCCCCCCCCCCCCCGTCTAATTCCTCTAGCTGAAGGTGGCGAATAGGTAAGAAACTAATCGAGACCTGCCTCCCACCGCCTCTCCTCTCTCATCCTGTCACTCCCCACATCTGCTCACAGCCGCTGTCTCTCATCAGTCGAATCGCTCTGTACGTGTTTTGTCCCCTTTTTAAAAGAACTGGGGTTTTCACAGATTCATCTCTCTCACCTTCAGGTTGAATGGAGATTCAAGAGCGAGAGATTGGATTAATTAGACAAGTTATCCTGATCAGTGAAAGAGAGACTTGATCCCTGTTCACTATATCCTGATTAGGACCAGCACACACGCACACATTGAAGAGGCGAGGTGAGCAAAGACAGGTTAAATCTTTGACTTTTGGAACTGCTGGGGATTAAGGGAGATTGTAATTGCTTTTCTCGCCCCCCCGCCTCCTCATCTCAGTTCATTTGTATTGACAACTTGTTACTCCTGTGTCACACAGCAAAGAGCACAAAGGTCGCAGCTTGGTGAATAGAGTTGGAAGGACGAGTGACAAAGACAGAGCACGAATGAGGGTGCAAGGAAAAGAAAGAAGCTATCATCTCTCCTTCTAATACTCTAATGTCAACTTCTGATCTGATTCAGAACTTCTGTAAGAGTTAAAGTGCTCATAGTTCGGAGATGTGAATGGAGAACGCACAAAGGAAGGCGCAATCTTTGACAGATAATCACTGTCACAATTATGATAGTGCACGATAATAAAGAGAGCTCTGACTGAATGTTAAAGGCATAAACTGGAGAAATGCACTCTACTCTCGCGCCTTCATTTTTGCCTCTTTGTGTCTTTTTCTTGCCTCCCACTATTTATATCCCACTCTAACAGCCTGCGACTCGTAGTGTGTGGTACTGCTCGCTGAGTTAGAGGTCAAGTGTTAAGTGTTGTGTGTGTGTGTGTGTGGCGAGGATTTGTTCCAGATCGTGTGTGGTTAACCGAGACGAGGTGAAGTGCACTACTGAAAATGAGCTGAACCCCAAAGCACAAACAATCCAGAACAAGTGTAATAAATATAAATTCAGCAAATACTGTAATGTATCAGTGTTTCAATGTTTGTGCTTAGATGGCGTAATTTCTACAAGTATAAAATAAATAAAATGAACTACAAGTAGAAATAAATCCTTTTTGGAGTCTATTCAAAAACGTGCTTGTCCTGAAACTTTGCACATGGACAGTAAAGCCATAAAGGGTGAAGAAAAGAAGCTTTTTAAACATTATTTAGGCATTATATATTGTTGTGAAGGAATTTTTTACCGCTTCAGTTCATTGAGTTTAGGTACAGCTCTCTTGAAGTCATGCTACAGCATTTCAGCTGGGTTGGGGTCTGGACTTTGACTGGGTCTTTGAAGTCACTTTGCAGTTGCTGCTTAGCTCATTGTCCTGTTATATGACCCAATTTCTGCCATGCTTTATCTGTCAGACACATGGCCTCACATCTGACTCGTGAAGTTCATGGTCAACTCATGATGTTTTTAAAAGTCCTCACAGTCATGGTGCCGAGCCCCATGGCTGCAAAACAAAGCCAAAACATCACCCTTCCACCATCGTAGCTAACAGTTGGCATGAGGTGTTTTTGCTGATATGCTTTGTTTGTTTTTTTTGCCAAAAACACAATGCATCATGGGCATTCATCTCAACTTTGGTCTTGTCTGTCCAAGGGAAATAGTTTCAGCTGTCCTGGTTTGTTGAGATGCACCTTTGTCAAGATAAACCACGATGTCAAGCATTCTCAAGGCAACCCTTCCAAACAAACCAGACTTAATCAGTCTTTTTCTAATTGTGTTGTGGTGAACTTTAATATCTATCCTGCTAGCTGACACCTGTGGAGTCTGAGCTCTTTGGTTTTCTGCACTCTATCTGAGTATTGCACAGTTTGACCTGGGGGGGAATTTGTTGGGATTGTCAGTTCTGGAAAGATTATGGCATTGTATTAAAATGCACCTGAATGCTCCAAACCAGCCAGCATCAGCTTTTATGCAGGTACTGATGATCAGTTAATATGGTGCATAAGATTTTATGTAACTGGCTGTTAAATACCCTCAATTCTTATGGAGGCAGTAGTTTAGTTTGAGTTCATTTAGTTTTTCCCAGGAGAGCATAGAGTTCTGCAAAAACTTTTTTTTATCACATGACTGTAGCTCCTTCCTGTCTGCTTCTGTCTAATATTTCAAAATTCATATTTCATAAATTTATTTATCTTAACAGGTTTCTTAAGTCTTAATAGTCAAGTATTGTCACATCCCTGGGCAATCATTCTGAGTGATCAAGGTCCTGGTGAATTATTATATTCACAAAGTAATTTGCTATTGGAGCAGCGTGATGGTAGAGGGCATTAGAGTCAAGACAAAAGTTTGACTTGTACAGGGGAGAAATAGTGGATACACTGGGCATGTTGAATATGGTGCTACCAGGGAGGAGGAAAAGAAGAAGACCACAGAGGAGGACATGCAGAGGATTAATGTGACAGACTGGGATGCTAAGGTAAAAGGGTGAGATAGAGATGAAGAAGAAGAAAAAAAAAAGGTGATGATGATGCCTCAAAAAGGCCAATAATATCATAACGAGCCCACCTCACCCTGGTCATTCACTGTGGTGACAATAAACCTATTCAGTTCTATTCAATATTTGTGATGATCTTGGAGACAAGATGCCAAACTCTAACTGTATTTTACTGCTGTAATAAATCAGTTATTTCAAATATGAGCTGCCTGTCTGAATCGATTTATTGCATATATTTAACCTCGCTGTGTACAGCTGGACAGTGACTGTCATAAGCAGAGCCGAGGGTTGGTATTCGACTGGAACACGTCTACCTTCTGCTTTTCTCAACCTTCTAATGCCAGATTTGCCCTAAATCAAACCACCCTTCACAGCAATGAAGAGTGGTTTGATCATCTAAAACTAACACTGGCTGTAATGTCATAATTTTACTACAGAACTAGATGCTTGTGTTGTTTAAACCAACTTATAAATTCCAAGCAATTAAAGAAACAAAACATTAATGTTCATAACAGTTTTTGGTCAGTAAGGTTTTCAGCGGAACCTCAGACTTCTATCTGAGAAATTAGATTTAATGTGCTCTTTGTGTTGTGTTTCGACTGCCACATAAACATTCCCAAATCAATGAGTGATAGTTTCAAATAACTCTAACTGTAATGACTTCTGTTATGAAATCCTCAGCTCGTTTATGCTAGACAGTATCAATATCTGAAGTGAAGCCTTCATCTTTCAGCTCTGGATGTATCATATTGCCAGAACAAAATTATGTTCCCTCCTCTTTTTACACCTCTGTCTATAGCCCGGACAAAGACCTGGTTCACACACCCTCCTTACACTCCTTCCTCTCTTTCAGTCTTTCGAGTTTGCTTGTCTGCACCCACTGGCAAGGCAAAGGTCAGAAAGAACTGGAGGGTTAAAAGGTGTTGGAGCTGTTGGTGTGCAGGAACAGGACACACAGAGTTAAAGAAAGAGTGAGATATAGAGGAAATGGAAAGCTTAAATGAGAAGATGCGATAGAAGAAAGAAAGCAGGAGAGCATTCGCAGTGCTTATCTCAACAAGAAGAACGGTTACAGAGACAGAGGAGAGAGGAGTTGGGAAGGAGAGTCTAAATTTTTGAGATGGTAGGACAGCATAGCAGAGATGATGAGTATGGCTCTATGTAAAGCTCAACTTTGCCCATCACTTCTCCTGTTCTCTCTAGTGCGCCGACACAGGATGCTATTAGAAATGAGAGCACTAAATCCGGGGTCTGTTATGTCTGGTTTGTTTAGGTATTAATCTCTGCTAGTGCAGACATTAATGAGGCACAAAAGGACTGTGACATTTCTCTGATGTTTATATCTCACAACAGGAAACACTTACGTGTAAATGAAACAATTAGAAAAAATAACTTTCTGTTTTGCTTTTAGTATTGCCCTGCATGTACACAGGATGTTGTTTTAAATTATCCAGTACTGTACATGTATAAACAGGGTAGCTTTAATATGGCAGTAAAATTACCAGAAATCACACTGTTTATTGTGCAGTTTATGACTTCTGATTAACCATAACTTGTCCTGCATTATCACTGTCATTCTTGTATTAATGGTATAAGGTAAAGCTTTAAGTATTTGAATACAAATTAAATAAAATTATTACAGTACAGAGATATATGACTATAGGTTATCGTTTAATACGTTTGTTCCCCATTTCTCCCCACCTGTACCGGGCCTCGTAAGCAGTCCGGTCTAAGATTACCATCTAGATCTAAGCAGCTTTGTTGGCACAACAAAGACAGTGCATGCACTCAATGACAAACCATGGTGCTGCAAAAAATAAGCACCTCCCTAAATGTAAACAGAAAGATGGGCTGTCATGCGATAGTGTGCTCACTCTGTTTTGTCATGGTTCCGGCATCCTGTGTTTTTCTTTCGAATGTCATTGCGAGTAGGTATAAATTCAGTCTCCCTGAGTATTTTAAATGCAGCCTCCATCATTCATTCACTCTGTGACAGATGCTGCAAAGTGTCATTACAAGCAGCTCCCAGGCGGTGAACCTATAGAGTCCCAAGATGCACAAGGTTACTGGCAGATATGATTTTGGTGCGAATCAACCTCGAGCTGCTCTGGCACAATCAGGTCCCCATTTGAATGTTACAATGCCTCCACATACACGTGAAGAAGCAGAAAGGCTCTGGTCGCTAAGGGCGTAATGTGTTTGGGGTGGTGTCCTCTGCTGCACCCCTCTGGGTCTGTTTCATTGTCTCAAACTGGATTAGGATGGACAGATAAAGATGGAACGAGCGGAAAGAAAAATAATCCCATTAGTACCTGCAGACTGAGCACTAGTGATCCGCCATCAATCCAAACTCGTTCGACCACAATTGACTAGTGATAAAGACTTTTAAGTGAAGAGCACTTTGCCCTCTGTGTGATAACCATACATTTTGGGATGGTGCGTTTACTAGTAAAAATTACATGTATTAGCATTGGTCGTTTTTTAAAGGTTTGATTTTTGTGAATCAATCAAATGGAATCTCATTGCAAACCAGCTTCTCATTGACCATCTGTGTTGCGAGCAGCCTGATGAGGAGAGACTTGACTGTCTGGAATGCACAAGCCAGCAGTGGGCTTCGTATCTTTGTTCCCAGAATAATCAGTGGCTGTAGCCGTTTCCTATAAGTCAGCCAGAAATCTCCCTGTAAAAAGTAGAAATACCACAGACAAGAAAAGATAGCCGAATGTAACAGTAATAGTGAATTTGTGAGCCACAATCTGCTACGATCTCCATTAAGTGGCAGTGAGCAGAGAGCCAGTCTGATAACCTTGCTGTCTGGGAGCCTGCACTATCTGTTAAGGGAAGACTTCATTGGATTAAGCATACCCTCCTACAAACCAAAACATCTGATCTCTAACTGATACATGGCATTATTAATTACTAAGTGAAATTACAGATGGACAGCTGGTAAATTAGTGAGTACACTGTGGGCAGGACATCCTGAAAGTCTTACAGTAACCTCCTTCACTCCTTTACCACCACCCCCACCACACACCACCACCGTGATGCTTTTCAAAGGATTCTTTTTCAAATGGCAGCGAGCTGCATGTGTTTTAACACAACTCCGTCCGGATGTCTGTGCCAGTTATTTATTGTAAACCTACTGGCGCTATAGGTGAATTTATTTTCTCAGTTCTTATTTAATTGAGCATTATCTGTGAAGTCAACCAGAACATGGAAAGCTTTTCCAACAATGTCTTGGCAATGCTCAAATTCAAAGAGTTTGATATCAACCAGGATCAAACCTTGCACTAATGTGACCTCTTGGATGAGTCGTCACTGCGATCTTGGGGTAATTTTGGTGGTCGGCCAGTTAGAAATGGCTTTAAAGCCTTTTCCAGACTGAGAGATCCCAGTTACTTTGTTTGTCATTTGTTCCTGAATTTCCTTGGATTGCAGCATGATGTCTGAGTTTTGAGCATCTTTTGGTCTACTCCGCTTTGTCATGAAGGTCCTATTTAAGTGATTTCTTGATTGAAAACAGGTGTGGCAGTAATCATGCCTGGGTATGGCTAGAGAAACTGAACTCAACTTTCTAAAAAAGTGATACACCACAGTGACTTTATGTCATAATTTATATATAATTTTCCCCCTTAATCATAAACACCTTCATTTAGAAGCTACATTTTGTGTTTTTACATCTATTATCTTTGTCTACTTTTTAAATTTGCTTTATGATCTGAAACGTTTAAGTGTGACAAACACACAAAACACACAAAAACAGGAAATCAGGAAGGGGGCAACACTGTATGAGCATCCTATATATAATATGTTTCAGACGCACTATACTCATTAGTGTTTAGACTGTGGTCTTCAGTCTATATAAAATACCGAGGGCCACACTGAGAGCTGAAAATGGGAAGAAAACAAAAAGACTGATTGATCGAGATAAAATGAGGAAGAGAAGCTGTAATGAGCATCCCAGCTGACTTAATGAATGACAAATCTGTCGCTGAGGTGTTGGAATAAAGCTTTGCTTTATTGCAAGTCTATTTAACAGCAAACATGATCTGCCAGATTTGTTTTTATTTATTCCTAATATTATATCTTTGAAATGTGATTGATATTAGTGTGAGTGAGATAATGTGCCGCTTAGAGCAAAGCTATTGCCTCAGTGTTATTTGAAAGGAAGCGTGCTGGCATGAATGAAGATGCTTGAATGCAGAGAGGGAGAAAGCGAGCATTAACACTGTGGAAGTGGCGCTGTTCATTTGTCAGGAGATGGATTGCAGCCATTGAGAGGAAAAGCTTTTAATTTGGCTCTGGTGTGGTAATTAGGTTTCAATTCGCTGTGCTCACTAAGAGGAATGGGGAGGGTAATGAAGTTAGTCATTTTACTGTGTGTGTTTGGAGAGAGGAAGAGGAGTGGGCGGAGGGGTTAAGTATGCACACTCTACATTTTTTAGTGCCTCTCTCTGGCTCTCATACTCTAATTCATTGTGTAATGCTGTTTATTGCGGGTATCACCATGCTTTAATGCATTAGTTAAGTGGTCCCAACACATTACTGTAATGGAGATAGAACATGAAAACATGGTGAAACCTGATATACCTCCACTCTCCGGCTCTCTCTTCTCCAACTTAATAATGTGGCTCTTCACCCAATACAAAATATTTTCCTTCTGTCTCGTTTGTTCTCTGTAATTTCCCCAAAGTCTCCTTCCCCCGATCTCTTTTCCCTTTGCGTCTGAACTGTGTTTATGTCACTAATGGCTTGGTATAACATGCAGAAAGGACAGGACATGGGAAGCTCGGGTTACATGACCTGGGAAAAAGAGGAGAGGAGGAAGCAGAGTTTTCTTCCTTTCCCGAGAAGGAAGCATTATATGCTGGCCACAGAAGAATGAATTAACATGGGAGAAGACGTGTATACTGATGCTGTATCTTTTAGTATATGTGGAAAATTAAAGCAGTTTCTTCAATTAAAAATTAGCAGAACATAGTATATAGTTATGATCGTGTTTTAGTTTAAAAAAAGTTTGAAACTTGCATATGTTTTGGTTTGCGTATTCCTGTCCATGTGTGCTTGTTAACACACACAGACTTATGCCTCATGTGTATGCGTCTGTGTGTGTGTGTTTGTATATGTGGCGGTGGGCACAGTAGCCACATGACGACCCCTGTGTGACCCCTGAGAAGCGTGTAGGCGCCGGGTTCAGTCTGACTCTTGTCACATGATCCTCTGCCGCCCTCCCTCTCCATTCACAATAGAGTATTAATCTGAACAACACACACATGCACACAGCTCAAAAGCAGCCGCGCACGCCTTGCGCAAAATAAAACTCACACATATATATTAATGCTGTCTTTCTCTCCATGTGCAGAACAACACAACAGTCGCTATCTTAAATACAGTTTTTTATGTTCATGTTTGTTTGTCTTCTTTATTAAATGCTCCCTGCACAGTCTCATCTGTGGGAGGATGGCTGAAAAGTTTTGTCAAAGTCTCCATTCACAGGCCTCACAGCACTGCTCGGGTATCTCTCCTTCTGTCTGCTCACTCTCTCCCTCTCTGTGGTTTGTCATTAAGGGATTAGAGGGGTGAGAGACGGATGAGGTGGTCTCAGGTGGCGCTGGGTTTAGTGTAAATAGAGGACGTGTGCCTTCTGTCAATCATTTCACCCGCTTTTGCCCAAGCAGATTCAAAGCGCTGTGCAGATTTTTAGTTTTTTAATCGTTATGTCTCTGACCGGTCGATATCAGTTAATATACTGTTACTTTGCTTGCTGAAGTTGACTTCCTCTTACCTTTCCCGTCTCTCCCACAGTTGGGTCGCAGGGCCTCCAGTGTCCCGGCATCCTTGGTGTGTGGGCTGATTCTAGCCTGGCTTCCTGTCATAGAAAATTGCGGAACCATGTTCCCTACACACACACCTATGGCTGCAGGCTGCTGAGGCCTGCAGCCATAGGTGGTAAGACTGAGTGTGTATATGTGCGTGTGTGTGATATAGTATATGCTGCTCGCTCATGCAATATAGACCACTGTAAGAAAACTATCACAATAAACCCATTCAAGGTGCTTTAGGTTCTCCGATATCCTGACACACACATAAAAACATAATTGATGAAAAAGCTTAATTTCTCTTTAGCACAGTGAGTTTTAGTCATACTTTTTAATGAAAAGCAGTGCACACATACATACAAAGTTACAGTAACCATGGTTTACAGGGTAACTGGGGTACTCATACACATGCAGGTGTAACAGGAGTACAGCTCAGTACAAGGTGTAATTTATAGGTGGAGAAGATGAGTAGGGTGAAGTTTCAGAACATGGACTAATAACCTCACGGCGTCACTCAATCCATGGCGATTGTGCCGGAGCTCCTTGGCTGCGTTGTTGGAGCAATCTGAGCAGCATTGTTCCCATATGTGGCCCAGAGAAGTGGTTCATGAAGGAAGTATTTTCTTAAATGACAATAAAAAGCACAATAAGAGGGTGTAAGCAAGCGGTTTGATCATGTGTAGATCACAAAGGATTCATTTTAGAAGAGACAGATGGATTTCCTTACACTGTGTGCACTTGAGTATGGGGAGGCTGAAGTGTGTGAAAATCTCAGAATGAATATGTGCTCACATGATATATTTGTTTTTGTAACTCACACAAATTTCTGTTCTTGAGATGAGATTTGGCCCATACAAAGCAGCGGAAAGATTTCTGCTTCACACATCATCTTATTGGTGTTTGACTTTGAATTTTGTCTGTTTTTTATTTTTGTTTTGCTTTTGTAAAGGTCAATGTCTCCAACCTCTAGACTGATGTAAGTGACTGGGCTTGTGCCTACACTGACTCCAGGACCTTCACAGTGGCACAGAAAACACATTGTGCTAAAACCAGCTGCCTAACCTCCCCCCCCCCCCCCCCATCTCTGCTTGTGGTGTGGTGACACAGCACGGATGGAGGCTATCTGACTCGCTCATCTGCAGATCAGGAGAACAAGACCTTAGAAGGAGTTGAATGGAGAAGAATGGGAAAAAGGAAGTCTAGTTCAATGAGAACTTTACTGACTGAGGAAGAAATGGGAAATTTCTTACTTATTTTGCAGACATATTTACCAGAATTTTGCAAATAAAATCATCTATTTTACCAAAAGTTTTTGAGATAAATTCAATGCCAAGTCTCTGCCAAGTGACTGCAGATAAACCTACATTCATTTTCTTTGAAATGCTGCTTTTTGCAGTCTGTCCACTTTTGGCAGCTAATACTTTTTTACCCTTCAAAACATTTTCTACTCTCTTACACATTGCCTTTCTCCTTCCCTGCTGTGCTTCTTTTCACCATAAAGGATGGACTGGTCGTTACATAGCACTTTTTACTCTGCTTGTGCATTCAAAGCACTTTATACATCAAGCCTCATTCCTCCCGGTTCATACAAGCACTTTTCTTCCAACCACCTAAAAGTGTTTTCCACATACGATTCACACTCCAAATGCATGAATTCATTTGAGAGCAATTTTAAACTGAAAGCCCGGCCTAATTTAAATGTGATGAGCATATTTTTTTGCCCTTATTTTTCTTATTGCTGTTGCTAATATTGAGAGCTTTTTGCTTTATTAAATAGTGCAGTGAATGGAAGACAGGAAAGCAGTGAGACACAATAACATTGCTGAGTTGAGCCCAGACTGCTGCCTTTAACCACGTGGCTTATAGTCACCTTCTTAACCTGTGAGCAAAACCAAGGACTTGCTGCTAGTGTTTTTAATCACTCTAACCTCTTGCACACACTGTCTGTGATTTGATCATGGATCCAAAGTTTGTGGAGAGCTTAAACATCAATTTAGGTGTCTTAGGTTTCTGGCTTTGATGACACCAAACAGGAGTTTCTTGGTGCAAGCATCCACAGTGTCCAAGCAAGTAGGTGTGCATCAGGTCATGGGATGTTCAAAGGTTTGTGATTTGTGAATGCATCCCCCGGGGCCAGATTGTCAACACAGAGTTCTATTGTAACATCCTGAAGTGTTTTTTCAGTCTTTTCTCAGGATCTACCCAGCTCATGGTATTTGCAACTCACTGCAACTTTGCTGTCTTCCTTTAGTGAAATTAAAGCTGAAAGGTTGGTGTTTTTTTGACACATTAAAGGAGATCCAACACTCACCACAGGCATGCTAAATTAGCTGAATAAGACTTAATACACAACCGAAGCAAGATGGAGACCTTTTTGTTGCACAATTAAAATCTATATTTGCAAAAAACCTTTACTAATTGAAATTTTATTGGTCATGATGAAGGGTTACATGCAAATAAAGTTGAAAAAAAAACTTTTTGCATACCTGTACAAGTAGTACATGAATTAGAAAAGTGAGTTAACTGAGTTAACTGATCATCAATAAGTGAGAGGACCTCTATAAAAATAGACCTTTTGGCAATTTGCAGGTCTGAGGCATTCAGGTGTGTGTTAACACTATGTAAAATGGAGAGAATGTTGTCTCCAGGAGTTTAGCTGATTTAGAGTGGCAAGGTATGGTGGGTGTGTTCCAGTTAAAGAACACGGAGGCAGCTTCCAAGTTTAGGAGATTTATTCAGCTGTGGTCTGTAGTAACGATACATAACGCAACTATCAGTACAGCCAGTGTTGGGAAGGTTACTTTTAAAATATATTCCATTACAGAATACAGAATATATGCCCCAAAATGTATTCTGTAACTTATTCCGTTACGTTACTCAATGAGAGTAACGTATTCTGAATACTTTGGATTACTTAATATATTATCATGCTGTTTACAACTACATGAATGTACTATTGCTGTGATTTATTATTGTTACTGAAGGTCCCCGACTCCGAACGTAGTAAAGGGACCTCTGGCTAATACGGTGGGTTCTGTGTCGGGCTCGTAGCCGAAAACTAGCTATACTTTGTTGTCTGGGTCAACCTTGCTAGCGAGAGACAGAGAGAGGCGCTGAAAGGCTGCTCCAACGGAACTTATTATTTTTGGAGGAAAACACGAACACGGTGTACAGTCGAGTCTTAATAGCTTACTTACAACTGGGCTCGTCAGGCACTCTTCTTGGCTGCAGTGGTTATTATTATATTTTCATGCTTCCAGCTCCCGTTTTTGCTCGATGACAGCTCGTACTTTTCCTTTTTCTCCCTCCCTCGCTCACAGACACATAACGTTTATGGCAGTCCATTCTCCCTGCAGCACGGACTACACTGCCTATGATGCTACATTCTTTAGAGCTATACCTGTAGCATTCTGCCTATTAGCTTAGCACAACAACAACAAAAAGGCCTCTCTCACCCAGGAAACATGCAAAGAGAGCGTCACCCTGTAACCATGGCAACCGTAACGCTGCCACCTGGAACAACAGAACGTAGCTGTCAAACAAAACCCAAACAGTCCTGACCCCCGACAATATGAAACAGGAAAGTACCGCGTGTAATCCATTTATTTCAACAAAGTAACTGTATTCTAAATACCACCTTTTTAAACGGTACCTGTAACGGAATACAGTTACTCATATTTTGTATTTTAAATACGTAACGGCGGTACATGTATTGCGTTACTCCCCAACACTGAGCACAGCACACATAAAACATTCAACATGCCCAGACATAATTCTAGCACAGAGATAGCACAAGGAACTGTATTCAACACTCACGTCTATAACAACTTTAACAATTACACAAGATTTATAATTAGCATTAACTAACTTAGTAGCTTACATAGCGTATTAGCATAGAATAACATTAGCATAGTCACGAGGTAACAAATACACACAATAGCAGCTGACATACTCAACATCATGTAAACAGAACTCACCTTCTGGCATTCACACACAGCAGTAAACCAAAAACTACGAGATGCTGGTGAGAGGACACAAGGAAAAATGCTGGCTATTAGCAGCTACAAAGGCAGACTAGCAGCACATGGTACAGTGTGGTGCATTCAAGGAGCGTCAGCATAGATATGGTGAGATCAATACCGTAGGACATATCAGTTTCCACAGCGAAAACACTATCTATAAACAAACCACAACACTTCAACCAAGCAAACAACGTGCAAACAGTGGGCTTTCTAACACTATGCTCCCAGCAGATTTATGCCAAGGTCAGACTGTGCAATGTTCAGAGAAACTGCAAAAAATCAAGAACTACATCTTAGACTGCAAACCTCAGACTTGAATAAGTGTTGCTTTTTTTTGAGGGGTTGCCTGGAGAAAGCCTCTTCTCTCTAAAAACCAAAATAAACAACAAAACATGGCAGCATGTTTTAGGTTTGAAAAATTGTATCTGAAAGAACGACAGAGCAAACAGAAATAATGCAGTGTTGTATTTGGTGAAAACCAAAAACAACACATCAACACAAACACTTTAAACCAAATGGCAGTGGTGGAGTGTGAGAATTTAGGCTTGTTTTGCCCAGGACCTGAGCACCTTGCAGTCATTGAAATGACCATGAGCTCCTCTGTATACCAAAGTGTTCTAGAGTCAAATGTGAGGCCATCGGTTCAAGAGCTAAAGGTTGGCCAAAGGTGTGTGATGTAACAGCAAAATGAACACACAATGAAGAGTGAAGGTGTTGCACTGGTCCAGTCCAAAGGCTAAACATCAATCTGATTAAATGCTGTGGCAAGACCTTAAGAGGTCATGACATAAATGAAAGCCCCTGAAGCTAAGCAACTTTCTGAAACTTTCTCCACAACAACAGCAGCGTCCGATAAAGTAATGCAGAAAACTTTAACTTCCTATTTATTCCAAGGAATAAATAGGAAGTTAAAGTTTTTTTTGTCACATGACTGTATAAAAAAACCCTCATATGTAGAGTACTGCATTGATTTTGTTGCTTTGCATCCTTTTTACTATGCAGGAAGAGCTACTTTGACTGTTTTTTTGGACAACGCAGTCAGGAATGTCCATAGATGGTATAAAAGATGGATGAGCTACTGTAGATATTGCCTATTGGTTTGCGAAGTCCCATAAAGCCTCAAGTAAGCAGCTACTATCTTGTTGTGTTGATGAGTGAAGATCTGGACTTGTAGCTAACACACGCTGAAACTCAGACTAGGACATGTGAACTTGACACTGAGACTGGCTCTAAACAGACATCTAGACATGACAGACTGAGGAGACAAAGAAACACAGAGAGATGAACATGGGACCAGGAAGGGAGAAAACACAGGGACAGGACTACAAATGGGACTACAAATGTATTCATGGAGGCTGAACAAAGAGACACCAGACAGACATGACTGGGGATAAAGGAGGTAAATAAACACATGGACAATGATGATAGGACACCGAAAGGGGGACAAACATAAACAAACGGGAAATGAGTAACTATATAAATGACAAACTCAGAGGCACTAGAAAATAACATCAGAAGCTATAACATAAATGATCTTATACCTTCTATCCAAAACTCAGAATAGTGGGTCAAAGTCCCAGGATCATGATGATACCGTCTGTCAATTAATTAATCAGCAATGAACACTGCATGAAGAAGCATGAATCTGCTGTATCTGCCACCAACAAGAATCATTTTCAATTATTTCAATGATTCAACAATATTTTCCTTCCAAAGTTACAAAAGGCCTCCAGAAATACTGTATGAGAAGTTAAAATGCCTTTAGAAGACCTTTCTATTACAAATTCCAGTTTAAAAAACATCTTAGAAGAATATTAAATATTGCTAACATTTGTTTTTAAGTTATATTACTGTTATGATCTTTTAAATACTTACATAACTTATCACATTATATCAGTGTAATAAATCTTCTTGCAGCCTATTACTGTTCAAAAGTCAACGCCTCAGCAATGCATGTGAGTGCATGACTGTGTGTTTTTGCAGGTCTGCCTGCACTATACATGTGACAGACTAATACTGCAGGGTTAAAGTGTTTACGGAACACACATTGTCTTCTGGCTCATTGAGTTGTAGCAGCTGAAAATGCCTTCAGTGCTTTCTGTCCAAATAAAATGTCTCCTTTGCAGATGACAAAACAACCTCATTATACTGGGGCTGTTTAAAAGACAATACAACAGGGTGCTATAGCCACCTCAACAATACTGTGAAATTAAAGATGTGAAGGAGCGGGTGGAGGAAGTGTGCAGATGGCTATAAAGGGTTGTAGGGGCTGGGTCTGCTAGTCTATATACTGCACTGAAGCTAAAGGTGCTACAGGTGAGGCGGATCCATGTCTTTTCTTTTTCACTGCCTCTTTCTCTCGGCGCTCATATCCACATCTCCAGTTTCTCTTGGCCCGATTTCCATCCCTCGCCCCACCTAAGTGTGTGAAAGTGTTTGAGAGTGTATCTCTTCTTCTTAGACAGTCTTGGTGTTTTTGTAAAGCAATCACTTGGGGGGGGGGTTCTGACAAAAGTGAAATTATTGTAATGAATTGTATGATTTTTATGAGGAATCTGTTGATGCTGAGCTTGGTGGTTGAAGAGTTAAAAAGATAAACTGCACAAATTGTGAAAGAAGAACAGAAGCAATAAAAAGCAGAGGAAATGAAAAGGCGCTGGATGGTGGAGGACGATAAGGGGCGCACTCATCAGAAAGGCAATCAACTCAAATTTTTAAAAGTGAGAAAGAGAAGTGAGAAGAAACAGAGATGTGATGTGTCACATCAGGACACCTTTGCAATCAAAGCTGAAAGAATCCGAGGTTCATGAGTGTATGTGTATGTGTGTGTGTGTGTGTGTGTATGTTTGTGTGTGTGTGCAGCTGCTTGCATGTATGATTTTTGATTTTGATTAGCTCATTATCAGGTCTGACCTTGTCACTTCTGTTGCTCCATGTGAGATATCATTGCTGTGATCTGCCTAAAGGAGATGAGTGTTGTAAACATTGCTGGAGGTGCAACATATCAGATATACATGTTTTCAAACACTCTACACTCATCCTGTTTTCAAACCTGTTAATCTCTTTCTCTTCTGTTTTTTAATCTGTTTTGCTTTTGCTTTTCTCCGTTAACAATTTTCTCTGTATCACATGTTTTTCATCTTGTTCTTCATTCTGCATTTGCTTTTCTCCAGTTATTGGTTCTCAGCCAACCCGGCCTCTGCTTTGAGCTGTTGTGTACTTTGCAGGTCACTTGAAGGTCAGGCGAGAGGCAACATTAACAGCAGAAACATTTGGCCTTCAGGATAAACTCCGAAAAGTAATTATCTCCTCTCCACTCAAACTCTGAAGCATCCTCGCTCATGGCCATCATAGGGCATAGTTATTTGTTGGAGTGAACTTGGTGTGCACGGCAAAGAAGAATGTGTCCGCTGCAGACGTGGCACTTTATGTAACACTGGAGAGGAAGTGAAAGCTAACATAGGGTAAATGGTGAATAAAGTGAAAGGGTTTAGAGACAACAGAGTGACAAAAGTAAATATCCATCCATCCTCTTTCACTTGTTCAAGTCTGTCAAACTTATCTCTATTATATTTTTCAGGAATCGTAAAGAATAATTTTGAGCTAGACAATATATGCCACTGTATAAATCCTGTTCATCACAGCCAATTTACCAATATAAATATGGATATTACATTTAAAAAACGCTTTAAAAAAAGAATAATTAAATCTGATTAGCAGGTTAATTCATAATATTGTTGAATGAGTTAAATTTTTTTATGGGCTGCAGCCTGGCATTGCTTCCAGTGGTGGCATGGAGATACCTGCTCAGAAATAAGAAAATAATGACGTCACATTGCCCACTAACATCTTCAACACGTCCTTTTTCCTTCTCATTCCCGTGATGCGTTCATGGTGCAAATGTAAACTTCCCAGTTGTACTTTAGCATTTAGCTAGCTACAGACGAGGAGCGAGTATAAGGGGAATAACATTGTTTTATTTTTAAGTGGCAGGTAATTTCAAATGCAACTTTTCAAACAGATTAACAAATATCAGCAGACACACAAAGTGTTTCTGCAAAGATCTTCACACAGTGTCTCTGTGAGCTAAAGATTCAGCTGTGCAACACACGATAGATGGAGAAATATGTAAGAAAGAGAGGAAAGATCGAAGATGAGAGATTATTTTCACAGGTAAGCACTCCTCAGCAACTGAGACATTATAGACCAGAAGTTTAATTCTCAAACGTGTCGCCCTATTTTACTAGAGTTTTCAAACCAGATGTTGGAGCTATACATTATGCATTACTGAATTATGTTTTTGTGAAAAAGTTTTGCAAAACAAATTGAAGTACACCACTTCTGTGCTCTGCAAAGAATTTACGAAAATGCCAGGCAGCTTAGTGCCCCCTAAGCTTGTTAGTTTGATATATTATGATAACATTTAGAAGGATTTGAAGTTGGTGACTCCTTACATCTGTCATACTGTTGCTAGGTTACATCAAGAGTAACAGATATCAATATATATTTAAATTATGATGCTGATTAGATTCACGTTTTATGTGACTAATGATTTTATGTGACTTATTTCTAATTAATTATTTCCCCTCACTACACTGTTATACCTGATCTTATGTTTATGCCATGTGAATGGAGCCCCCCACCTGTCAAATCCCACTTTAACACAGCATTGCAAATATCACTTTATACTTGGCTGAGGTGAAAAAACTAATATATAGATCAAAGCAATGTTATGAATTAACTAATACCGTTCGCTCGACTACTCAAAGCAAAACCTAAAATGTATCAAATCATCCATACGTAGAACCAATCCGTAAGACACTGAGCTGCTGCAAGCGTGCGCCGCCATCCTACACCACCACCAAATATGACTTGTTTGGAAGGATTAATCATGACCTAAAATTTCCACTGTGGCTTCTTCTCTAACTTTACTCAATTTATTCTTTATTTAAAGATGAGACAAAAAGCTAAATGGCATCATCCTCTCAAGTCTTAAATAAGAGTAGAAAATAATAACTGAGATCGTGAATTGAAAGTCTTAAATTTATCAAAAGAATATCATCATTGTTCTTTTTATTCTTGCCACCACAGTCTCTTTGGTGGCTCTGTGTGTTACTCCTGTGATTGACAGGCATCCTGTGCAGAAGAGACCCCACCTTTAGCTCTGCATCTAATGGGATAGCCTCCAACATCCACCCCCCCCCCCCCCATGTCCTTTTAATTATGGCACCTTGGTGAGTTCTGTCCTTTTTCAGTGGCACCTGAAGCAATCATCTCAAAGGCTAATTCATAATGCTTGGACAGTTATCGTGCTTATTTGTGCTAAATGTAGTTGGTAACTTGGAGTGTATCCATTAGGAAGTGTGTAAATATATTTGCTCAATGTTGCATAAGCGTGTGCACTTCAAGCAAACCCCAACTTTTAGCGTATATAGGCCAGCATAGGTAAGATGTACCTGAGATGTTTTGTCCCTCCTTCCCGCTTTCTTGCCCTCTCGGCCTAGATACCCTGCCTCTCAGATTTCCTGAGGGCTGAGCCCTGGGCTTTTTGTCAATTTTGTTATAAGATAGTGGGGCCCAGACGCCCAGTCCCAGGAGCCCTAACACACAGCGCATTAGCCAAGTGCCTACAGTGTAGTACTGTCAGGCAGATGTATTTCTCCCTCCTCTGTCCTGAACCCTCCTTCTTCCTTTCATTGGCTTAACAGGCAGAAGAAAAGAGGTGATTGTTTGGGGACAAGAGGGATGAATTTGTCTGCCTCAGACAGGAGAAGAAAAGCAGTTTGAAAGGGACTTGTCAGTGGTTGTGGATCGGGTGGTTGGAGGGTGTCCCACATTTCAGAGAGAATGCACCGTGTGTCAGCATGTTCTACCTTTCCTCCTGAGCCCAGTCTACAGTCACAGTGTGTGTCTGTAGTGTGTATGTGTATGCTTGTGTCATGTTATGTGGAGTGAGTACATCAGTGTTTGTGTCTCATTTAAATTTTTATTCCAGTATGGTTAGATGGGGACCGGTCTGCATGTATTTGTAAAACAGATACTCGAACCTCTTGCTGGAATTAAGTCATTCATTTTCTGTTTGTTACACTGTAGAGAAAGTTGTGTCATTGTAGAGTTTTTTTTAAGTTTTGCAAAGGTTTGTGTTGTTTCAAGGGTCATCAAGAATCATCACACATAACACAGGGACCTCTCTAATGCGAAGTAATGGCTGGAACTGCTTTTATTTGCAGTCTGCAGACAGATGATAGCGATGATGGTCGTATTTAAAGCTGGTCTTCTATTTTTTTGCTCAGTCAGCACTGAGCTGTGGTCAGTGCATGTACAGTTCTAAGGATACAGTACGTAGTACTGAAGCACGGTGAAGTGGCTGTGTCTACCTTTATCTGTGCTTTAGAGCTTAATTTTTGTGCTTCAGGCTTTGCTATTAAGCAACACAGTAAATATGTTCTCTTCCATTCCTTTCATGCCCTTTCTACATTGAGTGTAATCCTTTTCCAATTGCAATTATTGCATCTTTAGTTTTTGCTTTAAATGATTTGAAATTTAAAGTCTTTAAGCTCAGGAGTTATTTGGAGCTGGAAGTTGATGCCATTTGCCAGGAGTTTTGGTGCTATGGAGGATTTTTTCTGATAACGGTTTCCCTTTTTCAGTCATTCCTGTCCACTCTTTGACACCAGGTGAAATAACGCAGATAACTAAAACAGAAAGAATACTGAAGTTTTACGTTAACTTTATTTTAAATAGTTAACTATTAAAATCTCACCTCATTTTCTCTCTGTAAAATGTAACATGCTAACAGGTGTCACGCTAATGCAGTTTTACACCTTTGCATTATTGGTCAATTGTGTTTCTGTGTCTTTAACCAGCAAGAAGCCTGATATTTTAATCACACACCTCCACTTTTTTTTTTAAAGAAAAGACATTTCAACAGCTTTAATAAAGTGCATCTATTAACAAACCAAACTGGATACCCTGCATATGTATTTTCTAGAGGTGGGAATCACCATACATCCCATGATACGATATTATCACAATACTTAATGTACGATACGATATTATTGCAATTTTTTAAAAATATTTTGCGATATTCAGATTCTGTACATAAAGGTAAACTTTATCAATATTCATTTTATCTAATAACAAAGTCTCACACTCAGTCTTTCTCTCATTTCAGTTTTATTGTTGACAAACTGAACGGTTTGTATTACAGTCTAGTCCAACTTAACTGAACGCAACCATCTGGTACAATTATAGCTATTCTGAACTATGACATTTATGAAAACTATGCAGCCCCTTCAGCAACTGAAGAATTTGAAAGTAAATTAAAACAAAATATAATTTTACATTAAATAAAAAAGTTTTAAACTTAATTAAAATAAAACATGTCTTAAATTAAAATAAGTAAACTGTCATGTTTATTGCTGCCAAAAAAAAAGTTAAACACATTTGGACAGTGAAGGAATGTCAGGATTCTTGCTCAGAAAAAGGATCAACATGCTCTGAAGTCAGAGCATGTTCCAGTCCACAACAAACAAAATATCTGTAACAAAATATCGATTTCTGCTGTCCCTGTATCGATACATTATTAGCAAACAAAATATCATGATACTACACAGTATCGATTTTTTCCCCCACCCCTAGTATTTTCCGTATTTTGCCCCTTTCTTATGCAAAACTGAACCCTTGTGTCCACTATAGCTGTAATAGAAAGAAATACACTTTTTGGCCATTAACTCACCTAGGTGGGTTAATGTGGGTTTTATTGACAGTTGGATGCATATAATCTTATACCACTCAATTTTCAAGTGAAGCAAACACAATAACTGTGCTTATGTTGTGTATGTTGTGAGGACATGTAGGGCTTAGTGCATATGATGAACTGAGCAGGTGATCTGAATGTTCTGGCTCCATAATAGTCAGGAAATTCCTACAAAATGTATTCATAAATGTGCATAGTCAACATATTTCTTTCTTTTTATCCATAACACATGATCCCTAACATGTTCCTGTTGTGCACTTTCATGCTTGCCAATGCACTGCTTAGTAAAATATCAAATTTATCCTCTGTGATCAGCATTCTTGTGTCTTTCTCTCTCTTTATCGGCAAAACAAATACAGAAACTTTGTGAGGTGGTTTCAGTTCAGTTTCATGTGAATCCATATGAACTGTCTGTCGTCTCCAACCAGCACTTTTGTTTTTTTTAAAAACATAAACTTTATTGATCTCGTGGGGAAATTCCTCTCTGCATTTAACCCATTCACTCAGTGCAGCGTTGGGCAGCCACCAATCAAGCGGCCAGGGAGCAGCGTGTAGGGATGGTAGCTTGTTCTGGGGTTTTGAACCCCTGACCTTCCGATCATGGGGCCACCACTCTACCTACTGAGATATCCCTGCCCCAAAAATCATCCACCTGCATTGCCAAAACCCGGGATTGGACCAGGGACCTTTAGATCTTCAGTCTAACACTCTCCCAACTGAGCTATTTCGGCAATATATGCTGATATTATATTACTAACATACTTTCTGGATGCCAATATGCATAAGTTTTGGACTAAAATAAAACTTGGGCTACAGAATTAAAGACAGATAATCCTTCAAAAAGTCTGCTTTGATTTAAAAGCTATAAAAGGAATCTCAGCAATATTTTATTTTTTAATTTTTTTTTTTAATTTCTGGTTTCATTATAAAGTACTATAAAAAAGTGATTTTATCTGTGAAAAGTGCTATATAAATAAATTTTACATACTTACTTACAATATAATCAACTTTCTTAAGCTGAAACTATCCAGGAAAAAAAAAATTTAAAATATAATTTCTTAATTTGCGTGTAATCATATTCTCACTGCTTGCCTGCTTTCAATTCAGCAATAAACACAACCATAATTCAGCACTTAAGGATCCAGACCTAATCTGGGTGAGTTGTTTTCTTCCACTGCTCACTGACACCCCCTCCCTTCATCATTATTAGTTTTCTGCGTTGGGTTAAACACCGGTCCTTTTACCTTTCATCTCCTTTATCACATCGGTCTGCTAAGACTCCTCTGAAGTCACTTCTGTCCTTGTTTTTGATTCCAGTAATTGAATTTAGTAGAAAAACAAATGGAGTTGTTGCAATACAGGTGGGAGTTATAAATCTCACTTGTGAGGAGATTTAGGATGCCCACCCAGTCCTAAACCCTTCGTTGTGCCGAGGTCCCCAGAGAGGTTCAACTCTGCAAAATGACTCTCATTACTTGGCTGCTTTTTATCTCCTATTTATAGCAAGTCTCATGTTTTTGCTTTGTCATATTTTTGGGGAGGACGTGGCCTTTTAAAAGGGTCTGTGAACAAGTCTGTGGGAGGCCTTGGAAGAATAACAGAGAAAGTGCTTCCAAGGTGAGAGGTCGTGAAAGTCTTGAGATGAGGCCGTAGGCTGCACTTAGGTTGACCCATAGCTGTACGTCTCTGGACTTGCTGCCTCAGGCGAGGACACTCTTCAGTTTTCTTAGGAACTCCTGCGCTCACAGACGCTTCATAACTCTGATATGCATCAGAGATTAAAGACAGAGACATTCCGACACGGAGTATGTTTATGCTTGTTTACATTCTTACTGATTGTTTTCACACTAATTCCATGCTTTTTAAAAACACATGCATTTTATCCTTGTTTTGTGCAATTTTAAAATCGGTACGCAAAAGCTTCGGAAATTAAAATCAGCTCTAGATACCAAACACTGCAGTTACTGTTGGGTGTTAAGGTTTTGAGTTAGCTCATGTGGCTGCACAAACACACAATAAAGCATTTCTTTAACTGTAAAGCATTACTTCTGTTCACTGTGAAACAAAACACAGGACAGCCCTGTGAAATATCACCAAAATATGAAATGATTCTAAGCTCCTTGTGCATCTAAATTGTGACTCAATTATGTAATTTTTTTAAGCTGTATTTGTGGCTTAGTCATCTAAAGCAGATCTCAGGTTATTTGGATTGGTTTCTATAATTTCTGTGTGCAACTAAAACCCAGTAACAGCTTTAAAAGATAAAGTTTTTTGATTAAAAAAAAACAACAATTATTTGAAAAAATATGTAATTTGAATACGTCTTACATCACTGCTGTATTAGTAACAGTCTGTTAAGAGTGTATTTCGTAAGAGTGTTATCGAATGAGCAGATGCAACTGGTTAAGTAACGATGGGAACATATGGCTCAGCCAGCTCCATTTCTGTCAACAGCACTAATCTCCGCTGCCAAGTAAAGTAACCTGTTTATTAGAAAGTGCTGCTTCATGACAACAAAGGCTAGAGGGGTAACTCAAGCACACTGAAACTGTACCATTGCATTTTACTGAAAATGCCAGCTTGTAAAGATGGAGAGCGTCAAAGAGGTCAGTGGGTGGGTTCGTTACACCATGACATGCTGCATGTCCAGGTCAGACAGTGGGTTTTTTATTTTTGGTTTTGCTCTCCCGGGAGCAGTCAAAACAATCTGTAACCACTACAGCAGCACATTATAACCAAGTTTAAACTATTATTAATATTTAAATACATTAGCAAGATAACAGCAAACAAACATTTGGAGCCAGCTAAATAATTTGGTTTCCCCTTCCTTTTTAGTGTCTGCCATGCTGAAATTATTCACACATTGCCATTTGGTCCTGAGCAATTAGTGTAGGGTGGAGGACCTGGGTTTGAATCCACTGGATGGCTGAGACTACATGTATGTGGAATGTGTATATTCTCTGTTTGCCAGCACTCTGGCTTTCTCCAATGTTATATGCCAGGTTAATTGGTTTATTGATTATTCTAAATTGGCAGCAGGTGCAATTATGAGAGAATGACGTCTGTCTCTATGTGTGAGCCCACCTGTGATTGACTGGTGACCTGTTCACAGTGTACCCTGCCTGTGCCCTATGGCAACTGAAATCATTATTAAAATTGATGAATGTACAGTTGGTGTTTGGTGGTTTTAACAGAGATTTTTCACAGGGAAGGAGCATTTGGTTGTGGATTTCTTGGGGTTGAGCATGCTTGGGACTGCTTGGGTTTACTACCAGGAATTGGCAACATATCGTTGCTCACAGCCAGAACACCATTGTGAAAGGACCGGTTCACATCTGGTGTAGGCAGAATTCGAGGAGGGAAGAATGATTAAAACAATACTGATACTCTCATTAAAACAGAAGATGCTCTAACTGAATTCCTCTGCCAATACTGAAAAGCAAATAAGAGAAACTAATATATTGATGTAGATGTACTAATATTACAATGCAGTTTGATTGCTTTTTTTCCTTATTTGGAGTAATTTCTCTTGTTCAGTTACAAGTAGGGATGGGTACCGGTATCGGCACCGGTTCTGACATAAACGGTAGTAACCAGACCGCCGTAAAGAAGCGCACATTTCGGTTCTAGCCAATCATTTTACCTTTGCAAGCGTAGTAGGCAGGCCCAGGTAGGTACGTTCTTTTAGAGCAGAGCCAGAGATTAAAAACGCCCAAGGCGAAGCGGTCAAAAGTCTGGCTGTACTTCACAGCAAAAGATGCAAACTCAGCACCCTGCAACAAGTGCTTTAAGGTGATATTGTGATACTGTGCAAAGGAGGTAACTCCTCGAATCTGATGAAACACCTGGCGACGTATAGCATTTTGTTAAAAGCCGAGAAATGCGCCATATTTGATAGCTTGCTGCGAGACCTCACACCGGGCACATCTACTGCGGGTGTGGTGCCTGTTATCGGACCCGGAGTTAGCAACATCCCCCAAGAACCCGAAGAGTAGATTCCTGGCCCCTAGCCCTGCCAGTGTAGCAGAAATGATGACGGATGATGATAGCAGCAGCAGCCGTTCTTCTCTGGGTGAGTAGCTTAATGTTGTTCGTGTGTCATTTACGCTGAGAAGGCTAACCACGTTATTACATTAATGCACGTAAGGTGAACTAGCAAACACTGTCGTAGTTACATGCAGCTGTCTTCTTGTTTGATGGCAGATACTCCCTTCACCCTGGCCAAAAAGGCTAAAATGACCAAAGAAAAAGTGGAAAACAGCTAAACATGAGAGGTTTTTGGACAAAGTTTGTGTTTTTTCCATTGTTTAAGCACTGCTTCCAGCCAAGAGTGATGCCATAAATACCCTATAGCTGCAGAAAAGACTAACATTGTTGTCTTTTTACAAAAAAACAGCTGAACGTGAGAGGTTTTTGGACCATTTTGTGTTCTCCATTCTTTAAGCACCGGTTCGAGCACCGTTTAAGCACCGGCACCGTTTCAAAAGTACCGGTTTGGTACTGGTATTGGATAAAACCTAAACGATACCCACCCCTAGTTACAAGGATATCTTTAAATCTAATTGAGTATTGTATTTGTGACATATGAGCACACTGAGAAGAAACATAAACAATAAAGACAATAAAACACACCTTCCAGCAAAGAGGAATGGGATGAAACAACTTCTTTGGTATACAAGGATTTGTGGACTTTTTTTCATTTAAGAATAAGTTTATAAATTAATATCATGACGGAAATAAGTGTCTTTAGTCACAACTCCTAGTTTTATATATATATTTTTTATTATTTTTTATCGCTAACAGTATGCAACGACCACCCGATTGTGTGCTGTCTTACTCTGGATGGTGTAAGATGAATATGATACAGGTTATTCTAAACACTGAAACATCAACATCAGTGTTGGAGGACCTTATGAAGGTAAAATCTCATGCTCCACTGAGGAACAAGAACACAGAAAGGATGCAGATTACCTGATGTACAGATGATTAACGTAAATATCAGTACACAGAAGTAAATCAGTCTGTCTGTACCTGTGATTTGGACAAATGGAACTTTCATGAGGCGAAAGCTTATTTATGTGAATTTTTGTATGTATTGCCCTCTCAAAGACTTATATTTGAACTGACAAAAAAAAAAACAGATAATGAACATGATTTTTTTTATTTCTTAAGAGTATAAATGTTGACCTGCTCAAACAAAGCGCTTCAGCTAAAAATATATTTATAACTGGGATAACAGTATCCGTATTATGATTCAGGTAATATAGTCCAAAAAAAAGAGAAAGAAAATAAATTATCTGAATAACAATATTACTTATAATAACAATAATTATAATAAACAGTGTCAAATTAGAATTCATAAACTTTTTCTGTTTGCTTGTTTCTTTTGTGAAAATTCCCATAAAATCGTCCATGAGAAAAAAATCCAGCATATATTCTTTTAAAGTTGCGAAGGGGATCTCTCTTTCTGGGGCACCCCCCTTTGGTCGCACATATTTACAATATTCACAGTAACTACGAACCTGTTCCGCACACGTTAAACTGCACTCAGGCCGTCAGCGGGAGCGCAGGTTTGAGGTGCAATGACATTTTTGTGTTTACATGTCTGTGCCTGACTGAGAGGAAGCAGATTCGTTTTCCATCAAAATTGGTACCTATAGATAAGGAGTAAAAGGTCCTTGACCCTCATCGCACATCTTTTCTCCGACCCACCACTGGCATCATCAGTCGAGATGAAGACACACAAACCGGGTGCCTGTAACACTGTACACACAGTCCTCTAGTTTAGACCCTCATCCCACTTCATGTAACCATCTCAGATTCTTGTAGGCAACTCTACACCACCTCACCCTCTCACCCCATTGCCGTTACCATGTTGGAGTGGTGTGGGTGGCTGAATGACGGGTGTATCGGGGTGGGCGTAGGCAGCATGTGTCCAGTGTGGCTAAAAGGTGGCAAGTGGCCCATGGTCATGTGACCGAGAGAGGCGGCGCTGAAGTGAGCGCTCTTGTCATGCAGGCTTTTTGAAAACTCCTCGTAGCTGTCGCTGGGCCGCTTGCTCTTTTTGGACTTGTTGGACATTTTGCGGTTGCGTGTCTGTATTCCTTCCTTCTTCATGGTCAGAGGCCGGTTCACCTGCACAGAGAAAGTTTGGTGAAGAGGTGAATAACGAGGTTAAAGTTTGGTGCTGGAGCTCACACCTAGAAGTATTAAATGTTTGTGAAAATAGCAAAATATATTTCAAAAGTCAACTATGCATTAATCCATTCCTTCTTGCTTGTCCTGTCTGTAGCCGTTGGTTCCCACTGCAGTGTAAACCTTGTAAAGCTAGTTTTGTATTTACTGGACTATAATTTTTCATCAAAATATAAATCAATATATGTCAAATCAAAGAGGACTAAATTGTCCAGCTGTTGGGGACAGTTTTCAGCTGCTAATTAATACACAATGCACTCCAGGGACTGGTCACAGCAACAGCATCATTAATCATGCATGGTGGATTAAATACAATAAACTGTAATACACATGTTTGGCATCAAGAAGCAGCACCACTCAGTGCAATTCATTAACTACAAGTTATAAACACTGTCAGTGTTTATTAGCACAAATAATTAATTATTTGTTGTTTTTAAAAGAGAAATATGCACATCCACGACCACAGAGTCCTTTTTTTTTATACCTTGAGCTTTAATGCTATTCATATGCAGGCTGGGCTTGTGGCAGTCCCACTACATAACAGTCCCACCATTGTGACTCTCAAGGGGATTACGCCTACCATGGAAACAATAAAGCACAAAGAAAGAAAACACCAACGAATGCAACAGTGTCTGAGAGTAAAACAACCCTTTGTCTCTCTCTCCCCCTTTCCTCTCTGTCCTCTCCCTCTCTTTTCTGCCTCTCCTATCACTCAGCAATCAGGGTAAACTGCCCGCTCACTTCCCGTCTACTGGACCCCAAACTGGGGATCGAGGATAAAAACTTACATTGTGCAGTTTATAGTAGAGGCCGCAGGCGTTGCACACCGGGTCCCCATTCGCATTACGCCTCCAGAGTGTGGTGGTGGTCGTCTGACAGTTAGCACAACAGGTGCCTGCTCGTCTGGCTGCAGACTGGAAGAATAAATATCAAGCTCTGATTAGAGCACAGGAAAATAAGGCATGTATGCAGAAATCTAGAATAGGCTTAACTTTCTAATCCAGTGATTTATACTGTTTTGTGACATTAAGGTTGCAACTGTTGACTCACAAAATTTGTTTTTATTGGACCAAAAGAAATAATAATAATAATCAAATTGTGGAGAATGCTCATGTTGTGTTTCCATGAGCATGTGTGACATTTTCAAATGCTTTGTTTTCAACCAACAGTCCAGTGACATTTAATGATGACATTCGCTAACATGGAAGAATAAGAAAAACACAAGCTGGCAGTGTTAAAATCAGTGGATCTTTGTGACCTTTACTAATAAAATTATGATTGATCACTAATTGTTATTATAAAAACAAATGTATTGGTGACGAATAGTGGCAGCTCTATTTAACTGATGTTAGCTAGCTCCTCAGTGTATTCACAGTTGATATAAAATGTATTATTATGATGTCATGTGGGAAATAGATTTTGATAGAGTATTGTGGTAACATCAGTGACTTCAAATTATATTTATGCCCCGTTTAAAAAAATAAATTAATTAAAAAGCCTAATGAATCTGGGGTCATACGTCACACCTGATTGCGTCATGCTTTTAGGTGAATCCTTTTTTCACTGAACACCATCATGACTCTAAATGTTCCAGTAATTGGTACTTCACTAAAAATTAAGTGTGACGTCGACGCGTCGTTCAAGCATTTTTCCAGCTTTTTTCTTTTTCTTTTTTTTCTGTGAACAGAGTGAAAGTAAGCGTACCCGGCGTGCACTGTGGCACACATCAACAGTTAAGCTTTGCCCCTTCTCCTTTTGTTTAATTTTTTTTTAATGAAATGAATTTGCTTTCCTTTCTGTGTTGTGGACGGAAAACCTGACCACTAGAAAGTGAGGTCTAAGCTTGCTAGCTAGTTAGGAGGCCGCAGGAGGAAGCTGGCACTGGCCCGCCGCTTTATCTGGACCGGTCAGATATCCGGATAGGAAACAACTGGAAGGCTTCTGAATACAAGACGCATTCGGAGCTCTGCGAGCCCGGGCCGACGTATACGGAAAGCATGCGTGATATATGATCGTATATGCATTTATTCTGCACTTAATGGCGTCGGGATTTTTTTTCAAATATTATTATTTTTAGATAAAGCAGAGAATGAATCCTCTGCTATTATCTATCTCTGCTGAAAGGATTTAATTCGGGAAGTGACAGCCTTCAGCGCGCGTCAGCCCGTCTGATCAATGCAGGTTTTTCTCTGGCCGATTCACGTTTATATTTACAGGATTATTAAGACAAGACCTTCTCTTGTTTTGTGCTTGGTCTAAATTATTAGCCTTTCCTCATTTTCTTTACCATCTTTCCTTCGGTGCCAAGGTGTTTTGCGATGTTTGTATTTCGTCGTCCCTCCCGTAGCCGGTGGGATTCAAATATTACTTCTACAGAACGCTATTCTCATTAGAACAAATTACACTTTGACATGTTTAACTATATCAGTTCCCTCGGGGGCTCCTAATGTATTGATCCGCTGTGCCTTTGGTCCGAGCTTTTTAAAGCGCTCTCCACAAATCCTGGTGTAAAGTGTGGTGGCCCACACAGCTACACAGCTGCCTCCTACTGCAGCTGACAAACTGTAAACACAGCAGGTGAGCAGCTGCAGGTGGCTCCACGAATGCATTTCAGGTACAAAGATATAATTATTTATTTATTATTATTTCATTTTAATACTCTGCAGCCAAAAGCTGACGCTGAAAAAAATACAAAAGCTGGAAAGTAGCATTCTTGTTGCTTCTTTCCTTAAAATTAGATTTCACCATAACTGTGACTTATCTTGTGTTAACTGTGTTAAACAATTGCTAGATGAATTCACAGTAATCAGTGGGATGGGTGTGACATAAAGTTGGAGCTGAACGCTGACCTACTTCCCTGTGAAGCAGTTCATAATAGGAAATATATGTTGCTGATGATTCAGTTCTTTATTGTCCCTTTAAAACAATTTGTCTGACAAACAGCTTTGTTTTGCTTTGTTTACTTACACACATACACACACACACACACGCACACACACACACACACACACACACACACACACATAATCTTTACTAAATCCCAGTCACCATACAAATTGTCAAAATATCAGCACAGCATATAGCAGCATTATGACCCATACAGTGTCAGCGAGGCTCCGAGTTGTTTTGATGGATAGTAATGATGGCCCTGCTATCGATGACAGTATCAGAAGTAGCTGTAATAATGATAACAAAACAATTCAGAGAGACCCACTCTGCGAACAGTCTGAGCTAAAGGAGCAAGAGGTGAGTGAGAAACACAATTCCTGGAAACTGATTGGGAAAATATAACTTTCCTGGAATTGTACCTCATTCCCCTCACCCTTCACCTTACACTCTTTTATTTACTACCCTCCACAATGCATACACACAAACACACACACACATGCATGCATAGCCATTCAATTCCATATAAAGAGAGCAATGGACTCACCAGCCTGCGTTTAGGCTTGATCAGTGGTCTGTTCTGGCCATTCATCTTGTGGTACAGCCCACAGGCGTTGCACAGGTAGTGTCCAGTGCTGTCACGTCTCCACAGAGGTGTAGAGGTAGCTCCACAGTTTACACACTCGCGGCCCTCTGAAGGAGAACACACATGGACATTTGTAAAAACGGCCACCTAATTTAGAGCTTAGCCTGCGGGCTGTATTTATTCTTGGTGTTGATGTGTGCAAGTGTGCCCGGACATGTTTCATTTAGGTGGCAAGGTTGATGTGGCAGCTCTCCCAGCAGTTGTAATTCACACTGACAAACAACTTATTTTAAGATCATTAAAGGTAAAATAATCTGCTTTTGTATCAAGTGATGCTTTATTTAGACAACAAAATAATGTCTAAATGTGTTATACTAGACAATAAAGTGACTCTTTCAGAATTTACACTATCAGATGCACAAAGGAGCCAAAAGCTGACTTTATTGTTCATCTCTGCTTCATCCTCAATTTCCAAGGCTTCAACATCAAGTCTTATTTTTCTTCTAAAATAAGTCTTGACATAAAACACCTGTAACGCTACATTAAATACATTTAAATATTTTCAAGTACTTAAAAAATGCCATATAATTATGTTGTTGTCAAAGAAATACACTTGTAGCCAGTTAGGATTTCATACGTCATAAGAATAATAATTAATAAAAAGATAGTTTGGGTTTCCCTGGACTTTATCTCTGGTAACAAGTTGGTCAAACACAATCAGGCTTGAAGCTGATCTGTTATCAAATAACAATCAGGACAATGTATTAATGTCTTATGTAACAGAGAAGCGACTCTTAGCCTAAATACTGAGGTTTTTGGCTCCGTGCGCCTGCGGATCATCCTTTCACACCTCTGGGCTGGATCCAGTTCACTGTTCGCGCGGCCAGCTCAGGCAATTACAAAGTCACGCTCAACAAAAGAGATTTATCAAAGTGGCTCTGTGCTGGAGATCTGTGGAGTGTATGCTCCGGTCTGTAACATCATTCACTCCGAGAAAACGCTGATAAAAAAAAAAGTATTTAGTAGTTGTTTTTCTACTTGTGTTTCCCAAATGTGAAAAATTAATGAGGCAATCAGCACAGCGTGCACATAACAACTGACTGGCTGTGTTTAGTGTAAATTGCGGAGGAACTCAGTGGAGAATTAGGACGTAATTCATAAATACATGCTACTCTAAATATTTAAAATTATTTTTATTTAATTTTATTTAATAGCAGCTATTGTGTTGGTGGTGATACTAACTGTGGCATTCAAAAACTACTCTAGGTTTAATAAACAGTTGGCTTGTATGTTTTTTTTACTGACTGGCCATAATTACCGAGAGTAAAAATCAGTTTATTATTATTAACAAATTGCGTGAATTTAAAGGAGGTTAAAAATCGCCAAAGCCAAGCGAGTTACGCAAACCAAGATTTCTGCTTCCTAAGTAAAAAAGCCCAAACAGCAGGGCGCCACAGATCGTTTTAAAAACGCATACATTGCTTTGCTTTGTGATTTCACATGAGTTAAACATTCTTTAGGTTTAGTTTAGGCTGGTAAAAAAAAATAAACTGAACCGCTTAAACAGAAGTCCTGCAATAAGATCGTCACATAAACCATAGACAAATTTTACATACAGGTTCTGGCTGTGTAATTTCACATTTACTTTGTTTTATGTGTGTATTTAAATGTGTGTGAGCTGGACTCACCGGTGCAGGACCGTGTCTTGCCTTTGTTCTTGGTAGTGAAGCTGGATGAGCCCAGCAGGCTGCCCGGGTGGAACAGGCTGCTGCCGTACTCGTGGGCCGCTGGGAAAGAGTAGGGAGCGTACGTCGGTATGGGGTGGTGGGTGGTGGGGGTCTGGGCGTTCATGGAGGCCAGGCTGCTTCTCAGCGGACTGGAGCCCTCCATCTTCATGCCCTCTGGCAGAGACACTTGGTATTTGATAGATTCCTTCTCGTCGATTCTGGTAGTGGACGACGGAGACGCAGCCCCTGGATCCGGCGACACGTCTTTGGGTGGCGTAGGGGGGAAAGTGTACAGATGAGTGCCGGAGTGGGACGGCGGCGTTAAAGAGGATGCTGAGACCGTGTTTGAACTGCTGCTGCACGGGTAAACGGCGGAGAGAGCGCCGGGGGACGCAGAGCCAGGGTGGTGCAGGCTGGGCTTACTGAAGGGGCTCACGGCCCAGGCGTTGTGGTGGTGAGCCGAGAGGGCAGGTTTTCCTCCGTCCAGCCACGAAATCCCCGGGCTGTGAAGGAGATGAGGCCGACAGACCTGAGTCCCCGTCAGACGAGCTGTGAAGCAGAAGCAAACTTGTTATTGTGGAGCCGATTCCGACTGTGGCGGCTGCAGGTTTAGAAATAGCAAAGACTTGTTGATACACAGGCCTGATTTAAACATGTTAATAAAGTAGCATAATATCTTTGTAACAGAAATGACAACAGTATGAACTATGCGTGCGTAAAAGCAGGTTAGGACTGCACTGCAAAAAATCTAATCTAATAAAATAAATAAAAACAAATAAACCATCCAGACTGTGAAATGCAGAAGCACAAGCATTTGGGTCAATGTAAAATGCCCCAGTTTATAAGACTCATAAGCCTGCGATGTATTTATAGGCAACATAAAATAGAAAATAAATTAACAGACGTTTTCACAACAACCTGCAGGTAAATTTCAGGTTAACTACTGCCTTTTTAATGCCGTGACAAACATCAACTCAGCGCACATGTAGAAATGTGTTTTCTCTTGTTTCTGATAGACTCCCGATAAGCCAGCTGTTCCTGAGTTTCTGTGTTTATTCGTTGAAGTTGCACGCCTGCGTTAACTCCATCTTACCGTGCGCCTGGCTGTAGGACACTCTGGCCCTGGCAGGGTTGGGGTAGTATGGGTTTCCTTGTGAGTCCAGGTGATTAAAGAAAACATCCACCTCATCCGGAGGCAGGAGCTGCGCCGTGGGCTCCATGTAGTTGTGCCCCAGGCCGGGATGGTGAGAGTCTGGGTGTTGTCCGTTCAGCACGGCGTGGGGATGCACCCAGCGGGGCTGATCGGCCGCCACGTCCATCTCTGTGACTCTCTGTAGCGCGTTCACAAAGTCAAACGATATCCAGGTAGGAAAGGGACAGAATACCCCTGAAATATCTCTCCTTCACGAGGTTTTCACTCTCGTCCACTCACAGCACAGAACTGGAGCTTTGGTTTTCGTCCCTCCCTAACTCAGCTCCTCTCCTCTCCTGAACATTCAGTCGAGTTTGACACTGGAAACCTGCAACAAGTAAACATCACAGGTTAATATTTAAAACGCAGAGGTATTGTGCAGGCTTGTAGGCATCGGTGCACTAAATGCAGATCGTATGGATGAATCCGGTGCACTAATGATGCAGCGGTAGCAAAAAACTAAAACAAAAACACACACAAAAAACAAAAACAAAACACACATCATTCTTTATACCCATCCACAGGCTGATATTCTGCTGTGCGACAATAAGGTAAACATATCTTACCTTTGACAATATTTTATCTACAGTATCCGGTCGGGTGATTCCTCTTTAGAAAACGGCTGTCTGTCCGCGTAACCTGCTGCAGGTCCTCTACAGTTTACGATTGTGTTTGTCAGAGTAAACTCTGTCCACTGGGACTTAAAGCAACACGTATAACTGTGGCTGACAGCGCGGGGCCTGGCTTGTTAAGCTCATAGGCGGAGTCTCCAATAAAGCTTGGACCCAGCCAATTGAAAACTACCTCCGCAAAACCTCAGAGGCAGCGCCTGCGCCCAGAAAATCACTGAGACATTTCTGTAATATTCCTGCAGACATTGTCTGGCTGCTTGAGGCCAGGCGTGTGCAACTTTTATTGAATTTTAGGTCACGCGCTCTTTAAAATTCGCCAAAAATACATTTTTGAAATGTTTAGTGCATTTAGAATCACTGTGAAATATAAAGCTCCCCCAAGTCTACATGCATTTCAGCTAATGCATTGGCTAAGAGATCAGCTTCAACAAATCAGTATCTTGTTCGAGTGTGTCAGTCTGTTGCCGCATCTTATTTTGCAGTCGGTTTATTACATGAGACAGCTCCATAAACAGCGAGCTCGTTGCTGTTTAATGTGGTGGGCTGATCATTTTCTTTAATGTATACATTAATGTTCCGATGAAGAAGGCATACTGACAGCGTCAATAATGTTTATTAATCACCTTTTTATGTAGCCAGTTATAAAATGAAGGAGTCAGTATTGCATGTCATTTTATTTGTGGTTCCACGTTATTATTATTATTATTATTATTATTATTTTAAATATGTTTAATGGTTTGTTTTGCTGTGTGTGAGGCTGAAAGCTCTCTCTCTCTCCCTCTCGCGCGCTCTCTCTCTCCCTCCTCGCTGCTTGATTGACAGACAATAATTGGAGAGGGAGCGCGTGCAGCCCCGGCCGGCAAACGCTGCCGCCTGCTTGACGCCGTCTCCTGACGTCAGTGCATCTTAGTGAAGAAAAAACAGATTCAGCAGGACATGAACTTTTTCCAAGACTGAGGGACCAGCAGAGAGAGAGATTTATCGGACTGTACTGTAGTCCCAGCGGATGAACTCGAGGAAGGACACTGCAACTGATATTTACACTTTGGGAGCATTAATAATACATCAAGTACATCCTCCTGACCCTGCTGTGATTTCGAAGAACAGGCCAACAACCGCCAATCGAACAGCAAAGATTGGGAAGAGGGCAGATTAAAGATTAGATTCGATTAGATTAAAAAGTTTGACTGTGTAAATGTCCTCATTATCTGTTTTTTGCAAACGCTCATTAAAGTTGTTTTTTTTGTGTGCAAACGCACTATCTATCTATCTATCTATCTATTATAATAATGTGTGTATGTGTGTGTATATATATATATATATATATATATATATATATATATATATATATATATATATATATATATATATAATCGTTTTAAGCAGTATTAAGAGGACATCCATAGCATAAAGAAAGCAGAGAATACCAGAGGGACAAGTGAGCAGTATTAGAGCTCATCAGCATGATAATGTGGAAATACACATGCTTTGAGTGTGAGCCCTTTTGATCTGGCTTAGCGATAAAAACCTTATCGGCGGCGAACATCCACTTCCATTTTAGGACTTGACATTAATTCTATCCACCCTTTTATTTACGGCTCTTTTTCTCACACGAGCCCAGGAGAAAGAGAGAGGTCGCTCCCCGATTCAGCTCTGAGAATTTCATTATAGGGCGAAAAAGGAAGTGGTTTCCCCTCATAATAAACGCCGAGCAGACTTACAGAAAATAGAGTAAAATAAAATAAAATAAAAAATTCTAAACGTGTTACACATAAATGCAATGATCTACGCGAAATCACAAATTATTATTATTATTATTATTATTATTATTATTATTATTATTATTATTATTATTTGTTATTGTCGTTGTTGTTGTTTTTACTTGCTGCTTTAATTTTTTGCTTTTAATTATTTTCAAGTGCCTGTTACATTGATGTGTGCGTGTGAGACTAAAGGAGAGAGAAATCCAATCCTGGTGGGATCCTTGGATCCCCTGATTATAGCCCATCCCGGGGTAATTTTTCATCGGTGCTGGCTAATCTTTGTTCTTTGTGAAGATAATAAATAGCCTAATCGTTATCAGCGAGCTGCTGGAGGTGTCGGGGAGAATGAGGCTGATCGGCCCGGGAAATAGGCTCCAAAGTGCCGCGGAATAAATGGCATTTCTTATCTCTCTCTCCCAGATTATCGCCGCCTTTTCAAACTCGCACAACAAATACATCTAATGCAGCGAATGCATCACTTATACTGGACTAGATCTGTGTGAATGATTGATAGATAAACAGATAGAGAGAAGAGGGGCGGCGGGGGTGGGGGTGATGTTGGCTATTATTTACAAGTTTAATGTTGTGCATGTGCAAAGTCTTTATTCGGTGCATTTGACAGCATAAATACAGCTTGGCTTCCCATTATTTTTGGGTTATCTGCAGGAGCCATCTGAGGTTCCGGCTCTTTGTTGTGGGATATCTAATTTCTTTCTTCTTGGATTTGACTGCATAAGAGTTAAACAGACGCAGCCGCTCCAAGCAGAGAGAAGAAGAAGAAAAAAACACTGAATAATGTTTTCACGTGTTGGAAATTTTGCAAATGGAAAAAGCAGGCAATAGAGGTTTAATACAGGTATTAAGCCGCGCAACGGTTTGGTAACAGCGCAGAGATTGATATTTGTTTATTTAATCAGTCACGATCATGGCTGAAATCACGCATGCCTTGTTTGAAAAAAACTCCTGCTCATTTAAATAACAGAATAAATTTTTTTGGTATGTTTGGAGGAAATTAGGCTATTCTGAAATTCTCCCATAGCCCCAAGTTGAAAAGCAAATTTCAACAAAGAGAACGGTTCTACCATTATTTGTCACTTCTGCTATGTCAGGAATTTCGATATAAAGAGAACACTTTTATAAGACAATATGCTGTTGATAAAATTAATCAGGACAAAGCCTGTGGTTCAGGGCTTCATTCAAAGAAAAGGAAAATCAGTGTTCCGTCATGCAGACAAAAAGAATAGGAGGAACCTTTTTGTTGTTGTTGTACTGTGGATACGTGTGTTCGTGGGGAGTGATCGGTTAATGCAGAAAAAAGGTATTTTCCAATATATACAAACTGGATGCTTAATAACTTGGCAGCTGCAGCAGGCCTGGGTGCTGCTGATGGTCTCCAGGGTAACGCAGATAACGGCGCAGTCATTTTCCATATCGTACAGTCTATTATATTCAAGGATTAGTTCTCCTTCCCGAAAAGGTCAAACAGAAAGTCAAACCAGGCAAGAGCGCTCCTCCTCTCCTCGCTCCACTCCCCCTACAATGACAGAGCATTTCCCATTTCTTCAACCCCCCCCCCCCCCCCCCCCCCTTTTTTTTTTCATATTGCACCAGTGTGAGGGCCTTTGCTCAGATGCTTTGATAGATGCAAGCATCGCATAGCGGACAACAAACCTCTTTGCATGTTCCTAATAGCACTAATTCTGGGTTGAAGACTGTGACAAATTATATAAGGCTTCAAAGTGAGGTAGCATACCAGTCTTTGCAAACCCCTTCAAGTTGTGCCCAAGTCTGAGAGAAGATAGGGGTAGGTTGATGACTCCCGCACAGAGGTAATCACAGTCCTTCAAACGCTGCAGGTAATCTGCCTGCATAGGTTACTCTAAAGTATATATTTTGAAGGCAGTTGAGTTAATACGTGAAATACCAGAGATGACCATTTAAAAAGTCTTTTCTTCTTCTTCCTTTCAGAGCTGATTGCTGAGACACCACAGCGGTGTGTGACAGTTATTCCTGAAGTCAAAAGTTTTTCTTTTATAGCATTTTTTTTTTGTGACAGGTCATTAAGTGCACATGATTTAACATCTAATGGAAATGAATGAATGAATGAATGAATAAAGGGTGAGTTTAGAATCACTTATAGATTAGATTAGATTCTGCAGTCAATAAAAAAATAATGGGAAAATAAAATAAAGTTCCTTAAAGTAGTGGGTCTAATTAAAAAAAATAAAACTGATGTAATTCTCAGTTTCATTTTATTCAAAGTTACTTTTAAAACAATGTTTGTTTTTTATTTGATTTTTTCTTTATTAGAATTTTAGCATCATTCGAATTTGTTTGATTTCATGGATAATTAAATGTTTAGATAACTTAATTACTTGAATTAAAATTCAATTTGAATTAGTTTGTATGTAATTATATGTATTTTCCGATTTTATTGGATTGAGCATACAGTGACAGTCATTGTTCAAGAATCCTTTTAAATAAAGTGAATACATAAAAAATTACAAATATGACATCCATTACAAAAAGTTAATCTCTCGGCAGCTTTTTGAATAACTTGTTAGAGCTAGACTAACTCTTGGCCTGCAAATTAGGAGGACTCCTAATGGTAAGACAAAACTGTGCTGCTGGTTGAAATAATCAGGCAGACAGTGACACCTAGGGGAGAGTAGTAGTTCTGTTCACCCTGATTGGGAAGATTTAGATTCTGCTTCGTTGTATATTTTGCAGCTTTTGAGAGAAAGCTGTTCATCCCTTAAAGTGTCTGAGATTTACAGGATCTATGCCGAGGAGCAGAGACACTGTAATCTTTCCTTTTCCTTATGCACAGTTTACACTTTATAAAAATAACCATAGTTAGGCCGCTGTCCTTCATGCTTTGCAAGCTGCCGAGTTATAACGTATGCCCACTGTGGTGACCCCTTGTGACAACAGAGCAGGAGAAAGTAACTTTTTATTCTGTAATACTGATTCTTCCCTATTCTCTAAACTCCTGCTGTCCACACATCTCAGTGAAAAACTATTTCAGCATCTTGAATATCTTTAAATATTCTCATTTGATCTTGCATTTCTCTCTGTGTAGCTTTTCTTAGTCATTACAGGTCAGAGGTTCACTTCCTGCCCAGAGAGCAGCAGGATATGAGAGTTTACAACACCTTGTCACTAACCACTTGTCAATCAATCTCTGTTTCACTGCAGCTGTCCGGGGAGTTGTAGAATTCAAAACAACCTTTTCTCCCCCCTCAACCTTCGAGTGTTCATCAATTTCACTTCATCATTCTTTTGTTTTGTCTTTGTGCTAATCCAGTTTCTGTGGGTAGAGTGAGTGTACGTCCGAGTGTACGTGCAGTGTATATGTTAAGGTGTGCACTCAGTAAGGACTGTTCAGGGAAAATGGCCAGAAGTAAAACTAAACTTCTACATTTTCTGTAATTACGACACCAAACTGAATAAGATAAATATGTTCACAGTTTAAAAGGAGATTCTCTGTGCCAATTCATCAAGTTCAGCTTCAGGCCAAAATCAGCAGTGAAGGGTGTGATGAAGGTGTGAACTGAATTTCACAACAATCCATCCAATAGTTGGTAAGAAATTCGTCAAAAAGACAAAATCATTTTGGGCAAAATGAGGCTGATAACTGCACAATGCCCCTTGTTTATTTCTGTTTCTGTCAGTCAGCCAGGAATCTTTAATGAGTTTTTCACAGATTAAATCAAGTAAAGTTAACCTCCAGAAATAGTCAGAGGAAATTTATCACCATCTATATGACAGAGACTTTGATGGATTTTATGAGGGCTTCAATAAGACATTTACAATCAAAAGAACCAGTTTTGACCAGAAGAAATCAGTCTGGAGCTACAAAACATATTCTAGCTTTATGACGAGAGTGACACAGCTTTTTCATCTAATTTAATGTTGCATTTGGATGCAGTAATATCATGTTTTGTTGCTGTTATGAACTTACAGCAGTCGTCTTTATTACCAACCGATTTTAAAATGCTTTAAATTTCCATTCATCTTATTAATCAGCTTGTTTTTTGTTATGTGGCTCTGGGAGCCACAGGCTCGAGACCCTTGGACCAAACATGCATTTTTTGCATGCTCTGCATGTACATGTGCATGTGTCCTGGTACACATGGTGGTGTTGTGTGTTTTTGCATCTCTCTGCTCATTCTGTGTCTGATCCTCAATGATTTCCCGTCTATAAATCCCCAGACTTTCTGCTTGGCTTAAGCTGATTCTACAGAGCTAACCTATCCTATATGTCACACGCACATCAGACACAAAGGCGCTGAAAAAAAGACATCTGATCCATTCCTGTCTCTTACTTGGTCTTTGTGTAAAAAGATGCCTACAGCACACACACACACACACACACACACACACACACACACACACACAATAACAAAAGAAAATCTCGTAGCATTTAGAGAAATTCAGTGTGGCTTTTGCGGCTGCTCAGGCAGAAGACAGTGAAGTCATCAGAGTGCAGTGACAGAGTGTGTGTGTGTCTGTGTGTGTGTGTGTTTTCCCTCTTTGCCACAACTTTTTGCAGGTGCAAGAGAGAAAGCTACAGAGAGAAGAGAAACACAGCTGACCATTGGGCTGCTTTACCACATCCTTCATACTGAACTTTACTTTACAGACACACACACACATACGCTCATGCACACATGTACGCACATTCATTCTTTCTCTCTCAGTATTCATATTTCATAATTTGACAAGCACAGTGTGCATATTTAAAGGATTTATTGGATTATTAATTGTGAAAGGTCTTCCTGGTATATTATGATGAGCTGCTTCTGACCCTCTGGAGGTCGCCCGCATGAATTTTGTTGTCAGCAGGTATTATCAGATTAGATAATCCTTTGATTTGGAGTCTGCCTGATCAGCACTCTCAATCGTTTCACCCCCTCTCCTGTTATTTTCTCCGTCTTTCCCTCACATCAGAGGTGGATTATTATGAAATTGCATGAGACATAAATGCTGATGGAAGTAAAGCGCTTTGGAGCAATAATTCACGACACTGAAAGCGCGCCATGTTCCTGTCCTGTACTCGCTAAAAGAGACTGAGGCTATACAGGGCAGCGGGCAAAGGCCTGGCCACTCAGCAGATGTGAAACCAGTAAGATGCCTTTGGGAGATGTTAGAATGAGGAGATTTGTATCATAGCTGTGCAGCAGACACATTTGCAGGATGGCAGCTAAAGATGAGCAAATGAAGCACCTACACAGCATTAATGATAGCATTAATGCTGTGTTTCTAATAAAGTGCTTGTGAGCATGTATATTCATACACATGTGAGTGAATCAGTGAACCAGCTTCCTTCTGTGTTAAAAACACTGAAGATTCATTACTATGAGCAGCACATTTAATACGCAAGTGGTCAACTTTAATCTAATATTAAAGTTGCTGCTTTAAAGTATCAAGTGAAGCTTTCTTATTATACCAGAAGTTCATCAAACACTGTTTTATCAAAACTATTATAACTGATTACATAAAATTTAAATGTCATGAATGACTAATTTTGATGTAAAACTTATTGACTTTATTTACAAGTATTCAATTTTTGATTTAAAAAAAGTGCTGTACCAGCAAGCACTGCAATAATTTTAGTCTCCAAAAGATTTTAAACATGCTGAATGTTAATCACATAAATATTTAGTTAATTAAAAGTTGTTGTTTTTTGTGTTAGAAAAAACCCCAGCAGTGCCTCCGCTCCCTGCCTGCAAACCCTCTCCACCTCCACTTTCATGCGCACATTCATGCATAAAGATGGAGCGAGGCCTGCCACTTGGCGCCCTCTGAGCCCTCCCTCCCTCCTCTCCCCTCCTCACCTCAGCTCCTCACCACATCAGGATACACTTGTTCTGGTGAATTCCGGTTTCAAACGGAACGCTGCCTTTCTCTGGTTTTTTGCAGGACCAGTATTAAAAGCAGGCACATGCTGTCTCTCAGTGGTCCTGTGGTCAGGGAAACAAGCCTCTAACGGCCTGTTATACTCACACACCTTTCAAACCTCACCCGCTCCTGCTTCCTCCCCACCCTCAAGCCTTCCTCCTACTTTCCTTGCACTTGACAGCCGCCATGCATGCCCTTATCGCAATGAGAGCAGATTAAAGTATGAAAAGTCCCTTCCACTGCAGGCCACTAAGTTCATCCTCCCGCCTCCTTCATGCTGTCACCTCACCAGATTCTTTTCTGCTATGCAGTGCTGCTGAGCCCGAGGCTCATTTACACCACAGTCTGTATTAACACACCTGTTTTGTAATTTTGTAAAGTCTTAATTTCAAAAACTTACATCACTATGAGCAGATTTTGTCCTTTGACCTCCAGTACCAATTATGGCGCCCCCAGTGTTGAAAAGAGGCACGGCAACCTGAAGCTTACAGTCAAGTCAGGGCTCTTGTGCTTTCAGCAGTTCTCTGAAACCTTATGAGTTGAACAAAACTTATCAAAACCCCTGAAATAATTCACATTAACATATATGGCTTCAAAAATAAGACCTCAGCTATTGTTTTTACTCATCGCTCTTCACATAAACAGGCTGTAGGTTAAGCACAGTTATTGTCTCCGGCTGTTTATTTTCTGACACTTGCTATTGTTCTCTCATTTCTATAGACACTTTGTTTGCCTTGTTTGCTATAGACTACTGTGCAGTTTCTTATGTGAAAGTTGTTTTCCAGATTTGCTCTAAGCAACATTGCCACCTGCTGTTAAACACATGAATGGGAATATCACATTCCTACAACTTCAGTCATTTCCAGCAGTCAAAAAAGGGGCAGCCCACATTTAAAACTGTCTCTGCCTTCATCCATGTTCTTAAAAAATCCTTTGAGTGTGAAGAGAGATTATATTCATTTTGGAGCCAAACCTGAGGAAAAACATAAAATGTTTCCAGGGTGAAATATTGAAGTGTTTTGTGAAGTCTTACTCTGCATTTCAATATGATATAAAGAGAAAGTGAGACTGATTATTATTAATGTTTGGTGGACTGATGGATATCACCTGGATAAACAGATTATTTGATTGGGAAACTTTTTTTTCCCATTTGCAGTGATTATTGGCCACCTATCCATATTATAAGAGCTTATCCATTTCAGGGTCACAATGGGGCTTGAGCAGGTCCCAGCTTTCACAAGGTGAGATGCAGGACTTACCCAAGATAGGTTAAGAGTCTATTATAGGGCATTTGAGATCATATTATATTTTTAAGTTTTTGTAACCAGATGGGCTGTTCTAAATTTTTTACATCATATGAAAGATTATAAAAACATATTTTATAAGCACCACAAAAACAAATAAAAAAAAAAATAGAGCCTCCTGCAGAAAGATGAACACACTACTACTAACATGAGTTCTGTTTTAAATCTGATATTTTCTTGTGTCACTCAGAAATAAATGACACATATCTGAACTTCCCTCAGAGGAGCACAGTGTTTCTCAAAGGGATGTGCTGGCTAACCGCTGCCCAGTCTGGGCTTCCGGCCCTGGGGCAGCAGAGCCTGCTGATACCCCTCCGCACCCCTCCGCACCACCACTATCACCCCACTCCAGACACTGTGCCAGGATACTGTGGTGACACAACCCTGGGTGTCTGTTCCTCCCTTGTCAACAAGACTGATGGATGCAGAAAGGAGGAGAGAAGAAGAGATCAGGAGGAGTGATTGAATTTATTGAAAGCAGTTGCAGCTCGGAGCATGAAGAGTCAAAAAGGAGGAAATTTGAGAAGGTCTGAACAACATCAGTCAAACTCCTATTAAGTGATAGAAAGCAAAAATAGAGAGTGATGATGAACAAAAAGTGGTAGGAAAAGGTTTTTGCTCCATTTATTGATGACAGAGTGAAAATTGATTGAGATACTGAGCTTGATTTTAGACGTTCATCTCTATACAGGCAGAATCTCTTAAAGATAAAAAAAATAATAATTTAGACTGACAGAATTTTATCCTGGTTTTAATTTCTTTTGTGTTGACTTCACATTTCATCTTCAGCTGAGACAAAGCTTTTCTCAGTCTCTACAATACAACCAGGAGCCACCAGGGGGCAGAACACGGAGCCATCTAGCTTTTAACTTTGCCTTGTTTCCAGCACACACGAAGACACACAGAGAAAATTAAACTAGAAAGCTGATATGTATAATAGGTTTTATGGGTGATTGATCATAATTGCTTATTGATAGCCTGTGTGTGTGTGTGTGTGTGTGTGCAATATTATGTGTGAAACAGGTGAAAAGGAGCTTGTGGTTGTGTAACAGTGATTACCTTCCCATGATGTGTACAATGGGATCCATTTGTCTTTAAGAAGCCAAGCACATCATGCACCTCCTTATCTGCTGAGAGAACCACTGACTCCCATGTGTGTATGTGTGTGTGTGTGTGTGTGTGTGTGCGTGCGCGCGTGTGCGTGTGTGCGTGTGTATGTGTGCGTGTGTGTGTGTGTGTGCATAAAACAGACATCTCCTTGTGTGTAGATAAGTAGTGTATGTGAAATACTTCGGCAGGTAGGAGGTCTGACAGCAGTGTGTCTGTGTGTTTAGATGAGAGCGCTGTCATACGATCACATTAGACAGCCTGCTTGTTGCAGAGACTGACAGCTCACTGCAAACAATGCTAAAATAGGAGCAGCATTTTACAAAGACTGTGAGACACACACCCACTGACTCACATACCTACTCCCAAAACGTCTTCGTGAAACACATCTGTGGATGAATCACCCCCGCTGACACCAACTCTAGAGACCAGGGGAGGGTGAGGTTTCTGTATGTTTGTGTTTGATTTAATAGAGGTGGGTGGAGGACGGTTTTCCAACAGAAAAGAAAAAAAGAAGATCCTGAGAGTTAGCGTCAGTGTGTTAGACCTGTACCTGGGAAAGTATTAGTCAGGTGAGATGGTCTGTCTAAAACTGGGCTACTCTTGGTTTAGTATCAGACTGTGAGCTTTGGCTATTTGGCTTTCTATTAAAGCAGCTGAAGGCAGAACATACAGTAGGGGACTGTGGTTAGACACCCTGTCACATGAATCACAGTGTGATGAAGTTTTAGTTTTAGGAGTTGTGTAGATAACAGCTGAGCTCTCTGCAGGGACACAATGACCTCTTGCCTTTTAGTAAACGGTCTCCCATGACTTCATCTGACCTACAATGTCTGTGAGCTGCTGCAGGCAGCTTGTATTTCTGTAGGTCACAGAGCATAGACAGGTAGGAACACAAGCAAATTACCAGTTTTAACTCATGCATGTGAAGGATGACTTTCATGTGTGGTTTGGGTTGTTTGTCTTGTCCTTAAACCGTTGACACGGAGAAAACATGCCTCCCCTGGAATCCTGTGATACATTAAGGTAGCCTTTTGCAGGTTGTTGATGTGCAATAAAGATTCTGGAAATTTATCACAGCAACCTCTGCAATATTTTCAATATGTATTTAACTGTTTCACTGTTATGAAGTAACATGTATTTTTTGCCAGAGTGAGCCCATCATAAAAAAAGTAGAGCTTCACAGTCTGCTAATGAGCATTTAAACCTTATTTCTTTTACACTTATTTTTTTAATCTTTTAGCTGCCATCTGCATATAACTGATAAGTGACATGAAAGCTATGCTAAATATTGTGACCAAAGCATCTATCGATTATAAAAGAAGAAAGAAAGTGTCTGGTGTGATTATTACTGTAGTCTACTGCACAGCAAATTTTCCCCATTATGTTGTCATCATTATCTTTAGTCTGTTCCCATAAAGTTTTTGGGTCTTGTCTTCATCTCCACCCACTTGAAGGAGTAGCGCTCTCCAGTTCGTCCATCTGTCAGGATGTACCACGTTCCCCAGTAGATGCCGTTGGTCACCCCGCTGTAGCGCCCACGGTAGTACCGTCCATTCAGATTAGCTGCCAGACAAGCATCAAACCACCAGCCTGCACCATAGTACTGACCACAACTTCCCGACGTGTAACGGTCATAGTCTCTGTCAGCAGTGCTGAAGGACCTGCCATCGTGGTTGTAGCGCTTACTGTAGCTCAGTGCATTACCTGCATCACCAGAATACTCCCGTGTTGTCAGGCGATACCTGGAAGATAGAGAAACAACATTTGAGGGTTTTTTGTTTTGTTTTTATGTGTGTGTTGTTTGTTAAAAGCCAAGTAAAATTATGTTTTATATTAATTTTACACTCCTGGCAAGGTGGCAAATGGATTGATTCTTATACAGTACTTTTCTACTTTACTTGAGCAATCAAAGCATTTTATATAACACGTCTCATTCACCCATTGATACAAGCACTTTTGGCTGTTGAAGTGCCTTCTAGCAAATATTCACACTTCTAGCAACCTTCACAAACCACCAACCTTCCAATTAGTAAATGACCTGCTCTACATCCTGAGCTACAGCCACACCAAGACAGTGAATGGGTGATAATGGAAAGAGTCCTGGATATACAAGTCTCCTAACTCGTATAGTGTTATGTAGACTATCGTATATGTGGAAAACTAGAATGCAAATAACTGAGTATAGGTAATAGTGAAAACTTCAAAAGCTGCAGTTTAAAGTAAGTTAAAGATGGTTATTTGAATTACATAAAGACATTATTTGCCTTTGCTAAAGTTTGAAAGTTAATGTTAAAAACTTTATTAACTTTTAATTTATTAACTCTGCTGATCTGCTTCAGGATGTAGTTTGATCAAAACTGATTGGCAGCCATACAAAAACAACACACATCTCTCAGGACATTAATCACATTTTGACTGGTCACTCAATCCTATTTCCTTCAAACCAAAGCAGAAATAGCCCATTTGAAATATTCAGAACCTTGTCTGTTCATGTAAACATGCAGTTCATACTTAAGAAAAAAGTGATTGGGAAAACAAGTTTTCATGGCTGTTGTTAATACATGAAAGCAAATAAGATTGTGACTGAAGATAAAATAAATATATTTTTGTTGTAGCTGACTTCCAGACTCAAGTCTCTCTTTTTCTGACCTTTGGTCTAATCCCCAGGTAACTTTAATCCCTTAGCGCAGAAAATATATCTGTGTGCAGAGTGCTTCACCTCTGTGCCTCCGAGGCCACTTTGAAGTTGCTGTAGGTGGCTTGGCGCCTCTGCTGGTGCCAGTCCTCCAGCTCAATGCGGAGTTGGTGTTGGCCACTGGAGGTAAGGGCATGCAACGCTGCATTACCCAGCCAGTGTTCTCCTTGCAGATTTCCAAAGCCCTCCCGGTATTCCTGCCATGTTCTGTTGAAGTCCACTGAGCCATCTTGCCGATTCTGGATGACTGTCCACCCGCCACCCGCAGTCTCCATGTCACATTTAGCCTAAACCAATACAGAGATTGTAATATTATAAGTCCCAGATTTTACTGATCCACAGATAGCATGCACATCTCCAAAAGAAGCTGACCAGGGTGGTGTGGGCTTGGGGTGCGGGCGATATGTCTGTCTCATTTATGAGTGCGGTGAATCTGAAATACCTCTAGTGCCGGCCCATTCAGGTCAGGCTGGATGGTGTAGATTCCATTCTCTTTGATCCCCAGCGTGTAAATCTCTGCACAGTCCCGAGGATGTAGCCTCTCCAAGGGGGCAACTAGGGCACACACAGTGCATTTTCTGCTTAGAAATGAACAACAATTCACGTGGCTACCTGTAATGCCCTCACCTGTGGGTGGATGTTGAGTGATGCTCTTGAGGAAAAGCAGCAAGTCTTTCTCCCCCTCTCTCCCCACCGCTGCACTCTCTGCCAACCAAGAGATAGATTAGGTTATCAGTGAGGCCAGTCACGCTGTCGTCAGGGGCTGAAAATAGACGCTCCCCTGTATACCTCACAGAGAGGATGCATGATAGCGCTCTCAAGGCTTTTTCGCTTTGTGAGCTGTACCGCATGTGTCCGTGCATCTGTGTGTGCATGTATACAGAGTTTTTGGCATGCTTCTTAGTGCGGTTAAATTCCTATGTACTCACCTATGACCGACGCCTAGCAGGTCTCATTGAGGTTCTGTTTACTATGTGTGGGGGAGCGACTGCACTGGCATTTATGTGTGTGCATGTTTGTGTGTTGCAGAGATTGGGGATATAAAGGTGTACTACTTACCCAGTCGTTTAGCCATGGCCCCAAGGGCCTGGCTGTGACAGTGGAGGTCACACTCTGTCAGCACAGCTGCCATTAAAGCCAGGATGGCCCCAAGTGAATTGCTCTCCTGGCCCTCGTGACTCCAAGGTCCCCCAGTATCCTGGACAGAGCGCATGCAGCGCTGCAGCTGAACCAGGCGCTCTCTGACAACCCCAGTCTGCTAGACAGTGACACAGATATATCTAAATAATTTTGTGAAAGTCAGAAATGATTCAGCACTCCTTAGTGTTATTCAGTCATGCATAAAAAGTCTAAAAATAAAGCTGTGCATGTGCATAAATATCATCCACACATCCTCACACATAACCGACAGCTCAGTTTTGTGTCACAGTGTGTCTCTTACACTTACATCACCCATGTTAATCATGTCCCTAACACACCTGTTCCTGCATGAGCTCAGCACAGCCATATGATGAGGATATTTTTAAAGCAAACCTAATTTTGTCCCTTCTTTGATTGCTGACGGTTATTGTTCCCTGGCTGGTAGGTGGTGCCAAGTCTAGCATTCCATGAGAAAGAACCTGCTGGCATGAGTTTGGTAGTATGCTGCTCACTCTCACTACAACACGATGAGTAAAAAGGTAAACTTTAAGGTCTCCCAGGCTGCTGGAGTTAATTGACTGTTTAAGAGTTGTTTCTGGCCCCTCTGAGATTTTATGATTTTTAAGCTGGGAACTGTGAAAAACACACACACACACACACACACACACACACACACACACACACACACACACACACACACACACACACACACACACACACAATGAAAAGTACTGTATAAAATGTCAGTTACCTTGTACTGAAACTGGGGTAATTCATGTTTGTGCTCCACTTTCCGAGGGACGTCCGAGATTGCTGCAAGTGAAACCCCTGTCCTGCAGGCAGTTGTCCCAGTTTGACCCTCACAAGCCCCGGTACCTGCTCCAACTCCAGTCCCAAGCTGGATGGGTGAGGCCACTAGATTCTCTTTGCAGGGAGGATTTATACAGGCTGGAGAGGCAACTGAGGATAGCAGCACTCCCACATAGAGGAGAGGAAGCATGCTAAACTTAAAGGAACTGAAAGGAAACATGGGAAAATGTTTTAAACCTCTTAAACCGTGGTCCAGCGTTTTTCCTCCAAGTAGTTGCTTTGTGTTGACGATTCCCTGCAAACTTTCTCTTCACTTTCTTTCAGCTCATCAAGCAGTGCCTCTTCAGGCAAATAGACTTTGCTGACTTTGTCCTTTTTTTAAGAGGGAAAATTAGATCTTCATAGTCATGTCCTTGTCCATTTTGTGTTTTCTTCTCTGGGTTTCTTTCATCTTCTTTCTTTCTTCTCAGATCATCTCACTTGTTGTCCCCTTTCTCGTGCTCCTGCTAGTGAGGTTGCTTTGGCTCAGATTCCTAGATAAATGCGGCACTCTTTGCTGTCTGACACGGACTAATGCACCCACCCCCTAATACACATACACACACACACAATCTGTTCATCTCCTTAACTCATCTCATTGCCTCTCCTCCCCTCCCACACAGCCACACACAGAGATGCATGTTTACACGTCCACGCACTAAGAATGTGAATGAAAGTGCCGTTATATCTCTAATACACAAGCACTTTGATGGCTGTCTCTCATGATTTAATAGACTCTACGCCTTGCCGATATGTCTGTCCTAATGATATAAACGATGTGTCCCACCTTGAGCAGCTCTTACGTTTTGCCATCATCAAGGTGCAAATCCGACAATGTTTGCAAGGATGAAAATCCAGCAGATGCTCCAAGTATGTGGCGCCTTCCCACCCATGAACCGTTTTCTAGCTCACACGCTTTTGTGTTGCAGTGTTTGTATTTACAAAGAGGCCATAAAGACTCCAGATTCAATAGGTGTAAGAAGGGAGGAATTTCTCTATAAACACCAGAGTCATCCCAGTCATCAAGATTCTACAGAGGCACGCTTCCAGTAATGAGGAGAACAAATGCCCATACGACATTTAGTATGGAGAGATGATATATTAATGTGAAACCATTTTTAAAGACATTTTCTGTATGACTTTACTAGTATCTCATATCAATCTGGAGGAATTTAGGCCCACCTTTCTTTTTACTGTGTTGCTCCATGAACTTTAGCATTTGACATGCCATTCGAGGCCTGTAGAGCCTGAGGTGTGCTTCATGTTTTGTTTTGTTGTTTTTTTCTTTAGCTTTTCTTTCATTTTTTAAATATGTGTCAACATTAGCGTGAATTTTCTGGGATGTCCACTTTTGGGAAGATTGTGGTATTTTGTTAAGACTCATCTGAATACTCCAAACAAGGCAAACTACAAACACCTCTGCTTTCATAGAGGGGCTGATAATCAATTAATCAAGTGTACGTGATTAGCAGATCCTGCTGCTACTTAATTCCCGTGGAAGTAGTAAGAGTGTACTTTGTTTTTCAAAAAACTTAATAGAGTCCCGTGAAGACTTTCTTTTTCATGACTACACTTCTGTAAGATATAATTCATGTAAGTAAAATTGACAATATAGTATATAACACTAACAGCCAATGAGAAGTAAAAGGAAAAATATTAATGTTAAATTTATTGTTTTACACAGAGTGACAGCATACATTTGAAAAAGGTCTGAGTTCATTAGTTCGCTTGGTTTTCTGTTCAAAATGAATTTCCACTGCCCTCTAGTGGTGGACTACTCACTCCATCCATCCAACCATTATCTTAGATGACTCACTGGTGGAGTGTAATAATGCACTATAATTAAAATGACAACTCTAACATATCCTCCTGAGAACCAAGGATTAGAGAATCTTCCTATTGAACTTATTTTGGGATTTACTTCCTCTTTGGTGCTAAAAGAGGCCACCCAAATACATGAGATATCATTGGAAAGACCAGGATGTCCTCTGTTTAGTACACCAGGACTTAGTAGGGTTGCTCAAATAAGTCAAAAGATATAACCCAAAAACAAATTTCCATCACATAAATGTATAGGCTGGTTCTTAGGATAATATCATCTTAATTATACAATGAAAAAAAATGGTAGTTGGAGGTTTTGAGAGTTAGATTAGTTAAGATCAGTTCAAGGTGCCTCTCCAGAATGGTGTTTCCCACTGAAAAAAAAAATTGCTTTTAAAATACCAAGCTCATGTTCACTGAATGTTTTGTAAAGGTTATGTAGAATTACTTGGAATATGCAGCTCATCATCTCACTCATTATGTTAGAAGATTTAAAATATTGGTTGTGTTTTTGAATAAAGTGGAACAGCAGCTCTGAAGCCGATTTATTATCAATTTAGGGAACTGTAATTACTTGAGTCTGCATTAAGGGGCATCAGAATGACTACAAAGCTCCAACATGGCTTTCTATTATATATCCAGGCTACAGACTTGTCAGGTTTAGCCCAGTTATCTGTTATGTCATCCAGTGGGACCTATCTAGTGCAAAGTCAGGTCTTGTGAAAAAAACGCAACCAGGACAATAAGCACACACCTGATAAAAATCATGCGAGTCAGGGTGATGATGTGGTCAGATCTGTCTCAGTGTGGGAGTTAATTTTTAACTGAAAGCTTGGCAACTTGCCTGTTTAATCCCAGTGTTTACTGTAATCTATCAATACATAACATCAGCAGGTTATCATTTGTGCTCAAAGCCTGGGTAATTCTGCAATTCGAAAACAATCTACACTTAAAAAATTTTAAATGTTTTACAGTATTTTATAATATTTTAGTTGTTGTGTATTATGTTTGGTGCAACCCTAATACCAATACTCTGAAACTTGAAAACTTTATTGAACAAAATATTAATTTCTTGACCACTAAGTTAAAGCTAGTCACACTCATACTGAATACTAATTCAGTTTATGCTTACACTTAGTAGGAGTTTAGGCAAGTTTCTAAATCAACCTTGCCCAAATTTTCACTTTTCATAGTCACATACTTTATTGTTTCACTGATTTCAGTTTTTTGTTTTCAAACATTTGCCCAAATACACCATAGACACATACACAAATACACAAACAATAATTCAAACTGTTAAAAGGCAGTAGTTTAAAACGTTGTAAGCTAAGAAATCCATAAAATAAAATGGGTAAAATTAGGACAATTGAGTTTAATATTATTTTAATGTTTTTAATACGTGTCTGTCATGTTTGTTTTATATGAATGCCAACAGGGTTGAGAATCAGTACTAATATTAATATTTTCTCTGAAAAGACGCGAGCTGTGGCATTTAATGGGCTGTGAAAGTCGAGGATAGAGAAGTTATACGGGCCTTAATTAATATTTCAGAAGGGGTTGTTATTGGCTGTTTACGTCTGACGTAGGGCACAAGCGTTGTTTGGGAGGCGGAAGTGAAAGAAGACAAGGGAGAACTAGGTAGTTAGCTGGTTGGGTGGCTTGTAGGCAGGCAAGCCTTAAGGCAAGTGCCAAATTTAAACACTATTTGTAGATAAATTACCTCGTGAATTTACGACACGGTTTTTGTTGGTGTCGACGTCAGAAACTTTTCTGAGAATCTCAAACGGGACATTGCCAAATCAACGCTAGCTAACGTAACGCCTAGTTAGCAACTGACGCTAGCTACGCTGCACAACAACGGCTAGTTTTCTCGCAGCCGGCTTCGATACGGTCAGCAAGTCTCCTCTACCGTGTGTTACGAGCTGAAAGTAAGTTTTTGAGACGACAAGAAACTCTTTATATGTATAATGTCTTTCCACTTGTCAGTGTTTTGGATGTCCTGACGCTGTAGCTGCTAATGGTGGTGAGGTGTTTTTCGGCAAAAACAAGGCCGGCCTGTGGCTCATCTGGGTCGAATCCAACAAGGAAGGAGACCGGCTAGTCGGGGTTGGTCTGTCGGCCAAAGCATCGTAAAAGAACAACAACAACAAAAAAAAAAAAACCCTAATCAAAAACAAAAAAAACCTCCTCATTGTCAAATGTTGTGAAGGGGGATATTGGTGTCTTTAAACTGTGTTAATGCTCATGCACACAGAGAAGGATTTTTACCTCAGAACTACACATCACCGAGTGGCTGATTAGCTACTCGTCACTGTGTTCTTTGGCTACATCTTGATCCTGGTCAGTGTGACCTTTAAGCGATCTCCTCACCCTTATTGTCTACAGGATGTGTTAAACAGATGTTATATATGTCTGAGTGTTGCTAGTGAATCTTGACCTGTCATGTCTGTATTGTGCGTTAAGTGGGTTTCGTTTCGCTTGTGGCTCACAGGTCACGCGGTTACACGTCGTTCAAGTTGTCTTAATTATACAACGCCTATTGCTTGTACCAACAGGCTCGAGACAGAAAAGAAACATCTTGCTATACATTTATTCAGGTTTTGAGTATTTTATTTTTCAATGACAGATGCTGTCTGACATTTACGTCTACCATTTTCTTATTGTTTCATTAAAAAAATACTGTGCACAGTATGATGACACATATATGGTCTTGCACAGTTTTTTAATTAAATGGTTGGAGTTGAAAAACTGCTCCTCCGCTGCAAACAGTCTTGTGAGTTTGGATTACCGGTAGTCCTAATTTGTGTGTCTTTTGAAGTTGTTCAGCATATCCATCTCTTCACTCATACTTGTTATAGCTAAAATACACACGTTTAAAAAGATGATCCTTCACTACTGAAGCATCTGTTTCCCATGTAGAAGCTGGTTAACAAGCAGAAATGATGATGGCTTCCCTCTGTGACCTAGAGTAATTGACTGAACATTGTCTGAACTCTGCTTTCCAAAATTATTTTTAGTTTAGGGTTTGTTTTGTGTTGTTTGGTTTGCATTTATAACCCATATCAGAGGTGAAGACTAGATGCTCTGAGCAGAAATGTATGAGCATAGAGAAACTGTGGTGGAGTCCAAAACTTCATGGTTTTTAAAATAATAAATAATAATGAGCCTAATTTATGCACAGTCATTTCTTAACTGAGAAATACTGTATATTCATTCAGGCAGAACAAATTATTTAATTTGTTTTGATCATATTAGTGAAAGGCCACCATCTCATTTTGGACTGAACCGCCTGTCAGAAATCGTAGGAAATCATGGACTGCTGTTCATGAAAGTTTAAATGTCTGATCTCTGCTTCTGCTGTAATCATGTGACTAATTTAAGCACACCTCCATGACAGTGTGTTGCTGTTGTTCATGCTACTGTCAACTATTTTGTGCTTCACAGGTATTGAATTTCCACTCAGGAAGAATGCTGGTGCTTTCCAGCTTATGGTTGTGTTTTACTTTAGTAAACTGATGCATGCAGATTGAAATGAAGAGTTCATGTTTACTGTTTAATGTTACCTAAACGGTTATTGCTTCACCACCAAAACAAGATACAATTCGTGTATTTTTTTTCACCCAAAAGGAGAAACATAATTGGACTTGACAATTAGACACTGCCACAGTGTATATTATATACAGTACATATCTTTATATGGTGCTTTTCCAGCTCAGAGGAATTTCTGACTCTCTAAATAATAATCAGGCAGCGGGTTTCATTTAAATTTAAAGGTTTTTTTTTTTTTTTTTAAACATGTACACAATCTAACTGTAGCAGTAAGGTATTTCAGGCACATTAGCAATCATAAAGGCTACAGGGTTTTTTGTTTTTGTTTTGTTTTTTTCTTAAAGAAAATTCCCAGTGGGAGGCCATGTTTGTACACTGGTGAAACCTTGCTGATGTTTGTATACTACCAATTGCATACTAAACTGCTATAATATACAATTAGGATCATCTTTAGCTTTGAGGAAATTGCCAGACATCTGCTATTTCTGCCCTCCTTATTGACAGTGCAGTACTTTTCCCAGGTTTTGTTTTGTCAGTTGCATTGTGATCAGTGTTTACATAGCACCGATAGGACAAAGGTATGGGAGAAGATAAAGCAGTGTCTTAAGAAATCACTTTTTATTTTGTCTATCTAGTCTATTTGTGTATGGGAAAGGTTTATACATAGCCCTTCAAGACATTAATATACATTTTCACTGGAACCCACTGCAGAATTGGACAGAACGTAAAAGATTTGCTATAAGGTCAGATTTGCGTCAACACTGGAAGCGAAGCACTCATCGCCGATCCCATCAAAGCTGACATCTTGTTGCTTGTGGACATTGTAGGCTGTGGTTATCTAAGTAATGTTCTAACGTATTTACTACCAGATTATATGTCAAGCAACAGTTTTGTGCACTCTAATTTTCACTCACTTCAATTACTCGGCTGGTGGTGGTGAAGTTTCTTGGTTTCCACCAACTTTACCTCGCCAGCTGTTATTTCACCCTTAGTTGCTCTTAATCGCTGAATGCCATTCACTTTCTCTGCTCTCTTGTTGAAGTAAATCACTTTCTGTGTGGATGCAGCTTCAGTCTTGCATTGTATAATGATACTGGCTGACAAAATCTCTCTTTTTTTGTCCTAGTGAAACACCAAGGTATCTCATTTTCCTCTTTTTATTTATTTCAAACAGTGCATTCTCAAATAAACAATTGATCACTTAAAGGGGGTGATACAATATAATACAACACATATTAACTTAATCATGCACTGGGTATGCTCTTGGTGAAATCTCTGATGAGTATTGGGGAAAATTGTGCACATCCCTGAGCAGTGAAGAGTGTTTGAGTGTTCAGAAAAGGCACAGATTGCACAACAGTTAACTACCACTCTTGCTCAAACTAAAGGGACATACCCACTCTGGCTGACGTAATCCATTGGTCAGTCAGTCAGATCCAGTTGTTTTGTCCAATTCTCCAGAATTTAGTCAACATTTTAGCCCCAAATTGACTAATTTGTCTTTCACTTTTGTATAGATTCTGGGAAAAAATAGATTTCATTTTATTTATACATCTATTTGCATGTTGTCTCCCAAGTCATGTTGTATTTGTGACTGTGGTCATTTTATATAATTATATCTTGCAATGGTTGATGATGTATTAAGCGGTACATTGTGCAGCATTGGTTTGTCAACTTAGTGACAGTGAAATCAGCAGAAAATGTCTCTTATGTCACTTGGTTTGGACTTTGAGGAGGAGTCAATATTCTTAGAAGTAACCTCTCTGTGTGTGTGTTTAAGTGAGAGGGAGGGAGAGAGAGAGAGAGAGATATGTTCCTCGTGATTTGCCCAACCGCTTAGGAAGCACATGACTGAAATGAGTGGCATTCATACATGATTAGTGCAGGGCCATGAAACTCAAGACATAAAGTTGTCCAATAGGCCAGTCTGTAAAGAAACTGAGTTATTTTTTGTATTGATTATGTTGTTCCTGGTATATAGACAGCTGGTGGTTAGGTTGTGACTTGCTATGACGAGGTCAGGAAAGCATTAGTAACTAAACCCTCTTGCTTTTTGTCTTACTGCAGCTGTGGAAAAATGACATCCAGGAAGAAAGTGCTCCTGAAAGTCATCATCCTGGGAGATTCAGGGTGAGTCACACAAACTATTCAATTTTTTTCCTATTTTTGTCTTTTAAATTTAATTTTACATTGCGTTACTTCCTCGTTGGCACAAGTTGTTGTGGTGGTGCAATAAGCTGTCGCCAGGCAGAATACAAACTATGCTTCTTGTATATGCAGCCCTTATCTGCTGCTAATCACTACTATTGCTATCAAGCTCAGTTTTCATGCTCATTATGCCATCTTTCAAAAGTAGTTTTTATATTACAGTTATTCAAACATGGTTTCAAGGGAACTTTTAATTTTTCACAATAATTTATAAAAAAAAAAAAAAGCTTAGTAAACAGTTTCATAAGAAACCTTAAAGCTGGGTGAACCTGAGAACACTGAAATCTTTTTAGTATCCCTGTGATAATATGATTCACCAATAAATTACAGTATTTTATATGTAAGGAAAACATAATGGCCAAACAGGTTGAATCAACTACCATTCATTCATTTCTTATTGTTAAGCCAGGCTGAAATGTAACTCCAGGCCATTGAATGTTTTAACTTGCAAAAATTAAAATAGGAATGATCCCTGTTTTGTTGAATCATATGACCACTTGGAAAGAACACCAAAGTTGACTCTGGTTCTTTGCTGATTGACCAGTAAGATGAATTTGTAGGTTATGATGTAAACAGTTCTCTAGTACGCTTCAGTAGGAAATCTACGTCTTAATTTAGAACATAGCCTAATGTGCACCTCCTGAGAAATTCTACATTTCAGGTTGACACAGCCCGCAACGACTGAATGGCGTGGCAGGCTGTAGTATAGGGTTAAGAGGGGTTTCTGGTTATTTCACGAGTTAGGATGTAGAATTCCCACAGATATCTAAATCAGATCACTGGTCTGTTTTGTATCTGAGTTTTCTAGATGCAAATTAGTTGACTCTTTTTCACTCTAGTGTGGTGGTAAAGCATCTGAAATGGTTTGTTAACTGTGTGAAGATACCTTAGTTTTATCCTTGTATTTATTTATGTATAACAACAACATAGCAGTTTGGCAGGTAGCCACACCTGAGAGTAAGGCAAAGCCTTTACTCTTTGGACTTGCTAACCATTCTCTCTTACCTGTATCAATCGGTGCTCTGTCACCCTCACAGGTCAGTAATTGTTTGCACTGATTAAGGATCACGTTAAATTTGCTGAGTGTGTCTTCTTGTTCCACAAGAATGACACACTGATAACATCATCATAGCATGCAGCATTTCAGTTTCCTTTATCACATGCTTTACGACCCTGTAAGTGGCTATACTGCTGTACAGACCATTTGCTAATGTGGTTAGCGATATGGTTGAAGCAGTCATCATTCGTCTTATATGTAGTGGATCCTTGTATTTAAAATCAGCTTGTCTCGATTAAGATGGATACCCAATGTGCTCAAGCTGGTGGAAATTCTAAAAGCTTTAACCACATTCATATATCACCAAACACAGTAATTTAATTGCTGCATATTTCATATTTCTGTTGTGCTGCTGTTTCTCTTCTCAGTGTTGGGAAGACCTCCTTAATGAACCAGTATGTGAACAAGAAGTTTAGTAACCAGTACAAAGCCACAATAGGAGCAGACTTCCTGACGAAGGAGGTGATGGTGGACGACCGACTCGTTACAATGCAGGTGTGGTATGATAACTAGTCGGAGGACTAAATTATGTGAGGACAAATGAAGCTTTAAGTTTTCATGGATTCAAGCACAGTTTTATTGAGAGTTGTTGTTTTGTATTATCTTTAATCCTGGTGTGCCTAACTATTGTTCCTCTTTCATTGCCTAGATCTGGGACACAGCTGGCCAGGAGAGGTTCCAGTCTTTGGGTGTTGCGTTCTACCGTGGAGCAGACTGCTGTGTGCTGGTGTTTGATGTGACTGCGCCCAATACATTCAAAACACTTGACAGCTGGAGGGATGAGTTTCTGATCCAGGCCAGTCCTCGAGATCCTGAGAACTTCCCGTTTGTGGTGCTAGGCAACAAGATTGACTTGGAGAACAGACAGGTTGGTATGAGATTCCTGGTTCTAGTTTCGTTGTTATAAGAATGACTTTAACTATGTGTGCGTGTCAGTTGTAAGTGCACACAGCACACTGTGGCTGTTACTGTTGTGCTGCTTTGTTTGGTGGATCTGTAGAAGGAGAAAAGACTAAATCATTAAAGACTTGCTGTGACCATAAAGATTAGCGCAGGTGTTGATGGGGTTAAATTGCTGTGTAAGGAATGTAAGAGGATTTGGTGAAACTACAAAAGTCACTTCACCTGAGCAGAGGAGCTTCTTGTGGCTAGTGAAGTGCATGCCTTGACTGGGCCTTTGTATAAGCTTGGAAAGCTCGCCTCAAGTTTATGTGTTACATAACAATGTCAGAGTGGCTTTTTTCCAGCTGAAGTTCAACGATAGTAACTCTAAACATTGAAGTAACTCTTATCCACACTTTGAAGTGGCATAATCAGAGCATAGACTTCAACATTACAATGTGAATTGACAAATTGACACCTCAGTAAAGCTATTCACGCCAGACATCCAAAAACCAAAATAAAAGCAGTTTTGTGAGAACAAATGATACATGTTCCACCTGAAAGTTGTGCACTCACCTATGAGAAATGCTTGTTGAGCAGATATTGCCCAAATGTAGCTGAAAAATCAACGTTTACTTTTCCTCCAGCACTGGGAATATCTTTTTTTATAAGCATAATATGACTTTGTATGCTTGTGACCTAAATATCAATACCTGTATCCTAATCAAATAATGCAGAAAATTGAGTTATTGTATTGTATTTTACAACTTATTTTAGCTTGTTGTTGTCGATGGACTCAATCTCTCTTTATATCCACAGGTGACCACCAAAAGGGCTCAGGCCTGGTGTCAAAGTAAGAACAACATCCCCTACTTTGAGACCAGTGCGAAGGAAGCCATAAATGTAGAACAGGCATTCCAGACAATCGCACGTAATGCACTCAAACAGGTGAGTTACAGGTTAATGGGGTGTGTGTGTGGTGTGCTGGTGGTGGGTTTGAAATGGCTTGTTGCATTGTGTGATTGTTGAATTTTAAAAAATCTTTCGGCTTTACTTAACTTCTTTTTTCTTGATGCCTTGCAGGAGACAGAGGTGGAGTTGTATAATGACTTCCCAGGGCCCATAAAGCTGGGAGGGAATGAAGGACCTAAACCCGCAACAGAAAGCTGCAGCTGCTAAGAGAAAACTTGGACCATCTTCTCTGTTGGCTTTTTGGAAACGCCCTGTCACTGGTTACATCACCTCCACCTCGCTCCCAGGGAAGGGAATTCCCTACTGGTCTTCCTCCTCCATGCCATTGTTCATTCCACCGACACGACCCTTCGCACAATGTGCTGCACATGGATGTGTCCCCCTCACAATTAATACACAAATTAATACACTAGTGTTCTCTTGTAAAATATGTTGACGAGTCCAGCGCCCAAAGATCACACAAGAGAAAAATGACACCCCCCAGCCCCACTCTGACCTCACAGTCCCTGACTTGATCTCCTGTGAGTGATCTCCTGTCCCAGCAACCCATTTGTGCAGATGATGCCCGACATTCACGCTGAGGGGACAAGATGGAGCCATTTTCAGAGTGCAATCGGGAACTCTAGATGTCCTAGCTGATTATCTTTAATGTGAGGCGATGTTGGCTAATGTCAGCATCCCAAGTTTCGCATTCTCTGATTTCTCTTTTGCTTTCTTTTGCCTATCTGTCAATGAATAATCTTGTTGAACTATATATACAGATGTATTAATTGGCTGATGATGTTTTTGAAGCCAATCTGAAACACTTTCTTCTTTCTTTTTGCACTTTGTATGTTTTTTTTGCCTTTAAACATTATACAGGGATGACTGATTTTTGGGCAACGTCTGCTGCCAGATGCCTTTCAAATTAGAATTCCTTACTCTTTCCTTTTTTGATAGGTCCTGAGAATTTGTTGAACACTCTGGTGATTATCTTTGCCTTTGCCCTTCAAGATTGTGCTTAAAGGGTTTATAACTGCCTAAACAGCACAGTAGAAATGTTATTAAGTAGACTCAAAGTAAAAGCTGAGTCTACTTAATAAGTCAGTGTAGAACATGGATTAATTGTCCCTGATATATTAATATTTGCCTTTTGTGTAACATTACTTGTACTGCTACTGTTACTGCTGTATATGTTCTGTCCTTTCATCAGACGTCTTTCATCGCTATAGAATTACAATATGCATCACCAACACAGCTTACACCTGTCTTCTGTCATGTCTTTGTTATTGCTGTTCTATCTATCTGCTTGTAGCTCAGGTTGGCTAAGTACTTAATATTTTTAACGGATTGTGTATTACAGTGTATAGATGGTGAAGGTATAATGGACTCAAATCAAATGGATATTCTATCTTTCCATTTAATGAAAATATCCAGTTATTTGTCCTGGTAGTACTCCTCCTTATAAGAACAAAATTACTGCAATGCAAATAATGTTGTCAAAGAAAATTCGGACATCAAATAATAAAACTCTTGACTATATTAACAGTCTGGCGTTCTGTGTCTCAGTGTATGTATGGTTGATGAAATTCTCAGTTTCCTTTTCCATTCACACACCCCCTCAGGTGTGTAATTGTGTGAAGCCTTAATCACAGATGCAGATAACTTATATACATTTGTTTTGTTTTTTTTACTTTTTCCATCTACTTTGGCCTTCAGTTCACAAAGTTTGAATTCACTGTAAACCAGTTAGTGTTATTGGTATGGTTTGTTTTGTTTTGTTTAAGTAAATGAGAAAAAACTACTTGTATAGGTGTTGAATGCACTGTGCTTCATGTTTTAAGTCATTAACTATTGTTATCAGTTACTTTTTTAGGTACACCTGTTCAACTGCTTGTTAGCTCAAATATCTAATCAGCCAATCACATGGTAGGGCAGGGGTTACTTTGAATGGTACCAAAATCGCTGATCTAACAATTTTAGAAACTGAACTACTATAACAGACTAGTGTATTTTTTTTTTTCACCAAAAGTGAAGCACCACCATTGGTCAGATTATTCTCTTAAAAGCATCAGCTTGTCCCAAGGTCCAGTTCAGCAGATCAAATTTACAGAGGAAAATTTAGCTGAGCAATCAATTAAAACAGCGCATGACTGTCAAAGCAGCCCGGCCTCTAATTTTATCCATCTGAGTTAGAAAAATCCACCTATTTAGTTGGGCATTGTTTGCCTTACTTTTAGAGGCAGCAAGTAGCCTGTAAGGGCACTACAGCTTCTAATTTTCAGTGGCAATTCCAATTTCCAAGTTGGAACTAACTCACTTCCTTGTTCACCCATTTCAAATTTCCTGAACTCAAAAGTTTCAAACACAGGATGGAACAATGAACTTTAATGAAAACAGGGTAAATCCCCCCCCCCCCCCCCCCCCCCCCAAAGATAACTGCAAACATGGCAACTCAGGGTTCAACATGCAGACTAGAGAAGCTGGGGATCTAACTACAGACAATCTGATCCGCTGATGACTCCTAAACCACCCCTCAGGAAAAATGATGGAGGACATAAAAAGTTATCTAGGCTTTTTCCTTGCGCAGCAGGGATAAGCTTCTGTCCATAAAAAGCATCGTAAAATGCCCCTTCCTCTTTGTGAAATTTTGCCTGGGGGAATATTGACGTCTTTAAATAGACAGACTATGTTAAATAAGTATGCTAGACATCTTTGTGCTAGCATTGCAGGCAAACATGTCCTGTCACGTTTGTTTTCTGTGTTGAATAGTTTTTCTTTCATTTGTGACTTGCAGGTCACGAAGCTACCCGTGATTGTCTGATCATACAACAACTATTTCTTGTACCACCAAGCTTGAGGACAAAATGAAATCTGTTGCCATACATGCAACAGATTTCATTTTTCAATTCTGTCTGACACTACCATCAACCTTTTTCCAACAGACATTGTGCAGAGTATAAAGACTGAGATATGTTATATGGACAAAATTACTGGTCCTCAGTTTCTTTAGTTTAAACTCCACCACCAACGCTGGAACTCGCTCTATTGTCCCTGCTCAGGCTGACATGGCATGCAAGATGGACCTTCAGCTTAGCATACATTTTAAAACCAAGAGAAGGTTTAACAGAGAAACAATCAAATTGAATCAGAAGATTTGGTCCTCAAATCTTTAAATTCAGGTGTTTTCAGTCCCATTGCCACAGCTCAAGCACTGAGACAGGCAGTCTACCTTTAAAAACATTTGTGAAAGAATGGGTTGTTCTAAAGAGCTCGCTGAATTCGAGTGTTGTAACAGCAATAATTCAGTTTGTGAAATATTTTCCCTCTTAGATATTTCACCATTAACTGCAAAATGTAACACACTGCAAAGTGGGCCACATTAGGCCAGACACAACAGCCTTATAGTTTACTGGTAGAAAAATGCATGCTTGAGCTCTAAAAGGACATTCTGAGTCAGGAATACACCTGTATGCTATGAATCAGCTTTAAGGAAATACTGCTTACTGTCAGAGAGCTGCTGCACTAGTTTTTTCTGTTTTGTCAGTAAAACTGTGATTACCGTTTACTACAGATATGACAAAGGTTTGGGTAAAAGTTAAAGCAGCCTCTTATGAAATCTGTCATGAAATGACTGTGCTGCTGGCAGGATAAGGATCCAGATGCATGACTTGTGAGACAAGAACTCAAAAAAGCTTTAATGCTGGAGTCTTTACATAAAAAAAAAAACACAAAAATAAAACGCAAAACAAAACAGGGCTAGAGCCAGGAATACAAAACTAGGACTCTAGGGGGGAGACACAAGGAACAAGGGAGCACACAGCAGAGAGGGAGGGCACAACAATAAACAGAGAGAGAGTCAGACAATAAATACACACCAGATAATTAGGGAAATGAGAAACACTGGCTGAAACTGCTCAAGGAAAACAAGAAAAAGGAAGCAAAACAAAACACGTGACACAAGAGACTATCAAAATAAAACAGGAAATAACACTGAGACAGAGACTCAAAATTACAAACAATCTAATTTCTCTCTTTGTGTTTTTTTACTTCAAGCTTTGGGCTCTAAAATATATCAGCTGATCACGACACTTAAAGGTAGCAGTACAATATATATTCACTTACTTATATTCACTTACGTGTTCAAAAAAGATTACACAATGGTTAGATCCAGTTGACACACTGGGTGTGGCTGACCCATGGCTTAGATCAGTCATATCCAGTGTGGCAAACAAATTCTTTAATCAATGCATGTTGAACAGAACTCATGTTATGTTTGTGATTGTGGTTGTTTTGCATAATTATACCATACGAAGCTTGACAGTGGATTGAAATCTGTGTGCTGTCAGCTTAGTGACACCGAAATCAGCTGAAACATTTGATGTCACCTGCTTTGAGGAGGAGTTGGATTGATTTGCCAAACAGGTTATAAGGTACATGACTGGAATGAGTGGCATTCATACATGATTGGTGCAGGGCCAGGAAAACTCAACACAGGAAGTCAGGAAAGCATTAGTAACTAAACTCTCTTGCGTTTTGTCTTAATGCAGCTGTGGAAAAATGACATCCAAGAAGAGGGCGCTCCTGAAAGTCGTCATCCTGGGAGATTCATTGTGAGGTTTAGAGGTTAATGTATTTTAAATGTAATTTTAAAGTGTGTTACTTTGTCGTTGGCACGAGTTGTTGTTGTTGTGCAATAAGCTGTCGCCAGTCAGAATATTAACTATGTATCTTGCATCGCAAGACTTAGTTAATCCTATTGTTTTATGCACAATTATACCTTAGTTGCTGAAATACTGTTTAAGGGAATGTTTAAAACTACTTAATAAAGGTGGTTTAAGTGTGCATAACAACACAAAGCTGTTTATCAGATATCCACAACTGAGAGCGAAACAAACATTTTTCTTGATTGTCAGAGTTGCTTCCTCGTACCAATCACTGCTCTCTCACTCACGTGGATTATTACGTATTTGCACCGATTTACTTATTTACTGAATCTATTCTCTTATTATGGATGGATAATATTACCCTACTCTTATTTTATTTTCCTTTACCACATGAATACAGACAATATAACCAGCTATACTGCTATACAGACCACATGTTAAAATGGTTGGTGATATGTTTGAAGCAGTCATATTTCAACCTGTCTATACTACATGCTGCTTTTATTTAAACTCAACTTGGAATAGAAATTTAAAAAAGCTTTAACCACATTCATATATCTGTTGTGCTGCTGTTTCTTTTCTCAGTGTTGGGAAGACCTCCTTAATGAACCAGTATGTGAACAAGAAGTTTAGTAACCAGTACAAAACCACAATAGGAGCAGACTTCCTAACGAAGGAGGTGATGGTTGGAGACCAGGTCGTTGTATTGCAGGTGTGGCATAAAAAGTAGATGGACTCTTTGATCATATGAGGACAAATGAAGATTTAATGTTTAAAGCTTCAAGCACAGCTTTATTGAGAAAAGACATTTCCAGGTCCTTAGTAGGACGTTGTTGTTCTGCATTATCTCTAGTCTTGGTGTCCTGGTACTAACTGCGTTTCTCTTTCATTGCCTAGATCTGGGACACAGCTGGCCAGGAGAGGTACCAGTCTTTGAATGCTGCCTTCTATCGTGGAGCAGACTCCTGTGTGCTGGTTTTTGACTTGACAGTGCAAAAAACCTTCAAATCGCTTGACAACTGGAAGGAAGAGTTTCTGTTCCAGGCCAGCCCTCGAAATCCCGAGAACTTCCCATTTGTGGTGCTAGGCAACAAGATTGACTTGGAAAACAGAGAGGTTGGTATGAGATTCCTGAGACAAAAAGGTCTGGGTTCAGTATGTTTGTTAGAAGGCTGTCTCTGCCATAGCATAGATAACTTTACTTCACAGTACTGGTATTGAATTTCCTATCAGAAAGAATGCAGGTGCTTTCCAGCTCATGATGGTAAATGAAGTGCTTGTGTTTTAAAAGATTAGCTGATTGATGTATGTTGACTAAAATGAAGACTGATGGGAATGTTTGTGTTTCTATTAAATTACTGCCTCAAGTGTTATTGACCGACTGTCTAAATCACCCTTGATATTATTTAAAAACACTGATGAATGTACCTGAATGAGCAGACATTAGGGCACAGAAATCAACTGACCAGGTAAAACTGTATAACATAACATTTGCCTGTTTTTATATAAGAAAGCAATTAGGATGATCTTTGAGAAAATACTGCTAAATATTATAGTAAGACGGCTGGAGCAGTAAACTTTCTGTTTTGTTAGTAACAATGTGATGACTGTTTACCTGCCACAGATATGACTAAGGTAAGGGAAAAGATAAAGCAGCCTCTTATGAAATCAAGGTTTATTTTGTCTCTCAAGTCTATTTATAAATGGATAAGATTTAAAGATAAACTTTCAAGACTCTCACATATTTTTTGTGAAAAACACAATTTTCTTCTGATACGTTTCATAAATGAAAGCAGAGTAAAACCTTTTCTAGTGTCTGTCAATCAAAGCTAGGAAAGAAAGTCCAAAGCACTGAGTGTGGTAGGGTTGGAAGAGCCAGATCTTCTGATTCAATTTAATTGTTTCTCTGTTAAACCTTCTCTTAGTTTTGAAATGTATGCTAAGCTGAAGGTCCATCTTGCATGCCATGTCAGCCTGAGCAGGGACAATAGAGCAAGTTCCAGTGTTGGTGGTGGAGTTTAAACTAAAGAAACTGAGGCTGAGACAGATATTAGGTTGCAGCGATTGGAGCTGATAAGCTCTCGTTCTGCTACTGTAGGTGCACAGGTGTCTCCTGTGGAAATATTCCCCCAGTTTGAGTGTTTTCTGAGAACAGAACTCAGACCTTTTTCACCGAATTCAAGTGCATAGAGGTTTCGCTGCACTGGCCTCAGCATGTGTGAGCCATAATGCTGCAGTGTGAATTTACAGATAAGTCCCCGGAAGCTTGTTCTGCCTTTTCTGCTGAGTACAGTCTGGTTTATAAAAAGCTCAGACACCCTCCTTGTGCCTGACGCCTACTGATGGTGTTTTAGAAGTCTCAGATATACATCTGGTCAAAGCTACGGTCATTTTACCAGAGAGAAGAGAAACTTGAACAGCTGGTGCTCTGCATCTAACGCTACTGACGTGTGATGTTTATTTGGCTGCCACGTTGGATGTGTGACAATAATTGTGACTACATAAGGTCAAGGATCAAGATTTCAACATCCTAGTCACACAGCCCTAAAGACTGGTTAGTGACCCTCTGGCAACTTCTGGTCCTGAGGGCTACATGTACATCCCTCAGGACATGGCGCTACATGTGTATCCTCTGACCAAAAACCTCCTTGAAATTGTTTCGGTTGCTAACAGATTGCGAATACTAGGCAGCTCTCCAAAGTACAACAAAAAACTGGAAATGGGCATGGCAACATGTTGGTTAAACTTTAGTGAATACAAAGGACCTATAGAAATTCTGCATCTTTAAACTAAGATAAAAGCCGAAAGAGAAACAATACAGCTGGTTTGTGGAGATTACTGCACAAAGTTTTTGTGGGATGGGAACCTCCCATCTCATGGTGCCTCTTGCTGTTTGCAGTCTTGCGTCACAAATCCAGTCAGTGGCAGTGACAGCCTGTATATTGGTTTTTCAGCTGCTGGAGAAAAAAAAGCTCCAGCACCCTCTCTGGAGAGGAGGGTGTGTTTGATCACTTTACATTTCTCATTCTTTTGCATAGTAATCAACTTCTGAGTTTTATTTTGTTTATTTATTTCGTTTTTATTTTGATAGCAGTTTGTCCGCCTTTTAGTTTAATTGATAATTAAAAGAAAACATATTTCTGCTCTTAAAAGAGCCTCCTTCACTATTTTTCTGCCTGAACACTTCTTCTTGCTTTTTCTGCGTCCGCTGGACGTCTTAGGGGACATAACAGATGTGTGAGAAAGGAGAAATTACAGGGGAGTAAAGGCTATGGCTATTGGCTAAAGGCTATTGTATGGGATAAATAAAGATGTTTGTTTCATGCCATTTGTACATAGCTTAATAAACTAGTGTTTTAAACATTGCTAATGTCCATAAAATGTCACAAAGTAATCTCAAAGTTTAGAAATTCTATAGTCTATTAGACAAATTGTCTATAAAGGCAGATAGTTTAGCACTTAGGCTAACTGGCCTAGTTGTGGGCCCACAACTAAAGATAAGAAGATAAGAATAGTGTGTCTATCTGTACTTTTGACTTAAACATTGGATCATACTTTATGATCAGTTAATACAGAAAACTGAGCATTTACAAAGTGTCCACACTGTTCTGACAAGTCTGCAGCAACCGTGTGATTGTGTCAAATCAGAATGAGCCAGAATCTCGGAGGAATATTTCCAGCACTTTGTTGTTATAAAGAAATAAGGCAGTTCTGAAAGCAAACAGGGGTCCAGCCTGACACCATCCAGTGAGTATAATTTAGATGATTATTAATGATATTGTATATCCACAGGTGACCACCAAAAGGGCTCAAGCCTGGTGCCAAAGTAAGAACAACATCCCCTACTTTGAGACCAGTGCGAAAGACGCCACAAATCTAGAGCAGGCATTCCAGACAATTGCAAGTAACACACTCAAACAGGTGAGTTACAGTTTTATGGAATGAGGGGAAAAAATGTTGGTTTTGGAATATATTGTGGCATTGTGTGCCCGCTGACTTTTCAAAACTCTGTTGGCTTTTTTTTTTCAGGCCTCACAGGGGACAGATGTGGAGTTGTATAATGACTTCCCAGAGCCCATAGTATTTGGAGAGAATGATGAATCTAAGTCTTCAGCAAAAAGATGCAGCTGCTAAGGGAAAACTTGAACCATCTTCTCTCTTAAGTTTTTGGAAACACACTGTCACCTTGGTTACATCACCTCCACCTCACTCCCAGGGAATGGAAACAGCCTACTGTTCTCCCTCCTCCATGCCATTGTTTATTCCATCAACACTACCCTTCACACAATGTGCTGCAGATGGAAGGGCCCCCTCTATCTTTATAAACAAATGAATACACATTTCTAGCATCTCTCGCAGGAATCTTGGGGTAACCTTTGACTGATTTTCACTTTGAATGCTCAATAAATCTCTGGTTCATCTTTGCTTTTATCACTTTAAATCGATTAAGAAACTGAGTCAAACTCCACTGTGTCATGCTCTGAACTGGACTGAATATTTTTCATGTCTTTACTTCATTGGGTTTAAGTTGCTCATTTGGTGTGATGGTTATTATCTTAACAAGACCTCCTTGGAACTTTGAAGCTTGCACCACTGACAAACTCTTCTAAATACTCACATATCACACTGTTGCTACTTCAGCTGAACTGACTCCCGATGAACTACCATGTACATTTTAAGATTTTTATTTTATTTTATTCGTTTTGGTTTATTTTTATAATAGACAAGCATCAGTGTACATCAGTGAACTTTTGCATCCATATATCTCCAGCATGTCCCAGAGGTCATGTGATCAGGACTTGCTGGCTCTGCAGCAAACAAAGATAGAGATAGAGTACAAAAGACATGTCTCCCTCTGAGCCTGAGATCTGTGGACTTGGTGGATTAGTTTTTAAAACTTAGATTTATAAACTTGTTTTGAAGTAATTTTTTTTGTTCTCATGTTTTAGTATTTTGTTGTTAAAAATTTTGATATTTATCTTGAAAGATCCTAAGTACATAAAAAAATTTTTTGCTATATTTTAAACATGGTCTTTAACGCTATTTAGCATTGTTTTAACATGGGAGACTGTCAGGTTTGACTTGCTTTACAAGACACCATCTAGTGGCTATTAGAGAAACTGCAATTTTGGCACCTCTGCTTTAGCTAGAGGTGTCTAGCGTTCATCCTTCCACAAAAACCACTACTACTGCTCCTCCTACTTAAACTTTTTGATAACTCAAAATATAATTTTGCCACACTTTTTCGTATATCACTTGTATCTTGTTAAAACGTGATGATCATGATCTTATCATTAATGATCATGCTGTGAGTGGTTCTATTTGTTGACTCCCACATTAAGGGTGGTGGGACTGGATATCGGGGCCTTTCTATCACCGTGTTAACAAAAGTAATATAGTCAGTCCAATGACACACTGATACATATATTTTCATGCTTTTTATTTCAGTGTAGTCATAATACTCCTGAACTCAAACTCTTTTATTTGCCGGATTTTAATGTAATGTACTTGCATTTGGAGCTTTTCTACTGACTACTCAGAGCACTTTAGACTAAAAGTCACATTTTAACCAAACATTTCTGCAGTGTGTTATTCTATACAATTCAAGCACTTCTCACATCCACAGCCACTTTAGAATCACCAATTAACCTAAAAAGCATGTCTTTGGACTGTGGGAAGAAGCCGGTACAGGCACAGCTAGCACGTGCAAACTCCACACAAGTAGTACAATTCACCACCTGTGAATTGTGACGGATAGTGAGATGGATGAGCCACTTACGTTCTCGCTTTTTAGTGGCAGATGTGGCCACTTGGGATAAATTCACTTCTGGCAAAAGACCCAATTCACACACCTACGGTCATTTTAGAGTTGAACATTAGCCTAATCCCACACATGTCTTTGGACTGTATGCAGTTACCTGGAAAGAATACTGAAACTCAACAGAGAAAGGCCCTAGGCCCTTCTTGTTATGAGGCAACAGTGCTAATCACTGCATCACCATGCCTATAAAGATGAATTTTCTGTCTCTATTTAGCTCAGTGACAGATTGGTAACCTGTCTATGGTGTACCCTGCTTTTTGCCCTATGACAGCTGGGATAGGCTCCAGTCCCTCCTACCACCCTGAATTGGATAATCAGATGAAATTGGATGGATGGGTGCAAAACACTAAAAAGTTAGAAAAATAGCAATAGGTTCTCCTAACTTTATAGAAAAAATGGAAATCACCCAGAATAACTGCTAACATGTTGGAATGGCCTTATACAACAGAACAATGCATCCTGTTGCAGACAGGCCTCGCTCACATAAAAGCATTTCTTTTTATCCATGTTCAAAATAAGCATAGGGCTTACTAAAGTGTGTGTCACTGAGCAGTACCATGCAGTACTGTGTATTACCAGAGCCCTCAAACTCTGAAAAAATAGAATTGGAAAGGAATCAAATGAGCATCTGGTATTCTTGTTCTGCTTTCCAAGCAAAGCAAGAATACCAGAAAAAGAAGTAATACCCGCAGGCTCTTCAGGCATTACTGACAACTGCAAAAGCTGCATTCCAGTTAGGTAAGCAATTATAGCTGCTTTACTGGAATGACTTACCATTTAAGGAAACTAAAATACTAGCTGGGATTAAATTCTAATTCAAGGTTTGACAGCGTTTCTAGTAGATAATGGCAGATGGTGTGAGCATAAATTGAGGCAATTTAGGATTTGAACAAACAGCTTGTAGTACAAGGGGTCATATATAGACAGAGAACCGGAAGGGGCATGTATGGAGGCGTGGTCCGACTCCTGAAGATATATCATCTCCATTTCCATTTCACATTACGGTGCATTATAATGTTGGTGGACGTTAATTAGCTATAACAGACACTCACTTTGCTTTCCTTTTTAACGTAATAGTTTCGATATACATGAAAACCTGAAAGATGTGGTTTGTTGTGTTAACTAATTATCGTGGAAAGTTCAGATTTGCAAATTGATGATGATTACTCTCAAGTCATGACAAACAGCTCATGATACACGTCTACATAAGTAATGCCACACTTCCTTTATAAATTATGGTATCAGCAACACTGGCCCTGTATTTGTTTGGTTACGGATCGACAGTATCATCACAGCGGCGGCAGCAGCGGATAATTTCCGGAATATTCACGGAAGAGACTCCGTTAGTGCAGCTACTTCCGCCTTTAGCCGCCTCTCCTGACACTGAGAAATGGTAAGAGAAATTAGACATATGTACTTATGAAACGACATAGCTGAATAGTCGTACATATTCGGCGTTGTGGGTTTTGGGTTTGTAGCCGTTCGTTAACGGAAAATGCACCCATAAACGGATTTTGTTACTCCCCATTTGTGACACTTAGAGTAGCTAGGTGACCGGGATTGCTAACAGGCTAATTTTAGCCAGCTAGTTTTCTTGCTAAAAGAAAAGGCAGATTGCTGTTTGGTTATAGTTCATGCTGATGGTGAGAACAGATAGGTCCTTACTCTGTAGTAATATTAATTGTTAAATAGCGTACAGTGCTGTCTGCGGTGTTGAAAAGGGAGGGTTGCATCTGGCGAGCTGGTTGTCACAGCTGACCTGATGATATGTTTGATAAGGAGAGATTTAGGGTGGAGGTGCTGCACCCTCTGGAGCTTATGTAAAAAAATATTCTATTGCTAAGCCATGTTGCATATTTGAATAAAAGCTTTTAATATTTTTATTTGTCTTACTGACTTTAGTACGGCATGTGGCAACACTCACCGAACACTTTATTAGGCACACTTTGCTAGTACGTTTTGCTTCAGGTGTGTCTTGATTGAACAAGGTGCATTCATCACAGATTTTGGGCCATGTTGGCACGATGGCATCACACAGTTGCTGCAAGTTTGTTGATTGCATGTTCTTGATCCAAGCCTTCTGTTACACCGCATCAGAAAGGTGCTCTACTGGATTCATATCTGATCTCTCATCATGTTCACAAAACCAGTTTGAGATGTTTTGAGCTAGGAAACATGTGTCTTATCCTGCTCGAAGCAGTCATCAGAATATGGGTACACTGTATACAGCAATACCTGGGTACTCTGTGGGATTTAAACGGTGCTCAGTTGGTGACAAGAGAATATTCTCATGCCATCATGCCACCAATGACACCAGGCTGGATGGAACCATGCTCTCATGTAGTTTACCTCAAATGTTGATGTTACCATCTGACTGTTGAAACTGTCAGCAGCAATTGAGACTGGTCAGACCGGTAGAGCTTTTCCAGTCTACCGTTGTTCAATTTTGGAGAAGGTTTTTTGTGTTGTTGTTGTTTTTTTGAGTTGTTGCCTTCCTATTAGCCTGAAGCACTGTGGCCAGTCACCTGACCTGTGGCATAAGCAAAGCATTTTCACCCAGAGAACTGCAGCTCACTGTATATTTCTCTTTTTTGGACCATTTTCTGTAAACCCTAGAGATGGATGTGTGGGGAAATCTCAGTCAGTCAGCAGTTTCTGAAATACTCACTTAAAACCTCCTTTCTTCCCCACTCAGATGCTCAGTTTGAACTTGAGCAAATTGCTCGACCAGGTCTACATGACTAAATGCACTGAGTTGCTGCCATGGGACTTGCTAATTAAATATTTCCATTAACAAGGAGCTAAACAGGTATACCTAATAAAGTGACCAATGAGTGTATGTTGCATTGTGATATTGATGACTTTGATTTATGCATGTGATCAGTGGATAAAGTGAACAAAGCATTACCAGTTTTTGGCAGTTAAAAAATATACAATATAAAATAAAAACATGTTTGATGAGGATCCCTTAAGTGTCATCAAACAGTATGTATCTCATTATGGGCTAACTCGCCAACGGAAAATCCTACTTTGGTTTTCAACTGGGTTTAGATCTGGTGAGTGCAAATGCCATAACATATGACTCAAATCATTTTTAATACTGAGTAAACAATTCAGCCCTTTCATGCTCTTTGGATGGAGCCACAGTCATCCCCGAAAACCCCAACCATGTTAGGAATGTTTTCTTGGTGTACACATACATATGGTTAAAGATTACTCGCTTGACCACATCCATTCTAATCTCTCACAATTTATTTCTAGTAAGGGGTGAAATGCTCATTAACCCTACTATAACATCTGTCTGTCAGTTAACTACAGGAAGTTGCTAAATTGCAGTTGCTGACAACTTCCTTTTGGGGATGTTTTTACAGTAGATTCAAATAAATCTCCTGTCGTCCATGTGCCAAAAATGAATCAGTGTCAGTCAGAGCTACCTGCGTTACAACAGCTGCATGTATTATGTTGGTTTCCCCCTTATTGATTGAGATTTTATATATCTTTTACACCAGCATCAGGATTTCTTGGTGGTTTCTATCTCCTGTTATGGATACCTTTATCTTCGTGTTAATGACAGGACTGTATTTTGACATAAGCAAGTATTGCAAGCAGGAGAAATTGTATGAAACACTCATGACCTCTTATTGTCCAGTCACACTTGGCTGTACCTGGGAATAGACAGATATGGTTAAGAAAATATTCTCTTGTTTTTGTTCTTTGATTTTCACTCTCAGACAGCAACGTTGCGCCCGTATCTCAACGCTGTGCGTGCCACACTGCAGGCCGCCCTCTGCCTGGAGAATTTCTCCTCACAAGTGGTGGAGAGGCACAACAAGCCAGAGGTGGAAGTGAGGTGAGCCTAGCAACAGCGTAAAACTTGAAGGAGTTTAACGTCACAATGCATATGGACCTATAGTGTTTATAGTTTGTGTGTGTGTTTCTCTGGTTCCTTTTAGGAGCAGTAAAGAGTTGCTCCTCCAGCCTGTAATCATCAGCCGTAATGACAAGGAGAAGGTTTTGATCGAAGGCTCCATCAACTCTGTCAGAGTCAGCATCGCTGTCAAGCAGGTGAGTGCAGACCCTGACTTAGACCAGATGTTAGTAATTAACACACTCATGTAAACGTCACAGCTGTTTATAATGCCCATTATTATTTTTAATTAATTAACTAATTTGTTCTAGGCCGATGAGATTGAGAAGATTCTGTGCCATAAGTTCATGCGCTTCATGATGATGAGAGCAGAAAACTTCTTCATCCTGAGGAGGAAACCAGTAGAGGTAAGTGGCCTTGGAAAATGCATCAGTCACACTTAAATGGTTCCTATTAGAGGTGTTGGGCATTTTGTTGCCATTGACAATAATGACAATATTTAAAAAATGTTTTAAATTCTGCAGCTTTCTACACTCATATTTTATTATAATTCTTTTGCCAAAAGAAACCAAAGACAACATCAAATTTAACCCGCATCGTTATTATTGTTATTATTACTATTATTACTAGTAATGACATTATCATCAGTACATACATACAGTACATCAGTATTGTTTAGTCAGAGGATTTTAGTCAGTTGGTAGGTGGTTGCTGGGCAACATGGCCACAAATGGGTCATTTTGCACATGATAAATGTGCAAAAATACAGAAAATCGTATGATAGGTCATTGCACAGACTGTCCTGTAATTATGAAAGATAATGTTTTCTTAATTTACTGTGAACTTTCCTGTCATTTAATTGTTTAAGTATTTTTATGTAGTAAGGGGTGGGCAGTGTTCATCAAGAGGAAAATTAAAAATAAAAACTTTTATGAACCTTCAAGTGTCATAAATATTATTAAACACAAAAACTTTATATAGTTATGTAGGTAGTGACATGTTCTTGAACGTTGTTTTAGGTTAAAATAGCAGCTGCCCTTTTACCTCCAGTGTTTTCCACAAATAAAATATAAAGTTTAGTTGCAAATAACAGGCTCATTGATTCAAGTATTGAGAGTTATATTAGTTTTTGAACTCAACAGCATTCAGTTCAAGTGAATGTGGTGATGAGATCATCGTTAACGTTACTGTTCTCTTTAATTTCACAGGGCTATGACATCAGCTTTCTCATCACCAATTTCCACACAGAACAGATGTACAAGCATAAGCTAGTGGACTTTGTCATTCATTTCATGGAGGAAATTGACAAGGAGATTAGTGAAATGAAGCTGTCTGTCAACGCCAGGGCTCGCATCGTCGCTGAGGAGTTCCTCAAAAATGTGAGTTTCAGTAATTCTTTCACGTGCAAAACTTTAAATAAAGATGACCAAGAGTTAAAATATGATTTTCATTGCTTTTTGTTCTTCTGTTGCAGTTCTGAGAACGAGGAAACTCGGAAAAATGCATTCCTTTTGCAATCTTGGCCGTCACTGTGGAGCGTTCACATCAGAGGAGACAAACTATGATCAGCCAATAAAAGCTGAGCTACATAAGATGTACAGTAATGATGTACAGGCCAATGAGCTTTTAGCCTTTAAATTTAAATTCCCTCTGTGCTCAGAAATGTTGGCGGTTGTACATAATGAACATTTACGCGCGAAACATTCATTTCTGCCTTGAACATAACGAGTCAGGGCAGGTCCTTAAAAAGAGTTATCAATATTCATGAGCACAGGCTAATATGGATCTTTTTTTCCAGATAATTAAATTTTTTTAAATATATAGACAATATATATACTATATGCATATTAATTTCCTTTATTGTTTTGTTACAACAGACTTCAACCCATGAATGCAATCAATTAGATAATGATTCTTGCTGTAGTTCACAAGTACACAGACGAGTGTGTCGTCGATGAAACAAGAATACATTTGCTGGCAATGAAGACGAATAAAAAACCCCAGTCTGCTTTGTATTTTCTGTGATTTCTGTTCAGTCTTTAAACACAACTCCAGTTTTCTTTACAAGAAACATTCAAATTTATTGAGGTCTAACAGCTGAAAACACAAAAGGCATTTTGGGTTATTTTTCCCCCAGTATAGTAATATATAAGCCATTACCCCACAAAAAGTATAATACACATGTTTTTACACACAAATTTAACAAACATGCATCTACAGTTTTCACAGTTTTGTTATACTCTTTTTCATTTGTGAAGGTTGGAGTGATTTAAAATGCTTTAAGTAACAGCCTTTGAACGTTTAGTCTTATATACAAATAGCTTTGTATATAAGATTACAACAATGGAAGTGCTTCATTTTGGATTTTTAGCATATCAGCTTACGTTTTTGAGAAAACACGCTGCATGCATTTAATATCTCAACCCCCCATAATGTTTTTTCAGGAGGGGTGGGTTGAAGGTTAAATCTCTGGAATGATTTCATTTATAACACCAAGAGCAGTCACGGCACGTTGTTCCATTTAGTTAAAAAAAAAAGAGAAAGAAACGTTAACAGCCAAGAAAAGGAAAATACTTAAAAAGCAATTTGATTAGTGTCCTCGATCTTTTTCTGGTGTTGTTTTTTTTCCTTCTCTTTCTTCATATAAAAACACCTTCAGAAACAAACAACGGGCCCATATGGCAGTATACACAATGCCCACTATACAGTAAATATTAAAATAATCATGGAAGACGATGATTAAAGTTAATATTTTTGCACCTTTAACAAGGTCCACATATTAAAAAAAGAAATCACATCTGCCTTTTGTTGCCCTCCCCCAAAGAGAGTCAAGCTCTTTGCGATTAAAATAAATGTATAAAATGGAGGACATTTAGTGAAAGTGCTTTACAGTGAGAGTGTAAAAAGATGTCTCTGAGACAGGCAAAAAGCTGCCTCATTCAGCAGCTGAGCAGCACCGTGAAGGCTGTTCAGAAATCCTAAAAAAACAGTCAGATGAGGTCTCGGCTGGAACAGGAAGTGGAGGAGTTTAGAAGTGAGCAGGGACTGTCTGCAGAGCGTCTTCAGTGCTGCGCTGCACATTCACATTCTGGAAGAGGGACGAGAGGAAAAAACTGAATTACATTTAGTTTTACATTAATTCACTTGTTCATTAATTACCTGATTTGCATATTCAGTATAAGAATGAGCCATTGTCTCATGAGGTGGTACTAACAGACCTTGTGAGTGCAGCTACAGTGATTCTTAATGATGACATTTAAAAAAAATCTGTTTAAACTGTTGATTTCAAATAATTAAACCACATTCCAGAGGCCTTTAGCGGTACGAAAGTCGAACAGATTTTTAATGTGTGTTAAAAGGGCATTACAGAAGCTAGCATTTAATTGTACAAGTATTGATACACAGCTTAATTACTTATAACTTATTCCGTTTCACACTCGAGCACGACTGATGTCAGATTTGTTAATACTGATATTTGGTTATTTAAAAACCTAATATTCATATACACTGACAGATACTTTTGTAATGTGTAGTTATTTATTCAGCCCGGCTACTCAGATCTGCTGGTTGTTATTTGTGGCCTTCCAAATGTGTGTTGCTAACAGGGAAGCTGCATAGTGCCCTCTGGTGGAGAAACCATGCATAAATTATACCACAGCAACACTCAATTTATATTTTTCATCTCTTATAAACACCAGTGTTAACACATCGCCCAACGGCTAATATCAGCCGTTGATCAAACATCTACCCACACCCCACTGACATGTATGACTTGAAGTCAGTTTTTTGCGTTAAGTGTAATCACTTTGTGTAATTTAGCTTTGACAAAATAAACACTTTGACCAAAAGAGTAGTGTGAGAAACAAATGTATTTATTTTTATCTAGATTTTTATGTGTACAATGTGTAAGACTCAACACAGTTGAGAAGAAATGATGTTACATTCAATTAAATCAGTCTTTTTGTATCCAGCAGCAAGTTAACATTAATGCTGATTTTTTGTAAAACAACTTATTGGAGGTTCGACATGTTCACTTTGGTAGCACAGACACAAAGCCTAGATCACAATAGTGCAACTGTGAATCATTTTAGAAGCAGCAACAATGTTGAGATTTAAAGCAACAGTCTCCATCACATAGTTAAGAAAACAAGCTACATTATGCATAAAATACACGTCTATAAATAATGAATGTAAATACAAATCAGCCACAATCAGAAATAAATTAATTTTTTTGAAATGCCATTAAAACAACTTAAAAACACTGATGGAGTGCCCTGTTATTTTTCCTCATTGTGTTCACACATATGCTACATATTTAAACTTAAGACAATAACACAGGATGGGTCGACTTCAGTCAGTGAGACCACTGCAGTAAACAGAATCAATGCTGAGGTGTACGAGTTCACTTGTGTTCAGTAAAATTACACATCAACCAGAACTGAAAACATCATGTGCTGAGAAAATAGATTTAAAACAAAGTTAAAAATGTACTTCACAGCATAAAACGTGCAATTTATGTTCTTTTTTTTTTGTTTGTTTGACTAGCATACATATACCCTTTACTCACTCTGACACTATCAACCACCTGCCTAACTGCAAACACAACGTCTCGCACAACCACAATCTAACACAAAGCTATTGGTACATGTTCATAAGCGCACACATTTATTTATCCTAAAACAGCCATCTGAGCATGCAGCTCTTAGATGGCTAACCTGAGGAAAAAAATCAAAGTCATAGCTGATGAGAAAAGAGGTAGAAATGTCAATAATAAGCGACTTCACAGTTGTTTTGATTGCTGTCAGGGATCACTGGAGGACGGACAGTGAACGTGTGAGTGAAAGTTTACAATCACTGTGTGAAGAAGAAACAGACGGATTAGTACTGACTGCTAGGCCTGCTCAGGAGTGAGAGCTACAGTAAATGTTGGAATAGGTGTTGTGCCTCTCGAGAGACCAAAGGTCTGTAATACGAAACAGGACTGGTTAACCCTGGGTTTTCTCTACTACGAAGGTGGTTCACTTCTTACCGGAATACATCCTCCTGAGAACCGAGGAAAAATTTCTCTTCCCATTGAAGTTTTGGAGCTAAAAGCAGAGATATCAATGGAAAGCCCAGGATGTCCTCGGTTTAGTACGTCAGGATTTATTAGCATAGCTCAAATAAATCAAAAGATATAGACCAAAAACAAATATCCTTTACAGAGGACATAAATGAATAGGCTGGTTCTCAGCAGGATATCGCCACTGTAACCTGTGCTCTGAGATTAGATATCAGCAGATACAAAATTACAGCCTACTGACAAATCAATTCTCTGGATTCTCTATTCAGATCCCTCAGACCCCTGTTTGTACTGTGAAATGAGCATCAGCAATACATACAGACACAAATTTATTCTAAACCCTAAAACCTTATACTGAATCTGCACACAGACTAACCCAAACTTTAAATTCTATTTTTATATTAATTCTTTTCTCTAAAGTGTGTGAAACACCACCAAGTCTGCAGCTTAGAGAATCTAAACATTTGTAATAATGTTTCCTGAGTATTATTTGTTTCGTTGAATATTATTTGTTGTCGTGTCTCCTATGTATACAGTGTGAGGGAGCCTCCTGACTGAGTTGTAGGTCACAGGGTAAAAATGCAGTGAGGTCAAAGGTCTGAGTGCTGCTGGTGACACCTACCTCTGGTCTGTCTCTTTGTGTGTTTACAGCATCCACGCTTAAACAGAAAGACTCCACTTCACATCCTGCGTAAGAGCAAACAGTAGTTACTTATAATACAGAAATGTTCCTTTTTAAATATACTAAATAAATATAATATTATGTTCACGCCCACTGGCAAGCCATTTTTAATATCTCAGGCGTTTTATTTTGATAAACATTTTCACAATATGTATCTTAAAGTTTACATCTAACTGCTTTTGATACAAGTTAATACAAGCTGAAATTTTGTTTCCAATGATACAACAGGAATAGAATTTAAGGACTCATGTATAACTGTGAACGTGTTAGAAGCTTTTTAATTTACAGAACTTACCATAAGCCACTGGTGTCAACTTCAGTACCGTGTGCAAAGGGCACTTAAGATAAGGCAACTCATCTGTGGTGACAGAAAGTTATAGTAAGTTTCAGGGTCAGACTTTAAAAAGCATACTCTGATGGTAAAGTAAAACAAACTTCAAACTGCCTACTTTGAGTCCTTCTTACCTGCAGTCTTGTCCAGGAAATATGCAAGAAGACAGCGCAAGACTGCCTGGTGACAAATCACCAAAACGTTCTCCTGTCTCTCCAACTCCATGATCACAGGCTCCAGCCGCTGAACCAGGTCTTCATATGACTGAATGAGATTCGCAGATCAGTCACACTCTCAACTGTTTTTAAAACTCAAACAACCAAAAAACAACTAAAAAATCCTTAAAGAAGAAGTTTTATGCTCACCTCTCCTTTCGGATAGCGGTACCGGTATTTGTCTTGGTCTCTCAGGGCAAACTCCAGAGGGTAACGCTCTTGGATTTCCTCGTACATCATCTCCTCACACACGCCCTGTGGAAAGAGAGGAGGAAACATGTTCAGCATTTACGCAAATGTTTCCACAGAGGCTTTTGCACAGAAGTAAGGAAAATTTGAGGTGGACATACAGCGTCGATTTCATTGAGAGATTTCCACTGTTCGTACGACACTCCAAGGATCTCCGCGGTCTGGATTGTCCTCTTCATCTGGCTCGTCCACACTTTAAGATTTTTGATGTTTTGCTCCTGGAGGAAATTCCTCAGACGTTTGGCAAACTGGACAGCAAGAGAGCACCACAGAAGGATGCATTAGATCAACTCGGTGATTTGAAACATATTTGCTGCCATATTTTCTCTACATGCGCAGACACTGACCTCTTTTCCTCTGTCAGACAAGCCCGAGTCTCCTCCGATGCGTCCCTTGATGTTGAGGTCGCTCTCACCGTGGCGACAGAGGTAGATGGAGCGCGGTGTGATGTGGATGTTCATCAAGTAGTAGACAATTCGGCTTTGGACGTGGTCAACGACACGGTTCACCAGGTAACGACGGCCCACGTCCATTATCTTTATGTAGGACAGATCCCTGAAACGAGACGTTCTGTTAATCACCTGTGAGCTTGACCTGATTTCATCCACTCTACTGATGGGTGCACACTGTGAGAGGGTAGGGCTATCCTAAAATTTGACCCACTCATGTAACTGCAGCTATGACCTAACTAGCAGATGTGCAGCTGATAAAGACAGAAACCCGCTCCATTGTGAAAAGAAGCAAAACAAGCCTAGATACAAGATGGACGTAAAATGTGCAAAATGCAAAAAAATTTAATAAATCTAGCTCCATTTGTTCATGACTGAAAGAAGAACTGCATCCCTGTGTCAGAGCCTACTATTCAACATCTACATACATCAAACCTAATGTTTAACTCATGTTGCAAGAAATCCAGCTAAAAATCCAGCGCTTTCATGTTTTGTATGTGGTCACCTGTCGAGAACCTCATCCAGAGGCTGGTAGGATGACTCATAACACTTTATTCTCTTCATAAAGTCCTTGATGGCCTCATCTGAGTTGCAGTCAATGTAGTCCGGGTTTCCCAGCTTAACTTGCTACAAAGAGGAAACACAAGGAGAGGATGTGAGCAGACGAAACCAGGAAGGGGAAGTTTGCTGCCTCATGCTGACTCTCTCTGTCTTGGTCTGCAACCTCAGTGAACTCCTTTGTAATTAGTTTAAAGTCTAAGCTAGGTTCAAGACTCATTCGCAACAACTAAACAACCATTCAGACGAGCATCCTTGTTTTCTGAGTCCCATCCACACCCCGATCATGATGTGTGTTTTCAAAAACACCAAGACAGCAGCACTCTAAAAAGCTCAACACGAAGCTTCAAAACTGGACTTCACTAACCAACTGGTGACGCTACAGCAGCTACATCCATCTTTTATATAAAGTATATGTCTGCAACTCAGTTCTGATGAATTTTAAAGCTAAATTTTCTCTTGATTTTTATTTTGGACTTTTATTTTGTTTTGATTCTACTGGATTCAATGAAAGGAGACAAAGCTTACCACTATATTTTGGGCAATGACCTCTGGGTCTTCACACACAGACTCCACGAAAAATACCTGAAATGACAAGAAAATACAGCTAACTTTGAGGTCGCCAATCCAAATTTTTAAAAAAGAAAAAGAGAGTACCATCTTGCTTTAAACATACCCTGTATCCATTCTGCTCAGCAAACATGATGATGGTCCTTCTTCTGTCTCTTGTTGTATTAGTGGCATCAAAGACCTGAAACAACATGGAAAAACAAGCGTTATGCAGCCATTCTATGTGCTTATGTGTTCTAGGCTTACAGCAGACGTCAGGGACAGAATCAAGGACTCACTGCAACCTGTCCTCCTTCGACACTCAGGTACTGCCGTACATCATTAAGAGCTGACAAAGCGCACTGACTGTGGAAAGACACGAGAAAGATTTTTACATTTCAGATTTGTACTGGGATGACTCTAGGCTTTGTGGTCAGTCTTTGTTGCATTCTTTTTTACATCGTGAAAGAAAAATGTATTATTTTCTACATAAAACCAAGCTGTAGTCTTGTCATTGTCTTGTTGAGTCATTGTCTTGTTGAGTCATGAGTCTTGTGCCAATTGTTGTTGGCACAATAGCCAACAACAATTGTTGGCTATTGTGCCAACAATACCTGAAAGCTACCAGGTTTTCAATCTGACCGATCAACCCAGCAGGTAATTTCACAGCTGAGCTTTCCTCTCTTCAACACATGGGTGAAGTCTGGTGGAATGAAACTTTGCATGACATCCAGAAAACCATGTGCAGACTCACCGTCTGATTTTTAGGCCTTCTTCATTGTCTGGACGGAAAAACTCAAAGGATTTGTAGATTTTCAGGCACTCCCTCCGGTACTGGCCAACATTGAACTCTGTTGAGAGGAGACGGCTGTCATGTTTACACAGAGCAATGTTGGTTTTCACTTTATGCATGATTTTAAGGAAGTGGCTCCCACCTTTCGTTGTCACGCCTATCCAGTTTAAGTAGCGTGTGAGCTTCTTTGAAATGTAGGTTTTCCCTCGGGCTGGAAGTCCAACTGTCACAATGAGGGTCGGGCAGTTTGTCATGCACACTGACAGAGACGGAGAGACAAAAGAAACTAAATTTGAAAGCTTTTCACGTATTTAATATGGTAATTAACAATAATTCACACTAATTAGTCTAGAGGGCTTTTTTGGAGAAAAAAAACTTTTTGTAACAGTTATATGCACTGCTACAGAATAAAGATGAGGTAAAACAATGAGACTGCTTAAAAATGCAAGCCATGTGCTTCAGACTAAAATCCTTCATGTGCATTTTATAGTTGCTGGGCTCTATTAGAGCTGGGGGCCAGCTCCAACATGTCTGAGACAGGCCGAGATCAAGAAAAAGTGAAAAAATTACAACTAAAAGTGCAGCTAAAAACAAGGCTGTGAGGAGCACATAAATTCAGACAGCAGAACAGAAGCCTACATGTTTCCTTAATAGCTAACCAGCAGCACATGCTGATTAATTAGGTGGAAAAATGCCAGGTTTGTGCTCTGCTGTCGCAACAACTCAGACTTGGATGAAATTCAGCTGGACCACCACAAAGGTCTGCTTGTTACAGCCCCAAACAAGTGTTTAAATTAAAGACTTAAACTAGCGATTTCCGTTTTTCTTCTGTTACTAATTACTCTTTTGCTGTTATTTGTTTGTATAGTAAAAAAAACAAAAAAAACAAACCTGCTTATGCAAAAAAGAAACATCCATAGGAATATCTTGAAGTACTAAGACACTCCCACACATCAAATACATTTGAGATAAGGAAATTTAGACTGATGTCTAAGGAGCATAATATTATTACATGGTCACACTGATAAGATAACGTGTTGTGCCAAAACGGGACTGGACTAGCTATAGCTTCTTTTTTTTTTAACTAAAACTAAAAAACAGCTCTGGGGAAGGCAGACAATGACTCAGCAAAAAAAAAAAAAAAAGTGAGAGAGAAAATCAGACACAAAACCAAGCACCGGGGTCACATTACTGGACAGCTGCCCAATGTTACACCTACAAGACAAACTAACATAAGGCACGTTGACTATAAGCAGTAGACCTGTGTAATCGGATGCTAAACTGATTCAGAATCCCACTCCCTGCATGTGATGTCAGGAGAAATATGGACCAGCCAAGATGCGCCTGATGCAACATTACCGAGCACGCAACATCTCAACCAGCCGTGATAAGTTCAAGCACAAATCTGACCATTAAACGTGCAAAACAGAACAAAAATGAGAGAGACCAGAGACGAGATCATATCCACAGATGAGCGAAATCGCATCTCCGACACACATCCTTTGCGCACTTGACGACCTGCTGCATCTTACCGCGTCTATGAGCGATGTGGCCGTTTTTGCACGGCATCCAGATCTTCCTGAGAGGGTTCTGGGTGAGCTCCCGCGGGTAACCCTCCACCATAAACTCTTGATTGTCTATCATCCTAGTTGTTGGGTCATTTACGTTACCCTCCTGAAAACAAACTGAGGCGGTGGGCTTCAGCCTGGCACTGAAATTCTGCAGGGTGGTAGATGTTATATATCAGCTGAGGAACAGCAGTTTCCCCATTACCGTAAGGACAGGATACTGAGCGCAACGGAAAGCGAGGGAGGGAAGAAAACAAAATGTCCCGGTACAGGATGTAACGATACTTCAGTCGTCTTTTTCCCCATGTCAGCGTGAATTAATGTATTTACATATTTCACGTGACAGTATTATCCCAGGTGCTTATATAAAAACTCCCACCATAATTTTATGTATGGAAGTCTGATTAAGAGCCCCAACTGAGTTTGAAGAATTCAAATGCAATTGTGTTAATAAAAGACAAAATTCTCCAAAGACATTATAATGTTTACCCAAATAATACTCAGTCAAGCAAATACTCAATTCACTGCAGGGACATGTAAAGTTCAATGCTTTTGTTGACCATTTTGTGTTTTAAAGTCTTGTGAAGCATTTTTCTTAGCGTCTTGTGTTGAAAATATCACAAGCATCCAACATCTGTAAAATAAATAAATGAATGAATAAAAATAAAAATTCACGAAAACGCGACTGTTTACAAGTTACCGTAATAACTCGTGAACTACGTACATACGATTCGAAGACGCTAAGTGAAAAACAAGTTTTAGGCGTTCACATGAAGCACACATGGGCAGTGAATGCAGCAAGAAATCGAGCCAATCAGAAATGGAACGAGAGGCCCAGCAGCCAATAGCAGAGGTGCATGGGCAGGAAAGAAGGGCATGCGGACTGCTGGGAGCACAGCTCAACATCATCGTGAAAACCATGGAAGCCTCAGCTTTACACGACCCAGTCACGGGCCTCACTGATCACACATGCTTCATGTGGCAAAAGTTGCCAGCAAAGTAAGATACAGCAGAAACTCCCGTCTGATAGATGTAAATATTTTTTTAAACAAGAAATGCAACTGGTTAATAAACACGAATATAGTGTATAGTATAGTATTAAGTATAGTAGTTTATTTTTACTGTTATATACAATGATATAAGAAAAGCCTAGGGGTTTCTGAATAAAAACGATAAAAAATAAAATAAAAAGCGGGGAGAATAACAATAACTATTCTCATTTTTACTTTTTAAACACACCTTTACAAATAGCTTTACAGTCTGTCAAAAAACATTTATTTACCACCCCAACATATAGTACATAAACACGATTCAAGCATAAGTGATTACTTAGCCAAAAGTAACAGGCCAGGGATTTAAGGAAAAGGTAACCTGTGAAAAACGAGTTCTCAGCAGTTTTAAACAAAACATTGATTCAGCCAAACTGATATAAAGAGGAAGGCTTTTCCAAAGTTTAAGCCCCACAACTTCGAAAGTGTAGTCGCCTCTGGATTTAAAATAAGAGCGTGACGGTTGGAATAAGGCCCTAGCAGCTGTACGTATTTAGGCAGGAGCCTGGCTTTTTACTGAGTGACAGTAGAGACTGAGCTTGACAAGGATGAGCTTGAAGACAGGAAAATAATTCCAAGATTAGCTGAGGATTTGATGTTTCTGGCAGAGGGTCCAATGCATTGACCGACCTCAGTAAAACAGAGTCGAACACAAGCACCTCAGTTTTGCCAGACAATTTAAAGCCATCAATTAAGTGGTGAAACAGTCACTGAGGTAGGATTCGCTGCTGAGCTGTGTAACATTACCATAGCTACAGTAAGAAATGCCACAAAAGGCACTAAGTAGATGGCCTGGGGTAACATATACAGCAACAGTCCAATACTCATATGTCCACTTCAGCTCAGTGCTAACACAGAGACAGACATTATTGTGTTATACTGAAAAAATAAGTGTGTTGTCTTAAAAACACAAATACTTTAAAAAGCTACAGCAATTATGTGACAATGTAACAAATTCCTGTTCAAATAGGATAAGTTTATATTCTCATCAGATCGAAGTAATCACATCTAAAATGCATCTAAACCAAGAGCTCGGGTCTGAGGAGGATAACTTACATGGACATGGACCAACACATCGACAAATTTCTCTCTGTTTCTCAAAAAAATGCAGATTAATTTTCTGTTAGGTAGGTGTGAATCAGTTATTTGCTCCCACTTGTAGTAAAGTCTACCATGCATCATAAATAAACTGAAAATAAGTTGGGTAAAAGTCAAAGTCAGAAGCCACAATGTGCTTGCTTGACAGTTTTTATGTCTCAAACAATAAATGGGAACCTATGAGAAAATGCAGACGGCAGCACAAACCTGCAGAGGCAGGAAAAGATCAATCCTGCAGCCCCAGATTAAACTCAGTGACAAATTTAGATGAACAGAAGACTCAAATTGCACTTTTAAGTAATAAGTGAGTCATGTCAGTTCAACAACATCCTGTAATCATCGTTTATCCTCAATGCTGACAAGCCCAAACATAATACCAAGGTTCTGACACCAGAGGGCGCTGTGCTTCACCAAAGCAGGCCCTACAATGAGGACAAATCTGTAAGGAGACGTTTACAGTGTCACCAGAGGTCATTAGGCAAAAGGTCAGCAGGCAGGAGTGTCTGAGAGCAGTCAACATGTCAGCACCACTAATCCCATCAGCCTTTCACTTCAGGGCTTCAGGAAATCAACAGACATGCTCAAACATTTGGCTTTCTAAGCAAATAAAAGCACTCAAGCATGCATGTCTACAGCCTAGGGAGGCTTTTAGGGACACTGAAAGTTATTCTTCAACCACTCAGAGGCTGAGTTCTTGGAAAGTTTGTGTCAGTTTAATCTGGTGAATGGCACAAACAACACAAGTGGCATATCTGATAAATGTAAATTATAAATGAATAACAAATACATAATGTCCAGTAACGACGATATAAATTAGTCTTTAAATTCATCCTGCTAAAATACAGCATCTAATGACCTGCAATGACCCGAGACATTTGACCTTTTCAATATAATTCTTAACAAACTCTTTGTATGTATGTATGAATATTTGGTATATGTACAAGTTCTGAGTCTACTCCTCTGGTTTCATAATTTCTTCCACAAAAAACATCTCAGAAAATCTCTAAGTGAAAAGTATCTGGATTTGAAACTTTGTTCATGTGGGCTGCAGACAAGAGCAGATGGCAGTCCTGTTTCTGGGCCACTATGATCCTACTTTCCCTAAATATAGGCTTTGACCCGCAGCATCATTTAGAGGAATATGTAACAGATTCCAATCTAATGTGGGCCAAAGTTCACCCCGAATTTACACAACCAGTGCCAAACAGCAGCCTTTATAACCCATATTTCACTTGGATTGCTTTGGTTTGAGAACACTTTCTTTCTGTCTTCTTGCTCGAAGCAGCTTGTTTGAGATGGCTTTGAAATCTGTTAAATGCACATGAAACCGTCCTGCAAACAGAATATGATCCAAATTAAGAGTGATGGAATAAAGATGACCTGGCCCATTTTCAATCCCTGCAGCTGAGGCATTCCCTGATTTCTTTCCTCCCTCAGATAGACTCCAACACCACCATCTTTGGACTTGCTGGGTAGTCGTTGTTCTGCTCTGTAGCTCGTGGTGAGCTTGCAGGTTCTGGTTAGAGTTTCCCCTCCTGCACCAGCACAACAAGAACTGTTATAGATATCTGCAGTCCAACACAGTGAAGTCTGAGTTGGTCTGCAGGCAGATGCACTGGAGGGGTAGCTCAAGGTTATCAAGAACCACCATGACAATAAGGAAAAGCTGATTGGGAGTAACAGATATTTTAAAAATACAAATCACTCATATTTAGCACCTTGAAATGTTGACGAAATGTTTGCCCTTGTTTTTCTGGCTCATTTTGGACTGTAGGAAATTGGCAACAAGATAATCCTAAAAAGACAGAGTTTGATTTTCGGACTCATCTGAAAGGATTTGTCTACACTGCTGAGTGATAATGCCTGAAGCTGTCAAGCTATTAAAAGTCTGTGGTCTTGTCTGCTTTATTAAGCATTTAATTCCATTTTGACTCTGATAAAGGACTGAAAAATCACACAAAATGTTGCTCACAATTTCCTGTGTTCAAGGTGATTGAAATTCCTTTTCAATCACCTTTAAGCCAGCAAAAATCAGCAAATCTTCACAGCAGAGAAGCTAAAAATAGAGCCTTTTTACTGTTTCTGCTTTTCAAATATGCTGCCAATGTGCTGCTTTTGTCAATTAACATAGATTAAAAGAGTAATATTTTTGTAACTAATCTGTATGAATGGTATGACCCAGAATCCTTTTGTCGGTTCATACTTAATTAAATAGTGTGGAGAACAACAGAGGAGACGTTTCATCCGGGGGTGATTAACAAAGACCAAGTAAGGCACAACAAAAACACCTCCAACGACCTTGAGGTTGAATGCTCCCACATGCAAAAACAGCAGCTAGATTAGAGCACCGTGGAGCTGCACACTCAGCCTGCATCAAGCCTTCGCTGCAAGCCTGTGTGAGCGGGTGAACTTTCACCTAGATATAGAGCAGACGGAGAGAGGGAGGGCAGGAGGGAGAGGGAAGTGCAGGGAGAGTGAGACCAAGCCTTTAAGAAGGGACTAGAGGGATTTAGAGCCACAATCTGGAGGATATGAAAATGTCCAAATATAAAGATTTTTTTATGGTATTTTATTACAGAGAGAAGGCTGGTGAAAGAAGGCGGTCTTATTGCAGCGTCTGAGGCAACCTCTGAGCCCCGGAGATGAATATCCTGCGGGAGTTACAGCTATTGTGGCTAAACATAATGATATAATCTGTTAAGACTCTGCTGCACATTCTGGAACATATTCCTAGCCAATCTGCAGTTATAACCACATATTGGTGCTCATGACTAAGCCAACTCAGTGCCTTTCCAACCCTCCACTCCGAGTAGCAGTGATTATTGTTAAACAGCAAGGGCAGCTTAATATGCACATCAGCTGCCATCGCCACACTAAACAGCCCCCTCAGTATAAACAGATCAGCTGCACACAGATAGACTGACTCCAGTATGATTTTCCTGTTTTTCTGCCCAGCCCCACCTCTCTCTGTGTACTCTGTGTCTATGCATAATAAGGACAGCCAGTGAAGCACGTCTCCTCACCAGTGCAGCCTGAGCTCTACTCATCCCTCGTACACCTGCCACAGCAGCTCAGCCTGCACACATTTAAACCTCCATGACCACAGCTGCGAAAAAGAACAGCAGGAAATCTGTGTACCTGCGTGCATGGTGTCTTATGCAACGTTAAACAGACTCATCGGGATACATGACTAATATAATTACATAAGAGCCTGTTCCTATAATAACTAAAACGTTGTATTGTATGGGACATAGCATTAGAGCAAGGCCAAGTGCCGCTGTTATGCACAAGTGCAAACGAGTAATGGAGGAACAAGAACAGCAAGCAGAAGTAAACAGAGTAGTAAGCAGTGAGTGACAAAACCTGAGCGTCTGTTTAGACTTTGAAATCTCTTTTAGTCCTTGTGCACCATCCCCTGCTGCACAGCACGTGTTAATAAAATGACTTCACAGGAGATGCTTTTGGAAATCATCAAGTTACTGCTAATAAAGATCCACACGTCTCTGAGACCCTGGTGTAACAGCAAGAGTGAAGTTTCCTATAACTGGTTAATAGATTACAAACTTATGAAGCCACGTGGGAGAGGACAAAGCTACCCAGAGGTCATAGTGAATGCAAGAAGAGCCAGAAGTTCTCCTTTTCTCATAATTATCTCCTAACCATCAACTTTTTCTAGCTTGAGCAGTGCCAGATCAACGACCAGCTCCAGAAATGTATCAAATATTCCCGAATCACAGCCCAGGCAGTAATAGGGATGAGTCTGGGGCGTGATGTTTGACACATAACTACTATGACCCTGTCATAACAGTGTTTACAAGTCTCTGCTCTCCTTCCCATGGCTGTCAGCTGCGTGCAGCTAGCTAAGCAACAGCTGCAGCCACTCTGCAGGAAGCTGCTGCCAAAGCGCTTAAAAAGTAACAAAAATCCATTATTTACTGCAACACATCTGAAAGCAGCCGTTTTTACATTTTCCTAGGCTTGCCCCGCAGTCTGCCTCCCTCGTTTGCACGGCAGAAAGCGCTGACAGCTCCGGAGCAAGCCTACGTGACACACACTTGTTTACTTCATCCGCCCGTTAGCCCAGCTGCTCGCATACAGCACACTCTGTACTCCGTGCCAGCGAAGACTCGCAGCAACGTCACGTACAAAGGAGCAAATAACGAAAAATAAAAGACAGGACTCAGCGTCCTACCTGGCCTCTCCTGCGCGTTTCGTAGAGTGTAGGAGCCTCTCATGATCCCCGTTTTAAAAGAGTCTTTTTCCCAGCTTGGTGAGCGCAGTACGCTTAGAGCAGCTCGGCCACTCAAATGAATGAAGCGACTCAGTCTGCGGGAGCGTGCGCACACCCACCTCTCTGCGTTAGCGCTCATCCACTTTCATCCCCACCTCTCCACGAAAACAGACTTCTAAGAATGCCTTAACCCCATTTCATTTTCTTCTTTTGAGATTTAGAAATATAATATCATGTGGGAGGCGGGGGGTCATTAGAAACACCGCTTCACATTGGTTTAAATATCTGTTTGCATGAGGTTATTCCCAAATCTCCTTTTTTAAAACACTGGTCCACAAATAGCACGTGAAAAGCATCTAAAACAAAAAGTTAAGATCACTGAAAAGAACAGAGGGGGTTTTACCTTTGCAATTGACTGAATTACTTACCACACTCACCTGTTTGTCGACTTTGACCTTGGCCTTTACACTGTTTATGTCTGGATAAGTAAAGTCAGATTTTACTGAATTGTAAGCAAACTGAAAGCAGGCAGTGCTGTTATAGTACGGGAGAACAGAGCTTCCATATCTTGTCTATAATGCGTGCTCCCCTTTGTTTATTCTTTAGGTTCCACTATGGGTGTACATTAAAGCACTTTTAAAAAATACATAAAACATTGCACCCCACAGAAATCAGAATATTTAAAAACATAAACATTACAGTCATGACAAATGTTATACAGAAGACAAGTAAAACATACACTTTCAGCTAGATTTCCAGAAAAGAAACTAAACCAAAAGAGTAGTTAAAAGTTCATCTGTTTCTTCATTTATCTTTATATTGCTGTAGGGTACATTTAAGGAAGCTGGGATTTACGTTGGGAAGTGAAAATCTGGCCCTTCGTTATCTAATTTAGTGACATCTATGACTCTAAACTAAGACTTAGCATACTGTACTGATATGATGGCATTTTAGATTTTTTTTAAATGCACAATGTGGCTTTTCATTTTACCACATTGCCTTATGGCAATTTAATCTGACCACTGCTTTGTTTGACAATCAAAGCCAAAAAGCTGCATCTTTAACTACATTTACAGTACAAGCTGACTTCCAAGATTTCTTAAAGGAGTCCATCATTGGTTAGTATTAGGAATAGTAGCAGTAGGTTCTCTATCTTCCCTGTTGCTTTGCTGAAGCATCCGTTTTTCTTTGAACGCTTCTCTCAGTGCAGCCAGGATTAAGTCGCCTGTCTCTGTTGATTTTCGGGAGCCAGCCTAACAGCACAAAACACAAAAGTTTGTTCAGCCCACCCACTGTGTACAAGTATGGATGCTCAATTAGATCTTTTCCTCTTACATTTTTGAAACTTGCACTCTTTCTGAACCTCTCTGCAGGAGCTGGCAGAGGGGGAGGTGGAGGGAAAGGAATCGGAGTGTTTGTCTGACTCTTGTCTACCGTGTCCATGTCCTTTGGTGTTTGTTGAAAAGTGTTGCTGTCTTTGATGGAAGGGACTGGTGGCAACGGGCCCTTCTTCAGATAGATGGAAGCCCCTGCAGATCTTGGCAGTGTCTGAGAGATTGGGCCTATGTGCATATGACAGAACACTGTCTTAAAAAACATAAACAATAGTATTTTTCCTGAAACGAAAACATAAATAAATATTTGCACATACTAATAAACTTAACGGGATATAGTACCTCTGTTTCTCAGCTCTCTCTGCACAGCCTTCAGCCCTCCAAACTTGTTGATGATGCAGTCAACAGCTTCGGCAATGTCTTTGCCTTTCAAGTCTTCTTCTGTGAGTTTGGCCTGCATCAACAGTCTCCTCATAGCCGGGTCAAGATCCTTAAACTTCACCAAGCAGACATAACAGGGAGTCATTTATCATGCTATTATTAATGACTAATAACAGCTTAACAGTTACCCCATTAACATTTCACTGTAGAGTTTGACATACAGAACTTGAAGCTGGAGGAGCTGCCGTGGAAGATGTGTCCATAGGGAGATCTTTCTCCCCATTCAAACTGTGCAATGGTTCAATTCTAAAGAGAACAAAAGAACACAAAACTCTTTAACGCTCTTTCCTTCCCTCTAAAGACACGAAGTGGTGCTATCTTTCTCACCCCAAATCATCAGCAGGCAGTTTCCTCGTTGAACTGCCCACTGCTGTCATTTCAATCATGCTGGTCATCTTTTCTGTAAATATAAAGGTTGTGTTAAAATACGAGACAGGGCTGAGCCTTTGAGAGCATTTATACGTGTAGATGTGTTTGTTGTTATTCTAACCACAGGCAGCCTCCACGGTATGATGAAACTCTTCTGCCTCAGTCTCATTTGCAAAGTTGATGCCTACCTGGTAGTCCTGCGAAAACACAGCAAATCTACCCAAATCCAACCTAAAAGTGGCACTCTGATAATCAGAAAGCACGCATCGATGACAAAACAGGATCACTTACATCTGCGGGGAAAGTATGGAAGAAAGCACGCGCTGCAGTGTACTTGAATGGAATGTACATTTCCTGCTCCCACAGTAACTTGGCACGCTGTGTTTCAGAATGAGAGGAGTTGTTAGAGTTGCACAAGGAAAAGCACAGGAGCACCCATCTGGATGAGTCTTCCTATTGTTGCTGATGGAAACTTCAAAGTAGAGGAAACACTTCAAGCTGCCCCGTGCTGTGCCATGCTGGAAGCAGCGTGCACGTTTCAGCGTATGTGCCAGTTTGAGTGGGTGGAGTGAATGTGAGCAGTAATGATGTTCTTTTTACCTTGACGCAGTATAAGTGCAGGAAATAGGAATGCATGGACGAATCCTCAATGAGACACACCACACCGCATTCTAAGCGACTCCAGCTTGGCCTCTCCCCTGGGGTACTTATGGCCTTTAGTATCTGTGCTACTGTAGATTTCATCAGCTGAAATAGACAGTAGTGGTCCAAAGTGCATCAATACATGATGTGCAATTTATTAAGATACAAGGCACAGGCATGTTCATGTTGGTGTTAAATTTTAGAAAATTTAATGCAACTTCCTGGTGTCTTTGTGTAAATGTCTCTTCTGTAATGATCTTGTGGAGTTAGCTTTGGTTTGTTTTTCTGATATTTTGCATTAACCCTGTCCTTAAGACACTGTGCGCCCGTCCTCCTACACAATCACTTCTTTAATGAGTAACATCCGATTTTAAAAAAAGAAATCATTTACTTTCGAAACCAGCTCACGTTTCCTGACTGACAGTAACCCTTTGAGTCATTCTAGTTTCATTTTACAGCAAAGATGCGGCTCCTCAGAGAGACTGATGACCTCTTTTCCATTTAACTTCTTTCTGTTGCTTCAATTAGGTAATAGTGAACTACTTTTAAGTAATCCTGTAGTTTAACTACATTTTGTAATATCTTTCTGGTTGTTCAACTACATTCAATTTTGCGTGGTGATTCAAATAGAGTAGCTATTTTTTTTAAATAGTTTTTGTGCAATGAAATGACGAGATGTGCAGAGGAGGCATAGTGGCTATATTAGACAATGGATGCTAAAGATAGAGCTGCCATGCAGGAGGGGAAAAGGAAGCTCTCAGAGATGCACTGAGCACTTCTTTACTCCACTGACCTCTTTTCACTGCCCACGTGTTTATATTACCACTGCAGCATGCCATTGCCTTTTTGTCTTCTCTCTCCCTTAGTCTGTGTTTTGTCCTGCCTCCCTACAATCTCTTTTCTTTTCTCTTCTCTTACCTCTCAACCCCCAGCTGGTTATGACAGATGGCTTTCCCTCTCTGAGCCTGGTTCTGCTCGAGGTTTTATTCTGTCAAAAGTACATTTTTTTCTTCTCCCTGTTGCAAAATGCTTGCTCATATGGGGTTGCTTGATTTGTGGGGTTTTCTCCAATACTGTAGGGTCTTTACTTTACAATTTAAAGCACCCCGAGGCAACTGTTGTTGTGATTTGGGGCAATATAAATGCACCTGAACTGAATACTGTAATATAGTGTAATTTGACCTGCATTACACCTCTCTTCCTCTAACCCTGCAAAGGCCCAGGCAATGTATACATCAGGCAGATAACCATACACACTTGACCTATGTGTAGTGCATGTGAAAAGAGGTGGAAGCTGCTCACAGTCTGCAGAATGCAAAATCCAAACCTCGGCCCTATAGATTTACCACTGCATGTTCTTCTTCACTACATCCATGAAGCTTCTCTACAGTCTTTCTCTTTTCTTCCTGCCTGGCAGCTCCACTGTCTACTGTCTCTCCTGTGCATGTGTCCAAACCATCTCTGCCTTGTTTCTCTAACCTTTCCTCCATTCTGGTCACTCCCAATGAAAGTTGAAGCATCTTCAGCTCTGCCACCTTCATGTCCACTTCCTGTTTTTTTGTTTGTTCCACTTTTTCCACACCGCACATAATAGCAGGTCTAAGTCCCATATTGTAAACCTTTCTTTGCACTGCTAGCTATCCTGCTGTCACAAATCTCCCGCCCCATTCGTCTCTAATGAAACCAAACCTGGAACCTTGCACATTTTCAGTGGCATTTAATGTTTCGGTTCATGTATATTAGAGTTTCTGTCGATTTTTGTTGTGATTTGAATGTTTTAGCATTATAAATTGTTATAATTGTCTTTCATTGTGGTGGAGGCATGTGGGTTTGGCTCAGCGACAGGGGAGGGGTGGAGCACGGGCTAGGCATTGTATCTCTTGTACTTGTGCAGTAGTACACTTGGGCCAGGTGTGTGGAGTGAGTATGGACGGGCAGTTTGTGAGGTTGTGTTAGCAGGTGAGTGAACTTGACGTTGTTTGGAAAGACAATTTTATTGTGAAAGCAAACACAAGTAATAAAGGAAGGAAGCACCATAAAAGAACCATCTGTACGTGTCTCAGGGAACCCACAATGGCAGTGACATGCTGCATCATAAATTACTGTCAGTAGTTTGTACTTCAAAATGCACTTTCAAAGCAGCTTTTGCTCACCACAGGCAAGTCAGCCTCATCCAAACATGGAATAACAAGACTGCAGACTATAAGAGATTAATCAAGATATCTAATGTTCTCTGTTGTGCTGGTGACACATCTGTCTAGAATGTGTTAGTCAGGCTATACTGGCCCTCCTGGATCTGGATGTGTGTTCTTCACACTACAGATTTTCAGTTTAACATAATTCAGTTTTATCTACTGAGTGCCAGTTCACAACACCAGACGCAATGCAGTTTGTGTGCATGTAAACACAGGATACCATACAAGAACTTTATAGTGCCCTAAAAAGGGGTCATTAACCATTTACATGCCACTATAAAGGATGTATTTGGGAACTCTGGAAGTTAACCCTAGAATTTTGTTGGAGGATATAAAATAATGTATTTTTTTCACTTTTGTGATTTTTTTTCTCCATTTAGTATTTTTATGTTGCCAATCAAATGGCCATCTATGGCTGCACCATGAAGACGATTTCTTTCCTATCAGTGTCTCTGTTCTGGGTCTGCTCTGTGTCTTTTTTCCAAATTGTTTCTTCTTGGTAGTGATAATGTCAGTGTAATGTAATGAACTGGGAGAGCCAGTTTGTGCATAGCCTAATTTGATCTACACCAGAGAGAGCCGGCACAGTGCCTCTGTGTTTCACAACAGAAATGTTTTGGCCAGAATGAACACAGCCTCTACTCACTAAGCAAGAGAAAACAGAGGGAAGGTAACAAATACACCACAGAATTTAAAATTTAATTAAATAACTGTCTAAAGCCCTAACACTGAAAATTGTTTAAAAATGCCTAATTTATTTACTGCGGAGTGGTATTTAAATAATATTTAAATATTGTGGTTGATGCTCTGGCAACACAACGGTGCCAGACAAAACAAGCATCTGAGACTGCAGATGACAAGATTAGGCTAAATGTAAAACTAAAACAGCTCTAACACATGACCCATTCATACACCAGGCTCCTTCTGATAGTAGCAGATGATAACATGAAAACAAGTGTGAGCATGAAATGATTCAGAGAGACATACATCATAGTACATCGAGCTACTACAGTACTATTATCATCATGTAGAATTTAACAGATGGTGGGAATGTGTTTTACTCTCTTAAAACACATCCAATTTTCTCAGCTTTGTTATTTATTTTTCCATCATATTTTACAGCATTTATGAATAAATGTATCAAATAAATGTAACAAATAAACACCAAACATTTTAAATTGGACGCTAATCTGGTTAAAATGTCACTACACATGCAGCAAAAATGAGTATATTTCAGCTGTTTTCATACAAATTAATGAAGTGTACCTTACACTGCGGCTCCAGCAGACCGATGAGGATGCCTTTCTCACGGATCGTCAGGAGGTCACTTATAACCTGACTTCCAGTAATCAGAGCCAAGGCCATCACAGAGACTCCTGTTTTCCTCGCCTTACCTCAACCCTCTTAATCTCGCCTTTCCTCCTGTTCCAGATGCGTCCAGTGGACCTGTCCTGAACACACCACTTCCTGATCCTAACCATAGTTTGAATGGTAACGTTTCCATTACAGCATGTCATCATGCAAATTTATGGACGCCATGTATCCACTCGGCTTTGAGTAACCAAATGATTGAGGGTGCATACTCAAAGGTCACTTGTACAATCGTCAGTGAAACAAAGGAGTACTTATTAACCATATGTGGGATAAAGTGTAAATAAAGTCGTTTTTAAGGAAGGCAGTTCCCTGTTCGGGTTGGGGCACAACTTTTAAAGACAAACACAAAACTAAACACCTACATTCATACATTTGCTTAAGTTCTGTACCCAAGGAAATTATTTTAATTTCCCTGAATATTTCCATTTCCATGTTGCTTTAAATCCACGACCCTTCCAGTGGAAAATATTGACTAATTTTCTCCCACTGCATGAGATCAGGGTTTCACATAGAAATCTCAGTAGAAGGCATTAAAATCTGACATTGTTTAAGATTCAGTCACAAGGTTTAAAAAGTAGTTAGTATAATTATGTTCTCTAATGGTTTTGTGTACATGAAACATCCAAGTCCAATTGCCACACTTGAATTAGAGAGCTTGTGTTTTGGCTTTGCACACTTTAGAGTGAAAAAGTGAACAACATTTATCTTGAAGCCAAGTACAACGGGAAACACTAACGGCTTGGTATAGAAAGACATTTCAAGCAAGCGGAAATGTTTGGCAAGATTAATAACGAGCATGAACCATGTTAACACCTTCACTTCTCAAGGTTTATTAGTCCCTTGACAGCGCAGTGACATAACCACGTAAACAGTTGTGACTTGAAAAGAGGAATTAGTTGTATGTTATCTTGCCTAAGTAACTATCTTTTATGGCTTCCATATATCGTCTTTCATTGGTTACAGAGAGAAAAAAATCAGTTCCTAATGCTTATACAAAGTCTCTAAGCTTAATGCTTTTTCTTGTGTTACTCACAATCAGAATAAATGTAAAGTTTCCAAGTTTCTTAGTGTTCTGTATAAAATGAGCTGCCATGTAAAATGTGACAGGACACCAATGTAAAAGATAAAAAACAACATTTTATTTCACTTTAAGTAGTGAGAGTTAAAAATAAATGGCATTCTTTAAAGTGAGTGCAGGAACACAAAGAACGAGTAAAGTACAACAATTGATATGTGGATGGAAAATGTTGCTACTCTGGTTTTAATGCTACTTTTCTTCTGTGATCATGTTACCATGTTCTTCAGAAAACAATACTTCTCTCTGACTGTTACACACTCCTGATCCATCTCCATCCCCTCTGTCAGCTTCCTCCACGCCATCAGCTCCCGGAGGAACGGGCCTCTTGCGTCTCTTCAGCAGAGGGTTGTTGGATGTATCCAAGTCTTTGATCTTCACCTGGTCGTAGTCCACGCGCATCGTGGCCAGGGCACTGGTCATTTCCTCCTGTTGGAAGACACAGTTTGTGCTTTAAACCGGAGATAATGGTCCACTGCCATCTTGTGGCCAGATTCTGAAGTAAATACAATTCTCACCTTTACATCTTCCCATAGTTCCTTGTCCTCTGTCAAAACTTGAGAGGTGTACAAAGGTGTTTGAGGGACCACCATGGATTGCTGTTAAATAAAAACATTCACATCAGCGTGTGCAATGGAAGAAAACACAGAGGTGAACGGGCACAGGTGTTAACTCACACTAATCCAAGGATGGTTCATGAACTGTCCAATGGTCATCCTCTCGCTGGGGTCTGTCTTCAGTAACTGAATGATGAGCTGTTTGGCTGCAGGTAACATTAAAAAAGACAGTCAAGCAATCCAACAGGGCAACGTGCATGTGGAATAAAGATATGTTTATGGGTTTATCTCAGTTGTTATGTTGCAAAGGTTCTCAATTCTTCAGTGATTGGAAACTGGAAACGAGAACTAATGTAAAAGAACAAAAAAAAATCCTCTTCTCTCAAGAGAACAAAAAGATACACACAGACAACACCATGGGAAGTTTAAACATACAGAGATCTAGTGTTGCAAACCATGAGGTTCCTATTACAGCGGAAAGTTTATGCAGGTCATTTCCACTCTCTCTGTTAAGCACATGATTATGTTGTTAAAGCGTGCGAGGATTAAAGTGAGGCTGAACGCTGAAGCGCCGTGGCGCAGTAATTTACACTTTGTGGACCAATAGCATATTCATTTAGAGCCTCTCTCTACTTGCATTTTATTTCACAGCAGTGCAAGTATTGTTTAGTTATTCTGTTAGTCTGACCTTCCTCAGAAACGTCTGCCCACTCTGGGTTCAGAAACTCATATTGGCCCAACCTGATCCTCTGTTTCATGCCTGGAGAGATAGCCTGGCTTGTGTTTGAGTAGAATGGAGGAAACCCACAGAGTCTAGAGAAGAGAAGAGAAGAGAAGAGAAGAGAAGAGAAGAGAAGAGCAGAGAAGAGAAGAGAAGAGAAGAGAACTTTACACTTTCTTAATTTTGCACTATGCAGAATTGATTTTTAGTCATTAGTATTGCTAATTAGAGAGGCACAAGATACTCACAGGATGTACATGATTACACCCAAAGACCACATGTCACATGATTTGTCGTATTTCTCTGGCCCAAGCACTTCTGGCGCTGAATGGGCAAACAGATACAACACGATAATGTGGGCAGAGTCACACCAAAATGTCAATCATATGCAGACACACATGGAGACAGTAATAAATAAAATAAAACAACTTTTGACTCTAATACTGACAAATACGCAGTGCACCTGAAACTCCTGCGATCACATTTCACTGGACACTCACCTACATAATACGGAGTGTAACATGGAGTTTGCAGGGAGTTGTGCAGCGTCATCTCCTTAGCAAAGCCAAAGTCAGTCAGCTTTAGAGTAGCGTTGCTCTCTTTAGTTGTGTAGAGCAAGTTTTCAGGCTGTGGTGAGAATAACAAACAAGGAAAATCTGACTGTGTTTTATAAAATCTTTTATTAACTGTGTAAATGATTTCCAGGGCACAGTGTACTGCTGCATCTCACTAATACGCACGCAGTGGCCTTTTTCAATGCATCAACTTTACACTAAAGTTAGATTGGTCTGTCACCATCATCTTATTACATATGTACACTTGACATTGTATTTAAAACTCTGGGTATGTGTCATTTTGCTGTGTGGAGGGTTAACTTTTTAATGCAATGTTGCACATTTTAACCAGACTTGCAGTCTTCAGCAGCTTCTGAAAGAACAGCATTACAGTACCTTTACATCTCTGTGAGCAATGTCCATGTGGTGGAGGTATTCTATGGCCATGCCAATGTCATGCATGATCTCCGACACCTCTGATTGGAGGATATGAGAGACATGGTAGCACAGATTGCAATGCAGAAACCATTAAATGAAACTGTTAAATGTGAACTCGAACCCACCTCTCTCTGTGAAAGCCTGGTCCCCTCTGGCCTGAATGCGACTGAACAGTTCCCCTCCCTCCATGCTGAGACAAGATTAACAAAGAGATCAGAACTGGGGCAGTGGGGGTACTCTTGGCAAATGACTGCAGTTGTCCACTGCAATCACGGTTTTATAACAAAGCAAGTCATTGTCCCGACTATTAACTGCTCAGGCGGGTTCAGTCTTGAGGGTTTTTGTTTGACCACCATTTCTTAGACTTGCATGCATTCAAGTATTATTATTATTATTATTATTATTATTATTATTATTATTATTATTATTATTATTATTATTATTATTATCATTATTAGCTATTTATATTTATTTATTTTATTACTTATTTTGTTGCGTCCACTTTGAGTTTTAGTTTAACTGTTTTAACAAGTTAAAATTTAACTGGAAGCAAAATAACAACACAAAGGAATAATACACATGCTCACATAAACTCACATTTTTTAATTTTGGCTGTTTCTACGAATAATCACACTCAAACCACCTCTTCAGCAAAGTTATAATGAGTTTTCAAAATTCTAGAGTGTTTAAAACACCATTGATTAATCAGTGAAATGACAAAATGATTAGGGGAGATCGTGGCTCAAGAGTTGGGAGTTCGCCTTGTAATCGTAAGGTTGCCGATTCGAGCCAGGGTTGGCTCGGTCGTTGTGTCCGTGGGCAAGACACTTCACCCGTTGCCTACTGGTGGTGGTCAGAGGGCCCGGTGGCGCCAGTGTTTGGCAGCCTCGCCTCTGTCAGTGCGCCCCAGGGTGGCTGTGGCTACAATGTAGCTTGCCATCACCAGTGTGTGAATGGGTGGATGTGTAAAGCGCTTTGGGGTCCTTAGGGACTAGTAAAGCGCTATACAAATACAGGCCATTTAGTTACAATATTTACTTTGAAAAGTCTGTTGATTAAATCAGATTCACAAACTGTTCTCCAATATCTGTAAAAGCCATTTTTAAGCAACGGATTTTGCTTAAAGGTGCCAAAAAAACAGTGTGTTTATTCTCACCATTCCATAACAATGAGGAGACATTTCTTCCCATGGTGCATGTTCTCATAGAGGCTGAGTATCCGTACAATGTGGGGACCTCCGGAAGCTCGCCAGTGCAGCTCGACCTCCCGTCGAGCTTTGGGAGTGTCGTAGAGAATCTGTTGAACGTGACAAAATGTTTTAAACATTATAATGAAATGCTTCCAAATGCAAATCAGTGTTCAAGGCAGGCAAAATTAAAGGCATTAAATTACTGCTGTTTGCTGAGCAGTTATTCCAGAGGGAGCAATAAAAGTCAGGATTTTAAAGCTGCACTAAGCACACATATCCCAACAGCTGTGACAATGCAAGCTGAGTGCTGAAGGAGGAAGATAACACATCAACATACATTGCCACTCACACAAACCTCCAAAGAAAAGACGTGGAGGAACTGGAGTGATTGCCCTTCCTGCCTAATTCTATAAGGCTTTCCTGCAATCCCATAGCCAGCTGTTTATTTAATTAACACCAGTTCCTTGGGAGTTGCATCAGGAATTACATCCTGTGTGAAAATCCGCCAAATCAAACATGAGGAGCAACCCAATCTGGCAACAGCCTTGTGAATAAGAGAGTGGCTGAAAGTAGCTTTAGAGCTGCATTTCTCCCAACACATAAGCTTTTGTGGGCTCAACATTGCTGCATGGATGAGTGAAAAATGCGGGATTTTTTTTTCCCTTTTTATATGTCAGAGACACTGGTATAAAGTTTTAACAGAGAAGCTCATTGTCCACATAACAACATCACAACAGTAAAAACTGTGCAGCAGCATCCCAGACAGCATACAACAGCGTGTGAGACACAACTACTGTCTGGGTAGTTCAAAAGGCAAATCTGCTTCAGGTTACTCCTCCATTCATCCCTGGTTCATGTGTATCATATGATATATCATTCAAATAAATTTGAAGCTGCCGCACATTAAAGTTTACATCAAATCCTGAAGATAAAACGACATTAGGATATTTGCACAGATTTCCAGTCACCATTACACGGTGCAGACCACAGCAACTGTGGGGAAATGAATAATTGATGGCTGTTCTCTTTCTTTCCAGCGACAACAACAAAATAAAGCGGCAGGCACAGTCACAAACCTTGAGCGCACATTTCTCTCCTGTTTTCTTGCAGTAACACTCCAGTACTTTGCCATTGATTCCCAGGCCAAGGACCTGAGATGTTATTTTGTAGTCATCGGTCACCGCGTTTCTCCTGAACTCCAGTTTGAAGTAAGCAGGTGGCTGGAGGTCAGTCAGGCCGCTGCCCAAGTTGGAGTCGCTGTTGGTCGCTGTCCCGTGCTGCGCGGTAATAGAATTTACCGACTGCTCCTCCTGGTAATGATCCATTTTTTCTCTAAAAGCCGACGGTGGCGCAGAAAAGAAAATGTCACCAGGCTCTGCCGCATAAAATACCCAGTGTCATCTTAGCTCATCCACATATATCCAGACGACTTTCTTACTTACTTACAACACGTCACGATCCATTCTTTTTATGGCTGAAGAAAAAAAATGAGGCAATCTAAAATAACAAAAAAAAAAAAAGAATCCTCGATGAGCAGAAAAGGGAGGGGAACAAGCACCGTTATACTGTCACGGACTTCAAACGACTTCAGCAATTGGCTGTGTAAATGTAGAGGTTATAAAAACACAACAAGTGGGGGAAAAAATCTCGGCAAAAAAATCTGGTACCTTTGCCTGGTCCTCATCACTGTTATCTGTCTCTTCCTGCAAGGCACACCAACCTCTCCAATTCCCTTACGTCAGCGCGACGAGGCTCAAATTCATGGACCATTCACAGTTTTCTTAAAGGAACAATCCCGCGTTAAGACGCACGGCAGGATCTCAGCAGACAGAGCAAAGACCTGTAGTAAGTACGCGACCATTCGCCTTCGAGAGTGTAACAAAACGGAACTCGGATCCTCAAGAATAAAATCTGATCCAATTAGCAAGAAATTGGCTCCCTTTGAGTTGAATATATATATATATATATATATATACAAAGCTATGAGCAGTGCAAAGTGAAAATGTTCAGGGCACAATCCATATTGTTTTTTTATGTGCTATCAACTGTGACCAACTTGGCCTTGGCTCGAACATCAGTCGTTTAACTCTTACTGCGGAGAACTGCAGCTTTTCTTACTTTACATCCTGTATGGCACATGACACGTAGGACTTGGCATTTTAATTACTTGATAGTAATAGCAGGTTCAGTACACACAAATAACACAGGTTTTATAATGTATACAAGTTCGAAAATAAAGAATACATGCATTTAAAATATATGAAACACCGTAGCAACCTGATAGAGTTTTGTTTTTAAAAATTGCCAGTGTATATAGATTTATTACCTACTGCAGTACTGACAAATATTTGCAGGCTTTCTGCGTATTCAGATGTATTTGTGGTATGAATGTGGTATGATAAGTCTGTTATGTAAAATTTGAACAGATGGATAAGTTTTGTGGCTGGTTTTTTACACAGACTGCTGGTTTTGTCTTGCTGCTTAGCCCTGCAGGGCACGATCCAGCACATGCTCATCCTGCACAGGAAAGGGCATGGTGACATGCAACTGCCTGTTCTCCTCCATGGTGCGCTGGATGGTCTCGTAAGCGTTTGAATTTCCAGACCAACAGCGACGAGCCACCTGCAACACACAGAAACACACAGATAGCAGCAGGACAATTATCGTCTGCAGACTGTGAAGTGAGGCTGTAACCTGCTTCGCATTCAGCTATCTCACCCCATTGGAGACATCCCAGTTGAGCATCAGACGGGCACGCTTTGCTGCCTCCTCTGAGCCGTCCAGCACCAAACCAAATCCTCCATTAATGACTTCACCCCTGTAAATGGGCGGCAGTTATAATCACCCTGAATTAAATTTGTATTAATAGATAAATATGGCTTTGGCGAACTGTTGTAGTCAGACTTACCAGCCAACACCACCTCCATTGTGCAGGGATACCCATGTGGCACCTCTGAATGCATCACCAACAAAGTTCTGAACTGCCATGTCTGCAACAGGTACACGCTGTGAGCTGTGAGTGGACTTTTTTATTACTGCTCAAGTATTTATGGATTATATGAATGTGGAAATACAAGAACGATGAGAATATGAAAAAAGGCTTTATGTCACCAAAGTTATACGTTTCTGGGCCAAGCCACAACTTTCAGCCACAACCGTTTTCATATCAGCAGTAGTCAAGGAGATTCAGTTTTGTTTTTTTTAAAGACACAATTCGGTTTCAGTACTGTCCATGAAGCAAAGCACAGAGCATTTTTCTTTGATACTGGTTTCCTGCAGAGGCACTGAAACTCTCTCAACCAGTAATGGGTCATACGCTCTGTTATAAAGCTGCATCTGTCACCACAATGTGCTGCCTGGAAGTGAGCTTTAAAATATTGTAAGTCTCCCATTCTTGCATTCAGAATGCCTTTAAGGAACTGACTTGTGTCATGGGACACTTGTGTGTGGCAGGTTGAGTGTGGACTCAAATGCAGGACTCGGCAGACAGACTTGAACTAAAAAACTCAGCTTTATCAGCCGGCAAGTGGCAGGCCAATAAAACAGGCAGGGCAGAGCTGACCTAAAATAACTAACACTGCTGGACTGATAGGAGAACACACAACATGAGGGGAGATCACAACAACAAACTAAAGAAAACTAGGGGCTTAAATACACACATGAGGTAATCAGGAGGATGGGACACACCAGGGAACACAGGTGAACTTAATCTGACTAAAGAGACAGGGGAAGCAAAACTGAACATACACACAGGAGCCAGGGGACTCCAACAAAATAAAGAAGGCAGTAACACACACTGAGGCATAATTATTTGATCTAGCCCACTTAAGATGACTTAAGCTCAAAGTGGGCTGTATGTGGCTCGTGATGTAAAATGAGTTCAATGTATTAAGCTTCAAATTTCAGTTGTATTCAGCTGTAGTGAGTGTACCACGTACCTGCGCAGAAGACAGAACCATCATACACATTAGAAGTCTCTCTGAAGGGGCTGTCTGTGCCACTAACGTCATGATGGTCTCTGCTAATAACCACTGGCGCCTGAACAAGAGTAACAACATCGACACTACTGAGACTACACTCAAAACTGAACATCAAGCCTCATTATCACCTCAGCAGACAGTTTATCCTCTTACTGAAACGTTTCCATCAGCAACAGCCTGGTTGATCGCCAACGCAATGGAGACTCTTCCTTTCTGGTCAGAGTACAGGATTCTGGCTTGTGATCCTACAACCTAAACAAAAAAAAACAATACATGAAGCATATGGGCATTCTTGTTGTATTATTATTCATTTATTACCTGTGTAATTTACACTGAAATATCCAGTGGGTGGATAGTTTTAGTAGGGAGCTTACCATTTTATGTTTTCCAGCCTCTCTAATCCAGCGAATGTTGTCATTGTACTGTTGTTTCACACGATCAGGTACATTGGCGCTCATTTCCTCCAGGACAGTAGCGGCAATGTTGTCAGTTACAGCGAGATCTCTGGGGTCGCCAGATGTGCACACCCAGCGAAATGGCCCAAAGCCCAATGAGAAAATATCCCTGGGTAAAGGCATATGAAATGAGATCACAAATATTGCACACAAGCTTATTCACACATCTCATTAAAGGGTCTAGTCACAGTATGGCAGGCTTCACAACATATTTAAACTTAGTGAAGTTTAGTTCATTCAGGAGGTTTCTCACCCCATGATGTGCTGCACATAAGAAGGGTAACGGAACTCTGTTGCTCCTCCACCAACTTTTTGAACCTCTGCACCTGTAAATCAAAAGACAATGTTCCTCGTTATTAGTCTATAATTAACTGCATGATAATGGAGTTCCCTGTGTTTGTTAAATTACCTACCAGCTCTTTGGGCCTCCAGGAGGAAAGCATTACCGTAGTCCCAGAAGTGCATGCCTGCATCAGCCAGCTTGTTGATAGCCTTTATTTGTCTTCGGAGGCTGTGATAGCATTTAAAACACATTTCTTCAGCTTAATAGAGAGACATATAAAAACAACAGCACAACAATAAGCTTTGTTAAGCTCTGTGATTAATTTAACCTTTCTTGGACCACGTTGCGGAAACGGTCAGGATCAGTAGACATGAGCTGGTTGGCCTGATGGAAAGTGAGCTGGACTGGATAGTAACCACCATTATATGGGTTGTGGAGCGAGGTCTGGTCTGAACCCAGATCTACCAGGAGCTCGCCTGTCCTCTCAAACTCCAGCAGGATTCTCTCCCTGTTTAGAAAGAGCAGACTATGACTAAGACCTCAAGGGAACAACAACAACAAAAACTGTCTCCTTCACTGCAGCTGCAGCTGTACACCTGGGTTTTATAGTGTAAACGTATCCCGTCTGACTCACCACAAGTCTACAACATTGCCATGGTATCCCAGACTGAGGGGAGTCTTGGCGCTCTTAGCCTCTCTGTAAGAAACAAAGTAGTAATTAGTGACTTTCACAGCTGAGAGATTTACCTGTGGAATCATTCTAACATTGGATCACCATGCTACTTGTATGTTTATGGGGTTTGTTGTAATGTACAAAACATTTTACCACCTCTAATCCACACAAGGTTAAAAGTATACATACAGGCGCAAACACCCCCACTGATATTTGGTTAAATGTCCCTTCGTTGAACAAAGTCTCAACAAAGAGAACACGCTCGAGTGAATCCTGCAAGCTAGTACAGGCAGTCAGCTGGATATGCACTGCTTCATCCATAACCAGTCTCCTTACATCAAAAACCAAACACACCTTCCCAACTTGAGTTGATTTAAGGGCCACCTTTTTGATCTCTGATGTAGTAAATCATTTCAAACGAGAGCAGTCTGACTGAACCTTTGATAAAGACTTTTAATCCAATGTTCTCAGTTACCTTATGCGTTTAATGCACTGATCCAAGCTGCTAGTGACCTCCATTAGCCAACCCTGCTCATGTCTCTTTCTCAGAGGAGCCTCATCCACCTAAACGCAAATCAAATATACACAGTCACATTGACTTTACACAGTACTTCCTCTGTTATTGCTTAGTCATCAGAGTTCATGGGAAATGACTTGAAACCAGCTGACCTCTGCAATCACACTGACGCAGCCAGCAATGACGGCAGCTTTAGCCTGAGCGCCACTCATTCCCCCCAAGCCAGAGGTCACAAACACACGCCCCCTCAGATCACCAGAGCCCAGGTACCTCCGGCCAGCATTCAGTACCGTCAGCTGCAAAAAAGGACCACTAATATAAATCTAAAACAGGCACTACAGCGTGCATTATTACATTTTTGTGTGAGGGACTTTCAGACTGTGTTGTGTGCATCTGTTTGTAATTATTACAAACCATAGTTCCATGAACAATCCCTTGAGGCCCAATGTAACAGTAGCTGCCTGCCGTCATTTGACCGTACCTGAAAATGCACAGCAAAAAGCAAAGAGACCACACTTGGCATTTCCAGACGAAAAAAAGCAAGTAGCTATAATGGACCTTGAGGACTTACATTGATACACCCAGCGCAAACATCTTCTCATACTGATCTCTGGAGGAGTAATTTGGAATAACCTGATGCAAGCAAAAGAAAAACATGTGAATGCGTCACTTATCTCTTCATATGACATTACTGAGCTAAATGCCTGATGCGCCGTTACCATGCCGTTGGTGATGATGGCGCGAGGTGAGGAAGGCAGACTGGGGAAAAGACCCATGGGGTGACCGCTGTACATAACCAGAGTTTGTTCCTCTGTCATCTCGCTCAGGTAATGCATCACGAGGCAGAACTGCACCCACACAAATGCAAAACTTAAAAGCTATACACTGTGCTCAGAGACGTGCAAACGATCATGTTAACTCAGGCCATACCTGGGCCCAGTTACTGAACACCTGTCCGTTCCCTCCATAGGTGACAAGCTCTTGAGGAAACTGAAGGATGAAGAACGAATTCTTTGTTATTCACATCAAACACATAAATTATACAGAAAACCTAGCATTTTATTCAGTAGGCTTAGCCTTGTTAAGCTGTGCTTACCTGAGCAACTGCTGGATCCAGGTTGTTCATAATCATTAGCATCATAGCGGCTGCTTGACGTGTGTGACATGGGTACTGATCTATGGGGTAAGCTCTTAGGAAGCAGAAGGAAATTCATGTTACTTGTAAAATGGGGGGAAAATCAACAAAATACCACTTTGAAGTTGAAATGCAGTTTAAATATAAGATATATTTATATATCTTATATATCAACTGAGTGGTCTCTCAGTTTCATACTGTTATAGTATGTGATTTTTTAAATCTTTTCTTCCTCTTTGTTTTCTCTGTTCTACCTGTTCTGCCTAAAGATCCCAATGACCGTAATTCTGAGCATCTCTTTTAAATCTTTATATAAAAATTATGTAAAAAATGTAAATGCACGCCCACACTGGTAAGTGCCTGTATAGCTCAGCCCATATATTAGTAGATTAATACATTTTAAAAGTATTACAAAGTGCAACTGTTTGCCTTCTATTAGTTGTAACACTCACAGAAAGATTCTTCAGTGTTAAATATCTAAATAGAATAGAAATATTGGCATCAGAATTCTCTCAGGCTGTCCTTGGTGAGCCTTACCTCATCCGTAATGTGGGACAGAAGCGGTACATGTATATGTGCCCATACTGCCGCAGCTCTTGAGCAAATTCAGGTGCGAGCGTTGCATGGTGGGAGGGGGGGAAATAACGCAGGGCATTTCTCAGCGCCAGCTAGAGGAAAGAGGCATTTAGAGGACGTTAGACAAGAAACGTAAATGTTCAGAAAACATGATTAGATCTCGTTCTGCTCCCCGGTCTTCTCGTGTAACTTATTAAGCATCTCTGTGTTTTTCTCTAAATTATTCACTCACTTAGTGGAGGACCTTTGAGAATAATCAATTTTTAGGAAAGGGCGTGATCCAGGAGAGGTAACGCAATAGGACAGAGGACACAAATGCACTTTCCCATCAGACATATTTAGAGAAGCCCAATTATGTGACATGATAGTGCAGCTCTGTTTGGATAATGTCCAAAAGTTTCCTGTGCATAAATTGTAACGTCACCGCTTTTAATGTTGGTCACGTCTTTTAAATCTGAATTATCATCATTAGTGCTAACTAAAACTATGAAAAAAACTATGGCAGGATATACCTGTGCTACTCACGGACCTATTTCTTGGTGGTAAAACTCCTACAAACTGTGCGAGAATATAGTTTTGCAATCCATTTACTCACCCGCTCCTCTTCTGTGGTGAGGTTGGGAGTCCGAATAGGTGCATGTGGCACATTTGGATCTCTTCCCCGGTTAGGGGGCAGCGGGTTGAGGGGCAAACCGCTGCATATCTCCTTTAAAGTAGACATGCTGTTTTAGATATTTGCTACGACACACCTGATCAGAAACCTGTAGACAAAGGTAAGACTGGAACCTGACAGTAGCTCTAACGATCCCCTGTGGAGAGAAAGAATTCAAGGGAAGGAGAAACATTTGAGGGCAATCGCTCTTTGGCTGACTGTCCCATTGGCTCTTTGGTCATCTTTGCCCTTCACAATGCACCAATGGTACACCATGACTAGAAGAGGTTGTTTGGTAATTATTGATCCCTTGCGGAGTTTGAAGCAGCACATGCTTGAGTAGACAAACACTTACTGAGACCTCTGGCCCCTGACGCTTGCACATGTAACTGAGTTACACAAAAGTGTGCGTCACAACTTACCGAAACCTTTTAGACAGCACAGTGACTGTGCAGAATCATTATATAAATGTTGCTCCCCATTAACAAAACCACGAGTGCAACTAAATACCACAGTTTCACTGAGAACAGGAAACTACAGGCACGATGTCAGTTTTCAAAGATGGTGGGTACGCTCACTTACTGTTTATGGTTCTTTAACCTGATGTACTGATATATTATCAATACACAATATAATATCTTATGTTGTACACCAGTATGTTTTTTGAGTGAAAACTCAATGTCGGTAAGCAAACACGTGATGAGTAACATTGTTCATTTTTCCATCGTTAATGATGTAAACCTGCAATATGATGTGTACAGTCAACAATATCTCACAAACCAGAGATTTGTAATTGATTTTATTATAAAACTTTTAACAATATCCACTTCAAGTCAAGTCAGTCACTCCTGTGCGGCACACACACGGTTCATTTCAGCTTAGATGAGGTAAATTTTTCAGGTCTGGTTATAAAAAAATGCAGTCTTACTGGACAGAGAGTGCCAAGACACAAATAAATAGCTCATAAACAAAAACAAGTTGCAGTCATTTCCTTCAGTTTGTGCTTCATACCTCGTAAAGCTGGCAGCTTTTTCAATAATGTTACTAACATAAACTTTTGAGACAAATTTGATATAAGTAACATTTGTGTATCAATGTAAAACACAGAAAATTAAGACAATATACTGTTTACACTCTCTGAACCTGTGATGGTTAATCACACAGCAGACAAATGTTCATCCTGAGACACGAAGAAAAAGAGCCAAACGTATACACACAGTGCACTGTGCGGGTGTAGGAAGCTTGGTCCTTAATTAGCACTCAGCTGAAGATTATTTACAACCATTTTGGATGAGCACAGTGGCAGGATTAAACAACTTCACAAACCTTGTTTTCTTTTGTCCATTAAATCGCTTTGCTGACAAAGTTTGTAAATGAAACTGAAATAAATGTTTTATCTGCAACAGCATGCAAACAGTATCTGCTCTGTAGCCATTTTCCTTTAAGGACAAATCAGAAACCAGTGGAGGGAAAATCTTAAATACTTTTTGATATTAAGGTGGCAGCCTCTGCTTCCATCCAGCCATTCAAATTACTTCAAATGAACTCATAATAATCTGTAATCTGTGCTGCGCGTTTCCTCACTTTGTCTATCCAGCTTCCACACAGCCCAAAGCAAAACAGCCATTTCTGATCATTTACAAATGAGCTATTAAAAAGAAACTGTCGATAGTAAAAATAAACTGATGACAAATAATGAAAAAATATCTCTGCATTATTTTTGCTCAATAAAGGGATGTCATGTATGGATACTGAGCGTCGCTGTTGCTGCGGAGAGTCATTATTAGCTCTCTGTGTTGGCCTGTTTGGTATCAGAGTCCTGATCTGAGGCAGATGTTGAGTTTTCATCCAGTGCATTTGTGGATTCAGAGTCTTTTGGGGTCTCGCTGGGTGATTTGTCATCTTCTTGTGGGTAGAGCTCTGGGTAACGCTGCATGCACTCCTGCATAGACCTGAACTGCTCCAGGCAGTCAGAGCCCTTCACCTCCTCCTTACTATAGTGGAAACAAGAGAAGGCGTCCTTAAATTCAGTCCCACAGGGACCACTGGCCATCCCACCCAGGCAGGGGCAGTTCCAATTAATCTCCCCATTGGGAAGAATTAAGCCTGGGACAAAAGAGGAGAATACAGAATAAATAACTTGTAATTGTGCAACTTCACCAAAGCTTTCTTTACCGTTTCTCACCTCTCTCCTCAAATGGGTCATTGGGGTCTTCCTCCACGAGCTCCGCAGTGCTGGGTGCTGCATGATCCTCTTTGGTGGCAAAGATGATCGTGTCTTTACCTGTTGTGTGAAATAGAGTATTTTAAATAAATCATCAGGAAGGTATCAAAACTTTTTCCTGTCGTTGGGGTTTTTTTTGACACATATAAGTCAAAATTTTGAGTTGAACATCTCAAAATTTCCACTGAATAAATGGAATTTTTACGAGATAACATGAAATGCCGGCTTACTTATGACTGGCAGTTTCTTGTATCTTTTTCCAGTGGAGGAAACGAGCTTCCACAGGAGATGATTGGTGGAGTTCTTATTTTGTTAACACACTTAAAACAATGCTCAGCAATTCTTAACAGACTCTCTGGAGTGAAGATTTGCTGATTTCTTTCTTTTTTGTGTTTTGTTTGTTGGTATTTTATACAATTTTCTTTGAATCATTTAACAGCCAATAAAAGATTATTTGAAGTTATCACTCAAAGCACTTCAAACTAAATCCCAGGATTTTTTTCCAAGGACTTAAGAGCTTTATCTGGCATTGAGTCTTCTCTTTGGTCGGAGGAAGCCAAAGTATACAGAGAAAACCCCATAGACACAGCAAAAACATGAAGACGAAGATAAACACTCTTTCGAGGTAAGCTGAGAAAATCTCTCTCTGTCTGTCTGTCCTTCTCCCAATCTGTGATGTGTCTTCTCTGCTATCTGTTATTCAAGTTCCATCAGCATTGTGTTCTAGCACGCTATACAACTAAACTGTTTTCTCTGACACACATCTGTTCCCACAGTACATGTTTACTGGTTGATATGAATGGGGAAATGTATAAAACAGGCTCAGCGGGACTGCCCTGGCAAGCACTCGCATACACTATTACTCTGTACTGCTTTTCCTCCCTTGCAAGTGAATAAACATTAGAGCAAACTGAGATTAAACTGACTTTGATTGAAACATAGATATGAAGAGGGGTCATTATATCATGAAGGCACCTGAGCTGCCATTTCAGTGAGTGTGCAAAGGTTCCTGCCACTCCGTTGCATGCACAAACAAGCTCGCAATAAGTTAGTTTCAATTAGTTAAATTCACGTGAATTTAATACTGATAAATAGAAAAGGTAGCTACGCATTTAACAGTTGTGATTATACAGAGTTATATAATAAAGCATGTTCTCTTCCCACCTTTAAATGAAACATATTTGTGTGATGATAATTATTATTATTATGTGTGATTATAAACTCTTATCTCCAAGAACGAGTGTGCACTCTCCCTGTTCTCTGAAACATTAACTAAGGATTAATAAGCCACGTAATCATAGCTTATACATTACGAATTCAGCTGTAGTTCAGAATTTATTATAGCCACTTTTTCCCCACTAAATAACTAAACTTAATCTACAGCCAATAAGGGCTGTGTAGTGTAAAAGCATCTTAAAACCACACTTGGTGTGACGAATTACTTAATCTGCTACCATGACAGTCCAAATACTTTCACACACACTTTAAACTATAACTAGACTAGAAGTGACTTTCTAACGTGCTAATATTAGTCACTTTAATAATTACGGTATGTTGCAGGCCTAGTGGACTGTAGCACCTTCTGGTCAAGGTTAAACTCTGACGGCCACAGGTGGCAGGCACTGTTGCCCTCTCAGGATAACTGTCCTAGCTCAGATCCTATGAGGGAGCTTCTTAATCCACCTTATTATTACACCAAGATTCATTTTTCATTCAGACTCAACTAAGCTTTAGAGAGTAGCTTTGCAGAAAAGTTAGCCGGCTATCACAGCATGCTTACCTTCCTGTCTGACCGAACTCATCTCTTCACGCCGAAGCACATTAACTTCCTCCTCTTGACTCCTTGAAACAGATAGCAGGTCACTGATGGTTGCGCCTTTTACTGACACACAATGCAACAAACGCAAATCACAGCATCGCAGGTTTTAATCCATCCTTCGGAAGCTGTTTCACAACTATCCTTGCCAGAACGTGGTTACTCTTCTTCTCCGAAAGTGTTGCTGGGATTGTTCACGCCACGGTGCGCGTTGCTGCCTCCTGGAGTTCGTAACAGAAATATCATCTTCATCTTGTGTTTGGACCACACTTTATTTCTGCGAAATTACATAAAATGTTATCCGCTTAATTATTGAATATTATTCAAGTAATTACAGGTAGTTTGGTACACCCGTCCATTAAAGCTTTTATCCCTAAAGTTCGGTTGTATTACAAATCAATTAACGTCACTGAAAATAAGTGAATGAAGAGACAATATTACATCTTCTACTTTTTTTATGTTAATTACACACTCATATGTTAAACATATGAGTGTGTAATAAATATAAAACGATAAGATAAAATAGAGATTACAAAAAGAGCTTTCCAAAATGTTTATTTTTGGAGTAAATATATTGTGAGTTATAATCACAGGTGTTAATGCACACTGAGGGAAAAATATAATTCAGCAAACTGTTTCACGCATGAAATGAACAATACAGGGATGGCCAGTCGTGATACCGGTTATTCTGGTATCTAATTTTTAAAAAATCCATTTGCTTTGCCCAAACCAAACACCTGCTGTTCCTGAATAATACATTGTACAAAATTGAAAATAATACTACTAATTAAAGATTATTACAAAAAAAATTACAGTAGGAAGCTAATGAACAAATTATTGCATTAGCATTCACCATTGCTCAATCCCTCTTTAATGGGGAAAAAGAGGAAATATCTGAAATATCTATTGAATAACTGATGCCTTGTGTCCAACAAATTACTTCCTTTGTCAAAATAACTTTTGAATGATCAGATATTTTGACCATTTAAATGGTCACCATCTCTTTTTTTTTTTAATTAAAAAGTTTAAAAACTTGAAACTTGAAATCAGATCTTTAAAGCAAATACATTAAACTTCTCCCACAATCAAAGCTGTGGTATAGACTTTTATTTATTTTATTTATATATTTTAAGTTAACTAATTTATATTAGATTAGATTTCATTTAAATTTATGTGTAATGTTGATGCAAAATTGAATAAAAAAAAACAAAAAAACAGACAAATAAAGTTTTTTAGTCGCAAATATCATACAAATGCTGAATGCACAAATGCTGAAAGAGAAAGATGCGGTGCAAGCTTCAGGTTACTGAGAAAAATAATGGAAGTTTGTGCGTAATGTTTGGTGAAGCGTTGAAAAGAAATACAGAAGTGGTTAAAGAGAAAGAACAGCAGGAGGTTATACACCAGCACATGCTGTGCAGGCTCCAAACCATGGAAGCATTACATCATCAGATGCTGTACAAGCTTCACATCATGGAAAAAAATAATGAAGGCTTACACGTAATGTTTAATGAAGCACTGAGACGAAACACAGAAATGTTGAAAGACAAGGAGCAAATGAAGCAATGTGCAAACAAATACAGGGCAAACTTCAAGACATGGAAGCAATTCAGCAAAAGCTCCAGAGCAAGCTTCAAGTCACCGAAGGTTTACACATAATGTTTTACTAAGCAGTGAGAATTAATACTGAATACTGAAATACTTAAAGAGAAAGGAGAAACAGGAGCTATACACCAAGAGACTGTGTGCAAACTTCAAGTATCAGAGAAAAATAATGAAGGTTTGCGTGTTCGATAAAGCACTCCAAAGAAATATGCAAATGCTTTAAGAGAAGGAACAACAGGAAGCAGTTCACCAACAGATGCAGTGCAAACTCAAAGCCACACAGAGAAAATGGAAGCATTACAAGAAATATTCGATAAAGAACTCAAAGAAAATTCAGACCTGCTAAAAGAGAAGGAAAAACTCCAGAAACCCAGAGAGAGATGCAGTATATTCTTTAAGACTTTGAAACATAAAATACAGAGTTGTGAGTATTAATAAAGTAAAGGACAAAAACACTGAACTCAAGGAAGAGAAAGAACAGCTTGAGAAAATATGCAGAGAAATAGAGCCAAATTACAAGCACTCTACAACAAAGTCCATTACGCAAACACCAAAATGCAAGAGCAAAAGCAACGACAGGAGAAAAATCTCAAAGACATACAGTCTTTATTTCAAGAACTACAGAAGAGACATGAAGAGTTAAAAGCCATCCATCACAAATGACAACAAAGAAACAAGGACATGCATGAGGCAAACAAAGAACTGCAGGAGAAAAACAAAGCCCTGCGAGAAAAGCAAAAGGAAAACCAGGAAACATTAGAAGAACTGGAGAGAAGGTGGAAGGTCAAGATGACATGCAGACGTTCAAACCAAGTATCGAAATGGAGAAGAACTGTGATGAAAATGACTTTGAAAATGGCATGTTGGTGCAATGAAGTTGGTGCGTAGTCATTTGAACATTGCCTTCAGTAACTCAGCGAACCAAACCCGAGATAACGTCATTTTCCTTAAACCGCCGTTATGCTAAAGCAGGATTAGTTCAAGTTTCTTAATTTAATGACAACTATAATCAATTCTTATGCAAGCACACTTTCAAAAAAAACCTTGTGTGTGATATTTTTGTTTGATATTTGTAAGATGTAGATGAGTCCGATGTAAAGCTTTGCAGGCACTCAAATGTTTATTTATACTGTTTTCAGTGAGTCCTTTCTCCAATGTAGCATACCCAGCTCTGCTGTCATCCTACTCGAAAGGCGTGATTATACAATGGAAATGGAACCTGTGTTGGTCAGCCTTCCCCTGCAGCTAAGCCACGGCCCCTCACAATGAGACTGCCCAAACAGTCCTACTTAGTATTATTCTCTGACAAAACCACATTATTTCATCATGTTTTTATACGGTCTGTTTTCCTCTTTGTGTAATACTTTGGCGGTTTATGTGCAAAGACCAGAAACTCAAACTGAAACCACAAGTTTAATTCTGACAGGGTCCTGCGGGCTGATCGTAAACCACCAGACAGTAAAGCCATCATTTGTTAACAAATACATCAAAATATGGGAACTAAATCCACAACATTGTGGTGACATAAACATCACAAAAACCTCCCCAGATTCACCTGTATGTGTAAAAAGGACATTCCAAGCAAATAGTTAAAAGTCAGTCTTTTTCCACAAAATTTTTTATTGAGAATGTTTTTTGTACAAGTTTGTTCTGAAATGCAATTATTTTTACATATTCAAAGACTTTATCTTACACTTAAGACAAATTCAAGTTATTTAATATATGGCCTATGTACAGTCTGTTTGGAAAAGTTATTATTGAAAGTACACAAAGCAGACAACTAAAAACAAAACAAGACATAAGACTGCATGGTGTGGGTAACAAGAGTCAATGAAAGCTGTCATTTAATACTGAAGCTCCCCGGGAATGCCTTAAATTAAAAATGAGTTTTGAATATTTCCCAGAGGTTGGAACCCAATGTGAGCTCCATCTCTTCTTCTTAGAGGACCCTGACCCAATAAACGCTTCAGGGCAGTGTCCCGATCAGAAGCATACTCACTCCTCGACTCTGACAGTTCACCTCCTGGTTTACACCATTAACTGACTGGCAGGTTAACTAAAAAAATAAAATAAAGCTGAAAGTAAAAGTAGGAGATAACACTAAGCACACTGAAGACAGATGACCGTCACCATCCAAATCAAGTATGCCTGCATACCAAAGTATTGTCAGTCCAGAAGGGGGGGAGGGACTCCTGCAAGAAGCCTATAGGTGAATATAGGAAGCTTTAATCATGTTTAATCAGGTAGAAACATGGATAAAGCACAGCCAAATGTCTTTCTTTGCATCATTTTGGAAGGTCTGTGGGGAAAACAAATGGAGTGAAGAGTCAGCATATTGTCCCAGCACCTCACAGTACCCGATTTCAGCTGAGACTCCTGAAGGTTCCTCAAACGTCCTAAAAAATTGCAGTGCCGATGATGCAGGGGCTTCTCATGGCTGTAAAATAAACGCGGGTTTTGTGGTGCTAAAAAAAGTTGGGTCAAAAGCAAGAGCACGATGGCTAGAAGAATAGGCCTTCAAAGCTTCCTACTTCACTCTGTTCTTTCACAAATATTTCAAAGTACTGGTAGATAATGGTGACGGCCAGCAGGATGCCAGTGCCAGAGCCAATGGCTCCAAGGAAGTCTGCCATCACTGACAAACCACCGATACAAAGTCCACCGAAGGCAGCAGCAGTGGGAATGTATCTAAAATGAAAACAGAGAAATTAAGGAAATTATACACCCTGTGTTTTTTTGTTGAAAATGCACTCTGTAGCAAGGATGATAGCATTCACATATACGGCTTAAGAAAAAAAAGAAGAAAGAAAGGGAATACTCAATCACAGTTTAACATAAAGACACAAAGTCAGTTAAAATTAATAAATATCACCCCGTCAATTTAGAAAGCACAAGCCATTGTGAACTCATTTCATCTACTGTGGTGTAAATGAAAGTGACAACAAATGCATTGGAGACACAACAATAATAATTCCTCCAAAAGGGAATGATTGTGAAAGGTTTTGGTGACTACAGACTTTTTACTAGTGTCTTTTTTGCTCACTGCTGGCAACATGAGACAATTCAAGTTCCAGCTCTTCCTGGATGGCACATTAAAAAGAGCCGCTACACCTACCACAGTCTCAAGAGTGTGGAGGAAATAGTAGGAGAAGATCATCAATTCAGCAATAGGAGCTGTATCTGCTCCAACACTGCCAGAGCCCTACAAAATGACCTACCCCTCAACCCTCCATGTGCATTATTCCAACTAAAGTGTCAGATACAGACTCGACAAGTGTTACACAAAGGCCGCAATCCTTTAGTGGAACCTGTGCTAACAGACTGGCACCATGCAGTTTGACTGGCATTCCCCCAGAGAAAACCAGAGCTGGCAGGTTCGCCACTGGCGCCCTATTTTCTTCAGTGATGAAAGGAAGGAAGTTCACCTCATGTGACAGGTATAAATACATTTGTAAACACTGTGGCAAACATTATGGTGTCTGCAAGATCATCTGTGAAGAGAAAAGAGCCCTCTAATACACCTGATGTCCCTTTTATTTGCACCACAGCATGTGAAAGACAGACGTTCATGCTTCCTATCCCTGACTTTGTGTTATACACTGATGATCATGTTCCCTTACATTTTTGAGAAGTGTGCACTCACTTAACTAAGTAGTGCTTAAAAGAGCAGTTTAGCAAAAAGTGTGGGTTGGCATTATTTATATATGTATTTATATTTATATGTAGGAAATGTGAAAAGCAGTTATATGGAGGCTGTGTCTGGATGAACTCATGACATAACCTCCTGAACCAGAGCATTGCATGAGAAACACTTGAAACACAAAATTGTTCTGTATATTTTGGGAAGCTGGCGAAAATCTAGAAGGTCAACAGGTGTAACAGATTTTGTATTTTACCTGTTAAGCTCATGGACCATTGAGGTCTCTCTGTGTCCCCTCATCACCATCTGCTGCTCCTTCAGCTGTTTTGCAACCTGCATGACAGGAAATGGAATAGAGCTCTAAGACCGAGTTTTCTTGAAACAATGTCATAACACAACCTACTAGAAAACAGTAATAACTTACATCTTTTGCAGAGGAGCCTGATACTTCAATCCAGGTTTTGGAGAAAAAGGCACATGAACCAAGCATGAAGACGATGTAGATTACTGCGTGGACTGGGTCCTCCAGAACAGAGCCAAATGATTCAGGTGGAGAGAAGTAGTAACAGAGTCCCCCGACTGGGTAAGCACGGGCCGGGCCACCAGACGATGCGTCCTGGGAAAACAGGAACAAAACGTACTCCATCAGTCACTAATGTTAACATGATAATGAGTTGTCAGACTCCGGTACATCCTTTCCACAATTTTATTTTGTTCCCTTTTATCAATAACCAAAAATATCAAAGAATAGGCTTGTCCTGGCACATAGGTGTGAATGTCATGGTAAGCTTACATAAATGCAGCTTGTGTAGTTAGGAAAATATGGTTTAAAAAAAAAACCTGACTGTTTAAGAGGAGGTAGTTTTTATAAAGAAGATGGATCGCCAAACCATTAGCAGAGGCATTTATTTTTGGGTTGTTGGGTCTTTTTGCACTTTGCATGTCAACACACTAACAAACTGAACTGAAGAATCTATAAAACGCAAACATGTACTCACAGACCACGTTCCGAGCAGATTAACCAGGAAATTGCCACTGAAGCGCGTGGAGAGCATCTGGGAGATCACATACAAGTTGGAGACCAATGCAGACTGCAGGATGATGGGAATGTTGGAAGTATAAAAGAGCTTGATGGGGTAGGTGTTGTACTGTCCACGGTAACGAGCTGACTTGATTGGCAGATCCACCCTGAATCCCTGTGAGAAGAGATTAATTCATCACACTGATTTTATTTATTTATTTATTTTTAAATACACATTTTAAATCTCAAGTGGGTTAGTGTGAAGTCAGACAAAAGAAAAGAAACGCAACCGACCTGAAAGTATATTACTACAGCAAAAACAAAGACTGTAGCAATCAGGTTCATGAGGTTGGGCAGGTTCTGTCTGTAGAAGGCCTCTCTCAGAGCACGCACTTTGTCAGTCCTGGTGGCAAGCAAATGGAAAAGAGCGATGATCGCACCCTCAAACTCCGTGCCTGGAAACACAGAAAAAAAACCTCTCAAATTAGAAACCTTGTTTTGGATTGCAAAGATGCAACATGTTTTTTTTTTAAATTATTACTTCATTTAAAAAAAAAAAAAAAAATCACTTTGTAAAAACCAATTATTGGTTCCTTACCTCTTCCAGTGTTCACAGTAGTGGGACTGAAGGCCTTCCACACAATAGTTTCACAGATGTTGGTAGCAATAAACAAGGAAATGCCTGAACCAAGACCATAGCCCTTTTGGAGCAACTCATCCAGCAGCAACACAATCAGCCCAGCCACAAACAGCTAGAGAGAAACGTAACAGTTCGAGTCATATGAGATTTCTATGGAGATTCGCCATGTTTTTCAAAGTTTTGAGTATAGACTCCAACAAACACATTATGTCTTCTGTTTTTACATTTAAAATGAATAAAAATAAACTATATTTTTCTTAAGAAATTACGTAGGCTTGTGGAATGAATGATTAATAAAAAAATAAATAAAAATACTGACAGCAGATGGGATAAATTCAAAAATTTTACTCCACTTCGTTCTCACATTCACAAGATTATAAGAAGCTGTGGTGACAGCAAACTGCTCAGCTCACAACCCCAGCAGGTTGTGAGCTGAGCAGAATAAATGAAAAAGAAATGATTTCCGTTGATTCATTTTTTTGAAAATTACTGCATCTATACCTGTTGTTACGTTATCAATGAGTATAACAGTTACCCTAAATGATAAATAAAGCCAAAAATAACTGAAATTTTATTATGTTTCCTAGCCCAAAAATTTCTTTAAAGTACCAGTAGCATCATCTCAGTACTCGAAAGTACGGCGTATGTGTGCTTTAGGTTGATTTCAAGGTGCTTTCCTGTTTCTCTAGAGTATGAAAGTAACATCTCATTAGGAGTATAATTATACTCACAGGTTTAAAACGATTACCAACTAATAACAATTTAAAAAAGGCTAATTTTAATCAAAGTGTTTTCACTGGTATTCTTTGAGTGTTTATGAAAAGGTAGCAGGCAAGGCTTTGGGAAAAGACAAGCTGGAAAAAGAAAATCTCCGTTGCCTCAGCCTTTTGTAAAGAGATTAGAATTTTGTATTGTTGTATAATCAACTACTAATCACACAACTCTAATATGAATGCTGAACCAGACCTTGTACTTAGTTACCCTGTATTTGACAGAGTAACTAATGAAACCTCTCTCTGAAATGCGCCTTGTGCACTTCTTTAATTGTGATGTCAACATTAAGTTTAATAAGAATGACATTGAATAAACCGTAATGCCAGTGTAAGAAACATATCTGTAATAATAACGTTCATAAAAACAAAAACAACATTGTTGGAAACTCTGAGGAACCAAACAATTAATAATTAATTAATAAAACAATTTATAGCTAATTTATATACATGTCCTGACATTACACAGTTCAGGTATGTTTGCAGATATTCATCCTGTTCTCACCTGAATGATGATCAGCAGACAGATCCCTGCACCCATCTCTGACGGATCTCCGTACATGCCAGTCATCACATACACAATAGCCTGGCCAATGGTGATGATCATGCCAAACACTGAAGAAAAAATAAATAAATAAAAAAAATCAGAGGTCAGAGACCCTAAAGTCTTGATAGGCAATTTCAAACTACTTAAAACCAGCACCTGAGCAGAGTTTACATACATTTTTGTGCTCCATTAAAAAGCGCTCTGTCCTTTGGAGTGTCTCCAACTTCAATGATCTTAGCTCCAGCAAGCAGCTGCATGATCAGGCCTGAGGTGACAATTGGCGAGATACCCAGCTCCATCAAAGTACCTAGAAGAAAATGTTCAAGTTAGACCCCAGAAAACAGCAGACATATATCTAACTTATACACAAATATATTAAAAGGTATATACCTCTGTTTGAGGCCAGAATGACTCTCATCCAGTAGAAAGGATCTGCAGAGTCTGAGGACATTATGCCAAACAGGGGAATCTGAAAAGCAACATTGTGCATTTATAGTTGAGTCTTAATTGGCTGCATGAAGTGTTATAATTGTGTGTCCCCTGAATTCACTGGCTTCAGCTTGATACTTTAACTATTATGTAAGAAACATTCATGTAACAGACAACTTAATGTAATAATAACATTGTAATAATTTATGCTAAGTTTTTTTTAACTTATTTAAGCTGTTGAGGTTTTTTCCCCAATTAAAAATATCATAAAGATGTAAATACACAAACTAATCAACAGTGAGACTCACCTGGCAGCACACCAGAAAGATGAAAAGAGTGATAGCAGTCCATAACACCTTCTCTCTGAACTGGATCTAATGAGCAAATGTAATAAGTTTAAAACGAGGGGAGGGGGGTAAAAAAGAAAAGAAAAGAAAAGCATACACATTATAAAGCTTACTGATTGCTAATTGCTTATTTAGAACTATGAAAACAAGGGGGAGGTATTTGAAAACACACATACCTTTCTTTCGGGTTTTTGGATCTCTGGCAGCACAGCACAGAAAGGCTTTATCACCTCCAAGAATTTGACTGAAAACAAACAAACAAACATGAGTAAAAAGGTGATCATATCTGGTTATCATCAGCGGGACGTGGTAATGAATGGGGGGCGGACTTTAAAGACAAATGTGAATGTACCAACAATGTACCTGAATGTAAAGCAAAGCTTTGAAAAAAAAAAAATCAGTTTCCTGTTATGTCAGATCTTTACAGTACCTCTACGACCTACATGTTTCTAGTAATGCAAGGCAGGAAACAGGAACAGCGGACTCACAAAAAACAGAGCGTCTTATGCGTCGTCATCACTAGACTGTCAATGTCTTTGAATGAGTGGCTAACAAGTTAGCGTAAAGGTCTCGAAATAAAGCCCCTCACCGTATCGCTTTTAAAGGATATCTACAGACTAGAAAACTAGTTTGCCAAAATATCACCTAGTTATTAAGCTAAACCCTACAACTACTTCTCATTAGAAATATTTTTATAACAGGGAAAAAAACATTTATCAACCAGGAAGCTAGCGACTAAATGCTAGCTGCATGCGATCAATGCCAGTTGCTAGTTACCGTTAGCTAACTAAGTTGTCAAAAACACATAAAACACTGTTTCAGTTTTGCTCCTCGTTTTTTGCAGATCACAGTCTTAAAAATCATGTGCCAAAGTGAAACTTACTGCCCATGATGTCCCAACTGGTCTCTTTATACGGTTCTTCACAGTGGAAATGAGACCAGCTTGAGCCTGAGTAACTGAGCCACCGGGAGGAAAAGAAGGAGACACGTCATCACTACAGACACGAAGACCAGCGATTTAAAGAGACAGCGACCTTTTAACTGAACATCACATATCACAGTTGCAATACAAAGAAACGAAGGACAAATATGAAAAGCTACATTTTAATAGACCTGCTTTAAATTTGACATACTGGTGTAAAGCAAACAACTCCGGAGCCTGACAGTCCCAGAGAAACAGAGGGACAATATTTTTCAGCTGCTACTACTGCAGTTAAAGTTACAGTCAAATGAATGTATGCCTTCCAACTCAAGAGCATAACGATGACATTATGCTCGCCGTGTTGCCTGTGCCATGCGCGCTGGTTTTGATGTCACGTCTTGTGTCCTGTCCACTGGGCAGTCTTGCACCTCTCGATTTTTGTAACCTGGCGCACTGTGCCGCATCTTGGTTGAAGTAACAAGTGTACAATCGTGTCAGATTTTATTGCCATTTTAGTGGAGATGTTGGAAAAGTTTGAAAACGTTACAACAACAAAAAACGTTAGACAACATCTTGGCTTTGACCTTTTTCCTCTCCTCCGTGCTTATGATAGAGTAATTTTAGGAAACTCAAGCCAGATTTTAGCTGGCATAACCAGCCAGGCTTGTAACCAACCAGTTGGACATGTCTAATCTGCTGACAATAAGTAATTGCAACAATATTGGGAATAAATAAGCATGTTTATGCATATTTTCACGTGTAACAGTTCAGTTCAGGAAATAAATCTTGATGTGATGAGGAAGAAAATATTTTTTTAAATAGATGCTAGTTGCATTGTCTCTTTCCTTTGCATTTTTGATTCTTTGGTTAAAGACATTAAGTGGAGCAGCGGTAGAAGACAGTCAGCAGCTCCTTCTTCAGGTCCATTTTTCTGAGGATTCTCAGAAAGTGGACTTGCTTTTGGGCCTTCTTCAAAACCGCAGAGGGGTTTGAGCTCCATTGGAGGTCTGTGTCTATGTGCACACCCAGGAACTTGAAACTGGACACTCTTTCCACACACTCCCCGCTAATGTTGACAGGCTGCAGCTCAAACTTCCTGCTTCTGAAGTCGACTACCAGCTCTTCTGTCTTGGTGGTATTGAGATCCAGGTTGTTGTCTACACACCAATCTGTCAGCCTCTGAACCTCAGCTCTGTATGCCGTCTCATCTCCCCCAGAGATGAGCCCCACCACGGTGGTATCATCTGCAAACTTGATGACTGCATTGTCCTGGTGGGTACTAACACAGTTATGTGTGTACAGAGTGTACAGTAGAGGACTCAGTACACAGCCCTGTGGAGAGCTGGTGTTAAGGCTGAGGGGTGAGGAAAGATGACACCCCACTCTAACTCTCTGTACACGGTCTGACAGGAAGTCTCTGATCCAGCGGCAGGTGGTAGAAGGAAGTCCAATATCCAGCAGTTTAACTATTAGTCTGTATGGGAGTATCGTATTTAAAGCAGAGCTAAAGTCAACAAAGAGCAGCCTGGCATAATGCCCTTGTTGTTCCAGGTGAGAGATAGTGGTGTGGAGCTCTTCAGTTGGTCTGTTAGCTTTGTATGCGAACTGGAGCGGGTCGAGTGTGGGTGGCAGGCAGGACATGATGTGATGTCGGACCAGTTTCTTGAAGCACTTCATTATAACAGGGGTTAGAGCAACTGGTCGGTAGTCGTTGAGGCTGCTAATGTTGGTATGCTTTGGCAGTGGGACAATTGTGGCTGACTTTAGGATGCAGGACTGGGAGAGGGAAGTGTTGAAGATCTTAGTGACAATCCCAGCCAGCTGGTCTGCACATTCTTTTAGAACCCTTCTGGTCACCCCATCTGGACCTGTGGCCTTCCTGGGGTTCACTGCCCTCAGTGTGCACCTCATCTCATATTCCTGCACCACGAGGCTTCGGCTGCTGCTGCTGTCCGATTTAGCAGTTTAACACTCAAAAGAGGCTATTCCATAATGACTTATTTTATTCTGAGGGTATATAATACAAAGTACTACAATATCAAGCATTAACTTCATCATAAACTGTACAAAATATTACTATTTTGCTTAAAATCGACCTGACTACTTGTTCCTCCATTGCTGAAACATGACTTTCTCCACCAGAGGGCAGCGCTGACCAGAGGCAAAAATGTAGCTCAGGCAATACAGGGTTGTCAAGAAAGTGGTACAGCTCCTTTTGAGTTTCACTGTCAACAAAGACAAAATAATATACACAAAGGAGTTTACAGAATAACCAGAGCAGTTGATATTGTCAGTAAAGGCAAAACAATAGGCCAGCATCAGTATTAACAATGATGAATAAGATTAATATATCTGCTCTTTCTTTTTTAGTGCTGTGCAATGACGTCAGCATGTACAAGTGTTCCACTATTTATGCTTTGATTTGATGCTCCTGGTTTAGATACAAATAGCATTTAAAGGTAACAACATTACGTAATTAAAGTGGCGATTTGTTGCAACCGCAAACAAGATTTTGATCTACATGGAGGTGAAACACATAGTAACTTTGAGGATGTTCTTGTTTCTTCTAGTCATTTCTTTTTTTAATTCCACATTTTCCAGATCAGTTCCCTGTATGTTTTAAAGAGGACCTATTATACCAATTCCCCATTCTTAGACTGGGCTTTAATGCAGCCTTTTAACACCAACTGTCTAAAACTACTCTCACTTTAAGTGAGAGGCAACCCTCCCTGCAACTTTCTCCTGATTGGCTGCCTCTCACAAACACAAGATTTGACCAGGACCTTTATATACTGTAACACTGTCAGATCCATCCATCCATTTTCTGTTTCATTTATTTGGGGCTGGGTTGCAGAGGCTAAGCAGAGAGGTCCAGACCTCCCTCTCCTTAGCCACCTCCTCTAGCTTATCCAGGGGGACACTGAGGTGTTCCCAGGCCTGCCAAGCAATATAATCTCTCCAGTGTGTGTCCTGGGTCTGCGCTAGGGCCTCCTTCCAGTAGGACATGCCCAAGACACCTTACCCAGGAGGCACCCAGGAGGTACCCTAATCAAATACGTGAACCACCTCAACTGGCTCTTTCAGCATTGAGGAGTAGCACACAATATCATAGTACATTGTCAGATCTCAGAATTATTCATACATTTTATTTAATTCTAAAAAGAAGATATTAGTGTCTTGAACAAAATTTTTTGAACTAGTGCCCAAAAACATTATATGAATTGTAAACGTGACTTGTGACATGGTCACTGTGAACACAAATACTCAAGCTGAACAAAAACACATGCAAAGAAAAGTTCCTTGGCAGCTGGTGTTGCACAAGAGTCTTTGATTTCATTGAAATATGAGCATGAAGGAATTTTGAGTTCCTTGGACTGATACTGGTGAATGTTTGTTCTCCTTCCTTTTTGTCTCACATTCATCTCATTCCTTGTTTTGTTCCTGGAGGTCCGCTCTCCTCTCATGCAAGTCTGCCAGTTAATTCACCTCCATGATCAAGGAACTGACCTCCCAGCCCATTGTTCATTCAGTGGTGCTAGTTTCAGTCATTGTGCAATGTACTGTTTATAAGGTTGGGGAAACGTTTCTCCCACTGCAAACGCTACATCCAGATGAACAGAATCAACCTTTAGGGATTTACTTACCTGGATGGTTGAGCATGCATCAAGACATTAATTTACCTGCCATCAAAACCAGGACACTCACAGCATACAGACATCAAAAGATCCACATTTTTCCTCTAATTTAAATGAATTTGTGTGTGTTTGAACTGACTTGCGTGTTTGTGTGTGTAAAACAGATGGTCACACTAATAGCTGACTGTGAGAGAGATAGAGTTAGTCACCAGGGGATTTATAAGGCCACATGCTGATGTTCTGTGCCTGTACCCCACGGATTGTCTGTCAGTAAGGAGAAGCTTGTTGAGGAGAACTCGTTGAAGCTTGTTTAGCCAGCATACTGGTTTATTATGCTATAAATCCTCTACATACTGATTTAAATTTGGGTTCACCCACTTGCTCTAAAGTTAGCCAAGCCTTCACTGCTCAGAATAAACAGGCCTGTCTCAGGCAAACAGCTGATCTGAACTCTTGGTGACCCACAGACTGCTAACATATAGTATTTCACTAGGTCTGTTTAAAATGTAACTGCTACAGAGCCGGTGCTAATGTCAGTGTGTTATAACTGGTTGATTTAAATTGTTCCTGTAATCCACTGCACTGATCCAGCACACAGAAGAACGCCATGTCCTCGACCCTAAACTCCAGGCTAGATAAACCCTAGTGACCAAAGAGCACTAGCTCCTCTCTGAAGGACATTTCTTAGTCTTAGTCTTAAGAGGGTTGACGAAAAATAATTAAAGCTGGTAGAAAGAGCATATTCTTGGAGAAGTTCTGAAAACCAATTAAAAGGATTAAAGAGCTATACACGGAGATGAGAAGCTCTGTGAAGCAATGCAGTTAACACAGCAAACACAGCAGTGCTTTGAGCTAAATACCAACAAAAACAATGCTGACTTTTAGTTCAGTGTGTTAGCATGCCATGGTAATTATCACTGAAAACAAAGCACAGGATTGTAAATAGTTTTGCGTCAAACACTGTCATTAACTTAGTGCCATCACATTATTATATGTTGTGTTATGGTGGGGAAATCGCATGTTAAACCTGATAAACATGATCCACAAAGCAACAGGAATGTCCAGGAGTTGTTGTTATGTATGTCAATTTTCTGGTCCACTAAAATCTGCAAGATACAAAACATGGGACTCATGAACATCTGTAGAAAATTTCCTAGTGATCGATCCAATAACACAAGAAATTTGTGTCTGAAACACCTACTGCTGCCGTTTGGTCACACTCACTTTACAAATAGAGATCACAGAGTTTAAGGAGGATATATAAATATGTCTTTGGGTGTCTTATTTAGCAATTATGTAAATAATGGCACATTTAAATGTCAGTGCAACAAAATGGGGACAGAGTTGTTGTGTATTTTCTCTTTTTTTGCTTTTGTCCTCCTAATCTCAAAGAAATTAGTTTGGGCCCCAGGAAGACTAGCAACCACTGTTGTGGAACCTAATGGGGTTCCTTATAAATAAACAAATAAACAGCAGCTGTACTCAGTTCAGCCTCATTGTAGCTGTCTTATGTAACCTGTTCAAAGGTTCTTCCACATCTTTACTCTGAACATAAACATGACCTTGACAGCCACTGAGCAGAACTGCTTAGGTTACTTTTTAATAAAAAAAATCATTATGAAGTGTCTAAAAAACCACTGTGGATGTTAATAATACTGTAAGGATACATCTAAATCTCTTGGAGATAAAAACAAGACAACCAACTGAGGAAAAATTGATTTATCTGGTCAGAACATATAACGTGTTTTTTAAAAGCACAATTTAAAAAAAAAAAAGCAATGAAGAAGATTTTAAAATCAAGACAGCCAATACTCCTTGAAACTATTGCCATAGTTCACTTATATATACTTTAAAGGTTTTTTGCTGACATCATTATGCTGTAAATGTATGGGCGTGTTCATCATAGAAACATCCTGCCTTCACCTCCTCCACCCACATACTTGCTCATTATATTCATTATAATCCATCCATCCATGAGAAATGCAGTTATTCCATGGAAAGAGTTACCCAGCAGAAAACCAAAAACAGTCCCACTGACCAGGGAATGTGTTGAAACTGACAATCCAGAACATAACCACACAGGAGTTAATCATCTTTAATGGGGCTGTAGTCATCAGGCTTAATCCAGATTATTGAGTTGAACACTCAATGCCTTCTCTAGTACGTGTCTCATCTTGTCCGGGATATTTTAAGCATACAGAGTCATACAGTCCACTTGGTTTTTGCTTCAGGGAGAATGAGTGTACCTGTACAGTATTAGGGTTGTGCGTGGGTTTTTGTTTTTGTTTGTTTTTCACTTGACAAAAAGGATTTCTGTTTTAGAGTGCACATAAAGGATTCACTCAGTCTTGCCCCCACATCACATCTTGACATGCTTCAGCCGTCATATAAAGAAAATTCATCTTCACAGTGGATGTCTGCAAGTTTGAGTTTGTCAACTACAGTTACATCTAATAAATCAGGCCAAAAGGTAGTCGGAGCCACACACAGGTCCCACACCACATAAAATGCCACATAAAGCCTTATAGATTATTTATGAACAAAATACTTCATGTTTATTAACAGTTGTAAGTTACAGATGAGTAACAAATTGAAATAAACACCCAGATTTAGATATATCAGATCAGTATAGCCCTAAAAGTTACAGTGATCCCATCTGTTGCAGTTTGCAGTTTGGATACACTGCCCTCTATACAAGAAAAGGTCACCACAAATGAGTTTAGATGAGCAGCGCCCTCCTGTACTGATGCCAAAACACCAAATGATGGAATTTCTTTTGAAAAAATGGCACTCATTTAAGAAACTTAAACAATCCATACCATAGACTTTCTACAGGTTAATGGTGGTCTGACACATTACACACTATGTTCACTTCTGCTTTAATCGGCAATCCATTAAGTCTGTAGTCTGCATTAGAATAAGAAACAGTCAGCACAAAGTAATTGCACGGACAACAGACTGTGGATTAAGTAATATAAATACATGTTCAAATTGATGTTGATGTCCTGACACAACCCTGAGAACAGACAACAGTCTGTGAAAATAAGGACTCACACAACCCCAGTCCCATTTTTGTTCAGTCTCATAGACATTCCTTTGTCCTTCAGTTCCTTAACAAACTGTGACTTACACGACCCTTGAGATCATTTCAACCCGCCTACCTGTTTGGATAAAGTTATACATTTCATCAAGTGTTTATTAATTAACCAGGACCAAAAGTTAAAGAAGTGATAAGACAGAGCAAGCAGAGTTATAGCACAGCTATCAAGTGACTGTGACCCCACTTGCTTGATATGAAAATGGGACAAGAACTGGCAGAGCAGAGTGTGTTCAGCTTTATAGGATCATAAATTGACAGTCAACCATAATTTTATTTCTAATGGTGGCGAAGCCTTATCTGTTAGGTACGGTTCAAGGAGGGTTGCATAACATACTGTGATGTCATAAAAAATATGACATGTGTGTGGTTTTCCACAGCAGTTTGAGTTCTTTTATAAAAAAACACATGCGCCTGTTGAGACAATCTTATTTGTACTTATTTTGTGCTTTTGAATGTGGTAAAACACTTTGCTTCCTCAGCATTTACCATTTTCTAAATTGCCTTTGGACATTTCTTAAGTTCTCAGCACTAAAGATGCATTTCCCAAAATAGCTCATAGTACATGCAACAGTTAACTTGCAAAAGGCTGTAACAGTTTTTGTCAGTTGCTTTGGCTCATGTTAATTTTGAAGTTTCAACATTGAAGATGCAATGTCAAGATAAAGGTTTTTTGGTTTTTTGTCAACCAATGATTTATTCTCACCAAATTGACAAGTTGCGTTGAGCCTATATAAAGCAGGGTATTGAAAATGTTTCAGTGTTTTGTCATAATGACAAGCAGTTTTCATTTACTTTGAATACATGCTGTATCTGACTATTCTTTTATGTGGAGTATAGTTGACTGCTATTGTGTCTAAAAGTGAATTTTCCAGAAAAGCTTATTTCAGTATCACATGTGTAACTTGGACAAAACAATTTTATTTTCCCTTCAATGTTCATACAACACAGTACAATACAGTAAACACAGGAAACTGAAGAATTTCGCAGCACTGTACAAATCACTATCAATAAACAAAAAGTACTTTGGAAACAAAGTATAATCTGCTAAACAGTGTTTGCACACTGATCAAGGGGGTCCTGCTCTTGTGCCCTGTGGATTTTTTAAGAGATGGTGGGGGTTTTATTCTGCACGGTTTTACTGGCAATCTGCACTGTTCCACTCACAAGCAAGTAAAGTCGCATATGTACGTACATGCTTGTGTATAATTCGGAGTGCCATGATATGCACATGTGATACAAGACATGAACATGTGTGTATTTGCTTTCAGTTGAAAGACTGAAAGCAAATACTACCATCAGTATGCGACTGGTCTCATGCTTTCATACATGGATGAAACAAAGTTTGAATTAATTTGATTATAAACACTAATGACATGTTGGAGAGTATTAAGATGAGTGAAAGATATGTAGTTCTGACTGATTAAAAAAATAATTTTTTGATGAGTATTGCAATTGAGATGAGAAATGGATCAGCACAATAAAAAAAGTAACAATAGCAACAATAGCAGTATGTACAAACAGACAATGGCTATTGTGGGTGTAGAGATATGTTCCAGATGTGAGAACTGCATCAAAGTGATTGAGATAAAAAATTACAACTGCAGGCCAATATCTATATTGTATGTTTTAGCAAATTCTTGAAAAATGTATCAGTGAACAATTAAAAGATTTTTTAGATAAAAATTCTATTCAACAATAATTGCTGCTATTAACATGAAAATTGACCCTGTTAATGAGATGGATTAAATAAAATGCTGTTTCATTACTTTTCTTAATTTGTAAATGTTTCTGACACAGTTGCTTAACAGACTTCACAATATTGGCCAGAACAGTGTGTTTACTTTGCTTGGTCTTCATCCTCTGCTGGGCTTTACTGCTGATAAATTAGCGGTGAAAGGTAAAGAAATCTTTGTTCTCCAAGCCATATTTCATCTTAAGGTTTTCAAGTTTCATACATTAATCATTTTGTAAAATAGCACCTGGGGCAAAGAAACCTTTCTCTGTCCACTGTTTGAAGACACCATCCTGCTTTTCTGCTTATTTCTGTGCTTTTTTGAAATAGTACACTATTCTCTGTTGTTGCTGGAGGGCGGAGTAGAGTGCATGTGCCATATAGCATTCAAATCCAGTTTTGGTAGTTTGTTTTGCTGAGAAGCAACTTCTTTTGACAGTGTTTGCAACAAAATGCCTTTCAAAGTCATTCAAGCACACAGAGCTGGACTGACATGCAAATCAACCCTTGAACAGTAAAGGCTGTAATAGCACATACAGGGCTGTCAGATATGCACTGCAGTTCTCCTTGCACCAAATAAACACAAACACTTATGTGTTTATCTTCACGTATGCAAAGAGAGCTGCATTCATGCATTATTAGAGTATGATTAATAACACAATATCTTACATAATAACAAGTGCTTTCCTACATCCTTGGCCTGAATAGCCTTAGCCTACTTTGATCTAGTAACCTTCAACCTGATCACATTTATTACAAAGCTGTTGGTATTATGCTTCTAATTTGTGTCTTTCCATGTCATGCTCCATGTCATGTCATCACAGCAAAACAGTTTGACTCATCCCCAAAATGCAAAAAGTTAAAAAATATAGCAAATCAAAGTATCCAATCAAAGCTCTTTGCTGATTACATATGCTTTTTCAGCTTCATCACAAAACCCATATAAACAACCAGCAGTATATTCCAATTAGGAGAAAAACATTAATCCAAATCTGTTTTGTAGCAGGCAGCACATGAGCAGCGGATGTGAAGTTATTTTTAGATCTGAAACGAGGAAATTATAATCTCTTTCCTCTCATGCCTCCTACTATCATCGCCCCTGAACTGACTGCATCTCTGTTTACCTTCCTGAGTTGATGTTCACTGAACCGAATCCCCTAATATAGTGGGCAGGGCCAAAAGATTAGAAGTCAACTGATAAAACAAATGTCAAAACAATATATTGTTGATAAGAAATCCATCCATCCATCCATCCATCCTTCCATCCATCCATCCATCCATCCATCCATCCATCCATCCATCCATCCATCTTCTGCTGCTTGTCGAACCTTTCTAGTGGGACACTAAACTGTTGCCAAGCCAGCCGAATGACAGACTCTTCCCAGTGTGTCCTAGATCTTTCCTGAGATCTCCTCCAGGTAGGATATGCCAAATCCCCTTACCTTAAAGAAACCCAAAAAGGGCCACTGTCAGATGCCAAAACTACCTCAACTGGTTTCTTTCGATATGGAGCAGTATGAGCCCCTCACGACCATACTCCTTGCTTAACTTCTAAGACTCAGCCCAAACATCCTACTGAGGAAGGCCAATTCTGCTGCTGGCATTTATGATCTCATTCATTCAGTCATTACGTAAAGCCTGTGGTAAACTGAGAGCTTTTATGCTTGACTCTCTCTTTACCACAACAGGCAGCTTCCGTTGACACCACACCAATTCGTTTATCAGTCTCTTTCTCTACTCTCCCCCCACTCTTGAACAAGACCCCAAATAATGAAGCTTCTCCACTTGGGACAGAAATTCCTCTCTAATTTGGAGTGGGCACTCCACCATTTTCCAGCTGATATGGGATTAATACATTATGTTAAACCTTTCTCAAAACCACAACTAATGCCAAAACCTGACATGCACCCTCAATGCAACCCTCAATCATTCCTAGCCATTTCTGGCTATTTCTTCCACTGCTGCCATTTTTCTAGTGAACAGATCATTTCTAAGAGAGAAACTTCACTGCTAACTAGTGCTTTGGCCATGAAATTGCAGAGCACTGCAGTTGCACCATGCACAAAGATACATGCACGGATAGCTGCTCGTGGATGCTACATCATTAGCTCAACTTAAATTCATTATGGACTGCGGTTTAGTGGTAACAACTTCAAACTCAGCTAAAAACTGCAAGTTGGAGGCCACTGCTTGATGAAGCCTAAAGAACCACATCTTCTGCAAAAAGCAGAGAGGTGATCCTGAGGCCTCCAAGGCCAGACACTGTCACACCCCTTGGTTGCACCTAGAATTTCTGTCCATAAACAGAATTTTAACTACAACTAAAGAAGGGAGAGGAATTTTGTACACAAAGTAGGATAATGTGGGTCAATTGGAGGCTTTGAGTCCAACCAGTTGTAAATGAAGCTAAGCTTGCTGAGTGGTCGTGGCATCAGATGATTTGCATGACTGACTTTCTGTTTCATTTCTCTTGTAATTTGAACTGCTTCCTTTCAGCAGGTATTTCTGTTCCTCATTTGTGGTCACAGGCTTCTCCAACCTTAATTCTAATTTAAAGTCACATCTTATTTCACACACACAAACGCGAGTATGGAAGAACCTGTTCACCATATTTACTTTTCCAACATGGAAAGATAAATAAGAAATCCTAATAGATTAAACCATCTCTTCGTGTTAACTTTCTCCACCCATTTCACATCAGGTTGTTGCAAGGTTAAAACCAGTACCTGCTATACGTCTATACAAAGTTATTGTTCTGTCACATTTCATTCCACCCTTCCAGCAGGTGTGTCAAAATTCTAGGCATGCTTTCCACACTCTTTTCCAGCACAAGAAAGCTGATTAGGCAGACTACAAAGCTGCCAGCTTTAACAGGCAACACATTTCACTGTGGAGTTTAGGGTACATACAGTATGTTAGAAAATACTAATCTGAGCTGCTGCCTAACACCTTCTCATTCTTCCTGCTTATCACTATGGAACTGTTATTGAATAGAAGTTTGTAATCTGAGCTTTGTGCAGATCAGTCACCAATGTCACCGCCAAAGAGCAACTGTGCCAAAAACCTCAACTAAACTGCTTAATAATGAACTCTGTAACGACAGTGACGCATGCAGCGTAAGCAATCTTTGTGTTTATGCCGTACCAAGCAAACTTGCGAAAGGAAAGGAAAAACCCAAAGCCAGTTCTCTGGGAAGCTTTCTGTGTCAGGGTGGCCAATTAATTTCCCCAAGAAGCTAGATGAGAATTTAGCTTTGTTGTTGAGGGCTGCACCAATAAGCTGAACTCAATTTTGCTTTATTTATTGCCACTTGGAAAAAATCATTGCCCACCCCCACAGATTAATTCTGTCTAAACAGAGTGAAAGGGTGTCTGATATTTTCATACTTGTACTATAGTAATGTTTTTTATGCTGAAACCTTTATCAGAATGAGGTTCATCACATCACGATTAAGGCAGGAGTGGTTTAATCTTTCCCTATATTCGAGCTTAACAACTAAATTGAGCTTTGATAAAATCCCAGACTTCTTCAGAGATAAACATTTGTCTCTGTGTGGTCAAAAAGCAATCCTATGTTCACAATTTCACACCTCTAGTGAACTCTCTTAGGAAAAATGATCCTTTGAAGTTTAACTTGCGCACAAAAACTGTTTGTCATTTGTCAACATGGTCTCAACTCAAAATAACTGTTTGCTTTGTGAAGGTTAATGTTTTTATGCTACATTAACACTGCCCTTTATTTAGTTACGCTTACACTTTCAAGTATGAAAACATGTTTTTTCTTTGAAACAATGACTCCTTTCTTTTTGTACTATACAGCATTAAGGAGAGATGTTACTTTCATAAAAGAAAGCATTGTTTGTACCTGCCTAATATGAACAATGGATAATGGATGGAAAAACCCATAGTATCAGGTGCAAAAAAACAGAAAGACGCATTCCTTATTTTACAGTTTTACAGCAGCTCTAGTTTCAGCATTGTGATATTTGATCTTTTCCCCATTCTAGCAGTTCCAGATCAGGAAATGACTCTTACTGATAATTATGAGTCACCTCTTCCTCAATCTTCGACAGCCATCAGCCTTAGGTGAATTGAAGTGCAGCTTCAAGTTTGATTCATTCACACTGGAACATTAAGTGCACTATGAAAACATCCAATACCTCACAGATGACCTCACTTGTGATCTAAATATGATGTCTCCAGTTCAAATGCAGATGATAGTCAACACAAACAATTTCATTTCAGGTTTTTGGTTTTTTTGGTTGTTGTTGTTTTTTTTAATATAGCGCCAAATCACAATAGTCACTTCAAGGTGATTAAAACTGTACAGTAAACACCGTGGAGTAATACACAGAAAACCCAGCAATCAGATAACCCCTACCACCCCATGAGAAAGGCCTTGGCAACAGTGAGAAGGAAAAAGTCCCTTTTAACAGGAAGAAACCTCAAGCAGAACCAGACTCATGGAGAGGCAGCCATCTGCTGATCAGGGGAGGGACACAGAACATAAGACAGACTTCAGGAGAGAGAGCCAGAGTTTAAGAATAACTAGTGATGAAATTCACAGCTGTGTATAAACACATGGAGTAAAAGGAGGTGACTGAAGAAAACCTTGTTGTGTCCTGGGAAGTCACCAGCAGTCACCAGCAGCCTATTGCAGCGTAACTAAGGCATCGTTCAGGGTCACCTGATCCAGCTCTAACCACATCCTTTATCGAAAAGGAAAGATTTAATCTTGACATTGGCAGAGGGTGTCTGTGTTCCCAAATCAAAACTGGAAACTGGAAGTACTACTATTAGTCAAAAGTACACAGTTTTTGGTACTCATTAGGATCCTCACGATCTATTTCATAACCCATACTTGTTTCTGAAATTCAAACCCCAAACATACTATAAACACAAACCACAAACAATGAATTTTATCTCAATGAATGCCTTTATTTTCAAGATACTGTTAACACACAGTTATACAAGAGAGCTCTTCCAATAACAAAAGAAATCCAAGTCTGTATAAGAAGGACGTAACATTTAAAGTGGTAATATGGAATGTACTTGTTTACATTTTTAACAATCCGTTGAAATAAATAGTCTATAGTCTTTTTAGTGTTTCTCTTCGTCAAGTCAAATTTTCAGGAATGAAAAAGAGGAAAAAGATAATGACCAGAAAAAAAGGATAATATTCCCTTTACAAAAAGTCTTTTGTTTATAGGCAATAAGTACAGGGGAACAACTGTTGAAAAAGGCAGATCCCTTCTTATTGAACTAAATAATATTCTTCAACCAAAAAGTGTAAATCCAAGTGCTTACTTGAACACACAAACCATATAAGGGTCTTAATAGACACAAAATGTCCTTATTTGATGCAAGCTTCTCATTTGCTACAAGGCTGCTGACCCAGCCAGCCAAGGTCAGCTTGTTCAATCAGCTTCCCCATGATTGTGTTGTGCTGTTGGGGACCAGCAGTCAAAGCGACATCCCAAGGGAAAAAAAAGTATCACAGGTAAAGCACCACGACAGGTTTCTAGTTACCTACAGCTTCAATGTTCTCTGCCTCAGGCTTTCTCTCTCAGAGAGAACTTAATAATAAAGAACTGTATCTGTACCAGGGGGCGAGAGGAGGGAAGAGAGCCCTAGGATGCTACAGGAGTCTCTGTTGAAGGACCTCTCTCATACTACACTTCTCCTATCATGTGTTACAAAAAAAAAAAAAAAAAAAAAAAGGAGCAGTCTCTGAAAAGTGCAAAAAGGGCACAGGCAGCCCAATCCTCTGGCAGGTGAGTGAGACCACAGGTATCACCATTGAAACTATCCCCTCACACAGAGGCGTCCAACGTTCCCACCAAGCAGACCCCTACATAGACATAGGGATAATGCATCTTGGGGTAGCAGGGTTTCAGCTCAGTGAGCTCATCCCACGCTTAAAATTTAGACCATGCTGACTAAAGTCCAGCCTCAGTCTGCACTGTGATCCTCGAGCTCAGAGATGATTGTGATCAGGTTCTGGAGGCCGAAGATGAACCCACTGTCCTGGCCTTCGTGCACTACGCTGTCTTCTCCATAGTGGCGACAGGTCGTGTGAGCAAAGTCAATCATGCGTACATCCACCACCGGGCTACTAGCCTCTCCTGCGCTGTGGGATGAGCGACTACCGCCACTGTTGCTGCTCCCTCCGGACACACCTGCGCCGACACCCGCAGAGGAGGAGCGAGGGAAACCAAAGGCTCCTTCTTCCTCCTCCTCCTCATCAGATGGCTCATCCTCATCACCTTCCTCCCCACCTCTATGTCTAGGTCTAGTGGGAGCCCTGGGAGGGTCGCCGTCATAGATGATGAGCAGGGAGCTAGAATAGAAGCGGTACGACTCGCAGGCCTCGAGGGCAGCTTGCATTTCGCGAAGTCTCCGCAACACTGGAGACAGCAGCTCATGACGCAAGCGATGCCCATTGTGGAAAAACTGGTAGAGAGCCTCCTTGAAGCCTGCGAGAGTCAGCTTTCGCCCATGGTATTTATTCATGAACATCAGCTGGCCTGGCTCTGACTGGTACACCTGCAAAGGTCACACAGCAACATAAGCACTAGAGCGACACATAAACAAGTAAATACAAAAGAACACACATGCATATATGGTTTCATTTACAAATATACTTTACCTGCATGCCACAAAGTCGCACCCCAATAGATGCAGATGTGCTCTGTTGACACTTTCGAATCTGATTGGCTTTCTTTTCCTCTGATGCATCATCTCCATGCTGACGAGTTCCCATCTTCAAGTCTAAGACACACGGTACTCTATAGCGCCATGTAAGGTTTTCTAAAAGGATAAATTCTGTAAAGGGAGAGTCAAGGATCACATGGCAAAAAAGGGGGAACACTTCAGCCACTTCAGCAGACACTGAGAATTCTCATATCTTCAAGCATGTGGTAAAAGGATACTGTATTGGTTACGGTGCTTTGCATTCTCCTTCATCCTCTGTAAGTGCTGCTGGTGACATTTGAGACTCCAGGGGTTGTGTTTGATCTGTGACACCACATTGCCTTTTTCCAGGCTAAAGTAAAGTACCTCTGCCTGCTGTTGCTGTTGCATCTCATCACGATTATAACTGCAGAGGAGAGAACGAAGAAAGACATCAGCTTCAGTGCTACAGAGCTTCATAACAATACACGTCTTCAACATGACTCTTATTTCCGTGAAACAATAAAGGTGCTCTCTTACCTCATAATCTTGTCTTCTTTACGACTGTGTCTACCTCTGTCTTTGCTATAGTTGTCATTCTCAGGGCCCAAAGGGGATTGCTTTTTGTTGCTCCACTTCACCATCTTGCTCTTGGGCTCACAGTCTGTTGAGGGGTCTTTGTTTTCCAGGTCCCCTGATTCGCTGTGGAGGGGGTAGGCGATGAGGCACAAATTCCCTTCCTCATCCTCTTCAAAACTGACTGAAACTACACCTGAGAGAGTGAGTGTGTGTGAGAGAGAAATAGAAGGAGAGGTTTTATCTTCATGTTTGTTACATTTACAAATTCTCACAATTTGAAAAAGCAATTGCACAAAGAAAACTATATGATCCACAATGAGTAAAAGAGATAGAAAATGTAACACTGTAGTAGTTAAAGCAGTCCTCCATGATAGAGTTTTAAAGTGTCAAATCATAATGAATCAGACACACAGATAAGAATATAGATACTGATATTAAGCAGCAAGTATATCTACATAGTTCATATTTCAAATGCACTACCACATTATGCTCTGTGGGCTTCAGTTAGTAATAATTAACACAATTTGATAAACCCATGGACTAATGGATGTTTCTGGAAGGCCTTCAGTGGGAAAAAAAGAAACCCAGTGTACTTTGACGCCAATGCTAATTTCTGACATGACCCGCAAAAAGCCACCGGGGTCACCCCCCCAAAATAAAACTCCCTACAAGGACCTGCGTATTGCAGGCAGGGTGGGGGAGGTGTTGCACTGAGAATAAACATCACAGCTGCAAAGGCCGAAACAGATCAACCACAGACAGGAAGGAGGGAGGGGATGTGGTTGAAACAGTTCAAGAGGAACTGTTTTAGATCTGAATGTAACATCCAAGTTACATGACACAAAACATGATACCAAAACCAAGCAGCAGTAGGAGTCATTACAAATCAGCCACTGAATTAGAAAATTAAATGACAGTTTATTACAATGACCAAAAAACAAACAAACAAACAACAACAACAACAACAACAACAAAAAACAGCCATGCAAATAACATGGCACTGGATTTGGATGTCAAATGGCAGGCCCCGGGATCATGGGTACCATCCTTCTACGCAGGCGGAGGCTTGACTTATGTCAAGACTTATGCGCACTGACATCATCAGTCTGCAGGAAGCCCCGCCTCTGAAGGAATGTGTGCCTCAGCACTGCACTGTCATTACACCACTGCAGCCAGCAAAGGAACTTATGAGTCACTCCGAGTTTCTTTCAATAAAAGGGCTCATAAATTTGTGATAAACGTATATCAAGTGCGCGATTATTGCATCCCAGTTGCGCAAATCGACTGTAGTACAGGAGTAGGGCTAAACTGACTTAGACATTATTATCGCTATCAATATCATTTTATTAGGTACAAACGTTCCTGTCCAATCTTTTTTCAGGTCACTGCCGTGACATTAAATTGCAATATAGTATCCTCTACACAACATAAGTTATCCCTAATTTATAAATTTAATCTACATCTGCTCAAAAGTCTTAATGTTTCTAATACAGTATTCCACTGTAAGATGTCCCTAAATCATCAGATACTGCTGAGACACATTTATCTACAACAATCGCGGATAAGGAACCTTACATTCCTTTAGAAGAACACAGCTCTTTCCCCGTCTCTCATCATAATGTGAAATGTAAGACTGGAAAATGCTAGTGGGGTTGAGCATTTGAAGGCCCCAGACGTCTACTATACTATCAGCTCCTCACATCCCATTCCATATCCAGGACCTTTTTATAGCCCCATGCTGCATGACCGTGGATTCAGTTACCAGACATCACGTCAAAAGATCTCTGCCCGAAGATCTCCGTATCAGCATGTACTAGGTGTAATTGTCTGTAGGGGAAACTGTGAGAGACTGTGGACCTGAATGCAACCAGGGAACATAGCATTCCTGCTTCAGGTCTCTGTGTGTGTGAGTCTTTATGCGTGCGTTCCCTGAAACCAGACCTGGAAATCTCCTCAAATGACTTGTAAATTATTACTCTGGTGATCTGCCGCAGTTATTTTAGATTTGCCGTGGCCCTCTAATACGCATCTTGAAACTATAGCTGCCTTAAAAGCGTCACACAGTCAAGACCTCTGGATACTCTGGCTACTCATTCTCTTGGCAGGAAGTCAAGCCATTAGGTTTGACGCTACTTGAAACCCTGCCTTGCACATGAGGGATATGCCAGAAAACGGATAGCTGTGTCTGCCAAAGGCTCCAACGTGACTGACAATGTAACGTGAGTCATTTTGAAGCCAATGCATTCAGCTTACAAATATTCAACATACATTCTGTAGTGTTGTTGTGTACACAATGCACTTTAAGGTACTGCAACGGCAAATAAGCGCAAAATTGCATGTAATAGAGGTTTTGTTTTTTGCAATGCACTATTAAAAGCACCCATGAGACTCTTATATAACGCATGCACAGAGGTGAGAAAATGAAAAGATGCATGCTGCTCTAACGGGCAGCTCAATAGTTCATATTTGGGATGCACAGACTCACCTTTATATTGAGGGGTGAACTTCCTCATCTCTGGTGGGAGACTCTTATAGAACTGGTGTTCTCGGGGGATGAGGGGTTTGCAAATTGTCTGTTCCCCAAACCGTAGCACACAAGAGTGGCCCCCCACCTGGTGCACGAACGGCTCAAGCATCACCCCTTTTCCGGGATAAGGAGTCCCTTCCGCCTGCATGAGGGCTTCCAGAGCGGGACTCATCCTCACCCCGCATCGGACAGCTGAGCTGGGGGGGCCCACGTCGTACGGGAGGCAAGAGGCTCGGCCGCTCGTTTGGCTCCCTATCCTCAGGCTGTTTCCTGTTCGCTCACAGGGGGGCGCTGCTGCTCTCCCACTTGACCGAAGCAGTACAAAACAAAGGGCTGAACAGGAAGGACGGCGCTAGCGACGAAATCCCGTATTCCGATTAGTTTCCTTTTCCGGAGAGCAAATTATAAGGCTCGCCGACTAAGCGGTATGTTCGTTGTGCTTGTACGTTTAGTAAAAAAATGATTATAAAGCTCCTACAAGCTGCCTGAAGAAATTCAAGCAGCGTAAGCAGCGACCACACTCGTCGCCTCCTGTTACCGAAACTGACAGCTGGGCTGATCCGCCTGCTAGAAAACAGCAAAGCAGTGAGTAAGCCCCACCCCTCTTCCAGAATCACCCAATCAGAAACACGCAGCTGTCGCTGGGAGGAGACGAGATACCTAGGAGAGGAACAAGCAAACAAAGAGGAAGGAGAGAAAACATGGGGGAGGGTAGAACATGAAAAATGCTTCATACAAAACAAAACACTGGAGATTTTTTTTAAGTTTGCTGTACTTGAAGGTTTCATCGATGTTTTTGCTTTAGAGATCGGCTACAGTTTTCAAGTACTGTTATTTTAATTTGCACCAAACATAAGCAGTGAATTTAACACCAAACCAAGCAGGAAATCCAAATTGTTCTTACACTATACCTCTTTGATTATTTTTTCTTTTTGGGGGGACTTTTTCACATCCCATTGATCAGGGCAACGGTGTGAAAGGTGTATGAGTGGAATACACAACAAATGAGATGGGTATGAAATCTAGATGTTGCTTGTGTTAATGTCATAAGGGAAGGTGGCTCAGGTGGCTTCACATAAAAAAAGCTCTTATCTTTTTTAGATGAGAATGAGAGTGTTTGCCTTAAAGCAGGAGCTCAAGAAGTTAATAACTACTGCCTCATATGGAACAGATCATACAGATCACTTCCTTGTTTACAACTTTCAACTGCACATACCATCCATTGGGTCGTGTGAGGGCTGAAATGTGTGTTGCCAAAACAACATAAGTTCTTGTAAATTACCTCAGAAGTACAGTCTTTAAGTTTATACTTAGATGAACACTGGGCTGGCAACCGAAAGAAAGACACACACAGTGTCATCAGGGATGACCATGTTTCATCGGGTACCAATAACAAAATGGCACACAATCCAGGAAGCCCAGTTTGCATTGCACATTTATCTGTCACTCTGCATCTCCCCAGTGCAATTTCAGGGAACGTTGTTTATCCAAATCACGTGCCAAAAAGCCTTTTGCCAGCTCTCTTGCAAAACCATTTCCTTCCGCGACCCCATCTGTTGATTTTACAGAGATAATAATACACACATGAAAACAGCTCTCATGAGCTCAACACCTGGGTTTTGTGTGGCACCCAAGCTGTCTCCAAGCAGTAAACTCAAGTGAATAACTGAGGAGGTACAACTTTTTTTTTAAAAGTACTTTAACAGCATCAGAGCCATTTATTTACACTGAATACAAACAAGTCATGTTACTGTTGATACAGTTTTCACTATCTTGACAGTGTCCCGTCTGTATCTTAAAGAACAACATCCTTTTCAATAAAATGCACATTCCATTAATAATTTCCATTATTCCTTTATGAATTGAACATTTGTCCAAACAGACTCCAGATACAAGAAAGAAGAATGAAAGACCTCTGAAATAATCTTCTAGTCAAGCTAGCTAATATAACCCAAAAATCCCCTTCAATATCAAAGAGGTCATTGAAAAGCCCCAAAACTTCTTTTTGAGTGTCAGTTAGCCTAATAAGTTTGACTAGTGTACCAGGCCACATCAAGGTGCATGCACTAATCTCTTATGTTCCAGTTCTGTCCTGGGATTACACACAAGAGGTAAATATCCCAGAGCCATACAGGGAAGGATTTTAATGGTCAGCACACAGAGAAGGCATCCACTTGTACTTAAAAGCTTGAAATTCTTGAAAGCATTATTTATGAAAGAGGAAGAGACCACCTGGCTTGTTATCACCAGATAGCTCCAAAAGAGGCAGGGTGCAAAAATGGCTTACATTTCTAAGTCACAGTGAAATCACCTTAGAAAAAATACAGTGCTACTAACATTAAATGTACACAATTTTTGAGTTCACAAATCTACGTAACAGTTGTGATATTACAGCAGATAAAGTCTGAGGATACAACAAATCGTGTGGGTATTTAAACAAAATGAGCTGTCAGCTTTCCAACGTAGTCTCCTTAGCCACAAATGATGGATCGGTGTTATGTCAGCTTAGCATGGATCCATGTCTCTGGAAAAAAAATGCTTGGTTGTGCCACAGGACCCGCAATCTAGCTGTGAATCAGAGCAGTGATTCAATTTCCTTGAACCTCTCTTCATATATGCACACCACATAATGCTCAAAACCCAGGAATCACTGCAAACTCTGTCCACCATAGATGCAGCAGAAAACTCACTGAACAAAGGCATAAGTATCTTAACCAATGAAAAACAAAAATGGTCTGTTTTAATGCAACAACTTTTAAATTCAGTACTACTTATAAATGGATCAGTCTGATATTAGTGGCAGGTTTTTAGTGCCATGGTAATACTTGTTTACATATAAGCAGTCAAACAAATTAGTGGTTAACACTGCAAGAAATTCCTGGATTCTTGCTGTTTGGATTTTGCATGTCCTCCCTGAAACTGCATGGGTTCTCTCATGTACTCTTGCTTCCTCCCACACTCCAATGCATGGGGTTAGGTTAACTGGTGGTTCTCAGTTCGCCATAGGTGTTGATGTAAAAGTCAGTGGTTGTCTGCTTCTCTGTCTGTGTTAGCTCTGCAACAGATTGGTGATGTGTCTGGGGTGCCTACTGTCTCTCAGCCTATGACAGCTGAGATTGGGCCCAGCACACCTGTGAAAATCAAAGAAAATGGGTTAATGGATGAATATGGATGGATGGGTGGGTGGGTGTGTGGGTGGATCGAGCCTATATCAATAGAAATAGTGGATTTGTTCAGAGCAATGCAACTTTCAGAGGGTCATAATCAGGTCATAATCAAACCATAATCAGCTCAACTTATAACAGAGAATACACGTACAGCTGAAAGTAGCTACATCTAGAAAATGTGACCTATCTTGTTTTTCCATAGCAAGCTTAGGAAACACTATCTGTCTACAATTGTCTACAATAAACCCAGTTTGTTTAATATACCATTCTTTTGTATTCTTACTCAAACTGATGCCAGTCATTTCTTTAAATGGCACTGATTGGTCACTGGACAGCTACAGCTTAATAATGCAAATGAGCCATAGTTAAAGTAATTTAACTTAAGGAAGTAAAAGCTTAAACAAAATCAGTATGCCACACTACAGCCTACACTGTGGATAAAAATGAGTGCCATGAAGCTATGCCTTCAAATGAATTTCTTGGGGACATCACAACAGTATTATGCTCCTAATTTGACTTGGTATTTTCCAGTCAGTCTGTAAGCCTTTTTAATCATTCCTGCTCTCGTGAGGAAGTGACACATGGGTGTGTAGGGGAGCTTACCAGCTCTGCCCTGTGTGCTGATAGTGATGAATCCTGTTGGAACTCTGACAGGTAATGCAAAGTCAAGGACAAGCTTGTTTATTCCTGCACTCCCCACTGCCACCCACAATCCTCATATAACTCCTTCAGTCATTCCCTTTGTCTAGAATGGAAAAAAGGCACTAAAAATAAAATCAAAGCACCTCTTTGTCAGCTTGTGTGGATCTGTCAATATAATTAACAGCACAAATAATATATATACAAATGCACAAGTTCCTGGATGGTGATTTCTGGTTAAGAGTAAATAAAATCATAACGCGTGACACAAGGCAATATTCAGTCACTAATTCATTGGAATGATAAGAGTTTCTCTGCTGTTGGTGTGTATTTCCTTTTTAAAAGTAAAAGATAAGGAAATGCAATAAACTCTCCTAAGTATTTAAGAAAAACAATCTTTGGCATGGTGCTTAAATAAGGACAGAAAGTAATATGTGGACAAAAAAAAGTTAGGCTTTACACAGACTGATAGTACTGGGGGTGGAAAAAGGCTTATGTAAATAGTATCTTCTACCAGTGGTTCTCAGGGGTAAGTTCATTTTAATCATCAGAAATTGTCACAAGAACAACAAAAATGAGACTACACTGAATCAAAATGCCAATGATACAAAATCCCAAGTAATACAAAATCTGAGCTGGCAATGGCCTTGTGTGGAAATGACATGTGGTTGCTCAAACTGTAGCGAGCACCTAAGCAACCCGACGGATTTAACAGCATTATCTTCAAATACACTAACACATTCCTCAAGTACATTCCCGGAGCTACATGGAGCCCATTAGACCAAAGCGCAGTCACGTCCTACAGTGGGATGACAAAAGGGGAGAGGCGGTCTGCATAGTTTATCCCCATAAAAGTTCATGTTGCTGATGTCCTCCTCACTGATGATGTTAATGAGCAACATGGACATTCAGTTTTAGAAGGCGGAGGCCACAAATCATTGTGCTTCTGAGTGCTGAAGGTGCGTGCGTATGAGTGACAGTTTAAAATCTTAACGTATTGCTTCAAAGAAAGCTACTCGGTGCACTGAGCTATGGCAGCAAAATCCTTTTTTAACTGGTGGAGACAAATGCATGCATTCACCAGATGCCTTGACATCAGATAATTGCAGTGATTAAAGTTGCTGTGTCCTCATCAAGCTGATGTTGAAGATAATGCTATGCTATGAGACGCAGACTTTCATGAGACAATCAGCTAGAGCGTAACGTCCCCCGCCCCCTCCCCCCACCCCCACAGGAAACATCTTGTCTATTTCTCTTAAGCATAAGGAAAGGTGTGGACAAGCCTGGAATCTCTTGTAAACATGTCATACGTGAGAAACTTTATGGTCAAACAGATCACTGGTAGTGTCAAAGTTTATGGTTCCGTCTTTGTATTTGTCATCACTCACGTGCCTGTTTTGGAAATACTGGGACATGTTTATTGCCTCATTGTTATGGCTTAGTTTCTACAGTACGTGCAGCACATCAGTGCTCGGCCTGCAACAGCACATCACCATGGGAACAGTTTGGAAGGGATGGTGCCCATTTGAGAGACTGGAGTAATTTAGGAGAAGATGCAGATTGGTTTTCCAAAGTAGAAGTACTAGTTTTTAAAAGAGAAATTTAAAGATGTCATTGAAAAGTCAAATAAGGAGTTCACGTTGGACTCACTTATTAATATACATGAACACATAGGACACGTCGACGTCAGACCCCTTTCGACATGTGTCTGGTGATCTGTTATAGCTCAGATGACACATTTTTCTTGTGTATGAACTGCCAACCAAGCCACTGCCAATACCACCCCTCCTCCCCCACACAACCTTACCCTTGACTCCTAACCTCCAGTAAACAACTACAAGTTAGATTTATACTTACACTGTACACTGATACTAGCTCCTCAAGACCTGGAAAATAAACTAGGTCAGATTTTTATGCTCCTTGTCCAGGATCCAGGTGGCCAGGTTCTGTCTGCAAGTGGGCTTTGGGTACAAGCCAAGCGGCCGCACCAAGTCTGTTTCACATGATCTGACCCAGAGAGTTGCCAGTAGCCCGGCTCCCTCCAGCCCGTGCCCCACATCCTGACTAGCCACCCATCGCATCCAGTTTTCGCTAAAGTTAGAGGAAAGTATGTGTCACTCTCGGACAAATGGACCAGAATGAATCGGCGCTTGGAGGGAATTATTGAACATCTATAGCTAGGGCAACCTATCACATTTAACACATCCTATCCAGTGCTGCATAAACCCTTCATCATCCCATAAATCTGCTCTGCACTCACTGCCAGCAGCGTTCATCTTGCAGCTTTGTGAAACATGAAATATATGTGATGATGATGATTTTCTGATGATAAAGGTGCAATATTTTTATCTCTATTTTTTATTTTGCACATTCTCTTACTTTTTTCCTTTTTATACCCAGTCATTGGAAAACATTATGGATATTTATTGTGTCTGAACCCCCCAACATACTTTCATCCGTAAGATTACAAAGCATCCTATCAACACAGCAATCCTCTATGTTTTACTGCTCACTGTATCTGCACTCCAAATCAATGTCAACACCTCCACGATTTAGGAGCATGCTGCATGGCTCATGGTTTCTGATGCACATGCAAAGTCTGATGCACATGCACAAACACACACACATACACACAGAGATGCACACAAACAATCACAAAGTATACTTCACTGAAAAACAACAAATCAACTCCTCTTGATGCTAATCGCCAACATGTACATTCAGTACAAGCACTGTGGTCATAAGTTTAAAGCCACCATGCTTCCCAGTGCTGTAAACAGGACAAGTGCAAAACAAAACAAAGCCACACAGTCCACACTTAATTTGATTTTGTGCTGGTAAAAAACCTTATTCAGTAGATAAGCAAAGTAATGGGTACTTCTTTGTTTTCATGAAATGCAATTTGAACCTCTATGCATGTTCTATTTTGCAGTGGAGAGTCATAAATATTAACTGCCCTTGACTTCCAACTAAAATCTGGTCTCATGAATGCATTCTTTGAGGTTTACTATGAAGCTGAGCGAAGTTTCCAACCACGCAAATTAGTCCAAATGATATTATCTGTCTTAAACTGTGCAAACTTGCAGGACTTGTTGTGCTGGGCTTTTTCTATACCTAACTGTACATTAACAAGTTCCATATGACCCAAGTATGCTGAAGAAAAAAAAAAGCTTCTTAAAAACACCCCCTCGCTCCTCCAGTTCTACACGTGTTACACAAGATGTCACGTGGCTTAGAACCATCAAAATGTAGAACCATAATATTTTGATTTTCATGCACACACACGTGCACACTCAAACACATGAGGCATGATTAGTCTGAGCTCTGACTTGTGCACGCTGAAGAGTCAGCCCCAAAACAAACAGTGCAGGGATACAATTACCATTCAAGGGCTTTCATGAAACTCAAGTTTATTAGGGCACATGGAAATAACTCTTAGTTCAAACTGGAGAGACATGACTGACTTTTTTCTAGTGGTGGTGAAAAGTGAATTCATAATTGTTTTTCAACTTCAAAAGCCATGTACATGAGTGCTCCTGCCGTGTGCAGTGGCCTCCTCACTACTCTGTGGTGTATACCAGTTTTCTTTTTCCAGGAAAAATGGGGTAAACATCATCTGTTAAAAGTCAAATTCAAGACTCCTCCCACTTGGCTGCACAGAGTAAGGTTTTTGTTTTTATTCTGCAGATATAAGGGCTTCTGGAGTTCCCTCGCATACCAGTGGTGTCTGAGCTTGTGCGAGTGTGTGTATGTCTCTGTGTGGCACATGTGTGCATGCCTCTGGGTTTGTGTGCATGTGCAGCTGTACGTGTTTGAGAGGGAAGGAGTGAATATAGGTCCTGTCTTCTCATGCTGTGTTATGTAACAGTCCAGTAAATTCAATCTGTCTGTATCTGAACCCCATGACATTATATTGATACAAAGTACAGGCTGTCCAGAGGTGGCAGCTCTACGAATTCAAAAACACAGCCATGCTCTTGCAACTAATTTCAGACTTACCATTAAACTGCCTAACCTCTAATTTGTATATGCTGCCCCTGTCAATTCTGTCAGTTCAAGCTGGGAGGAGTTTTGAGCATGACTTTGAGCGCATAATGTTTACCTCATTTTTCCTGGAAAAAGAAAGTACATATAGTGGTGAGGACTGGCGTACAGGACCTTTGCACTTTCATTTTTCACCACCTCCAAAAAAAGCAAAAACAGGATTTTATTTTTCACTGCATTAAGCAAAGTTTAGACAGCAAGCAGCCTTTGACAATGATGCAAGTCAAATGCACGGCCTCATGTATCAATCCAGTTAAATGTCTTTAGAACTGCAAACTTTGAAAGAATGTGAACCTCCAGAAGTTATCCAACTCCCTAGAAACTAGGAAATAGTTCAATATTTTGGTGGGAAATCCTGGAAGATGTCCTTAAAGGGAGACACGTCTTAAATGGAGCTAAAATGTTTCATTTTAGCTCAAAACAGAGAATTAACTGCAGGGCAAAAAAAGATGATTTTGAAATTCAGAAACAGCAGGTTGATGTGGCAGGTTAAGTTCCTCAGTCAGCATAAAGGTTTGCTTACATTGCTTATTTTCCCATTTATGTATTCAGTTCTGAATTAAATTTGAAATTTACTCAGTCATTTGATGTACTATAAAACTCTTGATGTTTAGTTAGTGACCTAGCCAGTTTGTACTTCAATACTGAAGACTGAGTAGCCTGATGACTGTGAGAAACCATCAATACTTTATCACATCAGAATGGCTTTAAACTAGGTTACTATTGACTTTGGTGCTGCATCTGCTTTTAGTCCTGAGCAGTGAAACACACCAATGCAAAAGCTGAGAGTTGATCTGTTTACAGCACAAACCTACAGCCACAAGAAACTGCTCTTTTGCATGAGTCCATAACGAGTTGCTTAAGACATTGTCCAGATGGTGTTATCGTAATATCGTTCACATCAGCATGTATTTGAAAGTGCCATCACATCCCTACTTACTCTGGTAAAAGTTAGGAAAAAAAAGACCAGGGTTCATATGTTCCCAAGGCTGCTGTCAGAAAAGAGTTACAGTGAAGCACTTTGAGAGCATGCATTCCCAAAAGTCCATCTCTGTTCCAAAAACTGAAGTGTAGTTCTTAGTATTATGTTTCTAAGAACTGAATGTTTTTAGTTTCATATCATAGTCTGAGAGTATATCAGAGGAATAAAGTAAAGTAAATGTTATCTGCCACTGCAGAGCATTTTGCTTAGACATCTCTAATCCTAATTCCAAAATAGTTGGGACACTGTGTAAAATGTAAAAAACAACAAAATGCAAATCTCTGCAAATGTCATAAAATTGCATTCACAATAGAACATAGAAAACATATCAAATCTTTAAACTGATAAAAGTTTGAATGTGATGACAGCAACACTTCTTAAAAATGTTACATTGGGGCAACAAAGGTCTGAAAAGTAGGTGGCACTAAAAAGAAATGGCTGGAGAAACATTTAGCAGCTAATTACATTTATTGGTAAGAGTTCAGTGACATGACTGGATATAAAGAGAGCTTCTTAGAGAGACAGAGCTTCTCAGAAGTAAAACTAGGCAGAGGTTTACTAATCCGCAAACACCTGCATCCACAAATTGTGGAACAACTTTTGAATAATGTAAAAGAGTTTCAAAATGTCATCATCTACAGGATATAATATCAAACGATTCTGAGAATTTGAAGAAACGTCTGTATGCAAGGGACATGGCCTTGGCGTTTAGGCCTGCATTAAAAACAGGTATGGTTCTGTCATCAAAAGCACTTCATGGTCTCAGGAAAACTTCTAACAATAGAAATCGATGTCTGTGACCACAGTCCACTGTGCCATCTACAAATTCAGGTCAAAGCTATATCATCAACAGAAATGTTGTTGTCTTCTCCGGGCCAACGTTCATTTAAAATGCACTGTCTGTTCTGTCAGACAAATCAAACTTTAAAAACATTTTCATAAAAACACTGCATATTGCTTCATTACAACAACATAGCTTCACAGTGGTGCTGAAGTTTCCTGCCTGTAGCCCACACCTTTTAGCAAGTGAAACATCTGGCACATCATTATATTAAAAATATGAAAAAGAGGACCCAGGGCTGTTGCCTCAGACAAGAATTCCTCATTTCTCTGCCAAAATTGTTAGCACACATGCTACACAGATGCTACACAGTGGTAAACATTTCCAGTTTATCTAACAAGCAGCAAAATGTTCCTCCAGCTTTTTCTTTGTAGAACCTAGACTTGTAGTCAAGACCGCCTAAACCAAGACCAAGACAATACCAAAACCAGAGGGTATCGAGACCAAGACAAGACCAAGACCAAGACCATGACAGACCGAGTCAAGACCAAGACAAAGTTGAGACGAGACCGAGACAAAAAGTCTTTAAACTGCAGCCAAATGCTGCTTTGTTTACGGGTGTCGGGCAACGAAGGTGTTTTTGCGTTGCACTCGCACAGCCCTCCTCACTGCTGTCTACTGTCTCATTCACTTACTGAGAGGACAGACACACGCTGTCGCGTCTCTCACCTTCTCTGTTTTTCACATAATAATATTATCCTATATCCTCGCATGCGATTGGCCACAATATGGAGGGATTGGAGCATAGCTGAGCCACTGTGTGAGAGATGAGCAGCGAAAGGAAATTAAGTGAGGAGCTCAATGCTCAATGGGAGTCGACTCTTCTGATTCACTACAAAGCACTCTCTAAGCACGACTCTTAGAACTGATGCTTTTGCGCATGACACATTATCGAACGTCATGTCATGGATACTGTTGACTCCAAATCTCCTGACCACTATGTCAATCTGAGACAGCAAGACCGAGACATCGAGACCAAGACAAGACCGAGGGATCCGAGACCAAGACAAGATCGAGACCAAAGTTCGTCGAGACCAAGAGAAGACCAAGACCACGTAAAAGTGGTCTCAAAACCGGTCTCAAGAGCAAGACCGGTCTCGAGACATCCAACTCTAGTAGAACCACTTACTGTTCCAGCCCTTTGTTATCCCAACCCAACTTTTTGGAGATGTGTTGGAGCCATCAAATAAAATGTTTGTTCTTTTTAAGTTTAAACATATTTATGATTTTATGTTCTATTGTGAAAAGAAATGGCTGCATGAGTTTTGCAGATCAGTGCATTCTGTTTTTAGAACAGCCAATTGTATTTCAGATCTCAATGTAAGTAACTTAACTCGAGCTCTTTGCAACTTGAATTAGTTTTGTGGAGTGGTACTCTTTCATTTTCAATATTAAACGGTCAGAGCCTACTTTATAACACACTGATTTTAGTTGAAGAAGTAACCCCATTAAAGAAGTAAACCTGCAGATTTCAGAGGTATATGTACTGCTGTGTCCTGCAGCAGCATCACACAAAGTTAGATTTCTCTGAACATCCCTGAAAGTGCTGACTCAAAAGCAGTACTTGACTTCCCTGAAGTGCGAGTCACTCTTGAAACAAATTGAAACAGGCCAAAAACAGAACTTTGATAAAGGAGAGTGAGTGGCACTTAGGACTTAGCCTCATTGCAAATAGTGGTATCTAAAAAAGTGGACTGAATGAGAGCTGGCACAACACACATTTTGTATTCACGTGTCACAGTCCTCCCCTATTTTCTAACTACTTGACAGCCCATCTGCAGTCTGCATGTTGTTGCTCAATAACACATTAGGTTAGTTACTCTGAATCAATCTGTGTGCTACAGTGATTGTTCTGCAACACTGCAGTGGCTTTTTTTTGGCCCTGTGTTTTAATGTCACGTTGATATCTAGCCACAGTGAATTGTTCTGTTCATAACTTTAATGGACAGGTGTAGATAAGTGCTCAGTGGTCTTGGGATCAAGTCATTGCTTTATGTAGATGATGTTGTCCTGTTGGCTTCATTGACTGATGACCTTTAGCTTGGGATGGGCTGTTTTCTTTTCAGGCTGTTGCAGCATCTGTAATCTGGGTATCTCTGAGCTCCTGAGCACTTACATATCACTCTAATTGAGGTAAAAACCGAGCCACTGATAAACTTGTGTTTCCAACCTGGTGCACAAGTTACAAAAATCAACAAGCTGATACAAAACCAAAGCACAGTGGGTGTCAATGATGTCATTTTTGGTGCATAGCACTGTTCACAAGGGTGAAAACATCAAGAGCTATGAGTATGCATTGTCAGGCGTTGTGTGGAGGCGAGGAAGAAGGAACCCAAACGCAGGACTCACAGGTAGGTGAAGACTGGTGGATGTTTATTATAAGGAGTGGAGGAACAGAGGGTGAACGGACACTGACTGGCTGGAACACTGAATGGCTGACTGACTGAGAGAACACGGGGAGGACAACATCACACGAACATCATCAATGACACGACAAAGAACGAATAGAAACAGAAGACTTAAATACACAGACTGATGAGGATGATAATGAGAGACCGGTGAGTACACAGCTGAACATAATCTGGCTAACGGCACGAGACGAGCTAACACAGGAACAAACAGGAAGTGACGAAATAAACTGAACGTGAACAAAACGGAAAGCACTGGGTCACCGACCCAGGAACCCTGACAGTACCCCCCCCTCCAAAGGCCGGCACCCGACGGCCAAAAGAAAGAAAAACCAGAACAGGGCGGGCGGAGGGGGCCCAGGACGGAGGGACGGAGTCCAAAACAGAAACAGTTCAGGTGGGCGGCCGCGAGGCCGGCGGCCGAGACGAGACAGTTCCGGTGGGCGGCCGCGAGGAAGACGGCGGGGGCCGCGAGGAAGACGGCGGCGGCGGCCGCGAGGAAGACGGCGGCGGCGGCCGCTGAGCAGGACCGGTGGGCGGCCGCGAGGAAGGCGGCGGCCGCTGAGCAGGTCCGGTGGGCGGCCGCGCCAGCGATGACGTCCAGAACGTGGCTGGGGCGACGGTGCGGCAGCCGCAGGACCAGGCGAAGCAGAGGCTGGCGACGCGGCAGCCGCAGGACCAGGCGAAGCAGAAGCTGACGCTGAGTCGAAGGCTGGCCCAGGCGAAGCAGACGCTGAAGCTGAGTCTGAGGCTGGCCCAGGCGAAGCAGACGCTGAAGCTGAGTCTGAGGCTGGCCCAGGCGAAGCAGACGCTGAAGCTGAGTCTGAGGCTGGCCCAGGCGAAGCAGACGCTGAAGCTGAGTCTGAGGCTGGCCCAGGCGAAGCAGACGCTGAAGCTGAGTCTGAGGCTGGCCCAGGCGAAGCAGACGCTGAAGCTGAGTCTGAGGCTGGCCCAGGCGAAGCAGACGCTGAAGCTGAGTCTGAGGCTGGCCCAGGCGAAGCAGACGCTGAAGCTGAGTCTGAGGCTGGCCCAGGCGAAGCAGACGCTGAAGCTGAGTCTGAGGCTGGCCCAGGCGAAGCAGACGCTGAAGCTGAGTCTGAGGCTGGCCCAGGCGAAGCAGACGCTGAAGCTGAGTCTGAGGCTGGCCCAGGCGAAGCAGACGCTGAAGCTGAGTCTGAGGCTGGCCCAGGCGAAGCAGACGCTGAAGCTGAGTCTGAGGCTGGCCCAGGCGAAGCAGACGCTGAAGCTGAGGCTGAGTCTGGACCAGGTGACGGCACGGGAGCCGGGGGTGACGGAGCCACAGCTTTAGGGCCAGCGGGCGCGGAGGCCCCTGGCTGGAGACAGGCAGGGCCAGCGGGCGCGGAGGCCCCTGGCTGGAGACAGGCAGGGCCAGCGGGCCCGGAGGCCCCTGGCTGGAGAGCGGCCGGGCCAGCGGGCGCGGAGGCCCCTGGCTGGCAAGCAGGAGGGCTCACAGCTGGCTCTGGGTGCTGTGGCTGCAGGTCCGGGGACTGAACTGACTGGACGGGAGGCGACTGAACTGACTGGACGGGAGGCGACTGAACTGACTGGACGGGAGGCGACTGAACTGACTGGACTACAGACTGGACTACAGGGGACTGGAGGACGGGAGGAGACTGGACTACAGGGGACTGGAGGACGGGAGGAGACTGGACTACAGGGGACTGGAGGACGGGAGGAGACTGGACTACAGGGGACTGGAGGACGGGAGGAGACTGGACTACAGGGGACTGGAGGACGGGAGGAGACTGGACTACAGGGGACTGGAGGACGGGAGGAGACTGGACTACAGGGGACTGGAGGACGGGAGGAGACTGGACTACAGGGGACTGGAGGACGGGAGGAGACTGGACTACAGGGGACTGGAGGACGGGAGGAGACTGGACTACAGGGGACTGGAGTGGAAGCTGAACAGCAGGTGAGTGAACTGACTGGAGTGAACGCTGAAGAGCAGGTGAGTGAACTGACTGGAGTGGAGGCTGAAGAGCAGGTGAGTGAACTGACTGGAGTGGAGGCTGAAGAGCAGGTGAGTGAACTGACTGGAGTGGAGGCTGAAGAGCAGGTGAGTGAACTGACTGGAGTGGAGGCTGAAGAGCAGGTGAGTGAACTGACTGGAGTGGAGGCTGAAGAGCAGGTGAGTGAACTGACTGGAGTGGAGGCTGAAGAGCAGGTGAGTGAACTGACTGGAGTGGAGGCTGAGCTAATGACAGAGTTACCGAGGGGGATAAGATTGCGGCCTGGGCTAATAAGGCTGGTGCCTGAGCAGGGGAAACTTCAGCTAGCCTAACCAGGGACAGTGCGAGGGCGTGAAAGGTTGGATCAGGAGGTGGATGAAGAGGTGAAGTAGTAGGTGGGCCGGTTAGCTCTTCCAAGCCTCCAGGGAGGTCAGGCTGGGTTGAGGCTGCCCTCAGCCTGGGCGCTGGGACAGGCACGGGAGGTGGCTGGACACCAGTCACCCCCACCCGGGAAACAAGAGTGGATGTGGAGGTAGACTGCGTCGCAGCTGCCTTCCTCCTGGGAGCTGGCACCGGTGTGGGTGTAGGCCGGGCCCTAGACATCTGAGGAGGTGAAATGGCTGAAGAAGAAGGCCAAATCTGGGCTGCCGTGCTGGTGGGGAGTGGCTGAGTGACGGGTGTGGAAATGGTGACCGGGTGTGTGCTACTGGCAGGTTTATCAGAGTTCGGTCTGTTTTTTCTGCCACCACGATTTACAGTCTTTGTGGGAGCAGCGCAGAAAAAATCTTCCCAGTCGACATCCTCCAGGAGGGAAACTCCCCATGGATCGGTGGTGGATCTGTTATGTGTTTTACGTGAATAATCAGATGATGGATGTGGAAAACAGTTAGTGGAACTCACCACCGGGAGTTGTTGAAAATAGTCCATATTATGGCGGCGTGTGCGCCGCTTTCTTCGGGAAGAGGAAGCGGCCGGGGTAAACAGCTGAGCCTCTGGCGCGGTAGCCTCCATTGAGTCGAGGTGGGAGGCGTAGCCGCGGTGCCGTGGCGAAGGTGGAGGTCCGGCGAATGAGGCGGCGGGTGTGCGAACGAGGAGCGGAGCGGCGAGAGAGGGAGCGGCCGAAACGCGGCACGAAACGTCCGCTCTCCGCGGCAAATGCTCCGAGGCAGGTGTGGCAGCAGGTGGGGGAACGCGGCGTCTCCGAGGCCCGCTCAGAGCCAGGCGAGTCCCCTCGAAGACGTGCTCTCGCTCCGCGAAGAGCCGCTGTTTTCCCCTGACCAACTCTGCCCAACGGGAAAGCGCTGCCACCTGCCGCTCGTTGAGGTCCGAGTCCGCTGGGTCCCAATCGTGTCTTCGTGGCACGGGTCGTGTCATTCTGTCAGGCGTTGTGTGGAGGCGAGGAAGAAGGAACCCAAACGCAGGACTCACAGGTAGGTGAAGACTGGTGGATGTTTATTATAAGGAGTGGAGGAACAGAGGGTGAACGGACACTGACTGGCTGGAACACTGAATGGCTGACTGACTGAGAGAACACGGGGAGGACAACATCACACGAACATCATCAATGACACGACAAAGAACGAATAGAAACAGAAGACTTAAATACACAGACTGATGAGGATGATAATGAGAGACCGGTGAGTACACAGCTGAACATAATCTGGCTAACGGCACGAGACGAGCTAACACAGGAACAAACAGGAAGTGACGAAATAAACTGAACGTGAACAAAACGGAAAGCACTGGGTCACCGACCCAGGAACCCTGACATGCATATTCAAAGTGTGGAAATAAGTGATAATAAATAATATAATGAGTTCAATTTACAATCTAAATCAATCTAACAATCTAAAGAAACAGCTGAAAAACAAAGTCCCTGACATTTATCAGTCAAAGAGTTACAAAGACATTTCTAAGGTTTTGGGCCTTTGGTGAATCACAGCGACAACCATTATCCAGAAACAGAAAACAAAACTTGGAACAGTGGTGTACTTTACCAGCAGTGATCAGCCCACAAACTTTACTCCAAGAGTGCATGGACAACTCATTCAGGAGGTTGCCAAAGAACCCAGAACAACATCTAAAGAACTACAAACCTCACTTAAAGGGAACCCCGGCTATTAACACATGTTTGCGCTAAAATATGCACTGTGCTTTCAATAACATATATGAGGTATTAAAATATTCCAAATGTTTTCTTTTTAAGCAAATTTGATATAAAACCGATTATAGATAGACACCAGTAGTTTTCCCTCACTCTCTCATCCCCGTGTGACGGATTGTTATCATCTTCATTTAAACTAAGTACTGGTTGACTATTTTCATTCTCTCTCTCTGATTGCTCTGGTTCAAACTGGAAAGGTTGAACCATATCCATATCCTGATATGTTTACCTTTGATTTTTATATCCATATGAGCCATTTGTACAGAAGTTCTTTCAGTTCAGTACAATGAGCCTTACATAATAATAATAATGATACTTTTCTGTTAGTCTGAGAAACATCCATTAGGTAAATCTCTCTTGTTGTTCACATGTTGATTATTGGCTTACTGACCCTTACTAGCCAATTCAGGCTTTCACCTCATCTTAGGCCATCTTATTTCTTAGATGATTTTGCATACCATGTGTGCAGTTTCTAGGCATTTTAAGTATCCTAGATAATCAAATGCTTCTCAAATTTCTGAGTTAACCATCTATTAAACTTTAGCTTCCTCCCCTGTTTGGCCATCTGACTCTCTTTACTCAAGCCATTGTTTGTCTTCAAATCATTGGCGACAATCATTTTCTCGTGATTATTCATCCTGGCTCTCCAGCGCAACTTCTATTACTTTCTGCCATTAAAGGTTATCTCGGAAGGTTTGCCATACCTGCTCAATATTTTGATTTGTATGTCCTTTTCTATGTCTTCATATTTCTTCTGTCTTCGGGGTTTTAAACATTTAGCACCATGTTTCAGGGGTACTATTGTTAGTAATAGTTAGAAGGAGTAGCCCACCTGAGTTTCTGCTGTTTCCTGTCCTCCCCATGAATTATTCAAGCATGCTTCTTATAAAGTCAAGCTGGCAATATGTGCATTCTAAAGATGGATCCTCGAAAGGACCTGAAATTAGAACTAGTAAATCAGTATCTCCATCTCTGCTGTTTCATGGTGCCAGCGGGCCCGGAGGCCCCTGGCGGGAGAGCGGCCGGGCCAGCGGGCCCGGAGGCCCCTGGCGGGAGAGCGGCCGGGCCAGCGGGCCCGGAGGCCCCTGGCTGGAGACAGGCAGGGCCAGCGGGCCCGGAGGCCCCTGGCTGGAGACAGGCAGGGCCAGCGGGCCCGGAGGCCCCTGGCTGGAGAGCGGCCGGGCCAGCGGGCGCGGAGGCCCCTGGCTGGCAAGCAGGAGGGCTCACAGCTGGCTCTGGGTGCTGTGGCTGCAGGTCCGGGGACTGAACTGACTGGACGGGAGGCGACTGAACTGACTGGACGGGAGGCGACTGAACTGACTGGACGGGAGGCGACTGAACTGACTGGACTACAGACTGGACTACAGGGGACTGGAGGACGGGAGGAGACTGGACTACAGGGGACTGGAGGACGGGAGGAGACTGGACTACAGGGGACTGGAGGACGGGAGGAGACTGGACTACAGGGGACTGGAGGACGGGAGGAGACTGGACTACAGGGGACTGGAGGACGGGAGGAGACTGGACTACAGGGGACTGGAGGACGGGAGGAGACTGGACTACAGGGGACTGGAGGACGGGAGGAGACTGGACTACAGGGGACTGGAGGACGGGAGGAGACTGGACTACAGGGGACTGGAGTGGAAGCTGAACAGCAGGTGAGTGAACTGACTGGAGTGAACGCTGAAGAGCAGGTGAGTGAACTGACTGGAGTGGAGGCTGAAGAGCAGGTGAGTGAACTGACTGGAGTGGAGGCTGAAGAGCAGGTGAGTGAACTGACTGGAGTGGAGGCTGAAGAGCAGGTGAGTGAACTGACTGGAGTGGAGGCTGAGCTAATGACAGAGTTACCGAGGGGGATAAGATTGCGGCCTGGGCTAATAAGGCTGGTGCCTGAGCAGGGGAAACTTCAGCTAGCCTAACCAGGGACAGTGCGAGGGCGTGAAAGGTTGGATCAGGAGGTGGATGAAGAGGTGAAGTAGTAGGTGGGCCGGTTAGCTCTTCCAAGCCTCCAGGGAGGTCAGGCTGGGTTGAGGCTGCCCTCAGCCTGGGCGCTGGGACAGGCACGGGAGGTGGCTGGACACCAGTCACCCCCACCCGGGAAACAAGAGTGGATGTGGAGGTAGACTGCGTCGCAGCTGCCTTCCTCCTGGGAGCTGGCACCGGTGTGGGTGTAGGCCGGGCCCTAGACATCTGAGGAGGTGAAATGGCTGAAGAAGAAGGCCAAATCTGGGCTGCCGTGCTGGTGGGGAGTGGCTGAGTGACGGGTGTGGAAATGGTGACCGGGTGTGTGCTACTGGCAGGTTTATCAGAGTTCGGTCTGTTTTTTCTGCCACCACGATTTACAGTCTTTGTGGGAGCAGCGCAGAAAAAATCTTCCCAGTCGACATCCTCCAGGAGGGAAACTCCCCATGGATCGGTGGTGGATCTGTTATGTGTTTTACGTGAATAATCAGATGATGGATGTGGAAAACAGTTAGTGGAACTCACCACCGGGAGTTGTTGAAAATAGTCCATATTATGGCGGCGTGTGCGCCGCTTTCTTCGGGAAGAGGAAGCGGCCGGGGTAAACAGCTGAGCCTCTGGCGCGGTAGCCTCCATTGAGTCGAGGTGGGAGGCGTAGCCGCGGTGCCGTGGCGAAGGTGGAGGTCCGGCGAATGAGGCGGCGGGTGTGCGAACGAGGAGCGGAGCGGCGAGAGAGGGAGCGGCCGAAACGCGGCACGAAACGTCCGCTCTCCGCGGCAAATGCTCCGAGGCAGGTGTGGCAGCAGGTGGGGGAACGCGGCGTCTCCGAGGCCCGCCCAGAGCCAGGCGAGTCCCCTCGAAGACGTGCTCTCGCTCCGCGAAGAGCCGCTGTTTTCCCCTGACCAACTCTGCCCAACGGGAAAGCGCTGCCACCTGCCGCTCGTTGAGGTCCGAGTCCGCTGGGTCCCAATCGTGTCTTCGTGGCACGGGTCGTGTCATTCTGTCAGGCGTTGTGTGGAGGCGAGGAAGAAGGAACCCAAACGCAGGACTCACAGGTAGGTGAAGACTGGTGGATGTTTATTATAAGGAGTGGAGGAACAGAGGGTGAACGGACACTGACTGGCTGGAACACTGAATGGCTGACTGACTGAGAGAACACGGGGAGGACAACATCACACGAACATCATCAATGACACGACAAAGAACGAATAGAAACAGAAGACTTAAATACACAGACTGATGAGGATGATAATGAGAGACCGGTGAGTACACAGCTGAACATAATCTGGCTAACGGCACGAGACGAGCTAACACAGGAACAAACAGGAAGTGACGAAATAAACTGAACGTGAACAAAACGGAAAGCACTGGGTCACCGACCCAGGAACCCTGACATGCATATTCAAAGTGTGGAAATAAGTGATAATAAATAATATAATGAGTTCAATTTACAATCTAAATCAATCTAACAATCTAAAGAAACAGCTGAAAAACAAAGTCCCTGACATTTATCAGTCAAAGAGTTACAAAGACATTTCTAAGGTTTTGGGCCTTTGGTGAATCACAGCGACAACCATTATCCAGAAACAGAAAACAAAACTTGGAACAGTGGTGTACTTTACCAGCAGTGATCAGCCCACAAACTTTACTCCAAGAGTGCATGGACAACTCATTCAGGAGGTTGCCAAAGAACCCAGAACAACATCTAAAGAACTACAAACCTCACTTAAAGGGAACCCCGGCTATTAACACATGTTTGCGCTAAAATATGCACTGTGCTTTCAATAACATATATGAGGTATTAAAATATTCCAAATGTTTTCTTTTTAAGCAAATTTGATATAAAACCGATTATAGATAGACACCAGTAGTTTTCCCTCACTCTCTCATCCCCGTGTGACGGATTGTTATCATCTTCATTTAAACTAAGTACTGGTTGACTATTTTCATTCTCTCTCTCTGATTGCTCTGGTTCAAACTGGAAAGGTTGAACCATATCCATATCCTGATATGTTTACCTTTGATTTTTATATCCATATGAGCCATTTGTACAGAAGTTCTTTCAGTTCAGTACAATGAGCCTTACATAATAATAATAATGATACTTTTCTGTTAGTCTGAGAAACATCCATTAGGTAAATCTCTCTTGTTGTTCACATGTTGATTATTGGCTTACTGACCCTTACTAGCCAATTCAGGCTTTCACCTCATCTTAGGCCATCTTATTTCTTAGATGATTTTGCATACCATGTGTGCAGTTTCTAGGCATTTTAAGTATCCTAGATAATCAAATGCTTCTCAAATTTCTGAGTTAACCATCTATTAAACTTTAGCTTCCTCCCCTGTTTGGCCATCTGACTCTCTTTACTCAAGCCATTGTTTGTCTTCAAATCATTGGCGACAATCATTTTCTCGTGATTATTCATCCTGGCTCTCCAGCGCAACTTCTATTACTTTCTGCCATTAAAGGTTATCTCGGAAGGTTTGCCATACCTGCTCAATATTTTGATTTGTATGTCCTTTTCTATGTCTTCATATTTCTTCTGTCTTCGGGGTTTTAAACATTTAGCACCATGTTTCAGGGGTACTATTGTTAGTAATAGTTAGAAGGAGTAGCCCACCTGAGTTTCTGCTGTTTCCTGTCCTCCCCATGAATTATTCAAGCATGCTTCTTATAAAGTCAAGCTGGCAATATGTGCATTCTAAAGATGGATCCTCGAAAGGACCTGAAATTAGAACTAGTAAATCAGTATCTCCATCTCTGCTGTTTCATGGTGAAATTTCAAGTTCAGCCTCAGCAGCTTTACAAGCCTTTCCATCCCATTTATTTATATAATGCCAAATCACTCAAGTCTAAAACTCTTGGCACATCAGCACATAGCTGGTGGTGGTATCACGGTCTCTGTCTTTTCTCCTGCTCCTGCTCCGCCAACTCTCAGCCTCATTATAGTCTCTGTGATCTCTCCTGGCCAATAGTGGCCTTGAGCCTTAATACAGGCTCTTTTTTCTCCTCTTCCTTTAGCAACTCTCAGTCTTATCGCAGGCTCTCTGCTTTCTCTGCCTTATTGCATGTTCTGGCTTTGTCCCAGCCTTCAGTGGCCTTGAACTTTAAACCAGACTATCCTTTCTCTCCTGACCTTTGTCAAACTCTCAGGCCTATTGCAGACCTTCTGCTCTTGCTGCTGTTTTTGCAACTCTCAGCCCATTCAAAGACCCTCTGTTGTCAACTGGCCTTCAGCGGCCCTGAGCCTTAGTGCATGCTCTTCTCTTTTCTGTCTTGCAACTTGCAGCCTTTCGCAGGCTCTCTGCGTTCTGCTGTACATCAGCTCCGAGCCTATCAAAAACTCTCCCTCTCTGTTATGCATTTTACGCCTTGCCCTGTGCCATGCATTGCTGCCAACATTCATGTATTCATTTCCCTGTAGGTAAGATCTTCCTGCCATGATAACACTGATTTCTTTTCCTTGGGAGTCCTGGTGGCTAATCTAAGGTTTATATCACTTCCACATTCCCACACTGTCAAGCTGATTGTGACAATCAGCTTGTCACAATCAGTATGCAGAGTGAAGACTGATTGGCCTTCTTCAGGCCAATCAGTCTTCACTCTGCATACTTTAAATCTCACTGCGCATTTGTCATTCTTCCTTGCAGACGCTTTGTGCAATCCACCTCCATCCCATCACTGCCTCTCTCTCCTGGATCAGATTCCATTCAAGTCTCCATCTGAATAATAATATTGCCCATAAGTTAAATATCTAAATAATATCTGTGACTATTTGCAAACAGGCTTGCAATAACAACCTGAGGTGTTAAGTAACCACTGGACTCATGAGTTGACATTGACTAGAAAAAGTAAAAGAAAAAAATCCAAAATCACTTAACGTAGTTTAAGTTTTCATTGAGATACTTATATAACATTGGACTGAAAATCAGCTTGTAAGTTTTCATGGTGACCCTTGTGTTACCATAGGCTGCTGTATTATTGTGTATTTTATATTAGTGGTAATAGTGTGTGCAGGACACCTGCAAATGGATTTAGATTTGACAGACATGATAAAATGCATGATGCACATTTCCAATAATCTTTGTGAGTAGTCTTAGCATAAATTCTGGGGGCTTGGATTAAATCTGTAGCTAAGTGTTTGTGGGTGCCAGCTCTAAGCTCTAGTGCTAGGGCGCTGCAGTGCTTTTCTGCTTATTCTCAAAGCACGTGATGATTGATGCACGTTTCTGCAGAGGCTGTAGCCAAAGAACTACATTTTCCTATCCCTGTCAGCATGTTTTTCATCCGTGGTCCTGATGATGAACTTACGTATACGTCCACAATATACCATGTTAGACTTGGAGCAGGACATGGGGATCTTGCACTGATTTGTGTTATGAATGTAACAAATGATCCACATGCAATAATTTTCAGTAGCCCTAACACAATCTCCGTGCCTGTGTTCACTAAATAAATGATCTGAATGGAGGTGCAGATTTGTAGCACAAACAGAGATTAAGACTGTCGGGGTCATTTTATTGCTGTCAAAAATTCCATTCCATTCCATCATAACTGCTTTTTAGATAGTTAAATAATGTCTAAAGCCCTTGCCGACGACGCCTCTCTGATGTGAGAAAGTAGCAATTTCAGTAGCTTTCCACTGCAAGCGGAGATTTATCAAATGTGTAGAGGTGAGAAAGTGAGAGTGGTTTGGCTTTTTATCTACATCTTCATTCTGTTTATGCCACGCCTTCCTCCCATTGAGCACACTCAGACCCACATAAGCCAGTGAGTGCTACTCAGACCTTCTCTTGCATAAGTGAGATGTCAGGTTTTCAGCCGTAGTCAACACCCAGCTTTGTTTTGCTTTAATCATGTCAAGACACTTAAGCCATGCTTGTTGCATTTAATTATTTTATTCATATAAATGTCTTTTAAGTGTTGATGGGTTTTTCCCATTTTCCTATCCCTCCATTCCTCCATCACTCCATCACCCACTCCCTCAAAGTCTCTCTTCCTCTTTCTGCTGATATACAGGACTCCCTCCTTTATCTCCAAAAGTATTTACATAAATTAACACGATTGTTTAAATATCTCAAAAATCTACCTCTGTCTTCATATCCCTGTATTTTATTGCATAATATCAAAGTAAGATAATGATAATAAAAAACAAAACAAAACCTTTTTCTCAGTTTTGCAATGTAATGCATTTCAACATTGTTCATTGCATTATCACAGTTAACCGAAAGCCCAATTTCTTTTTTTAACTACTGTCACTTATAATATTTTTATCATTGAAAGTGGTAGCATCCTCCTACGATTTATTGCAAAACCCACAGCACGGATTACTTCTTTCAAGCATATTCTAACCCATCCCACCTGCGTCTCCCTCTCCACTGCCACCCCTCGCTCTGCTGCAGTGTGGAATTTTCCAACCAAAGTGCTGCAGTGCCGAGGCTCAGAGTGATGGTGTACAGGAAGATGAAAAGGATAGAGGAGGAGGGCAGGGTGAGCGCTACTTAGCACACATCACAAAAAAACTGAGCCATTGTGAGGATAGATCCATCACCTCACCTCCCTACATGAATTCATTGGAAAAATACCAGACACAGAAGCAGCACTGAAGAGTTGGCGAGCACCCACAACATAGGATAATAGATGTGAGCATATTGATGTAAATGGAATAATAAGTATAGCACTATAATTAAGAAAATGCACAAAAATACTGCATAATATCCTAATATATATGTGAAAGTAGTTGTAGTTTTCTTACTTTTTTTATTTTTTATTTTTTTTACTTGCTAACAGGGCCTGCATTTTTTTTGAATGCTTTTACTTCTGGCAAAATAACTCCATATGCATTTGTCACATATGACAAACCGCTCACAGATTTATATTATGTCATAAAATTCAGCATCACTATGCGGACGGAGGATGTGCGGTAATTCTCAGCACTGGTTAGATTAGTTGTTAGGGACAACGAGTTCCCATCAACTGATCTGACGAACAGCAAACAGTCAGATACTGCAGCATCTTTGGTGTAAACGTGGAGGAGGTGATTGGAAATGTGTTAATGACAATCTGTGACTGTGACAACGATGCAGCAGTGAGCATTTGAGATAACGTGGCAATGTCTGCGACTCCGGGTATTTTGTGGCTAAATCGTAAGGGAAGTTTTCTGCTGCAGTCTGTTGGGCCAGTGTTAAAATGATGACGTTGTAAAAGGTAATCAGAGTGGGAAACTGTGTGTGGGTGTGGGTGTGTGTGTGTGTGTGGCTACTCTTTAGATTATTGCCCTGCGTCACCAGATGTGCAGAGCATGACATCATTTACCCAGTGGACATCTCCGGTAACCTCTGTGGTGACATTCTCATACTTTCTGTCCTGCACACGACGAGGCATGCACTCACCCCAAAACATTAACTCTGTTCAGTTAACCATTAGATGTATCATTCTCCAATGAGAGAAATGGCAGCATACAGGATTCCTGGAAAATAAAATCAACTTATAACAAGTGAATAAGCTGTGAGTGCAGAGATATATGCAAAGAAAAATCAAACCTAGAAGATCATGCAAAATTGAATATGCCAAAAATATAGTTATTAAATACCACTAAAGAAAGGTTATAATCAGCAAAATATCATGTTTTCAACCAAATTCAGTCCAGTTGTAATAGACTGCTGTGGTAGTGGGTATTGCTGAGTAAATGTATCTGTAATTTGCTTACACTTTCAATTTCTTTATAATAACGATATCATTTGTATTTTCTTCAAGAAGCCTTTTAAAACGTCTCCATCTTTCAAAAAAATCATAAAGATGCCAAATGAATGCTAATATTAACATGTAAATAGGGTTACATTTAAATTTGTGCCACTCTGTTGCTTCCCAGCCTTCTATGCCTGCACTGTTACCAGTGCTCACATAAAAGAAAGAAAACACTGACTTGTTTGGTAATGGTGGAGCAGGACTACCCACTTTAAAGCAGACAGTGGATGTTATTGCCAGTACTACCAGCCTGTTGTCTATAAAAGAAAAAGGCAGCTGATAGTGAACCTGTCCAAAAAGCTGAGCATCAGGAGGGGGATAAACATTCCTCACACTGTGGCCTTTATAACCTAATGCAACACAGGTAGGTGTTGAAAATATATTTAATATTATTTCTGATTGCAAAGATTTGTAATCTACTTCTTATTAGACGGCATCTTATTCTTATTTTAAGTAAACTAGATTTCAGGGCACAGTGTTGCAAGCTTAAGATCGATCCAGTCTGCAGTAGTGTATCGTGCAACATAAACTGGAGCTCAGTGGAATATAGGTAATATAAAACCAGTCCATATTGGATTAGAAATGTCAAGGCAACTATTTGGCAAACAGCTAAGCTTGCATCACATTAACTGAAAGTTAATTAATAAAGTTTGACGTACATGAGATCTATCCAGAAAAACAAATACGCACCAGTGCGGATGTGTATGTATGTTTGAGAAAACCCAGCCACTCCTCCTGAGTCATCCTATCATTTGCTGCTCTTTTTATGTCACTTTCTGATGCCAAAGGAAACTGGACCCAGTAAGCCTCAGTGACAGGAGAAGTTTTATGAGAATCCTGAGAGGTTTGGGACCTGGGCCAGTCTAGGCCACTGCCACAGATGCCAATCATCTGTCCTTGTATGTAAAAAGTCTGGGACACTGTCAAAACAACCACAAAAGAATGGAAGAGTGGAATGAAACTCTAGTTTAATAAGTAAGCAGTAAGAAACTCACATGTTAATTCATACTACCTTAAGAATAAATCCCTATGTTAGCCCTTTATATACACGGCATATACCATCATTGACATCGCTATCTCCTCTAAGCTTTTAATATTATAAAGTGTATTCTTTTCAGTGATGGCTCTACAGCAATGTTATCTTAAGCCCTGGCCTATGTACCGTTCTTTCAGCCTGTCTGACTCAATTTGTCCCATGTAATAATCGCAGGGTTGCATAACACTGACCCGCAAGCCCATCATCACAACTACGAGCGGTAAATCCCAGAGATCAAGAAAGGGTCCAGACAAAAGGAGGACAAAAAGAACAATGAAGAGATAGGATGAAACAGAAGAAGTCATGGATGTAAAGCCGTTTGACTGGCAGGCAGCAAAGGGCATTTGGCTCTATTCCCTGAGCACACAGACAGCTGAGAACATTGTGCTCAGACGAAGGGCACTGCCAGAAAAGATAGCAGCTTACACTGTGAAAACAAATGTCAACACAAACTCCCAGTGAACAGCGTTCCCATTTACCATTTGCTGTCAGGAACACTAAAGTGACAAGGCTTAAGGAAATAAGTCAAGTGGTAATTATGCCGACAGGTAAATGCACTGCTGGGATAATGAAATGAGCTGCTTGAGGAGTCAAGAGATTCTCTAAGCTAATCCGTATTTCCCACCTATTCTCCCTGATTAGGTGCATAGTCTTCATAAAAAGCTCTGCCAAAAAAAGCGCTGGGAACTGGGACAGGTTCTCCCAAGGTGTAAGAAAAAGTATGTGAGAAAAATTAGAAATGAGATGGAAAGTTTCACTAAAGCTTCACATGAAGGAATGAAAGACTGGTAAATTAGTGGCTGTGCAGGAGAACATTTTCTGTTAATGAGAACAGCTTAAATATAGCTGCAGAGGAAGAGGAAGTTGAGACAGAATCCCCCAGAGTTTCCAGTCAGCATGTTTTTCATCCGTGGTCCTGATGATGAACTTACGTATACGTCCACAATATACCATGTTAGACTTGGAGCAGGACATGGGGATCTTGCACTGATTTGTGTTATGAATGTAACAAATGATCCACATGCAATAATTTTCAGTAGCCCTAACACAATCTCCGTGCCTGTGTTCACTAAATAAATGATCTGAATGGAGGTGCAGATTTGTAGCACAAACAGAGATTAAGACTGTCGGGGTCATTTTATTGCTGTCAAAAATTCCATTCCATTCCATCATAACTGCTTTTTAGATAGTTAAATAATGTCTGAAGCCCTTGCCAACGACACCTCTCTGATGTGAGAAAGTAGCAATTTCAGTAGCTTTCCACTGCAAGCGGAGATTTATCAAATGTGTAGAGGTGAGAAAGTGAGAGTGGTTTGGCTTTTTATCTACATCTTCATTCTGTTTATGCCACGCCTTCCTCCCATTGAGCACACTCAGACCCACATAAGCCAGTGAGTGCTACTCAGACCTTCTCTTGCATAAGTGAGATGTCAGGTTTTCAGCCGTAGTCAACACCCAGCTTTGTTTTGCTTTAATCATGTCAAGACACTTAAGCCATGCTTGTTGCATTTAATTATTTTATTCATATAAATGTCTTTTAAGTGTTGATGGGTTTTTTTCCATGGGTGTGCGTGATTATCCCGTCTAAGTAGAACTTAGCTGACGAGGAAATTTCGGAAGTATCACCACAAGGAGCAAATGTAAGCACAAGCCAAGGGTCAGGGATACTGCTAACATGCCTCCACAGAGATCCTTTGCCTTACATAACGTCCAGTGAATGTTAGCGCTGCACAGTTTGTGACAGATGCACTGAGAAAGATCCTTGATTTTTTTTTTTCTTCACAGCCTTGGCTTAGAAAAGAAGAATGAAAATAGCGCTCTGGCAGTGGCTCAGTAATTTTCTGTTCTTTCTACTATGGAGCAATGGAGGATGAGAGATTTTGTGAATAGGATAATTATGTGTAAGACATGTCAGACTGCCTAAATCTAAATACCTGAATATGATTCTTATGAGAGGGGACTAAAATTAAGAGTAGTTCTAATGGTTATCATACTATATACACAGACAAAAGCGTTTTACAGTAATATTCCATCACATTACATACCTGATGCTAATCCAGACTGGGAGTTATTTCACTTGTCAGCTCCTCTCTCGTTGTTCTTAAATAAAGGCATTTTACTGGGAGATGCTTTTAACAGAGAAATTTGTTTTTCCATCACCTCCAGCGTAATGCTAGCTACTGTTAGCTTGCCTGCAAACACAGATGAGTTGCCAGCTGCCTAAAATCACAAAACTAGTTTCAGCTAATTCTTGGAATGGATGGTGTTACATGTTAATTAGCTTCTAACTGGCTTCTTTGTGCAAAATATTTTAAAGTTACAAAGTAACCAATGAAAGATTCGTACTTTTCATTGCTTAGTAGCTACCCCTCAGCATGCTTACTTGCTAACAGCTTCTGTGTGATGGTCTGGCACTGATCCCGCTTGATAATAGTAATGCTAACAAGATATCTAATATGAAACCTGATCAGTTTTTCTTTTTTGTATCGATATGCAGTATATGCTGGTGGTTTTTTTGTATGCTATATATGCTGTTTGTTCATTGACCTAAGCTAACATTAGTTTGAAACACTGTTGCAAGGCTGTAAACAAGAGCTAGATAGACATATATCTGTCAAGTCTGTAGATCTCTTTAAAGACATATGCAAATGTTCAGTTTTGTATGTCTGAGTTCTTTCATAATAATTAAATTAAATATACAATTGTTGGAGCCAATCCAACTAAAACTATAAATGTGTCTGTTTCATCTACCCACCCTGTGACAAGAAAAGCTCAGAATATATTTATAGCGAGCTTAAAATTACAACTCTATGCCCTGGGTACTTTTTTTTGGAGTTGTACTGTAGCTGTAATGGTACAGATGTTTGGTGATATTGCACGACAATGTGTGCCAGGACTCCTCAGGGAGTACGTGTTTCATTTGTTCATCCTAACCCCTTCACTGTGTGTCCTGAGATCCTGGAATGTGGTAATGCAACACTACACAATCTCTTTGTGTAGACTCAACCAGCTGCTTAACACTTCAGGGCACCTTACACAGTTAACGATCCTGTGTAGGACAACGTGTGTTTCTGCCAGTGAATGGAAGATAAAATGAGTTCAGAGAGATAATTATACCAACCCTATGGGCTCTTTTGATGCTCTCAAGAGAAACTGTAAGAATAGAATAGAATGATCTCATCACAACCTTGACCTCATTTATTTTCCATCACGTGCGAAAGACGAGAGGACCTCGAGGATGTTACAATTATCCCACTACTCGGGGTGCCCGTGCTGTCAAGTAGTGATCTTAGCACCAATCTACTTTCAAAGAGACTGGATCGACGTGTAGTCTGCAGTCATCACAGTTGGAATATATTGTGAAGGCGATTAATTTCACTGGATGGAAGTTATATGGAGGACATTCTCTTAACCTATAATAGAAGTACAAAATCTAATAATGTTTACTGCAAGAAGAAGTATAAATGAAATATTCGGACTCGAGCTAATATTGCCAACTTGCATAGTTTCTTTTTTTGTGTTTAATGAGCCAAGCTTAGCAAACTCCCAGCCAAGTGTCTGCTCCTTTCCCTGCCTCTAGAAAATGTCTGATCTGTGTAAACAGCGGGAAGGGCCGGATTACGCACGACATTAGGTCTACATAAATGCATGTAGAGAGAGGGATGATTGGTAGGCTTGCAAAGCGGTTGCTTCACCTGGTGTTTAGAAAAGCTTGCTTCTGCTGAGCTGACAGTCCTGCCACACTGTGACCCAGCAAAGACAATGCCAAATGATGGCCCTGACTCCCTGATGGCCGGAGGTTTTTAAGAGATGACATCCCTGTCTCTGCAAATCCTGCAAACATCACAGTTGGAGCATCATTGGGGTGCGATTATACCAGATTCCCTATCATCAGAGGACTTATAGGAATAATCACCTTGCTGTCAGATGATATATGAGGGTTTTGAATATAATTTTCTTTTTGCTGGAGTCAGGGCTGAGTAAGACTATCTTACAAAGACGTGCACATGTGCCAACGCCCTTGATGTGTTTCCTCCCGATCTGAGCAACAGGGCAGAGGTAGAGAAGAACACGTCAATCAGCAGTCACCCCCCAAAGCATTGCAACACTAATAGTGGAAGCACTCCTCTAATGTCCATTCCCATTCTATAAATAAAGATTTTCCAATGCACTAGTCAATGGGAATTCTTACCCTGATATAGAAGAGTCACTCGCGCTGTGGTATGTGTCTCACTGGATTGCATTACACTGTTGTCCATCAACAACTAAGAGAACGGTGAGAAAAGGGGACAACCTGTAAATAATAATATCAAAGGACACCTCCATACAGTCAAAACAGACACAAAGTTGCCTCATACTTATATTTGCTCTGCAAACATGCATGGCATGAGTTTGACCTAATGTTCTGTACCTTTCTAGTTTTAGCTCAAGGTTTGTCTATGGCATTCCTACAATTTACATTTTGAAAAACGATAGAAAGCAAAGGAAATTAAAAAATAAAGACAAGGACGCCTTCTTTTTGTTTCATCTGATAGATATTGCTTCTGTTTTGTTTTAAGAAGAATACACTTACATGTCAAATATAACAATAGCTTTCACTCTGTTGACCTTTAATACTAGTCTGTTATGGAAACAGTCAGTGGACTTTCTGTTTTTCCCTACTTCAGTGATATGCTTGGAAATATAAAGCATGATTACAAATCCACACAGGTCTTCTGCTGATACATCGGAAACAGCTGCACTTACCAACAACTATCCCACTTATTTATTTATTTGTTGTTTTTTTCATTGACAGGGTGTGGTTGAATTGAGTTTTCCCTTGTGTCTCCAGGTGTTTTCCTTTCGCCCCCTTCATTCTCTGTCTTCCCGTTTCCCAGTCTGTCTGAGTCACCCCTTGTCAGGGTGCCTGTTTCATTATTCATTATTCCCATGTGTGTGTGTGGGTATGTGTGTGTTGGGGGTGGGGGCAGTTACTCTGTTTTGGGTTTAGATTTTTTTTCTTTTGCCTGTTTGTGTTTTCTTCTTAAGTCACCCTTTGCACTGAATTTAACACTGAGGTGGAAGATTTCTGTCACAAACAGAAATTAACAGGCATGTGATAACTTGAACATACACAAGTTGAAAAATAAATAGATGAACACACATTTAAAAAAAATGTGTGTCTCTTTAACAGTGAACTGCATACATCTCATGTCAGCCCCACAGGAAACAGCTACCCACAAGGTATTTTCAACAATACCACATAAAAATATACACTACTATTACATTAGAAACACATGATATGGGCCACAGTGGCTGTTAGATGCCATTAACAACTTTAACAGCCAGATGAATTTAATATTTACTTGGCTTGTTTTTTCTCTATATGGAATTGTTACCGTGGTACCATTATAATAGCAGACCCAGGGGTTGAAGTGGGACAATCCAGGCATTCGGTCCCCTTCAAATAATGAGCAATTAATCTGATAGGCAGGTGAATGCATATTTCTGTTCAATTATTCATTTTTGGTGTGATGCAGCCTGGAAGTGACTCCAGTAATGACACGAAGATCATCCTTGCATATGGACTGCGTGGACTCTCGATACGTGCTTTTTTTCTTCTCACCTCTGTGATGCGTTAATGGTGCAGATGTAAAGTTGTGGTCATACTACTTTTGGTACTACGGATCTATAGACGATGTGTTGCTGTTATGTTATCTTATGTTTTTGTGAAACTAATTGCAGTATACAAATGGGTAGAAAATATGATGTGATTTGATTCACTCAATGAATTTGACATTTTATGCCAGCCTTACAGTATCTAGGTTGTAAAATCGGCCATACAGCTCATGAAACATCTGCTTATATCCAGTTGAACTCAGGTAGTTAAATCCACAAAGCACGGGTCAGCTGAAATAAATTACTATTTGACTTTTTTCTAAGTGATCCTTTTCCCCCTGTTGAACGTTACAACCGATCTTAAGGTTCCTCAACCAGGTGTTAGATAATATGTATTAAAGTCTCAAGCTGGATAAGAAAACCCATCACACAACCTGTCACTTTTGCTTTTGTTGTGATAATGGCAATTTTGCATTTGTGGTAACATGAAACAGCTGCTGACTATCTGGAGCAGGTGAGACTTGAACAGGTAGAGACAGGAAGTCAGACTGGCTTTTGTGCATTTGGCTCCATGTCTGTAACTAATAGACAGGCCAGTGTCTGTGCTCAATGATGATGTGTTGAAAGTAACAATATCAGTGACTGGCTCTTTTTGAGTGTCTGTTTTTCCACTTTCTCAGAGGTCAGTCTCCGTGTTACTCTGGGTTAGAAGTCTGATTTCTCACCCAGTGACTTTGTCATTTCTCTTTTTCAGAAGATCTGAGGTCTGGAAAGAGGAAGCACACTGTGGGAGTGGACTGGGTAAGTACAGGAAGTTAGCCTATTCTAAGTATCTACACAGCAAAACAAAGCACTCATCCTGTCCTCTGCCTGCAGTGCTGACATTGAAATTCAACACAAATGCTGAGTAAACATTTAGATTTGTTTTATAGGGGGAAACGCACGAGTGCAGTGAATAAGGATTCCCAACTGCTTTCATTCAGGTCACCTCTGGGCCAGACTTTTTAAAACTGAACACACTCCATGTCTTTTTCACACAAGACAGTGGAATCAAATCACAATCTAACTGTTTAAGGTGCTGCAGTGTGTTTTGCTTGCCTTTCACTGCTTACTGGGTCATTTCAAAGAAAGTGGCTTATAGTCCATGTAATGAGTTACCCTGTACTGGCATGTCCAAAGGTCTTAGTGAGAAAGGCTAAAGCTGAGTCAGAAATTTCTACATAATACAGTACACATCAAGAGTTTATTTTGTTGTTAATATGTAATGACTAATCTGACTAACACATCCACAAGCACACAGACACACACTCACACTTCTACCTGACCATAATTGTCCATAAAGGGTTGAAAAGGGGTGAGTTGCACAATTTCTGAGTCATCAGTTTGTTCAGTGTGTTATTAAACTCGCAAAAGATTTGCATCCTTGGTCAATACAACGCTGAGGTAAATATGGGTTAGGATACCACTAAACATGTAGTATATCTTTCTTTTTTTTCAGACTGTTTGGGAAGAGCATGGTTTAGCATAAATACCATTTTTTTTTACCCAGGCACTTCCTTGTTATATAATGCTCTGTTATATAATAACACTAAAGTTAAATGTTAAAACGCAAACCACTTAACTATTTCTAAAAAATTTCATGAATGAAATGATGAAATGATGCTCCTTTTTGTATCTGTATATCAGAAAAGTGTTGACTTAAACTTTTCAGTTCAGTTCACTAGAGTTTTATTTATATAGTGCCAAGTAACAACAACAGTCATTACAGGGCACTTTATACGGCAAGTTAAAGACCATATAGCATTAGAGAGAAAACACAAACAATTTGATGACCCTCTATCAGCAAGCGCTTGGCAAAAGTGGGAAGGAAAAACTCCCTTTTACCAGAAAAAAAAATCTGGCAATACCAGTGTATGCAAACAAATACATTTACACAATCCATAAAGAAAATCTGATTTTAATACTTAGTAATTTAAAACTTTTTGAAAATGGAAAAACAATCCTGTAAGCTGGTAAACCTGTTACAAAACATGTTCTGCAAATCAAAATCAAGTACAAACATGAATTCCCTTTTTTTCTTCACGAGCACACAGACACGTGTGTGTGCTCGTGTCTGTGTGCTCGTGTCTGTATTAACAAAAAAACAAAAAAACAACCACAAAAAAGCATTCCCATGTCATGTTTACAGAGCACTGGGTTCAGAGTTTTAAGGGAAAAGTGTGTATAAATAAACTAGCAAAGAAACAAAACCAGTTGAAGCTGAAATGGAGGTGAATGAGTTTAGACTTTGATATAGCCATTTTTACTGTGTACAAAGGTCAAAAACATGTGGTAGATGGAGAGGAGGCAGTAACAGGAAGCAGGTGCCCAGGGTGTGTGTTTAAACTTTTTTAAATGTACCAGAAAGGTGAACTCTTTTTTTTTAGGAAAATAAAGAGAGAGGGGAGACCTACAAATTGTAGGAAAGAAGTAAAGGATTCTGTGTGTAGGATATTGTAGGTTTTCCAAGGATTGCCTGATCCTAAATATATGGACATGGTGACTGTGAGAGCTGTATTTTAGTGATACCTTCATGCACACAGATTAAAAGCTTTTCATCTGGATCCCATTTGAAAACCCAAAATAAGAAACAGTGAAAATGATAAACAAAAGTGACAGAGATCACTACTGGGTTGAAATACTGAAACAAAACAAATGAGTGGCAGTAAATTCCAGGTATTTAACGTGTAAAGTGATGTCACAGAAGTCACGTGAGCGACTTTCTTTGCATATAGCTGCTGATAATGACGCACCTTTATACCCTCGACGAGATAATAGGTCCACAGTGTAAGGAGCTGCGTTGGCATGGTCATATTTCTTCATTGTGCGAGATGAAAGATGAAATATTCAGTTTCAGAAATTTCTGAAGACCACACAGATCCTAGTTACTGAGGGAAGACTGAACACTTTTAAAACTTTTTACAGACAAGGTAACTGGCTGCACGGAGGTCAGTACATGATCCAAAAAACTAAAAAAAAGAAGAAGAAGAAGAAAAAATAGGATGTGTCCATGCACTAAAATCTGTAGATCAAATCTGTAACTTTTTATAAAACTGTCTGTCATGCCATGCTTTTTTTTCTTATTTCTACATTTAGATTGAATTGTACTGCAGAAAGTTTCATGATCAGCTTAACCCAAAAATGATTCCCACCTCCTGTTCTTCAAATGAATTGTTCTCCATGCACTGAATGAGTAATGTAGGGATGTGAATATACTATTACATCAATGCATTCCACCAATAGATCCTCAAACACCCTGTACTATGACAAGTTTTATGCCTACCTCTAAAAATGTCTTTTCTTTCCTTCTTTAATATCCTGTCTTCATGCTTTGCTGTTGAATGGTTGCATACATAAATTCTACATTACCTTGAAAACAATAAATTGTAAGACAGAAATAAGAGATGCTATAATATATATTCTTTGTAGTTGGCCTTTATAGCTCACACCACGAGAAATTTGAAGAAATTTAAGTAAACTTAGTGCCTAAACTGTTGCTTTAAAGCAGACACATTATTCTACAAACTATCTATATGTAGACAAGATGGAAACTATTAATTAAAGTTAAGTACACGGGCTTTTCCAGATTCTGAATATTCCCAGGAATGCTGGAAATGAATTACTGTTAATCGAAACAAGTCTGTTATTTGAATGAAATTATCTTATTTGGCGATAAGCGCCTGTATGCCCCTTGTTTACTGCTCTTTATGAGTTTGAAACTTGCTAAACTAACTGTTAATTGCTTTGAGCTCTGCAAGTAAACACTATGCTGTTGAGTGATTTAATGACCAAGACCGCCATCTAGTGGAAATATCTGCGAATTGCAGTGCTGCTGATTTGAGTCGATGCCTAAACATTAGATTTCATTTGTCGGTCGACACAAGACAGAACAAACCCATGCAGCTGGCACATGAAAAAGGTGTTCAGATACTAAGATCGTACACTTTTATGTTAATTTATGACTTGTTAGTATAATTAAATGCTCTAAAACTACTGAATATTATTCAGTTAAAAAATGATCTAAACCATAAAATAATGCATATTTGTGAAACCTAATATGCTTAAAATAAACAATTTAAACATTTTTATAAAGCTGTGTAGGAGTGAATATGGCTTGTGGCTCTTTTGTACTTTTTTATATCGATGAAATGAAAGTTGTTGCTAAATATATGCTATGTCATTTTTGGCAAAACGTTACATGATCCACTTTTAGTGGATGCTCATATTTAAATTAAAGTCCTACTAAAAAACGCACTGTATGTTTAAAAGGAGGCAAAAATTCATCCCCCTTACTGCCGAAACCCGGGATCGAACCAGGGACCTTTAGATCTTCAGTCTAACGCTCTCCCAACTGAGCTATTTCGGCGGTATGAGCCGCAGCATCGTATATCTATACCAAGTGGTTTCTACCTATGTGACACGTATGAAGTAAATATGTTTGTATATGAACTTCGTATTCTCTCCTAACAGCTGATAGTTGACGTAAGTAGATAGAGCCATAAAGCTATCTAAAGGACTCAGGTAACGGTAGAATTTCCCTTCAAGCCGCTAGACGTCATAGTCCTGAGCCACAGGGAGCCATAAAGAAGTACGAAAATAAAGGTTTTAATAATACCGCCACTGCTATTACAAAGACAGTGAAAAGAACGAAAAACGACGGAAAAGTTTCAGATAATGTTGCATTTCAGCTGTGATCAGTTACAATTGTTCCAACCTTTGGACACAAGATGGCGCCATTGGCGACCATAACATGCTGTTCCCGTTCATTATTATTATTATTATTATTATTATTATTATTATTATTATTATTATTATTATTATTATTATTATTATTATTATTATTATTATTATCACTGTTGTTGTTGTTGTTACTGCTATGCTGTCTATGGCTCGTGATAAGAAAATAGCTTCAAAATAAGACTGATATCCAGCATCGCAATGAGCTTATTCTGCTCATTTTGTTGGTCAAATCACCGTAGACTAGATGCATCATCAATTTGGGACTCTACTTCAATCAGGCCAAATAGATTTTTATTTACCTCAGACTGCTCAGCTGGGATGGGGTGGAATTTATATGAAATGAAGGCAATAAAAATAGTACATATTTACTAGGGAAAAAATAAATATATTTAACAAAATAATTGCAGCATATTTTACAGTTACTAGCATGCTGTATTCCATGTATCTGACATAGCAGTGGATTATTTTTCTGCAATTTGTCCTTCACTGTCTTTTTTCTTCTAAAGCCCACATTTCTTCATTCTTAAAGTGCTCCTGATACACATCCTACCAGATATTAATTACATTTACTCTTATACACATTAAAGAAGGCCTTTAGAAAAACTGTGTGAGACTTTGTCATAAAATTGCAGTCTGAAGCAGTATTATGGGACTCCTCTTGGCCTAAAGTAGAAAACCATAAAGCCTGCTAATCTTATCATTCTACACTTTTCTTTTTTTCTAACAGGGTTCTGCAGTGATGCAGTGCTGTCCCTTTATTAGTCATACAATATCACAATGCCAGTTTCTCTGCCTCCCGTCCCCTCTCTGTTTTCCCCCTAATCTCCCCTCCATTCTGCCTCTCATTCTCTCTCAATCTCTCTCTCCCATTTTTGTCCCTCTGTCATCCCTCAAGGTGACTTTCCTTCCTTCACAGACACTGCAGCTGTTCCTCGCTTTTGTTCTTGAAGGCCTGAGTGTGGATAAGAGATGAGAGAGATGCAGACCGGCAGAATAAAGAGAAGGAGAGCCAAAGAAGAAAATGGAAGTGCGAAAGAGGAGGGGGACTGATGAGATTATCAAGCAGGATGGAGGAATGTACAGTTTTGACTCACTGCTCAAATCAGTAAGGCAACAAACACAAGTGCATGCGTGACGTGCGCAGACCAATTTGTTCTGGTAAAATTAAAAATGAAGTGTCAACATCAAGCGATTGAGCCGCCTTGACAGATGCTTACCTGAATAACAGGTTTCATCCTCATTATTACTGGATATTAGCACAGTTGTCACATCAGACTGATGCATAGTGAGGGTTCACTACAGTCAGCACTAAATACTGCAAGTATCTGGGACGGAGTTTCTAAATTTAGGAATCAGAGAAACAGGGAGCGGAAACAGGAGATGTCAAAAGGGAGGAACAGCTGGGAAAAAAGAGACAGATTTGGGTAGTGGGGTCCAGAGAAAAAGGGATGGAGGAATTCCCAAGTTGTCCCAATGAATCCAAACAGTTCTCTGTTAAAACTGCAGATAACTGGGTGCAATTATGATAAAGACCAATCACATTATTCATGTCTTTCTTTCATTTGTCTTAAAAGCTTTTGCTCATAATTAAAGTGACGCAAATGTCATATTTTATTCTTCTCTTTACAGATCACATCCTTGTCAAATGTTAAACAGTCTTGAGATTTGAGAGAGATCACTTGAAGTGAAGGCTGTTTGACCTTTCAGTATACTTGTCCGCAATAATTCTGAATAATGATCGAGTCTGTCTGTACTAAAGGTCTTCTTGGTTGTTCGGTTAGAAATCTGTATCATTTCTATATGATCTGCTCAGCTTTGTGTTCACATTTTCCGCTCCTAGCCAAGTATCTCTAACCAATAAAAAGTTTTCTTATATCCAATATTATAAACGGGCTACTATTTGTATGGTTAGTTTTGCGACAGAATGGCAGTCTGTCCGAGGTGTACCTCGCCTCACGACCTACGACAGCTGGGATAGGCTCCTTTCCCCCCTACAGCTCATTCCTTAAGTGCTTTCTACCTATCACACTCCCTGTTGATGGATAAAGTAGGGTCATCCCGACTGCACTGACCTTTCAGCTGGTAGACAACCTGCACTACCTGCTGAGCCATAACCACTTTTAAAATGACTCGACGCAGACATGTGGGAAAACAGCCTCTCCTGTGTAACTAAATTGGCTAATAATAGCAGTTCAATATTTGAGTGTTGACAAAAACAAACACCTTGGACATGATATGAGTATTGAGTGACACAGATGGACTTTGATCACCTTTTTAATACAGATGCTGTTCTGCTCTATACAATGACACATATTATAAATCTTATACAATACTAATATTTCTCTATACACATGGTCATAAATGTACAGTACAGTGTACACACATACAGTATTAACACAAATTCACTTACATGTATCTTCTCTTTACAGTAACTTTCCAGCTCACCAAGAGTTTATAACAATGGCTGATTTTCTGTCCGGCAGATGATTGTGGCCAAAGTAAAAGATTTTATTATTATTATTATTTTTTGGACTAAACCCTAACTCAGACTCTTTATTATTTACATCCCTGAAAAAAATGTACATGAATACACAATAATTACTGCCTTCTGTCTGTCTCACAAATAGTGTAAAAGGGGTGAGGATGAAAGAGGAGATAGCCCAAAGCCCTCCAAAGGAGCACTCCAAGTCTTGAGTCCATACAAAGTTAAAAGTGTAGTCTAACTACTTAGTGGACATAAATCTTTACTCACTGCAACACCCATAATACAACAGTTGATTGAGGGCTGGCTTATTGTTTTGTTTTTTTTGTTTCATTTTGTTTTATTGGGTTTTTTTTTTTTTTGGTTGGTTTTTTTTTTTTTTTGTCCAACAAGTCTGGGAATTTGACATAAAGCCCTGAGGAGAAAAAGAGACACCAATATTGTGCAAAATGTCCAGGACTCAGTCCAGAGGCGGTCTGTCTCTGTGATCATTCAAACCCCTAACCAAAAGCAGTAACTCTGCTAGGCAGAGAAACAAACAGCTAACACAAAGAGATGTCTCACGTCTGCAGTGATTTCACCATCGTTCTGATCTCTCAAGTTCATCATGCTTGTTAACCTGCTGTGACTTGAGAGCCTTTTATTATTAAAATTTTCAGAAAATATTGCCCTTTAATTATTACTTTAAAAGTGAAGTTGATCCTTTTTCAGCAGTAATTTTAGCAGTTTCCTGCCATTTATACATAGTTACATATTCTCTATATCGTTCACTTTTATGTTCAGCAGCTTCCCCCCCCCCCCTTTTGCCTTTCCGTTAAACATATGTTGAAAGCCAAAAGGTCTTTGTTCACACTCTCTTTGTTCACATCCTATGGGTCATTGCTTTGCTCATTTATTGCACATAATCAGTGACACACGCACACATTTCTTCATTTACACAACCACGCAGCTTTTGCAAACGCACATGCATACATGCACACTTGCAAACAAACGCTATCATACAAATATTCTCCATAACCGTGGTCATTAAAGTTCATTTTTCCTTAAAAACAAAACAAAAAAAATAAAATCTCATGCCTTTTAGCTTTTGCTTGCACACATTCTTCTAAAACATGGTGTTTATTGAAAATCAGGTCGAAATCAGTTTTTTGTCTTCTTCATTTTTTGCAGTTTCCTGGTTTAGTATGAGCCTGTAAACTTTGAATCTCAATGCTTGCATTTATCTGCGTTTGATTCTCTATATGCAAACAAGTTCACTCGAAGTTGATACATTGTTGTAAACATACAGCAGGACAATCAGCACCATAAGAATACTAATAACTCAATTAAGGCATGAACAAAATAAAGCAAAGAACGGGAAACAGAGACTTCCATTAATAATTTAGTTTTTGTCACTGAGAATATCTGTGCAGGTAGATATCGATGTGCTTTCACAGATAATGATTAAATATAGATCAATGTGCAATAATTGGATGAGTGTGTGTGTATCTACCTGTGCATATGTACATGCACATGCAAGTTGAAAGTGCACGCAGGAGCAACACTGTACTGTATGTATTCGCGGTTATCTATCCTTTACCCTACATTTGGGATGGATGTGAGTATTATTAGCAGTCATGGCTATGATGTTGTCATAAAAATATTTGACTAGTATTGCCACAGAGACACACTGGCCATCTTGTCAGTCAGAAAGTGGACTAATGACAGCCTTGGTAAGGAGAGCAGACTCTAATAGAGCTCATGTTTCTCCACATCTGTATGTAGCAAGAGGCCAAGAGACTTTCTCCTGACCTTTATAAGCTAGCTGGTTGTCAGTTTTCCTCACACCCCATGGATCATTACACTTCATCTATACAATCCATCTCCATTGTCTTGGTAAGATACATATAGTTCTTCAAATTCACACACATATTCATACATCCGCACTCTAAAGACCAGCCTCATTCCCTCACTGCCTCTGTGAGGCACCGATCAGTGCCATCACTGGCCTCCACCCGTGATTTGCGATTCTTTCTTTTGCCTCCTCCCTCTACCCAAGAGTTATGAATAACTGTCCCCCCACTAGGAGCTGGGTCCACTTGCAGAAGTGAAACGACCCTTTTCTTAACACGTGTTTTGAGTGCGCGGCGCAGTTTCTGCCTGGTGAAAGCATAGAGCAAAGGATGAAAGATGGTGGTTCCATAAGCCATTGCCAGGAAGCACAGACGGAGCCGCACCAGGCTGTCGCTCGGACCCATACACAGGATCAAAACATTGACCGCAGACAGAGGAGCCCAGCAGCCGAGGAATGTGGATATGATGATTAGGGACATTTTTAGGACGCGACGCTGACGTTCCCGACGGTCCCGGTGCCGCCGCACTGCTCGCCGCAAAGCGATGATGGCAGAAACTGAGGCCTGTACACCCATGGAGGAAGCTGGCAGTGGTGTGTTGGCGTGGGTCTGAGCTGAGGCTGAAGGTGGGGTTGGAGAAACTGGGGTTGCGGGTGTGGTTGCGATGGGGGTGGTCGCTGCAGTGCTGACAGTGGTGACTGTTGCTCCACTGTCAGACATCCCTTGGGGCATGGAGGAGAGTGGCGGGGGTGATGTCGGTGTAGGCGTGGGGGAGGGAATGAGGGAAGGATGACTGAGGTTCTGGTTCTGGTTGGAGGACACTACCTCTGTGGGCAGGCTTAAGTTCTTCTTCCTCTGCCTCCTGCAGCGTATCCTGCAGGTGGAGTCCTTTGCACGGGTACTCCTCATCATGTGAGAGCCGATGCGGATGTTGAGAGCCTGTAGGATCCTGGAGTAAGTGAACAACATAACTGCCACAGCGATAAAGAAGCAGGGCACTTGGAGGAGCAGGTGGTAATACATTGCCAAGCCTGTGTAATACCCCTGCCCTCCAACACAAAGCAATGTCCTGTTCTGCCATACTGGAGGCAGGTGTTGTGAAGGGGATGTCGGTGTAGTTGCGGGTAATAAGGAAGGGGACAGTGAGGAAAAAGTGGTGGTCTGTTCAGTGATGAGCTGAGAGTCATTGTTCTGCCTTTCCAGCTCCTCATGTTCACCATCCTCAGCCCTTGAAGAGAAGAAGTCCCCCTCAAGGAAGGGCAGGAAGAAAACGGCCAGAGACAAGGCCCACACAGTTGCCAGGAGTAGCGCAGCACGTCTGGGGGTCAGCAGACGACTGGCTGGACGCACTGAGATGTCATATCGGTCCAAGCTGATTACTAACACGTTGACTGCCGTAGCCACGCTAGTGAACGTCACACAGGCCTCATGGAAGCAGCAAAGTGTGGCCAGGCTGCTAACTCCATTTTCATTTGCTGGCAGCAGGATCACAGCCACAGTGAGTGGCAGACACAGCACGCACACCAGTATGTCGAGCACATGGAGGTTGACTGTGACCAGGTTGCTGACTGAGTCCACCAGGTTGGACTGAGCGCAGTACAGCACAAGAACGGTCAGGTTGCTGCTGAAGCCCAACACAAGCTCCAGCATCAGCACAGTGGTCAGAGACACCTGAAAGCCCAGAGGGTAGGGCGTGCTCCAGCCCTCCTCCACGCCCACCTCACTCCCTCCATCCAGCAGGCCTACCCCCTGGCCATCACTGGTCTCCAGGAGGTCACGATAGCCTTCGGTCTCCATTGACGCCGCGGCAGTCCTTTACACATAGCAACAGAGGCCGGCGTACCTGACCATGTTCCCTTCTCCTCTGGCTCAAAGGAGACAGCGATGGAGGAGATGTGGTTGTATCTAAGAAAAAAAGAAAGAAATAGAGAGACAGAGGGTGATTAAGCAGTTCGGCAGTCAGTTTACTCAAAAATAATGCTGCACAACAAGTTCAAGTCAAACTTGTCAAATTTCACAAGCGAGGGGAAGCTACTAGCTGAAGCTATGAGGGAGGTGAAAGTGATCTCGGCAGTCGAGCGGAATCGTGGGGTGCAGTTCAAGCTGCTGCTGATGACCCACGATGTCTCGCTGGCCTCAACAGTGAAACAACAACATGCTTCATACAGACAGTGGTAACAATTCAGGGAGGATGTATCTCGGGGTGTACGTGAAGGTCTGAATGAATTAAACAGAGACAAAGCATCTCTGAGCTGTATAGATTTTAACAATCAAGTGAAGATGTGTTTTTGTGATATACCTATAATCCACATAGTATGCAGAATTAAAAAGAAAAAAAGATTCCCTCATAAACATGAGTGGGTGAATGTTCGATTCATTCTTATGTAACATACATTATGTGGGTCAGAAAGCTGGCTGGATAAAGCATATACAGATAAACAGGAATAAACCAACACACCTGCACCGTCAAGATGTCAGTGACGTACTACGTGTTGTGTCTAACATCTACCTCTACGAGTACCCATTCCTAAGTGATTAACAACCCACCTTGTGAATTTACGACATACCCGTACAAATCCAATAAATGTCAAGCTTTGTTGTTAAATCATCTTTCTGTTTTTTTTGTTTTTTTCACAGGCTATATAAAATCTTCAGCTTCTACTTTCAGGAGCAGAGGTGGCAGGAGCATTGGTAGCAAGGACATTTGCAGTGCATGTCAACATTGCAGGCAGCCAACTGAGGGTGGCAGCAGTTAATAGTTCTCACAGGGAAATGTAACGAAGACGAATAGATCAATGATCCACAGACAGTGGCGCACAAACAATGCTATCAGAGAAAGACCAGCTCCCCTGGCATCCTCTCTCCACACCCCCTCTTTCTCCTTCTCCTTCCTACATCCTCCACATCCCTTTCTACTCTGTTGCCTTTCAGTTTGCTGGCTGACTGCTTTGCATGTACAGCATGTTATTCACGGCTGGTTGGACACTCTCCTGCATTAGAGGGAATCATACAAAGTGATTAGGTCAAGACAAGATGCCTTCATGATTTGCTTTAAGGAATTAAAGTATTCCCTCGAGTGTCTGTCTAAAGAAGAGCTACAGATCAGCGGCAGCGCTGACCCAAGCTTTCCTCTGCCACACTTTTTGTTCTCACCCTCTTGTTTGCCCTTTTCTCTTTGTTTTATTTCACAGTTTCCCTCCCATTTGTCATTTTGGAAAGCACCTGCAGGCAGAGCAGGTCTCAATGCGGAACAGTGGTCTATCTTAATTCGCTAATGGGTTTCATGGGGTTTGCGGTGGTGCTGGAACATTGATTTAAAGCATCATCGATCTGCCAATTTAACAAGCCTGAGGCAAGGGAGCACATAAACACACTTCCTGTCACACCCTCCCAAGTGTACCTGTGGTCTCATTTTGATTTTGAGTGGCCGGATAAAACAGTTATGAGTGACTGTGTTCAATTCCTGTGTTTTAACTACAGTTTAAGATGTTTTCTTTACTTTATCATTACTTAATTTTTATATTTTATTTTATTTTATTCCTTCCTGGTTAAATTTACCCTCTTTTATTTTTATATTTATTTCCTATCTTATTCATAGCCTTCTCTTTTTTTTCTTTAGGTCAAGAGCAGTTGTCCAAGCATTTCACTGCATATCGTACTGTGTATGACTGTGTATGTGACAAATAAAAATTTGAATTTGAATTTGAATTTGAATTTGAATTTGAATTTGAATTTGAATTTGAATTTGAATTTGAATTTGAATTTGAATTTGAATTGAATTTATTGCAAGGCAAAGTATCACGCACGGCTCAGGGGAACGAAAGTAAAATGTGGTGTTTCCCACTTTTATTATTGAAGTTTTTATGATTTTTATAATTTCTTTTTCAAAATCATAAAAACTGAATAAATTCACAGACCTCATCACAGGAGTGAAACTTTAAAACTAAGTGGGCTTAGGTCTTTTAATGTTATCGATATTGGTTATGTTTGTCTTTGATCAATATGGCGAACAACATGCTGTAACAGAGTGTCATGGCGTTAACGCTCACTTAAACCAATCACAGTGGCAACATTGTCAGCATTGTGCTTTCCAGCACATGTGAGTGTTGTTTAACTGCTGTGGCAAATTAGGGTTGGGAAAGACTTTTAAATCAATAAATGGCTGACAAAAACTGAAAGGTGTAACACAACAGTCACCTGTCACCTAAACTGTATTTTTCACAGACATTGCGACAACAAAACAGAGAATAAAATTATCCACAAGTCAATCTCTTTCAGCAAACACCAGGTCATCATTTTTTACTCTTAACTGTCCTGCCAATAATTACAAGAAGATGACTGTGTAGCGGGCCGGCAAAGAGCAGACGGCATAGCTTTCAACAAGTGCAATTTATCCTTTTCTATGGCTAATGACTCCTGCGACAGAGGATACTTGGGATGAAGCCGTAAGAGTTACAAAGGGACAGAGGCAATAGAGTAGAAAACATCAAAGTTAGCATGTGTTTGCTCCCAGCAAGACAAAATGTCAGAAGGCCTTTATATGAGCAGCTGTGACTTCGACCTGCGGGCAGCAAAACTGACAATAACCTAGTTTTTTACAGGGACGTGGGGAGAATAAAATTAAAGAAGACAGACGGGTAAACTTTGGGGAGGTTTTATAAAAAATCACAGGTGTTTCTGTCCTTTTAGTGAGAACTTAAAACACTGAGGTTCATCTGAGGTTGCTCGTGCAAGTCGTTATCGTAGTAACTGAGGAAAGTTGCAAGAATGATCATCAATCAATTTATTATTTTAGTTCTAACAAGTGTTTTGTGTCATTGTGGCATCCTTTTTGCAATCAGTCACAGGGTGTGGGTGTTTGGATGTAAGAAAGTGGGTTGTTGGGTTGAGCGAGTTATGGCAACAGAAGATGGCTGTAAACAAGGGGAAACTTTGCCAGCTGAAATTACATCAACAGTGTGATTGCCAATTTAGACAGGCGGGGGAACGACAGGAAAAACAAACTTAGAGGTACAAATTGTACAATTGCTTGAAAGTTTGAAAAAAGAGATGAAAGTAAAAGAAAGAAACAGATTTTTGGATTGATTGTAAACCCAACATTAACTGCTAGGATGTCTGTGTATTGTGTTGCATAGATGTCCACTGAAGTTAACCAGCTAGTGCCAGAACCATAAAAATAGCCAGCATGACATCACTCGAGCACACACGTAACTGTTAATAACAAGAAAAAAAAATGACATAAAATATTAAGAAGATAATAAATAAAATACAGATGTCTGATCACAAAACAATAGGTGAATGTTTTTTGCAATGTTCAAGGCTTGTTTACTTTTTATGTTTCATGTCTTCTTAAAAATCAATCATGTTATTCCTGAAAATTATGCCCGTTATTTAAGAAACGGCATCTGTGGATAAATTGTTTGGCCATAATAACAAAGATGTCGTACAGCAATTCCCTTTTCCTGTCCAGCATTTTAAGACCAAGTTTAATATCGTTAAATTCTAATATGGGTGCTTGATAGTATTTTTCAGAAAACCAATTTTGAAGTGTCATCCAAAAGGTTTGAGTGTAATTACAATCCAAAAACAGATCCTTTGAAGTTTCATTCTCTAAATCCCAAAAAGTACAGGTATTTCTGTCAATGTTGAATCTCTGTCTCAAAAATTAATTACAAAGATTAATGTCATTAATGAATTTAAAGTAAGTGGTAGACAGTTATACCAGATACCCTTCCTGGTTTATGTTTTCAGCTGGGCTTGAGCCAGCATCATTTTGATTAACAAAGCAAATGCGTAAGCCACTACTGAGCACAACAAAGTGGGCTCAGGCGACGTGGCCCGAGCCCATGGACTCAGAAGGACAGTGTTTACAGAGGAAGACAGAAAGCCATTTTCCTGTATAGAGCTAACAGTCTTCCTGAAACCACAGCTATCATCTTCTGGTGGTCTTCAGATCGAATGCAGGGTTAATGCACTTCTGCGTTGGCTTAATGTTTGTGCTCCAGAAGCTACGTCAATGTTTTATAGAGTCTATGGTCTGAACATACCCTTGTAGAACACCACTTTGTACTTAAATATGGGACAGTAAGTCAAGTGTCCACTCTGCCCACGATCGAGGGAGGACAAGCGGTGCTGCCTAGAGATAAATTCTTTCCATTGTCTCTGATTTCAACCTTTTGGGCCATCGTTGTGGCGAGCAGGCAGTTGATAAATTAAACAGTAAATACAACAATGTTTGAGAACAGGGTTAAAGAGACAGGGCTGTCTGTCTCTGGTCTGTTTTTCCCTGCGCAACTCTCGTCACACTTATGCCTCCTTGCACACCACTTACCACATCCTCTCTCCCAGCCATCATAGTCAAGCCATCAGATCATGCTGTAGCACTGTCTGGCAACACAAACACCAGCTACCCCTGCATTAATGTGCCTTAGAATTAAAGTTTGGCTAAGAAACGTTTTTAAAAAGTATTCCTTCAGCCCTGAAACAAAGTATCTCACTTATTACATCTTTAAGGCATGTACAAAATTTTACATTGCAAAACGGCTTTGCCTTTAGTGCTAAACCAGGCAAATGAATCTGAGAGGCAATTTTAAAGTTTAATGCAGCAGCACTGTTCAATTCTGCTAAATTGGTTTGGGTAGCCCCATGGGTCTTCTCTTATCAATCACCAGCAGAATTTACAATCATGTACTGAAAGCGAAATACAATGACTGCTTGGTTCGGTGCGGAACCGAATGAGTAACTGTTTTTACTCAGGCTTTACAGATGTTTTCATCACATCTGGTCTCTCATTTACTGTAGCTTGTATGACTCTCTCCAAAACAACAAACTGTGTCCTAGATTTCACAGCTTCCTGGGCCCTGCTGTCGGGGTCGTTATAGGTGTTGGGCAGGAGATGACAAGCTGTCAAGCCTGTTCTCACATTATCAGAGGGTGAATAGTAAAGCAGATCCCGTTAGTGCCAAAAACTTCAGTTTCCTCCTTTCTTTTCGAACTTTCCTCTTGCTTTGTGATCTTGCATTCACTCTGCACACAGGTACAAACAAGCTCTCCATGTATTTAATTTGTACTCCTGACAACAAGTTTGCTGCCAGAGGCTTAATTACTTCTTCCCAGCACAAGACAAACAGTCGGCATGCTCGCGTCCCAGGCATCATCTAAAACAACATGGCGTGAGGTGTTTCTTGCCATATTTCTTACTGTGAGAGAGCGAGGAAAAGGAGAAAAATAGATGAAGAAAAGGTTGTATATAAATAATTATAGCAAGAGTACAATACATTGTTCCAATCGCAGCCACCAGGGAGCTGACAAAATGCACAAGTTCAGAGTGAAGCAGTAGCTCAGTAGAAGTCAAGATAAAATTCAGGTTCCAAGTTAATGGCACAGCTCTTTGCCACCTGTGTTTACTCAACCGCTGTTTTTATATTTTTTTACTGCTTTCCTTTCATTGAACTTGGCTTCGAGACCCAACTTTGTAAAAACATTATAAGTCATTTCCATTATGCTACCTCAATTGTTAAAGTCACTTTACATTCACTTCAAAACTAGTAGAACTCCCTGGACATGAACAGCACACACACATTTTCCTTGCAAGTCTGCAGTGAAGCACAAACAGTTTATTGAATCTGGTCTTGCGTGTCGTGACCTCAGTCCATCATGCTGCTGCGTGGCAGGGTATCTGCAGTACCTGCTGCTGCTGAAAGTGCTGATCTGTGCCTAGGATCATGTTCCAATTTTCACCTCAGTCCTAGGCAATATAGAAGTGACAGTGGTTGGTATGTATGAGACTTGGGATGATGGGCCAATTATGTAAAAAAAAAAAAAAAAACCAGTGCTCAAACTGCATCTATCTGAGGAAGAAACTAATTTTTACAGAAGACAATATCCACAGAATCTCTGCAGAGAGTTTGTTGTCTTTGGATGATTCATGAATCTGAGTGTTGCTGTAAGTTGGAAAAATAAGACAAAGGTGTCAAAGGTTGAATATGAAGTGGAGGCACTTCAGGATGATAGATATACAGCTCTTTTTTCCATGCAGTAAGCAGTACTTTTACTGGCACTGTGGATTGATTTAAGTTAGTCAACTTGGTGTCTCCTACTGCAAGAAGTTCTTAAGTTCTCCTGATGGATTTAAATATCTCTTTTAATTTGTTTAGAACTATTTAACTGTGCTGTGTCACATTGGCGACCTGTCCAGGGTGTACTCCACCACTTGCCTTATGGTAGCAAGGATAGACTCCAGCCCTTCCACAGCTCTGATAAGAATAAGTGGATGAGAATGGATGGATGGATATTTAACTGTGACTCTCTCCTCAAGGATGGAGATCGTCAGATTGTCAGTGTTCTTATGTAAATGTCGATGGCTCTTACCAAAAGCGATGAGAGAAGGAAAATGTTATAATATTAACCTGTACCAAGAGAGCACTGCCTCTGAGTAAAAAGATGGAAGCTTCATTGTACTATGGCTTATTTAGGTTCCTATCTACAATATGGAAAAACTGTTATCTCTGATGGATTTTTCCTTGTAAAATGTCAGTACAAAATGGTAAAATGTGAACAAAGGCTTTGTTCTTTGATTCGACAAGACTATCACCAAAAGTTGACATTTAGGGAAGAAAGTAAATCAGTAGGGAGGGTGATAGGACAGGAGAGGAGATAAAGAGGGGGGAAAGTGAATGCAAACAGGATGATGGCGGATGCGGCACGCTGACTCATGGTTGTCTTAGGTAGTCCTGATGTCCGCAACAAGACAATCGATCAAAGGCTTAACTTTCCCATGTAATTCATCTCGCAGCACTAAGGGCAAGCAGCCACCAGCTGGGCAGCAGCATCCCTGGCAGGCTCCCAGTAAAGCAGCCTGGACAGGCCAGCAATAGATCCAGTTCAGTGAGAGCACCAACCGACCTAATGTGCTCCTCATCAGGACAGCTTTCGGAACTTCGGGAAAAACAACATCATTACTGTGTGCTTGTTACAGGTGGAAATATCCACCTGTAACTCAACAACACTTCTCTTAAGTGAGGCCAAACAATCACAAACCCATAAAAATTTCAAAATGGGTTATCATAAATCCTGCCAAGCTTACCAAAGACATACAAGCACACGATGTAGTCCACAATGTATTACTAACTGCCACCCACTACCAGCCCACGTCTCTGCTTGCTCTCCCTGCCCGTCTGCACTCCACAGATACAGTGAAAGATGCATTGCTATCTGAGGTGAATGACATGTTGTGTGCTTAAGAAACTGCTGAATCCCAGCCACACAAGTGGAGGAGAAAGGTATGGGGGTAGCAGGAGGTAAGATAAAAGCGGGAGGTAGGTGCAGTGAGGGAGTGATGGATAGGAGGGAGGCTTAGGGGTGTGCAGATGGATGCTGAGTTGTGTGCTTGCTCGAGGGGAAAGTCTGCTCCCCGCTCACTACCACAATCCATTTCTCCTTTGAATAGTTGCACCATCACCCCCCTACACCATCTATCTTACAACCAGCACATGGCTCTTTGCTTTTATACTCTACAATATCTTTGTGTAATCCCCCAAGACCTTCAGGAAAGACTGTGATTTTTAATATTAAACTAGCTTTATAATGCAACTGTGCAAGGAGCCTCCCATGGATTACACAAATTACATCAGAGACGCATAAAATAACACAACACTTGAATATCCAGACATCTTCTATATGATACATTATTTCTGACAGGCTGCTACCTTGACATTAATAAAGATGCCATGCTAGGCAGGTATGTAATCTATTAGTTCAGCTCTGTATAGAAATAAGACTCTGGTCCCTAAACAGCTCTGGTCCACAGGGTGTGAGACATCGTTACCACCTGACAGCACGTTCGATGGATTTCATTTGGCTCCCCCTTTCGTTAAAGATACTCCTCTATATCATCTATCCAGCTCTAAACTGTCAAGCCCATAATTTTGTTATTGCACACACCACCCATCAATAAGCACTAATCAAGGCTGCTGTGCAATCACAGCTTTCTAAAAGAAGCAGCGATTAAAATCAAGTGTGAGAGCTGGTCAAAGCATAAATAAAACACAATAATAACAATAACAATAATAATGATGATAATGATGATGATGAAGTGGAGGAGGAGGCTGTCCATTGCCACATAATGACAGAATGGAAAGGATTAGCAATTATATAAGACAACAAAACAGGATAGATAAATGCTCCTTCATTTCTTATGTGCTCTAAAGTGATTGTGATTAGCAATGTGTCCCTCCACTTTTCCATTTCAGCACCATTTTTCACCAGGAATAATGGCCAGTCTGAATGGAGTCATCACGCTCAAGTGCTGTGCCCACCTCTCATGATTTATATTGTACTGGAGTGTTGTGAATAAATAGTCAAGTCACAGTGTGAGCTCTGCGGCCACTTTAATCACACTCTGGTAATGCCAAACCAGCAGCTGTGTGATAACAGGCTTAGCGCCACTTATTTAGCACAGAGTAGCTTGAATCCATGTTATTTTACACATATCTACATTGCCACACTAAATGTATCAATTCAGAAATGCTCAAAGTCTCAGACAAACATGAGCTTTAATCCCATGATGGTGGGATTGGTCTTTCTTTATCCTTTAATGAGTGACTCTTATTTTATTTATTGCTGAAAACTTGCATTAGATTTACTTACATAACCTGTGGAAACAGTTAGATTATGTCTGCAAACTCAGAAAGAAACATCATCATTTATATCTTAAAGATGACAGGGCTTCGGGCATACATAGCAAAAAATTTGCATTCAAAGTTTTATATCAGGGGTTCATAAATAGTGGACAGTTAAAGATGCTGTTTAGCTGCCTTGGGGGAACCTGGAGCTCCCTAATATTTGGATATTCAGTACGAAATTTCTGTTTTTCTCTGGGAAGGCATCCAACATTGTTTCAACAGAGTAAATCCTGACAAGTGCATTAATTGGGTTTGCACACTTAAGTTTTTCCTCCATCTGGAAAGATTGCTTAACACAGCAGAATAAACAATAGTGTACATGTAAAGAAACGTATCCCCACACATCCAGTGAAGGCTTATTGTGCAAGATTTGAATCAATGATGCAGGGATTGTATTTTTGTTTTTTAACACAAAACAGCAAGTTGGATTGTGGCTCCTTTATTTTCTTTGCATTTGCAAAGAAAGAGATAAGATATTTTTTCACTGTGTTCTGTGGAGTTGTATGCTAAACAAGCATATTTTCATGTTATCAATCCTGACTAGGCTCAGTTCACTGCACAATAACATCGAATTTGGTTAATTCTTTTAGGCTTATCGAAATGTTTTACATGTTTCCCTGCAATCGTTGGCTCATTAAGGTTGTATCAGTGGAAAAGCATAAAAGCATGAGACCATTGTTGCTCTCTGATTTGTGCATGAGCAGCTTTGTACAAGCAAAAACAGCAACTCAAGCATAACAACACCGCTCCACTGCACTACTAATGGTCAAAATCTCCAAAAAAGGGTGTAAAAGAAAGTGACCCATTGAAACTGTGTGTCAGCAACAGAGCAGCTATTTTTTTTTTATCATTCAAAGCTAATGGGACAATTTTGCACTAATGTAGTGCTCCCAGTCAGATTAAACTAAACCTGACCTTGCTTTCAATCAGTGGCTACAGAGAGAGAAATCTCTCTATGCACTCTCTCTCTCTCTGCTCTTTGAAGCAGACTCACACTCAATGTCCACTCAGTGCCTGAGCTTAGGAGAACTGGGGAGCAGCTCAAGAGGTCCAAAAGCTGAAAATTAAAGAAAAAAAAAGATTTGAAAGCATTTCAGTGCAGTGGAGTAAATCTAAGTGATGATGAAGTTGTCTGCACCAGGTTAAAATGATTAAGCTATCTCACTCTAGAAGGCAATTAAATCTCGATTAATTTCATTCATCTCCTGCAGACAGGACATCATTGGCCAAGAGGGGAAAGATTCACTGTAAGCATCTATATTGATGACATTTAGAAGTTTAATCTGAGAAAGGGAACACAAACACATGCTCAAACATGGTGTACATAACACCATAATTTCTATACACACCTTCAGCCAATGTAGCAGAGGTATATGTACATATAATTATATTACATCGTAAGCAAATATGTTATGTAAGCAAAGCAAAAACAAAAACCTGCAGTGTTAGTATACAGATGGGTGGAATAATGGAGTTCTCTTCCTTGTTGCTTCTGCCTCTCTTTACTTGATAGTCTATTTACACATGCTCACTACACTCTGCTTTTCTAATGATGTATTGTTCCATCCTCGCTCTATATTTGCTCTTCGTGTGCTGTGCTTCTACTATCATCCCCCTCATTTGCTTCACCTATCTGTTTCTCTGCACTCGCACACATCAAGGAACAGTGTTATTTGGAAATTAGGTTTAGTGTGGATTTTAATTTCACACAGTGACCGGTGGTGCACTGAAAAGAAGGAAGAGCAATCTCAGCCATCATTTATCGCTCTATCTGTGGACAAGGAAGTTAATGGCATTTATTAAGTCTTGAGTTTTCTTTGTTGTGCTATTCCCAAGGCTCCTTTTCTTTAAAAAAATATTTTTAATTTCTGACGATTTTATGCACGAATGTGGGCGCATTTATACTTCATGTTCAAAAATAGCACAGAGGTCTGACAGCTTTTATCAATGATTCAGGTTAACTGAAAAAAGGATGTGACCAGTGCAGTGGAAATATTGTTCTAATTAGGAACATACAAATATAGACATTGTTTGATTAATTTAACTACAGATGTCCTTAATTACAGCTGCTTTTAAACCTTGCTGGAGGCTTGGACAGCAGTAAATTTGATTTTCAGTGACTGCAGAGTGATTTTGCACATCCATCAAAACGTATTCACGACAAACAAGCAAACAAAAATTGAACATGACACTTAAGTCGTTGAAAGTTTCATTGACAATTAAACACAAATTTAACACATTCCTTATCATAAAAAGTAAAGGGATATAATGAAACAATCAGTTGTGTTAAAACAAGATTCTGCCAACAGAGAAACTGGGAACTTACTATAGCAAAGGAACAGCTCTCCCATAAATCTTGTGTACTTTTCCCACACTGATGTTGTCCTGCAGTACCCTTTAATCATCTCCACTTCAGTGTTGATATATAAATCAGCGTGTCAGATTATAAGTACAGTACTCCATTGCTTTTTGCGCTGAAACAAATTATTGCTGCTTTTGACTGTGCTGCGACATCTAGAGTGACACGCGTGATGCGTCCCTACCAGCAGCATCAAAGCTCCTCTATAAATACACGCATAATCGCAAACACATAATGACCCATATGCAAAGCAAACATACAAGCTGCTACTATATAGGAGTGAATGGAAATGGAAAAACACTGAAACAATTAGCCCTTTTGAGACTCACAGCGGGGAATGCAAAAGAAACAGAGCTCTTAAATGAGCACATATGTACAAAAACAAGGTTTTCACTCGTAGTTTTTTGCATGCTTGTTCTCCTGATACATGACACTCAACATGAAGCTACATGTGAAATACACTTATCTGTCTTGTGTAACATACAATTTAACAACAGAGAGAGTTCATCAAGACTTTTAAAAACAGGTTTTATTGTTATGTTCCAAATCAAGTTATTATATATGCATCTTTGTCCAAAAAAGGGTTAAAAGATACCAAAACTGATATGGTTGTGTTCCTGAAGAGTACTCTTCAAGCCCCTTTTTTAGCTGGATTTTGAATGCGTTTAGTTTATCTTTGTAAGAAATAAACAGTGACCCCACTTTTATATGTATTTTTTTCTAGTTAGATTCACTGAGATAAAAACAATGCCCCAGTATTTTAGGCTGAGCTCAGCAGAAATTGTAATTAGCTGACACATTAATGCAGTATATATAGCGCTAGGTGTTACAAGTGATTACGACATGTCAGAGGGTGTGTGAAAGAGGAATTCAGTGCAATGATGCGGGAGAATGTGAGAAATGAGTGAACAAAAAAGTTCATAAAAATTCTTAATTCATATTAATGAATTAATTAATGCAATAATAAAAAGCTTCCTGCTATGCACAAATATGATGCTATGTAGCAAAATATTTTCCTTCATTTTTATCATGCAGATGACTTCTTGCAAACGGGCAGCACCACTGTAACTACTGGAAAATGTGTTGCTTTGCAGGTGCAAAGTTGTTTGGCAAGCAAGACTAGTGTACCAATGCTCTCCTATTTTATATCTAATGAAGAAGAGAGGAGTGTTTAAAACCGTCCTGCTCCTCACTCAAAGAAACAGTCTGCGGGAAACTATCAACATAATAACGTAGACTTTAAAAACATTGCTATTTCATCCAGGAAATTTAAGGTAGACCGGGGAGCTTTACGGTGAGACATCATCACATTTTTTTTTCTTTTTACATAAAATCAAAACTCTACACCACAAACCATCCAGTCATTAATATTGATATTTTTCGCAGGCTTTGATGAAGGGCAGCAGCTCGGCCAAAATATTATGCTATTAAGCATATATGCATAAATGTAAGATATGTAAATAAATGCAGGAGAGCCTTGATAAACTATCCTTTGAAATCATGATATCAGTGGGTTATAACAGTTGGAGACCAACAAATCATGTTTAATGTGGAATAATTTTATCTGACTAAAACATTAAACGTCAAAACGTTAGTTTATGCACCGAGTCCTCGCTCTTAAAACGATCAAACGGTGCACCTTCACCAAGCGTGGCGCATGCATGTGGCTGAAGCATAACAATCACTGTGGGTCTCTGAAAAATGGGGGACTTGGAGGATGAAAATCATCATCTGATCATATTCAAAAAGAATCAGAGAAAAAGAGCACAAACCAGCACATCCCCCCCCCCCCCCCCCCCTCAAAAAGATTTGATTTAGATATATTTTTTACTGCAATACAATAAACTTACTGTCTGCTGTTACTGAACAGAACGATGAAGCCTATCTACACCGTCGCAAACTGCTGAATGATTGCTGTCCTGCTGGTCACTTTATATTTGAGAACGAAAAAAAGCGATTAAACAGATCCCCCTAATGTGCTGTTCTGACACCAGGGTGATTTGTTATTGTTGCCTGTAAGATGCAATAAAACTGTCTAATATCGCCATAAGAGACCCAGCATTTGTTTTATTTTGCAGTATCCATTTGACAGCCAAAAACCTTTCTAGTCAAATGAGACTAGTATCTTATGCCTAAGATACTAGGAATTAATAAAAGCAAGTCTAATGAGAAAAAGTGCCTTAGACAGATGTTAAACTTACCAGCTTGGTTAATGGGAATTCCCTTTACATCCTACTGCAGGTGTCGGTGCGCTGCGCTTTCTCGAGCACTGGACCCCCGATTCACTCCAGCGCTCTCCAGGACAGCCGGCTGTCAGCCAAAAACGTGACCGGAATAATTTGCCTCCGTTTTGTCATAAATATTACAACGGGAGGGGGGGGAAACCCTTCACGGCTGCAGATACGGGGCGCAGCCAGTGGCTACTGTGCGCTCACGAATAAGGTAAGATGACAGTGTGTCTTGGCGTTTTTCTTAGCCTCCCCCATTCAACAAGGCGCGTTACACCTGTCCACTTTTATTCCGCGGACTTGTACAGCATCCCACGCAAGAACCGGCCAAACACATGATCATGAGCTAACCGCTCGCTGGAGCGCAGTCGCCGCTCCATCCCAGCGACCAATACGGTGATCTGCAAGCGGAGGGTGGAGGGAGGATGGAAAGGGGGGTTTTCGTTGGAAGGGGTGGAGACAGGGATGCAGGAGGAGCGGTGGGGGGCTGGTGGGTGTGTGTGTGTGTGTGTGTGTGTGTGTGTGTGTGTGTGTGTGTGTGTGTGTGTGTAAGATGGTAGCCTTTCACAAGGACGACCTGAAATTCCTCAAGGATGAGCGCTCTTCTGTAGTAATTCAGTGAGATTTCCCAGTCTCCTACCCTCCCTCTCGCAAAACATTAGGCACACTTCACATGTCTCCCTCAAAGGAAAATGACTGGATATATTCTTGACATGATAATATCACTTTGCCCCGCCACCATTGTGAAGGAGGCTATTTGAGGGTCTGTCTTGGTTGCACCGGGGGCTGTACAGTGAATGTCTGCACAGCTCATATCGGATTCAGAATTTTCACGTGCATGATGCTGCTGGTGCTGGTGCAGCTGGTAGATAAGCTGGTTAAAGAACAGATTCATGAAGTTTGACACCATAAATCACACAAGACTGCCATCCACTGTAAGCCACATCCTTCTATCTGGTACACTGTGAACACTGTGCCATTAGCTCGGTGCAGGGATCAAGGTCACCCACTGGTAAATGTGTGACCTTGAGCACAGAGTCGATATAAGGTCCCTTGAGAGCGCAGTTCTCATGCCACTGTTTGTTTTAGGGGCTTAAATCACAATGCAAGTATCTGTAACATAATGTGCAAAGGTGGATTTAGATAAAAGGTATGTGCACTTGGCAGTCTCTAAAGGGGAGCTGGGGCAGCTGATGTCAGCTGTTCTTTGTTCATAAACTCCCACAGGGCGAAAAAAACAAACAAACAAAAAACATTAAGGCGCTTTCTCATATTCAAATGTGTTAGGAAAGCAAAAATAATTACTAAACACACTTTGAATAGTTAAATGCTTCTTTGAACCTTTTACACCTGCGTCTGAAATTTCAGCGATGACTCATGTATACTAGAGGCATACAGATGTAACAGATGGTGGAATCATTTCTGAATGACAAACCTTTAATGTTTAAAAAAAAAACTAATTAGTCATCTGTTGGATCAACATATTCTTTAGAGAGGAGTTTAGTTTTTCTTGTTTGAAAATGTTTAGGTTAGTTTAATTTTTATTAGTTTTAGTCATTTCATTCAACAATCAAATACTAAAAATAAGAATATTGCATCAATATATGAATTTACTTTAGTTTTCCAAGTTAACAAAATTGTATCAGATAGTTAACGTTGTTTTTTTAAATAACAAGATGTGGATAACAAGATGTATACAGCAAATAAATGGACTGGTTCTTATACAACACTTTTCTGCCCTGTTTGAGCACTCAAAGTGTTTATTACAAGCACCATTCACACCAGATTTTTTTTTCTCTAGGCTTAAGTGCTTTCTGTCTAACATTCATACACATAACACACATATGGCTTAATAGACTGGTAAGGAGGGCCAGTTCTGTCCTGGACAATTCCCCTGATTACATAGAGGTGGTGGGTGAGAGGAAGATGTTAGCCAATCTCATATCCATTATGAACAACACCTCTCACCTGCTGCATTTGACTGTAGAGGCCCTGAGCAGCTCCTTCACCTGTAAACTGCAGAGTGCTATCACAGCTCCTTCATGTACATTACACATATTCAAGTTTTTGCCTTTTAAAAAGATAATTTATACCTTTTTCTTATTTATTTACATTTTTAATGTGTCTAATATATCTCTAATTCACTTTTTCTCGCTGACCATTGTGCTTCTGTAACAACTGGATTTTCCCAGTGTGGGATAAATAAAGTCTATGTTATTCACACTCTGATGAACACTATGGGAGCAGGTTGGGGTTCAGTATATTCCCCAAGCATGATTTGGTATGCACAGAGGGATCAAACCACCAGCCTTCCAATTACTTCCTGAGCCACAACCACCCCACGAGTGAACCGCAACAGTTCATTTAGCTCAGGACAAAGACTGAGCTGACTGACCAAAATGGTTGAAGCTGTGTGCAATGACCTAGTGATCTCATTGCTTTTGGTCTGGGACCAACTGGTAACTGTTAGAAATTATCAAAAATCGCAAATTGATTGTCATTTACATACACAGAAGCAAACTTGTTACATTCAATATCGAGGCAGAACCTCGTAGATCTGAAACAGAATTTCAGGAATTCCTCAACAAATAGTGGCACAGTTGCTGCGGGACAGCAAGTGCAAAATGACACGGATGCTCGGTAACACAATAACCACAATACAAATACCTGGCAACCAGCTGAGTTGAGTCACCTATTGCAAAGTGACGTCTATCAGACAAATAGATATCATGCAGAGTCAGTGCAGACTGACTTAGTTTGATTGAAACATGTTGGAAATTGCATTTATCCTTAAGTTAAATGGCAATTATTTGCAAACTGTCTGAGAGGGATTTCAGTGTGTCCAAATCAGACCGGGATGGTTCAGACAGAGGCTGCTGTGTTGCAAGCTCAACCTCTGGGTATTCACTTGGTTGCAGCAACTACTTGCAATATGTCACTGAGTGTGAAAAAATTCAGTGCAATCACCAGGCAAATACAGATTGTTTCTAGTCGCAATGAGCATGCAGTCTTATTTTTACTCTAGTGTGACTGAGCTTTTAGACAGCTGACTGTGTGTGACTATTTCCAGATTTTACAAAAGACACCTCATGGTCTCAAAAGAAAAGGGTTGGGACAGTGTCTTTGTTTTTTTGTTTAATTTATTTATTTATTTGCATATTTGGTACCACCCACCACGCCAACCCTACCAAACACATTTAACTTCAGTCCCCTCATTTTTTTCAGTAGCCCACCTTTTCCTTTTCGCTGCACCCAACATTTTACAGGACACCAAGGGCACCCTGTGAGCTCACAGCTGCATCTTCTTTTTTAACAAACAAAAAAGCAGCAAATTGCCCTCGGTAGCAATCTGAATCTCTTGTGAAAACAGTCACATGCGAATGCAAAGCTAGGCAGTGATTACAAGCATCTGCCAAACACCCACATACCATATGCCTGTGTCACTTAGCCAAGGAAAAACAGACACCACACCTAAACATGCACGCACAACTCTAGAAAGCAAAATAAATATAACCATAAGTACCAAACCATAATTTGCATGCTTCTGTTTCCAAGCTGGGATGGGTACAGGCACATGCTCACACTCACATGCAGTGGGGCTCAGACAAACTTGGGCCTATACAGCTGTATGATACTATGGCACAACTGCATTTGCCTGCATTCAAGCACCAATCAACTTATAATGTACTTGTCATTTCCAGGGCAACTAAAGAGTCATTACTATTTTGATCCAGTGTGTACCCCATGATTTCCCATACATCCACCATAGCTTCTCAGAACATTGAGGAAAGGGCTATGATCATACTGCATATAGTGGAGCCTTAAGAAGCTTAAACATAAGCAGAGCATCACCTTGTTTCCAGTTGAGAAACTCAAAACATGAACTCTGGTCCAGCCTATAGAGAATTGCACACATCTCCTTCCTCTGTGGAGGAGTCCTTTCCATTCATTTTTAAATGTCAGGTTCAAGATGATAAGACTAAAAATAAACCCTTTCTCTTTGATTTTAAGGGTTGATATCCAAATATGACATTTTTCTCTGATGTGTTAGAGAAAGTTTCCTGTCAGGCCTTTACTGTAGCAGACCTGGAAACATCTCAGGTTGTCTGTCTTTGACTAATTATCCCCTGGAATAAGAAGGAAAAAAAGCCCCCCAAAACACAAAATGCCTATTTTTGTGAGTAGTTAAGCTCTTGGTTTTCTAAAGTCTAAATTTACAGGATCCAAGAATGTTACCAGTAATGTGCATCTGCTTACTGGTTTCATTGCTATAGACATCAATAAGACACAATCATTTTAAATGCACATATGCACTAGTTGGTGTGTTTACAGTACTCTCATGTTGTGGACTTTTGAGTACATCCGTGTGTCCTGTCCGACAGCAGGCAGAGCAGCGAGGTGGTCTGCAACCCCGTCTGTCCAGTGTAGTTTCAAGGACACTGGCATGAATTCTGGTAAACCTGGAAAAAAGTCAAGACCTGGGGTCTAGCCTAGCTTGAGCATTGATGACTAGTCAACAGAGAAAGTGGGTGGGCCTGGATTACAACTGCCAGACTACAACACATATGCATGACAGATCCTGAAGAGACTATAATAGGAGATGCCTTTTATATTACAACTTTTTTTCCTGTAACAAATAATAATACTGTGAGTCTTGTTTTATGGAATTATTTAGTGAGACTAGATGTACATCAACAAAGTTTTGTAACCAAAAGGTGAAAGATCAAAGGAATAAAATGTTCATAGTTCATAGATAAGAAAAGTGTACCAAATATTACCACAATCCATCCAATAGCTGATGAGACATTTTGGTAGGAAGTAAAAAAAAAAGATTAGTCTCATGACGGTGCTTGAGGAAAAGTCAAGGGATGAGATGATTCAGTGGATAATAATTACTATAAAAAACATTTCTGGACTCAGATTTATCAGCCTATAGCTATTAATTCATTGAGGGATAGAGGACTGCATTGGGACTAATAAACATTCAAGGAGTGTATGATTATGTGTACAAAAGTTTGTAGAACTCTCTTGAGTAGTAAGCTAATTCATTTTTAACCATAAACGTCAACATTATGGTGCTCCCAGGGAAATAGTGGAGATTGCAAAAGTTAGAATAATTTATTTGGGAAAATAAAAGTTGGGGGGGAAAAGTTCACATAGTCAGGTTCATAGTTTGAGATAGACTCACCAGCCACTTCCTTAGGTACACATTGCTAGTAAAGGGTTGGACCCCTTTGGCCTTCAGAACTTCTTTATTTCTTAACAACACAGATTCAATAAGGCACTGGAATAATTTCTCAGAGATTCTGGTCCATATTGAGATGACAGCATCACCCGGTTGCTGCAGATGTGTCAGCTGCACTTCCATGATGCTGATCTCCCATTCTACTACATCCCAGAGGTACTCTATTGGACTGCAATCTGTGACTGTGGAACTCATTTGAGTGCAGCTTTGTGACATCAGAAGATGAGTACACTATGGTTGTAAAGGGATGAACAGTGTGTAATAACTATTAAAAACTCTGGAAGTGGTTGTTTTAGCTTGACGTGCTATTTACCACCACAGAAACTAAGTAAAATCAAGATAGTAGTATTTTTTTTTTCAGTATGTGAATACTGAATTTTAAACACACAGAAGAGCTGTTAAAAAATAAGAACACATTTTAGAGATGTTTAGACGCTGACTTACATTCAGACTCAGTTAGGTGTGCCTTTGAAAATCACTGAAACCTAATAGCTGTTCTTATTACAGTAATACTACTAAATTGATGCAGACAAGCACATAAATATAAAAGGACTAGGTGAAATTAACTTTCAGAATGCGTAACCTGGTCACTGCATGCATGAGATGGAATATAGAGGCAAAGGAGACACGTGAAAGACAGTTGCAGTGTTAAAAAATAAAAACTGAAGCCAACTGTGGCTTGACAAAATGACCTTGAGCTGAGGTTTGAGAAAAGCTAAAGCCAGGGCGTGGGGGAAGACATAAAGGATTATGGGTGAGGTGGAGTGAGAAAGAGAGCAGATGAAGAGAAATGAAGAGAGAGAAAAGTGAGCGAGAGAAAGAAAAGAGAAGAAAAACCCCAGAGAAAGTGTTGTGGCTATTTGATAGAAGCCCAGCCAATTACAGTTCTGCATTATGAATGCGGAGAAACAAATGTACCTTATGCCAGCATAAAGAAGGGGAAGCAGGGCTCAGAGAGGCGTCTCACAAAATGCCACCTCAGAAGAGTGTTTGTATAAGCTCATGGAGTTTTGCCTAAGGAGGGCGTAGACTGACAGGTTGGTTCACCCTCTCATTAGTGTATCCAGGAAGTAGCCTTGGACCTGCACTGTGGGCCTAATGACTGTGTCACCATGACAGTGTGACCTGCCAGAGCTGGTATTTGGTAGCACTGTAAACTATAATTTTCTTGATGCTGTATTCCCACTGTGAGTCTACTGGCTGCTTCTTTTCAAATAAGTCTAATGGGCTGTGAAATTAGTTTTTATCTCTGCACACAATATGGCTACAGAACAATTCTGGACTATCAAGTCTCCCTAAAGGCCGGGTTTGGAAAATGCATTTTCACTCTAAATTACAGTGCAGCCATTACAAAATACCCAGCTCCTAAGAACTTGCATATGCACAGTGAAGAACGTGCGTAGGCTTCAGTAGCAGAAGCTTGTCTTCTCATTTGATTGGAGGATATTTTTGTCCGGCATACACAAGTGGACACAGGTGTCTGCATGAATACGCATTCACCTGTGCTCCTGCAGTCAAATTCAGTCAAGACATTTGTGGTTTGATTGAACCACAAAGGGACTGTGTGATGGATGGAAGATGAGACGTGCACTGACCTGTCACTTCAATCCCCTCCCGCTTCTACACTTAGACCCTTTCTTTCCTGACCCCCTGCCTGTGCAGTCTGTTCTCCCTGTGCTGCATCTGACATCCACAGTCCTGTCTTCATTCCAGCCTCCTGTTCCTCATCCACAATCATGGCCTGTCACTTCCCTCCAATCCTAACTTAGCTAACTTCCCAAGCACCAACAGCAGGCCTTTTTCTATCCCGTCTGCATGCCAATCCTGATTAGGAAAATGTCTACACTAGTACAAACTGGCGTATATATACCAGTTTTTATACATGCATATATATATATATATTTTTTTTTATTTTTACACCTTAGGGTGCTACTTGCTTCAGCGTGAAAATATTACTTGAAGCCTGCCACATATAATGTGTTGAATAAGAGAGAAGACGCCCCGGAGCCCAGTAATCCAAACTGATACATCCACTCAGATGACTCACATATATCCATCTACACAGACGAGGGAGAAATAATCCTCTGTCTCATCTCATCAGTCTCTATCCTGATTAAATGACAATTTATCTGCATCAGTGTCATCACTTTCTCTTTGTTTGATTGTTGAGTTGTTCCAAGGTCAGGCAATGGGAGCTTTACTTTTAACAAATTTCATATAATCAATAGGCAATTACTTAGGGATGCAGCAGTGTTAGAGAAGGAAAGTAATGGGCCCAAAGCTTCAGCACAGTTTGGGTGTATGAGCGAGTGCATAGTTCACCTGATTGTTGTGTATGAAACCAAAATGGATTGGCAGAACAACAAACTGAGTATAAACTTGTCATGGTCCTGGATTTGAGTTTTTATGGACTCTTACTTCTGACTTCAAGTTCTTTTGTATTTTGAGCCTTAGTTCTTTCTTTCAGGTCCTGCTTATTGGCGTTGGCCGAGTGCCTTCCCTTTAGATTACCTTCCCCTGGTCTCATCATCCTGATTAGAGTCAGCTGTGTCTTGTTAACCAGGCGTTAACAAGCGGCATCTTGTTGTGGCATCTCTGTTGTCTCCCCATTGTGCTCCATGATAGTGTTTGGGGTTTTTTTCTACTCTCATTGTTTTGTAGACTCATCATACATAATTAAAAGTTTGTTTTCTGTTACTCAGTCCTGTTTTGGAGTCAAGCCTTAGTGTCCATTTTCCTATAAAACATTGCAAACTATCCAAAATCAAAACTGAAATGTGAGCTGCAGTTGAAGGTTGCAGCAGGATCTCACTGACAAAGAAGTTTTGCAGTTCGGACTTGAGGTTAAATTTAGTCCGAAGTCAACAAAAGTCAACACTCATGTCTGAGAAACTGGGGGTGACTTTGCTGGTATCACAAACTGAAGAAGGGGGAGGCTTAATTATTATTCTTTTTAATGCACCACTTTCCTAAGTAAGACATCTCAGTCATACTGGATGCACGTGAACCTCTACGTGTAGGTGTACTTAAAAGTTGCTCACTCTCTAACCTCAAGCTGTGATTTCTACATTTGCAGAGGACATTTTACATTCAGGGAGGTGTTGAATTGAAATGCTTGATTCAGGTCTGAAAACTGTCATGTTGAAAGGACTGGTTTATTTTGACGTGAGAGTGAACAAGTAGCTGAGTGTGCTTAAAGACTGGTGTTCAAATAGGTATTTGCAAAACCTATAAATGTCTATAATCTCTACACTACCTACAGCTTTTAAAAAAGGTGTAGGTAGGAGGTCAGGGTTATGGTATTTGATTTATCAAGTTTAACATTGGTACATAAAGGAAGAATGTGAGAATCTGCACTGATGTGTTGACAGGTGAAAATTGGTCCAGCAGTAAACTGTTCAAAATATTGATTGTTTTCCTTTTTTAAAACATTTTTTTTTGTTTAAAGTGGACTCCTTTCTGTTTTGAAGTGTTTCTTTGTCACTTCTGTGGGAGATATGATGCCATAGATCCAATCATACTCCAAAGCAGGACATTTTAAAACCAAATTTAGTGTAAGCTGTAGAAATCTAGAAAATCAACAAAAACAAAAGGAAGAGAGTATGTCTATTGTCAAAGTCTGCACCACCTAAAAAAAAGAAAAGAAAAAAGCAATGAATGCTAACTGTTGGTTTCACATGGGATTTAAACCCCATGGTCCTGGCTACTTTCAGCTGCTCCCTTATTCACAAGGGGTTACTTCAGTGGGCACCTGATAGCTCCACAATGTTCACTTTGGCAGATTTTTTATGCCAGATGCCTTTTGTGATGCAACTCCAAAAGGATTTGTGTCCCACTGTAAAATGTATAAGTAGAGAAAATTCTAACTACTAAGTTGGCATGATTCAATAGCATTCTGTTTTATCAGCTTTGTTATTGTTGGCTTCACTAAGATTAAGTTCTGGTGACCTTTATTTTCTTTTTCAGTTAATTATAATATGGGGTAACAAGAACATCAAGTTGTTGTATAGTCAACAACAACAGTAACAAATTGTGAAAAATGTAAAAATCTATTGGATCATGATGCTTTGATAGTTTGTGTTTTCTCGAATTTACATTTACAGTATAAATCAAAATCCTCCACTTAATCCAGTCCACATTTGTTTGGCTCGATTTCATTTGTATCTTAAATCTAACACTGCAGCTTTAAACTTTAACTTGGGGAGCATTTCTTTAAATCTACCATAGATTACCAAGGTCCTGGATATATTTTTTCTCCAAAACCTACATGTAATTTACTGCACGGTAAATGCTTACTTACAATTTTATCTGCAACAAAAATGACAGCTATATAAAAAAGTTATCATCTGATGGCTCACACTGTGGGGCCAAACAGGAGTCCACGCTGCCACACTGCTACACTAACACTATCAGAAATAGGTCTAGGTGTTACACCAGCGCCAGCGAGCAGGAAGTGCCTTACAGGGTCCAATCTTAGTGCCATCTCCCAAATGTTCCAATAACTAACAATTTTCACCACTTTGCTTTCCAGTCAGCTGCAAAATTATAGATTACAGATTTGCTCAGAGTGAAGAGAGGGAAGTGGATCACTGGAGGGGAGAAAGATTGAAGGAAGGAGGTGAAGTATAGGAGAGACACAGTCATGGATAGGGAGAGCTCAGAAACTGAAAACATCTCGAGCCATCAGTAGTTTGAAGATAAACTGAAATAGAGTATGGACCTC